>NC_140579.1:556008774-557228774 GCF_964204655.1 Triturus cristatus | reverse complement strand
CTCCCGAGCGGCTGCCTCGGAGCGCCTGGCCACCCTCGCTGGACTGCAAGAGCGGCTGGGTACAGCACCCTCCCAGGCCATCTGGGCACTGGGTCGTCCCGGGTCATCTGGTCGCCTGGCTGCACAACCAGATAGCCCTGCGGCTGGGCGACCAGATGGCCCAGCGGTCCGGGCGACCAGATGGCCCCAGGCTAACTCCAACTTTTGTCCTTCCCCAAACTTCTGTGAGCCCCCACTATGTGGGGGCTTAATAGTCGAGAAAAATGGGCTCCCCGGGCAGGCCGTCGGGGAGGGGACGTGGCCTGGGCTTAACCCTCCTTGGTTCCAGCCGAGGGTCCGGGCGCTGGGGTCCGGGGGTCCACCGGGGCCTGGGGATGCTCTCCCCGGCCTGGCTAGGGTTCGGAAGCTGGGCCCGGTCCCGGGGCTTGTGCTCCGTCCCAGTGTCCCAGGGTGCGGGAGCCCCCCCGTCCTGCAAGCCAGCCGAGGGTCTGGGCACTGGGGACGGGGGTTCCACCGGGTCCCGGGGAGGCTCTCCACAGCCTGGCTAGGGTTCGGAAGCTGGGCCCGGGGCTTGTGCTCTGTCCCAGAGGTCCCATGGTGCGGGAGCCCCCCGTCCTTCAAGCCAGCCGAGGGTCCTGGCGCTGAGGACGGGGGTTCCACCGGGTCCCGGGGAAGCTCTCCCCGGCCTTGCTAGGGTTTGGAAGCTGGGCCCGGACCCGGGACTTGTGCTCTGTCCCAAAGGTCCCATGGTGCGGGAGCCCCCCGTCCTGCAAGCCAGCCGCGGGTCCGGGCGCTGGGGAAGGGTGACCACCGGGGCCCGGGGAGGCTCTCCCAGGCCTGGCTAGGGTTCGGAAGCTGGGCCCGGTTGTGCTCTGTCCCAGAGGTCCCATGGTGCGGGATCCCCCCGTCCTGCAAGCCAGCCGAGGGTCCGGGCGCTGGGGAAGGGGGTCCACCAGGGCCCAGGGAGGCTCTCTCCGGCCTGGCTAGGGTTCGGCAGCTGGGCCCAGACCCGGGGCTTGTGGTCCGTCCCAGTGTCCCAGGGTGAGGGAGCCCCCCGTCCTGCAAGCCAGCCGAGGGTCCGGGCGCTAGGGAAGGGTGTCCACCAGGGCCCAGGGAGGCTCTCTCCGGCCTGGCTAGGGTTCGGAAGCTGGGCCCAGACCCGGGGCTTGTGGTCCATCCCAGTGTCCCAGGGTGAGGGAGCCCCCCGTCCTGCAAGCCAGCCGAGGGTCTGGGCACTGGGGAAGGGTGTCCACCGGGGCCCGGGGAGGCTCTCACCGGCCTGGCTAGGGTTCGGAAGCTGGGACCCATGGGATTCCATGTTATGAAGTGGCCAGAAGCCAAACTGGGAAGGGTCGAGCTGGATGCTGTTTTCGAGAAAGTTAAGCAAATGGGAAATGTATGTCCGTTAGCAGAATTTTAGGTGGAAAATGCACAGAGGACATCTTTACTTAGAACAAGGAAATAATTACTTAGAATGAGAGGGTCGCCTGTGTCCAAGTTTGGGGAATCAAGGCTGACTTGAGAGAAGAATTGCAAAGGTTGGTAAGAACAGGATAGCACAGATCAGAGGCCAGAGTGGTAATATGGAGATGGCAAATAGCGCTAAGAGAGCCAGATTTGACCTTGGGTAGCAAAGTCTCTTTGTCAAGAACTGTATCACAGTTAAACTGATCAGGTGAAGGTCTGACAAGAGAATCTTTAGAAACCAAACCAGCCACAATACTAACTGCAGGTTGCGAAGGGAAAGTAGACCCAATAGTGCTAATTTTTGGAGTGAAAAAAAGAGGCAGGATTGGAACAGAGTTCCTACGAAAGAGAAATATGATTGCAACATGCTGATGAATGTCTTTTACAATAGAGAAGAGTTCCCTAGAGATATTTTTAGTAGATGATAGTCTAGCCCTAAAATAAAGCTATCTAGTGAACGGATTAAGACGATGATACATCTTTTTAGCAGCATTATAGATCATTCAATCATTAGGGAAGTAGGTGGAGTGCCAAGTTCTCTCCAGTCGTTACACTGAAACTTGGAGGTCCTTAATTCAGAATTATACAAAGGTGCTGAGGGAGACTTAAGAAAATAGTGCTGTAGGTTAGCCAGAATAAAGGAGTCATGCACATTTGTATTCCAGTTGTTAAAATCCTCAGCATCAGCATGGATGTCTGAGGAAAAGTTAGGAGGTGATGCTTGAAGTGCTTCGCCGAGGTTGGTGGAATTGACTTTAGCTCAACAAAGCTTCATAACACGATGGTCCAAGCAGGAGGGTAATAGGCTGGGTCCCTAGTGAAAGTAATAAAGGGACTGCAAGGTGGTTTGACTAGGTTATAGGAAGAGGGGGTAAGGTTAGTAAGATAAGAGAAAATAGGGTCTAAAGGATGCCCTGCTCCATGAGTAGGGGCTAAGTTATGGACAACAAACCCAATGTGCTGAGGGAATCAATAAGTGCCATAGCTGCAGCGTTGGGGAGGATAACTAGGTGAATACTGAACCCTCCAAGCACCAGAAAGTTGTATAATTTTAATAGAAAAGTGCCGAGGAGATAGCAAACTGGGGCTGCAAAATTGATTGGAGGTCGTGTCTGGAGGGCTGTATACTAATTCTCCAGAGACTTTGAAGGAAGGAGTTAGATTCAATAAAAAAATCATGCTCTCAGCCAGAGTGAAAAGATGGCAGCTGTGGGTAATGGGAGGAAGGGAGGAATCATGAATTATCGAGAGGCCCCCGCTGCGCTTACCAAGGACATCTACTTTTGTGTTGGATTTCCCCCGCGGGATGATGGTAGCTGCAATATCCAGGGAGTTGGAGTCATGTTTTAGTAAAGAAGACGACCTGAGGGGTGTGTGAAGGTAGGAAGGCGAGGATTGTAAGCTGATGTCTTGGAAGGGATCTACAATTGATTAAAAAGCAATTGGAAAAAGGGTCAGAGGGCAGGTTAGGAGTATCCTGTACTCAGAGGTGAGTGGGCAAAGAATTGTAATGGCAGTTGCGGCATGATGCAGGACCTTCCTAAATAGAAGTAAAAAATGGAAAGGTAGAAGAAGATTTATCTGTGGGATTAAGGTCCACGAGTTGTGTTCCAGAATAGGATATATGAGTGGTAGTGGAGCCAGAATGTGCAGTGTGCAGCGTGGTCCAGGTGCAGACAGGCTTGCCTTTGGTGCAAAATGATATGCCAGTGGCAGGCCCATGGCACACCCACATCACCATGCACTACTGGGCTATATATCAATGTTCCCATGAGATCAGGGGGTGTAACCCGGATTTTGCAAAGTGCTCAAGCTGGGGTGAGAGAGTAAGGAAAAGTCTGAACTGAAGCCCCCAGCTGCTCCTGCTGCAACTGCCCAGCTCCCTGAGTGGCAGTAGCTACTGGAAAGGAGGTCAAAATTAAAAGGAAAGTGAGAAACAGAAACCATAAAAAGATTAAACATTGTATTTGTGCATCAACAACAAGACTAGAGGCCTAGGTGGGGGTGTCTGGAGCCAGGCACCTTCAAATCCAAAGAAAATAAAGTGGCTGAGCTCGAGGTTGCTTAGGACTACATGTCCCAGAGCACAGATCCACAGAGGCGTCGCAGGCTGGGGAAAAACAGCCGGACAACTTAGGGGCCTGTGACAAACGCACACCAGGGGGTGGGAGCAGTCAGGGGCAGGTGGCCACTACCCCAGGGAAAAAAAGGTGCGCATTGCCGACATTGTTCGAATCCCCATTGTGGGAAGAGGCGGGCCAGCATGCGCCCAAAAGTCAGCCCTGCAATCATCAGAAAGCAGCCCTGCAATCATAGTTGCCAGAAACGTTGTCCCAACCACCCTCACTGGAATCGCAGGAGTCAAAGCCACGGAAGGCCGATTGGGCGACAAGGCGAGGCGGAGTAGGCACCCAAAACTGTCAATAATAGCACAGTAGGACAAGAAGAAGAGCTGCTCGACCAGGGTCCTTGGGATACCTCACAGCAGGGACACTGGAGGGCAAGCGAATGGCCAACATAGGGTCAGCGTCAGGCAGACATGGCATTTTAAGCCTAGGTAAGGCCAGAGGACCACTTACGCAGCACATCAATAGCAAGGGAAACCTGGAAGCCACAGCGCTTGACAACAAGGGGCCTCCGAGCAAAGTCAGCAAGTGCTGGAAGTCAGGGTTAAATTGGGATTAAAAATTGGCCCAGGCACGCTAAGAAAAAGTGGCCCACATTTGCATATTGCCTTTCCACAAAACACTGCTTTGGCAAAATTTTATAATGAGGGGGTAGTTAAAAAAATGCACAGATTAGTTTACACTGGTGAAACACACCTGAAAACAAGTGAGGCCACTTTTGCTCAGGTCCCCTACCCCCGCTCAGTATGCATACATTAATGGGCCGGCCCAGCGACAGAAAGGGATTGACACTTCTGTCCGTTGATAAGAGGGAGGTAATGGACGCCCATCTACCTCTAGAAAGGCCGCTAGCAGCATTGAGCAAGGCAGAAACCACCCAAATCGGCCCCCCAGGCTGCTCAAAAAATCAGCCCACAGCTGGAATTCGGATACCGGCCCCTCGGGCATTGCCCGAGTGCCCGCGTTACCAATCCGACGCTTCTGGAAGTGCTGTCAGTGCTATGATCTGAAGGGCTTATGGTGTTGGAACAACACGATCAGGGGACGGACTGCAAGTGATTTATGACCTCCGATGGAGATGCTGTTATCAAGTTGAATATTTAAAGTGATGCAGAATGTATGGCTCATATTAATGACCGTTGAGTTGTCATGATTTATGATCCATAGTGTTTATAGTGTTTAATAAACTGCGCCCATTTATTCACCAGCTAGGTTTGTGTCCCCATTACTTAAAGGAATGGGGGGGTAAAAAGTAGGTGGCTAGAGTCCCTAAGTGGTTGCTCACCCACCTGGGGTGGGTGTGAGGAAGTAGTTGTCAGATTTTAAACGTATGATCAGCTGCGAGGTTTATCAATGTTCCCTGGACACCAACGGGCATGACTGGACCGTGCAGGCACACTAAAGCCTGAAGGGAGGGGTAAAGAAAAATCTGAACTGGAGCCCAAATGCTCCTGCTGCAGCAACTCAACTCCGCAAGTGGTTGTAGTGGCTGGAAAGAAGGTAAAAGTTCAAATAAAAGTGAGAGACAGGAACAGAATTTGCTGTGCCATGCACTGCTGCCCTGTTCATCAGTGTTCGCATGAGCTCAGGGAGCGTGACCCAGACACTGTAGAGCGCTAAATCCGGGGGTGAGAGGTGGGTGATAATCGAGACCCCAGCTGCTCCTGCTGCAGCCAACCAGCTCCCTAAGCATCAGTAGCTACTGGAAAGGAGGTGTAATAAAAATGAGAAACAGAAACCATAAAAAGACTACAAGCGGTACCCGTGCCTTAACAACAAGACTAGAGGCCTAAGTGGAGGTGCCTAGAGCCAGGCACCCTCGAAAGCAAGGAAAACAAGCATTTGCAATGCAATAGGACTCGCATTAGTTAAATGTCGAGCTATTGGCTTTGCAAATGCAAAAGAAATGCAGCATCCGCCTGCCTTTGTTTTTTTATTTATTGACGTTTGTAGCAATGGCAGTACGCCGCGCTTTAGCTTTAGATCTTTAAAGATAACACACGGCGTGCAGCCATTGCTACAAAAATCAATATATAGGAAAAAAAAGTTGTTCCGCTGCCTTTTTTCTGTTTATTTACTATTGTACCAATCGCAGCACGCCGTGCTTTAGCTTTAGATGTTTAAAGCTAAAGCGTGGCGTGCCGCCATTGCTACAAAAGTCAATAAATAGAAAAAAAAGTTGTGCAACTGCCTTTTTTTCTGTTTATTTATTATTGTAACAATCGTTGCACGCTGCGCTTTAGCATTAGATGTTTAAAGCTAAAGCACAGTGTGCTGCCATTTCAATAAAAATAAAGAAATGGAAAAGAAATGCGGCATCCGCCAGCCTTTGTTTTTTTCTTTATTGACTTTTGTAGCAATGGCGGCACGCTGCGCTTTAGTGTTAGATGTTTAAAGCTAAAGTGTGGCGTGCCGCCATTGCCACAAAGTCAATGCAGTGTTGTGCGGGGTGGGGGGGGCATACCGGAGCGAACAATAAATACAATGTGTTATGAACGGTAAAGTTACCAAAATACAATGCCATTGCCACAAAAGTTAATGCAGTGTCATGCAGGGGTTCAAGGCATGCCAGAGCGAACAATAAATACAATGCCTTACGGTTGATAATTTCCCAAAATACAATGCATTATGTCAGCAGCAGCGCAGGAAGAATGGCAGCAATGATGGGGGGGGGGTGCGAGCGAGGAGGAAACAAATGGCCAACCAAAAAAAACAATTGGTGATGTCTGCTGGGAGGGAACCAAGAACACAAAGGTGGGACAGTATTGACCAACCAAAGCGAAGGAATTTAGAAAGGCGGGCCAACTAACAAACCAGAAGTGATAGCTGTGTTGAATGCCCATATCCTGAATACAGCATGTCTCGAAGAGACAGCACTGCCTAGGCGAGACCTAAGGAAGTGGCTGAGCTCGAGGTCACTTAGGACTACCTGTCCTACAATTCTGAGCCACAGAATGAGGAAGTGCTGTCAGTTTCACCATGCTATTCTCCTGAATAAGCAGATTATGTTCAATCGTGTTTTTAGAGGGACTTTTCATCAATCTGTGATATATAATATGCTCAATAGATCGAATATGTGAAATCGGAATTAAAGCATATACTCAAAAGGATTGGATTGTTTTGTATTACTTCAGAACTCGAGTATATATTTCTGATATCTTTGTCCAGCGCATCTATGTTCTCACTAGAGATTCTTGTAATGCAATTAGGATGATTTATAGATGCTATGTAGGGAATCTTTTATGTTTTCCTATGATTGTTATACTTTACATAATGGTCTTTAATGGCGCTTTAGAATCACACAATGTGAGAGGAGCAAGCCTATTGGGGTTTTATATACATGATTACATTACAGCTGATCACAGTAATGACCTTTCATGAATTCTAGTACGTTATTTGTGGCCTTGCTTTATTAATGCATCGACAAATATTTTGAAAACCATGCCAATGAATATTTGTACCGTGTCTGAGTCACGTGATTTGCTATCAGAGGCTATCAAAGGTAGATGGTGCCGTTTGAAAATGGTGGGGCGTAAAAGTTGTGTATGAGAATTATGTTGAAAGCAAGCAAAGCCAGGTGTGCTAAAGGGTTTTGGGAAGCTTCTCCCCCAAGAAAATGTTGAAAATATGAGCAGCAAATGGTGCATTTTAAGACAAATTTTAGAAAGTGGGTGGTTCATAAAGCAATTGTGAAAGTATAGCCTTGAAATATTTAAACGCAATAACAACTGTTCCATAGCTTACTCCATTTAGTATGTTCAACAATTAGTGTGGTGGGCAAAACCAAGGTTTTAATTTTCACTGCTCTTCCACTCTATTCTGTCTGTATGCAGACAAAACCGTGTGCACAGCTATACAAAACTTCAACACAAAACATTATTGCTTTGTCTGTGTTTGTTTAAGCTGACTCTGCAGGTTCCTTGTTACTTTTTAGGTCTCGCCTAGCATTGCAGCGCATGCGCTGCTCGCTCTGCAAGATCTATTGTAATCGAGGCGATTTGAGTGGAGTGGAAGCTCCGCCCATCCTTTCTATTGGTGGCATCATCTTTTATGGTAAACGCTGGCCTCCGATTGAAAGTGAGGCATTTTGGTGACCGCCCTGTCTCCCTTAGGCCCCGCCCACCCGGACTGGATCATTTGCTTGTGGCTTGAGAATGTCTCCTTTCATTAGTGGGTGAGCACTTATTTTTTGCATTCGCGCAATGGCGACGGCTTTTTTTTAAATGCCTTCTGTCCCTTTCCTATGTTTTTCTGTGATTGCTTAAGCTTTTTTTTTACCACGGACGGTCACTTATGTGGGTGCTTGTGCGGCCACTTTATATTTACAAAAAGCGCTCATGCAGGGTCGTGCTTTAATTTTAAATATGGTGGCAGCACCTCTTTTGCAGTTGCTTTATATTAACACACAAAGCCCTCGCTGCATGCCGTCGCGCTTTAACTTTAAATACTGTTATTTTTTTTTTATTTTTATTTTTTTTATTAGAAACCGTAGGTACACGATAAAATACAGACAAGGGCCTACAACCACCAGGGCCGGCCGCTATAGAGCCCGAGGGCCCGCAGTGCAACGCCACACATTCAAATGAACCAGAGGCAAAGCTCCCGGCAGTTCGTGAGCACATGTAACAGGCTGTGGCCATAGGCCAGGAGCAATCGGAAAAAACAGTTTCATTTTCTATTAAATATAAAACACACTCAAGGCAATGAGAGTCCGAAATAGCAGCGTGCCCTTCCCAGGACGGGGAGCAACGTACAGTGTCCAAAGCAGTTCTTGTCTGGAAGCGGTAATGGGGGCAACGGGAAGACAAAGCATGGAACACACCTCACACCGTCCCGCAGAATGCCTGGCTAGGGGGACAAAGCAATATCGGCCTCTAATGGCAGAGGCGGGGTGCAGATACGTCCTTGATATAAATTCCATGGACCCCATACCTTAGTCCATTTCCCTGGCTTGCCTCTCGCCACATACACCGTCTTTTCCCTAAACATACACCGGTCCATATTCTCCTTCCATACCTCGATCGTGGGCGGCCTCGGGGAGCCCCATAGCTGTGCAATGTTACGCTTAGCCACCATGTACCCCAGAGTCACCCACTGCGTCTGTGCCGCATTATAATCATTCGGTTCCCAGACATTCAACAAACACCTCCTAGCCTCTGGCAACAGAGCGACGTGCGTAACCTCCTCCATTACGGTGTGGATACCATTCCAGAATCGCACAACCTCCGAACACTCCCATAAGATATGAAGAAAGGTACCCGGCAGGCCACATCCACGCTTACACAGTCCATCCATCGAGTAACCCATACGCAGCAGACCGGGCCCCGTGACATACACTCTATGAAGGATCTTCAGCTGTACGAATCGTAAGCGGGCCGGGATCGCCACCTCTTTCGGGGAGGCCACCGCCGAAACCCAGTCCTCATCGTCCAGTTCCAAGCCATCGCCCGTCCATGCCTCCCGCAGACGGAGCAGCAAGTCCGCGCGATCATTAATGAGTTTCTTATAAATCAGAGAAATAGTGCTGTCGGGCACGTAGCCATCCAACACTCTATTCTCCAGTGGGGAATACTCGGGGATAGCAGCAACGTCCTGAAAAACCAAACACAGCGCATGGTAAACTTGCGCATACCGGAAGTACTCTCTATCGTTTAATTTATATTCAGTTTTAAGCATTTCAAACGTTTTGAAAGACCCCTTCGCCCAAAGATCACCCACCTTACATATACCAATCATATCCCATTTCTCAAAGCCTTTCGATCTCCACAAACAGCATACAACGGCGTCGCCCGAGTCAAGCGATCCCTCCACCCCATTGCAGCATTCGCCGCGTGCCACACACGTACCGCAACCTGCGTGGGTCCTGTCAACCGCGTGTCCGGGGTCACCGAGTACAGCGCCCTATTATAATCCCCACCCGGGAGCAGAAATTTATCCATCTCGAAGGCCGGATTCAAGGCAGGACCGTATATCCCGTGGTTCACCGCCGCCAACTGAGACGCCCAATAGTATCGTTTAATATCAGGGAGGGCGACCCCCCCATCGTACCAAGGGAGCGTCAACTTGGCGAGAGCAATCCGCGGCCGCCCGTCCCAAAACAGTTGGCGCTGAAGACCCTCCACCTCCCGGAAATAACGGGCCGGCACGACATCTAGAGTATTTTGCAAAGCATACAAAAAGCGAGGTAGCAACATCATTTTAAACAATGCCGCCCGTCCGTGCGGCGAGAGCGGAAGTCGTCGCCACCTCGCGACGTCGGCCTTTCATCGCTGGAGGAGAGGGAGGAGGTTTCGCTCATAGCGGACCGCGGGATCCAGAGAGATAAAGATTCCCAAATATTTGAACCCCAGTGTAGCAATCTGGATGGGGCAATCCCGTGGCAGGAGGGGGGCCTCGCCCGAGAGGACGTAAACACATGACTTGGCCCAGTTAATGACCAGGCCAGAGTTGCGACCAAAGGAATTCAGTACGTCCACCAATACAATTAGCGACTGTCGGGGAGAGGTGAGATACAGAAGGATGTCATCCGCGTAAAGGGAGACACGGTCTTCAAACTCCGGCGTCCATCTAATGCCTCGCAGCGACGGCTCCCAACGCAACCAGGCGGCAAGAGGCTCCAAAGAAAGTGCAAAGAGAAGGGGTGACAACGGACATCCCTGCCGCGTACCTCTCCCCAGTGCGAAGGGAGCCGACACCCTACCATTCACCACCACCTGAGCCAGTGGGTCAGCATATAATAATTTTACCCAACCAATAAACTCAGGGCCGAACCCAAATTTCGCCAACACGGCCCAAATATACGGCCACTCCAAAGTGTCAAACGCCATAGTGGCATCTAAAGATGCCAAGATGGCCGGCTCACGTATAAACTCCGCTCTAGCAAGCACGCCGTGCAACCGCCTCAAATTCAGAGCGGTATTCCGATGGGGTATGAAACCGGACTGATCCTGATGAATCAAGTCGCCCACGACCCGAACCAGTCGATTAGCCAATACCTTAGCCAGAATTTTGGGTTCTGCGTTCAACAGCGAAATGGGCCGATAGGAGGCGCAGCGATCTCGCGGCTTCCCCTCTTTGTGTATCACAACTATGTTGGCGAGGCGTTGGTCAGGGGGGAGGAAGCCCGCTGCACGTGCCACGAAAAACATGTCCCGAAGATACGGCGCTATCTTATCGGGACGCAACTTATATCGTTCGATGGGAAGACCATTAGGACCCACAGCCTTACCCGATGCGATCGAGCGAGTGGCCAGAGCGATCTCATCTGACGACAACTTCGCCTCCATCAATACTGCATCAGCCTCCGATAGGGTTGGCAATGCAATATCTCTAAGCAACCGATGAGAATCCTCCTCCGAACGCACAGAAACCGGAGAGTATACCCCGCGGAAATATTCCGCGAAGCAGTCAACAATCTCCACCGGGTCAGTCACACGCACTCCATCCATTCTCTCCACAACGGGCACCACCCTGCTCGCTCTCTCCTTTTTATCCAACCAAGCAATCAACTTTCCGGCCTTATCCCCCACATCATACAATCGTCCTTGCTGCTCTCTACTCATCCCTTTAGCGGCTTCCGTGACTAGCGCTCTATAATCTGATTGTTTGAGGCCGTAAACGTGCAATTTCTCATCAGTAACTCCCCGTTCCAAGTCCTCCTCCATTTCAGCTATTTCAGTTTCCAGGCGAACCACCTCTGCTCTCTCGCACCTCTTAGCATGGGAGATAAGGGACAAGGCCTGCCCCCTGATCACCACTTTATAAGCCTCCCATAGGGAGACGGCCGACGACACAGACCCCACATTATCATTAAAGTAGTGATCAGTGGACTTGACCAGTTCCACGCGGATCTTAGGGTTACGTATATACCAAGGGCTAACGGGTGCTACTCTCCCCTCTGCCCCAGGGACAACCTTCAGTTGCAACCATATAGGGGAATGGTCAGAAATACCACGGGCTAAATGACGCACCTCCCCAATCATACCAGCTTGGATCGCCGGCATAAGCATATAATCAAGTCTCGAGAGACTCCCATGGGCCCCCGAGTGAAAGGTTTATTGCGCCTGTCCCGGGTGCATCAATCTCCAGCAATCTACAAGTCCCAAGGTGTCCAAAAAGCCACCCAACCAGGCCTGGGCCCTAGGGAGATCCCTGGGGGGGTGACGGTCCTCCAACCCAGAGACAACAGCATTAAAGTCACCCCCCAACACCAGAACCCCCCCAGGGAGTCCCAGGACCAAACGCCCCAGATCAGCAAATGTAGCCGTCTGTAACCCCGGAGGCACATACACAGCAACGAGCGAAACAGTCCTACCCTCCCATCTCCCCACCAGTGCCACATAGCGCCCCCTATCATCGTGATGCACCTCGTCCACCTCCAATGGGAGAGAGGCCCTAACCAAAATGCCCACTCCCCTTCAGCCAGAAGTGAAACCAGAGTGAGCGGCAAGGCGATAGCCCCTCCTATTTAGGGCATGGAAGGAGTTCCCAATCAAATGTGTCTCCTGCAGGAAAACAATGTCGGGCGAAGTCCGTTTCAAAAACTGCAACACCACCCCACGCTTGATCCTGTCCCCCAGTCCATTTACATTCCACGAAAGGATTCTCAATCCCCTACCCCCATCCCACTCCCGTGCATGATACCCACATCCCGGAAACCACAAACCGGATAAGTCAGCAGAGAACTTCACATTGCCTTGCGAAACAAACAACCAATCCCCAACAACCCCCCTCCCCCACAATCCCCAAACCACAACTCCCCCCTCCCTGCACCCCTGCTTGAGCCCAAACAGCCCCCCAACTCGCAGTGTGCCTGTCGCCCTAACATATACCACAAAAAGAACCCCAGAAGGAGGAAAGGACCCCAATAAGCTCCCCACAACCCCCAGGCATTTGGAGGGCATATTGTGCCAAACTAGGGTCCAGTTGAGCCAAGGTACAAAACGTCACCAGTCCAGTCCATCACCAGGAACCAAGTTCTAGGCCTGCTCCACCAAATCCAGTCCGCGCTCCGCCGTCCGACTGTCTCGATCCTGTCCCCGAGGCAGGGCATCCAACCAGTCTCCAACCGCCTCCGGACGGTCGAAAAAGTGTGAGCGACCCCGGAACTCAACCCGCAGCCTAGCCGGGAATAACATCGCATACTTCAGCTCCATGTCCCTCAGGCGCCGTTTGACGCCCAAAAATCCCAGCCGTTGTTTTTGGACCGCTTGCGTGAAGTCCGGGTAAAAGCTAACATTAGAGTTCTCAAACTTCAGCGGCCCGGCCACCCTCGACGCCTAAAGGAGAGCATCCCTATCCCGAAAGTTAAAGAGTCGGGCGATTATAGGCCGCGGGGGAGCACCCACTTTGGGCGCACCACCCGGAATCCTGTGGGCCCGCTCCACCGCAAAGAACTTGCTCAGTCCCTTGGGCGCGAGACGATTGATCACCAGATCCTCCACAAAAAGATCCGCAGCAGAATCCTCCGACCTTTCCGGTCGCCGACAGTAAGCCCATGTATAGTCCGAGAGTCAGGCCCGACACTCCGCCGTCCGCGCCCCTCTAAAACACCAAAGTCTCTCAGCCGATATCAGAAAACGAGCTTGAAAACGAAAGTGAAAGTGCGGGGTCCGTGACAGGTCGAGCCCAACCAGCCGCTGTTGTTCACTTCGTACCCGGGCACTTCACCAACTCAAGATCGGGACCAAGGTGAGAGCAGGCCGCAAACTTCGGAGTGCAACCATTCCGGTTCCCGGCGTCCAATCCGGATTTGGAAAACTGGTGGCACCTCAGCGCAAGTTCATCTGCAAACGCCCGTCGAATAAACCAGGATTAAGTCAGGATAGACGTGGAAGGTTGCGGGGGCCCTCGAGAGCCGTAAGCCTACGCGGCCATCTTGGTTGCGCGCTAGGCTCCTCCTCAATATTGTTATTTTTTAAATTGTGCGCCCGCTTTCTCTTTACAGAAAAACTTCTCGCTGCATGCTGCGACATCGCGCTGTAACTTCAAACAATGTTTTTTTATACGCCACACCGCACTTCAGCCATCCTCTAATTAGAGCCATCCGGTGTCTTCCTACGGCACCCCTTGCAGGTTTTCAAAACAGATAAATAAAAGGCATTGCCATTTGCAATGCCAATAGTTCAAACTCTCGCAAATGCGAGACCTATTCCATTGCAAATGCTTGTTCCTTCTTCCAACCATTGCCTTCATTTAGCACGTCTGTGCCTGGACTGGAACAAACCCCCCAGTGGGCCTTTCAATGCTAATTTACCTTGTTAGGACCTCGCTCAGCCTCTCATTGACGTCAGCAAAGAAGGCCTCTGATTGATGATGACTTTGTAATAAGAAATGCACGGCGGGCCACGGAGAAAGCAAGCCTGTGTCTGTAGCCAAATTACGGGACATTTCATTCATATGTAACTTTAGAATACATTTCCATCTATGCCCATGAATAAAGAAAAAAATCACTTACCTGAGCAGCCGTCTCTCCTCCGTCACTCCTCCTTGTGACCGTCCCTCTGCACCACCAGAACAGGCTCCCCAAAGCCAATCATAACGCTGCAATG
The DNA here is from genome assembly GCF_964204655.1 of Triturus cristatus. NCBI lineage: Eukaryota > Metazoa > Chordata > Amphibia > Caudata > Salamandridae > Triturus > Triturus cristatus. The sequence goes on along the minus strand of NC_140579.1, from coordinate 557,214,631 downwards.
CAGCGTTTTGATTGGTGTGAGTGCCGTGGTTCGACACTCAGGCGGGAAATGGGATCCTGGACCACCCAGGCTGTAATGCTGCCTGATTGGAGAACATACAAAGTCCTTATGACAGTTTGGCCAGGCCGAACCCTCACTCGCACTTTAGAGTGCAGAAACCACTACTCCTCCCTGATGTCATGAGAGCCAGCCCCGCCCGCCCTAACCTGGTGGATACCAAAAATAAAATTATAATAACTTCTCTTATTATCATTTTCTTTTTTCTTTTACACTGCTCCGTAAGCAGTGGGGTGACGCTCCTCCACCTTAGCGGAGGAGCGGCCACTGTTTGCTATTTTATTTGTTGCATGCCCATAATGGCAACTAACGTGATCAAAACTCTAGGTGAGATAAAACACATTGTCTCTGTGTTAGAACAAGTAAACAATCAGCACACCTGACAAACTCACCCTTGCAGGCTTATCCTCGATGAAAGCCTCTACCAATGAACACTCCCCACTGTGAGAAAATAAACATTGTAAATGCAGAACCAGGTCAGCAAAAACGTACCCGCTACCATATTGCAGTTTATTTTCTTTCTTGATAATATGCCTTGTTAAACCTACTCTGTGCTCTCAATGTACTACAGAAGAAAATCACATTTTGGAATGCATGTTTTTAATTTCCTTACAATATGCTTTGCATTTAATAAATTGATTTCTAATAATGTGAGATTGGTGCAAAAAAGAAATTATTAGCACATTAACATTTCTCAAAACATCGAAACATCTGCAGTCTCTGGCAAGCAGTAAATACTAAATGGAGGATGCTCAAATGCTCTAAATCTTTCTCAAAAGTCCTAATATAGATTAATAAATCATGTATTATAAAAGATACATAACAAATAACAGGCACTGTGATCCATTAATGCCGACTGGGGGTTCAGGTGACATTATTAAACTGCTCTGCCTTCGACCTCGTGGTTTGTAAATGTCACCAGAACCTGTCAAAGGAAACATAGGCCACCATTACAAAGTTACCCGTCAGACGCAATTTGTAAAGGTGTTTTATGATTTGCCTATCAACTTTGAGCAGTGGACAGATTTTCATGAAGATTGGCAATACACTAGTTTAGTCCGCTTAGCTTCGCATGCCACGTTTTGGGGAGATACATGCAGGGGAAGGAAAAGCTTAGAAGGATTGAAAAATAGGTTTTTCCCATTTTAGCTTCCATAGGAAATTATGATCACACATATTGCTCGAACAGATGAACGGATTTACATCAAACATGGCATGAAAGTTGAACTTTATCCAGAAAGTGTATCTTCGTAGGTTTGGTGCAAGTCTGTTTAGTTGTCTTTGAGATATTAGCAACGTAAAAAGTTACTGAGCGGGTTTCAATAGTTAACACTTTTATATGTCTATGCCGTTTTAACTTGCAAGTCATGACTCGCAACTCCTGTCAATCACATCTTGAATTTTTGGAGAATTTTTTTTTTCAGCCACCAGGAACCTGTGGGTTAAACTACGGGTTGGTTGGAATTCATGAGTTTTGCGCTGTGTAAAAAGAATTTTGTGAGACATTAACAGTCACATGGGACTCAATACACTCAAAAAGAGAGAGAAAAAAGAATGACAACATGTAAGGCAGAGAGAAAGGGATACGCGTAACAGGAAATTATCACCCAGAGTAATTGGCATGTAGGGCCTGCTCCGCCATGTTGTTCTTATGTACCTCTGTTTTTCCCGAGCCAGGCTTGCAGAATACCTCTTCCTTTTACTTGCATAGGTTCGGGATGCAGTCTTAGACTTTGCTTTTGCACTAAGCTCAATTTACTGGACTCAAAAAGCTCTAGTGACTGGCCTTGCCAGGCCAAAAAGAAAGGCAGCTCCGGGATTTACACTCAGCTTACACTACACTGCAGTTGGTCATAGCCTAGGGAGCGGCACTGCCTGCCAGGATACTGCATTTCACGCAGCAGCACTGGTGTCCATGCTGGTGCTGCATAACTGGCCCTCCGTGAAGGGGCAGAGTCTGAGTTACAGGAGAGGTTAGCTGTGCAACTGCCTGTCATCTCTGTCTAGTTGTGGAGGTGAGATGCTCACTTACAGCAGACTCAGGTGCACTCCATTCTGGTCATCTGGTCACTAGAGTCCTTTTTCCCCGGTCATCTGCTAGTGCAGGGTGAAGCAGGGCATCAGAAGGTGCTTACAGTGAGTCTCTGTCATTCAGATAGAGCAGGTCTCTGCGGTCTCACGCGCACCCCACGATCTTGGGGATGGGCATATGTTCATAACAGCACCCCTATGATTGGCTTGAACTATTGTGTAAAGAAAAGGTGGCCGTGCTGCTAGGTAAATAAAGCTCTCTGGTTCAGCAAGGACAGAATGGGAACACATACTTTCGGCTCAGCAGATTTGTGTGAGCCTACTCGGACTTCGCCATGATGTGGGGAAATTCCGAGAATGCGTTAGTCTCACTTGTGATGAGTGACACCTGGCAGACATGCAATCCTCGGATTAACTGTTTAACTCAATATATCTATAGGTTTAACACTGTCCATATATATTTAAAACATTACTGTCCAATTTACACCAAACCACAAAAAGGATGTATTGTGAGTAAAGTTCCAGCTTCATGTCATAAAATTCCATTTTGTTCAGCACATTTTGCTGTAACAAACATTCAAAATTCCAGTGGAACCTAAAATGCATTGTTTTTGACACCTCACCTCCTTCAATTGTTTTTATACTTCCTCCTTGGATGGGTATGCATAAAACATGAGATGCCTAAAGTTACCTGAATGCACTAATTGTGTGCAAAGTTATTATCAAAGCAGAAAAGTGAAGACAGACTGACAAAAGAGTGCCTTCGGAAGGTTTGTCACACACTCGCCCTATGTAATTGTGATTTCGCACTCTCCAAGAAGCGGAGTTACCTAGGCTGCAAGCTGAAATAAGGAACTTAGAAGCAGATTCAGTGGCACAGCAGTTCTTTCCTGCATTGTGTCCAAGGACCCGCTTGTATTGGCAGGCTCCCTAACCATAAAGCCCTGGTGGGATGGCACTGTTGTGGTTGTTCTCTCTAAGGGCACTTGAGGTAAACCAAATGCTGGGAGGGCATGACACACAAATATAAAAAGTTTAAGTCCCTGATTATGTACATATGCATGGGGAGGAGGTGCAAAGTTTCACCATACATGATAAAAAAAGTGGTGTTATTCCTATTCGGACACGTGCACAGAGGAAGCTTTCTAATGTGTGTCTTCCAAGGAATGTGTATTAATGAATGTGTATATGTTTGGTTCTCCAGTGACATTTTATCTGGAAATGTCAATATCATCCATCCTGTCCATGTCATACCACTAATGAACTGCCAGTGCTGGTCATCCAACTTTCAGCTGGACACAAAGTTTGTGAATGGGTTGCTGGCAACCAATCAGAGAACCCTCTCTTGTGGGAGTCTGGCTCCGGCGAAAGCAAGATGGCCCAAGGGAAATAAAGCTCCCTGTGCCAACCAGAACACTCTGGGGCATATGTACAAGGGGCTAACGCCACCTTAGCGGCACTTTTCTGACAGTTTTGTGGAAATATTTTTATTGTCGTATGTACAAGCTGTCGCTAACCTCTGTTAGCGGCAATTTTCCAGCGAAAACGTCCATTCTAAAGATCGCCACTTCTGTTAGCGATAGTGACATGCAAAGGAGGCGTTCCCGTGCAAAATTGGCCGTTAACCCCACTTCGCGATATTTACAAGGGGATTCCTGAACTTTGGAGGACCAAAAAAACTGCCTCTAACTGCAGTTAGAGGCAGTTTTTTAAGACCAGAAAATAGCTGGTCTTAAAAATTGAGATAACACTTGGGGCCTCTTTCCAGCAGGTTTTGGTGGTGGACAGCGCTGCAAGCAATGTTGCAGCGCTGCCATGCAACAAAACTACAGGACAGGAATGTGCACCATCAATAAGATAGTGCGCATTCCTGGGCCTCAGTCATGAAAAGTGTTGCAGCGCTGCGACAAGACAGCATTGCAACACTTTTCACTACGCCCTTCTTGCGACACCATGGATGCGCTATATTCACTCGACAGCCCTCCACGGCGCAAGTAATGACAGATACGTCTGGAATCCTGACATATCTGTCCACTCTAAAGTCACGCATTGCTGCAGTCGTGTCATAAGCATGACGCAACTCCAGCAATGCATGGGGCCAGCCTATACCTGTGGCACTGTGTCACCCTTACACCCTTACGCCTGCCATCAGGCAGGCGTAAGGTACTAATGCTGTGTCGTCCTACAATTTTCACAGTGAAATTGGAGGGATTTCACTGTGCCACTCCTATGAGGCCTTGTCGCGTGGGAACGCACACCCTGGGTACATCATACCTGATGCAGGTATGATGTGGCACAGGGCTTCACAAGGTCACGCATATGCCGACATGCGTCACTTTCCAAATACAGAGCAACGGGGTGCTAGTTTTGCCTGGTCCATTCTTGAGGGGTTCCGGGGTGTCGGCGCAGTTGGAGATCCATCGGTGGTGGTTGCGCGCTGTGGTGTCATCGTCTATAAGCATTGGCGGAGTGGTGGTGCTGAGGGAGTTGACGAGACGTTCTTTGGTGGCCTTGACCCAGCTGCGAGGGGGGGCGATGATGGGGATGGTGTACGGTGGGCATGGTGAAGACGTGATGTATACAATGATGGTCGGTCCAGGAGAGTCCGGCGGTCTGGCTGTAGTTGAAGTTGCCGCTGGCGGAGGCGACGTGCTCGAACGTGTGTCCTGCTATGTGGCTTGCTGCGGTGACTAGCTGCTTGAGTCTGATGTTGGGGAGCTCCCCCAGGAGGGGCTGGTGTTCTGGTCACTGGGTTTGTCCAGGTGGAACTTGAGTTTGCCGAGTAGTATGTCGTTGGTGGATGGGGGAGCCTGGTGTGCAATGAGGTCCACAATGGTCTACAATGGTAGAATGGAGAATGGGTGTCCATGGCCCTGGGGGCCTGCAGATGAGGGTGCCACAGAGGATGGGGTTGGTCTGGATCTGGAAGTTAAGGTGTTCCATGGTCACTGTTGCGTCATTAGAGTGCGTGGTCAGTCGGAGTGTGCTTCTGTAGGTGATGGCAATACCTTCTACTGGATGTTTGGGGTGGTCCTTGCGGGTGATTTAGTAGCCGTCAGTGATGGCAATGGTGATGCCGATGTCCGGTCGGGAGCAGACGTCTTTACAGAAAATGTGGCATCCAGGGTTGATGGCGAGGAGAGTGCTGGTGCCGTAGTGGTGGAGTGTCTGAGAGGAAGGGTCCTTGGTGCTGAACGTGGTCCAGGGGCAGACGGACTCAGAAGGGCTTGACTACGGCTTGCCTTTGGCACGGGAGACGTCCAATACAACGCAGGCATTACATCGTAATGCCTGTACAAAGCAGGTGCCTTTACAGCGCATTCCATTACAGCTCATTGTGAGGTCAGTAATGGGGTATTTTTAAGTTTTAGGGTGGGTATGGGTTTTGGGTTCGGAGATGAAATTTGGGGTGTCTCATGGAGTAAAATTAAAAATGTGGGGTGTGTTTTGGGAGTCAATCATGAAAATGCGGGTGAGCATTTGGGTCAAAAATGAAAACTGGGGTTTGCATTTCGATCAAATATGATTTTTAGGGTGTGTTTTGGGGGCTCAAAGATGAATTTTAGGGTTCAGGGTTTGCTTTGTGGTGCAAGAGTTAGTTTTAGGGTTGCACTCACTGCAGTGGGAATAGTAATATTTACATCTCCACTATCCAACACCTTCCCTACTGTTGCAATATGCCTAGTATTAGTATGCATTGTGATTGGAATGCGATGTAATGGTATGTGTTGTAACTTCATATATACCTTTGGCACACCAGTGTTACGCCCGCCGCGAATGGCTGCAAAGCGGCCACCATTGAGAAGTGCTGCGGGGGGACTGGACAGCTGGGAGGTGGGAAACACTGAAAAGGACACTGGATGGGGCATGGACGCGGGGGGTGTGTGAGAGGGTGTTGTAAATATTTCTATGAGAGAAATCTTACCTCGAGGACGGGTCCCGTGTTTTTGTTGCTCCTGCTCTCCTGAGTCTGCTTCCAGGAACAGGAAGTAGGCAGCTGAACTCCCTCCCCTAAGCCAATCACAATGCTGCAATGCGGCGTTGGGATTGGTCATTGGCGCCGGGAAAAGGCGTTCAGCCAGGGGCTGGAGGGGTGTGCATGTTCTTCATGCAGGCTGTAATGCAGCCTGCATTGCGAACAGGACAGTGCGCATGACTGCTTTGGGCGGCCTGAGTGGGCCGACCAAACAGTCATTGCGCACTTGAGTGGGCATGCCACTCCGTCCCTGCCCTGCTCCATGAGTGGAACAGCCCTACCTACCCTCCTGCCCGCAAAAGAAACATAGCACAATTACATCCTGAAGTTATCATCATGTGATGATTTTTCCTCTTCTTGCACTGCTTGAAAGCAGTGTGTCGACGCTCTTCCTCAGTAGCGGATGAGCCGCCACTGGGGGTGTGCCATCAACAGGTGCTAGGCCTGTGCGACTCGACCCAAGGGCCTCCTCCGCAAGGCGTCCCACCTTCTCCTTACCTGGACATTGACACAGTGGCACAATCTGCTGCACTCTCTCCAAATCTGTGAATCAGCCAGCAGGAGCCTCAGCCAGGTGGGATTTCACAAGCCTGGGTACAGCAGTCGCCGACAAGTCCACTGGTGAACCTCCCGATGCCGTTGATGCAACAGGGCCTGCTTAGGCGTGAAGTTGCAGCGCTCCCGCCACACAAGTTTGGCGCAGTTCAAGGGCCTCACCCTCCACAGCATCTGGCCAGCGCAACATCATCCAGCCTGTGATGCAGTGAGGCACCGCCCACCGTTGGTAATCCCCTCCGTGCACCCCGGTCTAGTGGTGGATCGTAGTATGCGATGCAGACCTCCCTACGTTGGTGCGCAGGAGCGCCTCTACCATTCACAGCTCCAAGGGGCTCAAGGAGGTCTTCTCACACAGATCAGCAACGAGTCTCCATGCGACCTGTCAGACTTCACCACCAGATACGGGGGATCGCTGCGCCTCAATGTCTACTGCCACGGCTCATCGACTCCACAACTCCTCCGCTTCCCACTGATCCAGCAAGGCATCCAGGCTCCAGATGCAGGTCCAGCGAGGCATCCAGGCTTCAGACGCAGGTCCTGCAAGGCATCCAGGCTCTCATCCTGGTCATCCTAGATGTTGGGTGGCTTGAGGGGGTTGTTGATGTGTGCTGCATTTGACCCTGGTTGCTCCATTCTGCATTTCATAGTTTTTTTTGCCTATTTTCTATTGGAGGTCGACAGATAGGCTATTTTTTCCAATAGAGGCAAAAACTCATGTTAGGCTGACTAACGTGCGTGGGCCTTTCATTGGTTTTCGCCCGCTAACACCGGAATTCCTATCGCCATCACGCTAATGTTAGCGGCAGTTTTCACCGCTGATCTCTTAAGCTATCGCCATGTAGCGACGTCTTGTACACACGGCGCTAACAAGGCGATAGTTTTCAGCGGGACACAGCGGTAAGAAAACTGTCGCTAACTAGCGTTAGCGGTAGTTTTTGCCAGTCCTTGTACATATGGCCCTCTATTTTTAAATTCATGCTCAACACTCTTGGTAGCCCAACTGTAAAAATATACAATTATTTTTTACCATTAATATCTCAAAATCTTCTACACCAGATCACAAAACCACAATCTGCGGACCAAGAGCTAGCTATTCCGTTCAGCAGTTTTTGCTATCACCTGTCTTAAAAAAGACTATGGAAAATGCATGAGGACTTTACTTTTTGAGATACCCTTTCTTCTCGGCCCCCTCTTGACTGATCACCCCAAAACCTTTCATGAAGGAGCTGATGTGGATGAGGTTTTTGTTTTTTTGAGTTTTGAGAAGATTCGTCATATGTGGCTGTTGGACTTGGCCCTTTTTGCAGGGTCGTCCCTGAACTTTTTGCCTTCCTCCTATATTTTTTCTGACCTGGTGTTGGCTGTTTTTTTTAATCTGGGCACTTTACCACTGCTGACCGGTGCTAAAGTGCATATGCTCGCTATTGTAAATTGGTGTGTGGATTAGTGATTCCATGATTGGCTGGTTTGGTTTACCTGTCAGACCCTAGAACAGTGCACCAGGAGTGCCCAGGGCTGGTAATCCAAATGCTGCTGGTGGGCCTGCAGCACTGTTTGTGCCACCCACAGAAGCAGCCTGTAAAAGTGTACCTTAGGTCTGCCATTGCAGAGCCTATGGGCAGTCTGGTACTGCCATGCTGACTGGGCAAGTGCACCCACTTGCCAGTCCCTAAACCTTTCCTTTTCTGCATATTAGTCACCCCTATGGTAGGCCCAAGGGCAGGGTGCATTGTAGGTATAAGGTAGGACATGCCTTGGTGTGTGTGGCATGTCCTAATAGTGAATTTCAGCCATTTTCGTTTTTCACTATTGCAAGGCTACCTGTTCCCCATAGGCCAGAATGGGCAGTTTGATTATTACACCTTATAATTCTAACTGACTCGAGGAACATGGTAGAAATTCGAGTTTAGTATGTCTGAACTCAGAATGATAAAATACATCTTTTAATGAAGTTGGTTTTAACATTCTGTGTTTGAAAATACCACTTTTAGAAAGTAGGTATTTTCTTGTCTAACCATCCAAACCTGCCTCTGCTAGGCTGGGTATTCCTTGTCTGGAGTTTGAGTGACAGGGGCTGGGGAAATCCAGGGGGCTGGGGAATTCCCGGACACAGGGTGAGTCAGCACAGGGCTGAATAGAGAGATCTCCATGTAGATGGGTGAGAGGAGTTGCACCTGGGACCTGAATTGGGCTGTGCTTTCCCTCCACAATGCTGGCTCCACCTCCGGTGGTGCGTCTGATGTCTCTGCCCTGCACTGTGAAAGGAAAGAAGGAGTCATGTAAACAAAGTGCTCCAGGACTGACCAGAACTGGTTTGAACTAGGCAAAGGCCTCTCTGCCTTCAGAGAACAAAGAGAAACTGTGTATAAAAAGGGGGATCCAGACCCCAGAACTTTAGATCACTTTGGGAAACAAGAAGAAACCTTTGCTGAGGAGCGGAACCAGAAGAGAATGAGGAGAGACTATCCCTAAGCTTGAGGGATTGGCCTGCAGTGGTTGCCTGGATGCCAAAGAAAGGAGAAAGGACTTTGTGTGCACTTTATTCAACTTGTGAAGGATCTCCAAGGGCTTGGAAGAGAGCTTGCCTCCTGCTGAAGGTTCAGAGACAACAGACTTCACCCACCAGCTCCCCAGAGTTCTTTGGAAGTGCCTGCTGTTTTAAGAGGCTTTCTGAGGGACTGTGTGTTGCAAGGAGCTGGAAACACGACTCACGAACAAGAAGCGTGTCGCTGACCTGCCGCTGCCGCTGCCGCTTCACAACACGAAGCGCATCGCATCGCCAGAGAAGAGGATCGGTGTTGCATCAGATGCCGCCACATCACCGGGAAGCGTGTCGCAGAAGAATCGTTGAGGCATCGCAGGTCCACTGAAGCGCCTCGCATCGCCGGAGAAGAGGATCAGCATCGCATCATACGCCACCGCATCTCCGGGAAGCGTGTCACAGGGCCTGTCGCGGCTCATCGGCGGAGAAGAGGATCGACGTCGCATCAGGCGCCGCCGCATCTCTGGGAAGCGTGTCGCAGGGCCTGTCACAGCTCGTCGCCGGAGAAGAGGATCGACATCGCATCAGACGCCGCCGCATCACCGGGGAGAGTGTCGCAGGACCTGCGCGGCTCGCATCGTTGTGGAAGCAACTCGCATCGCCAGGGGAGAGGATCGACGTCGCATCAGATACCGCCGCATCACTGGGAAGTGTGTCGCAGGGCCTGTCGCGGCTCGCATCGTGAGGAAACATCTTGCATCCCTGGAGAAGAGGATAGACATCGCATCAGATGCCGCCACATCACCGGGAAGCGTGTCGCATCAAGAACGAAGCACCATGTTTGTTTCTTTGCACCAGATCTTCAACGCATCACCGTCCTTGCAACACTTTCGTTGTCTTGCGTTACGCATTTGAAGGTACATTGAACTAAGAGTGTCGCATTTACCATCTTAAAGTAACAGTATTGTGGATTTTTGTTGTTTATGGTCTTGTGTTAAATCTATATAAAGAATACTTATTTTTGATATAAAACTTGTGTGGTGCCCATCTGTAGTGTTGCCACTTGATTAGTGTATGTGCTCACAAATGCCTTACACACTGCCTCTGAGATAAGCCTGTCTGCTCGTGCCAAGCTACTAAGGGGGTGAGCAGGGGTTATTTCGGGAGTGTATCCCCTTACCCTGACTAGACGCAAGGGTCCCTATTTGTCTCAGGTACCTACCTATGCCAACTGGAGATCCCCAAATCTAACAGTGGCCAAAGTTATTAGCAATATATAAATCGCTAGAACCGAGTCACAAGACAACAGTCGAAATAAGATTAAAAAAGAAGAAAAGGGGGCAGTTGTAAAAATACCCTGAACCCCTAGGCCTGCTCAGGGGGTCCCACAAGGACCCCCAGGAATTTTTTTAAACGTCATAATGCGCGCTGGGTGCGCGAATCCAGACAAAAAAATTTTTTTTTAATGAGGCGGGGGCTCCCCCACTTCAATTAAATGAGCCCCCGGGTGAGCCAGGTTCTGGGGGCAATCGTATAATTATTTTGCGGGATTGCTTTTGGGCAAGGGGAGCTGTATGTTAGCAGCTTCTCTTGCCCAAAAGCAATGCCGGCTCCCGCAGGAGGCAGGGAGCTGGCTGGGACCGTGGGGCATTGGGGCTCCCCCCCACGGTCCCCAACGAAGAGGCCAGGCCCCGGGGGATGGGGTCCCCAGGGCCAGAAGTGGAGGAGGGAAGGGGGACCACGCGCCCTAATGATTAATAAATACATTCAAGAATTGGGCATGCCCCGGGGGATGGGGTCCTCGGGGCGAATATAAATTAATGGAAGTGAACTGGTTTTTTTTCAGAAAAGTTTGGAGTGGTGATCCTAACGCGGCGCTCAGCACGGCCCCCTAGTGTGAATGCACTGGGTGCGCGGCTCTCAGCGCGACACCCAAGTGTGAACGCGCTGGGTGCGCAGCTCTCAACGCGGCAGCTGAGTAATTCACAGGTCTTTAAAAGACCATTTACCTGTAAATTAGGCTTTGTGATGATTTCACCTCTTCTTAGAGCCCCTGCATCTTCACTCTGCCTATGACTGGAAGAATTAGCCCCCCCCCCCCGAAATGTTTATCAGCCTCCCCCGAAATTTGGCTCTAGTTGCGCCCCTGACTGGCGTACGTCGACTCTGCCCACTCCGCTTACGCTTACCGAATTCCGTAGATTCTATCCCCCGTATGTCAATGATCTAGCTGTGGGTCTGGGAATATCTTGCAGACAGGATTCTGGGCTTTTCCCGAGGTTTGGTTTGCAATCCTGATGCTCCGCCGGGGTTGCCACTGGTTTGGCAGCCCATTAGAGCCAAGGCCGTGCTTGGGGGTTAGGTTCTGCCAACATATGTACTTATCCAATCACTCCACCAATTCCCAAGCACTTATATATTCACTGTACACTCTCCTTGCAATACTCTAATCATCCAGTCTCTACCCATGTACTCATAGAATGACCCAGTCAAAGTTACATAACCAAGGTCTTCCCCACTGCCAGAGGTAACATTGTTGCGTGCGCAGTCAACAGCACAATGTAATGTGGTAGGGACCAGAGCCATCATGCATACATAATGAACACACGGACACAGTTAGATAGATAGTGGAACTGGCTACAGGCACGTGCGCTCGGCCCCGTTTTATTACCAGGGTCACATGACCAGTGACGTCTGTGCTGGATGCGTGTGGGGTGAGTGTAAGCCAGCCCTCAGGGAATGTTTGGTGCTGGCAACAACTACAACAGTGATAATCGGATCACACACAGAGATTCAATCATAAAGGGTCCATGACTTGTAGTGAACTATGGTTGGGGCACCAGATCTGAAATCACACACAAAAGATTGTATCGTAAAGGGTCCATGACTTGTGGTGCACTAGAGATGAGCGTGCTGATGGGAAGAAATTGTTAATGTCCCTTCGGAATATTCCTGCTGCATGCGGTGACATTGTTGCATCTACAGCACAAAAGTCAATCATAAAGGGTCCATAAGTTGTGATGCGCAGAGTTAGTAGCACCTGAAGAGCTCAGCGTGTGCGCAGCCAGTGATGATGGTGAGACCTGCTGACCGCAGTGCAGGCCGGAGACAGCGGTCAGCAAGGGCCTTCAACCACGTGATGTTGACTTGTTGTGCACTGTGTTAGTGGCATCAGAAGCATTCAGCGTGTGCGCAGCCAGCGATAATACGGAGTTCGGGCGGGCCGCACTGGGAGCAATGTCTTTTGCCTAATGAATTCTGGGTCAATAAGGCCACGTGGCGGTGACTTGTGGTGCACTGAGTTCGTGGCATCAGAAGCATTCAGCGTGTGCCCAGCCAGCGATGATGCGTGGTGCGGGCGGGCCGGACTGAGAGCAATGTCTGTTGCCTACTGGACTATGTCATCTGCAATCGCGACTCGATCTGAATTGTGAGCCCTGCCAGCGATAATACGGAGTTCGGGCGGGCCGCACTGGTAACAATGTCTTTTGTCTAATGAAGTCTGCCTTCATAAGGCCACGTGGCGATGACTTGTGGTGCACTGAGTTAGTGGCACCTGAAGCTGTCAGCATGTGCGCAACCTGCGATGATGCCTGGTCCGGGCGGGCAGCACTGGGAGCAATGTTTCTTGTCTACTGGACTGCGTCATCTGCAATCGCTACTCGATCTAAATTGTGAGCCCTGCTGTCCGCAGTGTACATCGAAGGCAGTAGTCTGTACAGACATAACTCTGCGGTGCTGTGCCTCTGGGTTCGCAGGGGGCTTGTGTCGAAGAGGCCGGCGGTCACGGCGACCTCGTGGCAGGGTGAGGGCCGCCGCTCTGGCAGACGCGTTGGCCTTCCCAAAAGTGATCCATGCCCAGAGCCCCGGCCTATTTATTCACACTTTTACGCTGGAGTGGCATACGTTGGACCAGCCCACTCCGCTTCCAATTCCGCTTACAGGGGGGGACGACACAGCTACATGACAGGGATCTTCCCCACTGCCTGAGGAAACATGGTTGCGTCCACTGTCCACAACAGTACAAGCACCAGCAGTATATGGACACATGGAGAGGTCTGTGCTCTGCATAGTGAGGTCTGTCCAGCACATTACCGCTACACTTGGCATTGTGTGCATTGTTATTGATGGGTGACTTGCCTCCTTCACACATACTTGGTTCCCACGTCTCCCAACATTCAGCTATTGTGTGGCTGAAGGGCCATGCCGTTTTGGGAAGGTCTGCTGTTCTGTTGTTCTGTGCTGCCTTGGTGGTAGTAGGAGGGGGGTGGTGGCGGTGGGTGTTGTGGCCTTCTTGGGTGTCGGAGCTGCATGGTCAGTAGCTCTATGACATGTGTTGGTCTTCAGATGTGGTTCTGGGCTGGACTCCCTTTCATACTGTAGGTAATCGTCCTGCTTTACACCAGTGAAAGGCAGATGTTAAATTCCTACTGCTAACGTGGCTTATCACCTGGTTTTGGATCGCATTGCAGATTTCGCTGGTTGTTGAAAATATCGGGAAGTGGTGTTTTCATGGTTTTTTTTTGCATGGGAACGCCAATTCTGCATATCATAAGCGTTAGTTGTCGCTCTCATTGGTGGCGATGTTTTTTTGAGGAAGCTATCGCTGGAAAACTGGCGATATCGGCAGTTTTCACCAGGTTGAGAATGGGATGATAATTCTTTTACTGCGGTAAAGTGCCGATAACTCAGCGACAAGTTCTTGAGAATACACCCCATCGTTTTTTATTTTGTCGTCCAGATTCGTGCACCCAGCCACTTTAAAAAATATATATATTAATAATTTTTTGGCCCTGGGGCTTTTTGTGGGATCCCCTGAGGGGGCAGGGTGTTTGTACCCTGCCCATTTTTCTTTTTTTTCATCTTTATTCGTGTGATTGGCATGTAGCTACAACAAAGTCCTAATAAACACAAGGGCTCGTTTTAGAGTCACCCTATAACCCAACAGTTGGGACTTATCGACGAGTTATCTGCAATTTAGCGCAGCAAAAGTGGCAAAAGAAATATCGCCCCATTCTCAAGTTGGTGCACACTGCCACATTGCCCACAGGCTGACGGTACCAACACAGCAGACAATCAACATCGTTATACAGACAAAGCTGCTGGCTGTGCTGCACCTGTTGGCCTCTGGTATCTTCCAACTAACAACTGTGAGAGTCGGAGGAGTCTCACAGCCAGCCCTATTAAACTTCCTCACACGTCTTGGATGCATGTCTACAAAAGCAACTTAGGGCCCCTGCATCCGCACCACCCGCACATCACAATTCGTAGTATTCCTGCACAAACAACCCCAACCCAGCTGTTGCTTGACGCCTCTGTGCTCCAGATCCAAGATTGTAGTCACTGAAATGGGGGTGCGCCAGGTCATGATATCTAGTAGTCAACAGTAGTGGAAAAATAGTACTTTATTGGGAAAACATAAATTAACAACACAAAAACATTAAACAACGAGTAACATTGCCAACAGGGAACATCAACTTGTGGATCGAAATAACTGTAGATCGTCCTGGAAATCCCAAAAGTCCGTATTCAGAAACCTGTTGGATAAATGAAGGTAATGGTCAAGCATTAGTATGGTCACAAACGTAATATGGTACAATGTATTGCACTTGGACAAACCGGAATGCTTACAGGTATGATCAATCCTGCACAAAATGACCATAACAGAAGATTGTGTGGTCGTAACCTTCCTAGGAAAGAAAAGGAACGTTACAACCACACAAACTTCTGTTACGGTCTCATTATGCAGGATTTTCACACCTGTAAGCATATGGGTTCGTTTCAGCTTGATACACATGCATGTTCACTTCACCTAAACTCCACAGAAACAACTGGAGACCAAGCAAGGGAACCACGCCACAGCAGCCTTCCTGCACGTGTTGGAGGCAACTGACTGCACACGTGTACTATTTGTGCCCCCTGCCGACACTGCACTGATGGAGCAGGTAAAATAAAATTTTGTATACCTCCTCTAATTTGCATGAAATTAATTACGTAATCATTCTAAAATGAATTAAAATAACATGTTTGCAGTGGAAGTGTTACTAATCAACCATTACATCTTGACAAACCTAAATACACGTGGGATCTAAATTGCTAATTGCGTGGCAGAACAATTAATTAATTAACTATGGTACGCAAACTAACCTTAGATTGTGGTGAAATAGTAAAATTGCATGATTTATGTTGCTTTGTGATCGTTTGTGCTTTAAAGTTATTGAGTGGTAAATATTATTGCTTTAAATGTTGCTACAGCTAGGAAAATACTAATATATATTGGGATTTGTATGGGTTTGAACATCAGAACTTTCATTTCTATATTTTAATTGCTGTTATGTCTGTTTCTGCTTAAGTTGGCATTCGAGCCTATTAGGCCGCAGTACCCAAGATGGCGTTCTCTGAAGCAGATGCTACCATGTACACGTGATGACTTGACTGCGCATGCCCAGCTGGCTCTTGAAATCACGAGGTAGCTTGAACTCCTGACATCGTGTTCCCTGCCAAGGCCGAAAGTCGGGAACTTGTCCGCCAGCCAAAGGATGACCAAATGGGAGTCAAGGAAGAGACAAAGAGAGGACCTATCAGTAGTACCCTTTACCTTGAGAAAAGATACAGCCACTGTTTCCCTGCATGGGAACGGAAAAGACAATATCGATTTGAAAACTTTGTGAAAAGTCACTATGGAGAACTGGTTTGCACTGGGAAAATTCAATAAACTACAGATAACCCCGAACTGTCCAATCGGAACATTTGGTCTGCCCCTAAAAGTTGCTATTCTAAAATGAAGTAAGGCAGAAAAGGATATAAAACCTCTCATCAATCATTAAGGGGTGGCAGTTGGAGTTGGAAGGGTTGGTTGCAGCAGCGTTCGTTCGTTCGTTCGTTCGTTCGTTCGTTCGTTCGTTCGTTCGTTAGTTCGTTCGTGGGTTTTGGTTATGGCTGCATATATCTTTGGGTTATTCCTTTGAGTTTCTTAAATTCTTTGTTATCAGTCTGACTGTGGAAGTGATGTTCGGACTTTGCTGAAATTCTGAACTTTCCCTACGCTGTATCCTGTATTTTCGCACGCTGGTTTGATCCTTTGGTGAGAATTGGACTGCCTGTTCGAGGGAGTCTTCTTTGAGAATGCGGATAACTCCCTGTTTGATCTGAACTTTTTATCATCTTTTAATTGGTAATGATTTAATATACTTTTCTGAAAAGCTATGTGTTAGACCTGGCACCTTGGCGTGAGTCTCCCTTCCACTTTTTTGTCGCTGTGCCTCATGTGTTTTGCTGGTGTTAGCTGCTCAGAGCACTGTGCCACTGCCAACCAGTGCCACAGTGCAAGTGCTCCCTATTTAAAATGTAGATGTTGGTTGGATTCCATGATTGGCTTATTTGGTTTACTGTCAGACCCCAGTAAAGTGCACCAGGAGTGCCCAGGGCTTGTAAATACAAATGCTGCTGGTGGGCTTGCAGCACGGGTTGTGCCACCCACAGAAGCGGCCTGGTAAAATGTATCTAAGGTCTGCCATTGCAGAGCCTGCGTGCAGTCTGGTACGGTCATGCTGACTGGGTGAGTGCACACACTTGCCGGTCCCTAAACCTTCCCTTAATTTCATATCAGTCACCCCTATGGTAGGCCCAAGGGCAGGGTGCATTGTAAGCATAAGGTAGGACAAGCCCTGATGTGTGTGGCATGTCCTAATAGTGAATTACAGCCATTTTAGTTTTTCACTATTTTAAGGCTACCTGTTCTCCATAGGCCAGAATGGGCTGTTAGAATTGTTACATTCTATGATCCTAACAGACCCAGGGAACATGGTAGAAATTCGAGTTTAGTATGCCTGAACTCAGAATAATAAAATACATCTTTTAGTAAAGTTTATTTTAATATTCTGTGTTTGCAAATTCCACTTTTAGAAAGTTGGTATTTGCTTGCTTGACAATTGCAGCCCGCCTCTGCTATGATGTGTATCTGCCTGTCTGGTTGTGTGAGTGACAGGGCTGGGGAAACCCAGAGGGGCAGGGCTAGGTAGCCTGGTGGTGAATAGGAAGATTAGCAGTCAGATGGGTGGGAGGAGTACACCTGGGCTCTGAATATGGTTGTGCTCTGCTACCACAATGCTGGCTCCACCTCCTGCGGAGCGGCTGATGTCTCTGCCCTGCACCCTGAATAGAAAGGCAGAGTCATGTCAACAGAGTGCTCAAAAACTGGTTTGGACTGGGCAAAGGCCCCTCAACCCCAGAGGAACAAAGGAATTAGGGGTATAAGTATTGAGACCCTGCTCCCAAGAAATTAGATCCTGCTGAAACAAGAAGAACCTCTGCCAGAGGAGAAGGAACTGGGAAAGCTGTAGGAGGAGTAACTGTCCCTGACCTGGGGGATTGGCCTGCAGTGGTTGCCTTGCTGCTGAAGGAGAGGAGAAAGACTACTAAAGACTTTGCTTCAACTTGTGATTTGAAAAGATCTCCAAGGGATTGAACTGAGCTTGCCCCCTGAACGAAGTCCCAGGACCAGTGGACTTCACCCCCAGCTCCCCAGAGTCTTTTGAAAGTGCCTGCTGCTGTTGTTGGGCCTTCTGAAGGACTGCGTGTCGCAAGGAGCTGGAAGCGCGACGCAAGGAAGAATAGCGTGCCGCCGTCGGAGCCGCTGTCGTCGCATCTCGCAAAGGGTGTCGCCCCTGCAGCATCGCATCGAGCAGAAGCGTCTCGCATCATTCCGGAAGTGCCTCGCAACGCCGAAGAAGCGTGACGCCATCGCAGCCATCGTAGCTGTCGCACTGCACCGCATCGAGAGAAGAGTCTCGCATCGAGGAGGAAGCGTGTCGCCCTCGCAGCCATCGTAGTTGTCGCATTGCACCGCAACCAGAAAAGCGCCTCCCATCCACGGAGAAGCGTGCCGCCGTCGGAGCCGCTGTCGTCGCATCTCGCAGAAGGGGTGTCGCCGCTGCAGCATCGCATCGAGCGGAAGCGTCTCGCAACTGCCAAGGCCGCTGTCGTCGCATCTCGTCAAGGGTGACGCCGCTGTAGCTGACGCATCGAGTCGAGCCTTCTCGCAACATCGGAGAAGCGTAACGCATCTGGAAGATCCCATCTTTATTTCTTTTGCACCAAGAACTTCAACGCAACTGCATCGCTGCAACACTTTCGTTGTCCTGCGTGTCGCATCTAAGGTACATTGACTTAAAGTGTCGCATTTAAGAACTTAAGAGAAACTAAGCAATCTTCTACCAACTAAGCAACCGTATTGTGTATTTTTAATCGTTTAATGGTCTTGTGATAATCCTATATAAAGAATCCTTATTTTTAATATAAATACCTGTGTGGTGTCCATTGTAGTGTTGCCACTTGGTTACTGTATGTGTTCACAAATGCTTAACCTATAACGCTCTGAGATAAGCCTTGTCTGCTCGCGCCAAGCTACCTAGAGGGTGAGCAAGGGGTTGTTTTAGTAGTGTAACCCCTTACCCTGACTAGGGAAAAGGTTCCCTGCTTGTCACAAGTACCTACCTGTGCCAACCAGAGAACCCGGATTCTAACACTATGTCTATGGAAAATTCTGAATGTTCATATTTTCTCTTGAATAAATTTAATGATCAAATAACGAGCTCTAAAAAATAAATGCAAGATTTAAGAGTTTAATTAATGCGAAGATAAACAAAATTGAAATAATAAGAAATGAGTCTGTGGTTCTTAAATTAATTGCAGAAAATATCAAATGTTTCCTAGGCTTTAATTGTGTTTTAGCTGGTTCTAATTCATCATCAACCAGTCCAACTAATTGGTCCATCGACCAAATGGTGGAGTGCCTTGATGTTAAAGTCAGGATTCTGAAGCTGTATATAGAATGTGTATATAATATAAAGCAAAATTAATCCTGATAGGTAATAAGGTACCCACATGTCCAGTAGCCTTTCTCCTGTGTACAGATTCGGGTGTGTTTGTGTGAAGGTAATGTGTGCTGGTGTTATGGGCCCCGCCAATGAATGAGTGTATGAATGAGATGTTGTGCTTAAGGATCTGTGACATAAGGAGAATATGTAAATGTTGTCCTCCGCGCTGCATCACACCCAATCACCGCAACAGAAACCACACACATTCCAACAATGTGCAGGCAAAACTGGACCACCAGGGACCTGTACACTAATGTCGTCACAAACTTCTCAGGCAGTGTGCATGATTCTTACATCTTTCACAAGCATCCCAGCCCTAGTCCCCAGACCAGTCCGCCGCCCAGCGATGACTGCCCGACCCTACGCACCCAGACCTCAATGCTCACCTGCCGCCACCGGCATGTCTCCAAGAGGGCCCACCACGAGCCGGAGCAACCTCCTCAGCCGTCACTGGATTCCGCAGCACAGGCCCCCAGCGCATCCTGCTACACCGCGCCGAGGAGTCATGTCTGGACAGCCGGCTGCCTTTGGCGTACACGCGGTCCAGCCGAGCTCACAATTCAAATTGGGTCTTGATTGCCAGGATAGCGTATTGAAGCCAAGCATCATCGCAGGCTGCACACCCGCTCAGCTCTGGTGGCACTAATTCAGTGCAGCTCAAGTCGTCGCCACGTGGCGGGAGGCTCGTGTCAGCCAAAATGCCTCGGCTGCCACCAACTCTGTGCACCTCAAGTCATCGCCACGTGGCAGGAGGCCAGTGTCCAGCAAAGTGCTTCGGCTGCCACCATCTCTGTGCACCTCAATTCATCGTGACGTTGCGGGAGGCCCGTGTCGGTCAAAGTACCTCGGATGTCACCAACAGAATAAGCACTCGAATACACCCAGATAGAGAGTGGAAATGGCGCCGAGCACGTGCGCCCGGCCCTTTTTATTGGCAGGGTCCCATGTCCTGTGATGCCTGTGCTGCATGGGTGTGGTGTGGGTGTAAAGCAACCGTGAGGGAGTGGTTGTGGGATGCTGACAACTAGACCTGTGATCAGCAGATCACTACAGGGAATACCTGGGACATGTAGCGTTGTAGGTCCCTCCCTGTAAGCGTAAGCGGAGTGGGATGGCTGAAACGCGCATCCTTCACGACTTTACCAATATGGCGGTTTGAATCTGCACACCCAGCGAGATAGGTACACGATGGGTGCGCGACTCCACTTTTTCTCAACAAAAAAAATTATATATAATATTTAGGAAAACAGAAGACATTATATTATTTTAATAATAAACAAAAAAAAACTATTTTGGGGATTTTAAACATTTTCATGTTTTTCAATAAGCATTAATGTGCCTAGTGCTTTATGTAGTTCAGAGGGTTACTTGGTGTGTGTGTGTGTGTGTGTGTGTGTGTATATATATATATATATATATATTCACTGAAAAAACAATAGGTTTCAGGCACGTTATAGTTAGAAATTAGCATTTAAAAAACCTTAGAAATTCACTGGAAAAAACACAGGTTTCAGGGACGTTATAGTTAGTTGGACATTTCACTCGTACAAAACCAGAGAAATTCCCCTGTTAATTCAGCTAACTATAGCTCGCGCCCCCAGAATGCACTGCTGATGATGTCACATATTACATAATTCATGACATGGTCAGTGACATCAATGGCGACATCACTGATGACATCTCAAATGACATCACTGATAACATCACTGATCACATCATCCACATGAAAATCTGATCCCCCTCCTCACATTCTAATATAACCTTTGATACACCCACTGTAAAATACAGACTACCATTTTCGAAACCATCGAGACACCAATACCAGTTACTACATACGCACTCACTGATTCCTAGGTCTCCAAAACATATTTACTCATTCACCCATAGAATCACTCATACATGCAGTCACTCATTAGAACACTGTCATATTCACTCATAAACCTATACAGACACTCACACACCACCACTCATCCATTTACTGATCTGTACAAGTATACACACACCACATCACTTATTCAAACAGAAACAAATGCATACTTACTCTCTTCTACAATCACTGATACAAGTACACACTCATCCATACAACCACTCTCACAATCACTGACTCTCACGTATAGTCATTTATATACTTCAACTTTCACATACACTGCCTTTTACATATGTAGTTACTTGGACGTGTACCATTGAGACATCCATTCACTCACCAACACACCCATACACACACTTACCCACCCATATAGCTGTTTCCACATGCACTCTTGAACCCATACACACAGTGAATCAACCACTCAAACATCTATGCACAGACTCACACACCTCCCATCCACCCACACATACACCCAGGCACCCATACAAATACTCAGGCAACCAATCGATAACCCATATAGACACTCATGAAGCTACTGACCAACCCATGCAGCAGCTTATACAACAACAGACAGACTGATACAGACATTCACGCAGTTTAGTCATTAATCCATGCATTTAGTAAGACACATTTAATCACTCACTTAAACAGTCAGTCGCGCACCTACTAAATCCTCCATTCAGACACCTATACACCCACTCATTCTTCAATACACTTTGGCATATATATAATACATATTTAAACTTTAAAGAAAAAAACAGTCACTGGATGATTTCATCAGTGATGTCATTTGAGATGTCATCAGTGATGTCATCAGTGATGTCACTGACCATTTTATGAATTATATAATATGTGACATCATCAGCAGTGCATTGCGGGGGCGCGAGTTATAGTTAGCTGAACTAACTATAACGGGGGAATTTCTCTGGTTTTGTACGAGTGAAATGTCCAACTAACAATAACGTCCCTGAATCCTGTGTTTTTTTCAGTGAATTTCTAAGGTTTCTTAGATGCTAATTTCTAACTATAACGTGCCTGAAACCTATGGTTTTTCAGTGAAAATATATATATATATATATATATATATATACATATATAGTTTCACACAAGGTTGCCCCCAATGAAGGTGTCACTCCTGAAGAGGTTACCGCACAAACACCTCCGAAGTGGCAGTAACAGCTTGCCTCAGGGCTTCCCAATTGCAACTGACAAACGCGTTTCGAGCTAATGAGCTCTTGATCACTGGCTGCAACATGACATCGAAACAGCGGTGTTGTGTGGAATCAACATTTATTTCAATATAAAGTCCCGTCCCCATGGGCGTCGGCACGCATAGCAGTATGGTTGTAGTAGTCCATTTTGTTCAGTTGACAAGACTCGATTCCAATGTAAACCCCAGTGGGTCCCGCATGTTTCAATAAAATGTCTCTCAATGAGGTATTATTTATACAGATTCTTACCCCCAGCGGGTGGAAAGGATGAGGAGAAAGCTGTCCCGCACCTAATTATACCACAGAAGGTAGGCCCCCTTCACTCCAACAGAACCCGCGTTTGCAAGCATCTCAGATCCGCCTCTCCAGCGGCAAGACACCTCCACGGCCGGACCAGCCGCTAAAAATAGTCTCACACAAGGTTGCCCCCAATGAAGGTGTCACTCCTGAAGAGGTTACCGCACAAACACCTCTGAAGCGGTAGTAACAGCTTGCCTCAGCGCTTCCCAATTGCAACTGCCAAACACGTTTCGAGCTAATGAGCTCTTGATCACTGGCTGCAACATGACATCGAAACAGCGGTGTTCTGTGGAATCAACATTTATTTCAATACATAGTCCCGCCCCCATGGGCGTCGGCACGCATAGCAGTATGGTTGTAGTAGTCCATTTTGTTCAGTTGCCAAGACTCGATTCCAATGTAAACCCCAGTGGGTCCCGCATGTTTCAATAAAATGTCTCTCAATGAGGTAGTATTTATACAGATTCTTACGCCCAGTGGGTGGAAAGGATGAGCGGAAAGCTGTCCCGCAGCTAATTATACCACAGAAGGTAGGCCCCATTCACTCCAACAGTGCCCGCGGTTGCAAGCATCTCGGATCCGCCTCTCCAGCGGCGGGACACCTCCGCGGCCGGAACAGCCGCTAAAAATAGTCTCACACAAGGTTTCCCCCAATGAAGGTGTCACTCCTGAAGAGGTTACCGCACAAACACCTCAGAAGCGGCAGTAACAGCTTCCCTCAGCGCTTCCCAATTGCAACTGCCAAACGCGTTTCGAGCTAATGAGCTTTTGATCACTGGCTGCAACATGACATCGAAATAGTGGTGTTGTGTAGAATCAACATTTATTTCAATACATAGTCCCGCCCCATGGGCGTTGGCACGCATAGCAGTATGGTTGTAGTAGTCCATTTTGTTCAGTTGCCAAGACTCAATTCCAATGTAAACCCCAGTGGGTCCAGCATGTTTCAATAAAATGTCTCTCAACGCGGTAGTATTTATACAGATTCTTACCCCTAGTGGGTGGAAAGAATGAGGAGAAAGCTGTCCCGCAGCTAATTATACCACAGAAGGTAGGCCCCCTTCACTCCAACAGTGCCCGCGTTTGCAAGCATCTCGGATCCGCCTCTCCAGCGGCGGGACAACTCTGCGGCCGGACCAGCCGCTAAAAATAGTCTCACACAAGGTTGCCCCCAATGAAGGTGTCACTCCTGAAGAGGTTACTGCACAAACACCTCCGAGGCGGCAGTAACAGCTTGCCTCAGCGCTTCCCAATTGTAATTGCCAAACGCGTTTGGAGCTAATGAGCTCTCGATCACTGGCTGCAACATGACATCGAAACAGCGGTGTTGTGTGGAATCAACATTTAAATTTCAATACATAGTCCCGCCCCCATGGGCGTCGGCTCGCATAGCAGTATGGTTGTAGTAGTCCATTTTGTTCAGTTGCCAAGACTCGGAGTGACACCTTCATTGGGGGCAACCTTGTGTGAGAATATATATATATATATTCACTGAAAAAAAACATAGGTTTCAGAGACGTTATAGTTAGAAATTAGCATTTAAAAAACCTTAGAAATTCACAGAAAAAACCATAGGTTTCAGGGGTGTTATAGTTAGCTGCCCATTTCACTCGTACAAAACCATAGAAATTCCTCCGTCATAGTTAGTTCTGCTAACTATAACTCACGCGCCCGCAATGCACTACTGATGATGTCACATATTGCATCATTCATGACATGGCCAGTGACATCACTGATGACATCACTGATGACATCTCAAATGACATCACTGATGACATCATCCACTGAATGTGGTTTAGTTTGAAATTTAAATATGTATTATATATATACCAATCCGTATTGAAGATTGAGTGGATATATAACTGTCTGGATGGAGGATTTAGTAGCTGTCTGACTGTCTTTTTAAGTGAGTAATTAACCCCTTGGCTGCGGCGGGAATTCCGCCGCAGCGCTGGGGGGGGTTTGGGGGCAGCGCGGTGGCGCTGTGCTCATGACGGAGCCACTCCGTCATGAGCCACGGTTGAGCTGTGCTCATGAAGGAGTGGTTCCGTCATGACTCCGCCCACTGCGCTAATCGCCCGCACAGGCGGGGAATCAGCGCAGCGTGGGAGGAGCGGCGGCCAACGGCCGCAGCATGACGGAACCACTCCGTCATGAGCACACGGCACCCGTGGCTCATGACGGAGTGGTTCCGTCATGAGCGCTGAAAGGGTTAAAAGTGTCTCACTTAATACATGGATTAGTAACTAAACTATGTGAATGTGTGCAGCACTGTCTCCGTTGTTGTATAACATGCTGCCTCAGTTGGTCACTAACTACATGAGTGTGTATATTAGTTATTGATTAGTTGGGTGAGTATTTGTATGGGACACTGAGTTTGTGTGTGGTTGGATGAGGTGTGTGTAACTCTATCCATAGATGTGTGAATGGTTGATTGACTAGGTGGATGGGTTTAAGAGTGCATGTGGAAACAGTTGTTTGGGTGACTGAGTGTATTTATTTGTGTGTTGGTGAGCGAATATATGTTTTAGTTGTACATCTTCAACAAAGTAAAAAAATAAAAGGCATTGTATGTGAGAGTTGGTGTATATAATAAGTTTGTGTAAGAGTCAGTGATTGTGAGAGTAAATATATGAATGAGTGTATAATTGTAATGGTGCTTTTTTAACATATTAACGATGAGTTACTATGTGTTTGAATAAATGAGGTGTCGTTGGATAATTGTGTAAGTGAGTAAATTTAAGTGCGATACATTTTTTTCATGAGTGAGTAGGATGACTGCATAACCGACTAAGATGACTGCTGATGTGTCAATGTCTATATATGTGTATAAGTGCATTTGATAGTGTTCTATTAATTAATGACTGCATGTATAGATGATTCTGTTGTTGAATGGGTAGTTGTGTGTGTAGACTTAGGAATCAGTGAGTGGGTATGTAGTAACTGGTATTGGTGTGTCAATGGTTTCAAATATGGTACTCTGTATTTTACAGTGAGTGATGAAAGGTTATACTAGTGTATGATGTGGTGTATCGGATTGTCAAGTGGATGATGTCATCAGTGATGTCATTTAAGATGTCATCAGTGATGTCATCAGTGATGTCACTGACCATGTCATGAATGATGCAATATGTGACTTCATCAGCAGTGCATTGCGGGCGCGTGAGTTATAGTTAGCAGAACTAACTATAACGGAGGAATTTCTATGGTTTTGTACGAGTGAAATGGGCAGCTAACTATAACACCCCTGAAACCTATGGTTTTTTCTGTGAATTTCTAAGGTTTTTTAAATGCTAATTTCTAACTATAACGTCTCTGAAACCTATGTTTTTTTTCAGTGAATTTCAAAGGTTTTTTAAATGCTAACTTTTAAGCGTGATAGTAGTTATATCTATTTTTTGTACTGATTTTCTACAGTTTTTTAACTGTTTATTTATAAATATTTTATTCATTAAATAACATATATTTTTCTGAAAATTGCAAAAAAAACATTTTTTAATTAAAACTGAACTATTGATAAATTTTCTTGTTTTCATTTTTTATTTTAATATATTTATATCATTTTCTTTTTTAAAAAAATCCAATTTTTTTCGCAGTCGCGCACTCAAAGTGTACACATCACGGTGGGTGCGCGCATTCTAGCCGCCATTTTAGAAAAGTCATGAAGGATCCGTGTATGGTGTGCGACGGCTGCGTGTTTTTCAGTTACATTATATACATTTAATATCACGTGATATGCGCGATTGGTATGCGACCAGTCTGCGACTCCTGCTCCCGCGCATTCGCGACACATGCGCATTATGGTACGAGATGTTTGCAAGCTTGCGGGTCCCGCGTGACATCATATACGTGCTGGGGCACGCTGGGTGCGCAACTCCCGCAAAAAAAAATTATGTTCCAAAATGATATGTATGTGTCTTTAATATACATATTAAGGCAAGAGATTATGTAACATATTCATCAAAATAATATATTTGTACTTATAAGAAACTTATATTATTTTTTAATATATTTTCGCGAAGTCGGGTGCGTGCGTCGTGAGTGCAGAAAACCAGGTCAGCAGAGCTGCTGTGCAGCCAGAGAACCAGGTCAGCAGAGCTGCTCTAGAGCCTAAGAACTAGGTCAGCAGAGCTGCTCTAGAGTCAGAGAACCAGGTCAGCAGAGCTGCTGTAGAGCCAGAGAAACCAGGTCAGCAGAGCTGCTTTAGAGGGAGAGAACCAGGTCAGCAGAGCTGCTTTAGAGCCAGAGAACCAGGCCAGCAGAGCTGCTTTAGAGCCAGAGAACCAGGTTAGCAGAGCTGCTTTAGAGCCAGAGAACCACGTCAGCAGAGCTACTCTAGAGCCAGAGAACCAAATCAGCAGAGCTGCTTTAGAGCCATAGAACCAGGTCAGCAGAGCTGCTTTAGAGCCAGAGAACCAGGTCAGTAGAGCTGGTCTAGAGCCTAAGAACCAGGTCAACAGAGCTGCTCTAGAGCCAGAGAACCAGGTCAGCAGAGCTGCTGCAGAGCCAGAGAAACCAGGTCAGTAGAGCTGCTTTAGAGGGAGAGAACCAGGTCAGCAGAGCTGCTTTAGAGCCAGAGAACCAGGTTAGCAGAGCTGCTTTAGAGCCAGAGAACCAGGTCAGCAGAGCTACTCTAGTGCCAGAGAACCAAATCAGCAGAGCTGCTTTAGAGCCAGGTCAGCAGAGCTGCTTTAGAGCCAGAGAACCAGGTCAGTAGAGCTGGTGTAGAGCCTAAGAACCAGGTCAACAGAGCTGCTCTAGAGCCAGAGAACCAGGTCAGCAGAGCTGCTGCAGAGCCAGAGAAACCAGGTCAGTAGAGCTGCTTTAGAGGGAGAGAACCAGGTCGGCAGAGCTTCTATAGAGCCAGTGAACCATGTCAGCAGAACTGCTTCAGAGCCATAGAACTGGGTCAACGGAGCTGCTTTAGAGCCAGAGAACCAGGTCTGCAGAGCTGTTGTAGAGCCAGAGAACTAGATCAGCAGAGCTGCTCTGTAGCATAAGAACTAGGTCAGAAGAGCTGCTCTAGAGCCAGAGAACCAGGTCAGCAAACCTGCTGTAGAGCCAGAGAAACCAGGTCAGCAGAGCTGCTTTAGAGAGAGAGAACCAGGTCAGCAGAGCTGCTTTAGAGCCAGAGAACCAGGTCAGCAGAGCTGCTCTAGCTGACACTGACTGGTTGACACTGACTGATTGACACTGACTGACACTGATTGACACTGACTGACACTGACTGACTGACACTGATTGACTGACACTGACTGACACTGATTGACTGACACTGACAGACTGACTGACACTGACTGACTGACATTGACTGACATTGACTGACAACTCTCTACTACTCTACTACTGACTCTCTACTACTCTCTCTCTACTACTCACTCTCTACTACTCACTCTCTACTACTCTCTACTACTCACTCTCTACTACTCTACTACTCTCTACTACTCACTCTCTACTACTCACTCTCAACTACTCACTCTCTACTGCTCTACTACTCACTCTCTACTACTCACGCTCTACTACTCTCTACTACTCACTCTCTACTACTCTCTACTATTCACTCTCTACTACTCACTCTCTACTACTTTCTACTACTCTCTACCACTCACTCTCTACTACTCTACTACTCACTCTCTACTACTCTCTACTACTCACTCGCTACTACTCTCTACTACTCACTCTCTACTACACTCTCTACTACTCTCTCTCTACTACTCACTCTCTACTATTCACTCTCTACTACTCACTCTCTACTACTCTCTACTACTCACTCTACTACTCTCTGCTGCTCTCTAGCACTCACTCTCTACTACTCTACTACTCTCTCTCTACTACTCACTCTCTACTACTCTCTCTCTACTACTCTCTACTACTCTCTACTACTCACTCTCTACTACTCACTCTACTACTCTCTACTACTCACTCTCTACTACTCTCTCTCTACTACTCACTCTCTACTATTCACTCTCTACTACTCGCTCTCTACTACTCACTCTCCACTACTCACTCTCTACTACTCGCTCTCTACTACTCTCTACTACTCACTCTCTACTACTCACTCTCTACTACTCACTCTCTACTACTCTCTCTGCTACTCACTCTCTACTACTCACTCTCTACTACTCTACTTCTCTCTACTACTCACTCTACTACTCACTCTCTACTATTCTCTACTACTCACTCTACTACTCTCTCCTACTCTCTACCACTCACTCTCTACTACTCACTCTCTACTACTCACTCTACTACTCTATACTACTCACTCTGTACTACTCTCTACTACTCACTCTGTACTACTCACTCTCTACTACTCACTCTCTACTGCTCACTCTCCACTACTGATTCTCTACTACTCGCTCTCAACTACTCTCTACTACTCACTCTACTACTCACTCTCTACTACTCTACTACTCTCTCTACTTCTCACTCTCTACTACTCTCTCTACTACTCACTCTCTACTATTCACTTTCTACTACACACTCTCTACTACTTGCCCTCTGCTACTCGCTCTCTACTACTCTCTAGTACTCACTCTCTACTACTCACTCTCTACTACTCCACTACTCTCTACTACTCACTCTCTACTACTCACGCTCTACTACTCTCTACTACTCTCTCTCTACTATTCACTCTCTACTACTCACTCTCTACTACTCTCTCTACCATCCATGCAAACATATACATATATGCATACATATGCATGGTATGTATATGAAAGTTTGAAAAACTCTAATACAAGCAAAGCTAAAAAGCCACCTAATTACAAACAGAAATGCTTTAACTTAAACGAGGGCGAGACCTATTGCATTTTCAATGCTTGTTTACTTTGATTACATCAAGAAGGCATTCAGATGTGTCACACATTTTCCATAAATTCTGAATGGTAGCACTCTATTTGCTCATTAGATCACTGTAGTAAAGCTACTGCTCACCAGGGAAGTCTGCTGCTGGTATTGAAAGTGCATGTTTCAGTCTGCATGGCAGAATTTTTTAATGAAATAGAAGAGGATTTGAGAAGTCACTCAAAATGTGCCCTAATTTTTCTTTTTTCCTCACTAATCATAATTTCTATGGCAAAATGAACCTCCTCATTGTGTTCCTTTTAAATTAAACTACTCACTCTCTACTACTCACTCGCTACTACTT
Organism: Triturus cristatus; assembly: GCF_964204655.1. NCBI lineage: Eukaryota > Metazoa > Chordata > Amphibia > Caudata > Salamandridae > Triturus > Triturus cristatus. The sequence goes on along the minus strand of NC_140579.1, from coordinate 557,185,124 downwards.
TCTACTACTCACTCTCTACTACTCACTTTCTACTAAGCTCTAGTACTCTACTACTCTCTACTACTACTCTCTACTACTCACTCTCTACTACTCACTCTCTACTACTCTCTACCACTCACTCTCTACTACTCTACTACTCACTCTCTACAACTCTCTACTACTCTCTCTCTACTACTCCCGCTCTACTACTCACTCTACTACTCTCTACTACTCACTCTCTACTACTCACTCTCTACTACTCTACTACTCTCTACTACTCTCTACTTCTCACTCTCTACTACTCACTCTCAACTACTCACTCTACTACTCTCTCTACTACTCACTCTCTACTACTCTCCACTACTCACTCTACTACTCTCTACCACTCACTCTCTACTACTCTCTCTCTCTACTACTCACTCTCTACTACTCACTCTACTACTCTCTACTACTCTCTCTGCTACTCACTCTCTACTACTCACTCTCTACTACTCACTCTCTACTACTCTACTACTCTCTACTACTCTCTCTACTACTCACTCTCTACTACTCACTCTCTACTACTCTCTCTCTACTACACACTCTCTACTACTTGCTCTCTACTACTCACTCTACTACTCATTCTCTACTACTCCCTACTACTCACTATAATACTCACTCTCTACTACTATCTACTACTCACTCTCTACTACTCCACTACTCTCTACTAATCACTCTCTACTACTCACTCTGTACTACTCTCTACTACTCACTCTCTAAACTCACTCTCTACTACTCTCTCTCTACTACTCACTCTCTACTACTCCCTCTCTACTACTCACTCTCTACTACTCTCTCTCTACTACTCTCTACTACTCTATACTACTCACTCTCTACTACTCTCTATTACTCACTCTCTACTACTCTCCCTACTACTCTCTACTACTCACTCTACTACTCATTGTCTACTACACATTCTCTACTACTCTCTCTCTGCTACTCAGTCTCCACTACTCACTCTCTACTACTCTCTACTACTCACTCTCTACTACTCCCTCTACTACTCACTCTCTACTACTCTCTACTACTCTCTACTTCTCACTCTCTACTACTCTCTACTACTCACTCTCTACTACTCACTCTACTACTCTCTCCTACTCACTCTCTGCTACTCTCTCTACTACTCTCTACTACTCTCGCTCTACTCTCTATTACTCATCCTCTACTCTCTACCTCTCTACCTTTCTCTACCTCTCTCTCTACTACTCTCTACCTCTACCTCTCTACCTCTCCGTCTCTACCTCTACACCTCTACCTCTCTCTACACGCACACATATGCACATATATGCATATGCATTTATATATATGTATGTGTATATATATATATACATACATATATAAACATATATATAATCTGCATATCTATATAAATACAAATATAAATGCATGCATACATATACATATATGCATGTTATGTACATGAAATTTTGAAAAACACTAATAAAAGCAAAGCTAAAAAGCCACCTAATTACAAACAGAATTGCTTTAACTTAAACGAGGGCAAGACCTATTGCATTTTCAATGCTTGTTTACTTTGGTTCCATCAAGAAGACATTCAGATGTGACACATTTGCCATAAATTCTGAATGGTAGCACTCTAGTTCCTCATTAGATCACTGTAGCAAAGCTACTGCTCACCAGGGAAGTCTGCTGCTGGTATTCAAAGTGCATGTTTCAGTCTGCATGTCAGAACTTTTTAATGAAATAGAAGAGGATTTGAGAAGTCAAAATGTGCCCTAAGTTTTCTTTCTGCAGCACTAATCATAATTTCTATGGCAAAATGAACCCCCTCATTTTGTTACCACTTTATTCCAGCTCCTACCCTGAAAGTCTTGGGGTGATTCGTCAAGCGGGGGCTGAGAAAAAAGGGGGGTCCCAAAACGTGTTTTCCCCATGCATTTTCCCATAGGACCTTTAGTCGAAGGTACAGCCTGAACGGCTGAACAGAATTACTTGAAATTTTGCAAAGAGGTAGTCCTCAGGTCAGGCATGTGCCTTTTGCATATATGGTGTAAATCCGTTCAGTAGTTCCTGAGAAAATCAAAAGTAAAATCATATACATATCTGGGCGGAGCCTAACCACACATCTCATTGTGAGATCTGATTGGCTGTCAGCACTTCATCCAAGAAGTGTTGGATGCCATCTTGGGGCCAGTATACATGGTAGCACCTCATTAAAAAGCATTGCAGTTAATAGAAGGTTTTAAGACTTTAGTTACATTATAAATCATTTGTTGATGGTACCATACTCATTTTAGGAATTGTGGTATGTTCTAAGGTGATTTTACCATGTGAAAAAGCCTTCTGCTGGGATATCATGAATCATCTTTGAGAAAAATATTTTCTCATGCTTTTTCCACAGAGGTTTGGAAGGTGATCTATAAGCTAAACTGAGAGCATATTTTCTGTAAATTCACATTATCTTTCTCAGTCATGTGAGAATGAAGTCTGACATTCTCAGTAAAACATGTACATCCAACAAGGGCAGAGACTGTCAGTTGATTCCTTTGTGTTCTACTGCAGCTTCCCAGAGTGTTCCAAAGAAAAACTAGAGCGCTAACAGTCCTACTTATGATAAACGTATGGCACACCTGAAGCCATCTTGCTTGGATTAAAGTGGTAACTCTTAAAACATTTAATTTAAAAAGGAACAAAATGAGGGGGTTCATTTTTCCATAAAAAGTATGATTAGTGCTGCAGAAAGAAAAATTAGGGCACATTTTGAGTGACTTCTCAAATCCTCTTCTATTTCATTAAAAAATTCTGACATGCAGACTGAAACATGCACTTTCAATACCAGCAGCAGTTTTCCCTGGTGAGCAGTAGCTTTACTACAGTGATCTAATGAGCAAAAAGAGTGCTAACATTCTGAATTCATGGCAAATGAGTGACACATCTGAATGCCTTCTTGATGGAATCAAAGTAAAAAACTGAAAGTATTTCCTACTGAGGAGACTGCAGTAAATGAGGAAATTAGGAAAGTTCATAACAAATAAGTCTCCCAAGATGGCCACCAGAGACAAAAGAGCCCAAATGTAGCCCAAATATCACCCAGATGTAGCCCAAGTATAGCCCAATGACAGAATGTCCCAGAGTGTTCTTAAAAACAACTAGAGCGCTTACTGTCTTCATTATGACACAAGTATGGCACACCTGAAGCCATCTTGATTGGAATAAACTGGTAACACTTAAAACATTTAATTTAAAAAGGAACACAGTGAGGGGGTTAATTTTGCCATAGAAATTATGATTAATGCTGAAGAAAGAAAATGAGGGCACATTTTGAGTGACTTCTCAAATCCTCTTCTATTTCATTAAAAAATTCTGACATGCAGACTGAAACATGCACTTTTAATACCAGGAGCAGACTTCCATGGTGAACAGTAGTTTTACTACAGTGATCTAATGAGCAACTAGAGTGCTAACATTCAGAATTTATGGCAAATGTGTGACATATCTGAATACCTTCATGATGGAATCAAAGTAAAAAACTGAAAGCATTTCCTACTGAGGAGACTGCAGTACATGAGGAAATTAGGAAACTTCATAACAAATAAATCTCCCAAAATGGCCACCGGAGACAAAAGAGCCCAAATGTAGCCCAAAATCACCCAGATGTAGCCCAAATATAGCCCAATGACAGAAGTGTGCAAAACACTTATTATTTTGTGTTTTGCAGTGTTATATAGTGCAGACTTGTCAGGTATTGGAGTGCTTTACATGAGCATTGGTTACATCAAACAAGAACAAATTCATTTTGGTTGTAGACATGGGGAGACTAAGTGATTTGACCAGAATCACAGAATGTCGAGCTGAAGCAGAAACTCCAACCTGGTCCCCAGTTGCAAAGTCTGCAGTTCTAGAAGTAACGCCACATCCTCTCCCCTAAGTGCAACATTTAATCAAGTGGTCAACTGGATAAAAAAACATAAAGATAACAAATAATTTAAAAGTGCTTCGTCGCTATTTGAAAACTCAGAAAATATGTCCTTATTTTAGTCTTTTAGAGCACTAACCATAATTTTGATGCCAATAAGACCCTCTCATATATGTAATTTCTAAAGGAAAGGCTCTAGGTATTACAGTTTTGATTACATCAAGATGACGTCAGGCGTTCCACACTTTTGTAATAAATATAGAATGTTAGCAATCTAGTTGTTCATTAGGATACTGTGGAGAGGCAGAGGCCAGGGGCACGGACTCTGAAAATTGAAGGCAGGTAGGAGGATGCAAAGGCAACAATTTAACCACACTGAGCAGGCAGGAAGGGCCGTGGCAGCACAACAGACTATGGAGGGCAGTGGAAAGGGGGGCAGGGGCAACAAACCAACAATACAGGACTTGCAAGAGAGGCTGTGGCAATGTAATAGACCATTGTGGGCAGAAGGAAGAGGCAATGGTAGTACAACCATACATGCCAACAGACCCGATTCAGCCAGGAAACGTCCAATGTTTTTAAGCTCAAATGGGCTTTATTTGATCTGTCTCCTGTCTACAATCTCCTCTTTTTCAATGTAACTCAAAGGGGAAAATCAATACCCCAGTTTTTTTTCAAAATCTCCCTCTTACCAAGTTCAAAATGTTCGCAAGTATGGTACATTGGATCATGGAAGGAAATGGGGTAGGGACATGGACTTGGATAACAGAGGACAGGAGGGACATGGAGAGGTGCACCAAACTGACCCTGCAGGGCAGGCATCAGGGTTTGCAGCAGCACAATACACCACACAGGGCATGCGGGATGGGAGTGCAGCACAACAATCCATAGAAAGCAAGAGGGAGGGGACAGGACCATGCACATGGACAACAGAGAACAGAGGGGCAAGAGGCAATGGTAGCTAGCTGACCATAATGGACAGACAGGAGAGAAAGCTGCAGCATAACAGACCATAAAGGGCAGGAGGGACGGATCAGGGGCATTACAATGGAACAGACAAGCCAGGAGGGAGGGAGTAGGGGTCTGCACATGTAAACAGAGGGCTGGGGGCAAGGGGGCAGGGCAGGAGCAGCAAGATAGCCATGGAGGTCAGGCAGGATGGGCACTAGAAGCAAGACACACCATGAAGAGCAACAGTGAGACTGTGATGGCATACACACAGACCATGGAGGGAAGGTGGGAGGGGGTCAGGGGCAGCTAACTGACCACACAGGGAAGGTGGGAGGGACCATGGCAGCACAGAAGACCATGCATGGCAAGTGGGAGGGTTAGTGGCAGCACAATGGCTATGATGGGCAAGAAGGAGGGTGCAGGTGCATGCACAAAGGACGATGGAGGATAGAAGGGAGGGTCAGGACCTGTGCACAGACAAGAAAGTTCAGGGGAAGGGGCCTCACAACAGACCGCACGGGGCAGGCAGGAGGAGCAGTTGCAGCACAACTGACCAGGGAGGGCAGAAGGGTGTGGCAGTACAATGGACCATGTGGACAGGAGGAAGAGGATATCGGCATGGCATGTGGACAGGCAGGGTGGAGGTGGCAGGGACAGGTTACAGTCATCTGACAATGCTAGGCAGGTGGGAGGGGAGTGGCAGCTCAACAGAACACTCAGAGTAGATAGGAGTGGCAGGTCCATGGAACATGGTGGGCAAAAAGGATGGAGCAGGAGCATGCACAAAGACATCGGAGGGCAGGGGGAAGGAGAATAGGGGTAGCAAGCTAAGCACAGAGTTTAAGCAGGAGGTCAATGATGGGACATAGAATTGGGCAATGGAGGGCAGGAGGAGTGGACTGGTACATCATACTAAATTGAGGGCAGTGGCAGCACATCAGACCATGCATGGCAGGAGGGAGGAGGCTAGTCCATGGATTCACACAACAGAGGATAGGGAGGAGGGGGATGGGGCAGCAAGCTAACTGTTCAGAGAAGGCGGGTATTAGGAACTTTATTGTTTTTAAAACGTGTGTCTGTGCAAACTACTTAAAATATGAACAAGTATGCAGCATAATCTCACTTTTATTCAGGAAGAAGAGGACGTTTGTGACTGTGACTCCGGGCTCACTTGGCAGAAACAGCCCCTGACCCTCCACCCCTATCGCAAAATGTAATGCCCGTGAAAAGGGTAGGTGAACACAGTGTTATATAGGACATAGTTCTGAGAGCACGATTGAAAATGAAAACTACATATAGTGTATGGTATAAACTATGCACCAAAAAGTGTGATATAAGATGAACCGGGCGTGAAATATAATATGCAATACATTGTGCGCAATGACAGATTAATTGGAGAGCGCGAGATAGCACAGGCACTAGCGCGTGCTATGCGATATGCGCCTTGGAGTGTAATATGCACTGGGCAGTGTTGTGTAACCTAACTAGTCTCTAAAGTTGTAATATAAAATATGTGCTGGGGAGTGTAACGTTGCATATGCACTGTGACAAAGATATGGATCCCAGATTGTAATATGTATGGCATAGCACTGTGCGTTATAACATAGGCATCGAGGAAGGCACGTTAGATGGGGCAATATAACCCGTGCGAAGACAAGTGTGGCATGACATATTCACGGGGTGGTGTTACAGTGCACATGGGCTAGAGAGTGTCATAGCATATGCACTAGCTAGTGGAATACAACACAGAGGTGTGTGGCACTCAGCATGCAATGGTGGGTGTAACACAGCATTGGGCTCTGCCAGGAGCGCGCTGTGACTCTCAAGTGATGTTCGTCCCCTTTCCAGAGAGTAAAATAAAAAGTATTACACATCCGGCAGTGGATGTGTGTTTTATTAATCGTGAGGGGGGTTTCTTGCATAGTTTTGGTCTAATTTTTGTCGAATCCCCTTTGAATGGCTTGGTGTGCATGTGTATTAAATGTGCCCGTCAATAGCTAACCATGTTTGTATAAATAAACGACAAGGGTGTCTACCGGGATTAGGCACGGTAGGGCATCAGACATGTCAGAGCTTCACTAGTGGTGTAAATACATTCCACGTGGATTCATTGTATGCATAGTCGCCTTTTAATGAATATCACGCAAATCGTCATGGTGATAGGTACGTACGGTTTGTCCAGCATGTCCTAGGTGTGTCTATAAATATATATTTTTTTAAAATAATAAAAAACAGTGGCCGGCCCTGGGGATTGGGGTCAAAAAAATATAATTAGGAGACAGGCCCTGGGGGATGGGGTCATCAGGGCCAATAAATTATAATAAATAAAAGACTGGCATCGTGCCGGAGGCCACGCCCCCTCCTTGCAGCACTCTGCAAACGCACCCCCTGGCGAGTTGCAAGTTGGGGAATTAATTCCTCTTCAATACTGAGGGTCCCTGAGGGCCAACTAGCCCAACAGGCATCTCCAGTATGCGCCAGCGAGCTGCGCTGCAGACAGGTGTTCTGAGGCCAAGCCCCTTTTTACACCTCTCTGCAACGCAGCTCTGTGGCGCTTACTGGAGGTACCTAGTGGTCTAGTTTGACCTTAGGGACCCTTAGGATTCAAGGGGACTTAATCTCTCAACTTAGAACAGCCACAGGGCGCGTTTACACAGTGGTGAAGGGAGGGGACGGGGCCTGAGGTGACGTATGCAAACACGCACTATGGCACGTTTTAAATTGGGGATATAATTTCCCTTCAATACTGAGGGCCCCTGGGGGCTAACTAGCCCACCAAGTGCTTCCAGTAAGCGCCACTGAGCTGCATTGCAGAGAGGTGGTCCAGGCCGTGCCACTTTTTACACCTCTCTGCAACGCAGCTCTGTGGCACTTACTGGAGGTACCTAGTGGGCTAGTTGGACCCTAGGGACCCTCAGGATTCAAATGAACTTAATCTCCCAACTAAAAACGGACACAGGGCGTGTTTACACAGTGGTGAAGGGAGGGGACGGGGCCTGAGTTAACGTGTGCAAAAACGCCCTGTGGCCTGTTTTAAGAGGTAGTTTTAATCCCCCTGCCCTATTATATACTAGGGGCTTACAGAGGAGGTCATGCTAATCACAGGGGGACCCCAACGCATAATGTTCCCTAGTTTATGTAGGTGTTTTCACTGTATTCTAAGTGTCTTTTAACATAGCACTGGCTCTAGGACTGGTCAGTCAGACTCAGTTACCACCAGTATCCGTCTGACAAAGTTGAGGGTACAGGATGATTTTGCAACAAGGCTTCTTTCTGCTTTTCTTTTTGTTCTTTCTGCACGTTATCCTTCTTCCTGCACTTTTCTTTGTCTTTGAGGACTTCTGTTGCTTCTTTCTGCACTTCTTTTTTTTCTTTCTGTGCATTTTTTATTTTTCTTTCTTCACATGTCCTATCTCTGTAGGCATAGTTAGAAATTAGCATTTAAAAAACCTTTGAAATTCACAGAAAAAAACATAGGTTTCAGGCACGTTATAGTTAGGAATTAGCATTTAAAAAATCTCAGAAATTCACTGAAAAAACCATAGGTTTCAGGGGTGTTATAGTTAGCTGGACTTTTCACTTGTACAAAACCATTGAAATTCCCCCGTTATAGTTAGTTCAGCTAACTATAACTCATGCGCCCGCAATGCACTGCTGATGACGTCACATATTAAATCACTCATGACATGGTCAGTGACATCACTCATGACATCACTAATGACATCTCAAATGACATCACTGATGACATCATCCTTGTGATAGAGTGGCAGACCTCCTCTCACCCTAATATAACCTTTGATACACACATTCAAAAATAGAGACTACAATTTTCAAAACAATGGACATACCAATACCAGTTACAACAACCTCTTCAGTAATTCTAAGATCCACATACACATCCACTCATTCACCAACAGTCCTATACAGTCACTCATACATGTACTCACTCATCATATGTACTCATACACCTATACATCCTGTTACACAATGCCACTCATCCATAGAGTTACTCACACACATAGTCACTCATGCTAATAAAGAATCAAACATACATTTACTTGCATATACAGTTATACACACACCACCACACTTACTTCTACGGAAACTTACACATACTCAGGGCCATATGTAGGTAAATTACATTTACCGATTCTTAAATACCGAATTTTACCGATTCGGTATTTATGAATCGGTAAATGTAATGTAGGTAAAAAAATACCGATTCGGTAAGTGTCGGTATTTTAGAATCGGTATTTACCGATTCGGTAATGGTAACCTGTATCTCATTGATTCCCATGGGCCAGGAGGCCCATAGGAATCAATGGGAAGCCAGTTACCATTACCGAATCGGTAAATACCGAATCGGTAATGGGGGGAGCTCAATCAAGGGTGGCAGGGTGTCACATTGACACCCTGTTGCACCCCTGATACCTGCATGTGTGCACATGTGGCACACATACATGCCCTGAGGGCATGTGTGTCTGCCACATTGCACACATCTAAGGGCCAAATAATGCCTTAACTGAGACATTCGTCATTTACCACCAACTTTCAGTTGGTGGTAAATAACGAATCCCCACACCCACCACACACTCCCCCTACATCTCATTTCTGTATTCGGTATTTACCGAATCGGTAAAATTACCGATTCGGTAATTTTACCGAATCGGTAAAATACCGAATACAGAAATGATCCCCCTACATATCAAAAGCCTAAATACCGGTCGGTAACGGTATATTTACCGAAAATCGGCCGTTACCGACCGGTATTGGGCTACCTACATGAGGCCCTCAGTCTTTTAAACAATCACTTATAGAGACACATACTTATTCATACAGGAACTCTTTCAATCTCTCACTCTCACATATACTCACTTATATACACCAATAGTCACATATACTAGTTTAAAACATATGTAGTTACTCATAAAGACACTATTGAGACAGTCATTCACTCACTAACACACCCATACACACACTCATCCACCCATACAGTCCTGCACACATGCTGTCTTCAACACATACAAACAGTGAGTCACTCATTCATGCAACTATGCACTACGTAATACCCCCCACCGAACCATGCAGACACTCAGACTGATACTCAAAAAACCAACTAATAACCTATGTAGACACCCATGTAGCTACTCACCAACCCATGCAGCCACTTATACACAAAGTGAGAGACTGATACAGATATTTACATATTTAAACATTACTCACTAAGCCATGTATTCACTATGATACACTTAATCAGTCAGTTACACAATCAATTTTTCAAAAACAAATCATCCATTTAGACACTTATATACCCATGTATTCTTCCATCGACCTTGAGATATACATATATAAAACATATTTAATTTTCAGAAAAACACACATTCACTGGATGATGTCATCAGTGATGTAATGAGTGATGTCATTTGAGAGGTCATCAGTGATGTAATGAGTGATGTCACTGACCATGTCATGAGTGATGTAATATGTGACGTCATCAGCAGTGCATTGCGGGCGCGCAAGTTCTAGTTAGCTGAACTAACTATAACGGGGGAATTTCAGTGGTTTTGTACAAGTGAAAAGTCCAGCTAACTATAACACCCCTGAAACCTATGGTTTTTCAGTGAATTTCTGAGGTTTTTTAAATGCTAATTCCTAACTATAACGTGCCTTAAACCTATGTTTTTTTCTGTGAATATATAAATATATATATATATATATATATATATATCAGATAACTGCGAACCGTCTCAACACATCCAGGTCAGTGGATAGAGATGACACGAATCCCAAAATTCAGGCACAAGTAGATTTATCTGATTATAGAGCCAGCGAATCTGACGCGTTTCGGGCCGTTGCCCTTGTTCACAGATATATATATATGACATTTTAGCACTATAATGCTGGGAAAACAGTGTCAAGACTCGGAGTGACACGTTCATTGGGGGCAACCTTGTGTGAGAATATATATATATATATATATATATATATATATATATATATATTCACTGAAAAAACCATAGGTTTCACACATGTTATAGTTAGCGGAAATTTTACTGATAAAAAACCAATGAAATTGCCCCGTTATAGTTAGTGCTGGCAACTATAACTCACGCGACCGCAATCCTCTGCTGATGCTAATACTGTATTTAGACACTTATTTGCCCATGTCTTCTTCCATACATTTTTAGCTATACATATATTACAAATATTTTTTTTTATAAAGACACATATGTCATCAGCAGAAGATTGCGGTCGCGTGAGTTATAGTTGCCAGCACTAACTATAACGGGGCAATTTCATTGGTTTTTTATCAGTAAAATTTCCGCTAACTATAACATGTGTGAAACCTATGGTTTTTTCAGTGAATTTGCAAGGTTTTTTAAATGCTAATTCCTAACTATAACGTGTGTGAAACCTATGGTTTTTTCAGTGAATTTGTAAGGTTTTTTAAATGCTAAGTTACTTTACGCCATTCGAGGCGTGTGCGCCCACTTAACGCAGTGCGTTCCGTGCACGGTTTTTATCAACTTTAATAAGCCCTGTACATTTGGTGGCCTTCGGCCACCAAAAGCACAGGGGGTGGGGTCAATGTGGATAGTGTTTTTTTTATTTCGATTTTATAATTTCATGTTGCCAAAATATAGTTTTTTTACTGATGTTATAAGCCCTGTACATTTGGTGGCCTACGGCCACCAAAAGCACAGGGGGTGGGGTAAGTGTGGATAGTGTTTTTTTTATTTCTATTTTTTACCGTACGCTTACGGTAAGCTTACGGTAAGCGTACTCGGCGAAATTGCCGAAAAAAAAATAAAACCGTTTTTGCTCTTGGGGGATGTTTGGGGACTCCCTCAACATGACTATGTGGGAGGGAGTTGTCAAAACAGCCCCGTAACATGTTTTTGGGCATCATGTTTGATAAATAACACTCAGTGCGAGAGACAAAATGGCGGACGCCGCTTCCTGGTTTCGGCCGATTCGAATGTTTACTAAGATCTAAGAGCCAATCAGAATCGCGCTCGCGCACGCCACCGTACGCGTACGGTAAGCGTACGGTAAGCGTACCGTAAGCGGGCTCAGATATATATATTGATTTAAAGGCTATTTTCTCTGAATCTACTGAACAGATTTACATCAAACCTACAAAAGGCACTTCCTTGACATAGGGACTACCTCTCTGCCAAATTTCTAGTAATTCTGTTCAGCCGTTCGGGCTGTAGCTCTGTCTAAAGGTCCTATGGAAAAATGCATGGGAAAAACGCGTTTTGGGACCCCCCTTTTATCTCAGCCCCCGCTTGACGAATCCCCCCGAGACTTTCAGGGTAGGAGCGGAGCGGAGCGCCCCACCTATTTTGAGAAATTCGCGAGGATTCATCGACCGGCGCCAAAGTTATTCAAAATAGAATGTTGCGGATTTCCTATGGAAAAGGGGTCCTAACTATAACTACCTACTGGCGACCGCCAGTAGGTAATATATATATATATATATATATATTCAGCACATCTCCTCCGAGCAAAGGAGCCCCCGACCCTGCAGGGCGGCCTCACGGACAATGGGCACGGAGCAGCCCACCAATTGAACACAAACAAGATGTGAGGCCCAATACTGGAAGTATCGCATTTATTTGAGGCACAGCAGCACACAAAAGCTTCCATCACAGTACGCGTTTCAGCGTTCAATGCCGCCTTGATCACAGGTGGAAACAATGTCTTTGCATAATGCGAACGTGCGTTGCTTAAAAAGTCAGTCACATGACTAGTCCGTGAAAATACATTTCCCATAATGCAGGTCAAATTCATGTAATGTTCAGGTAAATCCTCGTTTAAATTGCACCTGCATGATGTTGGTGTGGACAAATAAATGGGAAAGTCATGTTCAAAATAATAATTGCGCAGTGCTCAAAATGTTTTCAAGTGCCTTAAAAAATGCTTGCCTTCCAGCACGATCACAAGGGAAGTCCTCCTCTGTGAATCCCTTCCTCGCGCTCACGATGTTGGCTGTAGTAGCTTCTCCTTCAATAGGCACATGAGAGCAAGTGGGTCATGCTCCCGATTAAACATTCAGCACATCTCCTCCGAGCAAAGGAGCCCCCGACCCTGCAGGGCGGCCTCACGGACAATGGGCACGGAGCAGCCCACCAATTGAACACAAACAAGATGTGAGGCCCAATACTGGAAGTATCGCATTTATTTGAGGCACAGCAGCACACAAAAGCTTCCATCACCTTACGCGTTTCAGCGTTCAATGCCGCCTTGATCACAGGTGGAAACAATGTCTTTGCATAATGCGAACGTGCGTTGCTTAAAAAGTCAAAGTCACATGACTAGTCCGTGAAAATACATTTCCCATAATGCAGGTCAAATTCATGTAATGTTCAGGTAAATCCTCGTTTAAATTGCACCTGCATGATGTTGGTCTGGACAAATAAATGGGAAAGTCATGTTCAAAATAATAATTGCGCAGTGCTCAAAATGTTTTCAAGTGCCTTAAAAAATGCTTGCCTTCCAGCACGATCACAAGGGAAGTCCTCCTCTGTGAATCCCTTCCTCGCGCTCACGATGTTGGCTGTAGTAGCTTCTCCTTCAATAGGCACATGAGAGGTAGTCTTCAGGTCAGGGAAGTGCCTTTTGCAGGTCAGGTGTCAATCTGTTCAGTAGTTCCTGAGAAAATAGCATTTAAAAGCATATAAATATCTATAAGCGCGTACCGTGCACGCACCGTGCGAGCACCGTGCGAGCACCCTAACGTACGCGAGCGTAATTCTGATTGGTGGTTACATGTTAGTCAACGTTCGAATCGGTCGAAATCAGGAAGTGTCGGCCGCTATTTTGTTTGTTTTCAGAGCGAGAGTGAGAAAGGAAGGTGGCGAACGTGAAAAGGGGGCAGGGTAGAGAGTTCCTGACCCCCTAGCCTTTGTCAGGGGGTCCCTGAAGGACCCCGAAGGCAGGAAAACATTTTCTTTTTTTTTTTTAAATTGCGGGAGTGCTCGCACGGTGAAAAACCAAAAAAAAAAAAAGTAATTTTAATACGTAGTTTATTGTAAAATAAATATATGAAAAAAAATAATAATACATACATAACTTAGCATTTAAAAAAACGTACAAATTCACTGAAAAAACCATAGGTTTCATACACGTTATAGTTAGGAATTAGCATTTAAAAAACCTTGCAAATTCACTTAAAAAACCATAGGTTTCACACATGTTATAGTTAGGTGGATATTTCACTCGTAAAAAAACAATGAAATTCCCCCGTTATAGTTAGTTCAGATAATTATAACTCGCGCAACCGCCACTCTATCACAAGGATGATGTCATCAGTGATGTCATGAGTGATGTCACTGACCATGTCATGAGTGATGTAATATGTGACATCATCAGCAGTGCATTGTGGGCGCGCGAGTTATAGTTATCTGAACTAACTATAACAGGGGAATTTCATTGGTTTTTTACAAGTGAAATATCCACCTAACTATAACATGTGTGAAACCTATGGTTTTTTAAGTGAATTTGCAAGGTTTTTTAATATATATATATATATATATATATATATATATATATATATATTACCTACTGGCGGTCGCCAGTAGGTAGTTATAGTTAGGACCTCTTTTCCATAGGAAATCCGCAACATTCTATTCCCAATAAGTCTGGCGCCAGTTGACGAATCCTCGCGAAATTTTCCAAACTTTTGGCCAGCTCCGCTCCGCTCCTACCCTGAATGTTTTGTGGTGATTCGTCAAGCGGGGCTGAGAAAAAAGGGGGGTCCCAAAACGCATTTTCACCATGCAATTTCCCATAGGATCTGTTGTCGCAGCTACAGCCCGAACCGCTGAACGGAATGACACCAAATTTGGCAAAGAGGTAGTCCTCAGTTCAGACTCATCCCTTTTTCATAAATGGTGTGAATCCGTTCAGTAGTTCCTGAGAAAATTAGAGTTAAAAGTACACCGTACGCGCACCCTCCCCGAACCAAGCATGCACCCTCCACGAACCGAGCGCGTACCCTCCCGATCACGCGCTGAATGCTAATTGGCTGTCGAGTGTCTCTCTACATTCGAAACCAGGAACTGTTGGCGGCCATTTTCTGCCTCGGTAGAAGCGAGGCTGAAGAAGCAAGGGGAATAAGTGTGTAAAACATATAAAGGGAGCAGAGTGGAAATACTCTGACCCTCTAGAGGTGCTAAGGGGGTCCCTATCGCGTTGGGTACGCGGATCCACAGAATATTTTTTTTAAAAGACAAGAAATCATTGGTTGTATGACTACTTTGTACACTGAAAGCTAGGGTGTATATTTCTGTTTTTTAAAGGTATGATTCTTATTGGTTAACAAAAACAGATTGTAAGGAACATTATATATGATTAGCTGATATGTTGAAAAGTGAAGCACACTTCCTCTCTTGTGTAGGAACATTGTGTGCTGAACTTCTGACCTGTGTGCTTAGTGCAGTGTTCCATTACCTGTTTCTATGGTAACACGCAGAAGGCAGATTGGGGAAGGGTTGAAATGTCTTTCAGTTGGAAAGGGTTCAGATGTTTAACCAATAGAAATGTGTGTTTGCTTTTGAGTTTATGTGTGAAGGATTGTGATTTGATGTTTACATGTACATGTGTGGAAAATGAAAGGGAAACTTTTCCATTCTTTGTTTTTGCTGAGAAGTGCACAGTGCAGAGATTCTGTAAAAGAAAATATGGTGAGTGACTGATATACTTCTTAATCTACAAAAGAACTTGAAAGATAAGTTATTTAATTGTGAGGGGATGTATGTAGACTATTTTGATTTTAATCAGACTAATGTATTTCTCCTGCTACAGTGTAGGGAGTACTTTTTTTCTCTACAATCTTATTGACAGTGTGTGTGCATGTAGAAACCATTTTGTGATAAGCATTTGTGTTTTTCATGTGTTTGCAGACAGATAACTGTGCTGTTTTTATATTTTGGTAGAATTAGAAACCAGTCATTGTTTATGAATTTGTGAAATGAGTTATGTTATGTTTCTATACTAAAATGTAGTACTACTTCTAGATGAAGAAATGTGTTTTGGTATAGTGCAAGGGATAGTGTTATTTGTCTAGAATCACACAGTGAGTCTGTGTGCATTTGGGAACCACTGTGAGAGCATTTGGTAACATCGTGTATTTGCTGACAGATAACTGTTTTAACCTGTCATGTTGTGAAGTTTTAGTAGCATTAGAAGATAGTTATGGCTTATGATTTGATTAAATGAGTCAGGCTTTGACAGAAAAGTGCAGTCCTGAAATATGTAGATTGTGTGCAGTTCCCTTACCACTTGCACTGTAGTGAATGAGTTTTGGTAAACTCCTAGGGATAGTGGTGCTTGTCTAGAATCACAGTGTGAGTTAGTGTGTATTTGGGATCAGTGTGAGAGAAGCATTTGGTGACATCATGTATTTGCTGACAGATAACTTTTTTTAAAACCTGTCATGTTGTGAAGTTTTAGTAGCATTAGAATCCAGTCTTTGCTTATGCGTTGATTAAATGAGTCATGCTTTGACACTGATGTGCTGTACTTAAAAATGTAGATTGTGTTCAGTACCATTAACTCTTCTAGACTAGTGAATAAGTTTTGGTAAACTCCTAGGATAGTGTTGATTGTCTAAAATCACACTGTGAGTCTGTGTGCATTTGGGTAAGGATTGTGAGAGAAGCATTTGGTAACATCGTGTATTTGCTGACAGATAACTGTTTTAAAACCGGTCATGTTGTCAAGTTTTAGTAGCATTAGAAGCCAGTCTTTGCTTATGCTTTGATTAAATGAGTCAGGCTTTGACACAAAAGTGCAGTCCTGAAATATGAAGATTGTGTGCAGTTCCCTTACCACTTCCACAGTAGTGAATGATTTTTGGTAAACTCCTAGGTATAGTGGTTGGTGTCTAGAATCACACTGTGAGTCTGTGTGCATTTGGGAACCACTGTGAGAGAAGCATTTGGTAACATCGTGTATTTTGTAGCAGATAACTCTTTTAAAACCTGTCATGTTGTCAAGTTTTAGTAGCATTAGAAGCTAGTCTTTGCTTATGCATTGATAAAATGAGTCAGGGTTTGACACTAAGGTGCAGTACCATGTACTATTCTGTTCACTGTGGCAGAACTGAAAATTTAAAAGTTTTACCTAAGCACTGTCCTAGAAGTAGTCTGATTTTTTTAGTCAGTTTCTAAGTACCAAATAGATTGCTTCAAATGTCTATGCAGTATGCATGTAGTGTTCTAACATACTATACACTTGTCTTTTACACCTTCAATTCCCTAGTCAGTATCCATACACTTCCAGGAAACACCCTGTCACTCCCTTTGCAGTCCTCTAGAGACCCATTCAACAGCATGTACTAATCCATTCACTGTGCCAAAAACCAAACACTTATAAATTCACCAAGACACTCTCTTTCCAGTACTCTAATGATTCAGTCACTGCCTAAGTATTCATGCACTGAGCCAGGTCTTAGCACATGGACTTCTTCAAACCCCTATTCACTATGCATGCAGTCCTCTAACTACCTACACACTTGTCTTTCACACCTTCAATTCCCCAGTCAGTATCCATTCACTTCCAGCAAACACCCTGTCACTCCCGTTGCACTCCTCTAGTGACCCATTCAGCATCATGTACTAATCCATTCACTGCGCCAAACCCTAATAAATTCACCCAGGCACTCTCCTTGCAGTACTCTAATCATTCAGTCAGTACCCAAGTACTCATCCAGTGATCCAGGCCTTAGTATATGGACTGCTTCAAACCCCTATCCACTATGCATGCAGTCCTCTAACCACCTACACAATTGTCTTTCACACCTTCAATTCCCTAGTCAGTATCCATACACTTCCAGGAAACACCCTGTCACTCCCTTTGCAGTCTTCTAGTGACCCATTCAGCATCAGGTACTAATCCATTCACTGTGCGAAAACTCAAACACTTATAAATTCACCAAGATACTATCTTTGCAGTACTCTAATCATTCAGTCAGTGCCTAAGTATTCATGCACTGAGCCAGGCCTTAGCACATGGACTGCTTCAAACCCCTATCCACTATGCATGCAGTCTTCTAACCGCCTAGGCACTTGTCTTTCACACTTTCAATTTCCTAGTCAGTATCCATACAGTCCAGCAAACATCTTGTCACTGCCTTTGCACTCCTCTAGTGACCCATTCAGTACCAAGTACTAATCCATTCCCTGTGAAAAAAAGCCTAGCACTTATAAATTCACCTAGGCACTCTTCTTGCTGTACTCTAATCATTCAGTCAGTACCCAAGTAGTCATGCAGTGAGCCAGGCCTTAGCACATGGACTGCTTTAAATGCCTATGCAGTATGGATGCAGTCCTCTAATCACCTACACAGTTGTGTTTCACACCTTCAATTCCCTAGTTAGTATTCATACTCTTCTAGCAAACACCCTGTCACTCACCCAGTGTGTCTCCTTATAGTACTGTAATCATTTAGTCAGTTAGCATGTAGAGTTTTAGTGAGGTAGGCTTTAGGGCATGAACTGCTTCAAAGTAGTATGCACTATGCATGTAGTGTTTTAACCATCGTCACACTTGTGGTTCAGGGACATAGTTTCTTAGTCAATATTTATATAAAATGTGTTTGTACAGTAATGGAATAGTATCATTTTGAAAGTTATTAATATACATTTATTTGTGATTCTTTTTTACAGATACAGAATAGGAGTGTTTCTCATCTGTTTGCACTCTTCTCGTGCAAGATTGTTCGGATGAAGGGTCCTTAGGTGTTTCATCATACTTGCCGTGCCGTACGAGTATTTCTTGTTAGGATCCCCTCGTGACAGAACTCTATTGCAAATCTTGCACGTGACCAAGGTGGCATTGGTCTTTGTTTGCCCCTTGGGAAAAGTAAAAAATATCCTCACCACTGAAGAAAAACGTTGTGGGCGTGGTGCCTTCTGCAAAAAAAATTCCTCAGATTCGGTAAATATTTTAAAGCGGCAACATTTACCGTTTTTGTAAGTTAAACTTATAAAATTTTGTTAGCTGTATGCATTTTATATATCTGTGATTTGTTTCTTATGGTATTTTGTTGAGAATAGCATGTTGTTTTTTTTTTTAACAATGTTTCTGATTTTCCAGGTCTGTCGTCGACATCCATGGTCCCCACAGGAGTGTTCTGCCTTGTTGTTTTGTATTATTTTTGATACATTTTGTTTATTAGTTTATCGTTCATATATATGTTAATAAAAAAATAAAGTTTGAAAATAGTTTATCGTTTCCATATTTATGATTATAAAAAATAAAGTTTGAAAAAAAAATTATAACGTTTTTGGTTGTTCTCTTAACTGCTGTGTGACTCTTTCTTGTTCTTATTACTGTTATTTGATGGAGTCCACCATGGTGTTAAATTTTGGGGCACTTATCGCTGGAATACTGGTGATATCTGCAGTTTGCACCAACTTCTGAATAGTGTGTTAGATTTATCTCAACTTTACTTCCGTTAAAGTGCAGATAATGAAATGGAGACTAGCCGTTCCCGTGCAAAAAGACACGAGGTGCACCTTTCCGATTTATTCTAAATACTAAAATCCTGTATTGAATTGCACTGAGGTATTGGCTGCACTTACAGTGTACACACAAAATCTATTAAGAAATCTCATTGTATTTATATTGATTGGGAATAGTGCGTCAGGTGCTGGATCTTGACGAGATACACTGCTCAGTTCGTATATTGTTCTGCACACGAAAAAAATCACATCACAACTTTCACACCAATTGCAATGAGAAACAAATTCGAGCGATA
This sequence comes from Triturus cristatus, assembly GCF_964204655.1. Taxonomy (NCBI): domain Eukaryota; kingdom Metazoa; phylum Chordata; class Amphibia; order Caudata; family Salamandridae; genus Triturus; species Triturus cristatus. Next base: position 557,165,509 of record NC_140579.1, on the reverse strand, counting down.
AGACACGTTAGCACCAGGGATTTTACACCTGCTTTCTGCTGGTGTTAAGCAGGACAACTACCTGCACCATGAAAGGGAACACAGCCAAGAGCCACACCAGAACACCCACAGGTGCCATACAGTCAATGAGCATGATACAGGGATACCCATGAGGGCCAGAAGACTCATCTCAACAACTCCAGGACCGCCAATGCCCCCCAAACGCACATCTTAGCAAGTGTGTCCCTGTGGTCATTGTCTTAGCACGATAGGCATGAGCCCTGCAACATCAGTGTGCTGTCACCTCAGCGTTGGCAGTGAGCCTGGATGTGTAGCTACGTACGCATCCTCCTGCATGCACAACTGGCGTGTGCTGATCTGTCGTTCACAGGTCAGTGCAGGGGTGTGCCTATCCGGCAAGGGGAACGGGGTGTCTCGGACATGTCCGTGTACAGGAAGTGCGGTAAGTGTGTCTCTGTGTTCTGGTGTGGCCTGTTACAAGAGCCACAGCAGTCGATGTTGTAAAGTGGCATGCAAATAATCAATGGGGAGGGAAGGAGAAGCTGTGGTCCATTTGGCTTCCTTTTATTAATGCAAAGAATCAAAGAAGAGTGGACCACGGTCGCAGACATCCCACAACACCAACGACTGGCCTTTGTACACATCCTGTATGAATGCAGCGTGGTTTTCACTTCTATGCTCGTTCAGTGGTGTGATGTTGGCGGGTTGTGTGACTTGTGCTCCTTGTTGGTGTGTTTCATTTTGGCCATTGTTAGTCTATATGTGTGTTGTACTTAATTGTGCATGTGTGCCATTCTGCCCATCTCCCCCCTCCCCCACTCCCTGCTTCTTCCTCTTCCTGGTGCTGTTGTGTCTATAATTTTGTTGCTCCACACATAAATACATATAAAGAATAAATTAGAATAGTTCCTTGATTCTTTTAGGTTTCAAAACGTCTCTATTGGTTTCTTTTTAATTTTCCATATTAACCGTTTTTTTAATATTCAACAACACATAGAAGTCAGAAGTGCAACGTATTCTATCAACACACTTTCTAGAACATTCTACAACACGTGCAGGGTAAAAGTTCATCAATTTTTTAAAACTTAACGATATTTTTTTGCAATATTTTCTTGAACATTTAACGACAGGTGCAGGTTAAAAGTTCCCGATTGTTTTAAGTTCGAACAGTGCCTTCCAAATGCAAGTAGCAGGTGTGGTTGAGCTGAGCACATTTTATCCTATGATATGTACTCCACGTTGAAACTGCTTTTTCTTAACCAATCACAAAGATGCTTTTCCACAAAACTAATGGGCACCCTACTTTTAAAAAAGAAAGCTTTTCTTGATATCTTTAGATACGTTATAGATAGGAATTAGCATTTTAAAAACCTTTGAAATTCACTGAAAAAACCATATGTTTCATGCACGTTATAGTTAGGAATTGGCATTTAAAAAACCTTTGAAATTCACTGAAAAAACCATAGGTTTCAGGTACGTTATAGTTAGGAATTAGCATTTAAAAAACCTTAGAAATTCACTGAAAAAACCATAGGTTTCAGGGGCGTTATAGTTAGCTGGACATTTCCCTTGTACAAAACCCTAGAAATTCCCCTGTTATAGTTAGTTCAGCTAACTATAACTCGCGCCCCCGCAATGCACTGCTGATGACGTCACATATTACATCACTCATGACATGGTCAGTGACATTACTGATGACATCACTAATGACATCTCAAATGACATCACTGATGACATCATCCATTGAGTATGTGTTTCTAAACAGTTTTAATATGTTTAATATATATAGGGAAAGGCCTGTTGAAGAATAAGTGGGTGTATAAGTGTGTGAATGGATGATTTTCTAGGTGCGTAACTGACTCTATAAGTGAGTCATTAAATGTATCTTACTGCAGACTAGTGACTAAACTGTGTGAATGTCTATGTGTCTGTGTGTTGGTGTATAAGTGGCTGCATGGTTTTGTGAATAGCTATATGAGTGTCTATATGGGTTATTGATTGGTTGTCTGAGTATCTGTATGGGTGCCTGAGTGTTTGTGTGGGTAGGGTGTGTGTGACTCTGTGACTAGATGTGTGAGTGGGTGATTCAGTGGGTGCATGGTTTTAAGAGTGCATCTGTGATGGACTGTATGGTTGGGTGACTGTATGTAAGGGTGTGTTAGTGATTGAATGTATATCTCAGTTGTACATGTGTCAGTAACTACATATGTGAAACGCAGTGTATATGTGTGTAAGAGTATATAACTATCTATATGTGAGAGTGTGTGATTTTGGGAGTGGCTGTATGCGCCATAGTGCAAGGATATCTGTGTCATGTGCTGTTTGTTTTTCTGCAGGAAGACTTTGTTAGTATTTTTATGAGTAAGTGAACTTGAGTGTGTTTAACTGTATAGGTGAGTAAATTGGACTGTGATTAATTATTTGCATGACTGACTAGATGTGTCAGTACCTCAATGGATGATTGGCGGTGTGTGAGTGTCTATATAGGTGTATAAATGCATAGAGTGACTGTAAGTATGAGTGACTCTACAGGTGAGTGAGTGGTCATGTATGTAGACCTAAAAGTCAATGAGTGGGTGTGTAGTTATTGGTATTGGAGTATCTATGGTTGTCAAAATGGCCGTTTGAAATTTTAAGTCGGTGTATCAAAGGTTATATTAGGGTGTGAGAAGGTGCACTAATTTGTCACATGGATGACGTCATCAGTGATGTCATCAGTGATGTCATTTGAGATGTCATCAGTGATGTCATTGACCATGTCATGAGTGATGTAATATGTGACGTCATCAGCAGTGCATTGCGGGGGGCGAGTTGGGAATTTCTAGGGTTTTGTATGAGGGAAATGTCCAGCTAACTATAACACCCCTGAAACCTATGGTTTTTTTCAGTGAATTTCTAAGGTTTTTTTAAATGCTAATTCCTAACTATAACGTGCCTGAAACCTATGGTTTTTTCAGTGAATATATATATATACATATATATATATATATATATATATATATATATATATATATATATATATATATATATATATATATATATATATATATATATATATATACATATATATATATATATATATATATATATATATACATATATACATATATATATGACATTTTAGCACAATAATGCTGGGAAAACAGTGTCATTTTGTGAGTAATAAAGTTTTCGCTAAATGAAAATGATGAAAAAGAATGAAATGATCAATGGAGCCCAGACAAGAAATTGTTTTTGGGATTTGTTTTTTCAAAACCAACAATGTGGAAAGATATCTCTGACAAAACAATTATGTTTTCCTATTTTGTTTGATGAACACATTTTATTTTGTATCTATGTTGAAAAGCTATTTGAGTGTTTGTAGCTCATTTTAGTCTTTATTCCATTATTGTTAATCACATGATTGTTCGTTTACTTAAGCACATTGGTCAAAGACACCTGTACTCGTGATCAAGGGGTGTGTCCCCGAAACGCGTTGGGTCTTGTACAAAGCGTGAATTAAATTACCGCTGCTGCAACACTTTGGTTTTCGGTGTGCTGTTTGAAAAAGGAACCAGCATTTGTTTGAATATTCAGGGACTTGCCGTCCTGCCGAAGAACGCCGCCGCAAGCGGCAAGGATAATGGCGACTGCGTTGCCTAGCAACGGTCAGCTGAGGGACTTTTGAGAAATCCTTTCCTGCTTTTCTGAATCCAAAACTGATGAAAGAGACGCCAAACTTCTTTCCGCGGGACCCGGGAGTTGTTAATCCACAACAACGGTACTGCAAGGACTAAGGTGAACGTCGGAGTATTTCGTAAGAAAACGGACATTAAAGCAGGCGGCTTTCCCCGCGGTTCGAGAATCAGCTCGCTCTTTACCACTGGGAGTTGCGAGCGGTCATGCGTATAGCGTGAAAAGCTTTTTAACACTGTCATGGCTTTGTCAAGAAATATAAAACGATGTGAAGCAGCAGACAAGATGTTTGAGAATTACAAAGACAATGTTACAACTGCACAAAATGAACTAAGAAGTAATGAAGATACAACTCCCAACAAACCTCAGCTTTGGGATCGTCTATGGAAAGCTCTCAAAATGGAGCAAAACAAGTGGTGGGAAGCGACAGCGCTCCAGAAATACATTGATGTGGGGCGAGTACCGAGAGGTTTGAGAATATTTGTGACCCCCACCTTTAATGATCCGGACCCTGAGCTTATTAGTGATTGGGCAGCTAACAACCATAACTGCTCAACGATCATGCTAGGACTGTTAGTTAAATACGTAAGGAAAGATGCAGAGTGACTTGCGGATGAAATCGAGAACATTACAAAACAGCTGAAAGCTATCTGTGGTCAAGATGATTTTCAAAAAGAAATGGAGAAACTTGATGAAAAGCTCAGAAAAATTGAAGACGACATAAAAATTAAAAAACCAAGGAAATTCCACAGAGACCTGTTGATTATCAGAAAGGCCAAGAAATATGATCGATTACGAGATACCCACACAACCACGGATGCTGCAAGTGTTGATCAGACACAAAGGCACACCATTGAAACTGGTGAAACAAGTGACAATCTGAGAGATGAAAGTATTGTCAGCAAAAGTGACATCTCAAGTATTTCAGGACGTGATGGGGTAAAAGAACGCATTTTAACAAAATTTACATTAATGGCAAAGGGAAGAATGACAGCCAACAAACAAACATCAAATCGAGGTCGTGGAAGAGGAGGCAGAGGCGCACTAAGAGGAAACTAAACATCATTAGGAGACTTGGGAAGCCCGGTGGGAAGTCAGACAAGGGGCCAACAACAGTAGAAATAATGAAACAGAACACAGTGATCAACCTTTCAAATCGTCCATTGAACGACACTGAGGTAGAGATTCTTTCTTTGGGTTTATCCTTTTGTCCATCACTGAATTTCAACTATACTCAAAGTCGTATAGACTTATTTTATTTTACACGTAAACTTAGGATTAAGAAACGCTATGCGACTAAGTTTACAGACACCAAGGATAATGTTGTTAATGATCCCAGTAGTATCAGCATAGGATATGTTGAACTTTTGAACACTTTGAGGGGGTTGGAGTGTGATGATTATGAAGTTGTGGCTGATGAAAATATACGTACTGATATGAGCGCAGGCAGTGGTTTCAGATCTATATCAATATTTCCCCACAAATTAAAAATGACACAATTGATGTATTCGAAAGAGGGGTAATGCAAGAATTATTGAAATTATCCAAAAAAAGATGGTTTGGTAACAATAATTTATCCAATGCCCAATTGAGCGCGATTGAAAATCGTAAAAAATGACCATACCATTGTAATAAAAAAAGCTGATAAAGGTGTGAATGTGGTGGTTCTATCACATGAAATGTATGTCAATGAAGGTATGAAGCAGCTGTCTGACCCAAACAAATATGAAGTGAGTAGTAAAAAAGAACATGAGAAATCTGCTCAGTCTTACCAAGTTCAACTATCTGACTGGAAAGAAAGAGGTATCCTCGAAAAGGAGGAACATAACTTTCTTGCCTGTAAATATCCTAAATTACCGGCATTGTATCTTCTACCAAAAATCTACAAGGATAGGCAGAATCCCCCAGGCAGACCAATTGTCTCTTCGAGGGGGAGCTGCCTAGAAAATACATCCAAATATGTAGATTTCTTCCTCCAGCCGTTAGTGCAAAAATTGCCGTCCTATATCAAGGACACAGGAGACTTTCTTAGACTCCTAGACATAATAAAATGGGAAGCTAGGTACAAACTTCTAAGCCTAGATGTTATGAGCCTCTATACTTGTATTCCTCATGGTTTAGGAATACAAGCTTGCCAATATTTTTTGAAAGAAAGATCGGTTTCATTTCATACATTACACACTGAAATGTTAACTTCAATGATGCTTAGCTGTCTAACACAGAACTTTTTTATATTTGATGGAAAAATCTTCAGGCAAACCCTCGGAACATCTATGGGAAGTTGCTTTGCTCCATGCTTTGTGGGTCTCTACCTAGGATTTTGGGAAGAGACCGTAGTTATGAAAATGGAAACCAGAGAGAAAAAAGTGGTTGTCTGGGCGCGCTACATAGACGATATTTTTATCGTATGGGATGGCAGTGAAGAGGAGGCTAATAATTTTGTTAGTGATCTGAATAACAATGATTTCAATTTGAAGTTCACTAGCCAATTCTCTAGTTTATCCATAGAGTTCCTAGATCTGACACTCACAGGGGTCGAAGGGAAACTAGAAAGTAACCTCTTCCGCAAAGAGACAGCAGGCAACAGCCTGCTACATGCGAGAAGCTGCCACCCAAAAAACTTGATCCAAAGCATTCCCCTGGGTGAATTTCTGCGTGCAAAGCGCAACTGCAGTACAGAGGAGGGTTACATCCTAGAAGAAGTTGCCATGACAAAAAGATTTCTCCAGAGGGGATATACCAAAACCACTATCATAAAAGCTAAAATTGAAGTCAGAAATAGGAAGAGAGTGGATCTTCTGGCCAACGGACATATAGAATCAGTCAACACCGACGATAAGATTAGATTCATAACCACCTTCAGCAGACAAGCTCAACAAGTGAGGCAAAGTCTGAACAAATTTTGGCAAGTGCTTTCCACAGATAGGGATCTAGCTTCACAAGTAGAAACATACCCTCAGATCACATACAGAAAGGCAAAATCCTTAAAAGACACAGTTTGCAGGACGTTGGAACCATCCAATGTTAAGAAATCAGATATAAAAGGTTTTTTCACATGCCGTAACTGCAAGTCATGCAAATACAGCAAAAATTGTAAACAATGCAAAATATCACCATCTTGCAAACCTTTCACAATTCAAAAACACCTGTCCTGCAATTCAGATCACGTAGTGTATGCTCTTCAATGTCCTTGTGAAAAAACATATATAGGAGGCACATTACATAAAGCCAAGAAACGTGTACTTGAACATCTCAGAGCCATAAGAAACGGTGACAAACAGTACCCGATGGCTAGACATTTTCAGACATTTCACAACAGGGACTAAAGATTATTATCTTTCATGGTCTTGGATTCAGTCAATGCAAACACAAGAGGAGGAAATCGAGTGCAAGATTTAAGACGCTTGGAATCAAGGTTAATCATTCAATATCAAACAATGGCTCCTGTGGGGCATAATTGTGATGAGGAATTATCAGTACACTTAGGTTGACCTCCTCTTTACCAACTTCAATTTCAATTTTAATCGAAATTTTATTTCAATTTTCAATTCTGATTTTGAAATCCTGTTAGTGCTTTCTCACTTCTGTGTTTTTAACTAGACTTTGATAGTATGGGTCGTCAGTGATTTGCATGTATATTGCTGTTTATGAATATTGTTTTGGTATCTAGAGGAACCAATTTAACGTTGCCTTTATCTATTAATATTTAGAGAAGAAATTATTGATGTCTGTTGCACCGCATCATAGTGTTTATGTATATTTGTTTTTGTCTTTGTTTTGATTTAATGGAAACATAAAAACAATTGTTGTTTTTGTTCAGATCACAGGTTGGATTGATTAGAAAACAGTTATGAAAATAAAGGAGTTCTGTTCATTATTATTGAAGACCAGCCAGTTCACATCCAAACAATTGCTGCACATATTCATTAAATTAGAAAAAAGGCTTCGCAGTAGAAACTACAGAGAAGATGGTAGACATCCTTATGCGAATTTATTTTCTTATATTGTACATCTTTATTAATTCTTATAGGTTATTTTTCTTAAGATAAATACAAGAAATAAGGTGTGTCAGAATATGCCCACGGGGGCCACACACAAGTAAAATTGTTTTGGTATACATGAAATATAAAAATATATATATATTTTTTTTTTTCAAAATTAATTGGGATATTTCTACTACCGATTTTCGTATTGTCAATGAAAGTTTAGATGTATCTTGATAACATGATAAGATTTCAGCCCACATGGGCATAACATTTTAGCACAATAATGGTGGGAAAACAGTGTCATTTTGTGAACAATAAAGTTTTTGCTAAATGAAAATGATGAAAAAGAAAGAAATGATCAATGGAACCCAGACAAAATTTTTTGGGGGGATTTGTTTTTTCAAAACCAACAATGTGGAAAGATATCTCTGACAAAACAATTATGTTTTCCTATTTTGTTTGATGAACACATTTTCTTTTGTATCTATGTTGAAAGGCTATTTGAGTGTTTGTAACTCATTTGAGTCTTTTTTCCATTATTGTTAATCACATGATTGCTTGTTTACTTAAGCACATTGGTCAAAGACACCTGTACTCGTGATCAAGGGGTGTGTCCCCGAAACGCGTTGGGTCTTGTACAAAGCAAATTACCGCTACTGCAACACTTTGGTCTTCGGTGTGCTGTTTGAAAAAGGAACCAGCATTTGTTTGAATATATATATATATATATATATATATATATATATATATATATATATATATATATATATATATATATATTTATATATATATATATATATATATATTACAACGACACACCCCTCCGGTTGGAAAGGAAAGAGGCCACTCGGGGAAACCAATCGGGAGCCGTTTATTCAGACCAAACAGCATTATGCATTTCGGCAAGATTAGCCTTCCTCAGATGCTGCTACACACAGGTTGAAACTCCACCCACGCCTTTTGAAGTGTCCTGCCTTGTCATCATTGGACGGTAAGTTCCCTCCCCAGATCACATGTTTGTTCATCCAAAGTAGTCCAAGGTGAACTACACTTCCAAGAAACCACCGCTCCCCGGTGGGTGAACGTGGAGAAGGAATCACTGGTCTGGGCAAAGATGCGGTAATGAACATGGAATGTCCCGGAAAAATAGTGTCCGCAGGCTCCCTTGGGTCTTCTTAACGCTTCAGCCTCCACTGCGAGTCCCAGCCGGGCTGTAAGTCATCAATACAGTGATTGCGGCTTCTCGTGCAGTCACGAGCTGCACCTGGCAGCAGTCCGTAGCTGAAACAATACTCGGGGCGGGCAGGAGTTGTTCCGATACCTCGGCGGAAGGAAAAAAGCTGCAAAGCTGGTGCCAGCATCTCTCCTGCCACTTAGTAGAGCGGGCCTCTTGTACACCTCTGGCTGGTGCACCAATTGAATCACAACGAAACACCCCTCCGGTTGGAAAGGAAAGAGGCCACTCGGGTAAACCAATCGGGAGCCGTTTATTCAGACCAAACAGCATTATGCATTTCGGCAAGATTAGCCTTCCTCAGATGCTGCTACACACAGGTTGAAACTCCACCCACGCCTTTTGAAGTGTTCTGCCTTGTCGTCATTGGACGGTTAGTTCCCTCCCCAGATCACATGTTCATTCACCCAAAGTAGTCCACGGTGAACTACACTTCCCAGAAAGCACCGCTCCCCGGTGGGTGAACGTGGAGAAGGAATCACTGGTCTGGGCAAAGACGCGGTAATGAAAATGGAGTGTCCTGGAAAAATAGTGTCCTCAGGCTCCCTTGGGTCCCCTTAACTCTCCAGCCTCCAGTGCGAGTCCCAGCCGGGCTGTAAGTCGTCAATACAGTGATTGCGGCTTCTCGTGCAGTCACAAGCTGCACCTGGCAGCAGTCCGTAGCTGAAACAATACTCAGGGTGGGCAGGAGTTGTTCCGATACCTTGGAGGAAGGAAAAAAGCTGCAAAGCTGGTGCCAGTGGAATTTCTCTGGTTTTGTACGAGTGAAATGTCCAACTAACTATAACGTCCCTGAATCCTGTGGTTTTTTCAGTGAATTTCTAAGGTTTTTTAAATGCTAATTTCTAACTATAACGTGCCTGAAACCTATGGTTTTTTCAGTGAAAAAAAATTTTTTTAAAAAAAATGTATATATATATATTATCTACTGGCGGTCGCCAGTAGATAGTTATAGTTAGGACCGTGTTTCCATAGGAAATCCGCAACATTCTATTTGGAATAACTTTGGCGCCGGTCGACGAATCCTCGCGAAATTTTCAAAACTAATGGGGCGCTACGCTCCGCTCCTACCCTGAAAGTCTCGGGGGGATTCGTCAAGTGGGGGCTGAGAAAAAAGGGGGGTCCCAAAACGCGTTTTCCCCATGCATTTTTCCGTAGGACCTTTAGACACAGCTACAGCCCGAACGGCTGAACAGAATTACTTGAAATTTGGCAGAGAGGTAGTCCTCAGGTCAAGGATGTGCCTTTTGTAGGTCTGGTGTAAATCTGTTCAGTAGGTCCTGAGAAAATAGCATTTAAATCAATATATATATCTGTAAGCGCGCTCCGTGCGCTTACCGTAAGCTTACCGTACGCGTACGGTGCCGTGCACGAGCTCAATTCTGATTGGTGGTTACATGACTGTAAACATTCGAATCGGTCAAAATCAGGAAGTGTCGGCCGCCATTTTCTGTCTCTCGCACTGAGAAACAAAGGTGGGGAACGTGAAACGGGGGCAACGAAGAGAGTTGCAGACCCCCTAGTGTTTGTCAGGGGGTCCAAGAAGGACCCAAAAGTACGAAAAATAAATTTAATAATTTTTAAAAAAAATCGTGGGGTACGCGTACGGTAAGCTTGCCGTACGGGCACGGCAAAAAAAAAAAAAAAAAAAAATAAAGAAGTAACAATCACATTTATTAAATAAATTAAAGGACCCACAAGGGAGAAAAAAACAAATGTTACTGCGTAAAAAAAGGCGAGGCGCGCACGGCATGGACTGCGCAACGTGCACGGTGCACGAAGCGCGCCGTGTGCGCAGGGTGTGCGCATAGTGAAAAACCAGAAAAAAAAATAAAAAATAAATACATAACTTAGCATTTAAAAAACCGTACAAATTCACTGAAAAAAACATAGGTTTCACACACGTTATAGCTAGGAATTATCATTTACAAAACCTTGCAAATTCACTTAAAAAACCATAGGTTTCACACATGTTATAGTTAGCTGTACATTTCACTCGTAAAAAACCAATGAAATTCCACGTTATAGTTAGATCAGGTAACTATAACTTGCACGACCGCAATCCACAATGTGTAATTTCAGATGTCATCATTGATGTCATGAGTGATGTCACTGACCATGTCATGAGTGATGTACTATGTGACGTCATCAGCAGTTTATTGTGGGCGCGCAAGTTATAGTTACCTGATCTAACTATAACGTGGAATTTCATTGGTTTTTTACGAGTGAAATGTACAGCTAACTATAACATGTGTGAAACCTATGGTTTTTTAAGTGAATTTGCAAGGTTTTGTAAATGATAATTCCTAACTATAACGTGTGTGAAACCTATGGTTTTTTCAGTGGATATATATATATACACACACACACACACACAAACACACACTGCTGCTCGAAGGTAATTGAGTCACTGGTAAACCAGCATCTGCCTCGTTACCTGGAACAAAATAACCTTCTGGATTCTTCCCAGTCCGGATTCCATACCTCGCATTGCACTGAAGCCGCACTGCTGGAGGTCACGGATACAATAAGGATGACATTGGACAGGGGGACCCCAGTGATTTTTGTCCTTCTTGATCTGTCGGCAGTCTTTGACACCATCTCTCACAGGATCCTGTTGGACAGACTGCGAGGGATTGGTGTCAGAGGCTTGGCTCTTAAATGGATACAAAGCTATCTATCAGAGTGCACTCAGAGCGTTCAGTTGGGTACCTTTGTGTCACAAACCTCACTGGTGGACAGGGGAGTTCCGCAGGGATCTATCCTGAGTCCTACTCTGTTTAATGTGTATGTGGCTCCTTTGGCAGAAATTATCAGAAGCTGTGGTTTTGAGACCATCTCATATGCAGATGACACGCAGCTGATTGTCCCCATTGGGGATGACATTGTATCCACTCAATCAAAATTTAAAAGCTGCATGTCTAGTAATGCAACGTGGATGAGGAAGAACTGCCTACAGCTCAACTCATCTAAAACAGAGATACTGCTGTTCGGGAAGGCCGAGGAGATCTGGTCCCCCGACTGGTGGCCTCCAGAGTTGGGAGAGGCGCCTTCCCCAAAAAATGGGCTAAAAATCTTGGCATCAGGATCGATAATAAGTTATCAATGGAGGAGCATGTGAAGACATTGTCAGGGACTTGCTTTGGAACTATGAGGATGCTAAGAAAGATATTTCCCTGGATTCCACTCTTGGCTAGAACCACCCTTATCCAGTCACTCTTGGTTAGTCAACTGGACTATGGCAACTCCCTGCTTGTCGGAATAAGGGAAGACCTACTATCCAGACTACAGGTGGTGTAGAATACTGCAGCACGCCTTGCCCTTAATAAACCGGCCCGCGCCCCTTCTGCACCCCTTTTGAGCCAACTTCATTGGCTTCCGATTAGGAAACGAGCTATCTTTAAGATGCTATGTGTGGTCTTCAAGGCTTTTCAGGGGAATGGCCCGGCCTACCTCAATAAGAAGTTTACTTTATATAATCCTACGCGGCAATTAAGATCTAGCAACCGTAACTTTCTGTGCCCTCACAGAATAAACAGAGCAAAAATGGGGTGCCGTGCCTTTTCGTTTCTGGCCCCCAGTCACTGGAACACTCTACCAGAGAAGATCCGGTCTTGTACCGAGATATCCTGTTTTAAGAAACTCTTGAAGACGTGGCTGTTCTAGGAGACTTTGACTATGAGTACTCATTTCTTTGAGTGCCGAGAGATCCCTGTGGGGATGATTCGTTTGCGCTAAATAAATGAGTAAATAAATAAAGTAACCCTCTGAACTACATAGAGCACTAGGCACATTAATGCTTATTGAAAAACATGAAAATGTTTAAAACATCAACAGATCCACTGTTTACTTGTAATTAATTTTGGAGTTTGAAAATGTAAGACCTACAATTTAAAAGGTTTCTATTGTGTCCTTTAGCTACACAAACAATATCAGAGCTGGATTATGACCTTTAGAGGCCGTAAGCACTTTAAAGATTTTGATGCCCCATATATTTCTAATTCAAAATACAAACAATAATCGCCATAAAATAAATGTTATTTTCAAAATGAAACAAAACTTACATTAAAATGGAAAATAATGTTTATTTGGATATACTTCCACTTTATTTATAGGTTCAGCTCCACCTTTGCAGTTTTGCACCCTGTGATCCATTGTTAAATCCGGCAATGGAAAATGTCTGTGGTTCCCCTCATCCCTTGATGCCCTAAACACGTGCCTAATTTCCTTGATTGTTAATCTAGCCTGAATGCAATGCAAAATACGGGTGATTTAGAATGGGTACATACAATAGTCTTAACACAACCTAACCACAAGATGGCGGAACGAAGCTGAGAAATAGGCGAATGTCTTTTTGATACGAAACCATCAGGGACGGATCACGTGATCTGCTCAGGCTCCCATACGTAATAAAAGCCGTGTACTAGTGACGTTGCAGCTTTCCCCATTGTTGTACGCACGCTTCGGAAGGGGGAAGCAGTGGAGGGTTTCCATGGGAGACGGAGCAGGCTTTGCTCTGCTCCTGATGTGCGCGGAGTAGGCTGTCAAGGAGGCGCTGCTCAGAGGAGGAGGGGGTCACCCGGGTGCAAGGAACGACGGAAGAGGACAAAGCTGAGGAACCTTTCGTGAGAGGCGGGAATTTGGAGTGACAGCTGAGAAAGGAAAGATTATTGTTAGAGACTACTACCCAATAAAACTCGAATCAATATTCCACACCTTAAATATCATATATATGTATCTACATATCATATTTTATTAATAAGAAACTCACATAACGCCCACATAAAAATTACAATCACCGTATATGATCTAATACATAAAATATACATTCACGTTATATTTTATAAGGATTGGACAATATAACTTGCGTACACGTAATCAATATTAATTACCCCTTTTTATATTATTACGTATGTTAAAGAATTTTACTGTACATCAGCAGAGATCGCTTGCGTTATCAGATAACACATTTTCATAGTTGCCCTTAGAAACAAGATTATCGTAAAAAATCGAACTAAATCTGATATATGTAAATACATGCATATGTAAGGACAGCATTAAATCTATGCCACGAATGACAAATCTCTTCAAGTAATTCTAAACAAAAGCAACATAGGGGAGGACACAAGCGGCCTGCAAAGGATAAAGGTGCATCATTACACTCCGTTCTAGCTGATATTTGCCTTGTTCAAATAAGCACTCAATGGAGGCCTAAAGCAGGTGTAACAAAAAGAGACCCATAATACATTAAATACAGCACAACGCCGCCAGTTGCATCAAGCACACACCACTGAGGCACTCAGATCTTCCAGACTCAGCACAAAGTGCCAGTCAGGGAGGCACACGAGTGTAACAGAAGTGCTAGCCAGCCTTCGTAAACTCCAACAGACGACTCAAAACCAAATGCGCCAATCAAAGCAGCACGGAACAATGTGATCAACCAGCAGTCACAGGTACATAAGAAATAGCTGCAACCAACACTCACTGCCCAGGCCAATAGACCCGGCAGCTGCTCATAGAAATGAACCTGCACCCACAGAAGAGCCAGTTCACCGCATAGCACACGTGCACACCACCCAAGGACTCACATAGGAACAGACGTGCAGAACCACTAAAATGTGTAGGGCAAGCTGTATCTCTGCTACTAAAATCTATAGGGCCAGCAAGGGAAGCAGTCCTTCTGTACATATACTCACACATGGTGGGACTGCACAGTGCATCTCTCCCACAGATGAGTATAGAGGACAGAAAGCAGGCAGGTGCCTCCAGCATTCACCACACAGACACACACAGTTGGAACTCTTGGGGGTAAGCAGAAAAAGGCCGACAGAGCATCAGGCGCCATCAGGAATGACACACAAAGAAACATTCCCAGGGTACCAGTGCCCAGCTAACCTGCTCTCTGCACATCACAGCAACATTGACGTCTTCTTCCCCGAGCACCACCACAGGCGTCCCGTCCCCAGCCCCACAGACAGCAGCCTCGCCCAGGTAGAGACCTTCGCCAATAATTCTTCTCTCCCAAATGCCTGCCACAGCTGCCCAGTGCCCCGCTTCTCCTATACAGCGGCGCGCCACATTAGCCCAGCGCCCAGCCACATCCGCTCAGTGCCCGGGCACAGCAGCATTGGCACCACCGAGCTGCGCCACAGAAGCATCCTGCCCTGCCGACCTAGCAAAAACCGCACAGACCTCCACAATGCCCGCCCCGCCCTCCCACAGCCTCGCCACAGCAGGCCGGCCCAGGCAGAGGCACGGGTCCAGAGGCAGCAGAGCGCACCTGTGCACAAAGACAGGGTGGGGCCGCCACGCTTGGCCCTGCCCACCTCCCGCCCCCGGGCACGTTCTCCCTCCCACCCGCCTGTAGACTCGAGACAGGTGGCAGCAGCATCAGCCGGGCCCAGACCGCAGCAGGGGCAGCGCTCCATCCTCCACAGACCGGTTCTTTATTCTAAGAGGCGCACCATGCACGGCTCTCAGCTCCTCCTCCTGCAGCTTCTCCTCTGGACAGGGGGTGCCATCCAGGGGGCACTTGGCCTGGAACTCCACGTCTGCAAAGAGGTAGGGCACCGCATCTCTTCCATATGTGTTCTATGAGTCTGTATTCCTTTGTGTGTCTCAGGGAAAACAGTAGAAAACACGTGTTCCAGGTTAAAGTTCTTCTGCGAGGTGACGAGGTGGTGCTCGAGTGTGAATGGTACATCCTCCTGCGTTTGTGTTTAGCGCAGACATTCTGACTCCATTTGCCTTCGTGTAGATTTGAGTGTTATATAAACTGTTTGTTCTGACAAAAAAAGTGCCTTGATGTATGAAACCGCGTTTAAAACACCTTACAACGGTGCACCAGTGCTTCTCAGTTAAATTTGCACGTTTCATTACGTTCTGTGACAAATAAATGTTCAATCTGCAAACAGTTAATACTTCATCACACATTTTACAGCGTTTTATGTGTATGTGTTTGAGTCTAAGTGGAGCAGAGCTTACGTGTACTTATGCCATTGGTAACGTTCTTCTGCGTTTTAGAGAAAAGGCATCATGCAGGCTTCTAATAAAGGTGATAGATTCACAATGCAGCGGAAAGCTGTCATTAGCACCTGGCAAGTTTTACATAGAACAGGTGCAAAACATTTCAGAGTTTACTGCGGAACTTTTCCAAACATGACGTCTCTGGAATGCCTCGTGTGAATGGCATGTATGCAAAAACGAAATAACTGGGAGAAAATAATCCCCACCCTACCGCACCCCATCCCCTAGAAAACGACATCACTAATGGGGCTCTCATGACACGTGGTCCCTTGATTCCCGCGGGCCACTAAAGTCAATAGTATTCAATACCAGCCCAAGCGGAACTATGAGATCCGCAGCCTTGCGCCGATCTGTTTATTTTCAAGGGACATCTCTGAAAATGAGTAATTCATGTGGAAATCGGACCTGGAATTACAGATTCCACCGGTAATTCCTCATTTCTAAGAGGGGCCCATCTTGAAATGACCACGATTTTCCCCACCCTTGGAGTTACCGTTACCATAGCAAATGATGTGGCATAACTGCCAGAGCTGCTGATTTATGGAACTTGGGGACTATGTTCGACGTTAGGTCAACATTCTTTGATTCGGGACAAATCAGGTAATCTCCTCATTGTTTAACACGAGCGTGTAGTAGTGTAATCCGGTGAGTAGTGTAATCCGGTGCTCATGTAAAGTGCCCATATGCCCATGTTTGTGAAATATATAACTGATATAAGTGGGTATCAGTAACTCAGTTTGGGAAAAATATGTGCCATTAGTAAAGGGGGCCTAAAATGGCAGCTGCTTCAAGTAGCTTGCCTTTACAGGGTTCAAGGTTGCTCTAAATGTCAGACTTTCTGCCACAACATATTTATTTCTGCTGAGAGCACTCGTTGTGCCATTAATCACATATTCTCTATGCCCCCCCCCACTTAGTTTAGACAGTGCCACAATACTCTTTAGAAGGGTTTTACTTATTTTTTTAGTTTTTTCATGCATTTTTATTTGAACTCTTCTAGCATTTGCTGGTATTCCAAATGTAGATACTGCTCTTTCCATAAAATTACCGATTGTTGGCAGCCATACACATCATGTCCTATCACCAACTCCAGGCATCCGAAGAGGAGTAGCAGTGGTAAGGGAATCTTATTTCATCCGTATGAGATAGAATGAAGGAATAGCATTGAGTCGAGTCAGGATTTAAGTGTTTTTTTATAGAGCAAGACGAGCCTTGCTTCTAAGCACTATGCAACAATACTCTTCTTTACCACTCTAGGTAGTGACCAGTCTGTTGAAGCAAACTCTGTGTAAAACTACTTTAATGAAAGCATTTCTATCCATAGAAGCTTTAATTTGAAACATACCAAGGGTATAAACTAATGTGCAGGTTTGCTGTTTGTCCCACCCGTCAGTAGTCTCCAGACACAGGTGTTTGTGGGCGCTGGAGAGTCCCTGTATCAGTCACCCCTTGCACACAGTATCACAAGGAGAAGTTATTGCACAGTGTACTCGGTGGAGGCTAAGTAAAGAGGTGTAACAGTGACTGCATTACTTTCAGAACTGAAGGGGACGTTGCTGCCTTTGAAAGCTAGACTCATTACCACACCGCTGGCGGGCAGTCGTAGTTTACGCAAACATCAGCATATGCTAATATGTGGGGAAACCATTACGCAGAAGATTTCAGAGCCTTGTCATTACTTTCGTAAGGCTCCGACAATTTGTAAGATTCTAAGACCAACCCTACTCACCATAAGGCTACAGACGTGTTTTCTTGAGTTGGTCAATCGGTCTTTCTAAGGGCGACTAGTCCATATCTTGTACACATGCAGTGGATTAAATACTTTCAAATTCAATGGGTCTAACAGATATTAGATTTAGTGTTTCATTTACCGCTCTGTCATGTACATACTATATGTGTATTTCAGAGAAGTTATGTGGTTTCGTAAAACATCCTCTGCAAGACCATATAGAATCACTAATCAGAGCAGCTAAAAACAGTGATCAATGATATTTCCTCGCAAGACGCTTCCACAATCGTTCAGTACTGAACACACACTGTCTCACAAAAGAGGATGATGAAGAAAATTGTTCTGGGAAGACAGGAAGCAGCATAGATAACAACGCTTTAGGCGTTTAGAATGTCTCAGTGTTAATGGGGAGGTACAGGTGTATTTTGGAGACTAAAGTTCATTCATTTGCATTTTTCCCATTACTTTTACGAGATGTTGATAAACAGGTGAGGTGTGGGAAAAGGGACCATTTGAAGAACTAGCATGCAGTCTCCAATGTACATATGACTAGGATGGAAATCCCATGACAACCGAATTACCGTCAGCAATTTCAATTTCCTCTTAGCTACCTGAAGAAACGACCACATGGTAACTATTTCAGGTCAGGGAATAGTAACACCACCATCTTAATGACTTGGCATTCTTGGTGAGCACTGTGTAAGCTTCTATGTCTGACTCTGGCCTCCTCGGCTTTGCAGTTGCGTGGAGGCAGAGGAACATACCCATCCAGTCCTCAGCTGGTGAGGTCAAAATCTGTGGACTGGTGGTAAAGTGTCTATCCTCAAGATCGCTATAACATCAAAGTGGGGTTAAAAGTTATGAATAGGCCCACAGTTGACCGTGGCATGGCTGGTTCTATCACAAGTACCACGGTCACTTTGTACAAGTGACATTTGCCCATAATGGTGCACAGTGGCATCACTTCCCTTAGTGAACAAGGTATGTGTCGCCATTTTAGTAAACTACTCAAGCACCCATTTGTGCAAATGCACATTCAGGGCAATTTGCTTTTTTGTGACCATACCTCGGCAAGTTTGCAATTTAGATGGAAAATGCCCACTTGCACTAATGTACATCATGTTTTTAGGTCACGCAGGATAATATTTTTGCTAATGAATCTGGCCTTATGTGTACAGACGATGTAAATATAACACAGAAAAATCCTGAGGTCTAAAAGAGAAAAAGGTGGTATGTAGGGTGAGGAAGAGAAACCTAATGTACGTAGTGGAAAGGAGGAAGCTCCAAAACCATGGTCATACAATCACCGTGGGTAACTAACCCCATCACATGGGATTTTCATCCCAAAGAAAATCTCAAAATCTCAAGGGGCAACAACGCCCTTTTGTGAGACGTGAGAGCTTTGTGCTGTAGGTATTATGCACCAAGAAAGGGAATAAATCCACAATTGAACCTGAAGTGAGTGGGGGTTGCAGTGCTGGTGTACTAGTAGTGCCAAAAACAGAGAGTGTATTAAAAATAGTGACGGGACGGCCAGAAGACTTCTGTTGAACAATGCCGTACCGATACTAGATTAAAAGGAGTGGGGGCAACACTAATCCGGTTTGATCAATGAAGCGACAAAAGAAAAAGTGGTCGACATGTTTCAGCCATAGCGCCTAAATAGGCTCGGCTTTCATCAGGACCTGGAAGCTACTGCAAAAAAGAAACAACGTGACAAAGGATATGTTGGGCACCCTCAACTTGCTTGTAGGGTGCACGTCTCCTCAAAGATACACACAACACCCGTACAAACTGGGTGGTTAAAGGACCTCCACCTGGCAACCGCTCAGGAAGGAACACCGCTCTGTCCGTCGGGGAACCAGGCTGAAATGAGCCTGCAGCCGGAGGTGAGAGCATCACTGCCATGATTAGAGATAGATTGGAATCAGATGGGTGCTCGGAATGACTCCCAGGTGATTTGTGCTTGTGACGCAAGTCACTATTGAATGGACTCAGGCAGTACCACATTGTGCTCATGTGAGAGCCACCCCATTAATACATATGGATGAACTCTCATTGCAATTCTGATAAATGCATTCTTTGCTCAAAACAAATGTTTGCCTTTCTCTTACTCAAATCCTTGGGGGAGGGTGGTTGGGGACTACAAAAAACAACAGTCGTATGTGATCCTGGTGCATTTCCGCAGTTTGAACACTGTCTTAAAAATCCTCTCTGCAAATCCTCGCTCTAGAAAAATGGATCTTAATCCTCATTGTAGAGATTGATAAATTCAACCTGACAAATTCTGTTTTTATTGAAAATGGGTTTACCACTGAGTGTTTCACTGAGTGTTTCACTGAATGATAAGTGCTTATTGAGTCCCCATTTGATGTCTGGTCCTTTCTTCCACTTTCACGTTCTTGCCAATCTGCTTCTGTGTAACTATGTCCCTCCCTTCTTTATCCTCTACTTGGTTGTCTTTTTTTCAGATATTGCTTCCTTATGAGAAGAGGGACTCCAATCCTCCTATGATTCTTTAGACCCACTTCTCCCCACTGCTTTCCTGTCGTCCTTCAGCATCTTCTCCCATCCTACTGTAGGTTACGCCTCACTCTTCCTTTTCCACTAATGTCTCCCCCTCCTTCTGCTGTTTTTCAAACAGGTCTTTTCTTTTGTATCTGCCCGTACACATATTCATCTCCGCTTTGCTCATGTCACTACAACTTCTGTACTTCTGTACTTCCCTTGATCCGCTGCTCTAGTCGGTCCAGAAAGAGAAGAAAAAGTTCTTGCAATTTCCCTCTTGTTGCCTATTTTGCTTTTTTAAGCTAATTTACCTATTTATTTCCTGCTTTAAGATTTACGGTGTTTAGTTTAATAAACAAACATTTGACTTCAGACCTGTGAATCGGTGATGGGTCAGTACGTTTTTGTTTTACCTTAAGTTTTGTCAGTATGCCTTTTTCTCAGAACTATCTTTCAGCATTTTCCATCACGTTGGGTGCTTCATCAAAATCAGGTATGATTAAAACATTACCTAATCTAACCCAAGTGTGGTAGACTTTGGCTAAATAAAATATCAATGTAACCACTCCGTCCTGTGTAATCCTTCCACTGACAGAATAAATCAGCTGCTGTGATGTGGTGAAAATCCTCATACGACATAAAGCAGTTAAAAAATGTTAACAAATGATTATGGAGTCTCCTCTGTGTCTTCTGGGTACTTTCCAGACACATGGTGTCTGTATTTGGTGTTGGAAGACGCTGCCTTCTATCTTTCCTGCTTGTAGTATTTAGAAGTTGTACTTACACATACTGATAGAATCCATAAAATGTTGACAATAACCCTACTTTACTTTGTTACAAGCAAAGATGACATTAAACATATATAAAAAAACTGAAAGTATCGAAATACTTAGCAAATGAAGTAGTGCTCAGTATTTTTATTAAGAAAAAAATAACAAACTAAAGGACCCAGACATAACCAGAAAGGATAAAAGAAGAAAATACACAACAAATCCTGACATAATGCAGAATATGAAAAACATAGACTAAATTAAAATTCTTTGTGATTAACAGTATACATTATTACTGCCCATCCATATTCCTTCACACATCTTGGTTGTAGTTTCCTTGAAAACATATTTCTTCCAACTCTTTAGGACAATGACTTGCAAGAAATAGAGGTCTTCACATATCAGAATGAATAACCTTTCATTTGTTTAAGACAGTTTTCCAGCATATAGGCCCAAAGTATCCAAAACTGTGCATACACAGACAACTCAAGAGAGTCCTGAAGCTCTTGCAACAAAATACATCACGGGGACGTGGATAATGGAAGACCCACCAGTACAATTCCACCATAATGCATTTCTGTAGCATGTTATTGTTGTTTGCCACTAATACACCGCACTGTAAACTGGTGCATAGATGATCCTTCATGTCCACACGAACAACATGGTATTGAATCTTACAAGTCTAGACTTTCCTTAGCTATTAATACTTTATTGTATATGGTTATTATAAAACCCTTCACACAAATGAGCTAAAAAAAGAGCATCCATGTTAAACGATACAAATCTTTTTTTTTAAGTTAAAAAACAAGTTAGGAACACATACATAAAATTCAAGTGAAGTTATGAATAAATACATACAATTCAAGTGAATTCAAGGAACAAGAGGTCTAGCAAAACCACAGACCAATTTTACGTTATATTTACTGCACATTCAACTTTTAGCTGCTGAGGCATTAATGCAAACCACTATTCATAGCTAGTATGATATTTCAAAATATAGCGTAATTACTTAAGCATCTTCAGTATTTCCCACGTTATTAAGACGCATTTCACTGTAAGGAATGATCCATAATAAGTTAGCTGTGCGCAATCAATTATTTAATGTTAGACAGCACATTTCTAGTTATTCCTGGATTGCGCTTTCCAACAGAAGTACAATATCTTTTTAGAAAGTGGCAGGGCTTCTGTATCGTTTAGCATGTGAGATCTTTATATGCACATAGATTTCAAATATTCAAATAATACCTGATCCTCAGTGTCTTAGCTAACACTCAACCTTTCCAGAAATGCATGTGATTTTAACGCTTAAAAGCTGTATTCCACTAGAGTGACGCTTCCTTATGAATTTTCAATAAGTATTGTACAGACATTTTTTTGATACTTTATTGGCAAATGATACCCTAGAGGAACTGACCCGCTTGTGAATGTTTTGACCTTTTAAATGAGAAACTCCAGAAGGTTATTTCATGCCACCAGGATCAAGTGTAAGCATCTGATTGGAGTTAATGATGAAATGACCACCGGCCAACATTTTGTGACTTATGGAAGTAATTTCTGAATTGAGCCTCATGTATGCTCCTGGGGGCTCCTTTGCCAACTTGAAAAGAAACAAAGACAGTTGCCTAACCTGTCTTGTTCCTCTCTTCATCTGAAAACAACTTGAGCTAATCCCATTATTAGACTGAGCCTCAGAATATAATATTTTCAATATGCTTTTAATACAGTCTTGAAAGACGTGGCAAAAGCATAGGTGCTGACTCTGTAACAAATTAAATATAAAACAGTCCATAGTATGCCCATCTATGCCGGGAGATTTTAGTTCAATAGTTAATGGATTCTTTTGCATCCTCCTCATTAATAATACTCACACAACTAATAATTTTATCATGGTCAATATTTATCATAAATATTTCCATTTGTTCTTCTAAAATAAATATTCTGTCTTTGAATAATTCTAGTGATCTAAAAAATCCCATATGTATTCCACTATTAAAAGGGATTACATTCAAATCCAAAATAATTGAAATAACAACCTCACAGTTAGGATGTTTTTGAACCTATGGGACAACATTCACTGAAACAGTTTCTATGCATGCATCTGTCTAGAGCTGGGCACTGAATACTCTGCCTAGGAACTCCACTGTATCTCTTTTCCTCCTCTATGCTAAAAGCTGAATATCTGTGTTTGGCTCTGAATTCATTTTATAAGCAAAAGGTAGTATTTTCTTTAAAATATAAGTATCTTTCTCTTTCTTATGGAAAGTGTAATTTATAAATTCACCTATAAAAGTGATCTTTAGTACCTCGCAAAGCCAATGCAGACTAATTGCTTTAGCGTTCTATTCAGTCCCTTTCAGGCTTGTGCCCAAGCTGCCTAACTAACTTCTAATGTTTTGATCTGTAGGGATACAAGGACTAGCACATTTTTAAACACTCTATCCTTGAAACTGATTTCCAGCATCCTCCTGCATGGTCCGCTATGTCAATTTCTCATATGTTAGATTTACTTAAACTATTCACCAACTCTTCCCTTGTAAGAAAAGAATCCATGCAAGACTGCTTGAAAAGAAAATACATGTGCTCATGAGGATTTACACAGTGAGTGAGCAACTTCCTCAAGACCATTTTTCTTGTGACATAGAAGAATAAGGCAGCATCCTGACTCAAGGAACCAAGCAACTCCTTCTCCTTAAGATGAAACTCTGGACAGTATTGTGGGGCTACAAAGCACTAGGTTCTGTACCTGGACAATTTTAAGAATCTCCAATCAGTGCTTTTCAACACTTTGCAGTCACAAAATGCTGAATGTGGCTTAGACAGAGAATGTGCACCTGCTGGCTTCCCCTGAATAACTGGAGGGATTATGAGTCCTCAACCTAGTCAGCAGATGCATGTTGTTGCTGTGTAAATACATAAGCACTATGCCGATGACATCAAGTGCCAGTCTAACAGTGTACTGATTATCTGAGAAGTTACAAACCTCTCTGTTTGCTAAATGTTTCTTTACTACACACTGGGACTGATGACCGTGTAGTTGTTCCAGAGCAACTGCAGTTGTGATCAGTTCGCCCTGGTCAACTGTTGCCAAACTGAAGGAGAAAGGTACTAACAGAAAAGTGAGCCAAACCACTAAATTGATGATGAAGATAATGATCTGTATTTGTAGAGTGCATTGTGATGTCCGAAGAAAAGTCTGTGAAGATGACAACAGCAATACCTTTAACTGCTTCTGAAAGGATAGATTGTTAGATTGCTGATGTAAGGCAGATGGAAGCTGCTTCCAATATATAGCAGCTGGAGTTCTACAAAATTAGATTTACAAATATTAGAGATGCACAACAAATAGCCATTGGTAGACTACTTGGTGCGTTCAGGTCTGTAAGTGAAAGCAATGATTTTTCAGCTAGATTGTTCCCTTCTTAAAAAGGCTCTATTAAAAACGTAGAGTTTTAAAGATGGAACACTTAGTGATTAGAAGCCAATGGAAGGTTTTGAAGTGATGACTAATGGATGTTCAAGAGGAAATTCAAGAATGAAACAGGCTGGCAGATTATGGTGATTTGAGGCAAAATACACAGAAGAACCTAAATAAACCCTGTTTGTCCATTTGCCCTCATTGCCACAAGGAACCACCATATGCTCATTCAATGTTGTTCTGCTTCAAGGCTGAAGTCATTATTGAAGGTCTTCTGAGCATATGCTGTTGCCATGGAGCAGAGTGTATCGTGTTTTGGCGAGGTTCTTTAGGACAGGGTGTTTTTAAGATGCTGTTGTACCAACACTGTTACTACAATAACATTTGGTGTTATTCTTCATTCTTAGAGACAACTGTAGTCCATCACCTCTTATTATAACTCTTTTTACATGTTTTTACCATTTAACCACATCTCGTGTGTTTGTCCTGCCTGTCTTTATTACGTAAGGAATACCATTGACATTTACAGCTAATCAAATCCTTATTTGATAATTAAATAGCTTTACAGTAATCTCTGTTCCTTCAACTTTTTAGGAGGAAATCAAACTTTTTATAGCAAACACAAACAATAATTTTCAGTTCTATTAATGACACAGACAAGTAGTATGCAATCTCTTCCTTTCATTTTAATTACAGCATAGATTAACCCCTCCATTCTGAAATGCCTGTAGAGAATCCAGGCGGAAGCCTCCTCCCTTTTTGTCTTCATGGAAAATAATGCTGAAAAACCATTGGGGTGTGGGAACACACAGTCTGGTGGCTTGTTTCTGAAACAGCAAGGCAATGTCTTGATCTATAAAAGTCTGTTTGTGAGCAGAACAGAGAATTTGTTTGGGTGGATTGGTCTGGTAAGGTGTTGAGTAAAATTATAGCATCCTCAATGGAATCAGCCTCTAAAACCTCAAGCCCTTCAAGGGAAAGATGGATCTCTTCTTTGAATGTTGTTTCAAGATCATCTCCAACAAGGATTTCCCTTGAAGGGAACCTGATGGGACATGTGGTTGGCGAGGCACTGTTGAAAATGCGAGTTTCACTTGGGCCTTGTCAAGTGATGTAAATGTCTTAACAATCTTTACCATATCTTTAACAAGGGAATCACCAAACAGTAGTCCACTGCCTCATTTGTTGCAAGTTTACAAAACTTAGGATCTATTCTCAAAAGTGTGGATCTGCGGCATTCTGAATATTATGCACAAATTACCCAGGAGACAAATGTCTCTCTGGATCCGTCCCACCAGAACATCTGAATCAAACAGGAGCCTTGATTCTGGATCTTCGAAAGCTGATCCGACAAATCAAAAAGTTTATCTTGCCATGCTTTCCAAGATCTGACACTGCTTTTCTTAGGGTCCTTAATAAATTTGCCTAAAAAAAGTGGTAGGCTTAGGTTCTACATCTGGAGTAAGGACCACTTGCTCATGATGCGAGGGTCTGGGACACTCAGCCCAAAGTCTATTACAGATTTATTTCCGGAAAGGCTTATGCAGTCTGTTTTGGACATATGCAGCTGTTCTGGGGGATGTAGTCCATTCAGATTAGCAGGTTGAATGATCTCCTCAAGATCAAAGGAATCTCAAAGCAGGAAGGAGGGAACTTGAGCATTAAATGGTCCCTCTCCTGCATCAGGGTCCTCTAGTCTGTTCCTTTTTGGACTGGGGCAATAGGACCTTTTGTTATCCTCCCCTGAGGCATCTGAACCCCCCTCACTGCCAAAGCTGTCCTGAACAGGGAATGATACTGTTGTCTGTTTCATCTTCCTCCGCCTCCAAAGAAGCATTAGGCAGGGAGCCTAAATATGCTCTTTTTAGGTTTTCCAGAGGGTCTTTGTTTGGCTATGATTTTTTTGTCCTTGGTAGATAGGTTCTCTGCTCCCACTTCAGGTGCTTGGGGAGAGAATTCCGGAAGAAAGGACAACAATGTTTTAATTAGTTAAGCAATCAAACTCAAGGATTCAGAAATGGATTTCTGTACATAATTTTGTCATCTTGGGACATCTGGTCCGAAGCTGATCTATCAGAGCTGGGAACAAAGTTGGGAGCATTTTCAGGGGTCAGATTGGCCGGGATAGTGGAGGGATTAGCCTGCAACATTTGTGGTTAAAATGTCCCTGATTTTGCAATATAAATCGAAGTTGTCGGTACATAATATCTCACCCATATATATCTAGAGCATTCAGCACTGCCATAGACAGACTGATAAGCAGAAGAGGCGCTCCTTATGGTAGTTACAACTTGTGCAGGCCAAGGAGATGTGCTCCCACAGCTTAACGTTGTTTGCACATCAATAATTCTTGCAACCCTGGTTTTCCATAAAGCAGAGCATCTCAATGTTGTAAAGATACAGAAGTGACTTGGTGTTACAGGGGATGTGAAGCAAAGAGTAGAAATTCCTTAACATTTCCCCAAAACTGGGTTTGACCAGGGAATGGGAAGTATTGGAGGGACTGGAATGCTTTCATACTCCATATGGGCCGGGGTGAATCAGTGTGGGGAGCAGAAGTGCGGGTGAGAGGCTGCAGTCAGACAGTAACAGGACTGATTGCCTGAAGGGCACTTAAAAGTGCATTGGCGTGTACACCCAAGGGAAGATTTTGGCGCAAGCGCGTTGGCCTGACCACCAAAGACAATGACCAATAAAGTAGTGGTCTCTTTTTAATTCGAAATTTTGTTATGGTTTTAATTAACTAAACAATAAAAAAATTTACTTACTTACTAGTGGTGCCGCTGACTAATGTCTGTGTGGCGCCTATAACTAGGATCAGGCAATATTAAAAATTAATAGAAGACAATGTCTTATGGGCAGGAGTAACCCTCGACTTTGCAGCGGTTTAGAGGAAAGAGCTTCTAGGTAGGGAAAACATTTTCCTCATGGAGAAACACATTGCTTTCACACTTCAAATGGGTTCTATTTTAACCATTTTTAAATGTATACTGACTTCTAAAAGAATACAATGTATTTATGTGGGACCTTGTTTAAAGCTGTGGAAATCGTAGCTTCTCAGGACCACTCCTGGGATTCTTTGTAAAGTTAATTAAAGACAGAAACTTGCTTTAAACTTAGTTGTAACCCTGCAAGGGCACATTTCTGACTTTGCATGTGAATCAGACCATGTTTGTTTAGCAGGTGTAAGAGGATGGAGTGTTTGCGTTATAGGTAGGGCAAGAAATCAGGAAAGCAAAGAAGAAATTGATAATACTTCCTGTTCAAGAAAGATTCCCCTGTAGTTTGCTTATAAAATGCTTGGTTTCTTTCCTTAACATATTCACATGTCCTGTGTCAGAGGTATGCCATCCTGTCACCAAAATGTAATTCCTACTAGTTGTTTGTATGTGTCTTTGCATGGGTGTGTCTTTTTTGTATTTTTGTGTGTCTCAAGTGTGACTGATTGTGTTTGTAGGTATGTGTATGTGTGTGTGAAAGAGACTATATGCACTTATTTTGTTAGTATGCTAGAAATGTGTTTGCTGTTTGCATCATGGCACCGTGAAACACAGTAAGAATGCAGGAATGCCCAAATAAAACAGTGCTCGACAGTTATAGTGACCAGATGTGACTTTCCCTGCCAGGGGCCCTAATAGGCCCTCATGGAGACTCCCAAAAGGCTCAGGGTGGCCCAGTCCTATATGCAAATGAGCTGGTTGGGGCGCATAGTACGATGAGAGCAACCTTCAGTCTAAGGTTCCTCTGATTGCAAATAATTAAACTGTTACCAATACACACGTGCTGCAAGCAGTCCTTAAGGGTTGCTATGGTCATTGTGGGTGCTGGGCTAGTCTTAGCCCAGATCTGGGCTCTCATAAGTAGTTATTTGTAAACACCAGCTCTTGTCCCCAAGGCTCCTGTGCTAATATGGCGTCCTTATATTGCTGAGAAATGGCCATTTTACTAGGTCCTACTTGACCAAGAGGCTCTAGGGCTGATAGTCCATCCCTATTAGCCTGCCTTGATTGGCTCAGCCACCCTCAGGGTTCACAGAAAGAGCTACCCATACTTCACCACATGGCAAGATCCAGCTTAGCAGCACCATCACCGACGCGGCACAAGACCTGTTCAGAAGCTGCATATGCAGCTGATGCAAGATCCAAACTCACCGTATTTCCCTGAAATTGACGGAGAGCATACACTGGGATCCAGAGAAGTGGGTGAAAGACAGATCCTCTCTTTTACCCAGCCCTTCAAAGAGCTCAAGTGGTCATTAGTTGAAGAGAGGAGCTGCTAAAAACGATTGGAGCTGTAGTGAAGACACTCTTAACCACCTTGCCATATGGAAGTTACACATTTGGATTGCTCCAGAGGGTGATTTCAGTGATTTTGTGAATGTTGGATGTCAATTGGATAGGGTGTGTTTCAGTTACTTAGGTGATGAAGAATTAGGCTGATGACCCAATTTGTTAGAAGACCTAGGGTAGATACTGTGAATGATGTGGATACAAACTCTGTCAGAAGACCAGCCAATCATCACTCAATACTCAAGGTCATGTCAAAGTATGTGTTGTATGTTTCAACAGGTGAGGCGGAATTACCTGGGTTTTGTGAAGTTGAAGAGCTGATGAGGGGGACACTGGTTGAGCCGTTTCATATCTGAAGCTGTACCGCGTTTAATGAGAGACACTATCTTTGGAATTATGACAGGGGGACCCTAACAGAAAGCTGTCATTGGATGTTGAGCTTTTATTCATGTTTGGCTAATTATATTTTTGAAGAGCATTCACCAAAGTCCTGTACAGATATTATAAAGACACATAGTATATCAAACACAAATAGTAGAGGTAGACAAATGTCTGTAGAGGAGTTTGAGTGACAGGAAAGGTGGATGAGAAGTGCAGGTCTTCCAACAAATTATGATGAGAATGTAAAGAATGACTGTTATAGTGAAGAGTGTTAAGTAAAGACAGTTCTAGAGTTAATAGGTGTTAGGAGTGGAAGTGTGTAAGCAAGAATGACCAATCGGATATGGTAGAGCCCAGCAGAACTTTGGAAAGAGAGGAGAGATGGATAGAGCGTGAGCAGCAACAGCGTGAAAGAGCAGTATTTCAAAGGAAGGTAGAGCTGGAATAGATCTGAAGACTGGCCATAGGTATAAATATTTTAAATGTAAGGGTGGCACAGCAGCATTTTGGATTTGTTGAAAACAAAAGGGAACATAGAGCAGAAGTCCAAAACAGGGACGGCCTGTAATACTGATAACAGAACAGGAGAATAAGGATGGATTCTGCTGTGTAAAGTAAGTCTGCTGTGTAAATTGTACATTATTTCTTCTATAAATAGATTTCAAAAATGCATAGTGAAAACCTGGAAAAAAGTTATTGTTTCTGATTCTTCTGAATTTGAATAATTGACTTGAGAGTTGATGTAGGTTCCCATTACTGCTGAGCAGGCCTCGCAGGAGGGTATGCAATGGTTGATCCCTTGTAGTAGGCGAACGTTGATCAAGGATATGCTAGTCATGGAACCCAACGTTATTTTTGATTTGAGGAACATTTTAGGGTTTTCAGCTTTGGCCCTTGTGTGCTCTACGGATGTATTATTAATGGCTGAGTACAGATGTCTGAATGTAAAGAAGAATTTCTTTTATGCTATGCTGGATCACCATTATGAAATGAAGGGCCATCAGGTATCACTGGCAATTACCACTTGCAATTAAAGCCACCAGTGGCTCAGTGCTGGACATTCCTGTCATAATAGTTGCCACCCCTGGTGTAATGGTGACCTTCACTACTTTTGTTGGCCACACTTGACCTTATTATAGCCATCACTAGCATAATGGTTCTATCATTGATACACTGTGATAATTCTGAGCCTAAACATGGCCACTGCTAGCATAGTGAGCCCACCTCTGCCTTAATAAAACCTACCATTGACGTACTCTGGGAATTCTTGGAATTATGGTGTCTAGCCCTGGCACAAGGGTGGCCCTTCCTCATATATTCTGGGCATCATTAACCTAGTTTTGGCAATCCATGGTATAGTGGTAGTAGCCCCTGGCATAATGGTGGCAATTCCGTTTCATTCAATCTTACTAATATTTGATGGAAGTGCACTGTTTGTTCAAAATTGAGCACAGTAGTGACAGATTGTTTCACACACTATAGGTAATTATAAAGTAATCATGCAGTAGGCACTGGGTACTCTGCATAGGAAGTCATATATTATCAACGCAGTCATAAGCAATGAGTACATGTTTCACCCTAGAGTGTTAGATAACTGGTATGGACATGTTGCACCAACATTTTCTGCTGATTCTAATGCCAAGGGTGTGGGTTCTCTAACTCAGGTATTAAGTCATGTATGGGTCTCAATGTTTGCTCATTGGACGAGACAGGATCTCAGAGGGACCCAGATGTCCTTTGGCATGGATGTCTGAGGGAGTATTTCACCCTATACGTCCTGGGATTCATTGCAATATAACATGTCTTTCAGCCAGTCACTAATTTTGGGGTTTGTCCTTGACCCCAATGCATTTCTATCTGTCTTTTTTTCCAATAGCAGTCCCAATGTAGTGAGCTTCCTAGTTGCTGCAGGCATATACTTCATGGATCCTAGGAGGGTGATCATGGACGTTATTTGGATAGTTTGAACGGTTATGTCTGAGAATAAATGTGTTATGCCAATATGTAGCTATTTGTGGACAAACCCGGTGAGGTAAAGGAATTGGTATTGGGGGCCTGGTGTCTGTTACCTTTGGAATCTTCCCTCAAACCACATTTACTCAGACCTTCAGCGGTGTGGTATATTATATGTGTAAGTTTAAATTGTAGCCTAGGTCTGTTATTTGGGGAG
Source organism: Triturus cristatus (assembly GCF_964204655.1). Taxonomy (NCBI): domain Eukaryota; kingdom Metazoa; phylum Chordata; class Amphibia; order Caudata; family Salamandridae; genus Triturus; species Triturus cristatus. Next base: position 557,134,326 of record NC_140579.1, on the reverse strand, counting down.
AGAACACTGCTTTGGGTGCATCACTACTTCCGCTACTGCTATGTTATCTGGTAAATTAAGTCAGTGCATCATCTCGCCCTAGCAGTCGGAGCGGTGATTGGTGCCTTTTTCTGCATGGCGTTACATAGTGGAGACACCAGTTGTCTGGATGTGGGGATCCAACAACACCATTAAGGTTTTAAATTGTGGCGGCACTTGAGGGAATGTATTGAATGCAGACCTACTGACTTCCCTGAGCCTATGATATTTTTAGACCTCAAGAGGGTGCAGCTTGGCTTGTATTGTGTCGCTGTGATGGGGAGAAGACTGTTTTCCCAAAAGATATCACTCAGTTTTGACAGGTTAGCGCTGATGGTTGTGTGACAGTCTTCTTTCCAGTGTAGGTGGAAGGTTTGGATTGCGTAGGAGGGGCATTCCAGGTACAAACAATTTATCCAGTTTGGCTCTAGTGTGAAGACTGTGCCACGTCCATCGCATGCACACCACATGGTAGAGCGTGTATCAAATGTGGTATGTTAAGATGTAGGAGATGCAGTATCTCCCTCTACTGCCGTGCCTGGCTGATGTTGTGTTGCATGGTACCAATGATGACCATCCTTGGCATACAATGGGCATCATTTGAGTAGGCATCCCTAGCACAAAAATGTTGGAATTCTTGACATTTTAGGGTTCAGCCCTAGCATAAAGATGGTCGTAACATAATGGTGACCATCATTGGTGTATCAAGAGCATCCTTAGCATGTGATGGTAAGAACTGTAGAGACATCCAGCTAAGCTGGGAGACCTACACCTGATGTTATTTCATTTGTGAAAGAGTTCCCTCACAGCTTTGACCATATTTAATATTTCATGTGGCGACATTTCACTTTTCTAAGGCTTTCTTAACTTCTTTGTTTGAAGCTCTGAATGGCCTCGGGATCACTATTGATAATCCTGTAGGGGAATTACTTCTGTAATCTTTTCAGAAGTGGATACGCCAGGAAGAGTGAATACATTTGTTAGCTTCTTGTAATGATTTTAATTGATTCAGACCTACAGATTTTGACAGTTATTGTTATGAATTGGAATAAATGTCTTTCCCATGAGACTGGTATTTGCCATATATAAGCTACATTTAAAGCTGTGGCAGAAAATGAGATGCCCAAACATTTGAGTACATTTTCAGGTCATTAATTGGGATCCCATTGGGCCCAGAGGCGCGAAGTGTCTCAAGGGAGGTTATAAGGTCTGGCAATGTACGCCAATCAGGGTTTGTTGGGAATTAAACACTTCCTGCATGGTAAGTGAGTGTGTATCCCTCCCGTGACTGGCCTGACTGGTAACCTGCTATCCCGACTTTTGCTGTTGGCTCATCTAACATGCTAATCTTCCGCCTGCGCTGAAGATCATGCCTTTCCTTGGTGTTTAAACGTTCCAGAATCTGTTCTGTAATATGGAGGGGCGCACAAAGAATGCTTTCTTATGATGAAATGGAACTGCTGTTCATGTGCTAGGATGATAGTGACATGAAGTGCTGGTGGCACCATGTCAACGGTTGTGGATTAGTAAAAGTTAACAGACCTTTTGCCAGGTTCAGGAGGAGAATGATGGCTATGAGCCCACTCATGTAAAGTTCCGCCTAGATGTGATGCTCAAACCCTTGCACTGACATGCCTTGTTCATTTGAGTGTGTAAGATATGGATGGTAGCAAGGCTTCATGTTGTGATGAGAGTCTGATTGCTGGAAGCAGTGGGGCCTATTTTGGATGGCCTCTGGTTTGATATGGCACAAGATGGAGAAATGGGATGCAGCTTACCCAGACAGTGAAGGTGCATTGGCTACATACCTGAAGCTGAAGATACACTGAAGGAGCTACCCTTGGAAATTCTATGAGGGGCTTTAAGAAAGGGGATCGTTGATTAGGCCTTTTTGAGCACTGCCATTTAGTTGATAGTAGAGTCAAGTCTGCAGATTCTATTTTTAAAAGTACATACGTTTCTAGGCAGCGCTTGCCTTTTTATTTTCTGTGATTGCTACTTCAGAAGGACTGATGGCAGGCAGGTGCAGAGTCCCCACACTCCATTGTGCCCATGTTCTGAAATGCCTGCTTGGAGCTTGCATCATCACTGTCTGCTGTTAGAGACTTCATCTTGCACAGAGGTTAAGCCTGCAATGGTGCTAGAAAATGACATTTGAAAGGTAACCACTCCATATCAGTTCCTGAACTTTAGACAGTGGATGAACATTCCTTCTCTAGAAAATGAGTAGAAAGGTAGGGACCCAAATCATCCCACTTTTTTCAGCTCTAAGCTCTTCTTGATAAAGTAAGAGAGTGCTCCGCAAAGTACTGAAAGAATTGCTGTGATCCAGGGCTTGTGGCTGCATGACTACCAGTCTCCCAGAGGTGAGTGGACATCACCTGAAGACTGTGAAATTTACAGGTGGAGCAGTGTCTTTGCATAGCAACTAAAAGCCTGTCTGCCTGCTCAGAGAGAAATAAAAGAGTACCTGTTCCTGCAAGAGGAGAGACTGTCCAGGAGAAGAAGCCCAGCAATGTTCCTGGCATGTGGGGCACCAAGAAGAGCTTACTTGTATTGGGAGTGTAGCTGGTGCCAATTCAATCTGTGATGACTCACCAGGCCTTCTTATATGGTTCATGTGTCAGACTTAGTGAAGCATTAAGTGACCTCATGCAACAGCATGCAGCACAGCATTCCTGCAGCAAGCCTAGGAACTTGTTCTGCCATTGCCCCGATATGCTGTGCGACTGTAGCGAGGGATAAGACTTACCTAACGGTCTAGAGCTCTTCACACCGCAGCATGGGGACCGGGCCACCGTAAAAACTAAACAAAAAGAAAGAAACATTAAAACAAGGAAGGAAACAGAAAAGGAGCAAAAATACACGGAGACAACACAGACTATAAAAAGAAAAGAAAGCCTACATCATGATTTCTTACAGGGACCCACACGAACATGGACGAAGAACAGAGAGAGGAAAATCACCTCATGGAAAGACACAAGGTAGAGGAAAGAGGAACCAGTGAGTGAGGATCAGCAGATACAGTCAGGCAGCACAAATGGTCACAGCAAGTTGCAGAGGGCCATGGAAGCAGAAAACAAGCCCTGAAAATGAAGGATAAAGCTGGAGGCAACTGCTCATTGCCCAGTGCCTTCCACCCCGAGAGGGGACATGTGAAAAAATTGGGTTATTTGTTGGGGGGATGAAACTCTATTCAAGGAACAATCACAGTCCGTGTCAGTGTGAACCACAAAAAGTCACTAAATTAACCTGTTTTTACCCCTCTGGTAAATTAGCACAAAAAGAAGTCAGGCCTAGCTTAGAGGCAAGGTGTAAAGTATGTATGCAGTACTTAAACAGTAAAAAGTGACAACACAACTCAAGAAAAACTCTACACCAATTTAGAAAAATAGAGTACATTTTAATAAATTATTTGAGACCATAACAACAAAAATCCAAGCAGTAGATCTAAAGAGATGCAGTTTTGAAGATTTAGATAAAAGTAGCGCCAAAAAGCACAAAGTGCTAACTAAGGGTATCTGGTCGCACGGGACGAGAACAAAGTCATAAGTTCAGGCCAACCACAATGGAGTACAGGCCGGGCACAGGACAAAGTTTGGTGCGCTGACGATTGTATCTTATGACTTGTTGGGCGGTCTGCGCGACGTTGCTTTGCGAGGCTTCGCGTCATCCAGTGTTGGTTCAGATGAAGCTAGGCTTTGTGGGGCTTTTCATTGCACTGAGTGAGGTCCACTGAGCTGTGCAACGAGGCTTTGCAGGGCTTTGCGTCTCTCGTTGTTGGTTCCGATGAAGCTGGCAGCTGTGCGGCGAGGCTTTGTAGGGCTTTGCATCACTTGGCGTCGGTTCCAATGAAGCTGGCAGCTGTGTGGTGAGGCTTTGTGTGGCTTTGCGTCGCCTGGCGTCAGTTCAGATGGAGCTTGCAGTTGTGCAATGATGCTTTGCAGTGCTTTGTCCCAGTTTTTGTGGAACCAAAGCAGGAACTCTCTCTCTCATGCCAGCCACGGGCCCAGGACCTGGGAAGGCACAACTTGGGGATCAAGAATTCACTCCAGCAGAGGCCAGTAGGGCTCAGGCAGGTCAAGTTGCAAGTCCAGGCAGGTCCAGTGAAGCAGATCAGCTGGGCAGTTGCAGGGAAGCCTCTGGAGCTTGCTATATCCATGTAGCTCAGGACAGGAGGTCAGTCAGCTGACCCTTGGAGTCACTCATTTATCCAGGGATGAAGACAGCAGGGCATGCCTCAGGCAGTTGGGCAGTCCTCTGGCATCAGGACAGTCCTTTTTCTGTAGTATCCACAGGTTCAGAGGTGCACTGAAGAGTGGGTCTGATTGTCTTCTTTTTATATTGATGCCAGCTTTAAAGTAGAAGAAACGTCTGAAGTCCCTGACCCACAGAAGTGTCTGGAATTTCCTGCCTCTCTGTCGTGGTCCTAGTCTGTCTGCAGTCACAATTGGCGGGTATGAAGTTCTTTGTGTATGAGCTGAAGCAGGGTCTTTGAAGTGAAAGTAAGGCTGTGCACAGCTCTGCCTCCCATCCTGCCAACATCTAGCCTCACTATTGTGTAGCTGTCTGGGAGGAATACACAAAGGTACACTGCTTATTACACTTAGACATGTGACCCAGGAAACAGGCTGCAGGCACCAACAGGTTACAACGAGAAAATGCCAACTTTCAAAAAGTGTTATTTTCAGATTTAGGATTTAAAATTCGACTTTGCCATTAAAGTGGGCTTTACATTACAATTTTGTAGACAACAAACATGGCATTTCTACCTGGTCCCAAACAAATAGTTACCTCTTATTAACAGTAATTAGGGAACCCAATGTTATCCTATGGGAGAGGCAGGCCTCACATAAGTGAAAAATGAATTTGTGAGTTTTTCACTTTCAGGACATGTAAAACGTACAAGCACATATCCAACGTTTTAAATACACTGCACCCTGCCCTATGAGCTGTTTAAGGCCTGCCTTAGGGGTCACATATCTATAATAACAAGCATTTACAATGCAATGGTCTCGGCATTTGTAAAGTTAGAGCTATTGATATTGCTTATGACATTGTGTTTTTATGCATTTTAAAGATTGTAAGAAACTGTGTTGCTATTTCTAAGTTAGTGGTTAAATGTGTTTTAAATGCGAGACTTAGTGTTTTTGCTTAGAGACACAGAGTCTAACATCTGTCAGTTATAGCAACCTATGTATAAAAAGCTTTTAGCATAGAGTACCAGTTAAAAACAGAGCCACTTATTCTGAGTTACCTGCATACTAATATTTACTCAGTAGTGTAAGAGGCAGTAATGTATAGAGGCATTTCCATTCAAAGGCACCTTTTTAGAAGCATGCAAATAAAAATACATACAGATATCGAGCCTCCTGTACATATATTGAGACTTGTAGCTGTGTGAATTTGTTTATGATAGAAAGTGAGTAAGAAAGAGTGAGTAGTATAGTATTGATTAAGTAGTATGTTTTGTAATAAAGTAGTAATGGTGTATTAGAGTGTTAGTAGTATTAATGTTTTTATTTTAGTGAGGATTAGAGCGAGTATGAAAGAGTTAGGTAAATATTGCTATTGTTTGCAATGTATCAGAAAGTGTTTGTAGTTGTGTAGTAGAAGTAGTATTGTTGGTTGAGTTAGTGTTTAGATAGTGTACTATTACATGAGTAATAGTTGTGAAGAGAAAGAGCAAGGTGTGAATAGGAAGTTGTAGACTCTAAATGGAGGAGTAAGTATTAGTAGCAGAGTGCAGTAAGTATTACTGAGAAAGTATAGAGATCTATTATTCCTTTTTGTTGTAATATTAGTACATATATAAGGCAAAATGTGTACATGTATACATAAGTGATTGTGTAATTGTTTATCAGAATGGAGCATATAAATGCATGCAAGTACATATAAAACAGTATTCTTTCTTTGAAAAAAGAAACAGTAAGCCAAATGTCATTTGAGATTTTTATTAACTTAAATGTGTAATTGTTATTTATTATCTTTATTTAAAATAAAAAAAATTATGATTTTTGCACATTGCATAATTTAAGCTTCGTCTAGAATTCCGCTAATGTGTTCATTTTGAAAGATGATATTTAATGTCTTTGGTAGGTGTGGCATAAGAGCCTCTGCAAAGTCATCAATATCCGCGGGTATATTTAGGTGGTCCATTAGAAGTGCATTGCTAATTTGTACTGATTTCAAATGTTCATTGTCTTCAATTTGTATTGTTATGGTACTTTTCTCCTGAGTAGTATTCTCTAGTCCATATATTGTGATTTGAAGTTCTTCTTGGGGTGGCTCTATTTTCTGTGAAAAGAAAAAAACATTTGTTACGAAAGCCATTTTTCCTGTATATGCGTTTTTGTATTGCTATTTTAGAACGTGCTTTTGAGAGAAATAGAAAAGTGCCATAGATGCTGAAGGAAGTTATCAAAGATATTACTGTTAATTGCATATTGTCGGAGAGGTTGCAAAGTGTGTGTATGGTTAGTTAAAGGCAAAGACCTAAAGTGTGTAATTATGTGTTAGTACTTATGGATTTTATTAAGGAGGTGTTGTATATTTTTGATGCAGAGTGTCTGAAATGCAATGTAAGATGAACTAAAGGTGAAAGATATTTAGAGAAATGTATGTTTGTTCAGTGCATTTTGTGAAAACTTTTAAATAGAATTTGAATATGCCGAGGTAAGGAGTGATATAGTGCGAATAAATTAGAAGCTAAGTTATAGTTAAGGTAAAAACTAATTTAGCATTTAAGGAAGTTGTGTAGTATTATGGTTTAAAAAAAGGTAAATGTAGACGTAGATAGAGAGTTGGATGTTGTTTTGCTTTAGATTTAGTAATGTACGAAATTGTTCGTATTCTGAGTGAAAGTTAGCGTTATATATAGACAAAGTAAGGTATTTGATGTTTGCATGTGGTAGTAGGTAAGGTATAGATAGTGACTAAAATAGTTACTATGGTATGGTTATTGAGTAGCATTTTAAAATGTTTGCAAAATTAATAGACCTAAAGATGTAGTATGTTCTGCAATGTATTTTTCTACAAGTTTTGTATTTTGTCGTTAGGTAGTGAGAAGGTAAACAGAAATGTAGTTAGAGATATTCAGAGAGAGTGTTTTGTATTAATGTATATGCATGTATGTAAAGTGATATATTATTTTGGTGTGACAGCTATGTGTATGAGAGTTATGTGTAGAATTGCAAATTGTATGTTGAAGAAAGAGCAACTGACGTTATTAGGTGTGAGATTAAAATGGTGAATTTAATTTGTGTTGTGTTCTAGATGTGTAAGTAAGTGTTTTGTAAAGAATGCAAGTTTTGTATTGAGAAAAATGTTATTTTACTTTGTACTTACTTGCAATTGTGTATTTCAAGTAGAATTCAATATTTTCTGGTTATTAAATTCATGCACTGTTAAATGCGTTATTTTGATATAGGTTCCAAGTTCGATTGGAAAGTCTGCCGCGTCTCTCCATAGTGTTATTTTCACTGAGTCTGTTGCATCGTTGACTGTTATCGATTTTAGTTTAGTTTCTTGTCCTCCAATGAATACTGTTTTTGTTTCTTCCTCCTGTCAAATGTTCAAAAAAATGAGTGTTATTGTTTCTTGCATAGATAGTATACAGTTGAGCATTATAGTTGTTTATTGGAGAGAACATGAGAACCAAATGTTTGTTGATTGGTGTAGTGTATTTGTTGTGCAATAGTGTGTGCTACAGTGTGTACGTTAGAGAGTGTGCGGTAGAGAGTATTGTATGAAAGTATATATATGATATAAGTTGTAGGAGTGTGCATATAAAAGAGTAGATGATGATATTTTGTATAGCTATCAATTTTACAAGTGTTGCGAATAAATAGTACTAATACTTTACATGTGTTTGAAACTGGTGGGAATGTTCCATGCAATCAACACGATTCAATAGTGCATTTAGGGTATCACCTGTATTCTTACTCATTGGTAATACCGTTTTCTCAAATTGTAACAGTTATATATAAATGATATTATAAAAGGAGCGAGTGGAGTCGCTAGTACACTGTATGTGGTGTATAGTAAGTATAGTGCTATTAGCAGCAACATTGTGTATTATATTTGATTTTCTACATCGATTATTTCCAAATCTAGTCTTTAGATAATATTTTACACTAGTAATTTTTTTTATGCATGTAGTAGATTGTACTAGAGAGTATTGGAAACGTTTATGTAGTAAAGAATCAGTTGTAGAGAGTGTGTGTATAAAAATATGTAATACATTGTATTGTGTGTGAAAGAGGAGGAACTAACAGTTAGTACTAGAAATGTTTGTAGATAGTATGTGTGTTGTAGTGAGTGTTGTACATAGTTTATAGTAAAGAGTGTGCTGCTAAGAATATGTGTTTTAAAGAGTTCGAGTTACCAAATGTGTTATAGAATGTATGTTATAGTGGTCTGAAGAGTGTTTTTCCAAAGTGTGTGTGGTAGATACTGTGGCTGATAGTATGTGGGTTTACTGACTATTACATGGAATTGCCAATATGCAACCAAAATTTCTTTTATGATATGTACCTCAGATATTGTCCCTAATATGTTCATTAATGACCGTAAATTTGCTTTTATTATTGTTTTTATTGGAGAAACTGGCGGTGCAGGCGGCTGTAGTAAATATTCTGCTTCCTGGGTAATTGGTTCCGGGATTGTTAATGGTGGCATTCTTGAAATCTTTGTTTGTTTGGTTAAGATTATCACATTGTTCTTGTTGATAAAATTCCGAATTATACTCCCATTTCCTTCCTTTGTCAGCTTGAAAAAATCATCATTGTAGCAAGTTCCTTTTATTGACCCACTTTCATCAGCTATGGAATAAAATCTTATTTTCTTGCTTAGCGTTTTTGTAATTTGTTTTTGCAGAGCATTTTACTATGTTTGCTAGTATTGCTTTCTGATAAGGTTTGCTTTCCTCGTGTTTTGTTTCCTTAATTTCTTGTATAGAAATCATCTGCAATGAGAGAAAAAATGTGAGTAGACCTTTTGAATATAGCATGTAAAGAAAGCAAATTTCTTATAGAAAAGAACATACCAATTGGTAAATTCTGCTTATTAAACTGCTACCCATAATGCTTTGTGATCGCTATAGTAGGACTCTAATATACCACAGTGAGTTACATTTTCATTAACATATATATGGTCTAAGGTTGAATTGTAGTCTGTTGTGTAGTTTTGTATTTTTTGGTGACATTGGAATTGGTTTTGCATGTATTCTAATAGTAGTGTTGCGTTGTGCGATACTTGGGCTAAATCTATGTTGAAGTCACCCATTATTATATATTTGTAGTTTGGGTAAAAGTTCAATACGCTAGTTAATACTTGAAAAAGTTTTTGTAGTTGTACATGTAGTGGTTTGTATAATATCACAAATAAGTAGTCACAATTATTTACAATTAAAGTAAAATGTAAAATGTCAATTTCGTGCTGTGTTTCATAAATTGGTAAAAGGCAAATATTTTTTTTGTAATAAATAGCGATTCCATGCTTGGTATGCTGATTATGGAATTTATCAAATATCATCAGATGATAGTGGTGAATATATAATGAATTGCTGTTTCCTTCCCTAGTTGTGTTTATTTCAGTGAGACATATAATATCTGCATTCATGATATTTGTGTCGGCTTGTATAGCTTTGTGATTTTTTTGTAGTGAACGTATGTTGTGTACAATAATATTAAAGTTTTGCAGATAGTCACATAATTGTGGTACTGATATTTCCAATTGCATATCTGTCCTTAAGCGGGCCATTTCTTCATGAACTTTTGGGTGTACAACTATTTTGTCTTGCTGAAATTTTTTAATATATATGTTTTCTAATGATTTTGCTCTGCTTAAAGCAACATAATGCAAATGATGTATTTTACTCTTGTTAAAATGGATGTAAAGTGGTTCAATAGTTTCTCCTTGTGTTCTATGTATAGTACGTGCAGATGATTGGCGTAGTGGGAATTGCTTGCGTATAATTGTTATAAATTTTTGTGTAAATTGAAAATGTCTAGAGATAGCATGAATTGGTGTCCAATGAGGCGAAATGTTATTGTAATATATGTTGCTATTTTCCTGTCTTGTCAATTTCCCAACGTTTTCTTTATCAAAAAGATCACATTTGGAACGCTATTGATAGTTTCTACTAATTCAACTATACCTGTAGCACCATTTGTTAAGCCATCGTTAACATTTATATTGCATGTCAGAGCGTATCGTAACTTTAATGCAATATAAATGGCAGGCCCATGGTCTTAGTTGGATTTGTAGGTAACTGCATTAGTATTTTTTTTTTTTACTATTTCGCTTAGGTCAGATGCAACTGTATCTATTGCGGTTGATGTGTAAACAGGATATTTTATTATATGTTGTAACAAAACTTCATTATTAATATCTTTAACTTCTTTGTTTGTTGCCATTATATAAGGGATGGTTTTGGTAATGTTTTGGGGTGGCTCTAACTCGCGTGTTTGTATTTGTATAATATCGGCATTAGTTTGTTTTCCTTCTCTTAATCTGTTTAGTAATTGAGCAAATGGTAAGTCATTTAGCTGCCGCATATTTTTTGTCAATTCAAACAACTTAAAGTGTGTTTGCCATAAATTTGTACTTACTGGTCTGTATGAATGTCTCGAATTTTCAAATATGTATGTGTCAAATACTGGTTTTAAGTGATAAAAATCTCCAATTGCTAATACGGATATTCCACCAAAAGGGAGGTTGGACATTTAAATTTCCTGCAACCTGTTATGTATAAAATTGAAAAGATTTGCCCCTACCATTGATATTTCATCAATTATTAGCAATTTAAGATGCAATAATTCATTTTGAAGTGCACTCCTGTTCTCATGAGTTAGTGGTGTATGAGTTAGCGATTGCGAAACTGGTATTTTGAATGTACTATGTAGCGTTTTACCATGTATGTTATGTGCAGCTTTGCCTGTTGGAGCTGTAAGCAATACATAAATGTTATCAGGATTTTCTCCAGCTTTGGTATTGTAATAGCGTAGTAAGGTTTGGTAAAGGGCTGTAATAAGGAAGCTTTTGCCTATTCCTGCACCACCTGTGCAAAACGTATAGCAAGGTGTTTCTTTTGTTTTTATCCAATGCAAGTGATGGTATATAAAGTTAAGTTGCTCATTTGTAAGATTTTGCATCAAACTGTGATATTGGTCATTTGGCATTATATTATTGGTTAAAAGTTCTTCATTACTTGTACTTCTAATGCCTAAATCAAATGCCAAGTTATATAATAGTGGTTCATTCACTTGAACTTCAGGACAAATGTTTTCGTCGGTTTCTATATCCATTGGAGGTATAAGTAATGTGTCTAATGTACAGTCTCCATTGGTATTAGGTGTTAATGGGGTATTATGCCTATTATACTTAGTATGATTAGCGTCAACTATGTTTTGAATTTCTAGGTATTTTTCATAATATGTTCCCTCATTACCAATAATTAGACTTTCTACTCTCCAGGGATAATAAAGCATTAGCAATTCTCTGTAATAATTTTCAGGGTCATTCCTTTTGTTAAATCTGCAATAGCGAATTATCTTCTGTTTTTTTCGCTTTGTATAGTCTGTTTCTGCAGTTTCATTTGGTATATTAATTTCAAGTTCTTCCTCATCTGAGCTATAAAAGTTATTTTCTGTGTGGAAATTCTCATGGTCGGTTTCATTTTTCCGCTTTCTACTTTTATTCTTTTCATTATACATAGATGCATAGTCAGCTAATGTACATGTTTCCAATTCTGTAGGACGCTTGCTGTACTTTACTATAACATTATCATATTGTATGTGATTGGATGTAGCTGGTAACAAATTTATAGTTTCGATGTCTTTTAATAAGTAGGTACGCTTTTCTGGAGGGCTTGTATTAATGAAAACATAAGATCTAGAACTTTTGCGTAAAGGAATTTGAAGTATAAGATAGGCTGCTTCTTGCGCACTTATTTCTGTACAGTTTAGGAATTTGTTACCTATATGCTTAAGCTGCTCTTTTATACTTGGATTGTGATAAACTTCTTTTGCTGCTTGTGCAATTAACTTGCTCATTCCACGCTGTGATTTACTAATATATGATACTATATATACGGCACATGCATATGCGTCTAAGATGTATTGTATATCAATGTTTGCTTGCCATGCTTGTAAAATTGTAGTATTGTAGTTATTAATAAAGCATTCCGCTGGTGTTCTTTTTAGGAAAATTGTATTTTTTTCTATAATGCAGCGTATACATATAACATATTGTCTTAGATCTAGTTGCATAGAATCTAAAAACTGAGTAAAGGAATAATTTGGGAACTCTTGTGTGTTCATAGTCAGGTGGATTAGTTCAATTTGCTGTAAGAGCTCTTGATCAGTTTTGTCTAGTGCTAATGGTTCCAGTATAAAAGTTTCTGGCATTGGATATTTTGGGTACTGGTATTTGCAGGTTCTTTTATGTTTAATACGACAATTTTTGGTATGTCCATGCCTTTGTAGGGGCAATAAAGACTCAACATTTGGATCCTGTGTTTTTGCACAGGTTATATATTTATCTATAAAAGCTGTAACTGTATTAAGTTCTGAAGTTGCATATTGTGGAGCATTTTCAATCCATATTATTGCATGTATATGTGGTGATCCTCTTTGTTGGAATTCTACTCTATAAAAGTAATCTATTATCTTGCCAATTGGGTTACTTTCATGCAATAAAATACAATTAAAGAATTTTCTAACTTGAAAGTCAAAATGTCGTGCACAAGTAATGGGATTTCTTTGTATTAATTTGTATTTTGCCTCCCATGACATATTTTTGAATTCTTCTTCTGTACATTCTTGTTTTTTCTCAGTACGTAATAGTATGTTGATTAAATGATACCATTTAGTTTCTGCTAATGATAACGTTAAAAAAAATGTTGGTATCCCCAATTGTCTAATCATAGCAAATAAGTCTTTTTTGCATTGCTCCTAATATGGTGGCGAGCTACGTATAGTTTTTAGTATTTTGTATCCCTCATTAAATTGGAAAATGCTATCTAATTTTTGTTTTATGTCTTTTGCTGTAATAATGTTTCCATTGTTAAAATATTTTCTAAGCGAGATGTATATTTTGCTCTGTATTTGCTTAATATGCAACTTTTTCAATTCAAAGAAAACATTTGTTATGGACTTTGCTACTCTTAGATCAGCGGTACTCAAAGTACGGCCCGCGGGCCAGTTGTGGCCCGCCAGCCCTTTCCATGCGGCCCTCGTGTAAAACAACAGACAGTTGGGAATCAACTGCAATTCCGCCTGTTGTTGTTCCTCGGGGGCCGCATTCACTGGGTAAGGGATGAAAGAAGCATGCGCAAAACCAGTGCCTCGCAAGCAGAGGCGCAACTAGAGCCAAATTTCGGCGGGGGGCTAAGAAAAATTTCCGGGGGGGAGGGGGGGGCTTGAATCTTTAAGCTATAGGCAGAGTGGAGCTGATTTGGGGGGGGGGGGCTGAATCTTTTAAGCCATAGGCAGAGTGGAGCTGCAGGGGCTCTTAGAAGGGGTGAAACAACAGCGAGGCCTCATTAACATGCAAATGGTCTTTTAAAGACCTGTGAAGTGCTCGGGTGCGGCTTTGTGTCTTTGTGTCTGCCCGGGAAGCGGTCTCATCCCGGGCTGCCACACACGACGGGGGGGGGGGCTGAAGCCCTGTGAGTCCAATGGGTGTTGCGCACCTGCATAGAGGATAGTGGTGCAGAATGCAGCAGTTTAGAGCTAACGGGGATAAAAACCTGGTTTACGTGATGCTTCCAATTTTTGTAGAGCATTAAAATACCGACCGTAAACACAGCAAGGTAGCAAAGTTACAAGCAGCCAAAAACACAGTCCATACACTGACGTGTCAGACCAGTGCCTGACTGTCCTATAGGTCGGCCCGACCCTGCTGTGTGAATACGGTAAATGAATGAGAGGATAAAGAATGGAGAGCGGTTTAACAAGTGGGCGCACACTGCTAACGATCTCCCACCCAGTCTTGTGTTTACCTGCTGAAAGGACCTCTAACTCCAGCCGCCATGTGGGAATGCTCACACTGTAGTGTGGAAGGCAGGGTTCGTCCTAAATCCGATGGAATGCAGAAATCGTGACGCAAACAAACATCGGGGTAGGCATTGTAGTTTCTCCGGCGCCATGGACCACACTGAGCCAAACAAACAGAGAAGCAAACACGGGAGCCTCGTTTTTTAGTCTCCACCCAGCATGCATCCCTCCATTTCTGGTGCATCAGCAATTGGGGTGTTTTGTGTCTGTGAAGGGCCGCATTGTCTTTATTAGCACTGGTTTACAGCTATGCTGGCGACTACCAGGTGGGAAGCTGTGAACTGAAAAAGAACCAAGAGCGCTGACACCAACTCTTGCCAACGTGGAACAGGCTGACGTCACCACAAGGGGATCATATGGCAGACATGGAATTGGGAGGGGGGGGAGACAAGATGGCCGAGGGAACCTCCTCTGCCAGGCACCATTCTCACGAAAGATGAATTGGGTGGAACTGTACAAGCCTTATAGTGTTGAAAATGCTGGTCTTAATTAAAAAGGCACTGTTTGCGCTTACAAAACGGTTGCATCTTGTCCATTTCCTTACAGTCTGCTCCAAACAAACTCACTAAGACAAAACACAGATTTCTACCCCACCTCCTCCAGGAAACCTAGTCACTTGAGTCTACCGGCCGCCATGCCCCCACCAGTCACTGGTGCCTTGATAACTTGGGCCTGCTGTCTCACCTTCTTTCCCCTGACCTCTGTTGCTGCCACACAGGTGGTTAAATGATTGTAAATAGATATTCCTTCTTGCCACATACTGCTCCAAGCAAAGATGTGAATAAACATGAGAAACGAAGCATAGTTTAATTGTCCACTGATGTTGCTGGACTGTGCTTGTTTTCCATTTTACAAAAATAAATGACAGTAAAATATTTTTAAAGTACGTTTGGCCCATATTCAGGGAGCTTGTATTTTTGGTCTGGCAACTGCCAAAGATCACCGATGACGCCAAAAATCAGCACACAGAATCTAATCTTCAACCAGTTACCACTGACAGGTCAGCATGGCCTGTAGAACTTGGCGGGTTTTAGAATGGGTGCATGTTTAATTTTCGTCACAAGGACAAGGAGTTCTCAGACAGAGAGCGGCAGAGAGATGTAGAAGACGGAGGGAGAGGGAGGGAGACAGGGAGCGAGACAGAGGGGGGGAGACAGCGTGAGGGATCAGAGGGAGAGAGAGGGAGGGAGACAGCGAGAGGGAGGGAGACAGAGAGAGAGAGAGAGAGAGACTGAGAGGGAGGGAGACAGAGGGAGGGAGACAGAGGGGGAGGGAGACAGAGGGGGAGGGAGACAGAGGGGGAGGGAGACAGAGGTACACAGAGGGAGACAGCGAGACAGAAAGAGGGAGACAGGGAGAGAGAGAGGGAGACAGGGAGAGAGAGAGGGAGACAGGGAGAGAGAGGGGGAGACAGGGAGGGGGAGACAGAGAGAGAGAGAGGGAGACAGGGTGAGAGAGGGAGACAGGGAGAGAGAGGGAGACAGGGAGAGAGAGAGGGAGACATGGAGAGAGTGTTCAACCTCATGGTCAGTTTTTTTTGTTGCTCTAGCCCCGCCCCCCTCCACCACTGACCCAGCCCCCACCGGTGCGGCCCTCGGCCACAAACCACACTGTAAATTTGGCCCCCGAGAGAAAGTTTGTGAGTACCCCTGTCTTAGATCATTACTTCTTAATTCCCATTGACATATTGTACTGTAATGTATTGGTACATGTCTTTCTTTGTTTGTTGGCCTTCGCTTTCCACAAAAGATAGTGGGGAAAGCTAAATATTCAGAATCTTTGTCTTCATATAGACCCCTAGGTGTGTTATATTCAGCAGGTGCTAAATTCATAATATTAATGCTTTCTGTAGTTATAGTTTCATTAGTTAGCATAGTATCTAAATTCCCTGCTGCAATTTTGTCTGAGGAATCTGACGTATTGTTTGTATCAGAAGTGTCATTACAAGGTGGTATATTTTCTGGTGTATATTCCCAATCCTGATTAACGGTGACTCCATATTCTTGGAACATACTGCTAGTAGTTGCTAAATATAGAGCTGCACGATTTACTTTGTTTGGCCTAACATTTTCGAAATGGGTATAGGATTTATAGCTTAATTTCCTTTTTAATTTAATTGGGATTGTCATGTTATCATTAATTGGTCTTGGCAAAACAGTAACAGTTGTCATAACATCGGCAGGGACGTTAACTACTGCACCTGAGAGAGATTTATGAAAGCCTCGCGGCAGCGTTCTAATTTGTAAAAAAGGTATTCTTGGTGATACTAATCTCTCTTCTAAATTATGCAAGTGTAATTCTGGTGGTATATCAGGAAATGTCATCCCATTATAGAAAGAACAAGGTGGTATTTTGTCCTTGGCAATATATTTGTAACATGTTCTGCATATATCTTCTGTTTGATATTTGCTAATGTTACATTCACTGAATTTAGCCCTTTTTTTTACATTGTGCGTTTTTTGCAAACTTTGTTTATGCCATAACTGATTGCAAATAGTGCAAGCATACTCTGGGCCATATCTAATTTGTGCATGGAAACTACTAATCATGGCATTTGTTGGCAATGATGTTACATTTGTGTCATTAAGTGTATTTTCTGGTTCTTGTGCATGTAATCTTTTTATGTTACTGTTATTTTGTTGGACTTCTATTGCAGCTGGTTGATTGTGAATTCCAGCATCATGTGTAAATGTGCTTGTTAGTGCATTGGGATTGTTAATAGCTATGTTAGATCCAATATTACTTGTGGTTGTGGAAATCTCTGTATGCATTTGACTATCACTGTTGAGTGTTTCTGTAAGTGTATTTTCTACCTGTAACATATAGGTGTGATATGTATAGATGCATTTAGAGTTACCTTTGTAGTATGGATATATATGTTTCTTATAGGTGTAACTTTATTCTCCCTATGATTTCCCTATGATTTCTTTGTGTTGCCTCAAGTGACAATTTGGCAATTTTGCGTATTGTAACTGGAGTGAAGTATATTTGGTACATTGTTCTGAAGAGCCAACGTTATGATGTATTCAATAAGCTGCTTAGGTGATTTGATTTCTAAAGCAATAGATGTCTCCTCAGCATGAGGTAATAATTTCTCATTTTGGCTGCTTGAATTAAATACAAAGTATGCATGGATAGTTTTGAATATTGAAATAGTATATGCATTTAAACAAACTAATATACCATTCTGCAAATTCATTGAAGTAAGGGTTCTCAAAAGCTTTGTATTTTGCATTTCTGTTTGTTTCCCCTCAATCGCAAAGCTTTTGTTTTGCTTAATTGCATATATAATGTTATTGTGATCTATGTAATTTGGTAAATTTTGTGGCTGCATACAATTTTCTTTATTAACAGACTGCATTTCAATATATAGAGCATGTCCAAGTTCCATAATAGATTGCAAGTCTAGACTATCCCAACTATGTGCGGGTTTACAGTAGTTATGTAGAATAGCAAATAGACTATTTTGTACAGATTGTGCACACCTTGATGGTAGTCTAAGATCTGTTTGTGTTTGCTGTTTGTTTGTACTATTTACTACATTTATATTTTGTTGTGTTTCTGCTAAAAAAGTTTGGGCTATGTTGTTCTTGATGGTATTATGCCTTTTGGACAATATAGCATTGGTGTTCCTTTGGGGACAAACTATTTTGTTACACTGAGTGTTAGGTATGTTTGTAGGATGGGAACTCTGTGTATATGCGTTAGTATGGCAATCACTTGTTGAGGCTGTCATGTTTTGTGTATGTATGTTTCTTGTATTACAACTTGTGATTCCTGTGTTGTGTGTAAGTGTATTTGTAAGCATACTTGCGTATGTAGTAGTATTATGTGAGTCACTAGTATATTGTGTTGTATCTATGCTATTGCAGGTAGGTAGAGGCAGTTGTGCAGTTGTTATAGATACAAGGGCATTTTTTTCTTTTTGAATATGCTGAGTAGTAGCTAATGATGCTGATGGCTGTTGTGTATTTACAAGAGTCTTTGATTTCCGGAGCGAATGTTTTTCAGTTTCTATGCGAGTTTTCAATTTGTGTGTGAAAAAATCTGTACATGCTTTAGTAGAATGTACATAAATATGTTTGTGTAATATGGTACTTGTATTTTTTTCTGCTATGAGCATTGCCTTATGTAGTGAATCTTTTTTAATTGTACTTATATCTATTGGAGTTAATTCATATGGTAAGTAATTTGTATTGGGTCGCTTTAGACTATATGCCAGATTTGTAATGTACTGTACAAGTCCTTCAAATGATATTTGTATGGTAATACATGTTCCATTTGGGTGAGGCATTCCTGTGCTATCGCGGCTATGCGAGTCAAATACAAAGTATGAATTTTCACTGTGCATAATGGCTATAACATACATATCCATGCAAAGTAAAACACCTCAATGTAAATTTAGTGCAGCTCTCAATACTGTTTGCATATTTGGTGAAGATGGGTCAAAATGTTTCAGTATATCCCCATAAGAAGGTTGTTTAAGCTTAAGCGAATAGATAGTGTTATTGTGTTGTATATAATTTGGTAAATCATCAGGATGCATAAGGAGTTCTTGATTAATGGAATGCATATCTATATATAACGCATCCCCCAAGTCCATAATGGCATGTAAATCTTCTACAGTCCATGTATTAGCAGGTCTGTAGCAATTGTGTATGATTGCAAATGTGCTGTTTGGCAAACATTGTTTGCCTCGCGAAGTAGGGGAAAATTTGTTATGTCCTTGATGATAACTTGCTTGCAGTATTTTCATGATATTGATTGCGACACAGAAATAATGTTCAAATAAACTGCCGGCCCTCAACTAACTATTATATGTCTGTATTGCAGTGTTCTCTTTATGCTGTATTTTAGTGTTGTAAGTATATTGTAGCGACTATATATATGTGTGTGATTATATATAAATATAATGATAGCTAGCATATATAAATATTTATATATACCTTCGACCTTTTCTGAGTATTTACTATTTAGTTTTGTAGATAAACAAGTCTTATGCAACTTTTCCTGTGCTGTTAATAATAGTAAGGAATGAACAGATGCTGTTCAGCCAACTGATTTGCGTAAAATAGGTTATATGTATACCGTAGTCTATCTATTTATGCTATATGCATAGGATTTTTAAATGAATTTAAGTGTTTTCTATGCATGCATTGGGTGTGTGTTTATAGACGTTTTTAGTGTGTTTCCACGAATGGTCTGCTTTAAGCAAAGCTCAGTGTCTATTAAATAGCATGTGAATGATATTTTGCAAGTACTAGACTTTATAATTTGCTTTTGTTTCTGTAAGAGGCATGTTATAGCTATAGAAAATTTAGGTTATGCATGCTCAAAACAAGGAGTATGTTTCTAAAAGTATATATATATATTCTAATGATTTCAACTAATTTGTTTTGAGCATAGGCTGATAGGTTAACAAAATAGTAAGATACTTTCATCTTGATGTCTTGATAAGGAATGAGCAACTTGCTACAGTGATCTAGGGAAGAATAAAAACAAGTATTAATGATGACTTAGCATATTAGTATACATAAAGTTGTCGAATGTAAAGAAATTAGGAAAGCATTTGTAGTAATGTCATAGAGATTTAGTAGTAAGAAAAGTTTAGCATAGAGTGTATTATAGTATATGTAGGTAAGTATGTAGTAAACATTGCTTACTAGAGGTTTAGAAAGTTGGTGAATGTCATAATAGAAAAACATACTCAAAGTTTTGTGAAAAGAGTAATACAGGTGTAATAATACGTAGATAGTTTGTAGTGGAAGGTTCCTGTAGAGTATGCTAGAAAAAGTGTTGAAAAATGTAGTATGGTTTAGATAATGTGTAGCAGATAAAGTGTACATCGAGAATGTGTAGCGGAATGCTAAGAAAAGAGTAGTAGAGTGTGGGTTTCTGAGTGATTTATTGAAATACTAGTCTGAACAAAGAGAAACAGTAAGGTAAAAAAATGGTGAGAAAAGTTGGCAGTGCTTCACGTAATTCACCCCATGGGAGTATGTATTTTGCGTTTGCAAACATACTCACTTTTTCATCATTAGCAAATGCCAACTTAGAATAGGAAATTGTGCAAAAGAAATGAACAAAGATAAGAAAGTGAAGAATAGAGAGAGAGTAGTATATAGGATGTGTTTGAAAGAGTAGTATGAGCAATGTATGTAGTATATATTGAGTAGTAAAGTGTGGCAAAGGACAGTGTGGCAGAGAGTGTATAGCAGTGAGCATATGGTCGAGAAAGTGTGTTAGAAAGAGTGTGGCAGAGAGACAGAGTGCAGAGAGAGAATGTGGTAGATAGATAATGTGGTAGATAGACAATGTGGCAGAAAGCGAGTGTGGCAGAGAGAGAGTGTGGCAGAGAGAGAGTGTGGCAGAGAGAGAGTGTGGCAGAGAGAGTGTGGCAGAGAGCGTGTGGCAGAGAGCGCGTGGCATAGAGCTCGTGGCAGAGAGCTCGTGGCATAGAGCGCGTGGCATAGAGCGCGTGGCATAGAGCGCGTGGCATAGAGCGCGCACCAAAGAGCATGCGCAAAAGAGCGTGCGCCAAAGAGTGTGCGCCAAAGAGTGTGCGCCAAAGAGCGTGCGCCAAAGAGCGTGCGCCAAAGAGCGCGTGCCAAAGAGTGCATGTGCAAGAGTGCATGCGCAAGAGCGCATGCCAAAGAGCGCGTGACAAGAGCGCGTGCTAAAGAGCGCATGGTAAAGAGCGCATGGTAAAGAGAGCATGTTAAAGAGCGCATGGTAAAGAGCGCATGGTAAAGAGCGCATGGTAAAGAGCGCATGGTAAAGAGTGTTTGTAGAGAAGTAAAGTGTATTATTGCTGGAAACATAGACATAGGTAAAGTAAAAATTTTCAGGAAGTGTTGAGTGTTTCATGTAAGTAACACTATTGGGGTTTGCTGAATATTTCTCACTTGTATGTTGACTTCTTTATTATTACCTTTTGGCAGCGTATAGCTTGAAAGTATCCCAAAATAAGGATCATAAAGAGGCGAGTAACGAACAACGCTAGTAGAAATGTAAGCATTAACTATGATATATGTAGAGGAGGTGTGTCTAAAAAAGTGTGCAGTAGAGTGCGTGTTGTAAAAGATTGCGTGTCAAAGAGTGCATGGTAAAGATTGTATGGTAAAGACTGCATGGTAAAGACTGCATGGTAAAGAGTGCATGGTAAAGAGTGTATATAGAGAAATAAAGTCTATTACTGGTGAAAACAGAGATAGCTAAAGAAAAAATTTGCCATAAAATTTGACAGTGCCTCTCGTAAGTAACACCATTGGAGTTTGCAGATTGGTTCTCACCTGCATGCTCAGTTTCTCATCATTAGCTATTCTCAACGTATAGGTTGAAAGTGTGAAAAATGAAGGGGAAAAAAAGTGAGAAAAAAGAAGAGACAGTGTGTAGTATACATGAAGGAGTAGAGAGAGCAGTAGGAGTAGTGTATGTAGTGTTTGCCCGATAGTAAAGGATAGTAGTGAGGATAAAAAAGATAATAGAGTTGTAAGCATTAGCTAAGGTGCATGTAGAGGAGATGTGTATTAAAATTTGCACAGTAGGTAGTATGTGAAAGTGCATGTTAAAAGATAGTGTGTGAGAAAGTGTGTGGCATAGAGTGTGTGGCAGAGAGCCTGTGGCAGAGAGCCCGTGGTACAGAGAGTGCCACAGAGGCTGTAACCAGAGCGCGTGCAATAGAGCGTGTGCAACAGAGCGCGTGCAACAGAGCGCATGCAACATAATGTCACACGCGCAATGGTACATGTGCTAAGTCACACGGGCTAAGTCACACGCGCTATGGTACACGTGCTAAGTCACACGTGCTAAGTCATATGCGCTAAGTCACACGTGCTAAGTCACACGCGCTAAGTCACACGCGCTAAGCCACATGTGTCAAGTCACACAATGAGTGTGTGCTGTAGAGAGTGGATGGAAGAGAGTGTGAATGAGAATGTGTGCTAAAGAGTGTGTGGTGCGGAATGTGTAATGGAGAATGCATGGTGTAAAATGCATAGTGGGGAGTGTGTGCTATTACTGTTGAAAACAGATATAGGAAAAGGAAAAAGTTGCCCAAAAAGTTGACAGTGCCTCACGTAAGTAACACCATTTGAGTTTGCAGATTGGTTCTCACCTGCATGCTCACTTTTTCATCATCAGCTATTGTCAACTTATAGGTTAAAAGTGTGAAAAAGCAAGGGAAACAAAGAGGGGAATAAAGAAGAGACAGTGTGTAGTATACATAACGGAGTAGCGAGAGGAGTAAGAGTAGTGTACAAATAATAAAGGATAGTAGTGAGGATAATAAAGGTAGTAGAGATGTAAGCATTAGCTGTGGTGCATGTTGAGGAGATGTACATAAAAATGTGTACAACAGGTAGTATTGTAAAGAGTATGTAAAACCATAGTATGTACCAGAGAGCATGTGGCAGAGAGCGTGTGGCAGAGAGCGCGTGCAACAGAGCGCGTGCAACAGAGCGCGTGCAACAGAGCGCGTGCAACAGAGCGCGTGGTAAAGAGAGCATGGTAAAGAGCGCATGGTAAAGAGCGCATGGTAAAGAGTGTTTGTAGAGAAGTAAAGTGTATTGCTGCTGGAAACATAGACATAGGTAAAGTAAACATTTTCAGGAAGTGTTGAGTGTTTCATGTAAGTAACACTATTGGGGTTTGCAGAATAATTCTCACTTGTATGTTGACCTCTTCATTATTAACTTTTGGCAGCATTTAGTTTGAAAGTATCCCAAAATAAGGATCAAAAAGAGGCGAGTAAAGAACAACGCTAGTAGAAATGTAAGTATTAAGTATGATATATGTAGAGGAGGTGTGTCTAAAAAAGTGTGCATTAGAGTGCATGTTGTAAACGATTGCATGTCAAAGAGTGCATGGTAAAGATTTTATGGTCAAGACTGCATGGTTAAGAGTGCATGGTAAAGAGTGTTTGTAGAGAACTAAACTATATTGCTATATAATAAACTGAACTACTTAAACTTAAAAGTTGACAGCGCCTAACGTTATTAACACCATTGGAGTTTGCCGATTGGTTTACACCTGCATGCTCACTTTCTCATCAACAGCTAATGCCAAATGTGGTTTTCTACTCACTTTTTTGACATGTCACACAGGCATTTACACAAACCTACACAAACACAGACACACTGCTTCATTTGACTATCAATTTGAATACTCCATTGAAACTTTCCATTTTGCTCAGTTCTTAAAAAGCAATAATACATTATTTGACTGTGCACAGCCATCTATCCATTGCTTTTTTTGGCCCCCCCTCTTCTCTCCCCTTTTCCATTGGCTGGCCTCTTTGAATGCTGGCCAGCCATTGTAGAAGAGGTTTGTTTCTCCGAACAGGCCCCGCCCTTTTCGGATTCAGGGGCGTCTTTTTTTGTTACTTTTCTCTTTTTGACAGCCCACCCCGTCTTTGCTGGTGGGCTTTTTTTTTTTTTTTTTTTACTTTACCCTTTTCAGGGTTATTTTCGTGTCTGTTGCTGTGAGGCGAAGTCTTCCTGAAGCAGTATGGTAAGCAATGTTTTATGCTTTTTATTGTTTAGTTGTTTGCTTGCTTTTTATCTATCTTTTTCTTTGTTTCTTTTTTACAGGGCTTCCCCGGTCTGTTTCGTTCCGGTGCAGTGTTGTACATGGAGCACTTTCCCCGGTATGTATGGTGCTGTTTGCGGGAGTTAGGTAAGGCATATTGTACGTTTTGTAACTAACTCTGTGTTTTTCTGTTTGTTTGCTGGGCTTCAGCGGTCTGGGTCGTTCCGGTGCAGCGTCGTACATGGAGCACTTTCCCCGGTATGTATGGTGCTGTTTGGGCTATGGATCTAGTAAAAAAGCAAGCATTAACTATGATGTATATAGAGGTGTGCCTAAAAATGTGTGCAGTAGAGTACGTGAGTTAAGAGTGTGTGGGAAGGAGGGTGTGCTAAAGAGTGCGTGGGAAAGAGGGCGTGCCAAAGAGTGCATGGGAAAGAGGGCGTGCCAAAGAGTGCATGGGAAAGAGGGCATGCCAAAGAGGGCGTTGGAAAGAGGGTGTGGGAAAGAGGGCATGGGTAAGAGGGCATGGGAAAGAGGGCATGGGTAAGAGGGCATGGGAAAGAGGGCATGGGAAAGAGGGCATGGCAAAGAGGGCATGAGAAAGAGGGCATGGGAAAGAGGGCGTGGAAAAGAGGGCGTGGAAAAGAGGGCGTGGGAAAGAGGGCATGGGAAAGAGGGCAAGGGAAAGAGGGCATGGGAAAGAGGGCATGGGAAAGAGGGCATGGGAAAGAGTGTATATCGAGAAATAAAGTCTATTACTGGTGAAAACAGAGGTAGCTAAAGAAAAAAGTTGCAAAAAAAGTTGACAGTGCCTCACGTAAGTAACACCATTGGAGTTTGCAGATTGGTTCTCACCTGGATGCTCACTTTCTCATCATTAGCTATTGTCAATGTATAGGTTGAAAGTGCGAAAAATGAAGGGAAAAAAAAAGTGAGAATAAAGAAGAGACAGTATGTAGTATACATGAAGGAGTAGAGAGAGCAGTAGGAGTAGTGTATGTAGTGTTTGCCCGATAGTAAAGGATAGTAGTGAGGATAATAAAGGTAGTAGAGTTGTAAGCATTAGCTATGGTGCATGTAGAGGAGATGTGTATTAAAATTTGCACAGTAGGTAGTATGTGAAAGCGCATGCCAAAAGATAGCGTGTGAGAAAGTGTGTGGCGTAGAGTGTGTGGCAGAGAGCCTGTGGTAGAGAGCCCGTGGTACAGAGAGTGCCATAGAGGCTGTAACCAGAGCGCGTGCAACAGAGCGCGTGCAACATAATGTCACACGCGCTATGTTACACGTGCTAAGTCACACGCGCTATGGTGCACGTGTCAAGTCACACGTGCTAAGTCACATGCGCTAAGTCACACGCGCTAAGGCACACGCGCTAAGTCACACGCGCTAAGTCACACGCGCTAAGTCACATGTGTCAAGTCACACAATGAGTGTGCTGTAGAGAGTGGATGGAAGAGAGTGTGAATGAGAATGTGCGCTAAAGAGTGTGTGGTGTGGAATGTGTAATGGAGAATGCATGGTGTAAAATGCATGGTGGGGAGTGTGTGCTATTACTGTTGAAAACAGAGATAGGAAAAGGAAAAACTTGCAGAAAAAGTTGACAGTGCCTCACATATGTAACACCATTGGAGTTTGCAGATTGGTTCTCACCTGCATGCTCACTTTCTCATCATCAGCTATTGTCAACTTATAGGTTCAAAGTATGAAAAAGCAAGGGAAACAAAGAGGAGAATAAAGAAGAGACAGTGTGTAGTATACATAAAGGAGTAGTGAGAGGAGTAAGAGTAGTGTATGTAGTGTACAAATAATAAAGGATAGTAGTGAGGATAATAAAGGTAGAAGAGATGTAAGCATTAGCTGTGGTGCATGTTGAGGAGATGTACATAAAAATGTGTACAACAGGTAGTATTGTAAAGAGTATGTAAAACCATAGTGTGTACCAGAGAGCATGTGGCAGAGAGCGTGTGGCAGAGAGCGCATGCAACAGAGCGCATGCAACAGAGCGCGTGCAACATAATGTCACATGCGCTAAGTTACGCGCACTAAGTTACGCGCGCTAAGTTACGCGCGCTAAGTCACACAAGCAGTGTGTATCGTAGAGAGTGGATGGAAGGGAGTGTCAATGAGACAGTGGGCAAAAGAGTGTGTGGTATGAAATGTGTAATGGAGAGTGCATGGTGGAAAGTGCATGATGAGGAGTGTGTGGGAAAGACTGTATTAAAGCCGGTAATAAAGAGTATGTTGCAAATAGTGTGCAAGAGAGAGGCTTAGGGTAGGAAATGTGTTGCATTTTGTGATTGGTACAGAGTGTGCATAGTAAAGAGTGTGCGTAGTAAAGAGAGTGTATAGTCCAGAGTGTGCTTAATATAGCCTATGCATAGCATAGAGTGCACATAAGGAACAGTGCATAGTATAGAGAGCATATTAATGCGAATGCATGTAAGAAATTGTGTCCGAAAGAGTATGTAGTAGAGAGTACATAGCATACTTGCGTGATATACTGTGTAAGATACTGGATGTAGGTTATGAAGTATAGAAGAATGTTTAGCGTAGTGTTTATAGACCGTTTGAGTGTCGCGCAGAATAAGAGGGCTAACATAAAAATGTCATCTTTGTTTGCAGTGTAATTTGTGGAATAACTTATTGTGTCCTAGTGGAAAGTAGGCTTATTGGAGTTGCTTAAAGTAATCGCTGGACTCCTTTTCTCCCTGCATTAGCAATGAGAGCACCCAAAAAGTTGGTTAGTATAGCCTTATGGCTCCAGATTGGCATAGACTTATTATGTCAGCTGCTAGTAAAAAGCAGCATGCTACTGGAATTGCCCAAACCGATCCCATAATTTCCTTTGCTTTAAGTATACATATTGTGTTTTCGCAACCCTATGCCTTCTGCGCTTTGACTTTTAGCATCATGGCAACTCTCTCCACAAGATGTGCTACTTTGTTGCACTAAAAGTTTCAGGATGCGCGGAATGGACCATATATATTCAGTATGCTAAAAACTGCCAATGCAGCACTTAATTGCCAAGTAGTACATTTAATTTTTAAGCTATAAGGCATACGTTCTGACTTCAAAAATGTATTGTATTGTGAAGCGTGATTGCAAAAAAACTATTGTGCAGTAATATCTGCATTACTGCGGTTAATACATACATCAAGGCCAATGTCTGTACAGCATACAATGAAAATTAGTAACCAATGAGAATCAATGAAATTCTTTTGAGAAGTATACCTAGTCCCGCAAGCGTACGTTGTGAAATGTCCCTCCCCCTCCAAAAGGATAACAAACATCACACATTAAAATGCCACTGTTAGTGTAAGGATAAGGCCCCCTCCCTTCCCCTCCTTGCCGCACACTTGTTTCAGTTCGATAAATTTGCATAGCAGCGTCAAAGAGTAAATAATGTAAATACGCGTTTTAGATGAAACTTATAACTAAACAATGTAACGTGAAAGCATCTGCAAAGAGGCCCGAAAGGTAGATGGTAAATGTATTCGAATGGGAAAGAGGGCGTGGGAAAGAGGGCGTGGGAAAGAGGGCGAGGGAAAGAGGGCGTGGGAAAGAGGGCGTGGGAAAGAGGGCGTGGGAAAGAGGGCGTGGGAAAGAGGGCATGGGAAAGAGAGCATGGGGAAGAGGGCATGGGAAAAAGGGCATGGGAAAGAGGGCATGGGAAAGAGGGCATGGGAAAGAGGGCATGTGAAAGAGTGTATATAGAGAAATAAAGTCTATTACTGGTGAAAACATAGAGGTAGCTAAAGAAAAAAGTTGCAAAAAAAGTTGACAGTGCCTCACGTAAGTAACACCATTGGAGTTTGCATATTGGTTCTCACCTGCATGCTCACTTTCTCATCATTAGCTATTGTCAACGTATAGTTTGAAAGTGCGAAAAATGAAGGCCAAAAAAAAGTGAGAATAAAGAAGAGACAGTGTGTAGTATACATGTAGGAGTAGAGAGAGCAGTAAGAGTAGTATATGTAGTGATTGCCTGATAGTAAAGGATAGTAGTGAGGATAATAAAGGTAGTAGAGTTGTAAGCATTAGCTACGGTGCATATAGAGGAGATGTGTATTAATTTGCACAGTAGGTAGTATGTGAAAGCGCATGCCAAAAGATAGCGTGTGAGAAAGTGTGTGGCGTAGAGTGTGTGGCTTAGAGCCTGTGGTAGAGAGGCCGTGGTACAGAGAGTGCCATAGAGGCTGTAAGCAGAGCGCGTGCAACAGAGCGCGTGCAACATAATGTCACACGCGCTATGTTACACGTGCTAAGTCACACGCGCTATGGTGCACGTGTCAAGTCACACGTGCTAAGTCACATGCGCTAAGTCACACGCGCTAAGTCACACGCGCTAAGTCACACGCGCTAAGCCACATGTGTCAAGTCACACAATGAGTGTGCTGTAGAGAGTGGATGGAAGAGAGTGTGAATGAGAATGTGCGCTAAAGAGTGTGTGGTGTGGAATGTGTAATGGAGAATGCATGGTGTAAAATGCATGGTGGGGATTGTGTGCTATTACTGTTGAAAACAGAGATAGGAAAAGGAAAAACTTGCAGAAAAAGTTGACAGTGCCTCACGTAAGTATCACCATTGGAGTTTGCAGATTGGTTCTCACCTGCATGCTCACTTCCTCATCATCAGCTATTGTCAACTTATAGGTTCAAAGTATGAAAAAGCAAGGGAAACAAAGAGGAGAATAAAGAAGAGACAGTGTGTAGTATACATAAAGGAGTAGCGAGAGGAGTAAGAGTAGTGTATGTAGTGTACAAATACTAAAGGATAGTATTGAGGATAATAAAGGTAGTAGAGATGTAAGCATTAGCTGTGGTGCATGTTGAGGAGATGTACATAAAAATGTGTACAACAGGTAGTATTGTAAAGAGTATGTAAAACCATAGTGTGTGAGAGAACGTGTGGCAGAGAGCGTGCAACAGCGCGTGCAACAGAGCGTGTGCAACAGAGCGCGTGCAACAGAGCGCGTGCAACGTAATGCCACACGCGCTAAGTTACACACGCTAAGTTACACGCGTTAAGTTACACGCGTTAAGTTACACGCGCTAAGTTACACGCGCTAAGTTACACGCGCTAAGTTACACGCGCTAAGTTACATGTGCTAAGTTACACGCGCTAAGTCACACAAGCAGTGTGTATTGTAGAGAGTGGATGGAAGGGAGTGTCAATGAGAAAGTAGGCAAAAGAGTGTGTGGTATGGAATGTGTAATGGAGAGTGTATGGTGGAAAGTGCATGATGAGGAGTGTGTGGGAAAGACTGTATTAAAGCCGGTAATAAAGAGTGTGTTGGAAATAGGGTGTAAGAGAGAGGCTTAGGATAGGAAATGTGTTGCATTTTGTGATTGGTACAGAGTGTGCATAGTAAAGAGTGTGCGTAGTATAGTCCAGAGTATGCTTAGTATAGCCTATGCATAGCATAGAGTGCACATAAGGAAGAGTGCATAGTATAGAGAGCATATTAATGCGAATGCATGTAAGAAATTATGTTTGAAAGAGTATGTGGTAGAGAGTACGTAGCATACTTGCGTGATATAGTGTGTAAGATACTTGATGTAGGTTATGAAGCATAGAAGAATGTTTAGTGTAGTGTTTATAGACCGTTAGGAGTGTCTTGCAGAATAAGAGGGCTAACATAAAAATGGCATCTTTTTTTGCAGTGTAATATGCGGAATAACTTACTGTGTCCTAGTGGAAAGTAGGCTTATTGGAGTTGCATAAAGGAATGGCTCGACTCCTTTTCTCCCTGCATTGGCAATGAGAGCACCCAAAAAGGTAGTTAGTATATCCTTATGGCTCCAGACTGGCATAGACTTATTATGTCAGCTGCTAGTAAAAAGCAGCATGCTACTGGAATTGCTAAAACCGATCCCATAATTCCCTTAGCTTTAATTATACATATTGTGTTTTCGCAACCCTATGCCTTCTGCGCTTTGACTTTTAGCATCCTGGCAACCCTCTTCACAAGATGTGCTACTTTGTTGCACTAAAAGTTTCAGGATGCGCGGTATGGACCATATATATGCAGTATGTAAAAAACTGCCAATGCAGCACTTAATTCCCAAGCAGTACAATAATTTTTTAAGCTATAAAGTAAACGTTCAGAATATAAAAATGTATTGTATTGTGAAGCGTGATTGCAAAAAAACATTTGCGCAGTAATATCTGCATTACTGCGGTTAATACATACATCAAGGACAATGTCTGTACAGCACATAATGCAAATAAGTAACCAATGAGAATCAATGAAATAATTTTGAGAAGTATACCTAGTCCCGCAAGCGTACGTTGTGAAATCCCTCCCACCCCCCCCCCCAAAAGGATAACAAACATCACACATTAAAATGCCACTGTTAGTATAAGGATAAGCACCCCCCTCTTTTCCCCCCTCGTCACACACTTGTTTCAGTTGGATAAATTTGCATAGAAGCGTCACAGAGTAAATAAGGTAAAACGCGTTTTAGATGAAACTTATAAGTAAACAATGTAACCTGAAAGCATCTGCAAAGAGGCCCGAAAGGAAGATGGTAAATGTATTCGAATGTAAAGCATGACGAAAAGCAATGAACGAAAATCTATTGAATGCGCGCACCATAACTGCAATCCTAAAAAGTGAGATACAAAAGTCGACATGCGCAAAAAACCACTTGACAGAAACGTTTTGCATCACGAAACACATTTTGGCAACAAAAGTGAAACAGTTGTAACACATGTAACTAACAGTAGTAAGCGCATTAAAATTCAAAGGCAGCTAAATTTGTGTATTAGCGTATAATTGTACGATCACTGGCAACAGTAGCAAGTTTGTAATGCAAGCGAGGCTAAAGTATCTTATGCAGAGAGTGCTTCACTAAGTATGAAATACACAGCAAACGATAGCGAAGCGTTACCGTAATGAGTTTAGTATTAGCGGTGAAAGCAAAAGCAGCAAGTTAATGAACTGCGCGTGCGGTTTCCTTTAAAAGTATGACTAATATGTTAGGCAAGCAGTTCGGGTCAAAGGTAAAAAATGGCGGCATCTAAAATTAACGTCTGCAAGATACCAAACTAACTCCCATAATTATAAAGCAAAACAGGTTGGCAAAGATGCAAGTTGTAAAGCAACTGTACTTCAAATGCGATAAACACTTTTTTAGAAATGCGATGCATGTATTTAAAAAATGGCAATGCACAAGCGTATTCCAATTGCTATATTAGAAGTCACGTACCTTTTTGCAACAGAGATAGTTCAGCTCGCAATGTATAGTGGATGACGACCCACGAAATGTTTAGAATGGCTGCTCGTTCAGGTACAGGAAAAGAGAAATAAAGGAGAGTTACTTAAAACAAATAACAAAAGTGAAACAGTTTTAATACATGCAACTAACAGTAGTAAGCGATTCGAAAGCAAAAGGCATTCTAAGTTGTGTTTTAACGAATAAATGTACGATCCCTGACAACAGTAGCAAGTCTGAAATGCAAGCGAGGGGAAAGTCTATTATGCAGAGAGCGCTTCACTAAGTATGAAATACCCGGCAAACGATAGCGAAGCAGTACCGTAATGTATATAGTAATAGCGGCGAAAGCAAAAGTAGCAAGGTAATGTGGTGTGCGTGCGTGTCCCTTCTAAATCCTGCCCAATATATGTTAGCAAATGATTTCATTGCAAATTAAAATAATCGCGGCTTGGAAAATTAAAGGCAGAAAGATACCAAACGAACTTCGGTAATTAAAAAGCAAAACATGTTTGCAAAGGTTTAAATGGTAAAACAACTGCACTTTACATTAGAAAAACACGATTTAAGACATTTAATGGGTTTATGCATTCTAAGTTGTGTTTTAACGAATAATTGTATGATCCCTGACAACAGTAGCAAGTCTGAAATGCAAGCGAGGGGAAAGTCTATTATGCAGAGAGCGCTTCACTAAGTATGAAATACACGGCAAACGATAGCGAAGCGTTACCGTAATGTATATAGTAATAGCGGCGAAAGCAAAAGTAGCAAGGTAATGTGGTGTGCGTGCGTGTCCCTCCTAAATTCTGCCCAATATGGTGCCGATTAGGATCCTGGAAAAAATTTCCCCGTACGACTCGTATCCGGTCTTTTTACCGTACGAATTGTACAAGTGCCGTACAAACTGCCAAGTACGATTCGCATGGGAAAAAGTCCATACGAATCGCATTGGGAATAATTCCCCACACGTCCTCGGGTCGGAAAATGTGTCCCACACGTCCCCGGACGATTTACCGTAGAAATGTGAAAAGTGAAGTCCGACCGCGCAAGTACGATCCATCCCGTGCGTCCGATGTTACAACCGTATGGAAAAAACACCGTCTGCACCGAACTCCTATAGCAACCATGGAGACATGTGCCCGCATACGCGCCCAACACCCCCCCAGCCCCCGTATGTACGTGCCCAACCACCCCCACAGCCCTCGTATGTACGCACCGAACCCCCACCCGTGCATGTACACCCCCGTACGTACGGACCGTACACCCACCCGTGTATATACACCCGTGTACGTACGGCCCGTACCCCCACCCGCATATGTATGGAGCGTACCCCCACCCCAACAGTGTATGTACGGACCGTACCCTCACCCGCGTATGTATGGAGCGTACCCCCACCCCAACAGTGTATGTACGGACCGTACCCTCACCCGCGTATGTATGGAGCGTACCCCCACCCCAACAGTGTATGTACGGACCGTACCCTCACCCGCGTATGTATGGAGCGTACCCCAACCCCAACAGTGTATGTACGGACCGTACCCTCACCCCCGTATGTATGGAGCGTACCCCCACCCCAACAGTGTATGTACGGACCGTACCCTCACCCGCGTATGTATGGAGCGTACCCCCACCCCAACAGTGTATGTACGGACCGTACCCTCACCCGTGTATGTATGGAGCGTACCCCCACCCCAACAGTGTATGTACGGACCGTACCCTCACCCGCGTATGTATGGAGCGTATCCCCACCCCAACAGTGTATGTACGGACCGTACCCTCACCCGCGTATGTATGGAGCGTACCCCCACCCCAACAGTGTATGTACGGACCGTACCCCCACCCGCATATGTATGGAGCATACCCCCACCCCAACAGTGTATGTACGGACCGTACCCTCACCTGCGTATGTATGGAGCGTACCCCCACCCCAACAGTGTATGTACGGACCGTACCCCCACCCGCGTATGTATGGAGCGTACCCCCACCCCAACAGTGTATGTACGGACCGTACCCTCACCCGCGTATGTATGGAGCGTACCCCCACCCCAACAGTGTATGTACGGACCGTACCCTCACCCGCGTATGTATGGAGCGTACCCCAACAGTGTATGTACGGACCGTACCCCCACCCGCGTATGTATGGAGCGTACCCCCACCCCAACTGCGTATGTATGGAGCGTACCCCCACCCCAACAGTGTATGTACGGACCGTACCCCCACCCGCGTATGTATGGAGCATACCCCCACCCCAACAGTGTATGTACGGACCGTACCCCCACCCGCGTATGTATGGAGCGTACCCCCACCCCAACCATGTATGTACGGACCGTACCCCCACCCGTGTATGTACGGAGCGAACACACACCCCACCAGTCTAAGTACGGAGCGCACCCCAGGCCCCAACACCAGCACCCTCACCCAACATCGCGCATGTACGAGTCGTACCAAGCCAGAGACAAGGACAGCACTGTACAACAAAATGGCCGATGTATGCACCGTACAGACGCTAAAAACACACGTACACAACCAGGACAAAGCAAAACAACACAAGAAGACTCCATTCGAATCGCACAAAGCCACAAAAAATGTCCAACAAGCACAAATACAACCTATTCACTGACCTGCAACTGCCAAACTCCCAAACAGAGGCCCAAAACACAACCACTCCTTATAACACACCCACCCAAAGTTCGAACACAGCCACACCCACCAATGGACCAATAAAAAGGCCCAACACACACAAACCATGATCCTTTGCAACAGACCCACTGCTGCCAGACCACACAGAGAAACAACTGCACCATACTACAACTTCCACTACACCTAACACCTGCACACCTTCACACAACCACCTTCACAAACAACCCCTCATCACATTCACACACCTGCACAACCACACCCACACACCCACAACCATCCACACCCATACCCCCCACAACCATCCACACCCACACCCCCCACAACCATCCACACCCACACCCCTCACCATGCCCACTAACAAGAATCCAAAGTTCACTAGCCAAGAGTTGGAGGTCCTTGTCGACGAAATCCTCAGAGTCGAGCCACACCTCTTTGGAACATTGGTCAGACAGACCAGCATTTCCGAAAAAACAGCCATGTGGCATACGATTGTCGATGCTGTGAATGCTGTTGCGTCCACCAGAAGGACCAGGCATGAATGCCAAGCCAGGTGGTACGATCTGCGGAGGACGGTCCGCCGCAAAATGACCGACGACCACAACCAGGCCAACATCACTGGAGGAGGGCCGCCCCGCAGACGCGTACAATACCATCCCTGGGAGGAGAAGGTGATGGCCATACTGCCGGTGGTGGCAGTGGAGGGAGTAGAAGGACACCGAGAGCCTGGTGAGTACACAAACAACTCACCTCACATGGGGGGAACGTCATCCACAACCAAACTCACAATCATGCACGCAACCACCCCAAAGCTATCGCATGACTCAACCACACTCCATAAACACGCACATGCCACTAGCGCCACCATGCCCCATGCACCCAGCTGGACAATGCCAAGTCACAGGCCACATCAAAACACCAACACAAGACACGGTAACCCGGATGGCGGGAGTGTGGCCTCAAAAATCACATAGTGCAACTCAGAAGCAGACAACAATGCCCTCTGCCCATATGGCCTAGGTCACAGCCAGACAAACAGTGTGTCCCCACACAGGAAAGACTTGCCTGCAAATGGCGGACGCCTTGCATGAAGACATGGGGGTGAAGGCACTTTTTGCACATGACAGCAGCCAATGAACAGCCAACACTGTGAAAGAGTGGCAGCACACACCACCACAGCAGCAGCGCAGACACAGACACTACACCCAATGGGTGCCTGGAGATCAGAAACAAACTCACATGAACAAGCCAAGGGCCATTCAAAGATCTGCAAAAAGTGTGTGCCTAGGAAGCTGGGCTGAGGTGACAGAGGGTGACACACAGAGGGAGGGAGAGGGGGAGAGAGAGGAAGGGAGACACAGGGAGACGGACAGAGGGAGGAGGCTGACACAGGGAGGGAGGGAGAGGGGGACAGAGAGGGAGTGAGAAAGGAATACACAGGGAGACCAATTCAGCCTTGGGTGGTGTGTGCATGTAGACAAGGGTGGCCAGTGCCTGAATCCCCCTCTCTTCTCCATGGCAAAATACTGGGCCATGTCTCAACCTGTGCACGAGCACAACGCCAGCTACCTGCATTATATAAGTGTGTGGAACAACTCCATGTGCCCACGTACAGTGCAACACGGAAGGCGCCAATGCATGGCTCGCCACACCTGCTCACTCCACTGCTGACTGCAGTCACAATTGACGCAGCAAGTAAGACTGTGTCACACATAGGTAAAGTCTCAAAAGCTGTGGCCAAGGGACATATCCATGCACAAGTGCACTGTGAGTGGAATGCAAGACATATCCAAATACCCAGAGGAAATGTGCCAACTTTGAAACGAATGAAACATGGATGTTGCATGGAACAAAGGATGACGATCCCACCGACAGCGACGACTCTCACCACTCTGTGGACGACCCCGACCAACCTGGCCCCTCTGGTGTCCAACCACCTGCAGCACCTGCATCAGGTACAACTGGGCCAACCACCACCCCCACTCCTGCCACATCCCAGGAGACACCCAGGATCCCTGCCCCACCACCACAACGCAGCCAGGCTGACCAGAAGGAACACGGTGTACCGGGCACCCAGGAGGAGGCAGGCGACAACGCAAATGCCACCCCTCAGGGGTCCCGGAGACCCGATGTGCCCACAAGGGCAGGCCAGGTGCAAGTGGGCAGGGGTGGTGGGAGTGGAGGACGGCGGAGGCGCGATCCTGACCAGTTGGCTGCGGAACCGGTATATTCCCATGTAAGAAACATCCTGGACACATACCGGCAGGACACCACGGGCATGAGCCAGGTTGTGTCCACCCTCAACGAGATGAAGGGGACCCTCGAGGAGATCAAGACTCAGCAGGCCCAGCAACATGCGGAGCAACATGCCTGTCAACTGCGACACCAAGGACGGATGGAGGACAGACAGGCTGAGCTCGTGACGGTGCTCACGGGAATAAACCGTTCACTCCGTCGGATAGCCGACAACATGGGCAACCCTCCCTGTGCCACCAGGCGAAGAACATCACCACCCACAGGGAGGGATCAGGAGGAGGAGGATACATCCGACGGAGCATCCCAAACATCGTCACGGCCTGCTTCTGAGGGTTCCCGCAGGAGGGCGGGTCGTCCACGGAAAAGACCGTGAGGGTCGGCGCAACAGCACCATCTCCCAGGACACCTGGCCTGGCACCTGGCCCACTGGCCCAACAGCAGCACACCAGCAAATGACATTCTCTGCCACATGGACTTGCTGGTCACTGTCTGACCAATGTTGACAAAGACTGTGGCATGGACTCTGATGATTTCCAATGGCAAGGACACCAACTCCCCCAGTGAACTTTGGATTCCACACACCCGGAAAGCCCCTCTTGTCATACCCCCCCCCCAACACGTACCCCAACACAAATAAAAACTTACACGATCAAGAGATGATGCCTACATTTTGCATTATTACCTTACATGTGTCTTGTAAAGTCTAACCATGCCTGAGTTCTCATATGACTTCAACCATCCATACCCTGGGGCCTGAGTCTGGCACAGGACACACATGGGTCACAATGTATTAGGCAAGACAGACATGGAGCACCATACACACCCGTGATGGGCCCAACCAGCTGAGGGGGTGGCCGCACAACCGTGCCGACAGACATATTGAGTACAGCAACAGTCATGCGCAGAGGTCAGGGATCATGTGGAGTGTCCTGGGGGGCACCCAGGTATGTGTAGACAGGTGGCAGAACCATGTCCTGCAAGCTTGAGTCATGTGGATGCAGAGAATGGTGGCCTGGCCAACGTTGGATGCATGGGGATGGCACATGTCACAATACCCACACAGTCATGGACATCATGCACAATACAGAGTCTAATCCCAGACAAACAGCTTGCATCTTGCTACTCTACACATAGACACATAGCCACTATCACGGAAAACCATGCCAGACATGCCGTATGCACCGTGGCAACACACCAGCATTGACTGAGAAGAGGCACCTTGGAGGCATAGGGACACCTTTATTAGTCATGTATTCCGGAATGCAGAGGCAACTCGGAGTACACATACACAGGTCATGTGGAGTAACATGTGGGTCCAACACTGGCACCCCCTTCTGCACCACAAATGCTTGATATCCATGGAACTGGCACACAAGTGTCGGGTAACAGCTAAACACCCCCTGCTGCTCACGGAGAGGCTGCCATACACCATTGATCCTCTGATGTGGAAGTCCCACACCATGTCAAGCCAATGCAAACCGTATGTGTCCGAGGGCAGTGTTACACACATTGATGCCATCATCACAATCCACTATCCCATTACAGATGACTGTCAACAAGTCTGACCATCTATTCAGGTGTATCCAGCTACATGTCATGTGTCCCATGGTGATGCGACATGTCTGCAGAGGAGCCAAACATCGACAGGGGCAGTGTGCACACATCGTGAACAACTGCCACACCCAATACACCCCTGATGCATCCCTTACCCTAAGGAGACTTACAAACTTGTCCGTGCGTGTAACGCTGAGTCAGCACACGATGACGTGTCCATGAGGAATAGCAGTGCCACAACAATGCAACCAGCAGACGGCATGCGCAAGTACCTGGGGATGAGAGACACACAAGAAGTCAGCCACAAAAAGCACATCCACTTGCATGTGCATGTACTCGACACATGTAAGGATGACAACATGCTAGGTCACAATTATGACTGTGGAAATACACTCATCACTGGCACCATCACTCGAGTGACACATCCACACACACCTCTGACTCACGTGGCCTACATGCAGATGGACACACACATCGCAACACATGCCACACGGGGACCAATGCGTGCACACTCAGACACTGGTACTCACCACTAAGCAAAGAAGTCGCGTATGAGCCGACTCCGGATGTCCTCTTGCGGAACCACATCCTCCACATCACTAGCCCCATTGCCAAGCCCT
Organism: Triturus cristatus; assembly: GCF_964204655.1. Classification (NCBI taxonomy): domain Eukaryota; kingdom Metazoa; phylum Chordata; class Amphibia; order Caudata; family Salamandridae; genus Triturus; species Triturus cristatus. The sequence goes on along the minus strand of NC_140579.1, from coordinate 557,096,436 downwards.
TCGTCCTCCACGGGTGGATGGTCCTGATCATCTTGATCCAGGATGAGTGGCACAGCTTTCTCAACTGCCATGTTGTGCAGCATGCAGCAGACCATGAACATTTTGCAGACCTTCGCCGGGGCATATGGGAGGGCGCCGCCGGTCTTGTGTAGGCACCTGAATCGGCTCTTCAGGAGGCCAAATGTCCTCTCTATCACTCGCCTTGTCCGGCCATGGGCGGGGTTGTAGCGGAGCTGGGCCGGCGTGCTGGGGTTGCGGAGAGGTGTGATCAGCCATGGCATGTTGGGATAGCCAGCGTCCCCTACATGGAAACCACATGGCCATAAGTAGGACAGGAGAAGCGGTCGGGCTGGAAGTCTACGCAAAATACAGGACAGACAGAGTGTACCCACCAACAACACATGCTCATTCGTTGCGCAGCTGCGTCATCATTTCAGGCACCCTGCTACGCCTCATGATGTAGGCATCGTGTGCTGATCCTGGAAAACGAGCACAGACATGTGAAATCACCATGTTGGACAGACACACCACAAGGGCATTGATGGAGTGGTAGTGCTTGCAATTCCTGTACGCTACCTCCTGTGCCTGTGGTGGTACCAAAGCAACATGTGTCCCATCTATGGACCCAATGACATGGGGCATCCCTCCCAGGGCATAGAATCCACGCTTGACACCAGTCAACTGTTCAGGAGTTGGGAAATGGATGAACTCCTCCAGGTGAAGCAACATGGCCTCTAAAAAATCATGCAGCACACGGCTGAACATGCTCTGGGACATGCCACCAACCTGAGCTATGGTATATTGAAAGGTACCCGTGGCAAGAAAATGTAGGGCTGCCATTACCTTCAGCTTGGGTGTCAGTGCCGTAGGATACCTGTGCAGCGGTTGCAGGTGTGGTGCCAGCCTTGCCGTCAACTCCTCAATCAACGGTTGGGGGAAGCGGTAGCAGCGTATAGTCATTCTCCCGCATGTCAGCCAAGTCCGGAATTGGTCGGGCAAGAGGCGGCGCTCTGCAGTAATTTGGAAGTGACAAGGAAGAGTGAGTGCACTACAACAACAATTTATATGTACTGAGCACATGTTAATCTGTCAATACACATATGCTACATACGGAGTCAGGTATGTGCTACATGCCCTGGACACGTATGGCTGCCAGGTGACACTCCTACCAAGACCCAGCTACACACGGAGATTGTGAACCTCCACATCCCATGGCATGGGACTAGCTGTGTCCCAGTGTAAGAGAACAGCCAGACGCAATACAGGAGTGACATACATCAACATATCAGCAGAAGTAGGATGTTGATTGCAGACAGGTAGCGGAACACTAGAGCCACAGGTCACATGACATTACACTAGGACAGCCCACACACCTTGCCATGAAGGTGTACATGTCATGACTGACCACACATACATTGAGAGGATGCAGACAGGTCCTTGTTACGCTACTCCGTGTCCCATGCATACATACACACCTTACATCCGATACCACATGTGGCCTGGTGTGCGTAACAGTGTGCCATGGCCATCTACACACAGACACATGTTGGTTGCAGCAACAGCAGATGCTTTTGAGGGAACACCAACATCAAGCTAATGTGAACACACCACACATACATGACATAGTCACATCATGCAACGTGGGTAGTCACATGTCAGGTGTGGTAACCCCTGTAGTGGGCATCAGGTGACACTTGGGTGTGTTGTTGACTGTGCCATGCCAGTGACGCTCATCTCAAGTGTGCTGTACGACATGCACACATGTCAAAGGAGTGAAGGGCATGTCTGGCACATAGTGCACCGTCACACATAACATCTGTACACATCTCATCATACATCTATTGCCTTCACAACTCAGGAGTAATGTGCCACAACACAGCCTTTCACACCTGTGCCCCACACATGTAGTACTGCACAGACAATGCCTTGATGTCCATCCATGGACAAGTATGTCAGCTCTATTCCTTTCTGTGTGCTGCCTGTCACCACTGTTATGTGTGTAAGGCACCGTACATTCGCTCTGAGGGCGTGTGTACGTTCCCTATCACTATGGGAGTGCTGCCGTAGGCCTACCCATAGTGATAGTGAGCGTACACGCGTGTGTACGGTCCGTATCACTATGGGTACGCATACGCGAGCACACCCATAGTGATAGTGAGCGTACACGCGTGTGTACGGTCCGTATCACTATGGGTACGCATACGCAAGCACACCCATAGTGATAGTGAGCGTACACGCGTGTGTACGGTCCGTATCACTATGGGTACGCATACGCGAGCACACCCATAGTGATAGTGAGCGTACAGGTGTGTGTACGGTCCATATCAATATGGGTACGCATATGCGAGCACACCCATAGTGATAGTGAGCGTACAGGCGTGTGTACGGTCCGTATCACTATGGGTTTGCTCGCGTATGCGTACCCATAGTGATACGGACCGTACACACGCCTGTACGGCTCGTTGCTATGCATTTGGGGTGCCCTAGGGCCCCGGAACGCACCGTACCTGTGTGTGAATCTCCAAATTACATAGGGGACACATGAGGGACAAGTATAAAGGCCTACATGCATGCTGGTTGTCATGGAGACCAAGTTTAAAGTTTGAATTTTTTTCATCAGGTGCCCAGCAAAAGTCGGTTTGAAAGAATCTACTTTGTTGCAAAGTGGTTGTGGAGTTGACATCATGCTCAAGAAATAAAAAAAGCAAAGCCATTGACTGTGCTAGGTTTAAAAGGATTGGAGGAAACATAGGATGCAAATGTGAGTGACCAATCACTCTGTACTCTTGTGCATGAAACAGGCCAGCAAGGCAGATATAAGGCAGCCAGGTCCCATGAGAGAGCACTTGCCTGCACATCTTTTGATTCTACAAAACTGCTGCTGCTCGTGATTCCCTGGCACCATGTCAAGGTCTGTGGAGAGGGCCCAGCCTTTCACCCTGGAGGAGAATCTGGCATTGCTGGATGTGATCCTCCCACAGTACCCCATGCTGTATGGGCAACCAGGGTTTCAGGTGAGTGCAGAGTCCACTAGCACAGACTGTGCCCCTTTTTTGTGACTGGGACTTCTGGCATTGTGTCCAGGTGTGACACACATGCATTGTACTGTAGAGTGGGTCCCAGGGGGGAGAATGCCTGATGTCTCCCAGCCAGAGCATGCTGTGGTGCATGTCTGCCGTCCTCACTTGCATTGTGTTTACTGTGACAATCACTGCATGGTGCATGCCACATTCTGCCTGTCTAATCCTCCTGGGAATGTTGCTTCTACAGTCCTCATGTGATTCTGTGGTCAGCCCAGTGTGACAGGTGACTGTACCCACAGATGTGTGTTAGTTCAGTGTACCTGTGCTGAGAGTGTCCGCATGATGTGTTCGTACCCTGGACATCGGTGTGTGTGTAAGTCCCCTGTCATGTGGGTGGGTGCATATGTGGAGTGTAGCACCCAAGCTGCATGAGGGATGGATATAACCTGCCCATCTGATGCGAGCAGGGAGCAGTGCTGTGTGTCTGACGTGCAGAGCCAGCCCCACACCTGTGAGCCCCCCCAGTCTAGTGGCACATGTGCAGAGTGAGGTTTGTAGCTGCATTTGGCAATGGCAGGTGAATGTCCTGTGCCTGTGTGTGTCTGTGTACTCTGCTGAGGTAGCGTCAGTGGCCTGTGGCATCTGACTGCTTTGAGGTGCTGCACATAATCCTGGTGTACCTTCTGATGCACAGTGTGAGTCTGGATCATTTATTGTGTCGTACCCCTCATGCCACCTGTGTACTTTCAATGGCACGTGGTGCATTTGGCCTTACACAGAGAAAAATGTCCCTATGACAAAGGTGCAATGCTTTGGCTGCATACTATGCCTTGTTGAAACCAGCAAAATTGTTCTAATGTGTGTCTCTGTGACATGTGGCAGGTGTATTGATGTAGTCTCACTTTTTCAACCCCACAGGTAGGCGCCGCTGCCAAGGAGCAGATCTGGAAGGACGCCGTCAGTGCCGTGAGGAGGACGGAGGGTCGCAAGCGGCGCCTGGCCCAGGTGAGAAAACGCTGGCAGGATATCCGGTGCTGGACGCGGAGGATCGCACGGGTCCTGCTGGGGGACTCACCTGTGGGCCCTAAGAACCATGGGCGTCGCCGTCTGACCCACATCCACAAGCGTGTGCTGGCGGTGGTCTTTCCAGACATGGACAGGCGCTTACGGGAGAAGCAGCAGCAGGAAGGGGGTAGGTACATGTGTGTTTGTTGTGTGTCACCAGCATTTGTAAGTGCGCAGTTGCATGGATACACTGCCAGTGTTTAAATGTGCGGTGCAGGTCCTGTCACCCACAGTATAGCGGTGCTGTCCTTCCTCCCTTCCCCTCCTTGCCATGTGTTCCCTGGTCTGTGTGTAGTCACTCTTTCACAAGGTCATCTGGGCTGCCAGTTCATCCCCGTGACCGATGCTTGCAGCATCATGTGTGGGGGTGGTGTGTAAAAGGTTTTGGGACCTTTCCTGTGCCCTGTCCAGTTCAGTACTTGTGGGGTCCATGTCAATTGGCACTGATGCTGAGTCCAGACATAGGAGTATGTCTCTGAAGTGTAATGCCTTACAGCAAGCATGTCCTATGTTGTGGCCTGTGACATGATGTGCATGAGTGTGCGATACGCAGAGTGCAGGGATGGTGGCCTGTGTTGCAGTCATTACCATTCAGGACCATGGAATATTGTGGCCACTACTGTCCCCTGGGGCATATTTTGCTAGGTATCATGTGTGTCATCACAAAATGTGGACACTCTCAGTGTCTACAGCATAGGATGTGCTCTGTGCCATTGTCCCCTGGCACCATGTATATTTACGTAACGTGTTCTACAAGTGTCCACTGTACAGCCTGACCTAATTTTCCTCGTTCATACTCACGGTGGCCAGTGCCTGTGTGTCTTGTTACAATTATCTGATGATGGCCATTTGTAAATGAGATCGTTGTACAGGCGCACATGGGGTATTTTGGGTCCAATATGGGTTTCTGGCAGCCCATGTGTATTTCTCCCAGACTAAGAGATGCAAGTGCTTCCTGTGTCTCATCAAATTGTCTCATGTAGGGGGTGGTTGGTGCGGGCAAGGCCTACATGTCGACACCTGAAATCTCATTGCTCGGTCTGGCCAGTGTGTGATGTTTGTCTGGACATACACTCAAGGTGCAGTGTCCCATTCATGTTGGGCATGTCTTTAAGTATTACCTTTGCAGCATGTGCCTCAAATTCATGGAGATGGTCCCTGCTCATCCCTAGTTACGGCAACGCTGTGTGGTGCAGATGCAGTGCTGGATTGTCCCCAGAGCCTGGCTCCTCTGTCCAAATCCATATCATGTCATTTGCAAATGTGTCATGCTCTCCATAGTTTCTCAGTGGCATGGTGGGTGAACCAACTGTGTGTTGCAGGGCCTATATATGTACCTTGTATTGTAGATGTTACTCATCTTTCATTTCAGGCTATGCACTGTAACCTATGTAGATTTGACTCATGTGACATATGTATACAGGTGTCTGATTAATTCCTGTTTATTCACCTTGCCCACAGCATTGTCGGGGGACACGGATGGAGACACCGGCACGGACCGTGCGGAGGGACAGGGCACCAGTGCCAGCAGTGACATCTTAGCTGGCACATCGAGTGGAACTGAGGCCGAGGGGAGTGAGCCGGAGGACCTGTCCACTGCCACCACAGAATATGAAGCTGACGGGTCCGAGGCTGAGCTCTCCGAGGGGGCGGAGGCTGCTCCAACAGCTGACAGCAGCACAACATCTCTCCCCGCCCCCTCCATTGCCATCACCGGCCTCCCACTTGCTCGTGTCCCTTCCTGGCGTGCTAGGTCACCACGTGTCTCCTTCCTGCCAGGCACCGCACCCCCTGCCCCTGTCTCCACTGCTGCCGCCAATGCCGAGTCTGTGGACATCCTGCGGCAGTTGCAGGTTGGTCAGGCTGCGATGCTTAATGTCCTCCATGACCACAGCCAAGTGCTCACCAACATGGAGGCATACTTGGAGGGCATTTCAGCATCGCAGGCTGACCAACGCAACTTGCTGCGGTCTATTGACTCGATACTGACTGCAGCAGTGGGTCTCCTGCAGCACTTCGTCCCACCCCCTACCCATGCCCCATCCACCCTTCCCACTCCCATGCCTGTCCCACGTACACCCAGACGTCAGCATGCACACACCCCACTAGACACAGGCACCACACCAGCAGGGAAGGCAAAGCGCACACCTCCCGGCACGCACACACAGGGTGAAGTAGGCACACCCACTGGGTCGGGGGGGAAACGGAAGACACGCAGCCAGAGTGAGAGTCCACATTCCTCACGACCACAACCCTCCAAATCCACTCCCCTCAGCTCTCCTGGCCAAGAGTCGGACACAGGGTCAGTCCTGCCCAGTCTGTCCATCAGCCCCAGTGTGGCACCACCCCGCAAGCGGTGGAGGCAGGACACCGGCAGGGGAGTTGAGTGTCCCCCCCCTGTCCACAACCCCCCAGTAGCGCTGCGACCCATCCCTCCAACCCCCCCCCCCCCTCCTTGGGGCCTGTGGTCCCGTCGGGTGCAGGGGAGACGCTGGCCGACCTGGCAGTAGTGTGCAGCGCCGTGCTCGAATCCACCTTTGGCGCTGCCCCACCCCCTGTGTTGGAGTCGTCCGTCCCTGCTCCCACAACACCTCCCCTTGCCCCTCCTGTCCCTGCGGTGCCTGGTCCTTCCCCCCAACATGATGCCCCCCCCCTGTGGAAGACAAAGGAGTCTGACTGTGCAGGCAAGCTAGGGGACACACGTACCACTGTGTCCCCCATCCGGATTGGAGTCATGGACTGCCCTATGGGCCTTGTATATATTGACATTTATGATGATTATTACTTACATCCTGCTGGATAAAGCAATTTGTTTTTTCCTTGGAACACTACTGTTCATCTGGTATTGCTGTTGGTGGACCTGCTCCATGATTTTGGGTGGTGATAATGTGTTGGGTGTGTGGGAAATGTAGTCTTGTGCTGGTCATAGGGTGGACCCTGGTATCTGTGTGCCATCACAAGCTGTTGGCTAAATTACTTTGTTCATGTATGCAGTTACTGCATGGTGACATCGTCCCAAGGTGTGTTCCTTCCTCTGTGTAACCTGACATCTTCCCTGCATGGTGTTTCCACTATGTGGTGCTGAGCTGTGTCTACATCAGCTGGGGATGTGACGGACTCCTTCAATTTTGCACATGCATGCTGAGCGATGTCTCCACCTGCATCATTCGTGGCATCCTTGGTGGTCACTGTACTTGTGTATGTAGACTGTTGACATGACTTCATGTGGACATGTTCTCTTTTAGGCGCTATGCATGTGTGTACTCCCAGCCTCGCACACATGTGGTACATGTACTGCAGGGTCTTTGTGCACCTGACTGACATTTGTGGGCATTGTATCTGTGGGTACTCCACCCTTTGCGTTCCATGGGCACTGCTGGGAGGACTCTGCACCCACCCCTCCTGCGTCTGGGCACTGCTGGGAGTGATAGGCCCCCACCCCTCCTGTGTCTGGGCACTGCTGGGAGGACTCTGCACCCACCCCTCCTGTGTCTGGGCACTGCTGGGAGTGATAGGCCCCCACCCCTCCTGTGTCTGGGCACTGCTGGGAGGACTCTGCACCCACCCCTCCTGTGTCTGTGTCTGGGCACTGCTGGGAGGACTCTACACCCACCCCTCCTGCGTCTGGGCACTGCTGGGAGGACTCTACACCCACCCCTCCTGCGTCTGGGCATGTACGCTCCATACATACACTGTTGGGGTGGGGGTACGCTCCATACATACGCGGGTGTGGGTACGTTCCATACATACGCGGGTGTGGGTACGGTCCATACAAACACTGTTGGGGTGGGGGTACGCTCCATACATACGCGGGTGGGGGTACGCTCCATACATACGCGGGTGGGGGTACGGTCCGTACATACACTGTTGGGGTGGGGGTACGCTCCATACATACGCGGGTGAGGGTACGGTCCGTACATGCACTGTTGGGGTGGGGGTACGCTCCATACATACGCGGGTGGGGGTACGGTCCATACATACACTGTTGGGGTGGGGGTACGCTCCATACATACGCGGGTGGGGGTACGGTCCGTACATACACTGTTGGGGTGGGGGTACGCTCCATACATACGCGGGTAGGGGTACAGTCCGTACATACACTGTTGGGGTGGGGGTACGCTCCATACATACGCGGGTGTGGGTACGGTCCATTCATACACGGGTGGGGGTACGGTCCGTACGTACACTGGTGGGGTGGGGGTACGGTCCGTACATACACTGTTGGGGTGTGGGTACGCTCCATACATACGCGGGTGTGGGTACGGTCCATTCATACACGGGTGGGGGTACGGTCCGTACGTACACTGGTGGGGTGGGGGTACGCTCCATACATACGCGGGTGGGGGTACGGTCCGTACATACACTGTTGGGGTGGGGGTACGCTCCATACATACGCGGGTGAGGGTTCGGTCCGTACATGCACTGTTGGGGTGGGGGTACGCTCCATACATACGCGGGTGGGGGTACGCTCCATACATACGCGGGTGGGGGTACGGTCCGTACATACACTGTTGGGGTGGGGGTATGCTCCATACATACGCGGGTGGGGGTACGGTCCGTACATACACTGTTGGGGTGGGGGTACACTCCATACATACGCGGGTGGGGGTACGGTCCGTACATACACTGTTGGGGTGGGGGTACGCTCCATACATACGCGGGTGTGGGTACGGTCCATTCATACACAGGTGGGGGTACGGTTCGTACGTACACTGGTGGGGTGGGGTACGGTCCGTACATACACTGTTGGGGTGGGGGTACGCTCCATACATACGTGGGTGTGGGTACGGTCCATTCATACACGGGTGGGGGTACGGTCCGTACGTACACTGGCGGGGTGGGGGTATGCTCCATACATATGCGGGTGGGGGTACGGTCCGTACATACACTGTTGGGGTGGGGGTACGCTCCATACATACGCAGGTGAGGGTACGGTCCGTACATGCACTGTTGGGGTGGGGGTACGCTCCATACATACGCGGGTGGGGGTACGCTCCATACATACGCGGGTGGGGGTACGGTCCGTACATACACTGTTGGGGTGGGGGTACGCTCCATACATACGCGGGTGAAGGTACGGTCCGTACGTACCCGTGCCCACGCTGTGGAATGCTTGTGCGGTCCGTACCCAGGCCTTTGGCACATGGGTACGGCCCGTACCGCCATTGTTGGGGTGACGAGGTGTGGGCGTGGTACAACTCGTACCCACGCTCTTAAGGCGTGGGTACGGTACGTACCTGTATTGTTGTGTTGCCGGTTCGCGTCGTCGCCCACTTCCGTTGTGGCGGACGCTGGCGTTGCTGGACACGCCCCCACCCCCTCGAAGTGACTAGGGCCTGGTGGTCAGGTATGTCCAGGGCATGTGTGCTGTGTGACTTGGGTGGGGGTTTTGTGTCCTGCCCCTGCCCCCCCCCCCCCCTTTGCCCCTGGGTGTTGTTCTGACCTTCTGCGGCGTCTGCGTCGGTACCTGTAGAGGAGGTCGACTGCTATGAGGGCCGGGATGACACGTAGGTTCGGGTCCATGTCTGTCCGTCGCGTACAGGTGCTCCTTGTGCGCGTCGTCCTGATTTCCCGGCAGTTTTTGGCTGCCGGAAAATATTCTCCACACGGGATGACGTCGGTGCGAATCGTACTTCCTGGTTCGTGGAACGCAGGCTGCATGCGTCCCGACGTCACGTCGGCGCTTTTCCGGATGTCATTTGTATGTTTATTTTCCTCGGTTGGTGTTTTGTACGAATCGTACGGAAATAGTGTTTCCGTGCGAATCGTACTTGCATGTTTGTAAAGTTTTGCAACCGGGTACGAGTCGGACGGAGAAAACCCTCCGTCCGACGGTTCGTACCCGGTTTCTCCAGGATCCTAATCGGCACCTCTATGTTAGCAAATGATTTCGTTGCAAATTAAAATAATCGCGGCTTGGAAAATTAAAGGCAGCAAGATACCAAACAAACTTCGTTAATTAAAAAGCTTAACATGTTTGCAAAGATTTAAATTGTAAAACAACTGCACTTCACATTAGAAAAACATGATTTAAGACTTAATGGGTTTATTTTAAAAACGGCAATGCACAAGCGTATTTCAATGGCAATGTTTGAAGTTACTTACCTTTTAGCAACAGAGATAGTTTAGCTCGTACCGGATGACATTGACCCACGAAATGTTTTAGAAGGGCTGCTCTTCGAGTTTAAGTACAGTAAAACCGAAGGAAAGGGGAGTTACTTTAAATGAATAACAAAAGAGAAGCAACACTTGGTTACGAACAGCGTGTGTGTGAAATGTTGTCTAGCCGTATGCCAATGTTTGGGTGGGGGGCTTCCTTGGAAGGATGAAAGGACTGTCTGCCTGAGAGTGTGTGTCATTGTTAGTGAGGAGGTGTGAATTCCGTGCGAAGCGAAGGTGAAAGCATGCATGGAACAGATAGCGATGAAGTAAAAGGAAATGCGGCTCCAACCTGTCTGACTGCGTACAAAGGTGTTTTCAAAGGGAATTGAACGCAAATGCGCTGTAAAGCTAAAACCTACTAAAAGAATACTAGACATCACGCATTATAAATACAGGCAAATTAATAAAGTAAGTAAAGAAACTTACCTTTAGATGCCTTACCTAAGACCCGCAAACTGAATTATACATACGGGGCAAAGCACTCTATGCACGATGGTGCACGGGAACGGCAGGCCCGGGGAAGCCCTGTAAAATAAAAAAATAAATGTCAAAGTCAAATAAGAATCAGACAAGATGTCTTACCCAAGACCCGCAAACAGCAACATACATACCGGCTAAAGCAATCTTTGCTGCCCAGGGACGGGACGGACCGGGGAATCCCTGTAAAAAAACCAGTAAAAATAAAGCGTTAGATAAGAGACAGACAAGATGCCTTACTTCAGACCCGCAAACCGCATCATACATACCCGTGGAAAGCACTTCAAGCATGTAGCTTCCCGGGAACGGGCCGGAGAGGGGCATACCTCTAAAAAAACAGAAAGAAATTTAGTTAGGTAACAAACTGACACAATGACTAAAAATGAAAAGAAAAGAATTCCACCTACCTGTTTGTAGCTGCGTTCCGCCTACCGTGCGATCTGGAAACGGCTGTCACACTCCCACACCAGCAGATTCAATAAAAAAACGTGCCCCACCCTCACGTAATCACATAATGAATCCCACACAAAATACACGTGAGAGTACATTCGTTTCGAAACACCTGTATCAGTATCAAACAAACAGCCTGAGAAACAACAATAACTAATGAAATAGAGCGAAATAAATAACAGTATCAATAAATAACAAACATTTATCAACAAGTCAAATACATAGAAGCATTATAATCACAGTAAAAGTTATAGCAAATAGAACATAAAACGCATAAAAGAATTCCACTTACCTGTTTGTAGCTGCGTTCCGCCTACCGTGCGATCTGGAAAAGACTGTCACACTCCCACAACAGCAGATTAAAAAAAAAAACGTGCCCCAACCTCACGTAATCACATAATGAATCCCACACAAAATACACGTGACAGTACATTCGTTACGAAACACATGTATCAGTATCAACCAAACAGCCTGAGAAACAACAATAACTAATAAAATAGAGCGAAAGAAATAACAGTATCAATAAATAACAAACATTTATCAACAAGTTAAATACATAGAAGCATTATAATCACAGTAAAAGTTATTGCAAATAGAACATAAAACGGCTAAAAGAATTACACTTACCTGTTTGTAGCTGCGTTCCGCCTACCGTGCGATCTGGAAAAGACTGTCACACTCCCACAACAGCAGATTCAATAAAAAAACGTGCCCCACCCTCACGTAATCACATAATGAATTGCACACAAAATAAACGTGACAGTACTTTTGTTACAAAACACCTGTATTACTATGAAACAAACAGCCTAAGACCCAACAATCACTAATAAAATAGATCGAAAAAAATAACAGTATCGATAAATTACAAACATTATAATCACAGTAAAAGTAATTGCAAATAGAACATAAAACGTATAAAAGAATTACACTTTCCTGTTTGTAGCTGCGTTCCGCCTACCGTGCGATCTGGAAAAGACTGTCACACTCCCACAACTGCAGATTCAATAAAAAAAACGTGCCCCACCCTCACGTAACCACATAATGAATTGCACACAAAATACACGTGACAGTACTTTTGTTACAAAACCCCTGTATTACTATCAAACAAACAGTCTAATATCCAACAATAACTAATAAAATAAATCGCAAAAAATAACAGTATCGATAAATTACAAACATTATAATCACAGTAAAAGTAATTGCAAATAGAACATCAAACATATAAAAGAATTACACTTACCTGTTTGTAGCTGCGGTCCGCCTACCGTGCGATCTGCAAAAGACTGTCACACTCCCCCAACAGCAGATTCATTAAAAAAACGTGCCCCACCCTCACGTAATCACATAATGATTTGCACACATAATACACGTGATAGTACTCCCGTTACAAACCCCCTGTATTACTATCAAACAAATAGCCAAAGACCCAACAATAACTAATAAAATAGATCGTTAAAAAAAAAACAGTCTTGATAAATTACAAACACTATAATCACAGTAAAAGTGATTGCAAATAGAACATAAAACGTATAAAAGAATTCCACTTACCTGTTTGTAGGTGCGTTCCGCCTACCGTGCGATCTGGAAAAGACTGTCACACTCCCACAACAGCAGATTGAATAAAAAAACGTGCCCCACCCTCGCGTAACCACATAATGAATTGCACACAAAATACACGTGACTTTACTTTCGTTACTAAACACCTGTATTACTATCAAACAAACAGCCTAAGATCCAACAATAACTAAGAAAATACATCGCAAAAAATAACAGTATCGAAAAATTACAAACATTATAATCACAGTAAAAGTAATTGCAAATAGAACATAAAACGTATAAAATAATTCCACTTACCTGTTTGTAGCTGCGTTCCGCCTACCGTGCGATCTGGAAAAGACTGTCACACTCCCACAACAGCAGATTCATTAAAAAAACGTGCCCCACCCTCACGTAACTACATAATGAATTGCACACAAAATACATGTGATGGTACTTTCGTTACAAAACCCCTGTATTACTATCAAACAAACAGTCTAATATCCAACAATAACTAATAAAATACATCGCAAAAAATAACAGTATCGATAAATTACAAAAATTATAATCACAGTAAAAGTAATTGCAAATAGAACATAAAACATATAAAAGAATTACACTTACCTGTTTGTAGCTGCGGTCCGCCTACCGTGTGATCTGCAAAAGACTGTCACACTCCCCCAACAGCAGATTCATTTAAAAAACGTGCCCCACCCTCACGTAATCACATAATGAATTGCACACAAAATACACGTGATAGTACTCCCATTACAAACCCCCTGTATTACTATCAAACAAACAGCCTAAGACCCAACAATAACTAATAAAATAGATCGTTAAAAAAAAACAGTCTCGATAAATTACAAACACTATAATCACAGTAAAAGTAATTGCAAATAGAACATCAAACATATAAAAGAATTACATTTACCTGTTTGTAGCTACGGTCCGCCTACCGTGCGATCTGCAAAAGACTGTCACACTCCCCCAACAGCAGATTCATTAAAAAAACGTGCCCCACCCTCACGTAATCACATAATGAATTGCACACATAATACACGTGATAGTACTCCCGTTACAAACCCCCTGTATTACTATCAAACAAATAGCCTAAGACCCAATAATAACTAATAAAATAGATCGTTAAAAAAAACAGTCTCGATAAATTTCAAACACTATAATCTCAGTAAAAGTAATTGCAAATAGAACATAAAACGTATAAAAGAATTCCACTTACCTGTTTGTAGGTGCGTTCCGCCTACCGTGCGATCTGGAAAAGACTGTCACACTCCCACAACAGCAGATTGAATAAAAAAACGTGCCCCACCCTCACGTAACCACATAATGAATTGCACACAAAATACACGTGACTTTACTTTCGTTACTAAACACCTGTATTACTATCAAACAAACAGCCTAAGATCCAACAATAACTAAGAAAATACATCGCAAAAAATAACAGTATCGAAAAATTACAAACATTATACTCACAGTAAAAGTAATTGCAAATAGAACATAAAACGTATATAAAATAATTCCACTTACCTGTTTGTAGCTGCGTTCCGCCTACCGTGCGATCTGGAAAAGACTGTCACACTCCCACAACAGCAGATTCATTAAAAAAACGTGCCCCACCCTCACGTAATCGCATAATGAATTGCACACAAAATACACGTGACAGTACTTCCGTTACAAAACCCCTGTATTACTATCAAACAAACAGCCTAAGACCCAACAATAACTAATAAAATAGATCGTTTAAAAAAACAGTATCGATAAATTACAAACATTATAATCACAGTAAAAGTAATTGCAAATAGAACATAAAACGTATAAAAGAATTACACTTACCTGTTTGTAGCTGCGTTCCGCCTACCGTGCGATCTGGAAAAGACTGTCACACTCCCAAAACAGCAGATTCAATAAAAAAACGTGCCCCACCCTCACGTTACCACATAATGAATTGCACACAAAAAACACGTGACTTTACTTTCGTTACTAAACACCTGTATTACTATCAAACAAACAGCCTAAGATCCAACAATAACTAAGAAAATACATCGCAAAAAATAACAGTATCGATAAATTACAAACATTATAATCACAGTAAAAGTAATTGCAAATAGAACATAAAACGTATAAAAGAATTCCACTTACCTGTTTGTAGCTGCGTTCCGCCTACCGTGCGATCTGGAAAAGACTGTCACACTCCCACAACAGCAGATTCATTAAAAAAACGTGCCCCACCCTCACTTAATCACATAACGAATTGCACACAATACACGTGACAGTACTTTCGTTACAAAACACCTGTATTACTATCAAACAAACAGCCTGAGATTCAACAATAACTAATAAAATAGAGCGAAAATAATAACAGTACAAGAAATAACAAACATTTATCAAAAAGTTAAAATGATACAAACATTATAATCACAGTAAAAGTAATCGCAAATAGAACATAAAACGTTTTAAAGAATTACACTTACCTGTTTGTAGCTGCGTTCCGCCTACCGTGCGATCTGGAAAAGACTGTCACACTCCCACAACAGCAGATTCAATACAAAAACGAGCCCCACCCTCACGTAATCACATAATGAATTGCACACAAAATACACGTGACAGTACTTTCGTTACAAAACACCTGTATTACTATCAAACAAACAGGCTGAGATTCAACAATAACTAATAAAATAGTGCATAAAAAATTACAGTATCGATAAATAACAAACATTTATCAACAAGTCAAAAACATACAAACATTATAATCACATTAAAAGTAATTTCAAATAGAACATAAAACGTATAAACGAATTACACTTACCTGTTTGTAGCTGCGTCCCGCCTACCGTGCGATCTGGAAAAGACTGTCACACTCCCCCAACAGCAGATTCAATAAAAAAACGTACCCCACCCTCACGTCTTAAAATAATGCATCCTACACAAAATACACGTGACAGTACTTTCGTAATCAAACACCTTTATTACTCTAAATAAAAAAATCTTCAAATATATAATTAGACAAAGTTTAAATCTCAGATTACCCAAAAAAACTGTCGGAATCAAAATATTCGAATAGTTTCCTCTTACCTTAAAGAAGAAGGTACGACGCTGCAGGGAAGCGCCACGGACCGGGGAAGCCCTGTAAAAAAAAAAAAAAGAGTTCATTACGAAACATAAAAGATGCCTTACCTAAAACCCGCTAACAGCACCATACATACCGGTGAAAGCATTCCATGCACGACGCTGCAAGGGAACGTAACAGACCTGGGAATCCCTTTAAATAAACCGAAGAAAGCAAAATTAGTTACCAAACCTAGAATATGCCTTACCCAAGACCCGCCAACAGCAGTATACATACCGTGGAAAGTGCTCCATGCACGACGCTGCATCGGAACGGCACAGACCGGTGAAGACCTGTAAACAAACATTAAAATAAACAGTTAGTTACCAAAAATAGACACGATAACTTACCTTAAACCCGGATGGAAACAGCATACATCCTGGGCAAAGTATTGCATATACAACGCTACCGAACAACGCTAACGGCCAGGGTAGACCTGTAACTTACCTTGAGACGAGGCTACTCACAATTTGGAAAAAGATAAAAAACACAACGAAACCCGACAAATAACAGACAATTAGCCGAAATACATAGGCATATTACATTTACATACAAATTAATCGTCAAAAGAACATTAAACTTATCCCAAAATTTCACTTACCTGTGTGTAGCTCTCTTCCGCCTACCGTGACATCCGTAAAACAATAAACAGTCCGACAACAGCAGATTCACTACAAAACGTGCCCCACCCTCCCATAATCAAATAGTAAATTGCACATCCCCAAAAAATAAACAGCACTTTCGACAAGAAACACCCCTATTGCTATACCACCAAAAACATGACAAAGAAAATTAAATAAAGGTTCAACGTAAAACACTACCCAAATTAATAGTTAAATGAAATAATTAAAAATGGCGTACTCTTACCTAAAAGCAGAAGGTACGACGCTGCACCGGAACGACCCAGACCGCTGAAGCCATGTAAACAAACAGAAAACAAACAGAGTTAGTTACAAAACATACAGGATGCCTTACCTAACACCCGCAAACAGCACCATACATACCGGAAAAAGCGCTCCCTGCACGACGCTGCACCGGAACGCCACAGACCGCTGAAGCCCTGTAAACAAACAGAAAAAAAACAGAGTTAGTTACAAAACATACAGGATGCCTTACCTAAGTCCCGCAAACAGCAACATACATACCAGGGAAAGCGCTCCCTGCACGACGCTGCACCGGAACGCCACAGACCGCTGAAGCCCTGTAAAGAAACAGAAAAACACAGAGTTAGTTACAAAAATTACAATATGCCTTACCTAAGACCCGCAAACACCACCATACATACCAGTTATGTTATGTTATGTTACTGTTTGTTTTGTAGAGCGCTCAGCTGCTCCAAAGAGCGTCCCGGCGCTTAAGATCATCACACCAAATACCAGCAGCAAACAAACAGCCATAACAGAAAACATAACCAGAATTAACCATAACAGCATTACAAAGCAAACAGATAGGTTTTAAGTCCTTTCCTAAAAACCGAGAGATTGGTGCACACCCGCAACGTCAAGGGCAATGTGTTCCAGAGGCGGGGTGCAAGGTAACTAAAGGAGCGACCTCCACAGCGAGCACGCTTCACTGTTGGAACGATAGCCTTGGCCTGGGCAGCAGATCTCAGAGGTCTAGATGGAAGATAGAAATTGACCCTTCTCTGCAGATATTCAGCGCCGAAATTGTGAAGCGCCCTAAAAGCTGTAGTTAGGGTCTTGAAGAAGATACGCTTACGAATCGGCAACCAATGCAGAGAGACAAGGAGATTGCTGGCCCTAGATCTTCTAGTTAAACCAAAGATTGCCCTGGCTGCAGAATTTTGAACTATCTGCAGACGAGTCAGCAGATACTCAGGAAGACCTAAGTAAAGGATGTTGGCGTAGTCTAGGCGCGAGCCAATTAATGCTTGCACCGTAATTTTCTTATGCTCCAAAGATAAATAGGGCAGAAACTTGCGCAACATCCTTAAGATGGCAAAGCACTTCCCAGTCAAGCCAGCAACCTGGGTTTTAAAGGAAAGAGTGTTATCGACCATCATACCCAGGTTCTTCGCTGTGACCGAATCGCTGGCAGGGGGAGACATGGCCGAAGGCCACCATAACTTCCAACGTGGGTCTGCAGGACAGCCAAAGAACAATATCTCGGATTTGTCGGAGTTGCATTTGAGGCCATTATTCTCAAACCAGTCAAACACAAACTCCAAACACTTCCGAATGGCTGCTCCATCGAAGTCACAGTCCCTGTCACAAGTGAGCAGGAGCTGTGTGTCATCCGCATAGGATATGATCTGGGCCCCTAGCTCCTCCACCCGTGCCGCAAGAGGTGTAAGGAAGATATTAAAGAGGGAAGGACTCAGTATGGAGCCCTGCGGGACCCCTACCTTAAGCTGCGGCATCCGGGCGGAGAAAGGGGGAGCCCAGATCGTTTGTGTCCGATCGGCCAAAAAAGACTGAAACCATGCGAACACCGTACCCTGCAGCCCAATCTCCCAGAGTCTAATTAGGAGGAGGTCGTGGGGGACGGTGTCGAAGGCCGCCGACAAATCAAGCATGATAAGCAGGGCCTTTCCACCCCTATCGAGGGTCTCCTTCACAATCTCAGTAACCTCAAGAAGAGCGGTCTCAGTGCTCAGGTTAGATCTAAATCCAGACTGTGACTGATGTAAAAGGGAGTTGCCCTCTACAAAGTTGGTAAGGGTGGTATGAACACACTTTTCAGTGATCTTGGCCAGGGCAGGAAGCAGCGAGATTGGCCTATAATTAGAATGCAGTTTAGCATCTGCATTTGGTTTTTTAATAAGGGGAAGAACTAAGGCCTGTTTCCAGGAGGAGGGGACTTTGCCCGACTTCAAAGATGCATTAATGAGAGGGTTGATGATCGGATTAAGGGCAGGTGCCAGGGTCGCAAGACACTTGGCGGGACAAGGGTCCAGAGGAGAGCCAGATTTCAGGCTAGACAAAAGGTCAAGCGAGGCCTGAGGCTCTAAAGAGGGAAAACAATGCAGGGTAGGGCCCACAGAATCCATATGCATAGCTGGTGGGCATAACCAGGGGTTGGAAAGGCCATCGACCTCTGAACCTGTGCTCAAGATGATCTGGGTTCCTTGCAACGCTGACTGGATAGTACGTATTTTATTAGTGAAAAATACTGCAAGCTCCATGATCCAAGGTTCCGAGAAAGCAGATGCAGAAGTGCAGCAGGAGGGAGAGGTGAATTCTTTAACAATCTTAAAGATCTCTTTGCAGGAGCTATCTGCCTCCTCGATCCTTCTGGCCAAAAAGGATTTTTCTCTGCAACGAGCTCCCTGTGATATTCTTTCACTGCTGCTCTGTAAGACTGCTTAGCCGATGTATCATAGTGCCTCCTCCAAATTCTCTCCAGCCTCTTGCAGTGCCTTCTCTTGGCCGCCAAGGCAGCAGAGAACCACGGGGCTGATGCTCGTGCCAGTTCAGATCTAACCTGGCAAGATGGTGCCAAGGCTTCCAAACGTGCAGTGAGCCAATTCTGAAAGCACACCACATCATCCTCCAGACTGCCCGTAAGAACACAAGGATGGGTATCTAAAGCCTGGGTGATCATGGCCGGGGTGACTTTGTGGAAGGCTCTAGAACTACGAGCAGCGAGCCGCTGCGAAATGCGGGCGGCCACAGGCTGATGTACTAGCGTGAAATCCGCTAGGAAATGATCCGACCAAAGAACTGGGGCAAGGGAGGAAAGGACCACCGGAACGGTCGAAAAAATTTGATCTAAAATATGCCCCTTCTCATGTGTAGGGGACTGTAGGTACATATGAAGTCCCACCGACGATGTCATATCCAGAAATTTTTGCACTTCAGGATCCTCGCCCTTATCCATGTGGATGTTAAAGTCCCCAAGTATTAGGCAGTGTTTTGTTCTAAGACTCAGTGTGGAAATGATCGATAGCAAATCCTCAGTAAAGGAGCCAAGAGGGCCAGGTGGTCTATAAAGCAAAAGCCCCAGGCAGGATTGATGGGGGGATAGGGCCAGGGAGAAGGCAAGGATTTCACAGTCAGGTAAATCATCCGTCGACAAGATGGTACAAGGAATGTGCCTTTTAATGATAAGTGCCACTCCGCCTCCCCTTCCCTTGCATCTGTCTCGACGGAAAATAGCATATGAGGGAGGGATGGCAATAGCCAGATCAGGTTCCGAGCCCTCACCGAGCCATGTTTCTGTGAGAAAGAGACAATCTATGTCATCTTGTGTTAAGAGATTATATATGTCGAGAGCGTGCTGAGGAAGAGACCTAGTATTTAACAAGGTGCAGTTAGTACCTAAAAGAGGGAGCTTGCCAGGACAGGGAATTGTGGGGTCCGGCATCCACCCACACGTGGGGCACTTAGTAATATCCCCAGCAGAGTAGGGGATAGCTCGCTGACATGGAGCACTGTGTACATTGTGAGACAGAAGATCATCTCTAGTGTACATCGAGCCAAGAGCTAAAAGGAACCTACCAGGGAAAGCACTCCATGCACAACGCTGCACCGGAACGACCCAGACCAGAGAAGCCCTGTAAACAAACACAAACAAAACAGACTTAGTTACCAAACATAGGCAATATTACATATACAACGGTACCGGACAACGCTAAGGGCCAGGGTAGACTTACCTTGAGACGACGCTACTCACAATTGTAAAAAAGATACAAAACACTACGAATACAGACAAATTACAGACAATTGCCAAAAATACATAGACATATTATAGTTACCTCCAAATTAATCGTCTAAAGAACATTAAACTTATACAAAAATTTCACTTACCTGTTTGTAGCTCTCTTCCGCCTACCGTGACATCCGGAAAACAATCAACAGTCCGACAACAGGAGATTCACTACAAAACGTGCCCCACCCTCCCATAATCAAATAATAAATTGCACATCCCCAAAAAACAAACAGCACTTTCGACAAGAAAACCCCCTATTGCTATCCCACAAAAAACATGACAAAGAAAATTAAATAAAGGTTCAACGTAAAACACTACCCAAATTAATAGTTAAATGAAAAAATTAGAAATGGCGTACTCTTACCTAAAAGCAGAAGGTACGACGCTGCACCGGAACGACCCAGACCGCTGAAGCCCTGTAAACAAACAGAAAAAAAACAGAGTTAGTTACAAAACATACAGGATGCCTTACCTAACACCCGCAAACAGCACCATACATACCAGGGAAAGCACTCCATGATCGACGCTGCACCGGAACGACCCAGACCGCTGAAGCCCTGCAAACAAACAGAAAAACACAGAGTTAGTTACAAAACGTACAATATGCCTTACCTAACGCCCGCAAACAGCAACATACATACCGGGAAAAGCTCTCCCTGCACGACGCTGCACCGGAACGCCACAAACCGCTGAAGCCCTGTAAAGAAAGAGAAAAACACAGAGTTAGTTACAGAACATAGAGGATGCCTTACCTAAGTCCCGCAAACAGCAACATACATACCGGGGAAAGCGCTCCCTGCACGCCGCTGCACCGGAACGCCACAGACCGCTGAAGCCCTGTAAAGAAACAGAAAAAAACCAGAGTTAGTTACAAAACATAGAGGACGCCTTACCTAAGACCCGCAAACACCACCATACATACATTTACCTCCAAATTAATCGTCAAAAGAACATTAAACTTATACAAAAATTTCACTTACCTGTTTGTAGCTCTCTTCCGCCTACCGTGACATCCGGAAAACAATCCACAGTCCGAAAACAGCAGATTCACAAGAAAACGTGCACCACCGTTCCATAATCAAATAATGAATTGCACCTCCCCAAAAAGTAAGCAGCACTTCCCACAAGAAACTCCTTTATTACTATACCACCCAAAAAAAAAAAAAAAAGTTAAATAAAGGTTCAACGTAAAACACTACACAAATTAATATTTTAATGAAATATTTAAAAAATAAGTACTCTTACCTAAAAGCAGAAGGTACGACGCAGCACAGGAACGGCAGAGACCGCTGAAGCCCTGAAAACAAACAGAAAAACACAGAGTTAGTTACAAAACTTACAATATGCCTTACCTAACACCCGCAAACACCACCCTACATACCGGAAAAAGCGCTCCCTGCACGACGCTGCACCGGAACGCCACAGACCGCTGAAGCCCTGTAAAGAAACAGAAAAAAAAACAGAGTTAGTTACAAAACATACAGGATGCCTTACCTAAGTCCCGCAAACAGCAACATACATACCAGGGAAAGCGCTCCCTGCACGACGCTGCACCGGAACGCCACAGACCGCTGAAGCCCTGTAAAGAAACAGAAAACAAACAGAGTTAGTTACAAAAATTACAATATGCCTTACCTAAGACCCGCAAACACCACCATACATACCGGGGAAAGCATTCCCTGCACGACGCTGCACCGGAACGACACAGACCGGAGAAGGCCTGTAAAGAAACAGAAAACAAACAGAGTTAGTTGCAAAAATTACAATATGCCTTCCCTAAGACCCGCAAACACCACCATACATACCAGGGAAAGCGCTCCCTGCACGATGCTGCACCGGAACGCCACAGACCGCTGAAGCCCTGTAAACAAACAGAAAAAACCCAGAGTTAGTTACAAAACATAGAGTATGCCTTACCTAAGTCCCGCAAACAGCAACATACATACCGGGGAAAGCGCTTCCTGCACGCCGCTGCACCGGAACGACCCAAACCGCTGAAGCCCTGCAAACAAACAGAAAAAAAACAGAGTTAGTTACAAAACTTACAATATGCCTTCCCTAAGACCCGCAAACACCACCATACATACCGGGGAAAGCGCTCCCTGCACGACGCTGCACCGGAACGCCACAGACCGCTGAAGCCCTGTAAACAAACAGAAAAAAACCAGAGTTAGTTACAAAACATACAGGATGCCTTACCTAACACCCGCAAACAGCACCATACATACCGGAAAAAGCGCTCCCTGCACGACGCTGCACCGGAACGCCACAGACCGCTGAAGCCCTGTAAACAAACAGAAAAAAAACAGAGTTAGTTACAAAACATACAGGATGCCTTACCTAAGTCCCGCAAACAGCAACATACATACCAGGGAAAGCGCTCCCTGCACGACGCTGCACCGGAACGCCACAGACCGCTGAAGCCCTGTAAAGAAACAGAAAAACACAGAGTTAGTTACAAAAATTACAATATGCCTTACCTAAGACCCGCAAACACCACCATACATACCAGTTATGTTATGTTATGTTACTGTTTGTTTTGTAGAGCGCTCAGCTGCTCCAAAGAGCGTCCCGGCGCTTAAGATCATCACACCAAATACCAGCAGCAAACAAACAGCCATAACAGAAAACATAACCAGAATTAACCATAACAGCATTACAAAGCAAACAGATAGGTTTTAAGTCCTTTCCTAAAAACCGAGAGATTGGTGCACACCCGCAACGTCAGGGGCAATGTGTTCCAGAGGCGGGGTGCAAGGTAACTAAAGGAGCGACCTCCACAGCGAGCACGCTTCACTGTTGGAACGATAGCCTTGGCCTGGGCAGCAGATCTCAGAGGTCTAGATGGAAGATAGAAATTGACCCTTCTCTGCAGATATTCAGCGCCGAAATTGTGAAGCGCCCTAAAAGCTGTAGTTAGGGTCTTGAAGAAGATACGCTTACGAATCGGCAACCAATGCAGAGAGACAAGGAGATTGCTGGCCCTAGATCTTCTAGTTAAACCAAAGATTGCCCTGGCTGCAGAATTTTGAACTATCTGCAGACGAGTCAGCAGATACTCAGGAAGACCTAAGTAAAGGATGTTGGCGTAGTCTAGGCGCGAGCCAATTAATGCTTGCACCGTAATTTTCTTATGCTCCAAAGATAAATAGGGCAGAAACTTGCGCAACATCCTTAAGATGGCAAAGCACTTCCCAGTCAAGCCAGCAACCTGGGTTTTAAAGGAAAGAGTGTTATCGACCATCATACCCAGGTTCTTCGCTGTGACCGAATCGCTGGCAGGGGGAGACATGGCCGAAGGCCACCATAACTTCCAACGTGGGTCTGCAGGACAGCCAAAGAACAATATCTCGGATTTGTCGGAGTTGCATTTGAGGCCATTATTCTCAAACCAGTCAAACACAAACTCCAAACACTTCCGAATGGCTGCTCCATCGAAGTCACAGCCCCTGTCACAAGTGAGCAGGAGCTGTGTGTCATCCGCATAGGATATGATCTGGGCCCCTAGCTCCTCCACCCGTGCCGCAAGAGGTGTAAGGAAGATATTAAAGAGGGAAGGACTCAGTATGGAGCCCTGCGGGACCCCTACCTTAAGCTGCGGCATCCGGGCGGAGAAAGGGGGAGCCCAGATCGTTTGTGTCCGATCGGCCAAAAAAGACTGAAACCATGCGAACACCGTACCCTGCAGCCCAATCTCCCAGAGTCTAATTAGGAGGAGGTCGTGGGGGACGGTGTCGAAGGCCGCCGACAAATCAAGCATGATAAGCAGGGCCTTTCCACCCCTATCGAGGGTCTCCTTCACAATCTCAGTAACCTCAAGAAGAGCGGTCTCAGTGCTCAGGTTAGATCTAAATCCAGACTGTGACTGATGTAAAAGGGAGTTGCCCTCTACAAAGTTGGTAAGGGTGGTATGAACACACTTTTCAGTGATCTTGGCCAGGGCAGGAAGCAGCGAGATTGGCCTATAATTAGAATGCAGTTTAGCATCTGCATTTGTTTTTTTAATAAGGGGAAGAACTAAGGCCTGTTTCCAGGAGGAGGGGACTTTGCCCGACTTCAAAGATGCATTAATGAGAGGGTTGATGATCGGATTAAGGGCAGGTGCCAGGGTCGCAAGACACTTGGCGGGACAAGGGTCCAGAGGAGAGCCAGATTTCAGGCTAGACAAAAGGTCAAGCGAGGCCTGAGGCTCTAAAGAGGGAAAACAATGCAGGGTAGGGCCCACAGAATCCATATGCATAGCTGGTGGGCATAACCAGGGGTTGGAAAGGCCATCGACCTCTGAACCTGTGCTCAAGATGATCTGGGTTCCTTGCAACGCTGACTGGATAGTACGTATTTTATTAGTGAAAAATACTGCAAGCTCCATGATCCAAGGTTCCGAGAAAGCAGATGCAGAAGTGCAGCAGGAGGGAGAGGTGAATTCTTTAACAATCTTAAAGATCTCTTTGCAGGAGCTATCTGCCTCCTCGATCCTTCTGGCCAAAAAGGATTTTTCTCTGCAACGAGCTCCCTGTGATATTCTTTCACTGCTGCTCTGTAAGACTGCTTAGCCGATGTATCATAGTGCCTCCTCCAAATTCTCTCCAGCCTCTTGCAGTGCCTTCTCTTGGCCGCCAAGGCAGCAGAGAACCACGGGGCTGATGCTCGTGCCAGTTCAGATCTAACCTGGCAAGATGGTGCCAAGGCTTCCAAACGTGCAGTGAGCCAATTCTGAAAGCACACCACATCATCCTCCAGACTGCCCGTAAGAACACAAGGATGGGTATCTAAAGCCTGGGTGATCATGGCCGGGGTGACTTTGTGGAAGGCTCTAGAACTACGAGCAGCGAGCCGCTGCGAAATGCGGGCGGCCACAGGCTGATGTACTAGCGTGAAATCCGCTAGGAAATGATCCGACCAAAGAACTGGGGCAAGGGAGGAAAGGACCACCGGAACGGTCGAAAAAATTTGATCTAAAATATGCCCCTTCTCATGTGTAGGGGACTGTAGGTACATATGAAGTCCCACCGACGATGTCATATCCAGAAATTTTTGCACTTCAGGATCCTCGCCCTTATCCATGTGGATGTTAAAGTCCCCAAGTATTAGGCAGTGTTTTGTTCTAAGACTCAGTGTGGAAATGATCGATAGCAAATCCTCAGTAAAGGAGCCAAGAGGGCCAGGTGGTCTATAAAGCAAAAGCCCCAGGCAGGATTGATGGGGGGATAGGGCCAGGGAGAAGGCAAGGATTTCACAGTCAGGTAAATCATCCGTCGACAAGATGGTACAAGGAATGTGCCTTTTAATGATAAGTGCCACTCCGCCTCCCCTTCCCTTGCATCTGTCTCGACGGAAAATAGCATATGAGGGAGGGATGGCAATAGCCAGATCAGGTTCCGAGCCCTCACCGAGCCATGTTTCTGTGAGAAAGAGACAATCTATGTCATCTTGTGTTAAGAGATTATATATGTCGAGAGCGTGCTGAGGAAGAGACCTAGTATTTAACAAGGCGCAGTTAGTACCTAAAAGAGGGAGCTTGCCAGGACAGGGAATTGTGGGGTCCGGCATCCACCCACACGTGGGGCACTTAGTAATATCCCCAGCAGAGTAGGGGATAGCTCGCTGACATGGAGCACTGTGTACATTGTGAGACAGAAGATCATCTCTAGTGTACATCGAGCCAAGAGCTAAAAGGAACCTACCAGGGAAAGCACTCCATGCACAACGCTGCACCGGAACGACCCAGACCAGAGAAGCCCTGTAAACAAACACAAACAAAACAGACTTAGTTACCAAACATAGGCAATATTACATATACAACGGTACCGGACAACGCTAAGGGCCAGGGTAGACTTACCTTGAGACGACGCTACTCACAATTGTAAAAAAGATACAAAACACTACGAATACAGACAAATTACAGACAATTGCCAAAAATACATAGACATATTATAGTTACCTCCAAATTAATCGTCTAAAGAACATTAAACTTATACAAAAATTTCACTTACCTGTTTGTAGCTCTCTTCCGCCTACCGTGACATCCGGAAAACAATCAACAGTCCGACAACAGGAGATTCACTACAAAACGTGCCCCACCCTCCCATAATCAAATAATAAATTGCACATCCCCAAAAAATAAACAGCACTTTCGACAAGAAAACCCCCTATTGCTATCCCACAAAAAACATGACAAAGAAAATTAAATAAAGGTTCAACGTAAAACACTACCCAAATTAATAGTTAAATGAAAAAATTAGAAATGGCGTACTCTTACCTAAAAGCAGAAGGTACGACGCTGCACCGGAACGACCCAGACCGCTGAAGCCCTGTAAACAAACAGAACAAAAACAGAGTTAGTTACAAAACATACAGGATGCCTTACCTAACACCCGCAAACAGCACCATACATACCAGGGAAAGCACTCCATGATCGACGCTGCACCGGAACGACCCAGACCGCTGAAGCCCTGCAAACAAACAGAAAAACACAGAGTTAGTTACAAAACGTACAATATGCCTTACCTAACGCCCGCAAACAGCAACATACATACCGGGAAAAGCTCTCCCTGCACGACGCTGCACCGGAACGCCACAAACCGCTGAAGCCCTGTAAAGAAAGAGAAAAACACAGAGTTAGTTACAGAACATAGAGGATGCCTTACCTAAGTCCCGCAAACAGCAACATACATACCGGGGAAAGCGCTCCCTGCACGCCGCTGCACCGGAACGCCACAGACCGCTGAAGCCCTGTAAAGAAACAGAAAAAAACCAGAGTTAGTTACAAAACATAGAGGACGCCTTACCTAAGACCCGCAAACACCACCATACATACATTTACCTCCAAATTAATCGTCAAAAGAACATTAAACTTATACAAAAATTTCACTTACCTGTTTGTAGCTCTCTTCCGCCTACCGTGACATCCGGAAAACAATCCACAGTCCGAAAACAGCAGATTCACAAGAAAACGTGCACCACCGTTCCATAATCAAATAATGAATTGCACCTCCCCAAAAAGTAAGCAGCACTTCCCACAAGAAACTCCTTTATTACTATACCACCCAAAAAAAAAAAAAAAAGTTAAATAAAGGTTCAACGTAAAACACTACACAAATTAATATTTTAATGAAATATTTAAAAAATAAGTACTCTTACCTAAAAGCAGAAGGTACGACGCAGCACAGGAACGGCAGAGACCGCTGAAGCCCTGAAAACAAACAGAAAAACACAGAGTTAGTTACAAAACTTACAATATGCCTTACCTAACACCCGCAAACACCACCCTACATACCGGAAAAAGCGCTCCCTGCACGACGCTGCACCGGAACGCCACAGACCGCTGAAGCCCTGTAAAGAAACAGAAAAAAAAAACAGAGTTAGTTACAAAACATACAGGATGCCTTACCTAAGTCCCGCAAACAGCAACATACATACCGGGGAAAGCGCTCCCTGCACGACGCTGCACCGGAACGCCACAGACCGCTGAAGCCCTGTAAAGAAACAGAAAACAAACAGAGTTAGTTACAAAAATTACAATATGCCTTACCTAAGACCCGCAAACACCACCATACATACCGGGGAAAGCATTCCCTGCACGACGCTGCACCGGAACGACACAGACCGGAGAAGGCCTGTAAAGAAACAGAAAACAAACAGAGTTAGTTGCAAAAATTACAATATGCCTTCCCTAAGACCCGCAAACACCACCATACATACCAGGGAAAGCGCTCCCTGCACGATGCTGCACCGGAACGCCACAGACCGCTGAAGCCCAGTAAACAAACAGAAAAAACCCAGAGTTAGTTACAAAACATAGAGTATGCCTTACCTAAGTCCCGCAAACAGCAACATACATACCGGGGAAAGCGCTCCCTGCACGCCGCTGCACCGGAACGACCCAAACCGCTGAAGCCCTGCAAACAAACAGAAAAAAAACAGAGTTAGTTACAAAACTTACAATATGCCTTCCCTAAGACCCGCAAACACCACCATACATACCGGGGAAAGCGCTCCCTGCACGACGCTGCACCGGAACGCCACAGACCGCTGAAGCCCTGTAAACAAACAGAAAAAAACCAGAGTTAGTTACAAAACATAGAGGATGCCTTCCCTAAGTCCCGCAAACAGCAACATACACACCGGGGGAAGCGCTCCCTGAACGCCGCTGCACCGGAACGACACAGACCGCTGAAGCCCTGCAAACAAACACAAAAAAAACAGAGTAAGAGTTAGTTACGAAACATAGAGGATGCCTTACCTAAGTACCGCAAACAGCAACATACATACCGGGGAAAGCGCTACATGTACGACGCTGCGCCGGAACAAAACAAACCGGGGAAACACCGGGGAAGCCCTGTAACAAAGAAACAAAGACAAAGTTAGATTAAAGAAAAGCAAGCAAACAACAAAACAATGACAAACATAAAATATCGCTTACCATACTGCTTCGGGAAGCCTTCGCCTCACAGCAACCGACACGAAAATGACCGTGGAAAGGGTGAAACCAAAAAAAAGAAAGAAAAACACGCCCACCAGCGAAAAAAGGGCCGGGCTGCGATAATTAGAAAAGTTGGTAAAAACACGCCCCCGAATCCGAAAAGGACGGGGCCTGTTCGGAGTGACGGACCTCTTCTCCAATGGCTGGCCAGCATTCAAGAGGCCAGCCAATGGAGAAGAGGGGAGAAGAGGGGCGGGTTCAAGCCCCTCTTCTCCAAGTCATTATGTCTCGCGAGCGAGACTGCGCAAGCGCAGCCTTTGCTAGCCGAGACCTAAAAAGGGAGTTTTCGGCCTGACTTTACCAAGTCGAGTTGGCAATTTAACACTTCACACAGGCTGCAATAGTAGACCTGGGACATGTTTTAAGGCGCAACTTAAATGGGTGGCACAATAAGCGCTGTGGGCCCACTAGTAGTACTGGCCATAGGTATGTGGTGTACCACTTTGCAAGGGACTTATTAGTTAATTAAATATGCCAAACAGGTGAAAGCCAATTTTACCATGTTTTAGGGAATAAGCACAAGTAGTTTAGCACTGGTTAGCAGTGGTAAATTGCACAGAGTCCTAATGGCAACAAAAAATAATTTTGCAGAACAGGAGTGGTGAAGGCAAAAGGTTTAGGGGAAATGCGACCCAAGGGTGTAGGGTCTAACAGAACAGGCCTCAACTAGGCTTCCGCCATGTACCCAGAGGAACATGGTTCAGCCAAGTAGATGCCAGGGTACAGGGGTAGTCCTCGACACTAGCGCAATTGTGCAGTCATAGGGGAGAGGGTGACTGGGAGAAAGTGGAGAAAGGAAATCAGCACGCTGAGAAACAGACATGGCCAAATCAAAATTCCCCATTATCGAAGACCACAAATTGAGAATTATAAAGATAAAGTATGACCCAGCTGTAGTTTACTTTTGGTTGTGGTTTTATAAAAGATGTTTGATAAAGGCTTTATTCCATCAAGCATTTAGGGAACCTGGACATGCATTGGTAGCTCACAAGGAAAATATTTAACTTTATTATTCAAAGGAATCCCTATGTGAAAGGAAAGGAAACACTGAAATATGTTGTAGAATTCCTTCCCTGACCACAGTGTTCTTTATTCCTCTGAGGGTGGGAGCCTACATGCTTGGTCCACCTGCAAAGACCTAACAAAGAAGAAAAGACAACTGTCAGCCAAGATTCTGTCCGATTAAAGAGCATTATGCCCGTCAGTGAAACTTCAGACTAATCATCCTGAGGAGACCATCTCATTGTTGAGCTGAGATTTCTCTGTGAATTTCCTTTCTTGAGTCTAAGAACAAATGGACTGTAAAGTAAACCAAGTCAACCTGTTGGTGTCTACGATCAAACCTGCAACAGCAACCTACGAACCTGACAATACCATCATAGTGGAAGGACCTGCCGCAATTGACTGGAGGCTGCAACTGCTGACGAAGACGTACAGCCACCGCTGCAGTGGGGCTTATGTGCATCAGTAAGATCAAAGAGGCACAGCTGCTGCTGTGACCCTGCGTCTGCTGTGCGACCCTGTGCCTGCTGACAAAAGATGGTATGACTATGCACACCACCACAACCTCTATGCGAAGTTGTGTCCCACAGACAGGTAACAAACACAAGGGCATGAAAGACTGAGAAACTATATCTTACACTAAAAAGCTACTTTTGCGTGATAGAAGGATGTTAGAATCCGGGTTCTCTGGTTGGCACAGGTAGGTACTTGTGACAAGCAGGGAACCTTTCCTCTAGTCAGGGTAAGGGGTTACACTACTAAAACAACCCCTTGCTCACCCTCTAGGTAGCTTGGCGCGAGCAGACAAGGCTTATCTCAGAGCGTTATAGGTTAAGCATTTGTGAACACATACAGTAACCAAGTGACAACACTACAAATGGACACCACACAGGTATTTATATTAAAAATAAGGATTCTTTATATAGGATTATCACAAGACCATTAAACGATTAAAAATACACAATACGGTTGCTTAGTTGGTAGAAGATTGCTTAGTTTCTCTTAAGTTCTTAAATGCGACACTTTAAGTCAATGTACCTTAGATGCGACACGCAGGGCAACGAAAGTGTTGCAGCGATGCAGATGTGTTGAAGTTCTTGGTGCAAAAGAAATAAAGACGGGATCTTCCAGATGCGTTACGCTTCTCCGATGTTGCGAGAAGGCTTGACAAGATGCGTCAGCTACAGCGGCGTCACCCATGACGAGATGCGACGACAGCGGCCTTGGCAGCGGCACTCTTCTCCGACGTTGCGAGACGCTTCCGCTCGATGCGATGCTGCAGCGGCGACACCCCTTCTGCGAGATGCGACGACAGCGGCTCCGACGGCGGCACGCTTCTCCGTGGATGCGAGGCGCTTTTCTGGTTGCGGTGCAATGCGACAACTACGATGGCTGCGATGGCAACACGCTTCCTCCTCGATGCGAGACTCTTCGCTCGATGCAGTGCAATGCGACAGCTACGATGGCTGCGATGGCGACACGCTTCTTCGGCGTTGCGATATACTTCCGGAAGGATGCGAGACGCTTCCGCTCAATGCGATGCTGCAGCGGCGACACTCTCTGCGAGATGCGACGACAGCGCCTCCGACGGCGGCACGCTTCTCTTCCTTGCTTCGCGCTTGCAGCTCCTTGCGACACGCAGTCCGTCAGAAGGCCCACCAACAGCAGCAGGCACTTCTAAAAGACTCTGGGGAGCTGGGGGTGAAGTCCACTGGTCCTGGGACTTCGTTCAGGGGGCAAGCTCAGTTCAAGCCCTTGGAGATCTTTTCAAAGCACAAGTTTAAGCAAAGTCTTTAGTAGTCTTTCTCCTCTCCTTCAGCAGCAAGGCAACCACTGCAGGCCAATCCCCCAGGTCAGGGACAGTTACTCCTCCTAGAGCTTTCCCAGTTCCTTCTCCTCTGGCAGAGGTTCTTCTTGTTTCAGCAGGATCTAATTTCTTGGGAGCAGGGTCCCAATACTTATACCCCTAATTCCTTTGTTCCTCTGGGGTTGAGGGGCCTTTGCCCAGTCCAAACCAGTTCTTGAGCAGTCTGTTGACATGACTCTGCTTTTCTATTCAGGGTGCAGGGCAGAGCCATCAGCCGCTCCGCAGGAGGTGGAGCCAGCATTGTGGTAGCAGAGCACAACCCAATTCAGAGCCCAGGTGTACTCCTCCCACCCATCTGACTGCCAATCTTCCTATTCACCACCAGGCTACCTAGCCCTGCCCCTCTGGGTTTCCCCAGCCCTGTCACTCACACAACCAGACAGGCAGATACACATCATAGCAGAGGCGGGCTGAAATGGTCAGGCAAGCAAGTACCAACTTTCTAAAAGTGGTATTTGCAAACACAGAATATTAAAATAAACTTTACTGAAAGATGTACTTTATTATTCTGAGTTCAGGCATACTAAACTCGATTTTCTACCATGTTCCCTGGGTCTGTTAGGATCATAGAATGTAACCATTCTAACAGCTCATTCTGGCCTATGGAGAACAGGTAGCCTTACAATAGTGAAAAACGAAAATGGCTGTAATTCACTATTAGGACATGCCACACACATCAGGGCTTGTCCTACCTTATGCTTACAATGCACCCTGCCCTTGGGCCTACCATAGGGGTGACTGATATGAAGTTAAGGGAAGGTTTAGGGACTGGCAAGTGTGTGCACTTACCCAGTCAGCATGGCAGTACCAGACTGCACACAGGTTCTGCAATGGCAGACCCTAGATACATTTTACCAGGCTGCTTCTGTGGGTGGCACAACCAGTGCTGCAAGCCCACCAGCAGCATTTGTATTTACAAGTCCTGGCACTCCTGGTGCACTTTACTGGGGTCTGACAGTAAACCAAATAAGCAAATCATGGAATCCAACCAACATATACATTTTACATAGGGAGAGCATATGCACTTTAGCACGGAACAGCAGTGGTAAAGTGCCCAGAGTCATAGAATAGCCAACAATAGATCAGAAAAAGTACAGGTGGAAGGCGAAAAGTTTAGGGACCATCCAGCCAAAAGGGCCAGGTCCAACAAAGGAGTAACAATTGCCACTATGAACGCTTTTTGAAGGATATGAACTGAATTGACCTACTGGTTATAGAATTTAGTGATTGCGCACATAAGCCAAACAATGAACATCTGTGTTAATTCTCACCCCAGAGATTACCCCTGTTACTAGAACGCTGTTGTGGTGTAGGGACTGTAATAAAATATTATACAAATGTGGTTTATTTACCTAGAGACCACTAAATGTCTTTCTAGAACTCCGTAGCTTACTGCACTTTAATCTGCGTAATATTTTGTTTTGCTGTAATACTAAAGTACTTGTGTTTTTATGAAGAGAAAAACTGGGCTGGACAATGAGTTATAGTGTCTTGTGTTTGAGTTCTGACTTTCTTATCCCAACACTGCCTCCCTGTGAAGCCTCAGACTCCTCCGCCTTGTTACCCTGAGAGTCAAGTGCAGAAAGAATGTACTTGGCCTGCTTTGCAGTGGTATAGTAAGACAGTCCCCAGCACACCAGAGGCAAAAGACCCCAACCACCATGGCTGTGGCACACTAGCTCCTGCCTACCATTAGGGTCACTTTTGGGTGCGTTACTACAGGGCAAATTGTTTTGTGGTAGTTTTTCAAAATAGCGAAATTAATATTCTTCCACATTTTAGACATATTCTTTTTTAAACCCAGATCAAAATTATCGTGATGCTTATTAACTTGTTTGCAACTTTCCAAGGCATGCGGTCTGCTTTCAGTGATAATGCACTGAAATCAAGCATTTTGTTTGTAAGTGTAGCCTAATTTAATTAATTAGGAACCAAGGTCAGTTAGAGTCTGAGACCGTATACTATGGCAGTCGATGGAGGCTACATCTGCAGGTAGTCTACCTCTTCGATCATGCGCGCATAAACTGTTGTGGGCTGCAACACGACATTTTTATTGTATACTTGTACTTCATTGCTTCCAGTCTTCCCAAAGTTGACTTCTTTTCCTTACTGGATTCTGGTAAAGCTAACGTAATTAATACCACGTTCTATTTGAAAGCCTTGAATTGAACAGAAATACCTGCAGTGAGTAAAGCAGTAATCTAAAATATTGTTATTGCCTGTGCAAAAAATATGTGCAATCTACAGGAGAAATATCTGCAGATCTGCATTCCGATCTCTAGATTTCTATCAAAAGAGAACGCCGACTACAGGTACTCGCTATTGAGCAAGATACTTGCAGGACTCTCCAAAAAGAATTACATGAATGCTAAAATAAATTATCATTCTTACCTTGAAACAAACAATCATTAAATTATCCTGTTAAAATCCGCGTATCCGATCTAAACGTATTAGTAAACAATGAGTTTAGTTACTGTTTCATCCCAACTCTAGTGGTTTGTACATATTACACACCAAAAAGATTGTAGGTGCTCTTTTGCGACATTTTTACAAATACTGTTACAAGTAAATCCTTGCTTAACTTGAATATTTAGTGAAGTAAAAAGATAAGTTACCAAACTACCTTCAGCCTGGCCTCTACGAGATGTTATTGTCGGTAGGGCAAATGACCGAAAGACATTTCATTCAATTCAATCCTTACCTGCTTTGCTCAGGCTCAAGCCCCAAGTCACTGACAAAGCTCACCAACATAGAGCTGTGTTATCCTGTAGATCTGGGATGTGGTCCAACTATTGAGGCCCAATTGCTCCTTTTGGTGCAGGATAAGATGGACCAGAACATGTTTAAACTATTTTGTCATGATGCGTATGAGCTAAAACACAATTCAATACTGCTTCATCTGTAGAAGATCAATATGCCCGTTTGCATAGAAAGATTGGCTTAAAACTTCCCTTTGGACTTTAGAAGTAGGTTTCGAGGTATCTATAGAAGTGTATATTGGTCTCAATGTATCGTCTTTTCTATGCACCAGGCCCACATTATTTCCTGGGTTAGTTACTCAGACGGAAATAAATACATTCCAAAATAATTTGATAAAGTTAACATAAAGCTTACTGGAATCTAGAACGTTGACTATTGGATACTTTCAAGTCACACAAATTAAATATTGTCTTTGCCTGCTTATTGCTTGCCCCCTCCCTCATGCAGTCCTTCCCAAAATTCAACAACTCTCAGACGAGCCTTGTGTCTCAGCTCAGGACTCTGGTAGTCCCATCCTTGGCTCCCTTGGCAGAAGTCTTAAAAGCTATCTTTTCAAACACACTGCATTCTCCTGGAATCCCTCTTATGCTTGACATTAAAAGTCTAGCCCAGTTTGAGTCCTCACAGATGATCTACAAAGGTTGCTTGATTTCACCCTCATACTTCTCCCAAATGCTGCTTGAATTATTTGCCTTCTCTTTGGCTGTAACTGTACCACGCTCTGATGCCATTGTGCAGAGGTCTCTTCTATATAATCATTAGAGTTAGTAAATAAGCTTATTTTAATGATGGTAGGGACACATTAAATAATTAAAGATATTTTAGTCAAACTGTGGTATGACTCCCAGTTTCAGGGAAGCGTAGGTGCTCTCATGCATACCTGCTTTCTAGTGCACCCTTAAGAAAGTGCACTTAGGTGAATTAAGCATCCTCCTCAACACAAGCACACTCACAGGGAAGCAAACCCACATGAGCACTCACATTGTCCTATTAGCACACCAAGAAATATGAGTTTATGTTCCTCTCAGCAAGAAGCCAACTCACTGAAACACACATGCACCGCTGTGGAAACGGCGTCCCCATGGTACCTGGCTGCATTTATAGACTGTGAATGGAGTTTTACACAGCTATTTGGCATTATGTTTACCCTTCTCACCTTCTAATCTAAAGTGTCTCGTGAAGAACAAAGGGTGCTACAGACCTTTCACTAAAACCTGGACTAAACATCACTCACAGCAACGTTTGAGATTCACTCTGCTAAAATTGGATCAGTGCATGCAGTGGCCTCTATGTCTGTGCAGATCTTATCCAGTCAGTGTGGGAGGAAGAATCACAGTTAATAACGATAATGCAGTAGCTCCAGCTCTTGAGAGCCTCTGCAGGATATCAGATCTCTTTAAGCGGCCTGCCTGTCAAAATAAACCATCACCCTGACTAGTTCTCACGAGTTTCATAAGTAATTAAACCGAATGGAAACAAAAACACCGACGGAGATTTATTTGAATATCTTTTTAGAGTCTTCTGTTTTTCTTGAATAAAATTGGCCACCCTCTTCCACACAAAGGTTTAGTGGCACAGTTAGTTGAATAAACCCTCTCTAGGCACTACAGTGCTTTTCATGGCACAACGCAACATTGTGTAACCAACACACACTTGGGGATCACCTAGAGATGGGTCCCTAGAAACCTCTGTCGCCTAGGACGCAATCTCTCTCCTGGCCACCGAATTTATACACTACTGCTAAGGCACAAACAATTGGAAATCTGGCAATAAGCCATGTTTTTGTCACAAATCCTCCAAGTAAAGGGACTTTACTCCACACGCAGACACTTCATTACTTCATTGCTACATCATTAGCAAACAATAACAAATCAATAATGACAGAAGTAACAAGAAAAAAAGGATAGCCCACCTCAAAGCAGTCAATAAACACTTGTTAGAACCAGAAAAAGAAGGATAGCCCACCTCAATGCAGTCAATAAACACTTGTTATACACACATATACTGCACTCCATGAATAATAGCAATAGCAAAGAAGTCTAAAAAATGGTAGCTCAGATCAGTCGGGACAAAACAGAGCCCCTATATGAGTCCTCTTCCACATAGGTGGACCCTCTTTGAGCCAGTCTCAACATCAACACAGCTCTCAAAGCTACCACATATCAGGTGCCATCTGTCATCCACCATTAAGTTTAGCACTCAAACCCCTCCTCAATATAACAGGTCCTCTTTCCCTTAGGCATCTCCGTTGACATAGTGGCAACTAAAACTGGACATACCCTATCATTCCCCAAGAAAGTATCTCTCGATGCAGACAAGTTTGGGAACGGCCAACCAATTACACACTTGTCATTACTCTAAAATATAAATGATAAAGCTGACTCCGTAGAGCTGTATTACCAAATTAACAGGGACACTCTTCTGCTTCGGCTCCATTCTACAATTTGATCCTGGTAGAGCACTAAAAAAGTCATCATCCAAGTGATGGTTAACAGCCTTACTTACTCCTTCTTTTTGCTTCTACTTGACGAATATGTGATGTTACAATGCAGACAATTATAACACATTCTTTTACAACGCAGTTTTTACATCGCAATTACCATTACATTGCATTCCATTACAATGCATACCATTACAACGCATAATACTTTTAGGGCAACATTGGGGTAAGTGTTGGATAATGTAGGGGTAACAATTACTATTCCCACTCCAGTGAGTGCAACAGTAGGGAAAGTGTTGGATAGTGTAGGGGTAAAAATTACTATTCCCATGTACCCCAAAACCCATACCCACCCTAAAACTAAAAAATCTTCTCCATTACTTACCTTATAATGCGTTGTAATGGCATGCGTTGTAATGACATGCGTTGTAATGACATGCGTTGTAATGTCATGGAATGTAAAGGCAGCTGCGTTGTAAAAGTTACGCTGTAAAGGTAGTGTGTTGTAATGACTGCGCTGTAATGGATGTTTTCCCTACTTGACCTCACCTTGGCAGTGTTAATCCTGCAGCCCTAACAAACATGATCAATGCACGCACGGAATTCTCACAACACCTTACTCACTCTTATCACACCAACTGACAGAAATTCTTCCAGTTAGGAGGCCGAAGATCTCAGTAACTTCTAATTATTGCAAGTATGCCAAGGATGCATCTTCTCCTCTATCATCTTCAACCTGTTCGTGAAGACCGATTTGCTCATAACAGTCTCAAGATCCATCTATAGATCGAATAGATTCTCTCTACCTGAAATTCTTAATAACTTGATGTACAGCGCTTACATCCCCAAATAAGACTTCAGAAGAACCGTTCAATCTTCTTCCTATCCTGAGCAACACTAGCTCCTTGAATACGAATTAAGTGAAAAAATAAAAGCAGGTGGTGAGCCTGCCCTCTCATTGCCTTGAACAACGAGAAAAACATTCCTCCACACATCCGGTTTACCCTCATACTTTCAGTACTGCTTCAAAAAGCAACTTATTCACAATCAATAAAAGGCCTACAAGCTTTTCATGCCTCTGGCCTGCCAACACTATTTTAATCTTCAGGTTTGCAGTAAAAAATGTTCTAGTAAAAAAGTGCTGTGTATAAAGTTTGAGTCAATTTAGTATTTCAAAATGATATAAAT
Source organism: Triturus cristatus (assembly GCF_964204655.1). Taxonomy (NCBI): domain Eukaryota; kingdom Metazoa; phylum Chordata; class Amphibia; order Caudata; family Salamandridae; genus Triturus; species Triturus cristatus. The sequence goes on along the minus strand of NC_140579.1, from coordinate 557,058,189 downwards.
GTACATCACAATATTTTTGTTTCACTCCACTTCTAAACAATCCTTGTTTAGATGGATTGTCTCTTACACAACCCTTTGTTATCAGAATGCTATCAAAATCCGGCCTGGTAGGTATTTATTTTTGTATTCTGCATTTTGCTTGATACTTCATTACACAAAAATATTCTTCATTCTCTTTACCCACTAAGTATACAAGTTGGAATTGATCATTTTGCTATGCACAATTTTATTCAGTTGGGTTCATAATTTGCAAAAAATAACATAATACATACATATATTTCTGTAAGGATGTGGGTCACACTTTTGTGGTCAAAATATTGACCTACAATATTCACAGAATCAACTGCCACCATATTGTCAAGGAGACTCGAAAGCATTAAAATAATAAATCAATACTTCTCCATATATACTTACCCTGACAGCATAGCTGTAGTTGATTTAGTGGAATCAGTATTTTTGTAGTTTAATGTTTATCACGATATGACCATGATATTGCATCATACAACCCATTCAGATTTCATAGCAATATGCCACTGGACATCTATGTTGATTAGTGCTTATGTTGTCACATAGATGAAATATTGAACCTGAAGCTTATTTCCAGCACTAAACAAATCTGGATTAAAAACCATTTTGTAATTCACAGATTTGCAATAGTGTTCCTGCCATGGGGAAGTGGCTAAGAACTGCTACCTCTGACCCTTCCTAGCCCTCACCCCAATACCTCACCAAAATAATAGTGCACATTAATTCTGGCAGCACAAAGGCAAACAGTCTACGGTCATTTCATTACATTGTAGCTTAATGACTGCATATTCTAAATCTTCTCTGTCACTTCTATGTCTTAGACAATGAACAGTGCGTATCTGTTCAGAGGGTTCCCACTCTGAGACTGTTTGACTCCCCCAGAAGAAAATGCATGAAGTACTGCTATTTATAAAAACATCAATGACCTGATATCTCACAAAAGTCTTTAGTTTATCGATCTAAGACTATGATCTGGTTCCATGCAATATGTCTTCATTGATCAACCATTGATCAGTTTTAGGGTTTTGCAGTATAACACCCTATAAATGTTCAGTTCAATCTCTATCGCTCTAAAGCCAATCCTTACCAACTTACATTCTCCAATCCAGTCTTTAAAACTTTCTATGCCAATACATATCAAATTCCAAATCAATCCTTATCAATGTCAAGACCAACCATATCTATCTACAATTCAGTTATTTTTAACCAGAAAACAAAGCTCTATAAATTACCAACCCAGTAATTTCGTGGAGATTTTTTTTAAATAGCTGGTTTTGACATGTAAGGGCTGTGTTATAAGTATCTTATTCTATGCTTTTAATTTAAATATTTCCTCTATGTAGAGAAACAATTTATTAAGTAATAGGTTTGATGAGTTTAAAAATGGACAGTTACTCTGTGGGGTCCTCAAGCTATTGAAAATTTACCCAGAAGCGGCTAAGATGAGACCGAATGAGTCCTTAGTTTATTAAAAAACATCAGATGTGTTTGAGATAGATCTTTGCAACAGTGGGTAAAAGTTCCACCAATCAATCAATCAAAACATTTATAAAGCCGCAAACCCCCCCAAAGGGTGACTAGGGGCCAACTCAGATGTTTTTTTTTATTATTATTTATTTATTTATTTTATTTTGCAAAGTCAAAATAAAAAAAGGAAATAGTACAGAGGTATGACATTCAAGACGCCCACCCCTCCCCCCACCCCCCACTCTGTAAAACTACGGAATCAGTGGCACAGAAAGAAGGGTAAACATAAGTAAATGGCGCTATAAGAATCAGAAGAGAAAAGAAAGGATAATAATAAAGGAGAGGATACTAAGAAATAATCCAGGCGTCAAAAAAAAAGAAAAAAGAGAAAAGAATATAAGAACTTAAGGAAAAGAAAACAGGCAAGGGAGAGAACACAGGCCGGGTTAGCCCGGCTTCTCTAGCCAAGATGTTAGCTTTCCCCAAACATCCATGCCCTTCTTACGACTTTTGCGCCCTTTCCTGGCGTAGACTGCTTTTTCTAGGTAAGTAGCGACTAGTCTGGCCAGCCACTGAGAGAATGGTGGGGGATCAGCATCCAGCCATGCGGAAGCAACACAGATCCTCCAGACTGCCATTGCAATGAATATTAAGCCCCCACTTTTGATCCTGATGGTTTCGGACTGAGTCCCCAACAGGATGACTGTGGGGGTTAGCACAATAGTCTGGGTGGTGACTTCCCCTAGAAATTCCTGTACCTTAAGGAGGATTGAGGCGAGTTTAGGACAGGTTGCAAATATGTGAATTGAGTCGACACCAAACTCAGAAAACCGGGGGCATAGTGTCCCTTTGCCAACTCCCCACTTGGCGATTTTATTGAGGATAATGTACAGAAAAAATATGGTTTTAAAATGTTGTGCCTGTAGTTTGGCTGACAGCAAGATGTTTTGAGACAATGCTAAGGAGTTGAAAAATGTGCTGTGTGAAGATTCGAGTTTGGTGTGCCATTTATCGGCTATCTTTTGTAAGTCATCTGGGGTTTGTCTATTTAGTATGTTATACAAAAGACCTATCCGAGGGGCCGTGGTGTCACGTAGTTTGTTGAGAAGTTCCACTTCCGTGAACCCTGCATTGCCCCCAACCTTTCTGGAAAGAAAATTAGATATGGATAGATACTTGAAAACGTCTTGGTTTTTCAGACTGTATTTAAATTGCAGGTTTACGAATGATTTGACTCCCTCGCTAGTAATGAGATCCCCCAGTTTCATAATGCCTGCCCTGTGCCAATCTGAAAAGTAGGACCTGCCAAAAATAGCGGGAAGATTGCAATTTGTCATGATGGGAGAGTAATAGTTAAATCTTCCCAACCCGAATATTTTGCAGATATTACGGAAGACCATATATGAGTTCATTAAGGTCTTGAATCTCACACGTTTGTAGTATCCAAACGAGGTCTCTCGGAGAAGACAGCTCCAGTGCTCTTCACCCAGTAGAAGTTGGAAAGGCAAGGAGAGGCCAGATATAGGTGAGAGGGGGGGTTCCCTCACCAGCTCAGAGCTGTATTGCATAACTGCGGCCCAGTAGTAAAGCATAATGTTAGGGAAGGCCCACCCACCCCGCTCTCTAGGAAGAGATAGTTGCCTTAGAGCCCTCCTTGGTTGTGAGTAGGCCCAAATAAACTGCGTGAATATTTGCTGGAATTTCTGCAAATTAGCTTTGCTGAATTCCAGGGGTACAGTGCGAAAGAAGTAAAGAAGTTTAGGAAAGTATGTCATTTTAATTATGTTGCATCTACCAACGAGGGTCAGGTGTAGGTTATCAATTTGTTTAAGGGCCTTCTTGGTTTTTGCAGCGAGAGGAGCTAAGTTATCTGTTACGATTTCGTCAATATTGGCAGATATGAAAACCCCCAGATATTTAGCTTTTGGCACTACCCTGGCATCAATCCAGGTGATTTCCCTGTTTATGATTATTTGGGTTTTATTTTTGTTCAAGGCGTAGCCCGAGATTTTCCCAAATTTTTGTGCCTCTAGCTCCAATGCTGTTATGGCGTTCTCGGGATCAGGGGAAGTTATGGCCAGGTCGTCCGCATAAGCCATGATTTTATTGTTAATGCCCTGGGTGCTAATTGCTAAGATGGTGGGATTCCTTTCAATTTGTTTAATGAATGGGTCTAGGTAAAGGGCAAATAACAGAGGGGAGCAAGGACAGCCCTTTCTAGTGCCCCGGGAAATGTTAAATTGGTCAGTAAGTCGCCCATTAATGGAGACACAGGCCATCGGTTTTAAATATAGAGCCTGTACCGCCTGCGTAAGTCTAGTCCCAAAACCCATCCTGCCCATGACAGCCCACAAGAACCGCCAGGAGACCCGGTCAAATGCTTTTTCAGCATCTAATAATGTTAATGACATCGGGTCTCCTGTTACCTGCGCTGCGTCAAACAGGGTAATGGCCCGCCTGACGTGTTCCGTGGTGCCTTTTTTAGGAATAAAACCATGTTGCCATTCTGAAACTAAGGACTCGATCACAGAAGATATTCTGGATGCCAGTATTTTAGAGAAGACTTTGGAGTCGCAGTTGATAAGGGTGATGGGTCTGTATGAGCTCATCTCTAGTGGGGACTTACCCTTTTTGGGGAATATAGAAATTCTAGCATTGGACCAGGAAGCAGGGGGGGGAAGCCCCATTAAAGATAGATGTTACCACGTCTGTGAGGATTGATTTAATTTGAGGGGCGAAGATCTTATAGAACTCTACAGGAATACCATCCATTCCTGCGGCTTTCCCGTCTGGTAGGCTGGATAGAGCTTCCATGATTTCATCCCAAGTTGGAATGAGTTCTAGCAGCTCGCTGTTATCAGAGTTAAGCTGTCTAAGATCTATCTCGCTTAGGTAGCTAGCTATCTCGCTTTCGAGTGAGCCAGCCGCTGCGGTTCTCCTCAGTGTATAACTCGGTGTAAAATTCCTGAAACCCCTTCTGTATTGCATTAGGATCATTAGTCTCATTCCCTGTAGTTAATTTGATTGCATGTATTTCACTACTTGTGGACTGTTGCCTGGTTTTGACGGCTAGATGATGCCCAATGCAATCACTGCACTCGTAATTTTTTTCCCGCAGTGTGGCCCACTTAGCTGCAGTTTTTTCCGCAAATACTGCTCCTATTTCTGCTTTAGCAAGGACTACCTCTTTTTGGGCATTTTCAGTATCCTGTCCTGACTTAACCAATAAGACCAGGTTTGTTTCTGCTCTCCTTAGTTTCTCCTGCAGATCACTAATTACCAACTTCTCCTTCCTGTTTTTCCTTACTGCGAACCTCAAAGTTTCGCCCCCCTGACCCCGCCTTTAGTGTGTCCCAGACAGTCATCGTTGAGGCAGTTCCGATGTTTATTTCCAGGAATTCCTGGATCCAGCCTTGCATATGTGCCCGATAGCCTGCGTTTTGTAAAAGGGCTTTCTCGAAACTCCATCTAGGTGCCTCCTTCCAATTTCCTAATCCCTTGATGTTTACTATAAGAGGGTTATGATCTGACATAAAGCGAGGTGCAGTGTCTATGGTACAATTACTAAGAAGTGAAGATGAAACAAAAAAGTGATCTAATCTAACAAGAGTGTTGTGTGGGGCCGAGAAAAAGGTGTAGCCAGGTTGCGTAGGATTTAAACTGGTCCAGATATCACTTAGCCCGTGGATCTGAACTAGGTTAACTAGTGCTTGGAATACTCTGGGCTTTCTGCCTTTGTATCTCCATTTGCTGTCAATTTTCCACTCGGAGGGCAAATGTATATTGAGGTCGCCACATAGGATGATAGGAGTGGGCCAGCTCCCCTGAGACCATGTTAATAATCCCTGGGTCATCTACATTGCTACCATACAGTGAGCAGAGGGTAAAAGATGGGTTAGAGGGAAGGTGGCATTCAGTTATTACCCATCGGCCCAGTGGATCTGATTTAACCCGGGGATTACTAAGAGAAAGTCTTCTATCTGCCATAATTCCTACCCCTTTTGTCTTGGCGCCCTGTGTGGTAGCCCCCACGACTTTGAACCCTAGTGTATCTAATAGATGTTTCTGTGAACCCTCTATGTGAGTCTCCTGGAGGCAGATTATATTGCCCCCTAGAGAGCGTAGACCTTGAGCAACATTTTGCCTTTTAGAGGTGTCATTCAAACCGCAAATATTGGCAGAGACAAGCCTAAGTGAATCTATCTTAGCCATCTAGATGTTGAGAGGAAACGTTTCACCTCGCCCAATATCTTAACAAGTGAGTACGGAGATATATACGTGCCAAAGAGTGCCCTTAATTCTTCTGTGCCATTTCTAGTGCCCGTCCCATCCTCCCTCCCTCCCCCCCGCCCAGCCCACCACCCCTTCTTCTGAGCAATCAGGAATAACCTGAGTGATGATAGTCAGTCATGAGCCCCGGCTGTCAACCACGCCTAAAAAGAACCAAATTAAGCTTTCATTCGGCTAGTAGCCCCCTTGTTTAAAAAAACGGAAGAAACAATCAAGAAAACAAAGGGCTGCCCACTATTTCAATTTTAAGATTCACATAAAGCTGCCGTAGTGCGACCATTGTCACGGCCCTTGGAGGCTTGCAAATTTATAGAAACTATAGAACGAGAATAAGAGCAGAGAGGAAATAGCAGGGGCAAAAGAATGATCTTATCATCTAAGACTCTTCCTGGATTTCAGCTCGTTCAAGTATTCACCAGCTTTTACTTCAGATAGGAAGACTTTGGTGCCCTGTTGAAGATTACTTTGAGTCTAGCAGGGTTCATTAAGTATACTTCGGCCCCCAGCTGCTGAAACTGAGAGATCAGTTGTCTCAGGCGCCATCTCCGCTCTACTGTCTGATGGCAAAAGTCAGGTTTAGCGAAAAATATTATACCATTGGCCCCTTTCTTGGAGTTAGGGCGAACCTGATCGTAGATTAACTGTCTAAGAAGAAAGTTGCCAAAGTAAACCAGGAATACCCTTGGCTGTCCCCCAGTGGTGTTGCCGCGGTCATGTTGCCGTCTCTGGTTAAAGGGAAAGCGGTGCTCCCTCTGCACCTCGCGATCCCAATCCCAGCCCTGTTGGTCAGGAAAGGAGTCCTGCAAAAGTTTCACAATGAAGCGTCTGGGGTCGTCCCCTTCCTTCCCCTCCGGAATACCAAGCAGGCGGAGATTGTTCCTGCACTGGCGGTTTTCCTGGTCCTCCATCTTAGACATTAGGTCTACCAGGCAGGCAGTATTAGACTCGCTCTGTTGCTTGACTCCCACGGATTCAGTTTCCAAATGCTCGGTACGCGCTTCCACCATGGAGACGCGGTCGCTAATGTCGGTGCAGTTTTTATTCAGCCTTCTTATGCCTCCCTGAAGATTCTTTGCAGCACTTTTGGCTGCGCGATTGTCGGCCCGGACCTCCTCCTGAAACTCTTTGATGGAAGCTAGGATAGAGGCAAGGGAAGGCTCAGCTAGGTCTGCAGGCGGGTTTTTTGTAGACCCCCACTGTGTTGTGCTGGGATCATCCTCGTCCAGAGGATAAGACATTTGAGAGTCTGAGTAGTCCCATTTCAACTGGCTGCGCCGCTTGCTCTTCCTTCTGGGTTTCTTTGGTCGCTGGACCGTGCCAGGGTCCTGATTTGAGGCCTCACTGTCTCCTTCACTTGTGTTGGACCCTCCCTCACCCGAAGAGGTAGGTGTGCTATCGGAGAAGGAATAGAAATGCTCAGGCCCTGCTTCTGGGGTCCAAGGAGCTTGTGCGCCAGGGGGAGCCTCTAGGCGCTGGATAAAGTTGGATGTACCCGATGTCTGCATTTCTGGCGCTGTGAGAGGGATGCCAAGGCTCACAACATTGGAGCCATTGCCAAGTTCCTGCGCTACAAAGGGCAGAGTTGATAAAGTTTGTTGCATGGTTGCCCCTTTTGGGGGATTAATAGGAGGTACACAGAGAGAGTTACCTAAGTTCGTAGCAGGATCTGATAGCCCTACAGAGGTGCCATTGGTGCTAGTGCCAGCGTCAGTGCGTGGCATTTCCCTGGGTCCGGTTTCTGCCAGGACAGTCTCTTGGTTAGCCGCTAAGCAAGCCTTTTGCTGCGGAACGGGTGCAGATACTGGTGCAGTCAGCATGGTTAGTGGGGCCGTGGCGACACTCTCAGTGGGGAGCGCAAGGGTCTTGGAAATAGCGCCTGAGGATCTGACTCCCATAAACATTTTTGCTAGGGGGGGCTGCATAGATGTTGAATCTTTCGTGTCTTTTATGTCTTTAAGCGGCCCGCCCCCCCCCTGCTCTACCCAACAGTTTTTTGCTGCCACTAACCTCTTGCCTGGGTTTAACAGTCCCTTCTGTAGATGCAGCGTCCCTGGGTTCTCTGGGCTCGAGGATGGCTGCTGTCTTCGTTTTGCCACCTTTCCTGGCCCCCCGGGCGCTCATGTCTGGCTGCAGAACTTGCTGAATGATGGAGCCAAAGGTGCTGTGAGCGGCGAGGTCCAGATCAAGGCCGCGATAAAGCACCGATCTGGCAGGGACAGGGGATCCGATGGGTGGATGGAAATACAAAAAGTGGCCTTGATTCTTGCCTCGCAGGTAGTGCCACATCCGCGTAGTAATTGCCGAGATTCGTGACCTCCCAGTGGCAGCCTCAGCGTTCTCTGCGTTCTCAGAGCCGGCATCGCATCGCAGGACGCAGGGCGGCTAGCCGATCAGTCACGCGTCTGGCGTGAGCAGCCGAGCAGCGCGAGCACTCACGCTGACTTCATCTTGCTCGCCAACTCAGATGGTTTCTAAGAGCTTTCTTAAATGGAAAGAGTTGTTGGAGATGTCTCCGATCTTCAAGCAGAACATTTCATAGAGTGCTGGCAATTAAGAGGGAAAGATTTACCCCTTAATTTTTCCAGGCGATATTAGGAGGCACCAACACACATTTGCCTGCAGATTCAGAACAGTTTAAGTCAAAACTTTGTCTCAAGTATTCCGGTGCTCTGCCATTCTTTGGTTTGTGTGTAAGGCTGAGCTTCAGACAGCAATTTGAGGGCCACTGGGAGCCAGTGCAATTCTTGCCCAGCAGTGGAAATATGAGCAGGCTTCGGTAGATCACATATTACTCTCACTCTGAGTTCTGTAGGACTTGCAATTATTTTAACATTAACTTTAGAGGTTCTGGCCAGTAGACCATTGCCTTAATCAATCCCTGAGGGAATAATTACTCCATCAAGGAGTGACTTTTCTTCGGTAGAGGCCAGGTGGAATATCAAAAAGAGTGTTTTAAGATGATAATTAAATGACTTATTGACATTGTTAACCAGTCGGTCCATCAAAGCAGTCAAAAAATCGTCAAAGGTTTTCAAATGTTACTTAAGATGAATATTGACATACCCCACTCAAAAGAAATGATAACTACTTCTTTAGACAATGATCACTGCCATTTAACAGCAACTTGGTTTCAGAGGCTTTCAGGCTCAGTCGGCTCTCATTCCTCTACTCTCGGATGGTGGCAAATGCCTCCACTGCCCTCATTCTGTGCATTCGTACATTATTGGTTAGCCATAACACTGCCTGTGTGTCATTAGCATAGTTTTGATAGCTGGCACCTAAATTTGCAAGCAGCTTATGTAAAGCGGAATGCAAATATTAAATAGAAGAAGACGCAGGCATGAACCCTGCGGCACCCCACATTTAATCTTCACAGTTTTAGATGATTACTGCCCTTCAAGCACTCTGGGATAACATTCTCACAGAAAGGACTCCAACTAGTTCAACAACACTTCGGACAAAACTGCAATCTTCATGAGTCATGCAAACAGCATGGTTGGGAGAGTCAATAGTGTCAAATATGGTGGCTATAACAGAAAACAAGCAGCCACTAAATAGGGTTTTCAGAAACTTTACCAAGTCAACCAGGCAAGGCAGTCAGATTCAAGGGTACAAGCTGGTGCATAAGGATTTAATCTGCCCTGCAGATAGGGTCACAAGAGGGAAGTAAGTGATGTACTAGACAGAGGGATTTAAATGAGGTTTTCTAATTGACTGCCTAACAGTGAAGCTGAGAAAAATGAGTGATAATTGAGGTACGACCTGATTGCTATAGAACAGTGATCTGAATAATTTGTAGCCTAGAGAGAAGTGACTTTTGGATTCCTATATAAAACCATTCCTATAGTCCAGATAAGAGAAGGCTACTTAGCTCATCATACATCTGTCTTCCATTGGTAGCAGTGGGTATATTTTTTTCAAAGCTTTGAAATGAAAAAGCAGGTGGCGGCTAATTTTTCATTTGAGGCATAAACTATACTGCTGTCAAAAATAACTCCAAGGTTCGGAATTTTGCAGACAGGCACAGAAGTGTGAGTGAAACACAGAGAACTGTTGGGCACCAACCAGATGTTCAGCTGAATTGAAGGCTGTAAAGTATCACTGCTGAGGCAGGCGGATGATTTATCCAAGTTTATTCAAGTACATGGAGTAGAGACACAGCGCATCCTGATAAGTGAAGAGTCTCCTTCAACTGCCCCCTCTGGAACATAGAACACAGGTCATACCACGCAGGCATGTGTTCCATGCTCCAACAGGGAACGCCACAAGATGACAACACAAGCAAATGGCATTAACAGAGACACACGTAGAGAGAATGTAACACATTTCCCTTCCTACATAAATATAAAAAGAAGATTAACTTAACAACCTTAGAGGTAATTTTCTTTCCCTGACATTGCTCTTAACTCTGGACGCTATAGATGGTGTAGGATAAGAAACCTCATTTAAAACATCACCAGACCTCTGAAATACGATAGATTTATCACTATGTACATTATTACATTTAGCAACTCTTCTTACATTCCAGACTCTACCATCCTGGGTAATGACACTGTTCTTGCAAACCTTCACCACCTTGATAGGATGATAAAATTTGGAATAGCCTTTAACCAAAAAACCAGGTTTCCTGATCCTGACCCACTCCCCCACCACAAAATCAGGTACTTTGACCTTCATTTCAGAGTCAAACCTCTTTTTCATAGCATGTTGTTTAACTTCAACCCGTTTGGCAACCTCCTTAACATCAGTAATGTCACTGGTTTTATTGATTTTCTTTATCCACCATGGACAAATATCAGATGAAGGTTCTCTCTCTTTCAACAATCTGAAGGGACTCACACCCGTAACTGAATGTGGTGTAATACGATACATCCACAAGCTCTTCCTAACAACCTCTAACCAAGGTTCACTAGATCTATGAGCTAAATGAACAGCTTCCTTAAGAACTCGATTAAATCGTTCTACCTGACCATTCTCTCTTGGCTCATATAAAGAAGTAGTTAAATGTTTGACATTACACATTTTAAAAAAACCTTTCCATTTCATGTGATGTAAGTTGTACTCCATTATCAGTCACAATTTCTTCAGGATAACCTTCATGTGCAAAAATTTCCTTAAAGAAAGTGATGATCACTTGGGATGAGGCATTAGCCACAAACTTGACCTCTGGCCACTTAGAGTGATAGTCAATCATGACTAATGCAAAACGAGCATTTGAAGGTAGGTCTCTAAAGGGTCCAGAAATGTCAAACGCTACTTTTTGCCAAGGAAAATCTGGCCACGAGATAGGTTTGAGAGGAGCAGACAAAGTATGAAGCATTCTATCACTGTTGATGCATTCCTGACACTCTCTGACAGACTTATCTACCATTTTATCAAGACCTGGCCACCAAAAATTTGCCCTGATAAGACGCTTCATAGAGGACATACCTAAATGAGTCTGATGGGTAAGTAACAGGATTTTCTTCTGCATAGAACCAGGGGGAATAACCTTGCCCCCTTTGAAAAGCAAGCCATCACTTTCCTCTATATCAGCAGATATGCGACAAAAAGGAGCAAGATCAGGAGAAGCAAATTTCTCTTTAGGCCATCCATTTTTGACACAATCAAGGATTTTTTGGCATAAGGAATCATTACTCATTTCCACCATCCAATCATCCTCGGATAGGTTCAAAAATTCATCAGAGACAAAATCTTTAATAGTAGCAATAATATCTATGTCTTGTTCAACAGAAGAGACATTCACATCATTGCATGGTAATCTTGACAGAAAATCAGCAGTGACATTGTTCTTACCAGGTACATATGCCACTTCAAAATCATACTCTTGGAGATGAGAAGTAAGGCGAGCTATGCGGGCTGTAGAATTCCAACCACCCCCAGGGGATAAAATCCCAACAAGAGGTTTGTGATCAGTTCTAAGTGTAAATCTACTTCCCCAAACATAATTACGAAAGTGCTCAACAGCCCAAATACATGCTAATAACTCCCTTTCAATTACGGCATATCTTCTTTCTGTTTCTGAGAGTGTCCGCGATGCAAATGCTACACACCACTCATCCTTGCCAGCACATTAGCTAAGGACAGCACCCAAACCGTACAGGCTAGCATCAACAGTAATAATGCACCTCTTATTAAGACAAAACTACTTCAAAGTAGGAGCATTGATAATTTCCTCCTTGATTTGCCTAAATGCTGCTTCCTGTTTACCTGTCCAGACAAATTCAGAGGATTTTCTCATTAGCTCTCTGAGGGGTTCCATTTTTGTGGCAAAGTTTTGTATAAATTTACTGTAATATTCACACAGCCCAGTGAAAGAAAAGAGTTTTTCTCTATTATCCGGAGCCGGTGCATTGACAATAGCATCCACCAAAGTCTTCTTAGGAACCACACCCTCCCCAGAAAGTGTGTGTCCTAGGTATTCCACAGAATCACAAACAAATTTGCATTTGCTAGCTTTCAGTGTTAAACCAAAATCACTTAACTTTGTACACACCTCCTTAAGATGATGAGAATGTTCATCCTTATTTTTAGAAAACACTAGAATATCGTCCTGGAAACATTTGACAAACGAGCCCAGATCTTTAAAAATATGATACATAGCTCTTTGGAACACAGACGCGGCCGAAGCAAGGCCAAAAGGCATTCTCTTAAATTGAAAAAGACCATGAGGTGTTATAAAAGCTGTGTAATGTTTTGAGTCATCAGTAAGTTCAATCTGATGGTAGGCCGATCGAAGATCGAGAGTGGAAAACACAGATGCACCATCCAACATACACAGCATCTCATTGATATTTGGGAGGGGATGGCAATCAACGACCAAATTGGAATTTAGTGCCCTCAAATCCACACATAGCCTAATACTCTTATCAGCCTTAAGAGCTAAAACAATGGGCGAAACCCATTCTGACGACTCAATCTCTTCAATCACACCACCCTTAATCATGGTGTCCAACATGTCCCTTAATTCTGTTCTGATACTAATATTGACCCCTCTTAATTTTTGTTTTACAGGTACCGAACCCACCTTGACTTTTATTCTGTGACTGAACCCTTTAAGTTTTCCCAAATTATCAGAGAACACGTGAGGGAATAGGTGTGAGAAATCTGTACCGGACAAGGACAAAGCAAGCACAGAAACTGGTTCTTTGGACCTAGGATTCAACATAATGCCTAGTTTAGCCTGGTCACGCCAGCCTAATACATTGACTCCTTTAATTGCTACATACAATTTAATGGTAGCAGAATTACCTTTAAACTCAATACTTACCTCTCTGAAACCTATAAAATCAATTTTCGAGCCATCAAAATTAAAAGCAACAATATCCGGCTTACATAGTAAAGTGATATTTACCAGTTCTCCCAAACGTTGTGAACAATACTCCTTGGTAATGATCGTCCAAGGAGATCCAGAGTCTGCCATGAGTTCCAATTCTCTTCCCAACACATTAACCACACATTTAGGCGAGCCAATTTTGTCAGTCTCTGAAATATCAAAATAGTCTTGGATAGAGACTACAACACCAGACTCTGTACCTCCAAAAGAGTGATCATTAGAAGAGTCATCACATGCAACATAAGAAATCTTTCCCTTTCCTCCATTGGAAGAAGTTGAAAGATTTTTCCTAGTATCAGGTTTGAATTTGGCAACATTTCTACACATTTTAGAAAAATGACCAGAACGTCCACATTTGTTACACTCTTTGCCTATAGCCGGACATTGTGGAAATGAAGCTATGTGTTCTGGACACCCACATCTATAGCAATAAAATTGTTTTGATTTGACATCTCCTTTTACAGTAGTGTATCCCTTTGACGTGCTGGGATTGACCACATTTACTTCTCCTGAAGTAGTGGGTTTCGTGTCTTTGTCAAGAGCTTTGATCCACTTATCCGATTGTTCCAATGCTTTCGCTGTACTAATCGCTACCTCCAAGTTAGGATCTCCCAAAATCCATAGCTGTTCTTGAACTTTTTTACTCTTAACATGTACTATAATTTGATCTCTGATCATCTCATCAGTCATAAGGCCAAAATTACAGTGTAGCGATAAAGCACGTAAGGCTGTAAGAAATTCGTCGAAACTCTCATTTTCATCTTGGGCTCTCGTATAGAACTTAAATCTATTGAGTGCAACACTAGTAGTAGGCTTAAACCTTCCCTCTATGCGTAGAATAGCCTCGTCATAAACATTGTAATCTCCACCAGACCTAACAGGAGGAAGTGTTCTGTACACTAATTGTCCTTCAGAACCAAGAGAATGTAAAAAAATATTTTTCTTTCTTTCCGCTGACATGCGTTCCCCATCAATGGCCTTTAGAAAAGTGAAAAATTCCTCATTCCACCTTGACCACGGAATAGGCGGTTATCCTTTGTTTTGTAGAAACTTGGAAGGTGGATCAAACTGCATTTTTGTGGTAATATGGGTGCTATTATCAATCACTAAGTATTTTGAACAAATACAGCACTAAGGCTTATAGACTGATTTTTTAAAATAGTAATTCACCACATGAAGTATTTGTAACTAGACCCCACCACTTGATGTATCAGCCGTTAAATCCAAAGTATGTACCTTTCCATACACAAGTGAATGTCCAAGTATAATCCAAGTTATATCAGTTACATATACGTGCTGTGTTTATATCTTAAAGATGAACAAATCAAAAATAATTATGCGCACAATATGTGTAAATACCAGAATCTGCGTTGCGCATAGACGAGTGTTCGGACGTCCTCCGCTCTTAAAACCACCAGATATGTCAGCCTCTGCAAGTATTGAAGTCTTATGCAGCAATCACTTACACAAGATGGCCGCCAGCGTGATGTCGTCACGCGTAGCCAATGACGGCGCTCACTTGTGTTTCGCGTCTGGACGCGCGCATGCGCACGAGATCGTGAAGCCGTTCGTAAGCTTAATTTTATTGCTAAAAGGTTGAAATTCAGTAGACTTGCCACAATACGTCGCAGCACTTCCGGAGTTGCAGGAGGCCGAAATCTACAATGCTGGGAGCATGGACGTTGCCGGTAGAGCACAACCGAGAGACGTAGAGGTGAATTCGAAGAAATCCCACCGCACCTGTGTCTCCGTAAGTAGTAGCAGCTGGTGGATTTCTTGTAGATCGTCGCCAATTTGTAAAGTATCACTGCTGAGGCAGGCGGATGATTTATCCAAGTTTATTCAAGTACATGGAGTAGAGACACAGCGCATCCTGATAAGTGAAGAGTCTCCTTCAATTGCCCCCTCTGGAACATAGAACACAGGTCATACCACGCAGGCATGTGTTCCATGCTCCAACAGGGAACGCTACAAGATGACAACACAAGCAAATGGCATTAACAGAGACACACGTAGAGAGAATGTAACAAAGGCTTTCTAAAAACAGGGTCTCAGTCTTGTCAGAACTACATTTCAAGGAATTATCTGACAACCAATGTATCAACAGCCAAGATACAACCTTACCTTTTGGAGGAATTGGGACCAAGTAGATCATCAGTTGGGTGTCACCACATATATATAAAATAAGTACCCAAAGGAGCTAATGATTGAGGCTTATGTCACTTGCATCGTATAATATTTGCCCCAAGGAAGATCACGGTAGGGCACTGCATTGCAAAGCATTGGCTCGGGAAGCCAGAAAACCATCTGAACCTTTTTTTAGAAAGAGAATTTAAGCCATACATTAAACACCCATGTCAAGGTGTCTGTGAATTTGTCTTGCTTGCATGATGGTATCAGGAGCTATTGAGAGGGCCAAAAGAACCAGGTCGGTGACACCAGTCCCATTCAAGTGCATCATGACATCTCTCAGTGCTGGCACCATAATATCAGTGCCATGGACAGAATAAAGCCTGATTTTTCTGGGTCAAAATACATAGTACAAAGCACAAAGGTTCTTTCATATTAATTCAAATCATTCATTCGATACATTTTGAGAGGTCAGAAAAATCCCTCTGACAATTAATTAACAAAAAAAGAAGAACTCTCAGCAAAGGATTTCCAACTTGGAAATATCATTCAAAAAGAAAACATTTGAGGTCTTGCTTGTATGTAGAGTACGATCAACTAGTGCTGAGCCTGAAGAAGTGGGAAGGAGTTGCAGAGTTCAAAATTTGGTGAGTGTATCTTGAGAAAGATTGGGTCAATGTGTGTAATTCCTTGCTTGCTGTCGACTCCACTAAGATAGATTAAACACACTGTATGGAGGAATGATCTAATGAAATTCTTAGTTTTTTTGCCACATGGCAAAGAGTGCCCACATGGGTATTATATGCTATGTGGCAAAAAAGCTAAGAAAACATAGGCTTTAAGGATCATAGAGAGGTGCAAAAGCAAAGAATACATAGGCTTTCAGGATCATAGAGAGGCAATAGAATCTGCATAATGTGATGAAATATTTTGCTTCTGAGACAAAAGCTGCAGCTGCATGAAACACATCCTTTAGTAGGGTTAAAGGCACTTCGGAAATGCAAGTGAGAAAGGAGTTACAATAGTTGCACGTCAATAGAATGAAGGTTTGTACTATTCTATTAAAGGATTATTGGGTTTACTACCTTGCAGTAGTTTTAGTGAAGCCATGAGATTGCGTTCAGTCAATTATCTCAGGATTGCAGTCTTGAATAGTGCAAGTGTCCATCCAAGATTGCACTAGGATGTTAGCTTGCGGAGGAGAGGCTAACAACAATTTACTTGGAACTGGATTCAGTTCTAAGTCATGAATTGCCACTCTGCCCAGAATTATCTCATGAATCTTAGCTAAATGAGAAAATGCTTTTAGTGGGGATAGTTTTAGATACGACTGAGCGTTGTCAACACATTTGTGATAAGAAATCCCCTAAGGGATTTGGGAGCTACTAGGTTGGGCTCTTCACTGCGTTATGCGAGGTGCATGGCCATTTCTCCCTCAACTTGGGATTTGTGATGGGTTAGAAGTTCAAGAGAGCTTCAGAGTCAAGGTCAGCTTCCTGATAAAGTGTCTACCCGAATGACTTTGAAGGTATTGGGCGGGATCGCTATCTTAAAGGAGTATTAATGATGAGGAGTTGCCTAGTAGGCTGCCTGATTATTTGATTGTTGAGGGAAATATCAGTTGAGTGAATTTGCTGGTGGATTTGTAAAGGGAGTTAGTAAAAATGACTCAATTCATCTTGAATGAGGGAGGGAAATCACATCTAGTTTGTTTTTTAATTGAATGTTGATGAGAGGTGGCCTAATTCCTGTGTATTATTTGGGATTGTTATGGTGGATTTGATGAGCTTTATTTTCTTAATAGGGTATACAAAGAAAAAGGAGAAGGGAGAATGTTTCTATTGAGGCCTAGGCAGGTGTCTCTCTGGTTCTTTGTGTGATGAGGATGCAGTCCTGTCAAAGTCTAATGGAGTTTATAGGTTTTTTTATTTGATTTTAAATAGGTGAAGAGTCAGTATTTTTTTTAAATAAATCTTTTTATTGTCAGTCAGTCAGTCAATAGGCGTTATTTCGATAAAATCTTATCTTAAAAAGCAGTACATACAATATGGTGAAAAAAAACAAAACATAAAAAACAAAGCCATAACAATACAGTACAGTCGATAACATTTACCATAAACAAATGACATTAATAAGTTACCTTGAACACACAGATTTAAAATCCTCCAATTAAACAATTAATTTAAGCCTTCTTGATCTGATCACCCACGCCCAACTTAAAAACTTTGCCATGGCACACACAATTAGGGGCCGTGAATCTGACTTCAATATTCTCAAGGCTACCATATAGTGCCTAGTACCCAACTCCTTACACAATGGTTTTAACCACCTAGATCTAGGCGACATACAAGCATTCATAAAATCCACTCAATATCAATATAGGCAAGACAATTTGAGGCAATAATCGTACACCTTACACACGATCAGTAACAGTTCAAGGAGGAAGCAATTTATCTAGTTCAATACTCAGTGGGGGGGGGGGTGCAGATGTCTCCATGATATGTGTTCCACTGCGTCCATATGCGGGACCACTTACCAGGACAGCCTCGGGCCGCATATACTGTCTTTTCCCTGAACATACACCAGTCCATACTCGTCTCCCATGGCCCCCGTGTAGGGGGGGAGTTGCCGCTCCCCAGGCCTGAGCGATGTTTCTTTTGGCTAGCATGAACCCCAAAGCGGCCCACTGTGTTTGATGGGTGTTCAAGTCAGTTGGTTCCCATATGTTCAGTAGGCATCTACGTGCTTTAGGGAGAATAGCAATAGTGAACACTGCCCTCATTACTTCATGTATTTCCCTCCAGTATGTTTGAATGTGTGTGCATTCCCATATGATGTGCCTAAAGGTGCCTATTTGCCCACACCCTCTCCGACAGTCTCCTGTTTCCGCTCTTCCCATCTGTACTAGTCGGGGGCCAGTCATGTATATCCTATGCAGGATTTTAAGCTGTACTAATCTTAGTCATGACTCATGCCGGATAGCCACCAC
This sequence comes from Triturus cristatus, assembly GCF_964204655.1. Lineage (NCBI taxonomy): Eukaryota > Metazoa > Chordata > Amphibia > Caudata > Salamandridae > Triturus > Triturus cristatus. Next base: position 557,039,950 of record NC_140579.1, on the reverse strand, counting down.
TTGAGGAGAGGATATTGCCTCCTGCCATTCCTCATCATCCATTTCTATGCCATCTGCTACCCATTTCTGTCGCAACACGGAGAGAGGATCTCCCTTTATAGATTAATGAGATGGCCGTCTAGTATCCTATCCAGTGGGGATGACTCTGGAAGGGAAGTGCCCTTTGGAAGGAGAGAGTGTAAAGCATGGCTAACCTGTGTGTAACAAAACAGCTCAGTGTCAAGAGTCAGTATTTAATTGCTCTATCAGCTGTGGGATTTGTTAATTGTCCTATGTCATCCAAATCCCTCACATCTTCCACCTGTACATATAGATCTCCAAGAAATAGGGACAATTTGACCATGATGGACTTTGGGCAGTGCCCTACGTGATGCTAAGATGTTAGCTTCCAGAGTAGAGGCTAACAAAATTTAGTCAGAAGTGGATTCCGTTCTAAGTCATGAATTGCCACTCAGCCCAGAATGATGTCATAAATTTTAGCTACATGAGAAAATGCATTACATTTGGATAATTTCGGATACACCTGAGTGTTGACAACATAATGATAGTACGAAATGTCTTTTAAAGGATGTTCCCAAGTAATCTTAGAGCTACTAGGTTGTCTTCACTGCGCTCGGCAAGGTGCATGACTATTTCTACCGCAACATGGGATAGTTGTGATGGGTTAGAAGTTCTAGAGAACTTCGAAGTCAAGCTCAGTACCCTGATAAAGTGTCTACCTGAATGACTTTGAAATTGTTGCTAGGGATCCTTAGCTTAAAGAGGTATTAATTGTGAGGAGTTGAGTAGTAGCCAGGCTGGTTATAGGAGGGGAATCATACCTAGTGTGTTTTTTATTGAATTTTTGATGAAAGGTGGTCTAATTTTTGTGTATTATTTGGGATGGTATGGTGGATTTGAAGAGCTTTCTTTCCTAATAAGATAAGCAAAGAAAATGGATAAGGAATAATTTTTCTATTGAGACCTGGACAGGTGTCTCTCTGGCTCTTTGGGTAATGGGGATGCATTCCTGTAGAATTCTAATGGAGTGTATAGCTTTTTTTATTTGATTTTGAATATATGAAGAGTGAGTTTTTAATTGGTCTATCAGCAGTTGAATTTGTTAATTGTCCCATGTGATCCAAATCCCTAACATTTTCCTCCTGTACATAATAGATCTCCCCAAGAAACACGAACAGTTTGCCTTGATGGACTTTGGACAGTAGCTTAACTGATGTTGTGCAGTGCCTCCTCTGCAGCACATCTACATACCCTTATGGTGATCAAAGAATAAACTGCATCTTTGATGGACTGGCAAACAACATTCTGCCTCTTAAATGTGCACAACATATGTTGCTTATAGTGCTTTTGTACTAGCACCCTGATAAGAGATGAAACTTCAACTGGTAGCCTGGGGCTCTTCAGCAGATCTCTGTATTCAGAATGTGAGTACCATTGAGTTGGGTAACAATAAACATCTGTTATTCAGCGCCGACATACCCCTCTGGGTGAACGTACCCTTTACAAATACATGTTATGTTAGGTTATGTTACGTTATGTCAGTGTTTCAAAACCAATTACAGGCTGTGTATGAAGGTAACAGTGTAACTAAAAAAAGAAAAGATGTCTTTTTTTTTTCATAGAAGTCATAATCGTTTGCTTTGTGGTATGTAGATGATTTTCCCAAAATTAAAACCTTGTATTCAGAAGTTAAATATGTGTATTTTCATGAACTGAAATTCTGATGTTTGCGGAATAAATGATTGCTTTGCTTTTCTCTAGGAACCAGTTCAAGATGGGATGGGGTAGACAAGTAGGGGTTACTGAGTTCTGATTCTTTCTTCTGGAGCCTTTTACCCCTAATTGTCCTGAGACCACAATACTATTGGATCCAAAAACTGAATACCAAATACACCCCTTTAGCACTTGTAAGTCACAGTATATAGTAAGAGCAGTCGAATGCATGCTCATTTAAGGGAATTAAAGACTCAGAACTCAGTGCAGCGCAATTGCTGGCAGTAATGCGAATGTCCATCCATGTCTTAGCCTTACAAAGAAAAAGAGTGCTTTAATATTAACACACACCAAAAAACCATATATGTTAATCACACACATAGGGGGAAACACAGGACATGAAATCATGTCAAAAGGGGGTCTCGGGTAAAACTCAGTCTACTAAAAGTACAATTATCTGGTCTTTCTGCTCAAATGTTGTTAGACCTGGCATCTTTGGCATGATTTCCCCTGTTTTTTTGCTTCTGACCTTTTTTGCTGGTTTTAGTACTCTGGGCACTTCAGCATTGCTGACCAGTGCTAAAGTGCATCTGCTCTGTGATTAAAACCTAATGGCATTTGCTTTCTCCATGATTGGTGTATTTGATTTACTAGTAAGTTCCTAGTACAGTGCACTATGTGTGACCAGGTCCAGTAACTCAAATGCTTACTAGTGGGCCTCAGCACAGATTGTGCCACCCACCTGAGTAGCCTTTCAAACCTGTTTCAAACCTGCTATAGAAGCGCCTGTGTGTGCAGTCTCAGACAGCTCTGGCGACCTGGCAAGGTCACTTACTTGCCAGGCCCAAACCTTCGCTATTACTACATGTAAGACACCCCCTAAAGTAGGCCTTAAGTAGTCCCGTGGGCAGGGTGCAGTGGATTTAAAAGGTAGGACTTGTACGCATGGGTTTTACATGTCCTGGTAGTGAACAACTGCTTAATTCGTTTGTTCTCACTATGGCAAGACCTATCTCTCCCATAACTTAGCATTGGATCTGCCTAGGAACCTCATATAAGTGTATCTGCCTATTGGGGCAGATAGAAAATTAGAGTTTGGTGTCTCTGGACTCATAATATAAAAGCACATCTTTTAGTAAAGTTGGTTTTTAAATTGCCAGTCTGAAAATGCCACTTTTAGAAAGTTGGCATTTTTTTCTTAACAATTTGGTGCCTCTGCCTGTGCCTAGAATACACGTCTGGTTTGGATGACATTAGGGCTTTGTGATTTCACTCTAGACAGTTACACACCAAGAGCGGAGGTGTGTCCTGTATACCCTGATGGCCCATCACCAGGCTGATGAGCTTTACTGAGCTAGGGTGGTGGGAGGAGCGGACATCAGTACCAGAATAGGGCTGTGCCTATCCTAACAGAAAGAAGTTGCCACCACATGCAGTGTGTTTAGAGCCAGGGCAAGGAAGGCAGGGTATGGTGTACTACAAAGACCTTTCTTTGTAATCTCCCTACTTCAAAGGCCGGAGTAAGTGTAAGTACTAGACCTCAGACACCATATACTTGGAACACTCTGGACTGAGGGCATTCTGCCAGGAAGAAGAACTGTTGTGCTGCTGTTAGGAGGGACTGCCACTTTACTGCTTGCTGCTTCTGTTTTGGGGTCAGCGGACTGGACTTTACTCTCTACATCCTGCTTTCTAAGGTTCTCCTACTTGCCAAGTGGTGTCAAATCCAGTTCCTTGGCCTTTGAAAGTGAGTTCAGTGCTACCCAGTGTTACCCAAAGAAATGGATGCCTAGCAACTTCAGAACCAGCACCTGTCTGTAGCTTTGACACCATGCCAATGCCTGCATCAATGCCGTGACCCCCACACTCTGCAAAGACAATGCAGGCTCCGCCGCCGCGGTGCCCCTGAAGATCCGCCACTGTGGGAGTCTCGAGCACTGCACCACCAACATCCGTGGCGCACCACTCTGAGTCTGGTGCCCAGATGTGCCCCAGTGGTTCGACTAGATGCCATACACCCAATCCTTGCAGCTTGCCCTCTGGCTTCATCATTGATCCCGCACCACAGTAAGAAAACGAGGGGCATCTTGGCAAACACCACATCAACTTCCCTGCACCCCGTAATTTCCCCGAGGGTCAGTGACTCCTCGACTGTACACCGCTGCCAGGAACCGACGCATCACTAGCTTCAGTGATGCCTTACCTCTTTCGTGCAATGCACTGTTCTCGAGTACCGACGTGGCAATGACCTGCATAGCAGTTTGGAACCGACACTACACTTATCTCCCTGATGCCTCACCTCCCCTGCATCATGCACCCTCTTTGATATCCTGCTTCCACAAGGTACTGCACCAGGGTCTATGTGGCTGTAACGCCCTGAACGTCTCAGGATCGTTTAACAGACACGATAATGAGGACGCAACCACTTGTGAAGGGTTAGTTATTTTAATGAAGGCAAAAATAATACAAAGAATAAACAAAAGTTATAGTCACTGGAATCCTCCAGGCTAAGTACGTTACCAGCCCACAGCACGGATGGTCCTAACCGTCCTCTGCATATACGCCGATCCCGGCGTATGCCAACAGAGGGCAGAAATGAAATGGCCGACAATGCCAATTGGTAGGCTGTGAGGGGCACGAAGAGTGTTGGGGAGAATCGAGGAGTCAGGGAAACACCCAGCCGGGGTCTCTACCTGAAGGGAGCAGCCGCTCAACCTCTTCCTCAGACTGCACCGGGACGCGGAGTCACCTCCTGGTGGTGCGTCACCGATACCCCAATCAAAAAGCAAGAAGACTGAACCGAGAGCAGCCGCTCGATCGATCCTGTGGACTTCCGAGTCTGTAACGCGGCAAACACCTCCTGGTGTGCGTTACAGCTGGCAGTCCCTGTATCTCTGGTCAGGCTGGGAGTTACGACTCCAACCAGCAAAAGCGCCACTGCGCTTTGACTCAGCCGAGTCAAAAAGCGAAGCTCAATGGTTGACCGGTAGAGCTTCCGGGTCCTTCACAGGTGACGATGGGGCAAGACACGGCCCAGGGAGTAACGACTCGACCTACCTCCGTTCTTGCCTTACTGGAGCACCACTCCGGAACACTGCTCTTCACGAAGCAGGTACGTCGGTGTAAACACAATATCCGACAGCGTTGTACCTCCCGGTTCCTCCCTTTATAGGGCGTGTTTTCCTTGAGTTATGTAACAGCTCTCCTGTTTACATAAGGGCGTGTTTTCCTTGAGTTATGTAACAGCTCTCCTGTTTACATAAGGGCGTGTTTTCCTTGAGTTATGTAACAGCTCTCCTGTTTACATAACCTCTCAACCGCTAAGCATCCTGGGAGATGTAGTCCGTTTTTGCTGGTTACCGTTTTCCTCCCCTCGCATGACAGGAATACTTGACAGTACATCCTCCCTCTCAGCGGCTCCCCACGGGTCCAGCGCTGGCAGGAAAACGCCGATGGAACAAGGAGACCAAGCGCGGAGCATGAACCCCTTCAGCCGGTTCCCATGATTGCTCCTCCGGGCCATAGCCTTTCCACGCAACCAGGTACCACAGCTTCCCCCTGTGCCATTTGGACGCCCGTATGCCCGACACTTCATACTCCACCTCCGACTCCACGCATACCGGCCTAGGTGTCCCAGACGGCTTGGAGGGGGCTGGTTTGAGCAATGATACATGAAAGACAGGGTGTATCCGCAACGACTGGGGCAAGCACACCTTCACGTTCACGGGACCCATACATTTGGTAATTCGATAGGGGCCCATGTACTTGGGATGGAACACACTGTTCTTTCGAAACCTCATGTTTCTTGTGGATATCCAGACGTAGTCTCCAGTGCGGTACAGTGGCCCGGGCCTTCTCTTCCTGTCTGCCGCAGCCTTGTATCTTCTCTTGGCCTCTATTAGGACAGCCCTTGAGCGCATCAACGTGTCTTTGATGTGTGCCACCCTGTCCGCTGTGGCGGGAATCCTGTCCTCTCTGAACGGATGTAGAAATGGCAAGAACCTGGGATGTTGGCCATAGTTGCTATAGAACGGAGATGACTGTGTGGAGCTGTGAGTGGCGTTGTTATAGGCTATCTCTGCAACCCATAGCAAGTCGACCCATTCTTCCCTGCCCTGGTCCACAAAACATCGCAGATACTGTTTGAGCGTTTGGTTCAGGCGCTCGGTTTGGCCGTCTGTTTGAGGGTGGTAGCTGGTGGACAGGGCGGTTTTAACATGCAGCGCAGTGCACCAAGTCTTCCAGAATTGCGCAGTAAACTGCGACCCCCGGTCCGACACGATCACCCCAGGTAATCCATGCAGTCGTACCACATTCTTTAGGAGTAGTGACGCCAATTCCCCGGCCGTAGGGACTCTCTTGCAGGGGATGAAGTGCCCCATTTTCGTCAAGTAATCCACCACCACCAGTATTGCCGTCATCCCCTGGTCTACCGGTAGGCCCACCACGAAGTCCAGTGATATGCTATCCCATGGTCTATCCGGGGTCGGAAGTGGATGTAAGAGCCCTTGGGTTCGGCCATGGTCGGCCTTCATGGTAGCACACGTAGGACACTCCTGTCCCCACCTCCTGACATCCACTCTCATGGTTGGCCACCAGAAATGCCGTCCCATGCTAGCCACCGTTTTTTCAAAGCCCAAATGACCTGCGCATGGAGAGTCATGGCACCAGATGAATGCTTGTTTCCTTAGCCTAGGCGTGGGTATCAATAGGCACCTGCCCTTCAGGGGTATCCCGTCCTTCAGCTGCCATTCTCTGTGACTGAGGAGCCACCTCCGCCATGCGAATGACATGATCCCTCTCTTTATTCCCCTCAGGAAAGTATCCGGTTGGATAACCCCCAATACCATCCTCGGGGAAATGATGGAACGCTCGGTCGCAGGCAATGGTTCCTTAACTGCAGATTGACGGGACAGGGCGTCCGCCTTCCGGTTTTCCGTCCCCGGCCGATATGTGATGCGGAAGTTGAACCCCGCAAAGAAGATCATCCACCGCAGCTGCCTGGGAGAAAGGTGTCTTGTGGCCGTCATGAACTGTAGGTTCCGATGGTCCGTGTACACCGATACCACATGTCTTGCCCCCATCAACCAATGCCTCCATTCGGTGAAGGCGTCCTTGATTGCGAGAAGCTCCTTCTCCGCAATATGGTAGTTGCGTTCGGCGTCGTTGAGTTTGCGGGACATGTACGCAACGGGATGAAGCACCCCTGTGTCGTGGTTGCGTTGGGACAAGATAGCCCCCAGCGCCACATCCGATGCGTCCGCTTCCACCACGTAGGGGAGATCCGGATCGGGGTGAGCCAACACCGGCGCCTTACCAAAGGCGCTTTTCAGGGCCTCAAAGGCTTTGTTCGCTTCAGGGGACCAGACAAACTCCTTGGACTTCCTCAGTAGCTGTGTGATTGGGGCCACCAATCCTGAAAATCCATCTATAAACCGCCTGTAAAAGTTGGCGAAGCCAATGAAACTTTGGACGTCCTTCACGCTTTGGGGCACCGGCCATTCTTTCACCGCCTTGATCTTTCGTTCTGCCATCTCCTGTCCCTCTGGACTCAGCATCACTCCGAGGAATTCCACGGATGTGACGTGGAAGTCACACTTGCTGAGTTTACAGAACAGCATGTTTTCCCTCAGCTTTTGGAGCACAGCTTTGACGTAGTGTACGTGCTCCTCCACACTGGACGAATAGATGAGGATGTCGTCGATATATACGACCACGTAGATATCCAACTCCTCTCTGAATACCTCATTCAAAAAGTACTGAAAGGCTGCCGGGGCGTTGCACAGACCGAACGGCATGACGAGGTACTCAAAAAGGCCGAACCTGGTCTTAAAGGCGGTCTTCCACTCGTCTCCGTCCCTCATGCGCACCAGATGGTATGCCCCTTTCAAATCCAACTTGGTGTAGATACGAGCTTTCTTGACCTGTTCCAGAAGTACACTGATGAGAGGCAAGGGGTACCGATTTTTTATGGTTATCGCATTCAATGCCCTAAAGTCCACACAGGCTCTCAGCTCCCCATTAGCCTTCGGGATGAAGAAGAGTGGCGAGGCGGCCGGAGACTTGGACGGGCGGATGAATCCTAGCTTGAGGAGTTTATCCAGGTACCCCCGGAGATGCACGTTTTCAGGCTCCGTCAGGGCATACAGCCTGCCGCTGGGAACGCTGGCCCCTGGCACCAGGTCGATCTGGCAGTCAAACTGTCTATGTGGTGGTAGCACTTCCGCCTTCACCTCATCAAATACATCCTCAAAACTGTGATAAGCCTGGGGGAGAGCCACATCTTTTTCTGCCGCTGTAGCCACCGTCTGACTCCCGCTCTCATCTGCGTCAAGGGATTCCGTTCTTATTCCACAATGCAGGATGCAATACGGTGACGTCATTTCGATGCGATGTGTTGGCCAATCCACAGAGGGGTTGTGTTTCTGTAGCCACGGCAATCCCAATATGACGCCATATTGGGGCGCTCGGATGATGTTAAAATCGATTTGTTCCAAATGGTTCCTCCCATATCTCATCGGAAGGACCCCCGTGTGCTGCCCGATGGGCCCCGTCACCAATCGCCTTCCGTCTACAGCATAGACGTCTTCGGGTACAGCTTTGGGAAGAAGCACTAGCCCTAGCCTGCATGCCTCGTTGTGGTCCATAAACATGCCAGTGGCCCCTGAATCCACCATGGCCACAACGGGTATCCACTGGTCATGCACTCCCACGTGCACCGTGAGAAACAGGTGTCGTTGTCCCTTAGTGACCGAGTTGGAAAGTGAAGGGGTGGATGAGTGACTCCGAGATGCCCCTTCTTTGGTCTGGGAGTCCTCTAGTTTTCCGCCGGTATGTCCACCACGGCTGTTACCGACCGGTTGGCCCGATAACGTGACGTCTTCGGTTTGGCAGGGCATTCACGTACGAAGTGGCCTTTTTTGCCACAATATAGGCACAATCCTTGTTTACGGCGTGACTCTTTCTCCGTGGCTGTGAGGCTCGTTCGTATTGCGCCGATGTCCATGGGTTCTCCCTTGGATGCGGTGGAAGTTTCAGGACTTCCCACCGTCACATAGGATGGAAGGGATTTTCCTTTTCTCCCATGATCCCCCTTTCTTTCACTTAGCCTATGTTCCAGCCGTAATACCAGGTTGATAAGGCCCTCATTTGTCTTGGGTTGAGGGTCAATATGAGCCACGGCGTCCTTGAGCTCATCGCACAGCCCTTGATGGAAGAGCGCCGTCTGTTTAGCAACAGGCCACTTGGTTTCCGCAACCAGCCTTCGGAACGCGTTGAGATACTGCACCAGGTCGTTGGATCCCTGTCTCAACTCCAGCATTTCACGGTCCGCCGTGTACGAGTCAGCCCTTCTGTCGAATACCTTCAGGAATTCCTCGCGAAAAGCACCCCAATCACATAAGATGGGGTCGTCCCTGCTCACCAGAGGTACGGCCCATTGTGCCGCGTTTCCAGCCAAATAGGAAATAAGGAAAGCCACACGAGCCTGACTCGTGGGGAACGCCTTCGGTTTGCACGATAAATGTAGCGCCACTTGTGTGAGGAATACCTGCACTGTGTTAGGATCCCCACTGTACCTCTCTGGTGTTGCCAAGGGGATGGCTACCGGCATTTCCACTACTACCGCAGGGGTCTGGTTCGTGAGGGAGGTGCTGGGCGTGAGCGGGTCCAATTGGATAGCATCCAATCTGGCTTTTACATCGGCTGTTTCTTGCCTAGAGGCAGCCACTTCAACTTGCACGGTCGCCAAAGCAGCCAGCACATCATCAAGTGTTGCCATGTCTGTTATCGACCGGGAGACAGTTAGTGTTATTAAGGTCGGATATTTTGTAACGCCCTGAACGTCTCAGGATCGTTTAACAGACACGATAATGAGGACGCAACCACTTGTGAAGGGTTAGTTATTTTAATGAAGGCAAAAATAATACAAAGAATAAACAAAAGTTATAGTCACTGGAATCCTCCAGGCTAAGTACGTTACCAGCCCACAGCACGGATGGTCCTAACCGTCCTCTGCATATACGCCGATCCCGGCGTATGCCAACAGAGGGCAGAAATGAAATGGCCGACAATGCCAATCGGTAGGCTGTGAGGGGCACGAAGAGTGTTGGGGAGAATCGAGGAGTCAGGGAAACACCCAGCCGGGGTCTCTACCTGAAGGGAGCAGCCGCTCAACCTCTTCCTCAGACTGCACCGGGACGCGGAGTCACCTCCTGGTGGTGCGTCACCGATACCCCAATCAAAAAGCAAGAAGACTGAACCGAGAGCAGCCGCTCGATCGATCCTGTGGACTTCCGAGTCTGTAACGCGGCAAACACCTCCTGGTGTGCGTTACAGCTGGCAGTCCCTGTATCTCTGGTCAGGCTGGGAGTTACGACTCCAACCAGCAAAAGCGCCACTGCGCTTTGACTCAGCCGAGTCAAAAAGCGAAGCTCAATGGTTGACCGGTAGAGCTTCCGGGTCCTTCACAGGTGACGATGGGGCAAGACACGGCCCAGGGAGTAACGACTCGACCTACCTCCGTTCTTGCCTTACTGGAGCACCACTCCGGAACACTGCTCTTCACGAAGCAGGTACGTCGGTGTAAACACAATATCCGACAGCGTTGTACCTCCCGGTTCCTCCCTTTATAGGGCGTGTTTTCCTTGAGTTATGTAACAGCTCTCCTGTTTACATAAGGGCGTGTTTTCCTTGAGTTATGTAACAGCTCTCCTGTTTACATAAGGGCGTGTTTTCCTTGAGTTATGTAACAGCTCTCCTGTTTACATAACCTCTCAACCGCTAAGCATCCTGGGAGATGTAGTCCGTTTTCGCTGGTTACCGTTTTCCTCCCCTCGCATGACAGGAATACTTGACAGTGGCCCCCAATGCCGGTCCTCAATCCTCAAGGCCGGACTGACTTTGTGGAGTAGTCAATGTTAAGTGTGACCAGATAGCCCTGTTGGAGCTGTTGTGTTTCTAAAAAGTCATCCTTGATCTAATCTTGGAAAACTCATATTCTGATTTATGTATTTGGATTAGTTTTGTCAATTTGGTCTTTGTCTTACTCAGAAGGATGCTTGTTCCCGGTCCAGGGAGGACTTGCCTTGGCAGTTCGGGCTGGACTGTTCCCATAAGGAACAGGGTCAATACTGATTTTGCATATGGCTAGGTCCAAACTGGGGTGGTGTGGTGAGCAAAAGAATGATGGATTTAACCCAGATCCTTTTGACTGGGGGTGAATGTTTGCATTGTCCAGCATTCCATCCATCAATTGTTTCTTTTGCATATGTTGGCCTAAATGGAAAGGGTATGTCCAGACGTGGGTCCCTTGCTCACTACACCACTGGATTCAAGCCAGCCTGGCTGATGAAGGGTGATGCCCTGAAACCGGTCCCAGGATGCTTGTTCCCGGTCCAGGGAGGACCTGGCTTGGCAGTTCGTCTGGACTATTCCCACAAGGAACAGGGTCAAGACTGATTTGCATATGGCTGGGTCCAAACTGGGGTGATGTGGTGAGCAAAATAATGATGGATTTAACCCAGATCCTTGTGACTGGGGGTGATTGTTTGCATTGTCCAGCATTCCGTCCATCAATTGTTTCTTTTGAATACACCCTCACCTGATGCCATGAGCATCCATACACTCAGACACAGCCGGGACCTCTAGATGGAGGGAATCTGCTCCTACATACGGATATCATTTTAACTGTATACTAATGAAATAAATATATTTGAAGAACTTAACCTGATCAAACTAACGAAGAATAAGGAAACGTATTTGACTGGGACTACTAGAGGAAGGTATAGCTATATTTCTTGAAGTTGGAGGGAAACAAGTTGAAACCTTCTTTACACTTAAGTGATTGCCCTGAAGAAGTCCGCTTGGACGAAACGCGTCGGCTACGCTGTTTATGTCTTTTACATTTGTAAAGAAAAGAAGAATATAATAAAGAAACAATTGTGAAATCACACTTGCTGAATGGACTGATATATTACATGATTGCAAAATAACGTTGTGGAGTGCTGGATCTCAGTGTTTTGTTGACATATTGCTGGATCTTTTGATCCTAAGGAGGTTTAGGGGTATCTAACCTCATGATCCGTGGCACCTGAAAAATATTGATAATTTTTGACCTAACTAGATGAATTGGTGCATTGAGATACCTACCTTATACCCCGTTTCGTTTGTGTATACACTCAGACCATGGTGTTGCTAGGAGAGTGTGTAGAGATGTCCTAAACAGGACGGAGGATGCTGGTGAGTGAGAAAAATGCCCAAAACAGCCTCCTCTGCAGCACACTGCCCCCTGTTTTTGAAATCTGTGCCAGATGATGGACCCTGAATTCATCCTTCAAATAAAGTCAAGGGGCCAATCTGGTGCACCAGTCGCTGATCATAACGGACTGGTCAGGGGACATCTCAATGCCTGAGTCAATGAAGAGGGATGCAGATGACCACTAGCATGTGTGCCCCAAGTTTCCCGGGCCCAGTGGTGAAATACCCATAGTTACACTATGCACAGTGTTTTGAAGTAGTAGGATGTGGTGGAGCCACAGGTCAAGACAGTTTCACAATGTAGCTTAGCTTTTCAGTCCGCAAACTTACAGGAAAGTCTGGAAGCCACACACTTCTTGGGTCAATGTCATGAGCCCTGCCAAACATATTGTTTCATGCACTCCTAAGTCACACATGTAGTCACAGTCGCCATGGTCAACTACACCGAGGTTTACCAAGTTCAGGTGTGGAGAACTTCAAAACCACTCTACTGTTTTGGATCTGGTTTGAAAGACAGGAATGCTTAGATAATACTAAAAGCCCCGACAGCTCCCAGGCCAGAGAGTCAGACTGAGTGAACTTGATGTCCGGTTGGAAAAATTAGGCCCACATGCTGGAGATGGAAGCGACAGATGAGACCGCACCACAGTCATCATGGAGTGTCCACTCACAATGAGTCATGCAGCGTTGTACTTTTTTTTTGTTTAAATCCCTGTGCACAGCTTCCTCAGTCACAGTTCGCTGAGCTATGATTCCCTCTTCTGGACATCTTTTCCTCTTCCAAAATGAAAGGCCGGATTGGGAGGTTAAAGCAACCTTTTAGAAGCAAAATGGAGGGTGGGGATGAGAAGCAATGAGCAAGAGAGAAAAAGGGCGTGGGTGTGGAGAAGCAACATGGAGGGTAGGGTGGGGAGAAAAATCAACCAGTGAGAGAGCAACGTGGAGCAGGTGGGGAGAAGCACATGGGCAAGCACTGAGCAGAGCAACGGGTGAAAGAAAAGGTGGTTTCTTGAGGGGTAAGCAACTCAGAGAGCAAGGGTGGGGAGGAGATGTAACAGCTGAGAGAACAACAAAGAGCAGGGGGGGTAGAAGTACAAGGGAGACAGCTATGAAACACATGCTCTCTTGTGTAGTGCTTAAGACAAAAGAAACAAGCATTGGCATAGCCAATAGGTCTCGCTTTTGGGACCTTCTAAGTATTTAGTTATGCAGCACAATATCCTTGGTGCAACCACATCAACTGTTGCGTGGCTAAACACTTATAAGGTCCCAAAGGCGAGACCTATTGGCTATGCCAATGGTTGGTGTGGTTGTGTGTGTGTGTGGTTGTGTGTGGTTGTGTGTGTGTGTGTGTGTGTGTGGATGTGTGTGTGTGTGGTTGTGTGTGTGTGTGTGTGGTTCTGTGTGTGTGTGGTTCTGTGTGTGTGTGGTTGTGTGTGTGGTTGTGGGTGCGGTTGTCAGTGCCGGTGCAGTTGTGTGTGTGTGTGTGGATGTGTGGTTGTGTGTGGCTGTGTGTGTGTGTGTGGTTGTGTGTGGTTGTGTGTGTGATTGTGTGTGTGTGTGGTTGTATGTGTGGTTGTGTGTGGTTGTGTGTGTGGCTGTGTGTGTGTGTGTGGTTGTGTGTATGTGGTTGTGTGTGCGGTTGTGTTTGTGTGTGGTTGTGTGTGTGGTTGTGTGTGTGTGGTTGTGTGTGTATCTGTGGTTGTGTGTGGTTGTGTGTGTGTCTGTGGTTGTGTGTGTGGTTGTTTGTGATTGTGTGTGTGGTTGTGTGTGTGGTTGTGTGTGTTGTGTGTGTGGTTGTGTGTGTGGTTGTGTGTGTGCGGTTAGGTGATTGTTGTGTGTGTGTGTGTGTGTGTGTGGTTGTGTGTATGGTTGTGGTTGTGTGTGGTTGTGTGTGTGGTTGTGTGTATGGTTGTGTGTGTGTGTGTGTGTGTGCTTGAGTGTGTGCTTGTGTGTGGTTTTGGGTGTGGTTGTGTGGTTGTGTGTGTGTGGTTGTGTGGTTGTGTGGGTGTGGTTGTGTGTGTGGTTGTGTGTGTGTGGTTGTGGTTGTGTGTGTGGTTGTGTGTGTGTGGTTGTGTGTGGTTGTGTGTGTGGTTGTGTGTGTGGTTGTGTGTGGTTGTGTGTGTGGGTGTGGTTGTGTGTGTGTGGTTGTAGGTGTGGTTGGGTGTGGTTGGGTGTGGTTGTGGGTGTGGTTGTGGGTGTGTGGTTGTTTGTGTGGTTGTGTGTGTGGTTGTGGTTGTGTGTGTGTGGTTGTGTGTGTGGTTGTGTGTTTGTGGTTGTGTGTGTGGTTGGGTGGTTGGGTGTGGTTGTGTGTGTGTGGTTGTGTGGTTGTGTGTGTGGTTGTGTGTGTGGTTGTATGTGTGGCTGTGGTTGTGTGTGTGTGTGTGGGGGGGGTTGTGTGTGGGGTTGTGTGTGTGGTTGTGTGTGTGGTCGTGTGGTTGTATGTGTGGTTGTGGTTGTGTGGTTGTGTGTGTGGTTGTGTGTGTGGTTGTGTGTATGGTTGTGGTTGTGTGTGCTTGTGTGTGTGCTTGTGTGTGGTTGGTTGTGGTTGTGTGGTTGGGTGTGGTTGTGTGGGTGTGGCTGTGGCTGTGTGGGTGTGGTTGTGTGTGTGGTTGTGTGTATGGTTGTGTGTGTGGTTGTGTGTATGGTTGTGTGTGGTTGTGTGTGTGGTTGTGTGTGTGTGTGGTTGGGTGTGGTTGTGTGTGTTTGTGAGTGTGTGGTTGTCTGTGTGGTTGTGGTTGTGGTTGTGTGTGTGGTTGTGTGTGTGGTTGTGTGTGGTTGTGTGTGTGGTTGTGGTCGTGTGTGTGTGTGGTTGTGTGTGTGTGTGGTTGTGTGTGTGGGTGTGGTTGTGTGTGTGTGGTTGTGGGTGGGTGTGGTTGGGTGTGGTTGTTTGTGTGGTTGTGTGTGTGTGGTTGTGTGTGTGTGGTTGTGCGTGTGTGTGTGTTTGGTTGTGTGTGGTTGTGTGTGGTTGTGTGTGTGTGGTTGTGTGTGTGGTTGTGTGTGTGTGGGGTTGTGTGTGGGGTTGTGGGGGGTTGTGTGTGGGGTTGTGTGTGTGTGGTTGTGTGGGTGGTTGTGGTTGTGTGTGTGTGGCTGTGGGTGTGGTTGTGTGTGTGGGGGGGGTTGTGTGTGGGGTTGTGTGTGGGGTTGTGTGTGTGGTTGTGTGTGTGTGGTTGTGTGTGTGTGTGGTTGTGGTTGTGTGGTTGTGTGTGTGGTTGTATGTGTGGCTGTGGTTGTGCATGTGTGGGGTTGTGTGTGGGGTTGTGTGTGGGGTTGTGTGTGTGTGGTTGTGTGTGTGTGTGGTTGTGGTTGTGTGTGTGTGGCTGTGGTTGTGTGGCTGTGGTTGTGTGTGTGGTTGTGGTTGTGTGTGTGGTTGTGTGTGTGGTTGTGTGTATGGTTGTGGTTGTGTGCGGTTGTGTGTGGGTGTGTGGGTGTGGGTGTGGTTGTGTGTGTGGTTGTGGTTGTGTGTGTGGTTGTGTGTGTGGTTGTGTGTATGGTTGTGGTTGTGTGCGGTTGTGTGTGCGGTTGTGTGTGTGGTTGTGTGTGGTTGTGTGTGTGGTTGGTTGTGGTTGTGTGGTTGGATGTGGTTGTGTGTGGTTGTGGGTGTGGTTGTGTGGGTGTGGTTGTGTGTGTGGTTGTGTGTATGGTTGTGTGTGTGTGTGGTTGGGTGTAGTTGGGTGTGGTTGTGAGTGTGTGGTTGTGTGTGTGGTTGTGTGTGTGTGTGGTTGTGTATTTGGTTGTGTGTGTGTGGTTGTGTGTGTTGTGTATGCAGTTGTGGTTGTTTGTGTGGTTGTGTGTGTGGTTTTGTGTGTGTGGCTGTGTGTTTGTGTGTGGGTGTGGGTGTGGGTGTGTGTAGTTGTGTGTTTGTGTGTGGGTGTGGTTGTGTGTGTGTGTGGTTGTGGTTGTGTGTGTTTGTGGTTGTGTGTGTGTGGGTGTGGGTGTGGGTGTGGTTGTGTGTGTAGTTGTGTGTGGTTGTGTGTGTGGTTGTGTGTATGGTTGTGTGTGTATAGTTGTGTGTGTGTGGTTGGGTGTGGTTGTGAGTGTGTGGTTGTGTGTGGTTGTGTGTGTGGTTATGTGTGTGTGGTTGTGTGTGTGTGTGGTTGTGTGTGTGTGGCTGTGTGTTTGGTTGTGTGTGTGTGGTTGTGTGTGTTGTGTATGCAGTTGTGGTTGTGTGTGTGGTTGTGTGTTTGTGTGTGTGGGTGTGTGGGTGTGGTTGTGGTTGTGTGTGTTTGTGGTTGTGTGTGTGTGGTTGTGGGTGTGGTTGTGGGTGTGGTTGTGTGTGTGTAGTTGTTTGTGTGGTTGTGTGTGTGTGGTTGTGGTTTGTGTGTGTGGTTGTGTGTGTGGCTGGTTGTGTGTGTGTGTGTGTGGTTGTGTGTGTGGTTGTGTGTTTGTGTGGTTGTGTGTGGTTGTGGTTGGGTGTGGTTGTGTGTGTGGGGTTGTGGGTGTGGTTGTGTGTGTGGTTGTGTGTGTGGTTGTGGTTGTGTGTGTGTGGTTGTGTGTGTGGGGTTGTGTGTTTGGTTGTGTGTATGTGGTTGTGTGTGTGGTTGTGGGTGTGGTTGTGTGTGTGTGTGGTTGTGTGTATGTGTGTGGTTGTGTGTGGTTTTGTGTGTGTGGTTGTGTGTGTGGTTGTGGTTGTGTGTGTGGTTGTGTGTGTGGTTGTGTGTGTGGTTGTGGTTGTGTGTGTGACAGTAATACTAAAAGCATCTCAAAATAAAGGAACACAAACATCGAGTTTGTGGAAAGAGAAAGCACATTGTAAGTCAAACAGGCGCAGCAAAGCATTAACACAACAACAAAACAAACAAGATCATTTAGCGAAGACTGAGTGCTGATAATGGATACACACAGCCCATCATCTTAAGAGTTTGATTGCAGCCAATGTGCACTCAAACCTGCCCCCTCCTTATGAGTTGCACCCCATATTTCATGAGTTGTAACTGCTGCACCCACCATAACGCTTTGAGATCTAAAGCGCTACATAGGTCTAGGCGATTAACCAGTCATCAACATGCTGTGCTTTTAAAGAGAATGTGCCAAAAGTTTCCAGCTTCCTCATCCTGTCCTCATGAAAGCCCCAACGAAAGGACTCCCTGAATGGTGCAACAGACATGAAGCAGGCGCTGCGATCAGAAATAAACACTGTGAACGTTGTCCATTTCACAGTAACATTTCCTTAATGTTCTTTAAGTCACAAAACAGTAATACTAAAAGCATCTCAAAATAAAGGAACACAAACATCGAGTTTGTGGAAAGAAAAAGCACATTGTAAGTCAAACGGGCGCAGCAAAGCATTGACACAACAACATGTTCTTTGATGTTTGATGTTCTTTGAACGAGAACATCAAAGGGGCGCCGCGAAAGTGATTGCGGGCGAAAGTGAAAGTGATCGCGGGCGCTTAATGAGCATGACGAGGTTTGCCAGCCTCTGCTCCTAAGCGCGCGCCCGCGCACATGCACTGTAGCTCTAGGCTGGCCATGGTAGCATTTTTTGAGCCCTCACAAAAAGTCTCGCCAGACTAGCGCATGCGCTGGGTCAGGCGAGACCTAAAAAGTAGTTTCCTAACAATGAAGAGTGGAAGGACACAAGTAAATTGGAAATACTCCAGGTATGGAACAGATCCAAGGCAAACCATCAAATAAGAAGCAACCACTTGAGAGGGACAGGGAACCCAACCAATGGTAAGCAATGGTCGGGCTCCAGGCATCTTTGTGTTCTTGTTAAACCCACGATATATGTTGCAACACACAGCATATGCTAGTAGGCTCAACCTAGAAATGGCATAGACAAGCCCAGCCAAGGTTGGACTTGGACTAAAAATTGGCCCTGGCACCAAATTAAAATTGGCACCTGTTTGCAGTGGTGTAGCTGGGGGAGGAGGTAGGCTGCGGGCAGGTTGGGCGGTCCCTCCCAGTTTTGGGGGCAGCGGCCTCCTCACTGCCGTTTGGGGGGTAGCAATCGCCCGCTCTACATTTCGGCCATCACGGGGGCGGCAATCGCCGGCGAATCGCACCAGCACCTCCCCCCCGCTCCTCAATGGATGGGGTCGCTGTGGTGCGACAAAAGCAGGGACAGCCACAGGCGGCTATAAGGCTAGCTACGCCACTGCATGTTTGCAAATCTGATAGCTAAAAAGTGGCCCATGTTTGCAAATCAGGAGAGTTTTAAACTTGTATATACAACCTGTATAAGTGTTTTGCAAGGTACGGGAGACAGCATGCATTTGTGCTTGTTGCAAGCAATGCTCATGGTTATATAGAAGAAATCAACAGGAAAACACGGTCCACCAGACCATAAAACAGGCCCACAAATAGCCAATAAACAGCCAATACACTGATGTGTGAAACCAGCCCTCCGGACACTACCAGATTGCCTTATCAGCCAGTACTACCCGGAGCGCAGCCAGATAATTAGCCTTAACAACTATTTTGCCTTTAAAAAGTCCCGAGTGAGAACAAAATGTGTTGACTATTTGTATATACCATATATCAGAAGAAGAATAAAAGAATTGTCTTACGGACAAGTAATGCCTAAATGTTAAAGTTTAAACATGTTATTAACAGTTCATTCCCAACCATTACAACTCACGCCAGAAGAAGCAAGGTGTATAGCGGTCAAAGCACTCTCTAAGCAATAAGTATGGTAATTGAGTCATGAATTTGTATTGTTGCTCTCATTACATTGCCTTTTGTGGATATATGACAATAGCTGTACCACTGCTACATTTGTAGTAGTTCAAAGGTCAGTTTCAGTCCAGAAGTGAAGTCTCTAAAGCAGGGGTTAGCAATAGGTAACAAGTGGGCTGTTCGTCAGCAGGCTCACGGACATATATCCCAGTCAAGTGTGTCATCCAGATTACCAGAGTGACAAACAGACAAACGAATGTCAGGTACCAACACTAAAACATGTGCACCTAAGGTGACTGTCAATATAAGACCTGCAACATGACCTATCACAGTGTATAGCAGGCAATGAATATTCTGTCACAGTGTGTGGGTGAGCATACGCAGGGAAAATGAATGACCTAACCTGGCATAGCTGCGGTAAACCCGTATACAGTCTGCCACTCCTACCACAAGCAAGTCTTTCATTGAGCAGTCACCACATCCAGAGAAATACCAGCAATGTAGTTAAATATTGTATTTTAGATTCTGAGGCGCCTATAAAAACTGTTACTTGCATTAAGATGTCGAGTCCTGGCACCATGGTGGCATGGCACGGTGGTCATCATTGCCTAATTGTGGTAGCCACATATTCTATAATGGTGGTCACCACTGACAAACAGGGGGGCATCCTTCAACTTATGGTGCCACCCTGATTACCGTTTTTTATGTATTGTTGTGGGCATCCATACTATTAAAGGGTTTCAGACCTGACATAAAGGTGGCATTCACATAATGGTACCCATTATTGACTATTGTGGTGTCCTTGGCATCATGGTGGCCATCTCTGGCATTTGATGGTAATACCTATGCTTGTGAGAAACAATGTGTCCATTGAGGGAGTGGTACATATGCGTACTGGATTAAATCGCAAGCCACTTGGAAGTCGAATATACAGTATTTACCAACATGAAAACTGTACTTTATGGCACAATTTGTTTCTCAGACAATTACATTTTTAGGTCTCGCCTAGCGAACGCAGCGCATGCGCTGCGTTCGCCTTAACGAGACTATTGTTGTCGGTTTGGTTCGGAAAGGAGACAAAACATGTGCGCGCATGGGCAGGCGATGTGCACGCGCATGGCGTCTCCTCTCTCACACGCTCCCACCGCGCGCTCACACGCTCCCACCCACGCGCTTGTTTTAATAGCCTCTTTCTTCAAGCTATGAATTTACTGCTGATGTTGGCTCCGTGTCTGGCACTCCGCCCACTACGATCCTCCGACAAAAATGTACAGAATCCCTGCTCTCAAGTCCCCTACAAGGAGACATGAAACCAGCACCTAGGCTGAGCTCCCACAACCCAGCTCACACCATGTGTTTGGCTCCCACAACCCAGCTCACACCATGTGTTGGGCTCCCACAACCCAGCTCGCACCATGTGTTGGTGAGCGGGCCGAGTAGTGGAAAGCGTCATGGTAAACTACATAGTTTAACGGTAAAGCCAAGATACCTTACTGTCTGCCGGTCTTCCTACAGTAATATGCCTCTGTTGAAATGTAAAATAAATAAACATTGGGGAGTTAGTTACTGTGTAGTGCAGTACTTACACACGAAGGGTAATGTGCAAAACCCAGCGATATCAAACTTTATGAAGGCCAAAACTTGGAGCTCTTTTTTTTACTCAAGCACCTTTCTGGAAGAGCAAACTTAAAATATAATAAAAGATGCTAAATTAATTCCAAGATATGTGCTCATTAATCCCCGATCTGCAGATAGACTAGTTTAAATGCACTTCAGTTAAAATAGACCCCAACAAAACCAAATGAAAAAAGAAATCACGTACTATAGGGCAACTTCCCAGGAGAATAGTTTGACATTTGGAGAATGAGGAATCTGAAGATGCAATTTCCATTTCCTGGCCTCTTCTATGCCCCCTCCGCCCTCCAAGACTGGGTGCTGCAACTGCAGAACTCTCACACATGGAGCAAGGATAGGTTTCTCCCCGAAAATGTGTGATAAAAAGCATCGTCCGAAGACATGTCATTTGAAGTCCTATGTTTATATCTGCAATGGGACCCTGCCCTGGTAAAGCAGTGTTCCTCTTAAACCTCTCTCTCATCACAAATATATTCTCACACTCATACATTCCCAAAGTCACCCCGGCGGAAATTCATGAAAAACTACTTCTGAAAAAGCCAATTAATTGTGTGGCTAGCCAGAGTGGGAAAAGAAAGGGATCTTTCCATACTCTGTAGCAATAGTAGAAAATTATTTTTGTTGAGGTAAAACAAAATTCTTTAAAAATAATAATTCCTGTACATGTATGGCACACCCCAGCAAACCATCTTACATGAAGAAACATTTCAGTGGTACACATGGAGGAATATTGCCCCAAAATCCAAGACTTGTGTCGTTTCCATGCATAATCCAGCTGACTCAAAAAGTTAGACATCTACCCAAATTGTAAGGGAAATCTCGAACATCTCTGTTTTTGTATAAAACATTCCTAAAATGTTCTCTTGGAGTGTACTGTATAACGCAATGTATAACGGGGGCTTTACATGTTATTCAAACTTGACATTATATTGTACCTAAGAAAAGGAAGCAGTCTGCCAGAAGATAACACATTATGAGGAAATGTAATGGCAATATACAACAGCACAAGCGGAGTTGTGTTGTTTTACAACAACTTAATGTTTGAGGGACATTAGTTTAATAGCACTCAGTAGAGATGGGCGTTTAACTATTTTTTTAACGAAGTGGGCGGTGCCTTCTCGGCTGCGTCTATATGCCCTCCCAGTGAGGGACATCTGGAGTGCCTCTGCACGAGCTGGTGGTCCTTTAATGGACTCCATCCAGGTGCGCAACACCCATTGGGCTCACCGGGCTTCAGCCCCCCCCCCCCCCCCCCCGCCCCATCGTCTTCTTCAGCCCGGGCTAAGATTACACATGCTGAAATGATGAACGAAGGCTGCGCATCGGATCCTTTCTGAGAGGCCCAGCAGTAGGGATTTCACCTAAGCACTTGATGGGGTGGGAAGATATGCACAGCAGGGGGGAAGGGATGGCCAGTGCAGGTGACGCTTTTCCTTTATAAAGGAATTTCTGCTGGCGTCATAGCCCAGGGTGTGCTGTCTGTGCACTTGTATGGAGGTGTATTCCATACAAGTGCACAGACAGCAAGCCCTGGGCTATGACTCCAGCAGGAATTAATTTACAAAGGAAAAGCGTCACCTGCACTGCCATCCCTTTGCCCCTGCTGTCTGTGCACTTGTATGGAATTCACATCCACAGCGCTGCTCAGCAGATAAATGGTGAACAGGGCCATGGATCTTTCTCTTTTTGCATCCAAGGGCACCAAGGAAGAAGCAGAGGAGGCCCAGGCAAGGAGAAACCAGGAGACATTTGACCCACATCTACCTACACTGTAAGACCTTCGGGAGGGGCTGGATGCCAGGGCGCAGTGCTGCTGATCAGCCAGACTCCACAGAATAGCATCAGAAGAGCAGGCAGCAGTTTTTAGGTCTCGCTGGCTATCGCGTAAGCGATCGCTCAGCGAGACTCTAGTAAAGGGGTTCCCAAAAGTGCTCCCAAAAGCGGATTGCATGGCGAGCACGTGCACAATCACGTGCATCGTGCCGCCATGCAATCCGGTTGGCATCCTACTTCAAAGGGTCCGCTCCCCCGCCTGGAATGCGCTTCCCCGCCCCCGCGAAGCGCGCGCGCCACGCTCCGCCGGGCTTGTCTTGTTTAGAAGTCGCACTTTATTGGCATAAAGACCCCAGCAAAGCACAACCAACAACGCGTTTGCCCTTTCCTGAACATCCCATAAAAACTGAAATTCTCCATCTCATCACCTTCGATCACCAGAGAACGCAAAGACATGAAAGAATATTCACAATATTCACAACAATTCAATCGGCCTTAAAATACAACAGTTCGCGTCCTCTGGCATGCTTCTCATAACTGTCAGCATTAGAGTTCAATCTCAAATCGTATTGTATACTTTAAAAAATATGAAGAGTTTGTTTATTACTGTGTTAAGTAACATGCGAGCAGCGTCCAGCTGCAGAGGATAAACAAATACACACACTGGAGTTACCTCTAGGGGGGGTAGTCGTTGCCTCAGTACAGCACCCCCAACTCGTACCACAGCGCGTGCGTGCGTCAACAAGGAAGCCTAACTTAATCTACTATCGACCTCAGCCCTCGACATAGTCAAGGGACTACAATGGCACTTTGCTCGCGCTTCAGCCCAAAGGTTGAGTTGGGTGTTATTAGGGTCACTCACACGTACCTGCTAAGAAGCCTAATTATTTCAGTCACCAAATTAGGCTACCTTGTATATTCCATTGTGAAAAACAGTGACTGTCCCGGAAAATCCGGGACACCTGGTCACCCTACCGCCATAACGTTGTTGCTCCTTTTAGAACAGGATAAATATTAGGTCAATAAAATACCACATTATCCTAAACCCAACTGCAGCTTTATTCCAGGTATTCGCAATACTTACACCACCATTCAAGTTCCAAGGACACTTTCTGTGGCAGTGTTGGGCTGCTGGGCATTCATTGGCTCCGCAGACACTCTACAGCGCTATTAGCTCTTTAAATAGACTCCTGATGCCTGCAAAAATATTATTTTATTCATAAAATAAGTAGAAATGGAAGGCCATTTTCCCTAATCTCTTAATAGCCTTTCCCGCGCCGGTTCCACTGGAAAAGGCAGCCTAATGTAAACTTTATGCACACTGTCACACCTTTCCCATTCATGCACACACACTAGTGCATCCTTGACACTGCATGCATGCATGCAGATTGATAGCTACACACATTCTGCCCCAAGAACACACAGCCCCAGTGGTCCCTCTCCGTGCCTCTCTCCCCAACAGCACTCTCGGGCTCCCTCTCCGTGCCTCTCTCCCTAACAGCACTCTGAGTCTCCCTCTCTGTGCCTCTCTCCCTAACAGCACTCTCGGGCTCCCTCTCCGCGCCTCTCTTCCTAACGGCACTTTCGGGCTCCCTCTCTGTGCTTCTCTTCCCTTGCTTCTCTCTGTCTCCCTCCCTGTGCTTCCCTCCCCTGCTGCACTCTCGGGCTCCCTCTTGTGGTAAATAATTTAATTACCGGGACTTAATTTGATACAGAAACATAATAGAAATAGCTCAGTAAATAAGAGGCAGAATCCGTGGTATTAGAGGTTCGGAATGGGCTTTATTCCAATGGACGATTCGAATCGGTGACTCCAAGTTCCATCACCACGGAGGTTCAGGAAGTGAAGTACATGCTTTATTGATAAGTAATCACTTTTATACAATAGGCATTACATTGAAGCAAATGCAAGAGGCGTAACAATTGATAGTGTAGATAAAACATACATACGTAGCAAAAGTAGGCGTAACTGGGTGTGACTAAAGAACGTCATCAGGTGTGATGTCATAATAGGGTGGTTCCATGAAGGAATTTCGCAATGTCAGCAGAAATACTTGGCAGAAATGCGCGCAGCAGCATGACGTATGATTGACGTGCGACTAGGGGGTGAAGGGGACTTGACATTTAGCTCTACATGTGGCGACAGATGTCTGGAGGGTCAAGCCAACCTTATCCCAAATCATATCTAACATCCTATGTTTAAAGAACTATGTTATCCAAAAGAGAGGTCTCTTAGAGTAGAATCTTATTCTATACTGACTATACTGACTGTTAGTGCGTGTACAAGCGTCTAAGTGTCTACACTAGATGCGAGGGCGAAAGTCTTCCATAATAATAGGGCTATGAATTACTTGCATAAAGACAGAGAAGCCGGGCCTTTGCTCGGTAGCTGGAAGAATGTTTACTTAAACTACTAGACAGGAATGCATTGGGCAGGGAGCGGAGCAGATAATTTCGAAGGTGAAATACAGTTTCTTGGCAGGCAACAGGCTGATGTCAGGCATCGTGAGCCGCGCAGAGAATGAGGACAAAGTTCATGGATACAGATGCAGGCTCAGACTGGAGCTTCAGAGGCAGAAAGCAAGAAAAGCTTGATGACAGAATCAGGGCCTACTTGCCTGGGCTGTAAAATGGCATAAGTGAACCATATAAAGCCGGTGGCCTTTCGTACTTAGGAATGGAATATCCGGCCCATTCATGGCGGATCTGAAAGAGGACATGTTAACGGTGGACGCACATGTATTTGCGTCTTCATAACTGGAACTGGAGGGAACATACATGTACTTGTGATTTATACATGGAACCGTTGGGGTCCAAGATAGGGGACATAACTGATCAGAAAAATCCATATTTCCACATTCCCTCCTTGTCCCCTACTTGCCCGTCAAGAGATATCAATCTTCATCAATCCATTGATCTGTTCATATAGCATCATTTGTTCTTCTTTTTTCTTCTGGGACGAACGAAATCTTGGTGGTGGAATACACGATGTGGCACATAGACCACAGATCGCAGGTCCACATTGTAGACATAGACAGCAACTGAATAGTATGAGAAAGCCAATACCTAGGAAGGATAGGACCTTCCATCCAAAGGTAGATAATACACTCCAAAACCAACCGGACCAAGTCCAGGTGCCTGGATTCTGGTGTATCTGGCTTACAATCTTATGAAGGCGGGTTATGGCTTTATATACAGATGGCGAATTTTCTGGTATGAAAATGCAACAACTTGATCCGATGACCCTACAAGCTCCGCCCCTGTCGGCCAGGATGACGTCAAGGACAAGACGATTTTGAAGCACAACAATCCGCATAGCAGACTGCTCTTCTGTTAAATTGCCTAAGGCGGAAATAGTTTCGTTCACTACTGCTTCAAGGGTTCTGGTTAATCTACGTATCAGCTTACTATTAGTAACGGTACCTATATAGGGAAAGAGACCTTTATTGAAATCTGTGTATTTTTCCCATGCTGTTTCAGTGTAATCGACTATTGGGAGATCTCTCCTTTCTCTATTGTGTACTAACTGAGTATTTCTGTGATAATCAGGAGGAGCTAGGAAAACAGGTGGCAAAAGGAATGCTATATAACAGGTACCATCCCAATCTAGAGGTAGGCGTATATATGCGGTCTGACCACATATAAAATAGGAATGGCGGGAAGTTCTAAATGTCGACTTGCCTTGATCACTAAATTCTATTACAGTGGTGCATCTACTATGGCCCATATGTATGGAACCATTCTTTCTTACACATAATTCACCTTTTACTCGAAATACTGACATGGCGGGCAAAATTGGAGTAGCTTCGGATTCGATATTTAGGATCATAAGATTAGGCGTAAAATTACCTAATCCATAAACTTCATTTTCTAGATCAGTTCCTGTTCTTTTGGGAAGTCCCTCCTTGTTAGGGTGGCAGACTTTAAGTAAAACTAAGTTCAAATTTCCCCATACCCAGTTGTCTTGATAAACTGCAGAATTTGAATCTTGGGAATTAATTAAACTAAACCATGCTCCACAGGAGCCGTTGTGTGTGAATGGGTATGGAAAAAGAGGTAGAATTCCTTTATAATTCTGATAGGGAGGGAGTCGGCCACATATCCAACAATTTGTAGCATTGCTAACCTGATGGGAATGATGTAACATACTAATAAAAGTGTTATTGCGCAGCGCAAATCTATATGACAATTCATGCGGAGGTAATTCACTAAAAGAATGTTCAGCAGTAACATTATAAACATGTCTAGAAATAGGATAATATATGTGCAACAATATACTTGCAGTAATTATTAAAAGACTTAGGAAAAACAGAATTAATAACGTCACTGTGCAATGACTACGCAGTGATTTACAGTATGCATGTCGTTTCAACATTTTTCGGGTTTTTTCTCTATTCAGGTCTAAGGGATACATGTCAGAGACAAATTCAACCGCTTCACCTTGGAGAGGACTTAAACAATCAAATTGCCTGACTGGTTAGACCTGAGTTTCAGTTTATAGTGTTCGTGATTACTTGATTCAACCAAAGGAAGTTTTGAGTCAATGGGTGAAGACACACAAGGTGTGTCGTTTACATCTGATGGTAGTCCATGAAATTTCTTGATATGACTTGAATGTATCCAGCCTTTCCTGCCTTCGATCTTCATGGCTGTCCTTGTGGTGAGCAAGACCAGTTGCGGCGACCTCCACCTAGGATCCAGCTGAGTCTTTCGATCAAAGTTCCTCACCAAGACCAGGTCCCCCGGAACTACGTCATGGGGTTTCACCTCAGTGTTGTCAGGAAAAGCTGCAGCTACCTGTGAACGACAAGATTGTAGTGCAGACATCAAGGAAGCCAAGTAATCTGTCAGCATATTACAGTCAATATCAGTTATTTTACGTGGTATAGGCGTCCCCCACATATTTGGTGGTCTGCCAAAGATCACCTCATACGGGGATAGCCCTGTTCGAGAGTGTGCTACCATTCTCATGTAAAAGAGTGCAACTGGTAATGCTACTACCCAGTCGACACCTTTCTCTCTGCATATTTTGGACAATCTAATTTTCAGGGTCTGATTATGTCTTTCCACGAGACCTGCTGCCTCGGGGTGTCGGACACAGTGAAACTTCCACTGATAACCTAACAAAAGTGAAACGTGTTTCATTAATTCGGATGAGAACGGCTGGCCGTTATCTGAGTAGACAACACGTGGTAAACCGTATCGTGGGAAGAATTCTCGAACTAACTGTTTGGCAGTAGTCGGGGCAGTGTAATCTGAAACCGGGTATGCCTCTGTCCAACGGGAAAGAGCACAGACAACTACGAGAACATATTTGAATCCTCGACATCGTTCCATCTGGATATAATCCATCTGGAGGATTTCAAAAGGGTGATCAGGAGGCTGAAATCCACCCTGTTCCACGGGAATGCTTTTTCCTGGGTTGAACTGGCAACAGATCATACAGGTACGGACTTTTTGTTTAGCTGCTGCTCGTAAATGTTTATTGAACCAAATGTGTTGAATGCTGTCTAGCATAGCTTTTTCTCCTAGATGCGCTGGACTATGTACAGTGTTAATAATGACTTGGACCATTGAATCAGGAAGGAACCACACAGATTTTTCCTTTGTCATCCATCCTTGATCCGTTTGGATCCCTCCTAATTCAGTCCATTTCTTTATTTCGTCTGGAGTAGCATGTGTCTGTATGTCAATTACGTCAAGAGCGGGATCTTTAATCGTCATACAATGTGTTGGCGTCGGGACTATTGTCTTTGTCATGTCGGATGTTTGAGTTTGAGCAGTCTGTTTAGCTGTTCTGTCAGCTAGATCATTGCCTTGAGAAATGATATCAGTAACTTTCGTATGAGCTTTACATTTCATAATTGATATTGCAGTGGGTAGATGTATTGCATCTAATAAGGCATGAATGAGGGGTCCGTGCTGAATGTGGGCACCGTGAGAAGTTAAATAACCTCTCTCTCGCCACAGCACGCCGAAGTCATGTACAACTCCGAATGCATAACGTGAATCAGTATATATGTTGACTTTTTTATTTGTGGCTTGAATACAGGCTTGTGTCAGAGCGACGAGCTCTGCTGCTTGAGCGGACAAGGTATTTATGCAATTTGTTTCAATGATTTCAGTGTCTGTTGTGACTGCGTAAGCGGCCACTAACTCTCCTGTACTTGTTCTCATACATGAACCATCTACATACAACGTTAGGTCTGGATCTGACAATGGGACATCTGTCAAGTCTTGTCTGGGTTTCGTTGTGATTGTAATAACATCAATACAATCATGAGCTAGTGGGTCTGTTCCGATTACAGGTAAAAGTGTGGCAGGATTCAATGTGTTACAACGTCTGATTTCTATATGTGGCTGGAACAATGTTAATTCATACCCTGTAAGTCGTGCTATAGTCAAGTGTTGTGTTTGTGTGCGGTTCAAAAGAACCTCTACTGCGTGTGGTACTTGTACTGTCAATGGATGTCCTAATACTATGGCATCGCTTTGTCTGATTGCTAAGGCTGTTGCTGCCACTGATTTCAGGCATGCAGGCAAAGCCTGAGCTACGGGATCTAATGTACTAGAAAAATAAGCACATGGTTTGTGTGATCCTGCTTGTTCCTGTGTGAGTACTGACAAGGCAGTACCTTCGCGTTCTGTAACAAAGAGTGTAAACTGTTTATTGTAACATGGTGTTGCTAAAACCGGTGCTTGGCATAAGGCTTTCTTTAGGCTTTCAAAAGCTTGTGCATGTTCCTGAGTCCAAGGGAGGACAGTCAATGTGGCTGCTTCCTGTGTTGTCAATTGAATGAGTGGTTTTGCTAGAAATGCATACTGAGGGATCCACTGCCTACAATATGAAGTGAGGCCTATGAAAGCCCGCACCTCCTTTTGTGTCTTGGGTATCGGCATGTTAGCTATTAACTGAATGCGATCTGGTGTAAGCTGCCTTCCCTCCTTGGACAGCGAGTGACCAAGGTAAACAACTCGCTGGACACAGAATTGCAGCTTAGAAGGGGACACCTTGTGCCCCTTTTCGGCTAGAAATTGTAAAACTGTCAGTGATGCTTTCTCACATTCAGGTTCGCTTCTAGCGGTGATCAGCAGATCATCGACATATTGAAGCAGGGCAGTGTTGACTGGCATGTGAATACTGTCAAGCTCTCGTTTCAGTGCTTGGCTATAGATGCTGGGGCTTTCTGTAAATCCTTGAGGTGCGCGTGTGAATTTAAAGCTACGTCCATTTAAACTAAATCCGAACAAGTATTGGCTTTCCGGATCTATTGGGACGCTGAAAAAGGCATTCTTGAGATCAATTACAGTAAAGAATGTTGCTTCGGAATCAATAGCTGTCAGTAATGACGAGATATCTGGGACCACAGGGAATTGTGGCACAATGCATTTGTTCAATTCGCGCAGATCAATAACCAATCGATATACTGGCGGAGCCTTTGGATCTGTTCGTTTAAGAATCGGAATTATCGGGGAATTACATACATTGGAGTCTATTTCCACAACTACTCCTTGGACAATGAGCTCGTCAATAATTTGCAGTAAAGCCACTACAGCATCTGGTGGTAACTTGTATTGTCGCATTCGTGGTAGTACCACTCCTGCCTTTAATGTAACCCGATATGGTGTAATATTCATGCAACCCACATCAGTAGGGCCTTGTGCCCATAAATGTGTAGGTAAAGTCTGTAGTCGGGGATCCATGTCTCGAGACACATAGTGACCTTTGAAATCACGTAAAAACAATCTTACTCCTTCCGGAGAACAACATATTATAGCTCCTAGAGCTTTCAGTGTTTTTATACCTAACAGGTTTTCTGGACATGATTTAGTAAGCAATAAATCTGTAGTTCGGGTTAAGGGTCCTATCGTAAGTGGAAGAGGCTGTGATACTTCATTAACAATAGGTTTTCCTGAAAAACCAAGGGAAATATTCTGTGAGCCTGAGAGGGGTGCCCCTGGAACTTCACTACGTTTTATAGTTGTTCGACTTGCCCCTGTATCAAGTAAAAATTTTCTATCTTGGCCTAATAATTCACTATGTACATAAGGTCCTTCTTGGTCTACAGGGACCTCGATAAGGGGTAAGTCAACTTCCCTCTCTAGGCTGGTTCATGCGTATCGTTGATAATCAGGATAATCATACTGTGCGGTCTGGTACAGCTGTCGTGTCGTGGTTTGTGTGGCAGCAACCGGCAGCGCTGGTGCAGCTGGCACAAACTGTATAGACTGTTGTGGAGCTGGCATGGACTGTGCATGCTGCGGTGCTCCTTGTTCATTCTGATCCTGTCTAGGTGGCCGTGGTCTTTCCTGTGTTTTACCTGTGGCGATATTACGCTTCAGGACTGGGCAATCGTGTATGTAATGTCCTGGCTGTTTACAATAGTTGCATGTCCCTTTTACAGGTCCTGCTGAATCACCGGAATGTGTCGTACCCCTTTTATGACCTTCAGCTGGAACTGTCTGGGAGACTAGCATTTTCATTTTTGTGTCTTTCATGCGTTTCTGTTCATGTTCTTGTTCCTCTCTAATTCTATTGTAATGGTACTGTAACATTTGTAACATTTGTGATGGGGTATTACCTTGCCAGGTACTCTCGAATTTTAATACTCTATTCTTCACTTGGGGCAAGGAATTTTCAACTAGTTTTGTCACAAACAGATGTGGGTATGACTCGCTACTTGCTTTTATACCACTATTTATACCAAAACATTTTTCGAATCGGGCATAGAAATCACTAGTGTCTTCATCTTGCTTTTGTTTACAAGCTGAGATTGCACCCCAGTCTTCCTTTTTCGTAGTTAATAAACGCGGCAGTACCTGTACTAGTAAACCTGGTAGTGCTTTAGTTTTGTCCCCAAGCCCCGAACCTGGACCTCGGGCCTTTTCTTCATTTTCTAATGCTGTCCAATCTATCTTTTGGTCTCCCACCTCCCACTCTTTTTCCTTGAGTTTTTCATAAATGCCAGCAGGCATTAATACCTTTAATATTGTCATAATGTCGGGATAGGTATACTCTCCCATGAGTAACATGTCTTTAATTTCTCGGTGGAAACCCGCTGGGTCTTTGTCATGACTGGGTACCACTTTCTTCATTTCTAACAATTCTATTTTCGATATGGGCGTATATACAAATACACGTTTAAACTGATTGTCCTCGCCCTTTATTGGGTGTACTTCTCGTAAGGGATTCTGTCTGTCCATGTAATACGTCGTTCTTTCCTTGATGGGCAGTGAGACATGTTCTGGGCATACAAAAAGAATGTACTGCTTTCTTGATTCTAGTATTTCCTTAATTAACTTAGTACCTGAACCTCTCCATCTATTCGTGAGTAATTCAGTCAATATATCAGGTAACGGACCAGGGTCGGAATGTTGACTTTGATAAAGTATAAGAAGTTGTTGAATCATATAAATCCCAGCTAAACGCTGTTCATCTGGGGTGAGGTTCAAAAATGTGTGTGCTACTGTATCATCACCATATTTTCCGGGACTGTCAACCCAATGAACGGCTGACCTGGCTAATTCTTGTTCATCCATAGAATCGAGTAAATGATAACCCCTTCGTTCTCGCAGTAATTTGTCAGCGGCTTGGAACGAATGCTCGGGGGACCTTATATTTATTATAGGTGTTTGGAAATTCCTGTTATTATCTGGACATATCGGACGTATCGGGTCAGTAAAACATCTAGTACTATTACAAGATCTTCCTCTACCTACATAGGCTATGGTTTCTGACTGTCCTGTGGGCAGTCCTGATCCTTCCTCCTCGCTTTGTTCGAACTGATCTACCGTTAATCTCTCTTCGTGTAGGCGTTCTATTTCTTTACGGATCTTTCGACACATGGCTATTATACATTTTTGCTTATCATGTCTCCCTTCTGATATATTCTGGCTCCATCTGGTAAGAATTTGCATTGCTTCCGGGTCTACCCCCGGTCGGTCTTGATTTCTGATCACACAATTTATGAGGAAACGTAACAGTTCCCCCTGTATCTCCACTTTCTGGTATTCCATAGCTCTGTTAATACTTTCAGAATCTCGCCCTGTTTGGACAAAATGATATATATTATCTAGATGCACAGTCATTCCTGGTAACTTCCCCAAATACACCGCAGCTCGTCTGATACGTAATGATGCCATGATCATTTCGTCCTCTTTGCCGGGCACAGGGTCATATCTACAATCTATAAGAAGTTCCTTAAGCGTGCGGGCATTTATGAGTTTGGGGGTACGTGGATGTGCTGACTCTTGAAAGGTAAGTTTATTTACTCTGGGTGGCGTAGAAAAAATGTTGGTAGCACCTCCGGTAGCCCCATCTGGGGTATCGGGCGTGAAAGGATTCGTTGAACGCGATACAGCAACTATAGGTGTGGGCACAGCTATAGAAGTAGCTGTAGGAACAGATGTGAAAACAGATGTGCTTGCCGGAACTTGAGTCAGGATTTGGTGCTGTAGAGATGCAGATACAGGATCTTGGCGTTGAACTTCCCCGGCCGACGGTCTATGTGGGGCGGGGTTAGCATACTCGGGAGCTGCGTCATCTAAATATGAGGAAAGAAAAACATCTTCTGCGGTTCTAGGATGCCCCTTAGGATGTACTTTTATTGGAAATAATGGGGGTGGCAAGTCTTTTGGTATCCCCGGAGTAGCCTTAGGTAATCCCTCGGCCAGAAGGGGATACATACCCTTCATAAGGGCATTTCTTTGTCTGTCTACTTGTTCTGATGTCACTCGTGTACCTTCTTTAATTAATAGATTTTCTCGGACTTTATTTGAATTTTCCTTACTCTTCTCTTCCTGTCTACGTGCTTTTTCTGTACGTCTATACGATTCTTTACGCCATAATTCAATGGCGTCTTTCTGTGATTGTCTAGCTTTCTTTTTCCATAATTCTTCCTCTACTTTCACGATGCAATCTGCATCCCAGGTCCCAGCTGCGGGCCACCTCTGACTTTCTGGTAATTCCTTAGTGTAGTCTACCCATAGATCAAGAAATAATATGGCGTCTAGGCCATGTTTATGATACATGAAGTACCCTGGAGTGTCCCTAGGAGGAATGGGAACAGCTTCTTCGAGTACCCCTTTTCTAGTTGTGATCTGTCTTAGTTTCGAAAAGAGCGGCATACTGAGAACTGGTCTGATACTTGATCTTGAACAAACTTAATACAATAAACATAATGATGAACAGTCATTCACACCACAATATGCAGGACGTATTAACACATTTAACATTTAACATTTAAATGAGCAACAATGATGATGACGATTCTAAGGAAACTTAATCACTGAACATAATACTCGGCATTAACTGAATTATTCTGAATTTATATACTTGATATACTAGATATACTGCTAAACAGTACAGATACACTGCTAAAACAGTGCAGACCGGATTTGTGTACCCAAACCCGTCTTGACCGGCACAACCTATGTGCACGTCAGAACGCCTCCCCAGTAATGGTACTCACCGGGTAGCTCGGAACGGAAGGCCTCGGAACGGAACTGAACTGAACTGGACCGGACTGGACTCGACTCGACAACTTCGGACACTTCTGAGCTTCGGAAACCTGGTGGGCCTCTGTATACCTCGGATCTTGCTCTCTCAGCTAGGCTCTGGTCGGGATACTTCGCACTTCTCACCGCCTCGTCTGGGTGTTGATCGCAGCCTCAGTCGCCCCCGCTTGACCGGAGGGAGATACAGGAAATCCTGCTGGTACGCGTTTTTGTCCGTCCAGCTGTGGCAGGAGACCGGGCCTGCAACGCACCGCCGGCGCGTGAGATGAGAAAGTGTCCCTGTTCGGGCGCCATTCATGTGGTAAATAATTTAATTACCGGGACTTAATTTGATACAGAAACATAATAGAAATAGCTCAGTAAATAAGAGGCAGAATCCGTGGTATTAGAGGTTCGGAATGGGCTTTATTCCAATGGACGATTCGAATCGGTGACTCCAAGTTCCATCACCACGGAGGTTCAGGAAGTGAAGTACATGCTTTATTGATAAGTAATCACTTTTATACAATAGGCATTACATTGAAGCAAATGCAAGAGGCGTAACAATTGATAGTGTAGATAAAACATACATACGTAGCAAAAGTAGGCGTAACTGGGTGTGACTAAAGAACGTCATCAGGTGTGATGTCATAATAGGGTGGTTCCATGAAGGAATTTCGCAATGTCAGCAGAAATACTTGGCAGAAATGCGCGCAGCAGCATGACGTATGATTGACGTGCGACTAGGGGGTGAAGGGGACTTGACATTTAGCTCTACATGTGG
The DNA here is from genome assembly GCF_964204655.1 of Triturus cristatus. Taxonomy (NCBI): domain Eukaryota; kingdom Metazoa; phylum Chordata; class Amphibia; order Caudata; family Salamandridae; genus Triturus; species Triturus cristatus. The sequence continues at coordinate 557,005,671 of NC_140579.1, read as the reverse complement.
CGACAGATGTCTGGAGGGTCAAGTCAACCTTATCCCAAATCATATCTAACATCCTATGTTTAAAGAACTATGTTATCCAAAAGAGAGGTCTCTTAGAGTAGAATCTTATTCTATACTGACTATACTGACTGTTAGTGCGTGTACAAGCGTCTAAGTGTCTACACTAGATGCGAGGGCGAAAGTCTTCCATAATAATAGGGCTATGAATTACTTGCATAAAGACAGAGAAGCCGGGCCTTTGCTCGGTAGCTGGAAGAATGTTTACTTAAACTACTAGACAGGAATGCATTGGGCAGGGAGCGGAGCAGATAATTTCGAAGGTGAAATACAGTTTCTTGGCAGGCAACAGGCTGATGTCAGGCATCGTGAGCCGCGCAGAGAATGAGGACAAAGTTCATGGATACAGATGCAGGCTCAGACTGGAGCTTCAGAGGCAGAAAGCAAGAAAAGCTTGATGACAGAATCAGGGCCTACTTGCCTGGACTGTAAAATGGCATAAGTGAACCATATAAAGCCGGTGGCCTTTCGTACTTAGGAATGGAATATCCGGCCCATTCATGGCGGATCTGAAAGAGGACATGTTAACGGTGGACGCACATGTATTTGCGTCTTCATAACTGGAACTGGAGGGAACATACATGTACTTGTGATTTATACATGGAACCGTTGGGGTCCAAGATAGGGGACATAACTGATCAGAAAAATCCATATTTCCACACTCTCCGTGCTTCTCTCCCCTGCTGCACTCTCGGGCTTCCTCTCTGTGCTTCTCTCCCCTGCTGCACTCTCGGGCTCCCTCTCCATGCTTCTCTCCATTCCCCTCAAATTGCCATCCTCCACTTCCTCTCTTCTCGTCTCCCCCTGCTTCCCTCTTCTTTCCACACTCTTTCCTCCCTCTCTGTCCACACTCTTCTGTCTCTTCTTTTCACACTCTTCTCTGCCTCTCTTTTCCACACTCTTCCCTCCCTCTCTGTCCACACTTTTCTCTGCCTCTCCTCTCTCTGTCCTCTGTACCACATCCCCCCTCTCATCCAGGTTCTCGACCCCTCAAGTGTCTTCTACCTCTCCCTCCCATCTGTTCATTCTCCGCCTCTGCTTCCTGATTCCCTCTCTTCCCCCCTCCCTGTCTTTTTGTGCAGTCCCTTCATTTCCTGCTCTTTCTTCCTGAAAGCATCCATCACCATTTCAAATCGCGACAGCGGCGATTCTGAACCTCCCACTAACTTTGCCGCTGGGAGATCGTCGCACATTCGGGTGTTGAGCTTTTTATTTTAATATAGAAATATTTGGTTTGTTTTATGTCTAGTGTAAGCCAAGGCCTTCTACTAAACCTTTTTGGTTCACGCGTAAGCCAAGACTGTTTTTCACAGGGCACAAGTCCTAAAAAAGCATTTGCAATGCAATAGGTCTCACATTTACGCAAGTTTGAGCTATTCACATTACAAATAACAATGCCTTTTATTTTTGTTTTCGTTTTTAAAACTTAAATAAAAGGCATTGTCATTTACAATGCCAATTGCTTAAACTTGCGTAAATGCGAGACCTATTGCATTGCAAATGCTTGTTTATATCGTCTCCCTCGGTGGACGGTGGCCGTTAAAGCCAAAATATAGGAACGGTCTCATAACCCCTATGTGCCGCTCCAGTTGTGGCGCTTAGGCAGATGGGCAGTAACAAGTGTTAGAATCTTCAGCCAGAGGTCACGGCTTTGTAACTGTTTAATGTCTTTGGCAAACAGTTAAGCAAACCCCACTACAACAATGAAGTGACATTATTTCACTCATAGATAACACCAACTGGATGATGATCACGTAGTGTGGTGAATATATGTTGTGGTCTAGTGGCTTTTGTTAAAATGGATTGGATAATGAATTACACTAAGCGCTAATTAGCGAGCACATAGACAGGTGGTACACCAACACTCCAACTATAAATCAATGATTACGAGCACGAGATGGGCTGTAGAAAGGATCATTTTATGTCCTTTTAAGAAATATATGACATTGTTTTTCCATGTCCCATAGAAAATCTACTGAAGTTGGAGATAATACACGGACAGGTGAGTGCATTAGGCCTCACGTATTGATGGGTTGCATGTAACACATGCACGGCTACACGGCAGGGACCTTAGAGAATAAGGCACAGAGATATAACGCCCTGACGAAGGCCCTCAGACCCGACTGGGCTATCCATATGGGCCGAAACATGTTGGCACACGGTTGAGGGTATATTTGAACAGAATCAAGTTCAAAACAACCCCAAGAATACGTTTTTAGTGATACCATGAGTGCCCAGGAATAAAGGACTCAGAAAAGGGTACACTCATAGGTATTTTTAATTTGATCTAGTTCCCTGCTTAACCAGTTATTCATTTATCTAAGTACTCCCATTACATCTTTGGTTGAGTCCGCCCAGAGAGTACCATCTTCTCTGGGTGTGGAGTAATTGCCTATGATGAAGCATGTCACTATTATGTGAGTGAGGCTTTTACTTCAATATCTTTGATATTCCACCTGAGCAGTAGGTAGTTGAATAACATTCCAACACATCCTTGGATCTGGTTAGTCTGCCAGTTTAACAGTGGTTGCTTTTTGTGAAAAAAAAGTTATTGAAAGAATGGCTTCCTATTACATCCGGTTGTGTTCTCTTAAAAAAATACATGGTTTCGTTTGAAATATGTATAAAACATTTGAGCTAAGTTAATGAAAAATGTGGCTAACATATTCTAGCGGAAAAAATTTATTTGTAAGAGATCTGTCTAGAAGGAATGGGGCTTGTTTGGCCGGGTCGGGAAGGAGGCCTCTTTTTGAAGGGGAGCTCTTTGATGCCGCTCAGTGGAGCGAAAGTAGGATAAAACATGTGTGCAAAGGTCCACACGTGTGCCTGAAAGGATCTCGCACCCTGAAGAAACAGTTTTTTAGGTCTCGCCTGACCCAGCGCATGCGCTGGTCTGGCGAGACTTATTGAGAGGGCTCCAAAAAGTGCTACCAGGCCAGCCTAGAGCGCGCCGCGCTTTAACGCGATTACTTTCACTTTCGCGGCCGCAAGGCCGCTTTGCATAGCCAATAGGTCTCGCTTTTGGGACCTTATAAGTATTTAGTTACGCAGCTGTTGCATGGCTAAACACTTATAAGGTCCCAAAGGCGAGACCTATTGGCTATGCCAATGCTTGTTTTATTTTACTTTTCTTGTGGCTTCTGGCTCACCACGAAGGAAAAATTCAGCTAAAATACAGAAATCTGTTTTGCTTGGGGGGGGGGTGTTCCTAGTTCAGAAAACCGTCTCACTGCTGGCTGATACCATCTAAAGTGCTGGGAAATTATGATTAAAGAAAAAAACATGATCTGAGAAGGTTTTGTCAGTAGAAAAGTGCTTTTTATGCACATTAAATTGTTTTTTTCTGGAGTGGGTGGTGGTGACAGTGTCTCCCTACTTAGACATTACTGCGATGAAGTAAATGCTTAGCAGGGAGTACAACTTCTGGAGAGAAGGGAAGGCATAGAATCTAGTGGGGTGGATGGCAGGAGAGGTAGGGAGATGTGTGTGTCTGTGTGGTTTTTTTCGGACACAGAGGAGAAGCCATGTTATGTATGCCCCCCCCCCCATTTCTCCTTTGCCCCTTCGTAGCAGTTGAACTCGGGGGTGGGTGATTTTGGGGACCATAGATAACATGAAATTGTAGCTTGGTTTTTTTGGACCTCTGTTCTGAGAGACATGAAAAAACAACTTCAGCCTCCCTCTCATTGTATGTTTGAGGTCACGCAGAAGTGCTTTGTGAAAAGCCTTCAGTGTCGCCCATCTAGAGCTCAGTATGTTATGCATGGCTCTCATAGAGGGCCATTAGCGGGAATGACTGGGTCCGCTGCTATGACATAGCAACAGTGGGTAACAGAACTTGTTAACTAACCTCTGCTGCTGCTCTTAAAGGAGCCCCAGGCTGCTCTGTGTGGGCTCTGCTGCAGCCTGTCAGAGCACAGCCCCTGGGGGAGGGGAGGCACAGTGGCACTAAGCAGTGGTTTTTCATGCTGGACTGTACTATGGGCATTTAGTAACTTTTTTGTTTATTTAACATTTATATAGCACACGTTGGCAGGGTGTGCCCAGACGTGGGTCCCTTACTCACTTTGCCACTGGATTCAAGCTAGCCTGGCTGATGAAGGCTGTTAGCCTGAAACTGGTCCCAGGATGCTTGTTTCCAGTTCAGGGAAGACCTGGCTTGGCAGTTCGGGCTGGACTGTTCCCATGAGGCACAGGGTCAAGACTTATTTGCATATAGCTGGGTCTGAACTGAGGTGGCGAAAAAAAAGAATGATGATGGATTCAACCCAGATCTGTGACTGAGAGTGAGTGTCTGAAAAGTTTCAGCGCTCCGTCCATCATCTCTTAGTGATAGCACAAGCAGGGCCAGGGAGCAGTGTGCTCCATTATGTGGTATGAAACAGCCATGTGCAGGGCTTGGAGTGCCCCCAGCAGGCCTGTGCCTCAGCCCTGAGGGACACATTGTCTGACACCAGCTCTCCCTCTGTAGCAGGAGTGACCAGTGCCCGACCCCCTTGTTCTACCTATTCCTTTCCTGCTCCCACCACCTCACATTGGGCCAGTACCACCCAAGGCTGCATTTGGGCAGTACCCTCCTCCCCCCCCACACACACACAACCCTTGTAGGCCCGGTAACACAGTCCGAAGTCTCAAGCAGTCTAGTGCCGGAGGCCAGTGTGTCACCCAGTCCGTCTTTGGTTCTTCTTTGCAGCCTGGCTGTTCTAGTTTTACTATCTTCCACATCATGAAACTGGGACCCAGAGAAGGAAGTCCCATTGAATGAGCTGCGCATGGAGGACATGGGGGACCCTTGGGGTCACCACCTCACTCCGGGGCATCGCAGACAGTCTTAAGTCTTGAACTTTTCACCTCCAAATCTTTGATTCTAGGTATGTTAGACTAGGTCAAGAAAACAAGACTACAACACCCAGAATGCATCATGCTATTACAGTGAAGTCCTATGATCAAAAATGGGTGTGGCTCCAGTCAGCAAGGCTGAGCCTATGAACAAGAGGAACTAACGAAAGTGCCAATGCTGACAAAAAGTGTAGAGATTTAGCCGTAGAAGAAAGAAAAAACGACTACGGACATACTACTGAATAGTATTTTTATTTGAAAGATATCAATTTTTTTTCAATAATAATTTGATAGGAAGAGTGTACTCTGGACACACATACGTAATGAAGACAAGTGTACATTCAAACGACCAATAAAAGGAACAACACGTAAATGGAAAAGAGCAATATAGACTAACCTAGTGGCAGAGATTAGTATTCATCCTTAATCAATCATACACCATTCCTCAATCACACACCCACAACTCATACAAACAAACAAACCAACTACCATTTGGTTATAATTTTAAGCACGGAAAGGGTCTCCGTCAAACAAAATTTTTTTAGAAGTAATCCGCTACAGAGGGTGAAAAATGCACCTGTACAAGTTTGTTACATTGAACATAATTTAAGAAAAATTAAAGCACAAAAAGCGGACTTGAAGTACAAATGACTGGAGACGCAAAAGAGAGGTCTACGCGTTTCGAACCCCGTTAGGTTAAAGATGGGGTTCTCATCAGGACCAAGGTGCTATAAGAGAAGAAACAGAAAAGCTAGAATGAGTGAATCATACAGTGCATGAGCGCCGAGAAACCCCAAATGGCCGGAGCTCTACGTGTCGACTTACCCGACAAATAATGGAAGGTAGGTTTCCAAACAAATTTAATCAGTGGAGAACGAACTGCAAGAAAAAAGAGAGACAGGGGAGCAAGCCCGGTTAGGGGGCTGAACTAGTTTTACCAGAAATGGAAGAAAAAAGACCACAAAAATGGACTAAACATAGTTGTAGGGCGCAACCCCTACCTTGTAATGAAGTGCAGCCGAGGATGATCAAGTCGCAAAGGTTGGAGTGTAGACGTAAATCGATGCAGATTCCCATGGGACACAGGATCTAATGGCAACGAGTGAATGACAAAAATAAGTCACGGGCCAAGAGCGGGAGGGACACCCATTATTTCCGTACCCTTTAGCAAGCATGTATTACGGCTGGGACGTACCTGGGGTGGAAGAGAATAATTCAACAGTTGGAGTGAGCCAGATCAACGGGCAAATGTCAGCGTTGTATTTCGTGAGTCCAAGAGTGACGAAACTGGAATTAAAAACACACGTACCGCTGTTAGTCCACATGGTGGGGGGTGGGCAGTTAGCAATTGGCAAAATAACTTCATGCGGTGCGGACAACACATCTTAGTTACCTAATTCGTGTCTCGAATCGGCAGGGACCATCCCAGGAGGCCTTCAAATACGAAATATTCCGGTCATCTTCACAGAGGATCCTCTCTACAAAAAAGGTTACAGCTGCATACAAACTAAATGTAGTAGAGACCTTATGGTCCTTACAGTTGAAACAGCTATTAGGATCTCTCAACAACAATTGGAAGAAATAGCCACATTGGAATCAGAAATCAAAAATAACCAATCAATCACAGACTGCAAAACTCTTTTGGAAAAAGTGGAAAAGGAAATCTTGGAATTCAAAGATTATACCATCAATCAAAAAGGCAATCAATTTGAAAAAGATAAAAGAAACTTCTCGTTGGATTCCGTGTATCCTTATTTACAGATTGATTTTTACACCAGATCGGAGTCACGCAGATTTCTCCCAGATTATCAAGGATGTTCAAGAAACCGTTTTATCACCTTTTCTGAGACTTCATCTTCTTCTGGTGGAGAGACAGATAACAGTGAAGGTCGGCCATCGGGTAACAAACGATGGAACCCCCAACCCCAACAAGGGCCTTCTTTTTTAGGGAGAGGCCAACAAAGATCGCGCGGGAGAACAAGATACAACAACCAACCCTGGGAAATGACCACGCGCAGACAACATTACAAAAGTTAAAACCCTCTCCCATTTTTAACTTGTCCACACACATACTAACCAGGGATGAGGAAAGTATTCTGGAAAAAGGTTTGACATTTGTCCCTACAAGACAAACTGATTTCATCAAAATGAAAACAGAAGCGATTGAGTTCTGTCGCAAGATCAGACTTAAAATGTTCTTTGCCGATACAGAGTACAACTCTCCCATTGAAGTAACAGGCTTAAAGAAAAAATCAATCTTCTGTCCTCCCAATAGTAAGATTCCCAAGGAGATGATATCTTTTGAACGGATCATACTATCGTCCATCTCAAATATGGAAAGAAAATCGAGATACATCAAACATAACATATCAAAAGGACAACGGGATGCTCTGGTTTCACTTAAAAATGATGCCTCTGTAACTATAAAGCAAGCAGACAAAGGGGGTGCGATTGTTGTTTGGGAAACCACTGACTACACAGCAGAAGCTATAAAACAATTGAATGACCCCACCTGCTACAAACGTATTGCCAAAGATCCCACTATTGAACTTCAAGGCCAACTATTTGAGCTACTTGACAACGGCTATGCGCAGGGATTCCTAGGACCCAAAGAATACAACTATTTGCGTAACAAACATCCTAGAACCCCGGTATTCTACATTCTTCCAAAGGTTCATAAGAACGAAACCTCTCCTCCAGGCAGACCAATTGTCTCGGGGTGTGATTCGCTTAACGAACCTATTTCCAAATATGTCGATATTTTTCTAAAACCTTTCATGAATGAGGTCCAGTCATACTTACAATACACTACTGACTTTATAAACAAACTCCAAGAAGTCAGTTTTACAGATGACAAAGACCTTTTGGTCACACTCGATGTGTGTGCACTTTATACCCAAATTCCGCAGGATGATGCCCTAGCAGTCCTCACACATTTTTTGGACAAAAGACCCAGACCATTTAGGGTTCCCACTGAATTTATAGTTGAATTGGCAAGGTTTGCCCTCAAAAAGAATTTCTTCTCATTTGGCAACGAGTTCTTTTATCAAACAAAAGGTGTGGCGATGGGCTGTCCATTCGCACCAGAATTGGCTGTATTGTACATGTCCATGTACGAACAAAAATTCATCTACAATGACAACCCATTCAAACATTGGATCACTTCCTGGCTACGGTACATCGACGATGTTTTTATGACATGGTCCGGCGATGACATGCAGCTGGCCCAATTTTTCGCATGGCTCAATCAAAGATCTCCAGACATAAAATTTAGCATACATTCTTCAAAATCACGAATACCGTTCCTCGACGTAGAAGTTTTCTCTGCAGAAGGGCACTTAGTAACCTCTTTATACACCAAGCCGACAGACAGAAACAAGGCCTTGTTATTTTCAAGCAACCACCCAAGAAGCCTCAAAGAAAACCTACCATACGGCCAATTTCTTCGTATTAGAAGAAACTGTTTTTTTAAAGAGGACTACAATGAGCATTCCAACAATCTCATGGAAAAACTGAGAGACAGGGGGTACCCCAAAAAATTGGTTAAATCTGCCAAAAAGAGAGCATGGTGGACCCCGAGAGAAACATTACTAGTGAAAAAAGAAAAATTGCCATTGAAATGCCAAGTATTCGTCACCACCTTCTGTCCCAACTCCAATCAACTCAAAAAAGTAATTCTTCAAAATTGGCACCTCATCCACAACTTAGAGCCTTCTCTTGAAAATTCTCCACTTTTTGCATTTAAAAGAGAAAGAAATGTGGCCAATCATATAGTCAGGGCATCACAAAAACTTCCTTCTAAAACAACATTACGAGAAATGATGGGACTAGCACCTATACAAGGACATCACAAATGTGGCACATGTTCGTGCTGCAATCAAACAGATGAAGGGTCACTGTTTTCCCATAATGGGATTTTTTGGAAACATGAAACGTTTTCAAATTGCAAAACCAAGTACGTAATTTACGGAATCAAATGCCCATGTCCATCCTTATACATCGGGAAAACAAATCAAGAAATCAGACACAGGATAACGCAACACAAATCGCGGATACGCAAAAAGGTAGAATCAGCACCCCTTGTCAATCATTGGTTACGAATGTCACATGGAGAACAGGATCTCCGCTGGACAGTCATCTCGAAAATTGAACGTGACCCTAGAGGTGGCGACATTGAACTCAGGCCAACGGGAAGCAATGCTAATTGTAATTGTAAAGTTTGATACGGCAGTATCAGGTTTGAATGAGCTTTCTGAAATTTTCAAACTCTAGATACTTATCTCTAGGTTCCCCCTGCATGCCTCTCCCATTGGTCGAATGCTTGCTTTTATGATACCCGCATTTTTATGAAAGAATTTTCCCCACTGTTCATTGAACTATTGGTGTTGAACTTGATGAGCTACGCTCCACTTCCGACTCCTGGATTTTCCATGTCACACATTTTTTATCCATAATATTTGGACACTCGACCTTTTGGAGCGAACTATCACACTAAGGACTACACTTCCCAGACTCCTCTGGGACCGTAACTGACGTTTTATAATGCGGACCAGGAAGTATGCTCACCGGAGCTCCCTGTTTCCGTCGGACCTTGCAGACGCCGGATTCGAGACACGAATTACGTAACTAAGATGTGTTGTCCGCACCGCATGAAGTTATTTTGCCAATTGCTAACTGCCCACCCCCCACCATGTGGACTAACAGCGGTACGTGTGTTTTTAATTCCAGTTTCGTCACTCTTGGACTCACGAAATACAACGCTGACATTTGCCCGTTGATCTGGCTCACTCCAACTATTGAATTATTCTCTTCCACCCCAGGTACGTCCCGGCCGTAATACATGCTTGCTAAAGGGTACGGAAATAATGGGTGTCCCTCCCGCTCTTGGCCCGTGACTTATTTTTGTCATTCACTCGTTGCCATTAGATCCTGTGTCCCATGGGAATCTGCGTCGATTTACGTCTACACTCCAACCTTTGCGACTTGATCATCCTCGGCTGCACTTCATTACAAGGTAGGGGTTGCGCCCTACAACTATGTTTAGTCCATTTTTGTGGTCTTTTTTCTTCCATTTCTGGTAAAACTAGTTCAGCCCCCTAACCGGGCTTGCTCCCCTGTCTCTCTTTTTTCTTGCAGTTCGTTCTCCACTGATTAAATTTGTTTGGAAACCTACCTTCCATTACTTGTCGGGTAAGTCGACACGTAGAGCTCCGGCCATTTGGGGTTTCTCGGCGCTCATGCACTGTATGATTCACTCATTCTAGCTTTTCTGTTTCTTCTCTTATAGCACCTTGGTCCTGATGAGAACCCCATCTTTAACCTAACGGGGTTCGAAACGCGTAGACCTCTCTTTTGCGTCTCCAGTCATTTGTACTTCAAGTCCGCTTTTTGTGCTTTAATTTTTCTTAAATTATGTTCAATGTAACAAACTTGTACAGGTGCATTTTTCACCCTCTGTAGCGGATTACTTCTAAAAAAAATTTGTTTGACGGAGACCCTTTCCGTGCTTAAAATTATAACCAAATGGTAGTTGGTTTGTTTGTTTGTATGAGTTGTGGGTGTGTGATTGAGGAATGGTGTATGATTGATTAAGGATGAATACTAATCTCTGCCACTAGGTTAGTCTATATTGCTCTTTTCCATTTACGTGTTGTTCCTTTTATTGCTCGTTTGAATGTACACTTGTCTTCATTACGTATGTGTGTCCAGAGTACACTCTTCCTATCAAATTATTATTGAAAAAAAATTGATATCTTTCAAATAAAAATACTATTCAGTAGTATGTCCGTAGTCGTTTTTTCTTTCTTCTACGGCTAAATCTCTACACTTTTTGTCAGCATTGGCACTTTCGTTAGTTCCTCTTATTACAGTGAAGTCCAGCACTAGAATCAGTGTAGTGAACTAGAGAGAGCGCGTCAAGCAGGGACCCTCTCTGAACCGTGGACTCTCCTTTGGACGGGTCACTCCCCACTCCTTGTCCTATGGGCGTTCTCCTGTACCATGTTCTGTCTACTCTTCCCTCTAACTCCTTCCCTTACTTAGGTTCCATCTGCTCGTCCCTCTGGCTCCTCCCCTCCTCACTCTCATTACTTTAGTAATCCCTTTCTCTTGACACTTCAGCTCTTCCGCCCCCCCCCCCCCCTCTTTTCTTTCCACCGTCACAAAGGAATCCACCATTTTTGGGTCTGGCAGTAACTCCCCCTCTGAGGAAGGCTTTGGTAGGTTCCGATCGTGACGTCACAGAGGGGCCTTACTATGACATCAGAGATGGTCACTAAGGAGCTCTTCTGGGCGGCCATTTTAAGGGTCTTCTTGTAGCATTAGTATGTTTGACGGGTCACGGGACTCCTCTTCTACGCGACGTGTATTTTCTTAAAGATGGATCCGGTCTGCCGCTCATTGATAAGTTCAGCCTCCAAGCACTGTGTGTGTGTTCCTGGCTAGTGCCGGGTCTGTAGCTAGCCATGTACAGCCCTCCTGCTAGGGTGGCGGGTGCTGGAGGGGTTAACTCTGCACATAAGGAGGAAGAAACGTGTGAGCAGCTCGAAGTCTTGCTGGAGACTGCACGGTAATTTCGAGTCGTGGAATTAATGGTTTAATGTATCTCTGCTAAGTTTGAAAAAGCAGTGTCTACAAAGGTTTTTTGGTTTTTTTTTTTTAAACTAAACTCCCTGGATTTTCGGTGATGGTCATATGTGAGCACTGAATCTTAGGGCCGTAAAACCTGCAGGACTGTGGCCAGTTTCCGAGTCTATTTTTATTTCTTTAATGTTGTCTCAAAGATAATGTTGCATTGTGCTGATGGGAAGTTCCGATTGGTTAATTGAGGCGGGCTCAGTAAACATACTATTGATGACGTTGGGGCCCATATTGTGGCGCACGTGCCGTAAGAGCCATCACGATGGACATGGCTGCAGTCCGGAAGACTTGCTGTTGGACAGTGGCCAGACTGAAGAAACCTTGCAAGGGGCACAAACGTGAGAGCCCATTGTTCGAGGCTCCCAAAGTGACCGTGTTTGAGGCTCACAGAGTGACCGTGTTTGAGGCTCACAGAGTGACTGAAATTCTCCGGCCGGCGGCTAGGTTGGACGATGGAAAGGTGTGAAGTTTGAAGATAATGGCTGTACCTCGGGAAGATGCGTTCAGATGACGGGGGAAGTCACAATCGGAGGATGTTTCTTCTTTTCCTAATGGTGAAAATGATTGTGAAGTCAACGTGCCATCTCTTGCTGTGTCTGTGTGTGACCAGGTGTCTTGGAGACGTGGTGTGACGTCCCTGTCGATGGAGGCGCGGTGTGTGACGGGAGTCCGATGCCGCTGTGCATGAAGCCCTCCTGGATGCTGATGGTGCATGGAAGGCCGTGCCCAAGCACTGTATGTTGGGATAGAGGAACGAGAAGGCTTCTCAAGTGACTAAGAGATCTTGTATGTGAAGATGAGTGAGATTTGTATTTATCCAAGTTTAATTTAGTGAAGAATTTATAACACTTGTTATCTCCGTTTCCAATGTTTGTGTTATTATTGCTTTTGCTGATTATAAAGCGATGCTTAGAGGTCTGTTTGTCTATTTTTTTGTTTAAGAGGGGAGCTGTTTTGTAATGTTATTAGTCCATGCAGCAGACGTCAGTCATCCTTCCCCGAGTCACAACCTCGCAGGGGTCTGACCTGGGAGTGGAGGGAACGGGTGCACGCAGGGGAGCTGTTTTGGTGATGGCCCAGGCCCTTGTGGAATAAACTATTTTAATCCAGGAATTGTTGGTGTCGCATTAGCTTTATAACACTACAGGTTCCCTATTCCCACCCACCACTCCCTACCCGTCTCGTGAGAATGGTGCCCTTTGTGTCGAAACGTAACTACATCCCGGCATGGCTGAGTAGGTATTTCATCTTTCTGAAGCCGATAAGCTGAATATAAATATGGGTTTCAAATAACGCGTGGTCTGTTCGGACCCACGACACGGAACACCTGCCACACCAATTGGTATTTAAAGAAGGTCGATTTATAATACTTGTGGTGATTGGGCCCTCAGGCCCGCATGCAGATAACGGATGGACACAGACACAGGATTACTGGTGCAATCAACTGGCCACGAGCACGTGCGCTCGGCCCCTTTTATTGACAGGGTCACCTGACTCGTGACGCCTGTGGTGGGTGGGTGTTCAGTGTGGGTTACAGTAAAGTGGAACACTAGACTGTATCCAGCCGGATACTACATCCCTCCCAAACTTTAATGAAAGTTCAACCAAAATGAAGTCCGAACCTGTGGGAGTAAACACAAATTACAAATAAAACAGAAGTTGGTGATCAGGACTTCCACGTAGTCTTTTTGCTGATGGTCAACTGCCGGCGAGGGTGTTCTGACAGCCGGGACCACTCCGTCTCCTTGGCACGATGCCCGAGTGCTCTACGGATGTGTTCTTTTGGACTTACACCGTGGAAGTGCGCCTCACAGTCTCTTTCTTGTACCGCCAACGGTGGAAGTGTGGGTGAAATGATGGTGGACCAGTGTTATTCAACTTTCTGCTGTATGCCCTGGTAGAGGTGTTTCCTCCCACTAGTAGTTGTCTTCGTATAGGACTCACCGTTGCAGGATATCCCTCTCACGGATACCCCTCTCTCGTGGGTGTCCCCTCTCACTGGACGACCCGGAGGCCCTTTTGTTGCCAGGCTTCCACTGGACCGGTTGACCGCGCCTGGTCGCTCCAATCGCGTTGGAGGAGTCGCTACGGGTCCTTTTTCCGTGTCCGAAGTTCCACCTAAAAGGGTGCTGTTGGCACTTGGTCCTTCGCGCTCTGCCTCTGTTCTCCTGGGATCTCCAGAGCCAGCTTCAACAGTCCATCTCTCGTCTTGAGATCCGCTGCCACCGGTGTCCCTGAGGCCTCTGCCCCTTGGATGTCCACGGTCCTGTTTCCGTGACGTCCCAGAGGTGGTTGTTACCAACGGACCGGCCTGCTCGTCTCTGTCATTCCCGGGTGACCTTCGGGTTAGCGCATCGACATATACTCCTAGTGGTGCTGATGTTGTGTTCCAGGTACTGCGTCTGGGTGTCCCTGCACCTTCGCACTTCCCTCTTCGGGTACTCCTTCTGGTGTGTGTGTGTTGACCTGTCACGCACGCCTCTGTGCTCTTCTCCTTTCCTCTTCGGGTGTTCTCCTTCTGGTGTGTGCGTGTTGCTCTGTTGCGCACACCTCTGTGCTCTTCTCCTTTCCTCTTCGGGTGTTCTCCTTCTGGTGTGTGCGTGTTGCTCTGTTGCGCACACCTCTGTGCTCTTCTCCTTTCCTCTTCGCGACGTGATCCAGTCTTCCTGCCTTTTGCTCGTCCTTACCAGGCTTCCTCGTGTAGCGTGCACTCTACGCGTTTCCCTCTGGTCTTGTCCCGCCACTAGGACACTGTCTTCTTTTCGCTCTGTGACTGGACCGGTCGTCGCGACCTTCTGTCTCGTAGTTGCTTCTGATTTCGAGTGATGTTGATGTTGCTGGACCTCTTGTCATTCTCCTCCTGGTCCTCTTTGTGAACCTCTCATGGGGTTCTCTTCACTGACGTCCCTTCGGACTTCCTCTTCTCTTCAGCTTTGACCTCTTGGCAGGTCAGTGCACTCTCCGACCTCTTGTAGGTCTGCATCCTCCTTGCGACCAACTGGTGGTCATCGTCGTCCTCCTTGCGACCATCTTGCTGGTCGGCTTCTTCCTCCTTGCGACCATCTTGCTGGTCGGCTTCGTCCTCCGCGCGACCATCTGGGTGTGGTCGGCAACCTTCGCGCGACCATCTGGGTGGTCGGCAACCTTCGCGCGACCATCTGGGTGGTCGGCAACCTTCGCGCGACCATCTGGGTGGTCGGCAACCTTCGCGCGACCATCTGGGTGGTCGGCAACCTTCGCGCGACCATCTGGGTGTGGTCGGCAACCTTCGCGCGACCATCTGGGTGTGGTCGGCAACCTTCGCGCGACCATCTGGGTGTGGTCGGCAACCTTCGCGCGACCATCTGGGTGTGGTCGGCAACCTTCGCGCGACCATCTGGGTGGCCGGCTTCACGAGGTGCGTCACGGCGTGCGACTACCTGTGTTTGCTGAATTGTCGAGTGCTGGTGCATGCATCTCTTCGTACCGTCGCGGTCCATCCTCAGAGTCGCGTTGCTCCTTGCGCTGTGTGATTTCTTGATGTGGTGGCTTCTTGGCGCCACTGGGGCCACTGGGTGTACTCTCTGCGCGCTCCTCAACCTCCTTTGTCCCTGGAGCAGTGTCCGCTTTTCTTGCACGTCTTCGCCCTTGCCAGGTGCTGAGCTCCTGAATCTTCGTTCGCTTGTCTGGTGTTGCTCCTTTTCTTACTATTGCAGCGACAACCTGTGGCCACCAGGTACCGCTGCGCTCTCGCTCTGTCTCAGCTTCGTGCTTCTGGTGGTCCGCGCCACCGCTCCGTCGACCTGCTCCTGGTCACTCCTCTTGGCGCGCTTGTGTCTTCTTTCTTCTTCCCTTCTTGGAGTTTCAGCACTCCTGGCGCGTTCCGGCACCTTGTCTCTTCATCCTCCCAGGCAGTGTGACGGCTTGGCGCCACCGTGGCATGGCAGCTTTGCTGCACCAATCCCCCGGTCTCCTGTTGCTACTGGGTTTTCTATGGCTTGCTGTAGGCTTGTATGCTTCTTTTCTGCAGTACCAACATTGTCCACTGGGTGGCAGGGGAGCACTTTTCCAGGCACCGACAGTCTTTCCTCTAACTCTCTGGGCTTTTCCTAATTAGCAGCTGGGTCTCCGTGCAGCTTTGACGCTGGGATCAGAGCCTCACTCCTGGGTTCACAGCACAGGACTCATGCAGCCAAAGTGAGTGGTAAGGCATTTCGGTTTTCTCCTCATCTACCCTATGTGTGCTGCTGCTGGTGAGCGTTTGTTCCTCCCGGTGCACCTGTACTTAATTCTGGGCTCAGCAGCCCTCTCTCCTCTCCTGAGTTCTGGTTGGCTCCCGCCTGGGGCACCTCGCGCTTCACCGCGCCGCTGGCCTTCCGCTGCCTGTGCTTTGATCTCCTTGGGGAGGGTGGGGGCTTATTAACTGGGTCCCTCGCGATGCGCCTTTGTCCTGCGATCTGTCCCGCCCCCGCAGCCGGCCTCCTCGTTGCTCGGGCCCTGCGGGGGGGGGTGTCGGCGCTGGTGCTGCGGGTGGGCTCCTCACTTGCTTTCTGCTTCGTCCGCCCCTTCTCCTTCACGGGCTGTGCAGGGGGGGGGGGGGTGATGGCACTTGTCGGATCGGCCGCGTCGGTCTCCTCGCGCAGCCGGTGATGCCACTGCTCCTTCCCAGTGACGGGGCCGCTCGCTGCTGTTCCCCGCCGCGGCAGCCGCACACGCTTCCTTCTCTGCGCAGGGGCGGGGCTGGGCTGAAGCTGGCGCCGGAGTCTGCTCTCCGCGTTGGTCCGCTCTCCCCCGCTCCCGAGGCCGCTTCTTATGGCACACGCCGGCCGGGGCAGGGGAGGATTAGCGCCATTGCCGCGCAGGGGAGGCGGAACGGGTGTTGGTGATTCACTGGGGGTCTCGGCGGGTCAGTGGCAGGTGCCCGCCGGGCTTCTTGGCTTCCTTTCTCGCCCCCCTTTTCGCGCTCCAGCCCCTTATCCTCCGGGCTCACCTTCGTCCGTCAGATGCGGATCTGGGTCACTCTTCCAGTGACACGGCAGTCTTCCCGCGGGGTGGGCACCCGCTCGGCTGTCTCCGACCCCGGGGCTCTTCACCTGCCCCGTGGTCTATCTTGCGTGTCCGGCGCCGGCTCTCTGGGTCAACCCAGTCGGCTGTATCCAGCCGGATACTACAATACTGTGTTATTACCTTGATTACTCAAGCGTTAATGTCTGGAATTCGCTCCCTCCTTTTCGTCTTGTTTTTTAAGAAATATTTCGTTTTGAAGTCGAAGCCGCACGCTCTTGCTTCGATCGGCCGCTCGTGGGACCACGCACGTATTTCGTCTGCTCTGTGATCACTGCGTTGCACGCGTCCTCTCTGTTGCCCTGTGGAAAACCCCGTTTTGCAAATTTTGCAAAATAAACAGCGGAAACAGCCCGCCTAGGAGGCGCGAGCGTACAATAGCGTCGGTGTTACTGACCTTATCGTGGCTGTCACGACTCATGAGGTCCTGCATTTATGGCTTATTTGCAGTGCTTTAAATGGGCCGGTACTCACCAGTACTGAGTACCGGCACTTATTTCCCCCCCCTCCAAGAGTACCGGCACTTCTCTGTTATTAAATAGAGTACCGGTACTCACTGTCACACAAAGCAGTGCTTTAAATGGGGGCAAAATAGTGCAGGTACTCATTTAAATGTGGCGAGTGGGCGGGTTTGGGGCGGGGCTTAGAAGTCATGCCAATACTTATTGACTTCGATACTACTTGCCGCACATACCAAAACACATGAGAAATGTCTTTCAATAAACAAAGCAGGTTTGTTTACTCATTAGAAACAACCGAAACCCAAACGCGGCGATATTTCAACATTGCGTTGTTTTGTAATATGTGCAACATTAATTCTGTTAATTGCTGTTGCTCTGCACAATTCTATATGTTCTCTAGTGACACCGAAAGAAACAAGCAGACATGCACCCACAACGCAGTCCACACATTTCTTTTAATATAACTTCCAAGAGTGTCTCTATTGTCTCCCCCATTCTCTCGTTTTTCTCAACAATCACAGGCAAGCAGACAAACATTAGCAGACACTTAACAAAAGAATCGGGTGTGCTTAAAGCCATTTGAACCTGGTTACCTCCCATGGCTCTCTTAATTACGCTGTAACTGGGCGGCCTCGATGTCTGTGAACACCCGATTGGTATGCAAATGAGCCCACGCCGAATTGTTCAGCTGGGCTGGCGCAGGTCTACAGGAGTGCCTTAGCTATCAAAGAAAGGCCGCCAGGACCAGCTTTTCATGAGTACCGGTACTCTCCTCCGCAGTAGAGAAGTGCCGGTACTCCGAGTGCTAAATCTAAGAAGTGCCGGTACTCAGTACCGGTGAGTACCGGCCCATTTAAAGCACTGACACAAAGTAATGTGAGCATGCATCGCATTTCTACACTGCGGCGCATGCTCACATTTTGGTGATTTCACAAGGAGAGCAGTGACGCCATGCCGCCAAAGCAGAGCAACGTGTGACCCAGGCGCACAACGCCCATTGGACTCAAAGGCCTTCGCCCCGAACCCCCACCCCCCCCACCTCCCTCGTGTGTTGCAGCCCGGGATGAGACAGTTTCCCGGGTACAAACACAGCCGCACCCGAGTACTTCACAGGTCTTTAAAAGACCTTTTGCTCGTTAACGAGGCTTTGATGTTTTTCACCCCTTAGAGCCCCTGCACCTCCACTCTACCTTTTGCTTGAAGAATCAGACCCCCCACCCCACACGAAATTTGACTCTAGTTGTGCCTCAGGTGTGACCTCCCCCGCCAGGAAGCTATGTGGCGGGAAGAAAGGGAAGCTCTTTAAAAATCCCAATTTGCTCTGGCTTTCCCTTTCTTCTGTGCGAAAAAGACGGAGAGGATAGCATAGCAGCTGGCGGGTGAAAAAGGGGACAACTGAGGAGAACTTTCAGAAGTGATGGGGTATAAGCACAGTCAGCTAAATAAATCGATGGGTTATCTGAAAAAGAAGAAAGGGGCAAGCAAACGATATTTGAGAATACACTGCGGGCGGGGGCAGTGGCAGGGCCGGCTTTAGGGCGGTGTAACCGGTGCCACCGCACCGGGTGCTGGCTTCCTGGGGGCGCCGTGTTTGAAAGTTTATTAAGCTTTTGAAGCACCTGCTGCAGCGTTTCTTTCAGTTTGCAATTACCAGGCCTCACATAAATGTCAAGAAAACTCGTGTGATTAATTATCTTCCTGGAGAGAGATCAGTGTTTTGTATAGTTGAGGTTTTGACTCAGGTGAAGTTAGTGCAGAGGGTTAATATGCCTGCTGCAAAGAACTTGTATCAAGTAGATTACAGAGTGCATATGATGTAAACCGGTCAGCAGATTACTGCTTTCAAAACAGACATCTTTTTTGTTACTTACAATTTATAACTTAAAGTCCTAATATACAACAGTGAGCTATTAACTTTCATCCTAGAACTGCATACACACTGCAAAGTATACATTATTAGAACATTGATTAATGTTGCAAAAAGGGTTAATTTGGCTAGAAATCGATTCTTATTATTAAAGAAAACTCCCAACTATGCCGTTTCTTTTTCGACTCTGCGTTTGTGCTTCTCCACACCAAACACTCCTAAACTATACCGCCTACCAGTATGGATGACATGTGACTCCTACACTTTCAGTCCTTTGGCTTAAGTAACATTTCCTATACACTGATTTACACACGTATGATTGATTGTCTCTGTTTAATGTGTGTGTAATGCAAAGTGCTCGGACACCCTACACTGGTATGAGTGGCGCTATAATTCAATGCATCTGAGAGAGTGTGGTTATGGTGACTTGGTCATTGTTAAAGGGTGCTAGTGAGAGAATCCGTGGTGGAGGTGGTCATTGGGGGGGGGGAGCAACAAACATTGTCGCACAGGGCGCCACCAGCACTAAAGCCGGCCCTAGGCAGTGGGTTTAAAATACAGCACCTGATGGATGAGATGAGGATCATCTGATGAGAGTCGGGGTGGGTAGGTGTCCCAAGAAAGCCAAGGCTTTCGAGAATGACACAGGTCGATGGAAGGGGCCTGTTGTGTGAGGACAGAGCGACAGCTACAGTGGCAGAGACTGATATTTTAAATGGGGGAGGGGTATCCCAGAAAAGCAAGAGAAGGAATTTGATGAGAGGAACAAGGGGACATTTAAGATGAAAGGTGGCGTGACCACCTGAAAAAAGAGAAAATGTAAAGAGACAAATGGGGCATCGGAGGGGACATGGGGCTAAGTAAGTAAGGGCTAGGGACATCAGAGGGTAGAGGTAGGAGAGTATCTCGTCATCCAAAAGAGTGTTATCTAAAGCGGGGGCGGCAGCTGAATAGAAAAATAATTTTGAGGGGACAGTGGTATTTTTAAGTAGTGTTTTTTTTTTTTTTTTTAGCAGCTAATATAAAGTTTACCATAATGTGACTCATTTTTTTGTAACAAAGTTAAACAATGAAAGGCTCAACGAACAATTATAAGAATTCAGTTCACATACTTGGAGGAAGAATGGATTTATCAAAATACTTAAACACAGTATAGACCTTACTAGGGCACACTGGAAGGGGAAGAATAATGTGCACGGAGTTAAAAAAGCATTCAAACACGACTAAGACATGACATCCCATGGCTTGGTGAATGTTTCTCATTCATTTCTATGATGTAAGATCACACTTTGAATTGCTTCCAGAATGCTTGTGTCTGATATCAAGCATTTCTCAGAAACGAGGCCTATTCCAGATTGTCAAGTACGCTTTTTTGCTGTCATACACATGCTCAGTCACACTTTTTGGTATTTCTTTGTTGTTTGAACCCGATAAGTGCTACTCTCCAAACAAAAGCGCTTCAACACCCCATCAGGGGTAACAAGCGCTATATAAATGCAAACCTTTTTCCCTCTTCTATCTCTCTGCTATCCTTCTGAATCCAAATAACTGACTAACCTATCCACCACTCCACTTACTTTCAGATTTTCACTATACTAATTCAACACTAATCCTTCTTGGGTTCCGGAGTAGTGCGCTACTCGCCGAAAAAGCGCTTCGACGCCTCGTCAGGGGTAGTAAGCGCTATATAAATGCAATTACAATACAATACCTTCAGTGTGGGTGGATTTGGCCAACTTCTACAAGCCCTTGATGGGAAGTGTTACAGTGGTTAAGGTGTTTTCATGGGTTTCTGAATATTGTTAAGGAGGCTAATGGGCAGAGAGTTGCCTCCATTCAGGTGGGTGTGGACCAGGGCTTCAACTGACACCGACATCTGGAAGGAAGGATGTCTGGAGGCAGAGCTCTTACCATACTGGGACAGGCCCATATCCAGTTACCTGCCACAGATGCAGAAATTACTAGATTCCCCAAACAGTGAATGTTACTGACATCCTACAATAATCACAAACGGGGAAATTCTGTTTTATTTCTGCATGTCAAAGACTCTCTGCCTTCGGGGAGGGACACTTACAGCCAGCCCTTCACCTCCTTTTATAGCGAATTGATGCAAATTCACATAACTTTCTGGGGAAAATAACTGCAGTTTTCAGCTAAATAAAGTAAAACCATCTATTTTAGGTGTGGTTTATCTTTCATTTGCTTCTTCTGGATGCACACCTAGCACTCCCGCTTGGGAGTTCTGCACCCACAGAGTGCCACTAGTGTGTTGTGACAAAAGTATACTATGAAAATGGATTTCCATCCATGTAAAATTTAGTGAATTGGCAGTCGTATATTGTCCCAAGGATGTAGTTTTCATTTAAGATGTGGCCAGAGGGCTAGACCCCTCAGGCCAGGCATGGAGCTTAAGAACCACCCACACTACTACATGTCAGGACACATATCCCCGCACTGGATGAAGGGATCAGGCAGAGAAGTCAAAAGAAGGAAGGATCATGGTTAGCCGGGGAATCGCAGGCATGTGTTTCCTGCTGCAATGCTGTGGAGGCATCCATAAGTGTGCGGCTGTGAGCAGTACAGAGATATGGACGAGAAGTGCCAAATGTCTGCCCCTCCCAATGCCCCTCCCAATTTCTACTACAGCAGCTTAGAAATCTGTAGGGTTCTACTGCGCTATGAGGTGCAACAGACTGGTCATCACCAGTTGACACAACAGCTGGCTGTATCTGGTATTCATGAAAAAAGTGAGCCACGTAGTAGGAGTGGGAGCACCAGGGAACCCAAAGCACCCAAGGGAGGAAGCCAAGCCTTGGACTTGAGGAGCAGGAGCAGGCCTAAGGGAAGCTTTGAGCATCAAACACATGTGGGTACAGGGTGCCTCCCATATCCGAAACCGTGGCTACAGCAGACCTGCTGACCACCATCATCAGTGACACCGTGCTCATATGTGCATGGTTATATGTGCCTCCATCCCTTTACTAGCCCCTCAGAATTTTGGACTAGATTTTGCTGGGTGGCACAGTATCTGAAAGTGAATGAAAGGGTGAAATATTATTGCTCTGTAACCCAGATAACTTTCTTCTCCCAGGATCACTAGCATGACAGCTGATGGCTTCCTTCCACCCGATGCGGGTCAGAGTTGCGTTTTAGGATGTAGTCTTTTTTCCTTTAATTAATTTTCAGTAAAACGAGTCTCTGCACCTTTTAATGTTTTGTTTAATATACAGGTGCCTCTGACAAAAAGGAAAACGTGATAGTTACCTTTCAATAGTCTGTCAACTAGTACAACTTAATACATGCAAGGGCATCATCAATACATTGCAGAGGGAAGCAATTTTTCATCATTCAAAAATTCTTGAGCCCTTCAAATGTTTTTCATTAGACCCACCCTTAGTCCCGCCTCTAGCCCCGCCTCCTTGCCACGCCCCCAGCTCGATCTGATGAGTACCTGCACTTTTTTTCCCCCATTTAAAGCACTGCTTATTGGCATGAATGATGGTACACGAGGGCCTTGCATGCATGTATGGCTTATTGACCAGTGACCACACGAGCCACATAAGGGAAACGGCATCTTATCTTTTAAAAGATGTTTCCCCTTTACTACCACACATCCATCTGCAGTATTATTTTCCTGACGATCCTTTTCGGTCTGCTTATACATTGTTTTAGTTTTGTTTCGTGGAGACCTTCTGTTCGTTTAATAATAGCAGGCCCCGTCAGCTGTTTTTTCTGTCCCTTGCACGTGCGCCCCTGCCAGGGGAGGGGTGTTGTGTTTAGCAAGTAGGCTCTGGAAGGGAAAGTAACGAGGGAAGAAAGCAGGCAGCTGCTAGCCAGTAGGCGAGAGTAGTGTCAGTCGGGTTAAACATAGATTTGGAGAACAGAGCGCTGCAGTAGACTCAGGAGTTGGTGGATTATCAAAACTCTTGTGTTAGGAAGGCTCTCAAAAAATCCAACATTCTGGCTTATAGTGTCTTAACCGCACAGATTCGACGCTTAAAGTAAAGTTGTGTAAATACAGGAAGAGAATTTACCCGTGCACCCCAAGGACCGACCTCCTTAACTGGACACTTACAATTTATATACAGATGTCACTTTCCTATTATTCACGGTAGTCTGCGATCTCTTTATAAAAGCCAGTCTCTAATTACCTTATTACGGGCGAATTGTGACATAGCTGCTCAGCTGTAATAAGTTATTACAGTTGAGTTCTGGTGATGTCACAGTGCCTGCTGTCAGAGCCAGCTGCCAGGGTGAAGGGCAGGTCACGGAGCATACACAGGGCCGCAGGTTAAACATAGGAAACAGGATCTAGCTTTTATTTCTTTTATCTTTTTCTGAAAAGAAATGTGATAAGCATAAACGAGATTATTATAGCAACATATATATTTTTTTCCTGTAGGTAATTGCAGGAACGATAGATTCTCTGCATGTTTCTTCTTAATCTGAACCACTGAACGTTTTTCAGCCTGACTTACATTAAATAGGGGCGGCTCCTCCACGAGGGCGGAGGAGCGTCGCCCCACTGCTGTTTCGCAGTGCGAGAAAGCCAAAACATACAATGGTAATGACTTTTAGTTATTACCATTTTATGTTTGCTTTGCGCATTGTGGGTGAGCGGAATGGCGGGCTGCTCTGCTCCTTGGGCAGGGAAGGAGTGGTTTGCCCACTCCTGAGTGCGCAAAAACATTTTTCTTGGCCGCCCAAACCAGTCATCTGCACTCTGTGCTCACTACGCCACTGGAGTCAAGCTATCCTGGCTGACGAGGGGTGAAACCCCGAAACTGGTCCTAGGATGATTGATTCCGGTCCAGGGAAGACATGGCTTGGCAGTTCGGGCTGGACTGTTCCCATGAGGCACAGGGTCAAGACTGATTTGCATATGGCCATGTCTGAACTGGGGTGGCGTGGTGAGCAAAATAACAATTGATTTAACCCAGATCTGTGACTGGGGGTGAATGTTTTGCCAATGGGCAACATTCCGTCCATCATCTTGTGTGTTTTGCTGTTCGCCCTATGTGGGAAGGGTATGCCCAGACGTGGGTCCCGTGCTCACTACGCCACTGGAGTCGAGCTATCCTGGACGAAGAGAGATGAAACCCTGAAACCGGTCCTAGGATGCTTGATTCCGGTCCAGGGAAGACATGGCTTGGCAGTTCGGGCTGGACTGCTCCCATGAGGCACAGGGTCAAGACTGATTTGCATATGGCCATGTCTGAACTGGGGTGGCATGGTGAGCAAAATAACAATGGATTAAACCCAGATCTGTGACTGGGGGTGAATGTTTTGCCAATGTGCAACATTCCGTCCATCATCTTGTGTGTTTCTCTGTGTGCATTGCAGCCTGCATGGAGAACATGCCCACCCCAATAGCCTCTGGCTAGGCGCCGTCCCGATCACTCAACGCTGCATTGCAGCGTTGAATAACTTAGGGGAGGGAGCCTGGCTGCCTGCTTCCTGTTCCTGTCGGAGGCAGGAGAGCAGGAGCAGAGAAGACGCTGGACCCAGCAGAAAGGTAAGTTTAATTTTATTTCTCTGCAATCCCACCCCCCGGCGACACCCTCCACAAATCCCACTCCCCGGCGACCCCTCCCCCACAAATCCCACCCTGGCGACCCCTCCCCACAAATCCCACCCCGGCAACCCCTCCCCACAAATCCCACCCCCGGCGACCGCTCCCCACAAATCCCACCCCCTGCGACCCCTCCCCATCCGCGAGCCATGCCGGACTCTACTGATATTAAACAGATTTTAATATCCTTTTACAAAAATTTACTGTTTGGGGTGTTAAATTTGGTGGTACAGATTCTGCTTTTATTCTTGTCTGCAGTGATCATGAAAGAGTGAGGCCCCAAGGATTTAAGGCTGCCTTGGCATTCGATTAACTTATAAATGAACTCTGCCTTTGGCCTTGTTCTTCTATATGTTCGAGGAACTCCTCAGTGATTTGCAATAGCCTTGCAATCGGGGCCACTGAAATTATGCAGTAGGGGAGGGCTAAATTATGCGACATGGTTGAGTGAATTATGCAGCAAAACGAAGCAAATTACGCAGTATGTTTTTTGATAGTATTACTTTATTTTTCATTTACATACTTTTTAGCACTGTCTGGACATGGATTCCACCACATGATTACCAGTTTAGCACCCTAACCTAGGAATAAGCAGGAGAAACATGACTAGTCAACCTTTGCAAAGGGCCTTCCATTGCGCTGCAACATGTCACTGCGATTTTAGCAACTTTGGAACCGATTGAGCTAGAGAAACACTTTTTTAAAATTTTAATCTGCAGATTATGCTGCGGATTGAATATATTTTTTAGAACAGTGGTCCCTAGAGAAACAACAGTAAAAAAGGGGGGGGGGGAATGAATATAGACCCAGTCAGTACTATATTTGTATAACTTGTCCAGCTGGACAGAGGTCAGATATTTAATATTTTAAATTCGAAGGAACAATACAGACAAGACAATTTGTAAGTGGGACACAAGCCTGCATCCAACTAAACCAAGAGGGACAAACAATGAACAACACAAAAGGCTCAGGCAAAGCTGTAGGTTTGTTAAACACACAATTTTCAATGTAACAAACAAATTGCAAGAGAACACCTTTACACATTAAATGACAATTTGGAGCTGTGCCAACATTTATTACAGGCAATTGCATGCTTATTCTAAATGTCCTGATGATGATCCATTTATTGTATATATGGATCGAAACGCCATCGACACCCGATACATCTTATACACTGCTCTAAATTGTCATTTAATGTGTTAAGGTGTTCTCTTGCAATTTGTTTGTTACATTGAAAATTGTGTGTTTAACAAACCTACGGCTTTGCCTGAGCCTTTTGAGTTCTTCAGTGTTTGTCCCTCTTAGTTTAGTTGGATGCAGGCTTGTGTCCCACTTACAAATTGTCTTGTCTGTATTGTTCCTATTAAAATTTAAAATATTAAATATCTGACCTCTGTCCGGCTGGACAAGTTATACAAATATTAGTACTGACTGGGTCTATATTCATTCTCCCCCCCCCCCCCCCCCTTTAGGTCTCGCCTGACCCAGCGCATGCGCTGGTCTGTCGAGACTTATACTTATTGAGAGGGCTCCAAAAAGTGCTACTAGGCCAGCCTAGAGCTACAGTGCATGTGCGCGGGCGCGCACGCCGCGCTTTACCGCGATTACTTTCACTTTCGCGGCCGCTTGGCATAGCCAATAGGTCTCGCTTTTGGGACCTTATAAGTATTTAGTTATGTAACTGTTGCATGGCTAAACACTTATAAGGTCCCAAAGGCGAGACGTATTGGCTATGCCAATGCTTGTTTATGTAAGTTCCAGTGACTTTAATGCATTCTTCAGCACAGCATTACGTACTGCCTGCATAAGTGAATGTTGTTCTTGACTTACATACATGGAAACGTCAGAGGACAGTCCCCACCGTATTTGCAAACGTAGTGTAAGTTTGTAGTGTTCATTTTTTGGGGTGCTAGTGGGTAACTTTAGTGTTCAGGGTGGGTGTGGGTTTTAGGGTGCCAGGGAGTAATTGTAGGGTTCAGGGTGGGTTACGGATTGGGGTGCCAGGGGGTAAATTTAGGGTTCTGAGTGGGTAAGGGTTTTGGGGGTCAAGGGGGGTAATTTTAGGGATCAGGGCGGGTATGGGTTTTGGGGTGCCAGCGGTCATTTTAGGGTTCAGGATGGGGATGGGTTTTTGGGTGCCAGGGGGTAATTTTAGGGTTCAGGACGGTATGGGTTTTGGGGTGCCAGGGGTAATTTTAGGGTTCAGGGTGGGTGTGGGTTTTGGGGTGCCAGGGGTAATATTAAGGTTCAGCGTGGGTATGGGTTTTGGGGTGCCAGGGGTAATTTTAGGGTTCAGGGTGGGTATGAGTTTTGGGGTGTCAGGAGGATAATTTTAGGGTTCAGGGTAGGTATGGGATTTATGGTGCAAGGGGGACATTTTTAGGGTTCAGGGTGGGTGTGGGTTTTGGGGTGTCGGGGGCAATTTTAGGGTTCAGGGTGGGTATGGGTTTTGGGGTGCCAGAGGGATTTATGGTTCAGCGAGGGTATGGGTTTTGGGGTGCCAAGGATAATTTTAAGGTTCTGGGTGGGTATGGGTTTTGGGGGGCAAGAGTGTAATTTTAGGGATCAGCGCACGTATGGATTTTGGGGCTCCAGGGGGGTGATTTTCGGGTTCAGGGTGGTAATGGGTTTTGGGGCGCCAGGGGGTAATTTTAGGTTTCAGGGTGGGTATGGGTTTTGGGGTGCCAGGGGGGTAATTTTGGGGTTCAGGGTGGTAATGGATTTTGGGGGGCAAGGGTGTAATATTAGGGATCAGTGCGGGTATGGGTTTTGGGGTGCCAGGGATAATTTTAGGGTTCAGGGTGGGTGTGGGTTTTGGGGTGTCGGGGGCAATTTTAGGGTTCAGGGTGGGTGTGGGTTTTGGGGTGCCAGGGGTAATATTAAGGTTCAGCGTGGGTATGGGTTTTGGGGTGCCAGGGGTAATTTTAGGGTTCAGGGTGGGTATGAGTTTTGGGGTGTCAGGGGGATAATTTTAGGGTTCAGGGCAGGTATGGGATTTATGGTGCAAGGGGGAAATTTTTAGGGTTCAGGGTGGGTGTGGGTTTTGGGGTGTCGGGGGCAATTTTAGGGTTCAGGGTGGGTATGGGTTTTGGGGTGCCACGGGGGATTTATGGTTCAGCGAGGGTATGGGTTTTGGGGTGCCAAGGATAATTTTAAGGTTCTGGGTGGGTATGGGTTTTGGGGGGCAAGAGTGTAATTTTAGGGATCAGCGCGCGTATGGGTTTTGGGGCTCCAGGGGGGTGATTTTCGGGTTCAGGGTGGTAATGGGTTTTGGGGAGCCAGGGGGTAATTTTAGGTTTCAGGGTGGGTATGGGTTTTGGGGTGCCAGGGGGTAATTTTGGGGTTCAGGGTGGTAATGGATTTTGGGGGGCAAGGGTGTAATATTAGGGATCAGTGCGGGTATGGGTTTTGGGGTGCCAGGGATAATTTTAGGGTTCAGGGTGTGTGTGGGTTTTGGGGTGTCGGGGGCAATTTTAGGGTTCAGGGTGGGTATGGGTTTTGGGGTCCCAGGGGGGATTTATGGTTCAGCGAGGGTATGGGTTTTGGGGTGCCAAGGATAATTTTAAGGTTTTGGGTGGGTATGGGTTTTGGGGGGCAAGCGTGTAATTTTAGGGATCAGCGCGCATATGGGTTTTGGGGCTCCAGGGGGGGGATTTATGGTTCAGCGTGGGTATGGGTTTTGGGGTGCCAGGGGTAATTTTAAGGTTCAGGGTGGGTATGGGTGTGGGGGTGCCAGGGGGTACTTTTGGGGTTCAGGGTGGTAATGGATTTGGGGGGGCAAGAGTGTAATTTTAGGGATCAGTCCGGGTATGGATTTGGGGTGCCAGGGGTAATTTTAGGGTTCAGGGCGGGTATGGGTTTTGGGTAGCCAGGGGGGTAATTTTGGGGTTCAGGGTGGGTATGGGTTTTAGGGTGCCAGGGGTGTTATTTGGGGGTTCAGGGTGGGTATGGGTTTTGGGGTGCCAAGGGTAATTTTAAGGTTCTGGGTGGGTATGGGTTTTGGCGGGCAAGAGTGTAATTTTAGGGATCAGCGCGGGTATGGGCTTTGGGGCTCCAGGGGGGTGATTTTAGGGTTCAGGGTGGTAATGGGTTTGGGGGTGCCAGGGGGGTACTTTTGGGGTTCAGGGTGGTAATGGATTTTGGGGGCAAGAGTGTAATTTTAGGGATCAGTGCAGGTATGGATTTGGGGTGCCAGGGGTAATTTTTGGGTTCAGGGCGGGTATGGGTTTTGGGGTGCCAGGGGGGTAATTTTGGGGTTCAGGGTGGGTATGGGTTTTAGGGTGCCAGTGGTGTAATTTGGGGGTTCAGGGTGGGTATGGGTTTTAGGGTGCCAGGGGTGTAATTTGGGGGTTCAGGGTGGGTATGGGTTTTGGGGTGCCAGGGGGGATTCATGGTTCAGCGAGGGTATGGGTTTTGGGGTGCCAAGGGTAATTTTAAGGTTCTGGGTGGGTATGGGTTTTGGCGGGCAAGAGTGTAATTTTAGGGATCAGCGCGGGTATGGGTTTTGGGGCTCCAGGGGGGTAATTTTAGGGTTCAGGGCGGGTATGGGTTTTGGGGTGCCAGGGGGGTCATTTTGGGGTTCAGGGTGGGTATGGGATTTAGGGTGCCAGGGGTGTAATTTGGGGGTTCAGGGTGGTAATAGATTTTGGGGGGCAAGGGTGTAATTTTAGGGATCAGTGCGGGTATGTGGTTTGGAGTTCCGGGGGGGGGGGTTTAGGGATCGGGATGGGTTTTGGGGTGCCAGGGGCAATTTTAGGGTTCAGGGCGGGTATGGGTTTTGGGGTGCCAGGGGGGGGTCATTTTGGGGTTCAGTATGGGTTTTGGGGTGTCAGGGGGATAATTTCAGAGTTCAGGGTGGTAATGGGTTTTAGGGTGCCGGGGGTAATTTTAGGGTTCAGTGTGGGTATGGGTTTTGGGTTAATGGTAGGGTTCAGGGTGGGTATGGGCTTTGGGGTACCAGGGGGGCAATTTTAGGGTTGGTATGGGTTGAAAGGTTGTTGGGTTTTAAGGAAATGTGTGTGTGTATGTGTGTATATATATATATATCTACTGGATAGTTATAGTTAGGACCTATTTTCCATAGGAAATCCGCAACATTCTATTTGGAATAACGTTGGCGCCGGTTGATGAATCCTCGCAAAATTTTCCAAACTTTTGGCCAGCTCCGCTCCTACCCAAAACGCGTTTTCCCCATGCAATTTCCCATTGGATCTGTTGTCGCAGCTACAGCCCTAACCGCTGAACGGAATGATACCAAATTTGACAAAGAGGTAGTCCTCAGTTCGGATTCGTGCCTTTTACATATATGGTGTGAATCTGTTCAGTAGTTCCTGAGAAAATTAGGGTAAAAAAGTTAGTGACATCTATGGCCGCGGAGGATCCGCGGACCGTACCCGCACCGTAAGCGCACCCTCCCCGAACCGAGCACGCACCCTCTCGATAGCGCGCTGAATGCTAATTGGCTGTCGAGTGTCTCTCTACATTCGAAACCAGGAACTGTTGGCGGCCATTTTCTGCCTCCGTAGAAGCGAGGCTGAAGATGCAAGGGGAATAAGTGTGTAAAACATATAAAGGGGGCAGAGTGGAAATACTCTGACCCTCTAGAGGTACTTAGGGGGTCCTAGAAGGACCCCCTGGGGCCCCCCTTTAAAAAAAAAAAACACGGGGAAATGCCCACGGCAACTTTTTTTGAAAAACGACAAGAAATCATTGGTTGTATGACAACTTTCTACACTGAAAGGTAGGGTGTATATTTCTGTTTTTTAAAGGTATGATTGTTATTGGGTAACAAAAACGGATTGTAAGGAACATTATATATGATAAGCTGATATGTTGAAAAGTCAAGCACACTTCCTGTCTTGTGTAGGAACATTGTGTGCTGAACTTGTGACCTGTGAGCTCAGTGCAGTGTTCCATGACCTGTTTCTATGGTAACAGGCAGAAGGCAGATTGGGGGAAGGGTTGAAATGTATTTCAGTTGGAAAGAGTTGAAATGTTTAACCAATAGAAATGTGTGTTTGCTTTTGAGTTTATGTGCGAAGGATTGTGATTTGATGTTTACATGTATATGTGTGGAAAACGAAAGGGAAACTTTTTCATTCTTTGCTTTTGCTGAGAGGTGCACAGTGCAGAGATTCTGTAAAAGAAAATATGGTGAGTGATTGATATACTTCTTAATCTACAAAAGAACTTGAAAGATGAGTTATTTAATTGTGAGGGGATGTATGTAGACTATTTTGATTTTAATCAGACTAATGTATTTTTCCTGCTAAAGTGTAGGGAGTACTTTTTTTCTCTACAATGTGTGTGCATGTAGAAACCATTCTGTGATAAGCATTTGTGTTTTTCATGTGTTTGTAGACAGATAACTGTGCTGTTTTTATATTTTGGTAGAATTAAAAACCAGTCATTGTTTATGAATTTGTGAAATTAGTTATGTTATGTTTCTATACTAAAATGTAGTACTACTTCTAGATGAAGAAATGTGTTTTGGTATAGTGCAAGGGATAGTATTGTTTGTCTAGAATCACACAGTGAGTCTGTGTGCATTTGGGAACCACTGTGAGAGAAGCATTTGGTAACATCGTGTATTTGCTGACAGATAACTGTTTTAACTTGTCATGTTGTGAAGTTTTAGTAGCATTAGAAGACAGTTATGGCTTATGATTTGATTAAATGAGTCAGGCTTTGACAGAAAAGTGCAGTCCTGAAATATGTAGATTGTGTGAAGTTCCCTTATCAGTTGCACTGTAGTGAATGAGTTTTGGTAAACTCCTAGGGATAGTGGTGCATGTCTAGAATCACACTGTGAGTTAGTGTGTATTTGGGATCAGTGTGAGAGAAGCATTTGGTGATATCATGTATTTGCTTACAGATAACTTTTTTAAAACCTGTCATGTTGTGAAGTTTTAGTAGCATTAGAATCCAGTCTTCGATTATGCGTTGATTAAATGAGTCATGCTTTGACACTGATGTGCTGTACTTAAATATGTAGATTGTGTGCAGTCCCCTTACCCTTCCACAGTAGTAAATGAGTTTTGGTAAAGTCCTAGGATAGTGTTGATTGTCTAAAATCACACTGTGAGTCTGTGTATATATTTGGGTAAGGATTGTGAGAGAAGCATTTGGTAACATCGTGTATTTACTGACAGATAGCTGTTTTAAAACCTGTCATGTTGTCAAGTTTTAGTAGCATTAGAAGCCAGTCTTTGCTTATGCGTTGATTAAATTAGTCAGGCATTGGCATTACAATGTAGTCTGAAATATGTAGATTGTGTGCAGTTCCTTTACCACTTCCACTGTAGTGAATGAGTTTTGGTAAACTCCTAGGGATAGTGTTGTTTGTCTAGAATCACACTGTGAGTCTGTGTGCATTTGGGAACCACTGTGAGAGAAGTGTTTGGTAACATCGTGTATTTGCTGACAGATAAGTGTTGTAAAACATGTCATGTTGTCAAGTTTTAGTAGCATTAGAAGACAGTTATGGCTTATGCTTTCATTATGAGTCCGGCATTGACAGTAAATTGCAGTTGTGAAATATGTAGATTGTGTGCAGTTCCCTTACCACTTGCACTGTAGTGAATGAGTTTTGGTAAACTCATAGGGATAGTGGTGCTTGTCTAGAATCACACTGTGAGTTAGTGTGTATTTGGGATCACTGTGAGAGAAGCATTTGGTAACATCATGTATTTGCTGACAGATAACTGTTTTAAAACCTGTCATGTTGTGAAGTTTTAGTAGGATTAGAATCCAGTCTTTGCTTATGCGTTGATTAAATGAGTCCTGCTTTGACACTGATGTGGTGTACTTAAATATGTAGATTGTGTGCAGTACCATTAACTCTTCCAGAGTAGTGAATGAGTTTTGGTAAACTCCTAGGATAGTGTTGCTTGTCTAAAATCACACTGTGAGTCTGTGTGCATTTGGGTAAGGATTGTGAGAGAAGCATTTGGTAACATTGTGTATTTGCTGACATATACCTGTTTTAAAACCGGTCATGTTGTGAAGTTTTAGTAGCATTAGAAGCCAGTCTTTGCTTATGCTTTGATTATATGAGTCAGGCTTTGACATAAAAGTGCAGTCCTGAAATATGAAGATTGTGTGAACTCCTAGGTATAGTGGTTGTTGTCTAGAATCACACTGTGAGTCTGTGTGCATTTGAGAACCACTGTGAGAGAAGCATTTGGTAACATCGTGTATTTGCTGACAGATAACTAATTTAAAACCTCTCATGTTCTCAAGTTTTAGTAGCATTAGAAGCTAGTCTTTGCTTATGCATTGATAAAATGAGTCAGGGTTTGACACTAAGGTGCAGTACCATGTACTATTATGTTCACTGTGGCAGAACTGAAAATTTAAAAGTTTTACCTAAGCACTGTCCTAGAAGTAGTCTGATTATTTAGTCAGTTTCTAAGTACCAAATAGACTGCTTCAAATGTCTATGCAGTATGCATGTAGTGTTCTAACATACTATACACTTGTCTTTTACACCTTCAATTCCCTAGTCAGTATCCATACACTTCCAGGAAAAATCCTGTCACTTCCTTTGCAGTCCTCTAGAGACCCATTCAACAGCATGTACTAATCAATTCAATTTCAAAAAAGCTTTATTCGACAGTAAGTCTTAAAAGCACATCAACACATTAGACACAGACAGAATAAATATCACAAAATAAACCACACACAATTTTAAAAAAATCATTAAATCCAATTAATTACTGTCAATAATATGGTTAAAAACATTATTAGTTGCTAAAATTTACAGAACAAAAAAGAAAAACTTAACTCGTAAGGGACACTAACTAGCAGCAGGTTGGATAGAAGTTCGGGTACGTATTATCCAGGTTCAACTTAGAAATTTAGCTACAGCCACAACTATGCAAAGTGAACAATCAGACCCCAATATCCTTAATGCTTCTATATGTCTTCGAGTAGCTAGCTTAAGACAAATAGGTCTAAGCCATTTGCGACGCAGAGCAACATAGAGAGGACATACAAAAAATACATGTGCTACAGATTCAGGCATGTCTAGGCAATTATGACAATTGTCATCCAATGTTGAGGCCCATTTATTTGTGAATGATTTGACCGAAAGAGTACCTACTCTAAATTGAAAATATAGCTTCCGGTCAAATGGCCTCTCAATGATGTCCCAATATGGTTCACATTTTGGGCGAGATTTATGGTCTAGGAACCGACCTGTTAAATTTGTGGACATGTTAGCTCTATGGGATTCTAACTGGACCATTTCCGAATATTTTTCTTTCATATGTTTTTTTGTTGGGAAGATTGAAGGGTCCAGATTATCCCATAAAATACTGAGATCTAACTTTAGTAAAAGGGACCTAATTTGCCTGAGCCACTGGATTTTGTGAAATTGGTCAGCCTGAATCACATCCTTCAAACCCTGTACATAATGCGTTAGTTCAGGGGTCGTCCAAATATGTCTCCAATACAACAGTGGTCGCAACCTAGCTAAATCAGCGATTTTTTTTTGCTACCTAGATCCAACAAAAGCGGGACAGTTGGGGTGCTTTGGGGCACACCAACCAAATTACGTAAAAAAGTATTCTCCGCTTTAACTAGGCGGTTCAAGTTGGTAAAACCCCATAGTTCAGATCCGTAAAGGGCTGTATTAACTACTTTCATGTTATACACCTCAAGGGCGGGAGTAATTGGCCTTGTTAAAGAGGACCTATGTTTGAAGGATAGGGCACCTGCAAATTGGTGGAATTTTAATATAGCCATATCCATATGTTGATTCCATCCCATGTTAGTCTGTAACAAAATTCCAAGATAGACAAAGGAGTCGACCTGTTCAAGGGGTGTACCATCAAGAAAAATTTTACCCTTAAAGGAATAGGCCTGATTCAGAGACATGAACTTTGTCTTAGTAGTATTGATCTCAAGTCCACGTTGTTGGCAGAACTCTCCGAATGCATTGACGGCCTTCTGGAGGCCACTCAGGGTCCGTGAGAGAATTAGGGTATCGTCCGCAAACATGAGAACAGGTACGCGTGCCCCAGCTAATATAGGAGCATCAGTGGGAGAGCTACTAAGGTGATCAACTATTCCATTTATGTATAAGGAAAATAGAGTGGGAGCCAGGACACACCCCTGCCGAACACCACGTTCGACAGGGAATGAGTCCGTGACCTCACCCTGGGCCCCCCATCTGATTCTCGCGTAACTATTCTCATGCAGGCGGACGAGAAGAGTCAAAAGATCAAGCGGCATCCCCTGTTCAGCAAGAACAGACCAGAGTTTGCTGCGGGGGACTAAATCAAAGGCCGATTTTAAATCTACAAACACTGCATAAAGTGACCCCTTAGTTAACAGCACATTTCTCCAATAAAGTATAATAAAAAAAAGAACTTGGTCGATCGAACTAGTACATGGACGAAATCCAGCTTGATATGGGGATAAAACATTTTGTTCCTCAATCCATGTTTGTACTTTGCTCTGGACTAGACGACCAACCAATTTTTGTGCTGAGTCTATGAGGCTAATAGGCCTTAATTATTTGGAAGTGATTTGTCCCCCTTTTTAAAAACAGGAATAATCTCAGCTCCCTTCCATGAAGATGGAATGGGAGCTCCTCTGGCCACTGAATTTGCAAGCAATGCAAAATACTGGCACCAAGAAGGTCTATCGCTTAGGAAGATGTCAGCTGGAATACCATCCATACCTGGCGCTCTACCTCTGGTAACACAGTCTAATGCAATGCTTACATCTTCAACTGTAAACAGATTATTTTGAAAAAGGATAGTGGGTGGAGGGCTACTGACCGGTAACACCTGATTACAAGCGTATTGAGGTTTAAAAAAATCTAGCCATTGTAGCTGGAGAACGTTATTTTGTGGGGGATCCCCCTGCCAACCCCTATCCCATTTTATAATATTCCAGAATAGTTTGGAATCTTTAGAAGCACAAGCCGATTTCAAGTCCCGCCATCTGTCCTCGTCCCACTTCCTTTTTGCCTCCTTTTGGACTGATCTATAAGAATCCCTTGCCTCGCGTACTCTCATGGGATTCTTTGCCATTATTTCTTTCCTCAATCTTAACCTAGCGGCTTTACAGAAATTATTGTACCACTTAGCTGTGGTCACTTTTGAGTTTCTGTTTCCCCTAGGTGATGCCTTCTGAAAAAATGACATGAGTCTAGAAAAAAGTTTGTCATGGGCCTCTACCATAATCCAGGGGAAATCCTGGCTATCAATTTGTGTATTTAATTTCGCCAGTTCCTCTATGACTTCCTTTTTAAGTGCAGCCAGTTGGGCAGGATTCTCCACTATTTTGTCCCATTTAACATGGCGCATATTATTAGAAGCTACAATGTCCAAGGTGGTTATTACTCCACCTATGGACTCTTCTTTATCCCCTGATTGTACATGAAATAACGAACAAAGAGGGTTATGGTCGCTTTCTATTCGAGGTTTGATAACCATATCAATCAACCTGTGCCAAAATCTAACATCCACCAGTAGATAGTCAATCCGGCTACTATTCCTCCCATTATCAAAGATACTCGCTCCCTGTTGATCTGAGAGAGTTCTCCCATTTGCTGCTCTTAATCCTCTTTCTAAGCACATAGCTTTTAACTGGATTGCTGCAGCTGACCATCTTTTAATAGCAGGGAGACCAAGCTTGGGAATACCCCATCTATTATCCTGATCGGCAGATATATCCTGATCTTCTTGGCCAAGGGGTTCATAAGTGGTGTTAAAATCACCCCCCACTATTGAAGCAAACTGCACTGGGAGATCCTCTAGTTGGATGTCAAGAGCTGTGATGACCTCTGAAATGCGGCCACCTGGTTGTCCTCTGGCATAGACGTTAAAAATTGCCAATTTGTTGCCATCAGGCCATTCAAGTCTAACTGCCAGAATATCTTTTGACAGAACTCTGACCTGCTGAACCTTGCATCTCAAGGTCTGGCATATCCAAATCACCAGGCCTCCTGCTGGCCGACCGTTTAGGCTTTTAACAGCGGGGATAAAAAAATTAAGATATCCTACTCGAAAGACCGCACCCACTGACCATGATTCCTGAAAAAGATTAATATCATACTGATCAATGAATTTGCACCATTTCGGAGAAGGAACCTTATTACCAATTCCCGCAAGGTTCCATGAAATGAGGGATAAACCTTCCTTTTTAGGTTGGGGAATGGTCAGTTTTATGGAATTTTTTGAACCTCCCAAGATTACATCTCGTCTCTCTATGCAATGCTCTGCTTTAGATTTATCTAGGGAGTACGGATTTGGCATAGTACCCTGGGTTCCAACGTGTCTTTCTACGCCCCTTGGATTCGGGCACCCCACTACTATAAGTTGGTTGTTATGGGAAGTCTCTGTGATCCTCATTATTTCCACTGGAGTAGATATGGGCAATGCTGATCCTAGATAGTCCCCCTCATTAGCCTGTTCCGAGTAGCTATTCATTTGTGCTTTCATGTACTAATCCATTCCCCAAGGATTTAAGGCTGCCTTGGCATTCGATTAACTTATAAATGAACTCTGCCTTTGGCCTTGTTCTTCTATATGTTCGAGGAACTCCTCAGTGATTTGCAATAGCCTTGCAATCGGGGCCACTGAAATTATGCAGTAGGGGAGGGCTAAATTATGCGACATGGTTGAGTGAATTATGCAGCAAAACGAAGCAAATTACGCAGTATGTTTTTTGATAGTATTACTTTATTTTTCATTTACATACTTTTTAGCACTGTCTGGACATGGATTCCACCACATGATTACCAGTTTAGCACCCTAACCTAGGAATAAGCAGGAGAAACATGACTAGTCAACCTTTGCAAAGGGCCTTCCATTGCGCTGCAACATGTCACTGCGATTTTAGCAACTTTGGAACCGATTGAGCTAGAGAAACACTTTTTTAAAATTTTAATCTGCAGATTATGCTGCGGATTGAATATATTTCTTAGAACAGTGGTCCCTAGAGAAACAACAGTAAAAAAGGGGGGGAATGAATATAGACCCAGTCAGTACTATATTTGTATAACTTGTCCAGCTGGACAAAGGTCAGATATTTAATATTTTAAGTTCGAAGGAACAATACAGACAAGACAATTTGTAAGTGGGACACAAGCCTGCATCCAACTAAACCAAGAGGGACAAACAATGAACAACACAAAAGGCTCAGGCAAAGCTGTAGGTTTGTTAAACACACAATTTTCAATGTAACAAACAAATTGCAAGAGAACACCTTTACACATTAAATGACAATTTGGAGCTGTGCCAACATTTATTACAGGCAATTGCATGCTTATTCTAAATGTCCTGATGATGATCCATTTATTGTATATATGGATCGAAACGCCATCGACACCCGATACATCTTATACACTGCTCTAAATTGTCATTTAATGTGTTAAGGTGTTCTCTTGCAATTTGTTTGTTACATTGAAAATTGTGTGTTTAACAAACCTACGGCTTTGCCCGAGCCTTTTGAGTTCTTCAGTGTTTGTCCCTCTTAGTTTAGTTGGATGCAGGCTTGTGTCCCACTTACAAATTATCTTGTCTGTATTGTTCCTATTAAAATTTAAAA
Organism: Triturus cristatus; assembly: GCF_964204655.1. Taxonomy (NCBI): domain Eukaryota; kingdom Metazoa; phylum Chordata; class Amphibia; order Caudata; family Salamandridae; genus Triturus; species Triturus cristatus. The sequence continues at coordinate 556,967,630 of NC_140579.1, read as the reverse complement.
TATTAAATATCTGACCTCTGTCCGGCTGGACAAGTTATACAAATATTAGTACTGACTGGGTCTATATTCATTACCCCCCCCTTTTAGGTCTCGCCTGACCCAGCGCATGCGCTGGTCTGTTGAGACTTATTGAGAGGGCTCTAAAAAGTGCTACTAGGCCAGCCTAGAGCTACAGTGAATGTGCGCGGGCGCGCACGCCGCGCTTTACCGCGATTACTTTCACTTTCACAGCCGCACGGCCGCTTGGCATAGCCAATAGGTCTCGCTTTTGGGACCTTATAAGTATTTAGTTATGTAACTGTTGCATGGCTAAACACTTATAAGGTCCCAAAGGCGAGACCTATTGGCTATGCCAATGCTTGTTTATGTAAGTTCCAGTGACTTTAATGCATTCTTCAGCACAGCATTACGTACTGCCTGCATAAGTGAATGTTGTTCCTGACTTACATACATGGAAACGTCAGAGGACAGTCCCCACCGTATTTGCAAACGTAGTGTAAGTTTGTAGTGTTCATTTTTTGGGGTGCAAGTGGGTAACTTTAGTGTTCAGGGTGGGTGTGGGTTTTAGGGTGCCAGGGAGTAATTGTAGGGTTCAGGTTGGGTTACGGATTGGGGTGCCAGGGGGTAAATTTAGGGTTCTGAGTGGGTAAGGGTTTTGGGGGTCAAGGGGGGTAATTTTAGGGATCAGGGCGGGTATGGGTTTTGGGGTGCCAGAGGTCATGTTAGGGTTCAGGATGGGGATGGGTTTTTGGGTGCCAGGGGGTAATTTTAGGGTTCAGGACGGTATGGGTTTTGGGGGGCAAGGGGGTTAATTTAGGGGTTCAGGGTGGGTGTGGGTTTTGGGGTGCCAGGGGTAATTTTAGGGTTCAGGGTGGGTGTGGGTTTTAGGGTGCCAGGGAGTAATTGTAGGGTTCAGGGTGGGTTACGGATTGGGGTGCCAGGGGGTAAATTTAGGGTTCTGAGTGGGTAAGGGTTTTGGGGGTCAAGGGGGGTAATTTTAGGGATCAGGGCGGGTATGGGTTTTGGGGTGCCAGGGGTCATTTTAGGGTTCAGGATGGGGATGGGTTTTTGGGTGCCAGGGGGTAATTTTAGGGTTCAGGACGGTATGGGTTTTGGGGGGCAAGGGGGTTAATTTAGGGGTTCAGGGTGGGTGTGGGTTTTGGGGTGCCAGGGGTAATTTTAGGGTTCAGGGTGGGTGTGGGTTTTGGGGTGCCAGGGGGATAATTTTAGGGTTCAGGGCAGGTATGGGATTTATGGTGCAAGGGGGAAATTTTTAGGGTTTAGGGTGGGTGTGGGTTTTGGGTTGTCGGGGGCAATTTTAGGGTGGGTATGGGTTTTGGGGTGCCAGGGGGGATTTATGGTTCAGCGAGGGTATGGGTTTTGGGGTGCCAAGGATAATTTTAAGGTTCTGGGTGGGTATGGGTTTTGGGGGGCAAGAGTGTAATTTTAGGGATCAGCGCGCGTATGGGTTTTGGGGCTCCAGGGGGGTGATTTTCGGGTTCAGGGTGGGTATGGGTTATGGGGTGCCAGGGGTAATTTTAAGGTTCAGGGTGGGTATGGGTGTGGGGGTGCCAGGGGGGGACTTTTGGGGTTCAGGGTGGTAATGGATTTGGGGGGGCAAGAGTGTAATTTTAGGGATCAGTGCGGGTATGGATTTGAGGTGCCAGGGGTAATTTTAGGGTTCAGGGCGGGTATGGGTTTTGGGGTGCCAGGGGGGTAATTTTGGGGTTCAGGGTGGGTATGGGTTTTGGGGTGCCAAGGGTAATTTTAAGGTTCTGGGTGGGTATGGGTTTTGGCGGGCAAGAGTGTAATTTTAGGGATCAGCGCGGGTATGGGCTTTGGGGCTCCAGGGGGGTGATTTTAGGGTTCAGGGTGGTAATGGGTTTGGGGGTGCCAGGGGGGTACTTTTGGGGTTCAGGGTGGTAATGGATTTTGGGGGGCAAGAGTGTAATTTTAGGGATCAGTGCGGGTATGGATTTGGGGTGCCAGGGGTAATTTTAGGGTTCAGGGCGGGTATGGGTTTTGGGGTGCCAGGGGGGTAATTTTGGGGTTCAGGGTGGGTATGGGTCTTAGGGTGCCAGGGGTGTAATTTGGGGGTTCAGGGTGGGTATGGGTTTTGGGGTGCCAGGGGGATTCATGGTTCAGCGAGGGTATGGGTTTTGGGGTGCCAAGGGTAATTTTAAGGTTCTGGGTGGGTATGGGTTTTGGCGGGCAAGAGTGTAATTTTAGGGATCAGCGCGGGTATGGGTTTTGGGGCTCCAGGGGGGTAATTTTAGGGTTCAGGGCGGGTATGGGTTTTGGGGTGCCAGGGGGGTCATTTTGGGGTTCAGGGTGGGTATGGGATTTAGGGTGCCAGGGGTGTAATTTGGGGGTTCAGGGTGGTAATTGTGGGGGGCAAGGGTGTAATTTTAGGGATCAGTGCGGGTATGTGGTTTGGAGTTCCGGGGGGGGGGTTATTTTAGGGATCGGGATGGGTTTTGGGGTGCCAGGGGCAATTTTAGGGTTCAGGGCGGGTATGGGTTTTGGGGTGCGGGGGGGGTCATTTTGGGGTTCAGTATGGGTTTTGGGGTGTCAGGGGGATAATTTCAGAGTTCAGGGTGGTAATGGGTTTTAGGATGCCGGGGGTAATTTTAGGGTTCAGTGTGGGTATGGGTTTTGGGTTAATGGTAGGGTTCAGGGTGGGTATGGGCTTTGGGGTACCAGGGAGGGCAATTTTAGGGTTGGTATGGGTTGAAAGGTTGTTGGGTTTTAAGGAAATGTGTGTGTGTGTATGTGTATATATATATATATATATCTACTGGATAGTTATAGTTAGGACCTATTTTCCATAGGAAATCCGCAACATTCTATTTGGAATAACGTTGGCGCCGGTTGATGAATCCTCGCAAAATTTTCCAAACTTTTGGCCAGCTCCGCTCCTACCCTGAAAGTTTTGCGGTGATCCGTCAAGCGGGGGCCGAGAAAAAAGGGGGGTCCCAAAACGTGTTTTCCCCATGCAATTTCCCATTGGATCTGTTGTCGCAGCTACAGCCCTAACCGCTGAACGGAATGATACCAAATTTGACAAAGAGGTAGTCCTCAGTTCGGACTCGTGCCTTTTACATATATGGTGTGAATCTGTTCAGTAGTTCCTGAGAAAATTAGGGTAAAAAAGTTAGTGACATCTATGGCCGCGGAGGATCCGCGGACCGTACCCGCACCGTAAGCGCACCCTCCCCGAACCGAGCGCGCACCCTCCCGATAGCGCGCTGAATGCTAATTGGCTGTCGAGTGTCTCTCTACATTCGAAACCAGGAACTGTTGGCGGCCATTTTCTGCCTCCGTAGAAGCGAGGCTGAAGATGCAAGGGGAATAAGTGTGTAAAACATATAAAGGGGGCAGAGTGGAAATACTCTGACCCTCTAGAGGTGCTTAGGGGGTCCTAGAAGGACCTCCTGGGGCCCCCCCTTTAAAAAAAAAAAACACGGGGAAATGCCCACGGCAACGTTTTTTGAAAAACGACAAGAAATCATTGGTTATATGACAACTTTCTACACTGAAAGGTAGGGTGTATATTTCTGTTTTTTAAAGGTATGATTGTTATTGGTTAACAAAAACGGATTGTAAGGAACATTATATATGATAAGCTGATATGTTGAAAAGTCAAGCACACTTCCTGTCTTGTGTAGGAACATTGTGTGCTGAACTTGTGACCTGTGAGCTCAGTGCAGTGTTCCATGACCTTTTTCTATGGTAACAGGCAGAAGGCAGATTGGGGGAAGGGTTGAAATGTATTTCAGTTGGAAAGAGTTGAAATGTTTAACCAATAGAAATGTGTGTTTGCTTTTGAGTTTATGTGCGAAGGATTGTGATTTGATGTTTACATGTATATGTGTGGAAAATGAAAGGGAAACTTTTTCATTCTTTGCTTTTGCTGAGAGGTGCACAGTGCAGAGATTCTGTAAAAGAAAATATGGTGAGTGATTGATATACTTCTTAATCTACAAAAGAACTTGAAAGATGAGTTATTTAATTGTGAGGGGATGTATGTAGACTATTTTGATTTTAATCAGACTAATGTATTTTTCCTGCTAAAGTGTAGGGAGTACTTTTTTTCTCTACAATGTGTGTGCATGTAGAAACCATTCTGTGATAAGCATTTGTGTTTTTCATGTGTTTGTAGACAGATAACTGTGCTGTTTTTATATTTTGGTAGAATTAGAAACCAGTCATTGTTTATGAATTTGTGAAATGAGTTATGTTATGTTTCTATACTAAAATGTAGTACTACTTCTAGATGAAGAAATGTGTTTTGGTATAGTGCAAGGGATAGTATTGTTTGTCTAGAATCACACAGTGAGTCTGTGTGCATTTGGGAACCACTGTGAGAGAAGCATTTGGTAACATCGTGTATTTGCTGACAGATAACTGTTTTAACTTGTCATGTTGTGAAGTTTTAGTAGCATTAGAAGACAGTTATGGCTTATGATTTGATTAAATGAGTCAGGCTTTGACAGAAAAGTGCAGTCCTGAAATATGTAGATTGTGTGAAGTTCCCTTACCAGTTGCACTGTAGTGAATGAGTTTTGGTAAACTCCTAGGGATAGTGGTGCATGTCTAGAATCACACTGTGAGTTAGTGTGTATTTGGGATCAGTGTGAGAGAAGCATTTGGTGATATCATGTATTTGCTTACAGATAACTTTTTTAAAACCTGTCATGTTGTGAAGTTTTAGTAGCATTAGAATCCAGTCTTTGCTTATGCGTTGATTAAATGAGTCATGCTTTGACACTGATGTGCTGTACTTAAATATGTAGATTGTGTGCAGTCCCCTTACCCCTTCCACAGTAGTAAATGAGTTTTGGTAAAGTCCTAGGATAGTGTTTATTGTCTAAAATCACACTGTGAGTCTGTGTATATTTGGGTAAGGATTGTGAGAGAAGCATTTGGTAACATCGTGTATTTACTGACAGATAGCTGTTTTAAAACCTGTCATGTTGTCAAGTTTTAGTAGCATTAGAAGCCAGTCTTTGCTTATGCGTTGATTAAATTAGTCAGGCATTGACATTACAGTGTAGTCGTGAAATATGTAGATTGTGTGCAGTTCCTTTACCACTTCCACTGTAGTGAATGAGTTTTGGTAAACTCCTAGGGATAGTGTTGTTTGTCTAGAATCACACTGTGAGTCTGTGTGCATTTGGGAACCACTGTGAGAGAAGTGTTTGGTAACATCGTGTATTTGCTGACAGATAAGTGTTGTAAAACATGTCATGTTGTCAAGTTTTAGTAGCATTAGAAGACAGTTATGGCTTATGCTTTCATTATATGAGTCCGGCATTGACAGTAAATTGCAGTTGTGAAATATGTAGATTGTGTGCAGTTCCCTTACCACTTGCACTGTAGTGAATGAGTTTTGGTAAACTCATAGGGATAGTGGTGCTTGTCTAGAATCACACTGTGAGTTAGTGTGTATTTGGGATCACTGTGAGAGAAGCATTTGGTAACATCATGTATTTGCTGACAGATAACTGTTTTAAAACCTGTCATGTTGTGAAGTTTTAGTAGGATTAGAATCCAGTCTTTGCTTATGCGTTGATTAAATGAGTCCTGCTTTGACACTGATGTGGTGTACTTAAATATGTAGATTGTGTGCAGTACCATTAACTCTTCCAGAGTAGTGAATGAGTTTTGGTAAACTCCTAGGATAGTGTTGCTTGTCTAAAATCACACTGTGAGTCTGTGTGCATTTGGGTAAGGATTGTGAGAGAAGCATTTGGTAACATTGTGTATTTGCTGACATATACCTGTTTTAAAACCGGTCATGTTGTGAAGTTTTAGTAGCATTAGAAGCCAGTCTTTGCTTATGCTTTGATTATATGAGTCAGGCTTTGACATAAAAGTGCAGTCCTGAAATATGAAGATTGTGTGCAGTTCGCTTACCACTTCCACAGTAGTGAATGATTTTTGGTAAACTCCTAGGTATAGTGGTTGTTGTCTAGAATCACACTGTGAGTCTGTGTGCATTTGAGAACCACTGTGAGAGAAGCATTTGGTAACATCGTGTATTTGCTGACAGATAACTAATTTAAAACCTCTCATGTTCTCAAGTTTTAGTAGCATTAGAAGCTAGTCTTTGCTTATGCATTGATAAAATGAGTCAGGGTTTGACACTAAGGTGCAGTACCATGTACTATTATGTTCACTGTGGCAGAACTGAAAATTTAAAAGTTTTACCTAAGCACTGTCCTAGAAGTAGTCTGATTATTTAGTCAGTTTCTAAGTACCAAATAGACTGCTTCAAATGTCTATGCAGTATGCATGTAGTGTTCTAACATACTATACACTTGTCTTTTACACCTTCAATTCCCTAGTCAGTATCCATACACTTCCAGGAAACATCCTGTCACTTCCTTTGCAGTCCTCTAGAGACCCATTCAACAGCATGTACTAATCAATTCAATTTCAAAAAAGCTTTATTCGACAGTAAGTCTTAAAAGCACATCAACACATTAGACACAGACAGAATAAATATCACAAAATAAACCACACACAATTTTAAAAAAATCATTAAATCCAATTAATTACTGTCAATAATATGGTTAAAAACATTATTAGTTGCTAAAATTTACAGAACAAAAAAGAAAAACTTAACTCGTAAGGGACACTAACTAGCAGCAGGTTGGATAGAAGTTCGGGTACGTATTATCCAGGTTCAACTTAGAAATTTAGCTACAGCCACAACTATGCAAAGTGAACAATCAGACCCCAATATCCTTAATGCTTCTATATGTCTTCGAGTAGCTAGCTTAAGACAAATAGGTCTAAGCCATTTGCGACGCAGAGCAACATAGAGAGGACATACAAAAAATACATGTGCTACAGATTCAGGCATGTCTAGGCAATTATGACAATTGTCATCCAATGTTGAGGACCATTTATTTGTGAATGATTTGACCGAAAGAGTACCTACTCTAAATTGAAAATATAGCTTCCGGTCAAATGGCCTCTCAATGATGTCCCAATATGGTTCACATTTTGGGCGAGATTTATGGTCTAGGAACCGACCTGTTAAATTTGTGGACATGTTAGCTCTATGGGATTCTAACTGGACCATTTCCGAATATTTTTCTTTCATATGTTTTTTTGTTGGGAAGATTGAAGGGTCCGGATTATCCCATAAAATACTGAGATCTAACTTTAGTAAAAGGGACCTAATTTCCCTGAGCCACTGGATTTTGTGAAATTGGTCAGCGTGAATCACATCCTTCAAACCCTGTACATAATGCGTTAGTTCAGGGGTCGTCCAAATACGTCTCCAATACAACAGTGGTCGCAACTTAGCTAAATCAGCGATTTTTTTTGCTACCTAGATCCAGCAAAAGCGGGACAGTTGGGGTGCTTTGGGGCACACCAACCAAATTACGTAAAAAAGTATTCTCCGCTTTAACTAGGCGGTTCAAGTTGGTAAAACCCCATAGTTCAGATCCGTAAAGGGCTGTATTAACTACTTTCATGTTATACACCTCAAGGGCGGGAGTAATTGGCCTTGTTAAAGAGGACCTATGTTTGAAGGATAGGGCACCTGCAAGTTGGTGGAATTTTAATATAGCCATATCCATATGTTGATTCCATCCCATGTTAGTCTGTAACAAAATTCCAAGATAGACAAAGGAGTCGACCTGTTCAAGGGGTGTACCATCAAGAAAAATGTTACCCTTAAAGGAATTGGCCTGATTCAGAGACATGAACTTTGTCTTAGTAGTATTGATCTCAAGTCCACGTTGTTGGCAGAACTCTCCGAATGCATTGACGGCCTTCTGGAGGCCACTCGGGGTCCGTGAGAGAATTAGGGTATCGTCCGCAAACATGAGAACAGGTACGCGTGCCCCAGCTAATATAGGACCATCAGTGGGAGAGCTACTAAGGTGATCAACTATTCCATTTATGTATAAGGAAAATAGAGTGGGAGCCAGGACACACCCCTGCCGAACACCACGTTCGACAGGGAATGAGTCTGTGACCTCACCCTGGGCCCCCCATCTGATTCTCACGTAACTATTCTCATGCAGGCGGACGAGAAGAGTCAAAAGATCAAGCGGCATCCCCTGTTCAGCAAGAACAGACCAGAGTTTGCTGCGGGGGACTAAATCAAAGGCCGATTTTAAATCTACAAACCCTGCATAAAGTGACCCCTTAGTTAACAGCACATTTCTCCAATAAAGTATAATAAAAAAAAGAACTTGGTCGATCGAACTAGTACATGGACGAAATCCAGCTTGATATGGGGATAAAACATTTTGTTCCTCAATCCATGTTTGTACTTTGCTCTGGACTAGACGACCAACCAATTTTTGTGCTGAGTCTATGAGGCTAATAGGCCTTAATTATTTGGAAGTGATTTGTCCCCCTTTTTAAAAACAGGAATAATCTCAGCTCCCTTCCATGAAGATGGAATGGGAGCTCCTCTGGCCACTGAATTTGCAAGCAATGCAAAATACTGGCACCAAGAAGGTCTATCGCTTAGGAAGATGTCAGCTGGAATACCATCCATACCTGGCGCTCTACCTCTGGTAACACAGTCTAATGCAATGCTTACATCTTCAACTGTAAACAGATTATTTTGAAAAAGGATAGTGGGTGGAGGGCTACTGATTACAAGCGTATTGAGGTTTAAAAAAATCTAGCCATTGTAGCTGGGGAACGTTATTTTGTGGGGGATCCCCCTGCCAACCCCTATCCCATTTTATAATATTCCAGAATAGTTTGGAATCTTTAGAAGCACAAGCCGATTTCAAGTCCCGCCATCTGTCCTCGTCCCACTTCCTTTATGCCTCCTTTTGGACTGATCTATAAGAATTCCTTGCCTCGCGTACTCTCATGGGATTCTTTGCCTTTATTTCTTTCCTCAATCTTAACCTAGCGGCTTTACAGGAATTATTGTACCACTTAGCTGTGGCCACTTTTGAGTTTCTGTTTCCCCTAGGTGATGCCTTCTGAAAAAATGACATGAGTCTAGAAAAAAGTTTGTCATGGGCCTCTACCATAATCCAGGGGAAATCCTGGCTATCAATTTGTGTATTTAATTTCGCCAGTTCCTCTATGACTTCCTTTTTAAGTGCAGCCAGTTGGGCAGGATTCTCCACTATTTTGGCCCATTTAACATGGCGCATATTATTAGAAGCTACAATGTCCAAGGTGGTTATTACTCCACCTATGGACTCTTCTTTATCCCCTGATTGTACATGAAATAACGAACAAAGAGGGTTATGGTCGCTTTCTATCCGAGGTTTGATAACCATATCAATCAACCTGTGCCAAAATCTAATATCCACCAGTAGATAGTCAATCCGGCTACTATTCCTCCCATTATCAAAGGTACTCGCTCCCTGTTGATCTGAGAGAGTTCTCCCATTTGCTGCTCTTAATTCTCTTTCTAAGCACATAGCTTTTAACTGGATTGCTGCAGCTGACCATCTTTTAATAGCAGGGAGACCAAGCTTGGCAATACCCCATCTATTATCCTGATCGGCAGATATATCCTGATCTTCTTGGCCGAGGGGTTCATAAGTGGTGTTAAAATCACCTCCCACTATTGAAGCAAACTGCACTGGGAGATCCTCTAGTTGGATGTCAAGAGCTGTGATGACCTCTGAAATGCGGCCACCTGGTTGTCCTCTGGCATAGACGTTAAAAATGGCCAATTTGTTGCCATCAGGCCATTCAAGTCTAACTGCCAGAATATCTTTTGACAGAACTCTGACCTGCTGAACCTTGCATCTCAAGGTCTGGCATATCCAAATCACCAGGCCTCCTGCTGGCCGACCTTTTAGGCTTTTAACAGCGGGGATAAAAAAATTAAGATATCCTACTCGAAAGACCGCACCCACTGACCATGATTCCTGAAAAAGATTAATATCATACTGATCAATGAATTTGCACCATTCCGGAGAAGGAACCTTATTACCAATTCCCGCAAGGTTCCATGAAATGAGGGATAAACCTTCCTTTTTAGGTTGGGGACTGGTCAGTTTTATGGAATTTTTTGAACCTCCCAAGATTACATCTCGTCTCTCTATGCAATGCTCTGCTTTAGATTTATCTAGGGAGTACGGATTTGGCATAGTACCCTGGGTTCCAACGTGTCTTTCTACGCCCCTTGGATTCGGGCACCCCACTACTATAAGTTGGTTGTTATGGGAAGTCTCTGTGATCCTCATTATTTCCACTGGAGTAGATATGGGCAATGCTGATCCTAGATAGTCCCCCTCATTAGCCTGTTCCGAGTAGCTATTCATTTGTGCTTTCATGTACTAATCCATTCACTGTGCCAAAACCCAAACACTTATAAATTCACCAAGACACTCTCTTTCCAGTACTCTAATGATTCAGTCACTGCCTAAGTATTCATGCACTGAGCCAGGTCTTAGCACATGGACTTCTTCAAACCCCTATCCACTATGCATGCAGTCCTCTAAGCACCTACACACTTGTCTTTCACACCTTCAATTCCCCAGTCAGTATCCGTTCACTTCCAGCAAACACCCTGTCACTCCATTTGCACTCCTCTAGTGACCCATTCAGCATCATGTACTAATCCATTCACTGCGCCAAACCCTAATAAATTCACCCAGGCACTCTCCTTGCAGTACTCTAATCATTCAGACAGTACCCAAGTACTCATCCAGTGACCCAGGCCTTAGTATATGGACTGCTTCAAACCCTTATCCACTATGCATGCAGTCCTCTAACCACCTACACAATTGTCTTTCTCACCTTCAATTCCCTAGTCAGTATCCATACACTTCCAGGAAATACCCTGTCACTCCCTTTGCAGTCCTCTAGTGACCCATACAGCACCATGTACTAATCCATTCACTGTGCTAAAACCCAAACACTTATAAATTCACCAAGATACTATCTTTGCAGTACTCTAATCATTCAGTCTGTGCCTAAGTATTCATACACTGAGCCAGGCCTTAGCACATGGACTGCTTCAAACCCCTATGCACTATGCATGCAGTCTTCTAACCACCTAGACACTTGTCTTTCACACTTTCAATTTCCTAGTCAGTATCCATACAGTCCAGCACTTGTGACTGCCTTTTGCACTCCTCTAGTGACCCATTCAGTACCAAGTACTAATCCATTCCCTGTGCGAAAAGCCTAGCACTTATAAATTCACCTAGGCACTCTCCTTGCTGTACTCTAATCATTCAGTCAGTACCCAAGTAGTCATGCAGTGAGCCAGGCCTTAGCACATGGACTGCTTTAAATGCCTATACAGTATGGATGCAGTCCTCTAATCACCTACACAGTTGTGTTTCACACCTTCAATTCCCTAGTTAGTATTCATACTCTTCTAGCAAACACCCTGTCACTCACCCAGTGTGTCTCCTTATAGTACTGTAATCATTTAGTCAGTTAGCATGTAGTCTTGTAGTGAGGTAGGCTTTAGGGCATGAACTGCTTCAAAGTAGTATGCACTATGCATGTAGTGTTTTAACCATTGTCACACTTGTGGTTCAGGGCTATAGTTTCTTAGTCAGTTTTTATATAAAATGTGTTTGTACAGTAAGGGAATAGTATAAATTTGAAAGTTATTAATATACATTTATTTGTGATTCTTTTTTACAGATACAGAACAGGAGTGTTTCTCATCTGTTTGAACTCTTCTCGTGCAAGATTGTTTGGATGAAGGGTCCTTAGGTGTTTCATCATACTTGCTGTGCCGCATGAGTATTTTTTGTTAGGATCCCCTCGTAACATAACTCTTTGGCAAATCTTGCGAATGAAGAAGGTGGTATTGGTCTTTGTTTGCCCCTTGGAAAAAGTTAAAAATGTCTTCACCACTGAAGAAAAACGTTGTGGGCGTGGTGCCTTCTGCAAAAAAATTTCCTCAGATTCGGTAAATATTTTAAAGCGGCAACATTTACAGTTTTTGTAAGTTAAACGTATAAAATGTTGTTAGCTGTATGCATTTTATATATCTGTGATTTGTTTCTTGTGGTATTTTGTTGAGAATACCATGTTGGGTTTTTTTTAACAATCTTTCTGATTTTCCAGGTCTGTCGTCGACATCCGTGGTTCCCACAGGAGTGTTCCGCCTTGCTGTTTTGTATTATTGTTGTTACATTTTGTTTATTAGTTTATTGTTTATATTTATGTTAATAAAAAAATAAAGTTTGAAAATAGTTTATCGTTTATATATTTATTATTATAAAAAATAAAGTTTGGGAAAAAAATTAATAATGTTTTTGGTTGTTAACTGCTGTGTGACTCTTTCTTGTTCTTATTACTGTTATTTGATGGAGTCCACGATGGTGTTAAATTTTGGGGCACTTATCGCTGGAATACTGGTGATATCTGCAGTTTGCACCAACTTCTGAATAGTGTGTTAGATTTATCTCAACTTTACTTCCGTTAAAGTGCTGATAATGAAATGGAGAGTAGCCGTTCCCGTGCAAAAAGACACAAGGTGCACCTTTGCGATTTATTCTAAATACTAAAATCCTGTATTGTATTGCACTGAAGTATTGGCTGCACTTACAGTGTACACACAAAATCTATTAAGAAATCTCATTGTATTTATATTGATTGGGAATAGTGCGTCAGGTGCTGGATCTTGACGAGATACACTGCTCAGTTTGTATATTGTTGTGCACACAAAAAAAATCACATCACAACTTTCACACCAATTGCAATGCGAAACAAATTCCGGCGATAAGACACGTTAGCACCAGGGATTTTACACCTGCTTTTTACTGGTGTTAAGCAGGACAACTACCTGCACCATGAAAGGGAACACAGCCAAGAGCCACACCAGAACCCCCACAGGTGCCATTGAGTCAATGAGCACGATACAGGGATACCCATGAGGGCCAGAAGACTCATCTCAACAACTCCAGGACCGCCAATGCCCCCCAAACCCACATCTTAGTAAGTGTGTCCCTGTGGTCATTGTCTTAGCACGATAGGCATGAGCCCTGCAACATCAGTGTGCTGTCACCTCAGCGTTGGCAGTGAGCCTGGATGTGTAGCTACGTACGCATCCTCCTGCATGCACAACTGGCGTGTGCTGATCTGTCGTTCACAGGTCAGTGCAGGGGTGTGCCTATCCGGCAAGGGGAACGGGGTGTCTCGGACATGTCCGTGTACAGGAAGTGCGGTAAGTGTGTCTCTGTGTTCTGGTGTGGCCTGTTACAAGAGCCGCAGCAGTCAATGTTGTAAAGTGGCATGCAAATAATCAATGGGGAGGGAAGGAGAAGCTGTGATCGATTCAGCTTCCTTTTATTAATGCAAAGAATCAAAGAAGAGTGGACCACTTGTCCTGTGTGGCCAGGGTCTTTTCGCTCTTGGTTCATTCATAAAAGAACCCTCATAACTATACACAGGTGCGAAGGCGGCATAGACTGGGTTACCGCTTATGTGTATTAGTACAGCATCATCATCAGGTCTTTTTTAGAATGTATGCTGACCTCCACCCGGAGGAAGACCAACTGGTTATACAGTAGCGTCCAGACATAAACATTAGGAAGGGTGTGAGAAGGTTCGTATCAAGTGTAGTTAAAAATCTCTAAATCATTTTTTCTGTTGTGACTTTATTCTGGGAATCTTGATAAGAGATGAATAAAAAAGTTTGAGTGCGGGAAAAGACCGAGTTACTGGTCTACCGTACTTATCAAATAACGAGGGTCAACATGTTTCAGCCTTCTGTCATGGTCTAAAGGCTTTCATCAGGACCGGTATGAAGGAAAGCGCATTATGGCTCCTTATATAGTGAAGGTTCTCCACTAATCTTGTTTATGTGGTCAGATCCGTGGTATCTGTACCTAGTTGAGATAGAAAAAACAATAGCATTCGGGTATTCTAGGTGTGTCAAAAGATCATGAATTTATGTTTCATGGATTCATTTGTGGAGCTACTGTTGTATTGGGAGAAGTGGGGTTAATGGCTAAGTGGACTATTTAAAGATAACATAAGGGTAAAAATGGCGCGAAAAACAAGGGGGGATGCAGCTAAGTGAAGTGAGGGAACTCCTTGTGCAGGTAAATCATCTTGTCACATGATAGATATAAATGTGAGTATCGGTGAATTGTCACTGATTAAGGCATGACTGTAACCACTATTCTGTGTAGTTAGTAGAAAGTGGAGTGATTGTTGGTTACGTTTAGTTCAAGCGTTCTGGTGTCAATGGTGTACGCTTATAGTGCACTCGTTGGGACCGTAATTAAATCTCGTCGGATATAGCCCTTTTCGTATCTCTACAGAGGTGCAGTGCAGACGGTGATTCAATACGGAACAATTTATCAAGAAATCGTCTCTGTTGAAAAGTTTTACGCATGCTAGCGAAGTGTTTATACGGGAAGAACCAGAAGACCTCCTGACCTGTGTCACTACTTATAACACGATAACCAACACAGTGAAGAAAATTGTTAACAGGAACTGGAGAATTCTAACCTCAGACGCATTGCGATGGGCGAAACCAAGATTTGCTAATAAAAGAACGAAAAACATCAAAGATTTTCTAGTACACACAAGACCAACTCCATATACCACTAGAGAGACAATCACAGCAGCATGGAATCTTGAACCAATCACAGGACACTATCCCTGCGGTACATGCTCAGTGTGTAACTTAACGAAAGTCACAAAAACCATTCAACTTCTCCCCAATCTAACTTGGACGTTACGTCAACACACAAATTGCAATACCACGCATGTAGTTTACATGATCACCTGCCCCTGCGACCTCAGGTACATAGGGATGACCTGCCGCAAGATAAAGCAAAGGATCACTGAACACAAAAGTAACGTGAATTGTAAAAGACTAACCACTAAAATGAGCAGGCACTACATAGAGAGCAATCACGACACTAGCGATCGCAAATGGGTTGTTTTGGAAAGTTTACGATCTGTAAACAGTAACGCTGAACGTATCCTGTTCGAAAAAGAACAACGCTGGATTTACCGTCTGGGCACAGACAGACGAGGCCTGAATGATAATATCCCCTGGCACACACTGGCATAATGTAATTTCTTGAACGTGACGAACTGAGAAAAGATCAAGGTCTTTATATAAAATCACTTCAGACACTCTCGATCGACTATCTAAACCAAAAATTTATTTTATATTTTTTGTCTTCACTCTGCACATATTTCTTTATAAGTGCGAGAGGACATCACTGTGAGCATTTTGTTTCTTTTTATGCCAACCATCGCGGCTGAACGAAGACACGAAACGAGTCTTTTTTCTGTCTCTATAACTATTCCGCTTTTTAACGGCAACACGGAATGGTTCCTTGTCATTGGAGGTACCGCGGACAGAGACAGAACAAGTCGACGAACGTGATAGAACCGGTAAGCGCTGATGGCCGCCGCAAGAAGAACAACGAGCTACATAGAAGTAAGACGCCTCTAATCCTCTTTACCCGTTCCTTTCTACAACTTTAGAAACACAGTTCCACACGTACCTCCGGGTACCTCCGGAGAACACAACATACTTTTCTACGAGGTAATATTGTGCTAATAGTTAACTTGTGTTTGTCCAACTTCGCTAGCATGCGTAAAACTTTTCAACAGAGACGATTTCTTGATAAATTGTTCCGTATTGAATCACCGTCTGCACTGCACCTCTGTAGAGATACGAAAAGGGCTATATCCGACGAGATTTAATTACGGTCCCAACGAGTGCACTATAACCGTACACCATTGACACCAGAACGCTTGAACTAAACGTAACCAACAATCACTCCACTTTCTACTAACTACACAGAATAGTGGTTACAGTCATGCCTTAATCAGTGACAATTCACCGATACTCACATTTATATCTATCATGTGACAAGATGATTTACCTGCACAAGGAGTTCCCTCACTTCACTTAGCTGCATCCCCCCTTGTTTTTCGCACCATTTTTACCCTTATGTTATCTTTAAATAGTCCACTTAGCCATTAACCCCACTTCTCCCAATACAACAGTAGCTCCACAAATGAATCCATGAAACAGAAATTCATGATCTTTTGACACACCTAGAATACCCGAATGCTATTGTTTTTTCTATCTCAACTAGGTACAGATACCACGGATCTGACCACATAAACAAGATTAGTGGAGAACCTTCACTATATAAGGAGCCATAATGCGCTTTCCTTCATACCGGTCCTGATGAAAGCCTTTAGACCATGACAGAAGGCTGAAACATGTTGACCCTCGTTATTTAATAAGTACGGTAGACCAGTAACTCGGTCTTTTCCCGCACTCGAACTTTTTTATTCATCTCTTATCAAGATTCCCAGAATAAAGTCACAACAGAAAAAATGATTTAGAGATTTTTAACTACACTTGATACGAACCTTCTCACACCCTTCCTAATGTTTATGTCTGGACTCTACTGTATAACCAGTTGGTCTTCCTCCGGGTGGAGGTCAGCATACATTCTAAAAAAGACCTGATGATGATGCTGTACTAATACACATAAGCGGTAACCCAGTCTATGCCGCCTTCGCACCTGTGTATAGTTATGAGGGTTCTTTTATGAATGAACCAAGAGCTAAAAGACCCTGGCCACACAGGACAAGTGGTAAAGTGGCATGCACCACCTCCAAACGGCACTGTGATGTTGTAGTTGGAATGTAGCAGGACATGCACAAATAGGCATTACAATGGCGTGCCGTACGAGTGCACGAGATACAACAGCTCACCGTACAAAAGTGTGGGGGCTCGTGGGAGGGAGGAGCAGCCGTTTGGCAACATAACACACAGTGAACTCGCCCATGTGCCACATGCTGGGCATCTCATCCATGATGACCACGGTCGCAGACATCCCACAACACCAACGACTGGCCTTTGTACACATCCTGTATGAATGCAGCGTGGTTTTCACTTCTATGCTCGTTCAGTGGTGTGATGTTGGCAGGTTGTGTGACTTGTGCTCCTTGTTGGTGTGTTTCATTTTGGCCATTGTTAGTCTGTGTGTTGTACTTAATTGTGCATGTGTGCCATTCTGCCCATCTCCCGCCCTCCCCCCACTCCCTGCTTCTTCCTCTTCCTAGTGCTGTTGTGTCTATAATTTTGTTGTTGCACACATAAATACATGTAAAGAATAAATTAGAATAGTTCCTTGATTCTTTTAGGTTTCAAAACTTCTCTATTGGTTTCTTTTTAATTTTCCATATGAACCTTTTTTTTAATATTCAACAACACATAGAAGTCAGAAGTGCAACGTATTCTATCAACACACTTTCTAGAACATTCTACAATACATGCAGGTTAAAAGTTCATCAATTTTTTAAAACTTTACGATATTTTTTTGTAACATTTTCTTGAACATTTAACGACACATGCAGGTTAAAAGTTGGCGATTGTTTTAAGTTCGAACAGTGCCTTCCAAATGCAAGTAGCAGGTGTGGTTTAGCTGAGCAAATTTTATCCTATGATCTGTACTCCACGTTGAAACTGCTTTTTCTTAACCAATCACAAAGATGCTTTTCCACAAAACTAATGTACACCCTACTTTTAAAAAAGAATGCTTTTCATGATATCTTCAGAGATAAGTTATAGATAGGAATTAGCATTTAAAAAACCTTTGAAATTCACTGAAAAAAACAAAGGTTTCAGGGGTGTTATAGTTAGGAATTGGCATTTATAAAACCTTAGAAATTCACTGAAAAAAACATAGATTTCAGTGGTGTTATAGTTAGCTGGACATTTCCCTTGTACAAAACCCTAGAAATTCCCCTGTTATAGTTAGTTCAGCTAACTATAACTCGCGCCCCCGCAATGCACTGCTGATGACGTCACATATTACATCACTCATGACATGGTCAGTGACATCACTGATGACATCTCAAATGACATCACTGATGACATCATCCATTGAGTATGTGTTTCTGAACAGTTTTATTATGTTTAATATATATAGGGAAAGGCCTGTTGAAAAATAAGTGGGTGTACAAGTGTGTGAATGGATGATTTTCTAGGTGCGTAACTGAGTCTATAAGTGAGTCATTAAATGTATCTTACTGCAGACTAGTGACTAAACTGAGTGAATGTCTGTATGTGTCTGTGTGTTGGTGTATAAGTGGCTGCATGGTTTTGTGAATAGCTATATGAGTGTCTATATGGGTTATTGATTGGTTGTCTGAGTATCTGTATGGGTGCCTGAGTGTTTGTGTGAGTAGGGTGTGTGTGACTCTGTGACTAGATGTGTGAGTGGGTGATTCAGTGGGTGCATGTTTTTAGAGTGCATCTGTGATGGACTGTATGGTTGGGTGAGTGTATGTATGGATGTGTTAGTGATTGAATGTATATCTCAGTTGTACATGTGTCAGTAACTACATATGTGAAACGCAGTGTATATGTGTGTAAGAGTATATAACTATCTATATGTGAGAGTGTGTGATTTTGGGAGTGGCTGTATGCGCCATAGTGCAAGGATATCTGTGTCATGTGCTGTTTGTTTTTCTGCAGGAAGACACAGAATTTATTAGTATTTTTATGAGTAAGTGAACTTGAGTGTTTTTAACTGTATAGGTGAGTAACTTTTACTGTGATTAATTATTTGCATGACTGACTAGATGTGTCAGTACCTCAATGGATGATTGGCGGTGTGTGAGTGTCTATATAGGTGTATAAATGCACAGAGTGACTGTAAGTATGAGTGACTGTACAGGTGAGTGAGTGGAGATGTATATAGACCTAAAAGTCAATGAGTGGGTGAGTAGTTATTGGTATTGGAGTATCTATGGTTGTCAAAATGTCCGTCTGAAATTTTGAGTCGGTGTTTCAAAGGTTATATTAGGGTGTGAGATGATGCTCTAATTTATCACATGGATGACGTCATCAGTGATGTCATCAGTTATGTCATTTGAGATGTCATCAGTGATGTCATCAGTGATGTCACTGACCATGTCATGAGTGTTGTAATATGTGACGTCATCACTAGTGCATTGCGGAGGCGCGAGTTATAGTTAGCTGAACTAACTATAACAGGGGAATTTCTAGGGTTTTGTACGAGGGAAATGTCCAGCTAACTATAACACCCCTGAAACCTATGGTTTTTTCAGTGAATATATATATATATATATACTTTACTAAAAAAAATAACCCATTTACAGGGAAATATAAACCTATATATGTGTGTATGTGTGTGTGTATATGTGTGTGTGTGTGTGTGTGTGTATGTATATATATATATATATATATATAGCGTTTATACTTACCTGTGAAATAGTTATATTTTAAAGCGAAACATTTACCACGCATATGCCTTTGTTGTAAAGGCATATGCTTGGTAAACGTTTGCGTTGTAATGGTAACGTGTTGTAGCAGCACTTGAGTTGTTCAGTTGTTACAACCGCCTTGTAAAGGCATGCATTGTGATGGCATGTGTTGTACTGTCATACATTCGTGTGATGCTGAAGCACTTATCCATGCAAGTAGCAGGTTACACCTAGTGGGTGTCTGGTTGGTAGAGTGTTGTCTTTACTTAAGCCTGTGTGAAAAGCATCTCCATGCAGTTCATGATGAATACCAAGGTGCAGTTATTGAGCTATGGTACTCAGCGCTTAGTGGTATGATTGATGAGGAAGTGTGCAAGATAGGAGTCACCAGGCAGGTCGCTCCCCCCATCCGCCACGCAGCCCCCTGTGGGTTGAACCTCCGTTGCCGCTTTTGCCACCTGACTGCTCGCTCCCTTTTTTATTCTGTACCCCTGCGCTTGGCTTTCTGTGCCACTTTGTTTTTTCATTCTGTGCCCCTGTGTTTTGCTTTCTGTTACCCTGTGCTCTGTTGTCCCTCTCCCGCCGTCTTTTCCCACCGTTTTTTTCCCCGGGTTTTCCCCCGCCGCTGAGCCCCTGTGGCCCCGCCCCCTTCACTCCCATTGGCCGCCCCGCTCCCACCTCCCAGCTGCTCCTCCCTCCCTCTGCCCTCATATGGAGGCCGCGAAGCGGACGCACAGCGGACGCGCCCCGTCGGCGCGCCGAGGGCGCGCCTAAGGCAAGCCCATCTGCGCCTGGACCGCACCCAGCGCCAGAACCCCTGGACCCTGCACCCCCCGCAACGCCAGACTGCACTACGACGCAAGCACCCTCCACGCACTCAACACCAGACTACCGGGCCACCCCGAAACGCACCTGCCGGAACTGCAGATTCACCGGCGTCCAACCCTCCACACCACCAGCCAGAGAACCCAACCACCTCCGCTGCATCCTCCTCAACACCCGCTCCGCTCGCAAGCACGCCATCGAACTCTGGGACCTCCTAGACTCCACCGCCCCCAACGTCGCCTTCCTGGCGGAGACCTGGCTGAACGCCACCTCAGCACCAGACATAGCCATCCCACAGGGCTACAAGATCTCCCGCAGAGACCGCACCAACGGAGTGGGAGGAGGAATCGCCATCATCCACAAAGACTCCATCAAAATCTCAACGAACACCGATGACACCCTCACCACCGCCGAGCACATGCACTTCCAGATCCACACCGACCCCAACACCACCCTCAGAGGAACTCTCATCTACAGACCTCCCGGACCCCACCCACAGTTCAGTGACACCATCGCCGACCTCATCAGCACCCACGCCCTCGCTTCCACGAACTACATCCTCCTCGGGGACCTGAACTTCCACCTCGAGAACAACAACGACGCCAACTCCACAGCCCTGATCGCCAACCTCGCCAACCTCGGACTCAAACAGCTCGTAATGACACCTACTCACGCCGCTGGACACACGCTCGACCCCATCTTCTCTGCAAGCCCCCACGTCTCCTTCAACCACACCACCGAACCACACTGGACCGACCACAGATGCGTCCACTTCACCTTCAGAAAACCCACCGCACCCAACAGCTACCACGCCTCTGCTGGGGCAAGGTTACCGAGGACCAACTGACTACCGCCCTCGCCCTGAGACCACCCACCGACCCAGACACCGCCGCGACCAACCTCACACAGTGGATCAACGACTGTGCCAACACCCTCGCCCCTCTCAAGACCTCTACAACCAACCACACCAACAAGAAAGCCGCCTGGTTCACCGAGGACCTCCGGATCTCCAAGCACACCTGTCGGAAACTGGAGAAGAAATGGCTCCACGACCGAACACCAGACAACCACACAGCCCTCAAGAGCGCCACCCGCAGATACCACCAACTCATCAGGACCGCCAAGAAGACCGCCTTCAAGGACCGCCTAGACAACAATGCACACAACACCAAAGAGCTCTTCAGCATCGTGAAAGAACTCTCCAACCCCAGCTCCAACACCAACGACATCCCGCCATCTCAAGACCTGTGCGACTCCCTGGCCACCTTCTTCCACCGCAAGATCACCGACATCCACGACAGCTTCAACTCCGACCCCCCCGCACCCACCACCGAGTCCACCACCCCTGCGACTACCACTCGCACCAGTCGCCTTACCGTCTGGTCCAGCGTCAGCGACGAAGACACCATCAAAACCATGAACTCCATCCACTCCGGATCCCCATCGGACCCCTACCCTCACCACGTCTTCAACAAAGCCAGCGCAACCATCGTGCCCCACCTCCAGAAAACAATCAACTGTTCCTTCGAGACAGCAACCTTCCCAGAAAGCTGGAAGCACGCCGAGATCAACACCCTTCTGAAGAAGCCCAAGGCGGACCCCAAGGACCTCAAGAACTTCCGGCCCATCTCCCTGCTCCCTTTCCCGGCAAAAGTGACAGAGAAGATTGTCAACAAACAGCTGACCCGCTACCTCGAAGTTAACAACATCCTGGACCCTTCCCAATCCGGTTTTCGCAGCAACCACAGCACCGAGACCGCCCTCATCGCCGCCACTGACGACATCCGGACCCTGATGGACAAAGGAGAAACAGCCGCCCTCATCCTCCTGGACCTATCAGCAGCCTTTGACACGGTCTGCCACCGCACCCTATCAGCACACCTCCATGACGCCGGTATCCAGGAGAAGGCCATGGCCTGGACCACATCCTTCCTCTCCGGCAGAACCCAGAGCGTCCGCCTCCCACCCTTCCGCTCCAAAACCACCGAGATCATCTGCGGCGTCCCACAGGGATCCTCCCTCAGCCCGACGCTGTTCAATATCTACATGGCCCACCTTGCCCACGTCGCACGACAACACAACCTCAACATCATCTCCTACGCCGACGACACCCAGCTGATCATATCCCTCACCGAAGATCCCCACACCGCCAAAGCTAACCTCCACAGAGGAATGAAGGCCGTAGCCAACTGGATGAAGGACAGCAGACTGAAGCTGAACTCAGACAAGACAGAGGTCCTCATTCTCGGACCCACCCCATCAGCCTGGGACGACTCTTGGTGGCCCAAGTCAATAGGCACAGCCCCGGAACCCACGGACCACGCACGCAACCTGGGGGTCATCCTCGACTCCACACTCTCCATGACCAGGCAAGTCAACGCCGTCTCTGCGTCCTGCTTCAACACCCTCCGTATGCTCCGCAGGATCTTCAAATGGATCCCCCTCGACACGAGAAAAACCGTTACCCAGGCCCTCATCACCAACAGACTCGACTACGGGAACGCCCTCTACTCAGAAACTACAAACAAGCTCCTGAGACGACTCCAACACATCCAGAACGCCTCGGCCCGACTCATCCTCGATGTCCCCCGCCGCAGCCACATCACACTCCACCTGAGAGGCCTGCACTGGCTCCACGTCAACAAAAGGATCACCTTCAAGCTCCTGATCCACGCACACAAAGCACTGCACAACACCGGACCCACCTACCTCAACAACCGACTCAGCTTCCACACCCCCACCCGAAGCCTCCGCTCAGCCAACCTCGCCCTCGCCACAGTCCCTCGCATCCGAAAAACCACCGCCGGCGGCAGATCCTTCTCCTACCTCGCCGCCAAGACCTGGAACACTCTCCCCACCATCCTACGACAGACCCAGGACCTGCTGGCCTTCAGGAGACTCCTCAAGACCTGACTCTTCGACCAGTAGCACCCCCCCTCCCCAGTGCCTTGAGACCCTCTCGGGTATGTAGCGCGCTTTACAAATGCAGTGATTGATTGATTGATTGATTCTATATTCGGAATACCTTTCTAAAATAAATAGTTGCACGATTATTACCATCAGTCACTTGACTTTAGCCGCAAATTTATCTGATATAAAACGTCTCTCAACCGGAGTTCCAATGATAAATTCCTTTTGATGATATCCAGAAGTTCCACTTTTAGCAACCGTTCCTTATCAATTGCTGCTGCAAAAATGTGGAATTCGGTACCACTAGGTATCACGCTGAATCATCCTGTGTGATTTAGGCAGCAACTGAAAACCTTTGTTTCCCAAGTAATCTGATGGCCAAATCTGTTAAAATACCAGTATCTAAACCCCAAGAAACTTCTGTGTATGAGTCTGATACACATAAAGGGGAGAGGAGACGGCCGAACATCTAGGGCGGTCGACCTCGAATATGGGGAACTCGAGTCTCGGCGATGACTCTAAACATCCTGTGATTCTGGGCAAATTACTTAATCTCCCTGTGCCTAACAAAAATTAATGTGTCCTCATGTAATGCAACTGGTGCTATGTAAAGTGCTCTGATACCCAATTCGGGTCAAGTTCGCGCTATATAAAACTCTGTAAAATAAAATAAAATAAATAGATTCAAATTGCTTGCCCAGTTTGTTATGAATTTTTCAGCCCTTAATAGATGCAAATACCTCTCAGTAACTTTAATTTCGGGTGTCAAGAAGTTTCAGCTAGCAGGTGCTCTTCGGTTTCAATACGTTTCAGATTATTGATGAGACCCAATACACACACTTTTTTTAAGCATGTCCAAAGTATGTTGATTGGTTCTTCGAGATTTTCCTGCAGGTAATGCAGTGCATAAAAAATGCATGTCAAGCAGACTGGGTGTAGATTGCGGGGTATTTTGAAAACACCATCTTGGTTACTCAGACGTTACTAGGGCTGGACTTTTACATGAGAGCGCAAAGCTCAGGCATTTAAGGGCTCCATGTGTGAGCCTCTATCCTGAATTGAAACATGCAATCATATTGTGGTACTAAGCCATTTAGAGGGTATTTACGTTGCTTGCTGATGTACACTACTCCCCAATATCGCAATTATGAGAGCATAATATCCACATTTGCAATGAACTCTGTAACCTGCTGGTAAATCGGGTAGGTGTGTGTTATCCTATCTGCTATCCTTTCATCCATCAATCCAACCATCCATCCTTTCGGATTTCAATTTACTCTGCCAACCTTACACCCACCCTTTTAGCCATCATCTCAGATTTCTATTTACTCTACAATCCCTTCACCAACGCATCCATCCTCTCACATTTACATTTACTCTGCTATCCTTTCACCCTTGTATCCGTCCATTCTGATTTCATTTTACCCATTTAATTGGGATTTACCTAACCCACACAAAGCCACTTTGTGTGGTTTAGTAACTCCAGAGTAATGAGAGGCAAAGCATTGAGCTACCTTGAGTTACCTTGCATTGGGAAGTCGTTTCATGGGTGTAGCTAGGGCATTCCCACACATCCGTCTATGGAATTTGACACAACCCCACAGTTACTATGGCCAGTAAACCTGGGAATGCTTCCAAATGGTGCACCGCCCAGGCATTACGAGGAGAATTATCCTTATTTATCCTTGTTGCTTCCTTTTTCCATGTGAGCTGCATTCAGGTATCCCTTCCTTCTCAGAAAGAATCTTGCTCATAACGCAGGCACCATTGCACCATGATGTCTGCATTGGCACTATGCAGCACCAGTTGAGGGAGACAGCAGAAATGTGGCATATTTTTTTAAATATGGCACATTTCTGCTCTCTGCCTTTGATGCAACACAGCGCAGCATGTTCCCTTGCCAAGTTGTGGTGCATGAAAGTTTAGTAAATCTGCGCCTAAATATTTTTGAGGCCTGTTCTTTCTGTAGGTAAGCGTAAATTGCGTCAAACATTAGAAACTGTAATCTTCTAATTATATACCCAGATGGTTTTGCACAATTGTTTGGGGCTGATTTGCATTGGACATTTTCATATTATAAGAAATTCCAGCCATTTCATTGGAGTTTAGACATGTAGTAAGTGTGTGGTATCATAATTGTACAGAAAATCAGGCTACTTCTAGCTTGCTTCTTTAAAGAGTTTAGGGTAATTTAGAGAGGTACTGGATGTTTAACTTGTATTTCTTGGCTTTTTAATGTTGGTTTATTGTACAAAATTACAGTATTCTTCCCCCCGTAGTTTTGTAATGATGAAGTAATTGACCTGAGGGCCTTTTTTTATATTTCACTAGACATCGATATCCGCATACAGCAGGATGCCGAACACTGGAGGCTTTGGACCACAAAATGTTAAGCGGCGAAATATAGAGGATATTTTCACTCGTCGGCCAGCCACTCAAGACCCGTTGACAGCATGTTCTGATTCAGGTGAAGAACCTGCCCTGCCAGCTTCCGGCTATACTCGAGAGCATAGGCATCCAAGGTAACGCCAAAAATCTTCTTGCCTCCTTCCTGGCCAACAGGACCCAGGTCGTCACAGTGGGACCTTTTGAATCCTCCCCTCTGTCACTACCGTGTGGAGTTCCCCAAGGCTCATCCCTTAGTCCGACACTATTTAACATCTATGTGTCGGACCTTGCCAATGTCATCAGGGCACATGGGATGAGCCTTACTTCATACGCTGATGACACTCAACTGGTCCTAGCCGTCAAAAATGACGGCCTTCAGAAAGCCGACATGTTCAATCAGGGCATGTCGGCCATCGGGAACTGGATGTCGCACAATTGTCTGAAGCTAAACTCCGACAAATCGGAGGTTGTAATCTTCGGCAATCTCTCTCCGGAGTGGTCCTCCCGCTGGTGGCCGTCATCTATGGGCCAGCCCCCAGTTCCGGTGGATAAAGTGAGAAACCTGGGAGTTATGTTTGACAACCGTCTGAACTTCCTACCACACGCCAATCAAATATCCTCTTCAGCCTTTTATAAACTTAGGCTCATCAAAAAAATTCTGCCCTTCTTACCTGAAAACATGGCGAAAACGCTGGTAAGCTCCCTGGTGCTTTCCACCCTAGATTATTGCAACGCTTTGTTTCTAGGGGCCCAGGAGAGAGTGTTAACAAAAATGCAGTCCATACAGAACGCGGCCGCCAGGCTCCTAGGGCGAATCCCCAAATTCCATCCGGTTCTACCTACCATGAAACAACTTCATTGGCTTCCGGTGAGGAAGAGGATTATGTTCAAAACCTTGTGCTTGGTATACAAGGCTTTACACAACGCTGTCCCAGCGTTCTTCACTCAGAACCTTATCCCCTATTGTCCATCCAGAGCACTGCGCTCCTCCAGCTCCCTGGATCTGGTGATCCCCCAAACCAAATCTGTTAACTGGGGTGACAGAAGATTTCTGGTGGCTGCTCCAAAACTGTGGAACACACTGCCTCACTTCATCAAGACCAGCACGTCCCTCTGGTCCTTCCGAAAAAACCTCAAAACCTGGCTTTTTAATCACTGATCTCCCAGTTCCCTTCTGGCTAAACATTGCAGTTACTTAGCGCCGAGATGCCCACGGGCCTTCGTTTCGCGCTTTACAAATGTCAAAATAAATAAATAAATAAATAAAGAACATTTAGCATTACTTCATTCGGAGTCTCCTGCATATACAACTACTGGTATGCCAGCGACTAGTAGTCCATGTTTGGAAAAGTCAAAGAGTTAATACATCTTAGATATAGGAGTATATATAGATGTCTCAAGACTCAGCACAGTTTCATCATCAATCCCAGGTGATTTACGCTACCAACTTTTGCACTCTTCCTGGACGCCAGAGACATCATACAAGTTTCCAGTCATTCAGCAGGGAGTTCAAGCACGTCGCTTTCAACATGAATGGTTGAAAACCTATCGCCCATGGCTTGCCTACAGTGCTAAACTTGAGGGGGCGTTAAGCAAGATGTGTATACTCTTTGCCCGTAAAGAAGTTGGCAGAGGTTCTCATCAAGCTCTGGGGAAATTAGTGCTTCGGCCCATAACAAAATGGAAACATGCTCAAAGTGATTTTCGTTTCCATGCTTCTTCCTTGTATCACAAAGAGAGTATGACAGCGGCAGCTAACTTCTCTTCTGTTTTTGAAGGGTAGTCTGTTGCTGTTACAACTATGATCTAGAGCAACTGGAAGAAAACTATTTTGGAAAACAGAAAACGACTTGTGCCAATAGTGGAATCAGTACTCCATTGTGCCAAACAAGGTATAGCTCTTCGAGGACACAGAGACAGTGGACAACCTATTACTTCAAAGGAACCCGAAGAGAATGATGGCAATTTCCGTGCTGCTCTGCGCCTACGACTTCAAGCTGGTGATGAAGTTCTGGCATGGCATCTGGCAACGTGTCCCTCTAATGCAACTTACACAAGTTGGAAGATTCAGAATGATATCATCTCTGCTTGCAACATTCTAATGAGAAATAGAGTGGTGGAGCGCGCAAACAATGCAAGATTTTTTGCCATTTTAGCAGATGGAACAACTGACAGTGCCGCTATCGAGCAACTTGTTCTAGTAATTCGTTTTATAGAAGGTACATCTGTGTATGAAGAATTCCTTGGCTTCGAAGAGCTTCAGGATGGAACAGGGGTTGAAATTGGAAAGAAAATTCTCACTTCTTTAGAAACATATGGCCTTAATGTAGATCGTATACGTGGGCAAACATACGATGGTTGTGCTGCAATGAAAAGCTCTGTTAAAGGTGCACAGGCGCTAGTTTCAGAGCGTGTGCCAAAGGCATTTTATGTACATTGTGGAAGTCATTCACTGAACTTTGTGATTGGACATTCATGTGATATACGTCAAATCTGTAATTGTCTTTCAACACTTAAAGAAGTGTCTAATTTTGTAAGAGGCTCTGCAAAAAGGATGGCTGTCCTAAAGGCAAAATTTGCTACTTTGCCAGATACAAAAAAGAAACTGTTAAGTGGTTTATGTGAGACACGGTGGGTTGAAAGGAATGCATCGGTTGTTCGTTTTGTTGATATGTACCCAGCTGTGGTTGACTCTTTGCTTGAGATCTCGGACTGGCAAGATCACAATGCCTCTTCCAAGGCTGAGCAATTTCTCGCAGCTGTTCAGTCACATAACTTCATTGTTGCATTACACATCCTGGCACGATTTTCTGGGCTACTGCTTCCTGTTTCAGCTGCACTCCAAAATCCTAACACAGATATGTTGGAGTGCATAGGACAGATTGAAAAAGTCAAGCAGGTGATTCAAGAAAGCAGAGACAAAGCTGAAGAAGCATTTAATGAGATTTTCGTTAAAGCCCAAACCACAGCATGGGAACCTCTGACAATGCCAGGCCTTACTGGCAGACAGACACATCGGGCCAATTACAAGACTAGTGATCCTGAACCTTACTATAGGATTTCAATATTTTTACCATTTATGACAATTTATTGTATGAATTGTCAGAAAGATTCAGCCAGCATGTGAAAAAGGCCTGTACAATGCAGTATCTGGTACCAAGATTTGTCACCCAAGAGTCTTTTGAAAATTGCTGAAGGTACCTATTGAAGAAAGGCCAGGGAATATAATGGATACCTTAACTCATGCTCACATTGACTTCTATCCCAACATATACTGCCTGCTAAAATTATTTGCCACTTTGCCAGTGACAACCGCCTCCCCAGAAAGGTGCTTCAGTTGTCTTCGCAGACTGAAAACCGATCTTCGGTCAACAATGGGGCAAGAACAACTCTCTGGACTTGCAATGATAAACATTTCACGAGCACATTGTCCTCCTATAGAAGCAATTGTTGATGAACTTGCGAAAAAGGGTCGTCGCCTTGAAATGGCATTGTGAAAATTGGTTATATTGTGTTCCTAAAGTGCTTTGTAGTAAAATATATTAAATTGGCCTTTTAATTCAGTACATTCTGTTCCTTTTTCATAAGACAATAGCATATAAGTGCATCAAATTAACAAAAATGTGTGCTCTAATTGTTGTCCAGTTTCAAATGCATAATTCACCAAATTTTTTTCTCAGCTTGACCTGAGCATTAACCGATCCTGATTATCTGCCATGTTAGCCCCCCCCGAAATTAAGACCTAGTTGCGCCCCTAACTCCATCCCCTGCTTCGTGGTCGGTTGCCTGGGCCAGGTAATGTCGCAGTGGGTAGCACAACTGCTCTTGACTGCCGAGTTGACAAAATGGCACCGTGGAAGGGGGCGCCGGGTTAGACAAACATAAAAGCACGCAGCAGGGACGTAACTGTCATTAATGTTAGCAATGAGTGTG
This sequence comes from Triturus cristatus, assembly GCF_964204655.1. Classification (NCBI taxonomy): domain Eukaryota; kingdom Metazoa; phylum Chordata; class Amphibia; order Caudata; family Salamandridae; genus Triturus; species Triturus cristatus. Next base: position 556,938,374 of record NC_140579.1, on the reverse strand, counting down.
TCAGTGACTAGAAATCAAGATTGAGACACATTTTTTTAAGCCACACAAAAAAGGTCGCTGAAGGGAAATAATAAAGCATCAGTGGTAAATAACGGTAATGATGTGGTCTAATGGCTAGTGCGGTGGACTTTGACGCAGGGGAACCGGGTTCGAGTCTCATCAGGGACGCTCAGCATCCTGTAATTCTGGGCCAATCACTTAATCTCACCCATGCCTAACACAATAAATGTGTCCGTCTATAAGCCAACTGGTGCTCATGTGAAGCGCTCTGATACCTTCCGATCGACTTCGCGCTATATAAAAACCCCCACCCTCTAAAAACACAAGCATTTGCAATGCAATAGGTCTCGCATTTACACGAGTTTAAGTTATTGGCGTTATAAATGACTGCCTTTTATTTATGTTTTAAAACGCAAAACATAAATAAAAGGCATTGTCATTTACAATGCCAATAGCTCAAACTCGCGTAAATGCGAGACCTATTGCATTGCAAATGCTTGTTTTGTTTGGAGGAAGTGAGTTGTTTATGTTTAAAGCTGATCCTGCTGAGCTGGGGAGACTTCCATCCGGTGTTATTTCATTGATGCCACAGAACACTTGCTGCTATGATGGGTATTAGTTCTGTTTAGGTCTCGCCTTGCTATCGCGTAAGCGATCGCAAAGCAAGACTATTGTAAGGGGCTTTTAAAAGCGCTCCCAAAAAGCGGATTGCATGGCTAGCACGCGCACAATCACGCACATCGTGCCGCCATGCAATCCGCTTTTGGGAGCACTTCAAAGGGTCCGCTCCCCCGCCTGGAATGCGCTCCCCTGCCCCCAAGCGCGCGCGCGCCACGCTCCGCCGGGCTTGTCTTTTTTTTTTTTAACTTTAAACGCGAGGCGCGCGTGCGGCCAATGCTTGCTGTTGGTGTGCTAGGCTAGCTAGGTGAAGTCGTAGTGTTTGGCCTAAATAAATCCAAGCATGACAATTTATAAATGCAGCAAATTTTAGAACGGAACCCAAGTCCATGCATGCGTCATGCATTCAGCACAAAGGATGTCACCCGTCTTCCCTCATAATAAAAAAACACGTCGTACTCAAGCTGGTGCATTTAGTAGCACTGGAAGGCGAGTGGCTCGCGCTCAAGTCTGGTCATAAATAAATGCTGCGTTTTAAATAGCACTAGAGCGGAGTCCACGTCTGTGCCAGGCTGACCAGACCACGGATGACCCCCCTCCCCCCAAGCTGAAGAGAAGCATTCCCCCGTGCTTCGGCAGCGCTGTCTTGGAAGGTGCGCGGCGCGAGCGTCGCGCTCAAGTCTGGTCACTTTGCTTTTTCTTCCTCCATAATGTTTACAAAAAGCAAACCAATCACCATGGACAAGAAACACATCGTAGTGTTGGCCGAAATTCGATCTCTCTCCTTTGTATACTCATCCAAAACAAAGCAGAGAGTTCATGGGTCACCGATCTCTATTTCCAATTGCAGCATGAGCACGTTTTGGAAGACGGCTGCTCACAATTGTCACTTTGATATAGGCACTTGTAGAGTGGCCTTACTATAGTGCAAGCCTCAGAACAAGCGTCACCCGTCTTCCCTCATTAAAAAAAAACACGTCGTACTCAAGCTGGTGCATTTAGCAGCACTGGAAGGCGAGTGGCTCGCGCTCAAGTCTGGTCATAAATAAATGCAGCGTTTTAAATAGCACTAGAGCGGAGTCCACGTCTGTGCCAGGCTGACCAGACCACGGATGACCCCCCTCCCCCCAAGCTGAAGAGAAACATTCCCTCGTGCTTCGGCAGCGCTGTCTTGGAAGGTGCGCGGCGCGAGCGTCGCGCTCCAGTCTGGTCATAAATAAATGCAGCGTTTTAAATAGCACTGGACGCCCCACTCTTCTCATCCACCCACCGCTTCCAGCTGCCTCCCCCCTTTCTCATTTCCCATGGATTTGTAATTTAGCTTCGAGAGCGATGGTTCTCACGTGATAGAGCCCTCCCGGAGACGGTCGCGGCCACGTGGGGCGGGCGCTGCTTATCTCTGACTGGATGTGACATTCTGTCCAAAGGTGAGGGGGCGGGGGCTGTCGCCACTTTGTCCTTTACGAGCGGACACACCGCAGCTTCAAAGGGACCTCCCTTCCTGCATCAATCAAACCTTTCCCCGCTGAGTGCTTTTCCAAGACCAAAGCCGCGTCTGGGCCGCTGACTTCACGTTTCCCCGCCATGGGAAATGGGGTGTCACAGCAGTAGGTGCCTTCTCGCCTGCAACTAGTTAATGGGAAGGGGCGGGGCCCAGGGTGCAGTTCACTGTAATGGTACCCAGGGCAGGCTGTTCTTTTAATTGCCCCCACCCCTTGATATGTGCAGCGTTTACAACCCTTCCCAGACTCGAATGCATTTTGTTCTTCATTCCTTGCTACACGTTGTGTGTGTGTAATGTGCAAAAAGTGCGTGCAATGTAAAAAGAAATGTGGTCTGCATTAAATAGCGGTTTCGTTGCTTTAATTCCTCGTAAATTAAAAACACAACTTTATTCTACAGAGGGGACATTGGATAGACCGCAGGTTTTATTACCAACAGTATAATATGGTGTGACCCCACGGCAATTGATTATTTTTTGTGCTTTTTTATAGCGCAAACTTGAACCGAGATCATTGCAGCGCTTTACAGGAGGACATAGGCAGTTTAAGTGATTTGCCCAGAATCACAGGATGCGGAGTGAAGGCCGGCGCTGGAGCACTTGTCGCTTGGCCGCATGCCCTCCGTCAATACGCAGTGCCGGATTTTAACACAGGCTGATTACATTAACTGTTTATAGTGACTAATTTACTTCCAGGTGAAGCAGTTCACGTCAGCGCCTCAGGTTCTTCCTTTGCACCACCTCATAGGACACTTGTTCCTCCCGGGTCAGAGTGCACTTCTTCTCTGACCTGGTCCCAGGCCAGTCTTAGGGTTGTTCAGGTCCCTTGGCTGTCCAGGCAGAGACTGGCGTCCTGCCAGCAGCCCCGATTGTGTGGCACTTCAGAGGATACTGTGCCATACCTGTCTTTCTATTCTTGCTGGGGCTGTGGCCATTATTGAGTTTGAACAGCCCTGTAACACTAAAAAGATTATTTAGAATAAGTCCCGCTTAAGAGGGCCCAAAAGAAAGAGGGCTGGCAGTGGCTTTACAAATTTGCCGAACCACGCCCTCTTTTCCTTGTATCGTCACCACAAAAGGAGCAGGAAGTCCTGGAGTAATGCTGCCCCCCTCACCCATTCAGGGAGGAGAGTCACCATTGTGGCTGTAGCGCCCCCCCCCCGCCCCCCAATATGTCCCAGTAGTGAGGACTGAGGCAGTGTAATTGTGTTCTACTGTATTCGGCTCATTCTGTCGCCATCTTTCCTGCACGAGGCCTTGACTGATGTGTCGTTTTGAAAGTGCATCGCTTTCTGTATATATAGAGGAGGCGTTGGGTCCGCTCCTCCAATCACTGACTTTCTTCAACCAAACAGTTTCAGCCACTGGCTAGAGTCTTTGTCAATCAACTCCTGCCTCGGCCCCGTGGCCTATCCATCTCTCACCTAATGGTATTGCCTTTTTAGATATATCCTTCTGCCTCTACTTGAGTCCTTCCATTGATCTTCAAGTGGGACTATTTTACACCTATAACCTTCTGTAGCTGCTGGCTCCCTTGTGCGTCTTGCACTAATGTTTTAATGCAGCATTAGTTTAGCACATTAAACAGAGAACTATTGGGTTTGCCAGTGCTTTTTCAAGTGAAAATACAGTGCTGTGTGCTTGTAATGGGCGAGGCAAAGGACTTATTGCAGACCTCTGCAGCCCCAGCAGTCAAAGATCTATGAATATCTATGCGATATGGGGTTCTCCTCGCCACATTCAGCAGGGTCCCCTAATTATTTCACGTTACACTGCTGTTGGGCAGGGCTCAAAGACATACTTGGCAGAAGGAAAGAGGTCCTGAGTCAAAGCACCAGTGCTTAATGTGAGCCGGGGGGGGTTTCCGGGGCTCAGCACCGGCACTTACTCATCAACACCAGTGCTTGAGCACCAGTTAAGGACACATTCATTTGTCCTTAGGCACAGGGAGATTAAGTGATTCACCCAGAATCACAGGATGTTGAGCCAACGCCAAGAATCGAACCTGGGTCCCGAGCTCGACAGCTCTGGCCACTGCGCCACATCCCCTCCCACTTGTAGTTTTATTGGTTCTGTGTTAGGCCAGAGCTAACAGGAAAAATAGACTGGTGTAAGCTGCCTCCTGACGTGAGCCACAGCACTTATTTTTTATTACAAATTAACCACTGCAAAGCACCGCACCCCCAAGCATTTGCAATGCAATAGATCTCGTATTTGTCAAAGTTGGAGCCATTGGCATTGTAAATGACAATGCCTATTATTTTCTGTTTTCAAAAACAACACATAAATAAAAGGCATTGTCATTTACAATGCCAATAGCTCAAACTCTTGCAAATGCGAGACCTATTGCATTGCAAATGCTTGTTTTATAAAGGGAACGCGCAGCTTCAAACATGCTCTATGCAAGAGTTATAAAGCGTCCTCCCGCACGGACTTGCACAACTTGAAGGAACAAACAATGAAGCGTATGTACTGGTATCCCCGTTTTCATTGGAAAGCGTAGGATCTTTTTTGCCCCGAGCTGTGTAGCTAACAAATAGTTCCCTAATGCACGGCGTTATTTTCGTTCTCTTGTCAAACATCAACCTGTTAGGCCGGTTTTCTGAGACCATCAGAGCTACAAGTCTGCTTCACCGAGCACTTGCCAACGATTGGGCAATTTCCATCGGCCTCCTGTCTAGTCTGTTCACACAACGAGGGTCCTCGTGGGAGCTGGGGTGAGAACTCCGAACTGAAGAGAGGCGCGTTTCATTAACAGGAAAACGAACTAGAGATGTTTCTGTAAATGTACACGTAGAAACAGACAGATAAATTGAAAAATAGCCGCCAAACGCAAATATGCCTGTGCACACGGTTGTATTATTTTACAACGCATTCTGTTGCAACGCATGCCTTTACCACGCATGCGTTTCAACGAGAATGCCATTAGTACGCATAACCTTTACCTCGAAAATGCCTTTACCACGCATGCTTTTACAACATTTTTCGTTACGTTTTTCGTTGTTAAACCATGCATGTTAATTGCATTTTCTTGCTAAAGGTTATCTCCGATCCCTTCCCCTTCTCCATATAACGCTCCGATTCTCACCCACAAACCCTTTTTTAAAGTACCCCTCCTTTTAACCTTAACATTTTATCCCTTCTATACACAACCCCCTCATCCGTTTTTATAATAAAAAAATACTAATCCCCCTTACCTCTCCATGTTCTTCCGATGTCATGTCCCACATCTGTAAAGAGGAACCGGAAGTGTCTTTCCGGTTCCTCGAACGACGCGGATTGCCGCCACATCGCGACTTCAACTGGTGAGTTTTTTTTGGGGGGGAACCCCTCCAACCCCCCTTTTTTTCTCCCGTTTATTTTTTTTGGGGGGGGGGAACCCCCCAAGCCCCCTTACCTTTACCACACATGCCTTTACTACGTATCTCGTAGTAAAGGTATGCGTGGTAAAGGCTATCGTGGTAACCATGCATGTTATGCGTGGAAACGGCCGCGTTGTAGTGGCCGTATCCCGTGCACACAAGTGCTATGTGCATCCGGCATTCATGAAAAATAACCACAAAATGCACATGTGGGGAGAGCTAGGGCGCTCGACCATGGACCTGGGAACTGGGTTCGAGTCTCGGTAATGACGATGAACATCCTGTGATTCTGGGCAAATCACTTAATCTCCCCGTGCCTCACAAAGAATGAATGTTTCCTAATGTAACGTAACTGGTGCTATGTAAAGCGCTCTGATACCTGATTGGATTCGGGTCAAGTTTGCGCTATATAAAACTCTGCAAAAAAAAAAAACATATAAAGGGAATGGTCAGTCAAGTCGTGTAAAAAGGGACCCATTCCATCTGTGCCTTCCAACATACCAGCTGCGTAGCCACGCGCCCCTTGTATCTGAACGTCACTTGAGGGCACGCATGCATGCTGTACTAGATGGAATCGGGCGGAATGTACCAGGCTGTACTACAGGGCGGTTAAGAGAAACATTAAAACCAGGCTTTGTGTTTTTTCCCGTTAAATGTTTCTGTAACGTCAGCAAGATGGGAGCCCTGTCAGTGACAGGTCTGCGCGTGGAACTATTTGTCCCAAGCTTCTCTCTTTTAGGTCCCTTTTAGGACTAGCAATGGCAGGCACGGGGGTGGGGGGAGTGGTAGAAAACGTGAAAAGTATAGGCGAAAAAACGTGACTGCACAGATAGGGGACGGAGAGAGAATGTGTCCCTGTGTATCTAGGAGGGTGCGTTTCCACCAGCTGCCCCGGGCCCTGGCGCTGTTTGCTGAGCCTGGCTCTGCTGATAAGCCAGGATTCCAACTTGTTATGTCATGTTATGTTATGTTGTTTATTTTTGTAAAGCGCGCAGATGCTGCAGCAAAGTGGCGTCCTGGCGCTGAGGAGATGGTACAACATAACGGCGAAGAAATACTAATCGCAGATGAGGTGAAGGACCTAAACCGTGGAAAACAGGAAGGTTTTCAAACATTTCCTAAAAGGAAGACGATTGGGGATGGAACGGAGCGAAGGGGGGAGGGTATTCCAGAGTGAGGCGGCTAGCACCGAAAAAGAGCGTCCGCCCATTCTAGCTCTTTTGAAGCGGGGGACAATAGCCAGATTTAACCCCGCAGAGCGAAGCGCTCTATTCGGGAGATAAGGGGAAATGGTCTGGGCGAGAATGGGAGGAGTGGACAACTTTAGAATTTTAAAAGTGAGGCAGAGTGCCTTAAATTTAATCCTCTGCTCCACCGGGAGCCAATGCAGATTTTGGATGGTTTGGCGGGCAGAGCAAAATCTTGGCAGGCCAACCAGCATCCTGGCCGCCGCGTTTTGAATGCGCTGGAGGCGAAAAAGCTCCGCTTTGTTGACTCCTAGTAGAAGCGAACTGGCATAGTCCAGTCTGCTCAGGACCATAGCTTGAACTATGATTTGCCTGGTGGTAGGGTCGAAAAATTTGAAGATTGGTCTGAGACACTGCAGAGTGCCAAAGCAGACCCCAGCCAATCTTTTAGTATAGGGAATGTAGGACAGCTTGCTGTCGAACCACACCCCAAGATTTCTGACCTCGTCAGCAGGCACCGGAACAAATCCAAGCTCAGGGGGCCACCACTGGTTACCCCAGAGGTCGGTATTTTTTCCAAAGATTAAGACCTCGGTTTTTGAGGCATTCAGCTGCAGCTTGTTGTCCGACATCCATCCCGTAACTCCTCGTAGAGCGATCTGAAAGGCAACGGCGTCCATTGCGGACTCACCATTAAGTGCCACCGCCAGCTGGGTGTCATCAGCGTAAGACACCATGGTGAGACCGTATCTCTGGGCTACCTCAGCCAGTGGATCGGTCTGTAAGAATAGACCGAAACCAATCGAGAGCGATCTGGCCAACCCCGGCTTCCGAGAGTCGCTGGAGGAGAACAGAGTGAGAGACGGTATCAAAGGCAGCGCTGAGATCCAGCAGGATCAGCGCTACCGTTTGATCTCTGTCAAGTAACTTTCTGATTTGCTCCACTACCGCAAGGAGAGCGGTCTCGGTGCTATGGTGTGCTCGGAACCCATTTTGAGATGGGTCGAGGATGTTAGCTTCCAACAAATGGGAAGACAGAACGCAATTGGCATGAGATTCCGCTAGTTTGGAAACCCAGGGGAGAAGGGAGATGGGGCGGTAGCTCTCGGGAAGGGAAGGGTCCAGGGAGGGTTTTTTCAGGATAGGGACAACGGTTGCTTGTTTCCATTTGACTGGTACACTTCCTGTTTCAAAGGATAGGTTAATAAGATCAAGGATAGCCGGGTAACAGCACTCCTCGAGCTCTTGGAATTGAGTAGGGCGCAAAGGGTCCGTAGGGGAACCTGATCTAACTTTCATAGTTAATTTTTTGAACTCCTCTAGATTAGGACCACGAATAGAAAGAAGTTGTGGAGCAGTATTAAGCTTAGTACTAGAAGGGTACTGCGCCCGAGAGTCTTGGGGAAAGGATCCGTAGATTGCCTCAACCTTTTCTACAAAAAAAGTGGCTATTTTTTCACATTGAGTCAGAGTAGCTTTAACAGGAGTAGAGGTCTGTTTGCTGGTTAACTCCTTACAGATTTGGAAAATAATCTTAGTAGGATTCGGGCTATTTTTAATTTCCATCGCATAATAAGTAGCTCTGGCCTTACAGATAGCCTGGTGGTAATACCTCGTACAGGATCTGTAAGCTTTTTTGAGCTCAACGTCATACCTTTTGCGCCACGCACGCTCCGCTTTTTTACAGGCGGATTTAAGTATTCTGAGCGAGTCCGTGTACCATGGACTCGAGGGACTAGATCTAATTTTAGTCCACCTGGCAGGTATAAAGGAGTCGAGTGCTGACGTAAGCCACTCACAAAAGCTATCATAGCTACAGTTGATTTCAGTAGAGGGGGGAGGACGGTGTGTCAAAAGAAACTGCTGAAATTCCTCTAATTTAAGCTTCTTCCATGAGCGTTTAAAAACACTTAGAGAATAGGGTTCAAACACAAGGGACGATAAAGTGATATGACCCTGTATTAAGAAATGGTCGGTCCAGGCCATGGGTGTGGGAGCGCTAAGTCGAACATTCGGAATGTTCGTAAGGAAGGGGTCGAGTATATGCCCACCACTGTGAGTCCCTTGGTCGACCAACTGGACAATTTTAAGGGCCTCCAGATCGGCCAGTAAGGTACCAACTGTGCTGGTGAGTGGGGAATCCATATGAAGGTTGAGGTCACCAATAATTGTAAAGTTGGCTGTCTTCAAAGCTAGAGACGCAACGACCTCGGGAAGACTAAGGCGGAAAACTCCATCAGGACCAGGAGGTCTGTAAATAAGTAGTCCAGACAGCGTAAAGTGGGGGGATAGGGTAATACTAAATTGCGCACTTTCACAGGCTGCCACTGAACTTTTCTGCCAGACACAAGGGTAGCAAGATTTTACAGCGGCTGCTATGCCACCTCCTCTAGAATTGCGGTGTAAGGTATACATGGTATAACCTGTAGGTAAGGCTAGATTAATGGACGCCATAGCCTGGTCATGTAACCATGTCTCCGTAAGAAAAAAGACGTCTGGTTGCTCGTCCTCTATCAAAGTAAAGACTTCCATAAAATGACAGGCAAGCGATCTGACATTCAGGTGAAATACTTTAAGAGAGGGGCGACTCACACCGTCAGTCACCACTGTTCCCGGCCTAAACGCGCATGGGTTACGCGTAAGAGACTTTATAGGCTTAGGGGTGGGAAGGACGAATGAACAGCTAGGACACTGATATGGGCCGCATAGAGGGTCCACAGCATAATGGGAGTGGCATGTCACTTGTTGGCGTAGATGATATATGTCCGTGATGGTGGGCATCCTGAGTCGTCCAGAGTATCCTGCCCTAGCCCTGCCTTAGCGCTGACGGGCGCAGACGGGTAGGACTCTGGCGAGACTCAGGCGTAGTGATGGCGCTCCCGCTGCGCGTCACCGCTGCGCGACCGGCAGAGGGCTGAAATAGTCTCTTCAGGGCGAGATCTCGCGATAATGCGCGAGAGTGCCCGAGCCCGATCCAAAATGGCGCTCAGAATCGTCCCAGGTGCCCGTGATCCCGGACCCGCCAAAGGCGGTGCTGATGGTCCCCAGGAGGGGTTTTACAGTGCAGGAGGTGAGGCCGGGGGGGGGGCGCTTAAGATAAAAGCAGGGTCAAAATGAGAAAATAAATTTTAAATCAAATACAGAACAGGATAATTAAAATAGTAGAGCAGGCAAAGCAGCGCGCAGGGCGCTAATGAGGTCGGTATGGTCACCTTCTCCAGGCTGACCTGCCGTCTCTTGCTGCCTGAAATAATCTCTTCAGGGCGAGATCTCGCGATAATGCGCGAGAGTGCCCGAGCCCGATCCAAAATGGCGCTCAGAATCGTCCCAGGTGCCCGTGATCCCGTACCCGCCGAAGGCGGTGCTGATGGTCCCCAGGAGGGGTTTTACAGTGCAGGAGGTGAGGCCGGGGGGGAAGGGCGCTTAAGATAAAAGCAGGGTCAAAATGAGAAAATAAATTTTAAATCAAATACAGAACAGGATAATTAAAATAGTAGAGCAGGCAAAGCAGCGCGCAGGGCGCTAATGAGGTTGGTATGGTCACCTTCTCCAGGCTGACCTGCCGTCTCTTGCTGCCTGAAATAGTCTCTTCAGGGCGAGATCTCGCGATAATGCGCGAGAGTGCCCGAGCCCGATCCAAAATGGCGCTCAGAATCGTCCCAGGTGCCCGTGATCCCGGACCCGCCAAAGGCGGTGCTGATGGTCCCCAGGAGGGGTTTTACAGTGCAGGAGGTGAGGCCGGGGGGGGGGGGCGCTTAAGATAAAAGCAGGGTCAAAATGAGAAAATAAATTTTAAATCAAATACAGAACAGGATAATTAAAATAGTAGAGCAGGCAAAGCAGCGCGCAGGGCGCTAATGAGGTCGGTATGGTCACCTTCTCCAGGCTGACCTGCCGTCTCTTGCTGCCTGAAATAGTCTCTTCAGGGCGAGATCTCGCGATAATGCGCGAGAGTGCCCGAGCCCGATCCAAAATGGCGCTCAGAATCGTCCCAGGTGCCCGTGATCCCGGACCCGCCAAAGGCGGTGCTGATGGTCCCCAGGAGGGGTCTACAGTGCAGGAGGTGAGGCCGGGGGGGGGGGGCGCTTAAGATAAAAGCAGGGTCAAAATGAGAAAATACATTTTAAATCAAATACAGAACAGGATAATTAAAATAGTAGAGCAGGCAAAGCAGCGCGCAGGGCGCTAATGAGGTCGGTATGATCACCTTCTCCAGCAGGTGCAGGTGCTTTTGACTGGATTCATTATCCCCGCCTCTAAAAACCCAGTAAAACTGGCGTTTTGAAACTGCGTTTGGTCCTGCAGATTAAGGGGGCGGGGCAGGGGTGACACGCTTGGGTGACTTTGTCGAGCGGGCGTCTCAAGGCTTAAAGGGACGCAGCGAGGGCAAATCTGAGGGCCGAACTAGCAGCGCTCTTCACAGTACAACTATAAGAAAACAGCGTCCCGCTGTAAAATGCGAGGATACTGCTGTTTCTAAGGAAAGACCACTCGACTGTCTAGAATACCAAGTTGCCTCCTACTGATGTCAGATGTGGAATCTGCTGTAGCGAGGACGGTGCGTTGCTTCTTCTCTCTCTCTCATGCGCTGGCGTTCTCTCAGTCCTTCGTTTATCCAAGCTAGTCTAGTTTGGAGAGGAGGGCTGGGCTTCAATGATGAGATGGAGGGAAGCACAATTTTATTGTCTACTTCATTCTTTACATGATAACGATAAAAATATATATACACTGTAGTAAGCGGTCGAGTAAGCACTAAGCAGGCGTGCTCCTATAGAGGTGGTGCGAGAGAGCCGTTATGAAGTAAGTGAGAACGAGTCAATTCTCCCCCTCCCCTTCAGAGTCACGCGCAGAGTGCCATTTGGAGTTCTAACGAAAGAAAAAAACTTCAACTCCCATAGAAGAAATAAGTGCATTGGCCAAAAACATGTTTTAAAAAAAGACAAAGTGTTAAATAAGCTAAACACATAAATATTACTATGTTTAGTTCACAGTAATCTGGGTACCTGAAATGCATATTATAGTCGGAAGGCAGTATGCTCGCGACAGTTGCAGGATTAAAGTCACTGGAGACTGAGGTCTCCCAGGGTTTTAAAAGCGTGCTATTCTCCATTGAGAATTCGCTCTGTCTCAGGAGGGTTACTGACTGACTCAAACTTCGGGGTCACTCAGTTGTCATCACTAAAGAGACAAGGTTGCCCATTAATACATGTTGCCTCTCATACTTTGTAAAACACTTGCACAGTGTAACTTTATAGGTTCAAAACTGCCCCAATTTGCAAACATGGACCACGTTTTTAGCTATCTCGTTCACTGTTGAGAGCTACTTTTATTTTGGTGGCCGGGACTATTTTCTGTCTCAGCCCGAACCTGGATCACCGAGAACCGTACTGAGAGCACCAACCTTTAGGCCTTATCACAGGACACCTGCTAATAATGGCTCACCGACCACCCGTCCCACTCATCTATACACTACAGTAGGCCCTTAAATACAGAGGCATGAATATACCTAGGCTGTCTGTTTTTGGGTTTAAACCTAATAACTGATAAAACCCCACCGGAAGGGAAATAGCCCTCACCAGTGTAAACATATAAAAACTGGAAAACAAAACCTGCACAAACACAAACTAAATGCCATTCAAAGAAAGGAAAAGGAGAGTGAAAAAGTCATTTTTATTTCTTCCTGAAGGGGCCAATACAATGTAATTGTATTATATAAGGTAGCAGTAAGAAAGACTGGGCTAACATTATTCTGCTTGAGTTTTGTTGTTTAGGGATGTCACAAAAATATTGTTTCTTCCTTTTTTCAGTTTGGTGGTCTCTGGTCTAAAGATACAGGGGTTAGAAGCATGTTTTAGGTGTTGTTTATTTATTTTATAAACTGTAGAGAATCAGGAAATATCAAAATCATATTTGATTTTTTGGCTACGTTTGAGTCTTTCACTGATAGGAAAAATGTAGGTTTCATAAGAATCAGCCCCCTTTTCTAGTGAGTCACTATTGATAGTAGGTGAATTGCCAACACCTCGGGCTTTAAACATTCAATGCAAGGTGTAGTGACAGGTATATGTGAAAAGAGTGCAGCCACAAAGCATCTGGGGTACTGGTCAAAACATGACACCAGACTTTTTGAAAACATGGAATGCAGTGTCACTTGAAATGCTGCTGCAAAAAGTTCTTACCAAGTTCAACAAAGATTGGAGTGATATTGTTTGTATTTGCAGTGATTCAGCTACATATGTGAAAAAGTTGTATGTTGACCTGTCAAAATCGATTCTTGATCTGAAGTGATTCCCTGTAAGAGATCCTTGCCACTTGTTAGATGGTATGCTGAAAGCATCTTTACAATCTTCAGAGTTAATGTAGAATGCTATTGACTTTTTAGTCTGTTCTGGTGCACTATTTTGTTATGCGCAGAAACTAAAACGCAGATATTTCTCATTTTGTGCTTTGTGTGGCATTAAAGAAAGAGTCATGCCAACTGTGTCACTTAGCTGGTGGTTCTCAGTCCTAGAGGCCATGAATGCTATATTATCCACGTGGAAACCGTTTACAGAACATTTGCTGAGTGATGATGCCAAAGGCAAGAAATGGGAAGATCTTTGGTCACATATTGATTGTGATTTGAAAGAAAGGACACTCTACTGCATTCTTAGATTTTTACAGGAAAGCATGACTGCTGTAGTGGGCATAATAAAAAAAAGTAGAATCTGAAAACACCCTGACCAGTTCTACCAAGTGTTCTGCATGATTGGTGTAGATGTGAAACATCTCCTTGAGAGTAGGCTGGGTGACACTTTTAGTGACTTTGGCACTGCAACATGTTCCATGTTAGAGTGCTTGCCACTTGGTGAGCAAAGAAATGTTGAGGAGCAATTAAGGAAATTTTATTTTACAATGTATGAGAAATAGCCCTTCACCAAACATGGCATTTGAACTCAATGAAGCGTCACTGTGGTACTCTGCACAAGTTATAGATCTCTTCCGTAAAGGGAAATTTTCTCTAGAGTTTCATAAGTGCTGCCTCATTTTTGGCTGCTTCAATAACTCTGAGGGCATATGCACCCAGTTCAACACATTTGTCTCAGAACCTGTCACAGAGAATCACAATCTTCAGGTGCACCAGTATTGGCATGGAAAGCTATGTCTGTGGCCAGAGTTAGCAAATTGTGTACTGGCTATTTTGGAGTTGCCTATCTCAAGTGCCAATGTTGAGAGGGCCTTTTCACAGATGAAAGTTTACATGGGAAGGAAAGGGCGAGCGTGCATGACCAAAGACTCACTGAAGAAGTATTGTATGGTGTACTATGATAAGTTTGATTTGTAAAAATGTATTTGGGCCTCATATACACTGTCTATATACCATGTACTATCAGTGCAGAAAGCAAGCAATAATAAAAGCAAAAAGTTCCATTAAGACCGGAAAAACACTGTTTCTGTTGTTTGTAGTGGCGCGAAAATGTGTAACCCCTAATAACCACTGTTTTTTTAATGTACTGAAATCACTTGAACACACTGACAAAACCCCACCAGAATTGAACAAAAATAGAAACTGAAAATAGGAAAGCCTGAATGTACCTTTTCACCTGTGTCAGAAACAGTACATGCACAAACCCAATGATGTTTACATTCTCAGAGTAGCTGTAAAAATAAGTATCATTTATGTTTTGAACAAATATTCCAGTCTAAGACAAAATATTCTCAGAATAACACAAAGTAACCCCATACTGTATTTTTGTTCGTCTATGGATGGATGAGTCAGAGAATCCATTGTTAACGCAGGCTGTAAAGGGAGGGAACAAATAACCTGTAGGCTTGATACTGGTGAAGGTAGTGACGGTCTGCTGCCTCCAGACATCTGTTTGACATGTAGTCCTAAGAGCGAAAATACTTTCTTCCCAACACAATTTTATAGAATGTGTCCCCACTAAGTTTTTGTCTACCATTCCAGAATAAAGACAACAAATATACCCCAACACAGAGGGCAGCCAACGCAGGGCAACGAGATCCCATTCTCTAATTATTCCTATGTGGAAGGGATGAATATATGTATGATCTTATAGTAAGGTACTTTCTTCTCCTTTGAGCTCCCTCAGTTGTAGTAGTGAATATCGAGTCCCGAATATCAACAGGAGAGAATATTGTTACAATAATACAGAGGGACAAATTATTGAAATATAAGTCCTCAGAGGGAGGTAGGGTTTACTATTCTTAATTATATATCTACGTACTATGTATCCAAGTCTAAGTATATGTGAAGTTAAGTCTAGAAAATGTACCGAAACTTACCTTTCGATATTTTGTTCCTCGATATTGTTGTAATGATATTCTGTTCTGTCTCGTCCCTTGAGATTCGGGACTAGATATTCACAGCTTACACCAGTCTATCTCATATGTGATAGCTCAGAGAGGATAGTAGCATCTTCTATATGTTCCATAGTCTCTCTCTACTTCTGTAAGGCTCACCTTTTCAAACAACAGCTCATTGCAATGTAACAATCAAGTTGGCAGACCACCTAAAGACATACCCCCTTATGCCCCAATACCTTTCCCAGTCCTGAAATCTCGAAGCTTCCTCCACCTGTTCCATTTCTCCATCCTCTTATTACAATTCATGTTCCTTCCCTACCTTCCTATTCTGCTTCCTCGCACCATCTCTAAACTGTAATGCACACTGTTGCCCCTCTTTCACTCCCTACCGGCAGCCACCTTTTGCAATTTCCTTCCTAGTTTCTTTTTCTTTTCCATACCCTAAACCCCCTTAACATTCTTCTTGAGTGGCCATTTCCCCCCTTCATGTGCTATCCGGACCTCTAGATTTTTACAGATCTCTACAAACAACGCAATGGTCGAACCCTTAGTACAGACAGATTGAGGATAAAACTTCTCACACGCCAGTGTTCAGTACACCCGATGTTCCCAGGAAGTTCAGGTAAAAGCCTAATCTAAGACATGGTTTATATTACCTATACTTTGTTGACATATAAATTGTCACACCGTAGGCTCTGGTATTCCCCTCAGTTTCCACCTTTGTTACCGCCTCCCACTCTGGGCTAAAAGTGATAAAACAGCTCTAACAGAGTGGTAAAGTAATTCCAAATCCAAAATTCGTTTTGATTAGCATCTACCTTGCGAACCTTATGCACAGTCTTTGCAGAACTAGATTATGCTATGGCGATGCGTATTGCTGTCTGATTAACTACTTGTTTTTTCCTTCATTTACTTTTTTTGGGAGATTTTCTCTCCAAGTTCTTTCCAAGCTTTACATGTGCATGTTGCATGTAGTTAAGAAACCTTAACTTGCAACACAAAGAAACAGAATCACCTATGTTAGTGGTGGTGTCCTTTGGGTACTGACCTTTACTCTTCTAGAGATATTCTTTCCTCTTCCTCTCATTCCCTCCTTGTAGCCGCGAACGATCAGACTGAAGATCCACTCTAGAATATAAATGTATGTTACTACTCCATCACTACCACCAAACTGCTTCCTCCCCTCCTCAGCGTTTCTTAAGGCTGAAAAGGTAGGGGTGGGCGGAATTTGCTGAGTTTCACTACTGAATTTTGCGGAGTTACATATAAAGTCCAGGAGATTCCATGGAGGTTTGTCAATGGGGGGAAATTATACACCTCGTGCAGCAATTTAGCGCAGGTAGCGCAAGCAGCGCTGAAAAGTCTGCACGAAGAGCGCGCGGCCATTCAAGTTGATTTTGCTGCCTCTCGAGTAGGATCTCTACTCAAGTGGCAGCAAATCTATTCTAGAAGAAACCCTCTGACTGCAAAGCAAGCAACCACATGCGACCGCCCGAGTTACAAAATCGCTCTGGGTACGAAAAATCTGGCAAGCATTTCTGAAGCCTTGTGGGAAAGAATTCCAGATTGGCAGAATTTATCCGAACCTCCACGATACAAGAGTAGGGCGAAGCCACCAAATTCCGCTAATTCCACGAGCAGAATGAAACAACCTGCTCACCTCTACTTTCAGGCACTCTAGGAAATCCCAGGACAATGTAGCCCACCAAATTGATGTAGGCATTAGACAATTATTTATTTTTTATTTTTGATACAGTTTGTGACTCAATTTGTGTTTTTAAACTAAACGCCCTTCACATCAATTGGATGTTGTTAAAAACATGATGCCTGTGTTCTTATATTTTCTGCTCTTTGTCTTGCTTAGAATGTTAATATTTATTCATTAGCAGTTTTATGTGTTGTTGATTTAACCGAACGGGTGGCATAGGGCTTTACTTAAGCAGCAGTTTTATAAATACAATACAGGATATAATATCATCTGTAATATTAAGTATGTATCTATTTATGTATTTATTTACATACTTTCTTCCAAAGTTTTATAGTGCTTTGGCCAATCCTCATGTGTGTCAGAGTGCCGTACATGTGTTTGGCCAATCTCCATAGAGTTTTGCAATTAAGAATCACAACATTTTGGACCAACATAACATGGATAACATGAGAAATATGGCAATGGTCATCAAATGAGAATGGGGATTGTGGCATTTCTAGTCAAGCCATCACAAAGCATGTCAGCAGTTGTGACGCCCAGTAGATCCAGCACTGTCAGGCGCAGTGGAGAGTCATACAGGGCGCTCATCATTCAAGAGTGTAAAACCTGCTTTCATAGGTGGATTTTAAGTTTGTTCCTGAATATGTTCAGAGTAGGAGCTTTCTTCATCACGCCTGGCAGAGTTGTCAATAGAATTCTTGTTTCAGGGTCCTTTCATTCAGGGTCCTTTGAAGTGTGTTTGCAGGGCCAGTGTTAGGCATGGGCAGTGTGGGCAGCTGCCCAGGGCCTCGCACTCAGCCCACCAGCATGAGGCCCCGCACCGGTGGTGTGTCCTGTTGTTTCCCTGGCGATCCATTTGAAAGAAATGTGTCTCCTTGCAATTAGGGTCCATGGGAGGGGGCCCCCCTCCCCGGGCCTCTCAGGGATGGTTTCCGGAGGCATAGAGGAAGGAGACACTTCCTCTTCCCCAATGGCAAGGAGACCATTCAGGGACACTGCGGGACACCAATTGTCCAGTATTTTAGCGACTCCACAGTTTTAACTTTCAGCCCACAAGCTATACTCACACCTTCAGCCCGATAAGAGCTGTAAAAGAGGTGATGGTAGGAGGCTGAGAGGAGGAGCTGCAGCCCAGGAGGAGTCTGCACAAAGCAGCTTCCTGACCTGTGCAATTTATGTAAATTAGAGGGGCCTTGCACATTCCGTTTTGGCCCGGAGACCCGCAAATCCTAGTACTGGTCCTGTGTGTTTGAATCCAGAGAGCTTCCTCTTACAGGCCAAATGTTTGGGAGTATATAAAAGAAGAGTCTTGTATGTGGATGCCGATCTATTGGTGAAAATCTTTGTATCGTTTAACCACATTGCGGAGCAATCTAATCCGATTTTTTTTTTCTTGATTAATAGTACCACAAAGTTCTCTTATTCTAAGTCAGATGTCATAGCAAAGGGTTGTTAAATATGTCTGGACGAGTCATAACTGTAGTTGACCTTGTTGAGTAGTGTGAAGTGCCTGTTTCTCATCACTTAAAAACATATACCCCTAAGAAGGGTAGGATGACAGTATGGATTAGTAACAGTCATACTCCAGATATACTAACATTAGTGTTTGCAATTTCCAAATAACACATTTTTGTGATTCGCTATTTGGTAATTGCAAACCCTAGTGTACTAAAGTGTTTTTTACACTTTATTTGATTCCTAGTGTATTACAAATAGACCTACCACATGAATATTAATAAGGTAGGTCTCAGTTTGAAACCCATTGGCAGTAGCGTAACGAAACTTGAGGGCTCCCCCACTGCAAAGATATTGGAGGGGGGGCCCCATGCTCTGGACCCAGACAGGAGTTCTCAGGCTTTGGGACAGCCACCCATACACAGTGCCAGAGGGGGCCCCCGCACCCCGGGGGTCAATGTTATGCCACTGCCCATTGGGTTGGTGGACTGCTGGCGTCAGCAGACCACCATGTCTGTGATTGCTTTTTTTTAAAAAAAAATCAGCACGTTACCCTTAAAGGAAAACGGGATGGGTTTTTCAAAAAAATGAAAACGTTTCTTTTCATTTTTTGAGAGTATTGCCTGATCAAAAAAAATATTTCTTCAACCATTCTCAAAGGAATAGGGGTTCCCTGGTGACCCCTCCCCATTTGCGAATGGGTTACCACCAACTTCAAGTTGGTGGCAAAATGTGAATGTTTTGCAACCGCATTTCGGTCACAAAACATCATACATACCATTGGCAATGGGTATTTGGAAGGGACACCCCAAACACCCCCCTTCCAAATACCGAATCGCAAATGCAAATTGCAGTTCTGCAACAGGTTACCAAATCTCAATTTGGGCTTTGTACATAGGAAAAGGTAGTTTTGCCTTCGCAATCGGCCCGATTCAGGCAAAACTGTTTCATACATCTGGTCCATATTCCTTTACAAGTGTAAAGCACTAGTGTGTTGAAAAATGCTGATTCCCAGCAGGCTAGAGTAGCTGCTCCTGTGTAAAATGTTGCAACCAAAGATGTAAAATTCTGAGTCCTATAAAAGGCAAACACTCTTAGAGGTTATAGGTCTGCTTCATTATGTCATGTACTGTACTGAGCCCCAATTGTGACCTTTTTATTATTGGTGGCAGGTCGGGGAGGAGGTTGATCGTTGCTGCTTTGGCAGGTAATTTTGGACTGAGTCCTGATTTTTGCTAGCTGCCATTGCAGAGACATCGAATTAAGGAACCAACTCTTCGAGCCCAAGGCTTTGGTAATCCCTTTTATATGTTTTAATGTTTGGGTCTACTTTTGTTATTAAGCATAGATCTTTATTATACCTTGTGTTAATGTGGCACATAGCACAATATCTTTTAGTGAGTTTTTAACAATGGGTTGATGACTTTCCCAGCTGATCAACATGCTTGAGTCTGTTTAGTCTCATCAAGCTTGTTCCTCCTTATGGCCTCTAACACATAGCTCCCACAGGTATAGGTATGTGTTATGTTGTTGGTATTTGTAGAGTGCATGTATACCGAGGCTTCATGGAGCTGTAGGAGGCAACAACTGAACTTTTAGACAATCTAAAAATAACATCAACTAACTTTTTTGATCACAAAGTAAAGTTTTTAACATTTCTCTGGAAGAATGTGAGGGATGGTAAGTACTGAAGCTCATGAGGTGTGCATTTCATGGGAGACATGGGCCCCTCTCCCTTCTACGGTCATAGGAGTACAGATATAATATGGCAGACGGGGGGATTTTGGACATCCTCTGTAATCAGAGACCATGGGGAGACTACAATACATGACACGCCTGGGGGTGTGTGTAGGGGAGTTGGGGGGGATTTTGTTTGTTAGATTATATATGATGTTTGACAAGTTGCATTAGGACCTTTGATTAGATGACGGTGACAAAATTGTACTGCAAGAAGGGCAGGATGGGGTATTGTGGGAGTAGGGAGATATAATCAGGGACAGATTTGCGTGGCGTGTTTACAGCCAACACGTCCTAGAGGGTATTGAGCTTGTTTTGTTTTCCTTGGCGTTTTCTTAGTGAGCGCGCCCTCTTGACCCCTCAGCCGCCTCCCTCTTCTGGGGATGCAGCCTGGGTGCCGATTTCTCCTACCAACATAGCATGTTTAATGGTAACACTGCTGCCCATGTAGCCCCGAGTGTTTGCCTGTGAAGACCTGAGATAGATCGGCGATTGCCAGCCTTCCTTCCGCCTGTTCTTGTGGCCGCTTTCCCCATCCTGTCCTGCTCTATGGGGTTGATTTCCTTGTTGCTGGGGTCCATGACTTTGGTCTTCCATCATGGCGGCTTCGATGGATTTTCTGGCTTCAATGGATTTCCTGGTCGATGCGTGCTCCTGGATTACGCCTTGTGGCCCCCCCGTACCCGTTCCATGTTTAATATGATCAGACGCAGGGAATGAGTCCGACTCTGGATGTATGTGTTTGCTGGTCCCCAGCCGGTTTCTTGACTCTCACTTTGACTTTTTGGTTTCCCTTAACTTCTTTCACCCTTGCCGTTCAGCCTGACCCTATCCACATTCCAACCCTTTAACTTTCGCCCTCTACCTTCTAAGCCACATATGGCTTGTGTCTACATTATGTTATGCTCTAATTAACTCATGTTACTTTGTAACACAGTTTTTTTTGTTTTTTTATTCCTTTGTTATGCTATGCTCCAGTAACTGATGTAATCATGTAACCTGCTAATCCTCATGTAAAGCGCTCTTATACCTATGGGTCTAGCCAGCGCTATATAAAACTCTTCAAATAAAAAAATAAATAGAGGTACGCATTCTAATATAAGAATCGCACGAGCATTTAATGACAAGTATAGCTGATAATGATATTGTAAATGGGGTAGTGCGAATTTTTTGAGTAATATGACCTCAACTGTAATGGGATTTGTACGGAACTGTTAGTTTCAATGATGAATTGCCTAATCATTTTTTTTTTTTTTTTTTTTTTTTTAAATGAGGTGTGTATTTCATTTTTTGCCTGCTGCGACTGAAAAAGCTCTGTCACCAAACTAAAATGTTTTTGTTCCTGGGACATCCAGTAGCCATTAGCCTAAGGAAAGTAATATGTGTTGGGAGATTTGTAATCAATATTTGGATGCCAAAAAGGGGAGAAAAGTTGTGAAACAAGCTGTGTACCATAATCAAGACTCTAAAAGCACATCTTCACCCTCCCCACTGATTCAGTGGTTACAGCATCAAAGAAGTATTTATGTCTTGAAGTCTGGCAATGATGTTCACAATTAGCACTGGACATCACTCCTCCCACCAGATCATGCAGACCATACAGCCTCTGAATGCCATGCCTCTCCATGACATCCACACTTTGCCTCCTACATAAGAATGGGGGGTGTTGAGGAGGTGAATGCAACCGCTGACGAAGGGGGGTGGGCACGTCCAGGTTCTAACTTATGCAAAACTTGATAGAACTGCAACTAGTATTCTGTCCTGCTGCATTTGCTCATGATTATTATTGCTAATGACCACGTTTACAACTCACAATCTGTCATGCTACCTGCATCCAATCACGGTTGAGGGAAGAGTTTCCAGAGATTGTTGTCTGGACTTAATCTCTCATGCTGCTGCATTTCACCCAGAATATCTTTCTAATTAAAGAGAACAACATCAGTGGTTAGATGCGGAGTATGTTGGGGAGTCTTTGTGGGCCACTGCTAGGTATAAGCCTGTGTTTATACATGATCTTTGGCAGTCCGTCCTCAAACCTCGAAGTGGCTGCTTGAACCACATTGAGCTTTTTCAGAGAAGTACATTGCTCCCTGTATTGTATTGCAACATTTATTTAGAGAGCTTACAACCCCTATGTGGGACACTGACCTACATGTGTAGCAAGCTCCGCCATGCATGGTGTGTGTTTGGAAGGGTGATGTCTTTGATTTGTGATCCTATGGGGAAACTGTCTCCATATCATGAATGAGGATCACTGAGGTGTGGTTATTGTTTTATGGGAAGCAGCGTGTAGCACTGTGGCGGATGATAAGGTGTGAGAGACAGACGCACAGTTTTATGGTTTTCAGTAAGCTGGTAGCTATGAACAGCTCTGCAGGTCCCTTTGAGATATTCTTATGATCATAGCCTGCTTAGCTGGTTACTGCACTGCATTGTCCAATCTGAGGTTTTGTGTATCGTTGTTGTCTTTAACCGGCATGGTTGGAGGGAGAAAAAGGTGGAGGGATCTTCAGGGATGGGCATTTTTACTATAATCCAATACGTGAGTGTCATTGGGTTTGAAGAAAGAGATGTCAGAAGTAAATAAAGTTTCTGCCAAATAAAGATGTGGTGCTCCATTTTTGTAATCTTTGTGGTAATAGACAAGCGTCCTTTTTTAAGGTATATTTGAAGTGAATGTTTATCAAAATCTGAAAGTGTTGCTAAGGAATGTGGTTTGGTGACCTCTTAGTTTTAGTATGCCAGGCTTTTGCCTAGTGAAGTTAAATATGCCGCGTTTGCTGTTTTAAATTAGGGTGAAATGTATTTCTGTATATTTCTTGTGGCAATTGTCTCATGTTATACAGAACTGCAGTCAGTTACCTTCATTGCTTGAACGGAGGACGAGTATGAAAGAGCTCCATGTGAGACACACTGATGCATCATTACCTCCTCAGTGGTCCCCCCTCATCCCAGTGAACCACCATTTGAGCCAGGCCCACCCACCACAGGCCTATTCCTATCCAAGTTCCCTTTCTAGCTCAATGAGCTCCAGGGTCGAATTGGTAAGGCAGGCACTTGGGCAATGGGTGATGGGCCGGTATCTGAGTTGCAGCTGTGGGCTGCTTTTTTGGCCAGCGTGCTGGTCGATTTGGGCTGTGTTAGTGCTGTTCAGGCGTCGCCAGAGGCCCAGTGGGGGCCTGAGCGGCCTTTCCGGAGACAGATGGGTCTCTATTACCTCCCTTTTACCAAGGGGGCGGAGATGTCATTCCCAGTCTTTTGCTGAGCCGGCCCATTAATGTATGCAGATTGAGCAGGGGTAGGGGGCCTAGCAGAAGTTACCTCACTTATATTCAGGTGTAGTTCACAACTGTAAACTAATACGTGCACAAAGAGTCCTGGCAACATTTCCATTTTTTTTTTATCCCAGTGAAGTTAAGAGAACATGTCTCTTTTAGAGAACTCTTTCATAATACTTAAAACAAGGAAGCAGTGTTTTGCGAATAAGCACAATCCGCAAATGTGGGTCACTTTTTTTAGGGTGCCCAGGCCTATTTATTTTATCCCCGTCTAACCCTGCTGAGCTGTACAGACTTAAGCACCTCCACCTCTCACCTTCTACACATCCTATCTGTTTTTACTATCATCGACATGTAAGCCTGTGCTTTTTGTTTGTTTGCTGTATAAATAATGTAATGTTTCCTTACTGCAACGCTTGGCAAGCGGTATAGTTCCTAGACCAACCGCGGATGCACTCCCTGTCCATTTGCGAGGCTGGGACAGGGAGTATAATGCAGGCACTGCAGGAGGGTCACTTCAGAGACCGCCAAGCGGGTTCCTGAAACGTGCTGAGCATGGATGCGCTCTTAGTTCAGGAAAGGCTCTAGGCTGGTTTTTGGAGCACTCAATTCTTGTTTTTTGTTAAGCGTGTTGGCTCAGTCACCAGTAATTTAGGAGGTTGAAGAAAGTCTCAACTTGTACTTCCTAGTGAATAATAGCTGCCAGTTCAGTAAAGTGTCCTGAGAAGCTTAATAATATCGAGACTTTGGGGGACAGAGATACCCTCCAACTTTCTATGGCAGATTTAGTGCACCTTTTTGAGCAGGCAGTTGGTGAGGAGGTAAATGATTCTCAATCGAAGAGGCAGCAGTTGGATCAGGATAATGATTTAGGTGCTGGCCCTAAAGAAAAGTGTTTGCTGGAAAATACTTTTTCTGATATGTTCTGTCACATATGAGAAGTATTGGGGTTTGATAAAAAATTGGATTTTATGCCCAGTGTTAGATTTGGGGGTCTCTAGTTGGCACAGTTAGGTACTTGTGACAGATAGGGACCCTTGCCACTAGTAAGAGGGTACACTCCTAAAATAACCCCTGCTCACCCCCTTGGTAGTTTGGCACGAGCAGACAGGCTTATCCCAGAGGCAGTGTGTAAAGCATTTGTGAACACATACAGTAATCAAGTGACAACACTACAGATGGACACCACACAGGTTTTTTTAATCAAAAATAAATATTCTTTATATAGATTTAACACAAGACCATCAACGACAAAAATCCACAATACTGTTACCTAAAAATGGTAGTTTTAGCTTAGTTCTCTTCTAGATCTTAAATGTGACACTTTGAGTCAATGTACCTTTAGCTGCGACACGCAGGGCAACGAAAGTGTTGCAATGATGGTGATGCGATGAAAGTTTGGTGCAAAGACATAAAGATGTGAAGATCTTCCTGATGTGGCACGCTTCTCTGATGTTGCAAGAAGACTCGACTCGATGCGTCAGCTGCAGCGGCGACACCCTTGTTCCGTGATGCGACGACAGCGGCCTTGGCGGCGACACTCTTCTTGTACGTTGCGAGAAGCTTCCGCTCGATGCGACAACTGCAGCGGCGACACCCTTGTTCCGGGATGCGATGGCAGCAGCTCCGACGGCGGCACGTTTCTCTGTGGATGCGAGGCGCTTTTCTTGATGCGGTGCAATGCGACAGCTACAGTGGCGACATCCAAGATGCGGCAGCTGCGACGGCGACACGCTTCTTCTTCGATGCGAGACACTTCTCTCGATGCGGTGCAATGCGACAGCTCCAGCGGATGCGACGGCGACACGCTTCTTCGGTGTTGTAGGACGCGTCTCGTGATGCGGTGCAATGCGTCAGCTACAGCGGCGTCACCCTTGTTCCGGGATGCGACGGCAGCAGCTGCGACGGCGACACGCTTCTTCTCTGTGAGTCGTGCTTCCAGCTCCTTGCGACACGCAGTCCCTCAGAAGGCCCAAAACAGCAGCAGGCACTTCCAAGGAACTCTGGGGAGCTGGTTGTTGAAGTCTGTTGTCCCTGAGACTTCGGCAGGAGGCAAGCTCTTTTCCAAGCCCTTGGATATCCTTACACAAGTTGAATGAAAATGCACACAAGGCGTGAAGATCTTCCTGATGCGGCACGCTTCTCCGATGTTGCGAGAAGACTCGACTCGATGCGTCAGCTGCAGCGGCGACACCCTTGTTCCGGGATGCGATGGCAGCAGCTCCTACGACGGCACGCTTCTCCGTGGATACGAGGCGCTTTTCTTGATGCGGTGCAATGCGACAGCTACAGCGGCGACATCCAAGATGCGACTGCGACGGCGACACGCTTCTTCCTCGATTCGAGACACTTCTCTCAATGCGGTGCAATGCGACAGCTCCATCGGCTGCAACGGCGACACGCTTCTTCAGTGTTTACGGGATGCTTCTCGTGATGCGGTGCAATGCGTCAGCTACAGCGGCGTCACCCTTGTTCCGGGATGCGACGGCAGCGGCTGCGACAGCTCCTTGCGACACGCAGTCCCTCAGAAGGCCCAAAACAGCAGCAGGCACTTCCAAGGAACTCTGGGGAGCTGGTGGTTGAAGTCTGTTGTCTCTGAGACTTCAGCAGGAGGCAAGCTCTTTTCCAAGCCCTTGGAGATCCTTGCGCAAGTTGAATGAAAATGCACACAAAGTCCTTTCTCCTTTCTTTGGCAGTCAGGCAACCACTGCAGGCCAATCCCCCAAGCATCACTTTAGCTTAGGGATAGTCTCTCCTCAGTTTCTTCTGGTTCCACTCCTCAGCAAAGGTTTCTTCTTGTTTCCCAAAGTGATCTAAAGTTCTTGGGTTTGGGTCCCAATATTTATACTAAGATTCTCTTTGTTCTCTGTAGGCAGAGAGGCCTTTGCCTAGTCCAAACCAGTTCTGGTCAGTCCTGGAGCACTTTGTTTACATGACTCCTTCTTTCCTTTCAGAGAGCAGGGCAGAGACATCAGACGCACCACAGGAGGTGGAGCCAGCATTGTGGAGGGAAGGCACATCCCTATTCAGGTCCCAGGTACAACTCCTCCCTCCCATCTATATGCAGATCTCTATTCACCACTGGGCTGCCTTACACTGTCTCCTGGAATTCCCCAGCCCTGTCACTCAAACTCCAGACAAGGAATACACAGCCGGGCAGAGGCAGGTTTGAATGGTTAGACAAGAAAATACCTACTTTCTAAAAGTGGTATTTTTAAACACAATGTTAAAACCAACTTCACTAAAAGATGTATTTTATCATTCTGAGTTCAGGCATACTAAATCCGAATTTCTACCATGTTCTCTGAGTCAGTTAGGATTATAAGATGTAATAACCAAACTGCCCATTCTGGCCTATGGAGAACAGGTAGCCTTGCAATAGTGAAAAACGAAAATGGCTGTAATTCACTATTAGAACATGCCACACACACCAGGGCATATCCTACCTTATGCTTACAATGCACCCTGACCTTGGGCCTACCATAGGGGTGTCTGAAATGAAGAAAAGGGAAGGTTTAGGGACTGGCAAGTGGATGCACTTGCCCAGTCAGCATGACAGTACCAGACTGCATGCAGGCTCTGCAATGGCAGGCCTTAGACACACTTTTACAGGCTGCATCTGTGGGTGGTACAACCAGTGCTGCAAGCCCACCAGCAGTTGTTTGATTTACAAGCCCTGGGCACACTCAGTGCATTGTATTAGAGTCTGACAAGTAAACCAAACCAGCCAATCATGGAATCACTAATCCATACATCAATTTACAATAGGGAGAGCATATGCATTTTAGCACGGATCAACAGTGGTAAAGTGCCCAGAGTCATAAAACAGTCAACAACAGGTCAGAAAAAATATAGGAGGAAGGCAAAAAGTTCAGGGGTGATCCTGCGAAAAGGGCCATATAGTGGATCCTCGGTGAAAGACCTTCTTTTTCATGATGCACTGGAGAATATAATCTTAACCCCTTCCCCGCTCATGACGGAACCACTCCGTCATGAGCCACGTTGGCGGCCGCTCCTCCCACGCGGCGCTAATTCCCCGCCTGTGCGGCGATTAGCGCCGTGGGCGGAAACATGACGGAACCACTCCGTTATGAGCACAGCTCAACCGTGACTCATGACGGAGTGGCTCCGTCATGAGCACAGCCCCACCGCGCTGCCCCCAAACCCCCCCCAGGACTGCGGCGGAATTCCTGCCGCAGCCAAGGGGTTAAAGCATTGGAAGGATGTTGACAAACTGAATATTCCTTGGTTCCTTAATAAAAGGTATTTGATAGAGGATTTTGAGGAGAGGTTTCTGCAGATTCCAAAGATAAATTCTATTGTTTCATCCGTGACATCTTCAACCCATTATCCGCTGAAGAACCCACGTTATATGATCAGATTGATAGGAAAGTGGAATCAGCACTTAAAAGATCCTTTGCCAATTTTGATATTAGGGTTAGAGTCTATGCAGCTTATGCTTCCTCGATCCTTCTTAAAGACTTCCAGAGGCTCTTTGATTGCATTCAGGAAAAGGCATACGCCACAGCGATTTCAGCCATTATGGGGATACTAGCTGAATTCATGTTGGATGTGACTTTTGACAATCTGTTGGCTTCAGCTGCAGGGGCAGCTATTGCAAGAAGAAGAATCCTGTGGATGAGGCCTTAGAAGCCGGAAACCACTCAGAGGTCCTTAAAAGAAGCTTCCCTTCTATAGCATGAAGCTCTTTGGATGTAAGTAGCTTAATGATATTATGCAGAGTTCAGCTAAAGAGAAAAAGATATTGAAGCCTTTTATACTTTTTCAAGGGAAGAAATCTTTTATGCAGAAGCAAAATCAGCAGTGGCAGGAAGACAAACGTCCTTTTCCCTTTCGTGGCCTGGCTCATGCCCGGGGATCCGTGTTTGCTAACAAAGCCCGACCTCAAGGACTTTCAGATAAAAGACGCTGCTCACAAATGAAAATATGGCGGTGGGGGCCAGACTGAAATTCTTCCTTCCACAATGGATTTTTCATGTGACAGATCATTTGGTGCTCTTAACTGTTTGAAAGAGTCACCAAATCTCCTTCAAGCAGCGTCCGCCAATTCCAATGTTCAATGGGAATCCTTTCTCCTCCAACAGCACGAAGAGAGAAGCAATGCTGTCAGGCATCGAAAAGCAATTATTTCAGTCCTGACTCATCATGAGGGACAGGGGTTCTATTCAGCCGTTTCCTAATGTTGATAGCAGATGGATCATTCCAGCCAGTGTTGACCCTCAGAGCATTGAACAAGTGGGTACGTGTGGAAACTTTTCATTTGATCAAATTATAGTCAATCATATCGTTGATCAGGACAAGAGATGTTCTGGTGACGCTGGATCTTGAAGACACTTACTTCCATGTGCCCATTCATCCCAAGAGTCAACACTTTCTGAGTTTTTATGTGCAGGGGAGGCATTTACAATTTCATGCACTGCTGTTCGAATTATCCACATCACCGAAAACCTTAACAAAGCGATTATCTTTAGTTGATGCTGTTTTACAACTCAAAAGATTTTCTATATTCCCATACCTAGATGACTGGCTAATTTGTGCTCCCTCTTTTTCAACGGCTCAAGAGGCAATGATGGTGACACTTTGCCAATTGGGGTTCAAATTGAACATCCTGAAGTCGAACCTGTTGCCCGCTTAGACCAGACAGTTTATAGGAACGATATTAGATGCACAAAAGAGATCTGTGTCTCTCCCTCAAGACCGGATCAAATCACTTCAAAGCAATCTTTTGATCTCTATTAGCTCACTGTTCTGCAACAGCGAGATATTGGCTGATGCAGGTTTCACTTGAAGTCCCTCGTAAACCATCTTCTGGGTCACTGAGATCCAGGCAGAAGTTCAGGTGATTCCAGAAATAGTTCAGGATCTCAGTTGGTGGTTGCACACTCCTAATTTGGAGAAGGGGATTCCATTTCAGATGCCTCTTCCACTTTATTTGATGACAGATGCCAGTCTGTGGGGGTGGGGTGCAACCTTCCCACACTGGAAATGCATGGGGAAATGGTCCAAAGCTGGCAGAAGTCACTCATTCAACTAGAGGGAACTGGCTGCAGTACAGGAAGGAGTTACGTTTTTTCAGTCCCGGTTAGAAGGACAGAATATAGTAGTCTGAGTGGGCAATCAGGTGCTCCGTGCTACCTGAATCGACAGGGAGAGAAAAAATATCCTCATGTAAATTAGCTGGTGACACAAATTTGCTCTTGGGCGTGTTCCCATTTACTATCTTTGAGGGCAGTCTACATTCAAGGGAACTGACTTTTCATGTGGACAGCCTGAGCTGCAATTTGCATTCCTCGTTTTTTTACCATTTGGCAGTTCCACAGTTTCAACAGACATGTCAACTGTTTGGGTACCCATGGATAGACATGTTTGCATCTCCAGGGAACTCAATGCTACCTCCGGTTTTCTCAGAAGTCAACTGTCTGCAGGCATGGGAGGTGAATGTCACAGCAATCCCCTGGCCCCAGGGTTTCCTATATGCTTGCCAGTCAACTCCGATCCTCCCGAAGGTGCTTCAGAAGATTCGAGAGAGAGGGTGTTGGTGATCCTGATGGCTCCTTTTTTGGCCAAGGAGGCCTTAGTTCTTACTACTCATGAGCTTGCCAGGGGCAGGTTCCTCAAGTGTCCGGCTGTCCCATCCCCGTTACAGTTTCCAGAACTGTCTCCAAGCAAATTGGGACACCTCTGTCTAATGCTTGGGCCTTAAAAAGCAAACTCTGATTGATTTGGTTTCCTCCTCTCAATTTGCAGAGGAACTTCAACAGTCAAGGAAAGATTCTACGCGAGTTTCTTATACGAAACATTGGAATTCTTTTTTGATGTGGTGTTATTCTAAATCCCTACATCTCACTTCAGTAGATCTGTATCAGATTTTAGAATTCTTAAGAGAAGGTTTTCTTTGGGATCTGGCTCCATCAGCTTGAGCGGCACAGTGGCAAGACATTAGGGCATTTAGGGGAGTGGGTGAAGAGTTGGCCTCTTTAAGCCCTTTGGTCTGCAGATTAATGAGAAATTTCCATTTAAGGAAGCCGATAACTTCAGCTGGGGTTTCATCTTTGGACTTGCCCTCTGTGTCAAGATGCCTACAGTGTGAACCTTTTGAGCCCTTAGAACTGATTCAAATGATTTGGTTGACAGCTAACATGGCCTTTATACAGGCAATCACTTCTGCAAAAATAGGTGCAGAGCTGGAGTCCCTAATGATATTGTTCAAGTAACGTAAGATATTACCAGACAGAGTGGTTCTACAGCCAGACCAAAAATCCATTTCCAGAGTAACTACAGGTTTAATCTAGAACAGGAAATACTTTCGCTGGTCCTTAGTGGGACGATCAGCAGCACAATCTCTCTTCACTTGATGTGAGAAGGGTTCTTTTGTGCTATTTACAACTTACTAGTGAGTTTTGATCCTCAAAGGCACTTTTTGTGTCTTTTGGGAATGTGGGAAGAGAGGAGAAGGTTTCCGTATTTACCCTGAGTAGATGGATTAGGCAGTCAGTTTCACAGGTTTATAAACCTGTTGGAGAATGTCCACCTTCTCAGATCCACTGCTGTTCTAATAGATTTGTTTCTGCATCATGGAATGAGGTGGGTGGAGTTCCCATTCATGAAATTTGCAGGGCAGCTACCTGGGCCTCCCATCATACATTTGTCAAGCATTACAGGTTAGAAGTGATGAATGAAACATCTGGTAATTTTGGTGTAAATGTTGTTAGCACTGAAATGCAGTCATTGTTTTTGGTAATAAACTGTACTAGCATCAAAAGGTAGTGCAGAATGTTATGTTTGTAGCTTGTGAAAGATTCATATGACACTCGCACTGATGAGCTAAGCTAAATTAGTTTGTTGCTGGAAGCAGACCATTTTTGCACCAGTAGATTGATGTAACTGATGACTGCACAATCGCACAGATATGGAAGGCCTGATAGCATGTATTGCGCCCCTTCAGAGTGCTGGAGTTGCCGTGGTAAGTAATCTTTGTTTTGCCATCAGGGCCACATGGCAGGCGGGTGATAGGTCGCGTCACTGTCAGTCTCCGACCTTGTTTTCTAAAATCATAGCAGGCCATCAGTATTCATGGCAATGTGCTTGGTTTACCCTATTGTCACTGAAAGATAAGTTGTCCTCCCCTCTCCAACTCTCACGTATCCTCCCGCCCCTCTCATCTAAGCCGTGTCAGTTGTCGGGGGAGGGTTGATAAAAGAAACCCTTAATACCAGATGTCACTCCATATGTATGTGCCGTTGGCCAGCGCAGAGAACCTGAGGGCTGAGGGGGGGGGGGGGGGTCGAGTGCTGTTCGGTCGTGATGGGGACACGCCACGGTGATGTGCCTTCGCGCGCTACCCTTGTTCATTACTGAGCCCCCGTGAACCCCCCCACAGAATTTGAATTCTCTCTTGTACCGAGAGCTAGGAGACACTCTTTCATCATCATCATCAAATAACTTTATTTCGAATCCAAAGAGGAGTCATAAAAGTATACACATATAATAAAAACAGTACACACATATTAAAAGAGATACCCAAAGATCCAAAATACAATTAAAAAAAAAAAAAATTAAACAGTGCGTTAAAAATAACATATAACTGGTAAATCCATTATAAAAAATTATCACTCGCTAACTTCAGTAACGGTTTCTAATGGCAAGGGCCGATCTAATAAAACTCAATACAGCATTACAAATACTTGGGGTGGACAAGGATAATAAATGTTCATAGGCCTCTCTGTAAAAACTGGAACCAAAAGATACCAAGACTGGTTTAAGAAATCTATTTCTTGGAGCATTATACAATGCACAGAATAAAATACAATGAATGGTGCTTTGCGAAACGCTGTTATTACAAGGGCACAAAGGCAAACTCTTGAACCACCCCCTTGCTTTGGAAATGCAAGTAAGAAATGTAAAGTGCTAATACGAAACCTTGTCAGATAGAAACGCCATTGCGAGTGAGTAATGCAAGATAAATAAAATGGGCAAGACAGCTTACCCCTCAGGTACAGTTGATGCTTGCTAGAATGTAAAGTGCCAAGGTTATGACGGTAGGCATTTTTTATCAGGGGCTTAAAGTCCTTACCAATCTGGTCTGGGCTATCAAATATATTATTTAGCCCAATCTTATAAAAAGTATCCCTAACATACAAAAGCCAAGGAATCTTCATACAATGGTCAAGTTTAAGACAGTCCTGCAAAATTTCCTGTGATAGTTTTAAATCTTCAGACTGCCAAACTTTAGCCCATAACAATAGGGGAGACACATGTATGATATCGCTGAGATACTCAATGCCCACCTCCCCATGACAAAAATTATTCAAGGGTCCCAATGGAACGGCTAGGAGACGCTTAATAAAAGTATTCTCCATAACCTGTAACTTTCCAGTATTATGAGAACCCCACACACTCTTTCGTTGAGAAAGGTAACAGCAGGTGGAGTTCGCTCTTTGGTCTGTAAGCTTTGAGTAAACGGGTTAGATTAGTGACAGGTGTGTGTACGTCCTGTTCTGGGACACATCAGTGCTAGGTGAGGGCACCTGCGCACAGGGGAAGCCGATAGCGGCGCGTCCCTTTTAAACAGATCCCGGGGCTCGAGCCTGTGCCTGTTTAGCCCCAAATCTGTATAGATCAAAGCAGTAATTGAAATGGAAAAATAGAAGTGCAGGTACTCTGTAGCAGAGTACCTGCTTGTTTCTGAGAAGTGCCAGTACTCTCCAATTAAAAGTATAGTATTTCTCCTGAAGGTGCCGGTACTTTCCCACTCAAAATAAAAAAGTGCCGGTAATCCGTATCAGACAGTACCGGCCCATTTAAAGCACTGGGTCAAAGAGATGGAACGAAAATATGACAGCAAGCGGTATTGGTAATACCTTTCAATTGTAATTATAACTTGGATTTGCATGGCAATTCAATCGCCCTAAAACCTCTGTGACACTACTTTATTGGGACAGACAGTAGACTTTAACATGCCTAATGAATGGATGGTGTTGTCAGAGGCTAGTAGGGAAGGAGGCGCTAAGTCTGGGCATCTAGTTTAAGCTGCAGTCTCTCTGCACAAGCCCGTGCATCACCCGGCTCTAGAGGGGCACAATCTACTTTGTCATTTGCTTGAATCTTTCTTCTTGGATGGAAACTTTTAACATGAAGACACCGATGATTTTAACCGAGGCTTTTACGGTGGTAGGAGAGTCGCTGCTCAGATATGAGTCCTTCTTGCACAGTTTTGAAAAAGTCATTTTTTGGGGGGGAGAAACTTTATCATACTAGAAGTTTGTTGTGTGCATATTTTTATGGATTGCTATCGTTCTTCCATTTAAGTACAACACAAGCTTCAGCTGGATCTAGGACATTTCAGAGCAGTCACCATCACGTGCTAAGCGCCGAGAACTGTCCCCGCATTTGGTTACCCACCAGGTATCTATGGCAGCCCTCCACCACCCACATACCTTATTTTATGAAGAGCGGCCTGTCCCTTGTTTGTGGGGGACAGTTTGTAACTTGGATGTGTACCAGCTTCCACAGCTCGCCACCTCCTTTATTTTTTGTACAGGTGGTTCCCCTGGGCCTGCAGTTTGAATTTATTCTTCATAGGGGTGACCCATCGTACTCTCGGTTACCAGGGTGCCCCCCACAACCCATGATTTTTCTCCCCTTTTTAGGTCTCGCCTGAGCGCTTGCGCATGCGCTAGCTCAGGCGAGACCTTAAGTATGCAGGTTTTCAAAGTGCTACAAGAGAGGCTTTTGCTGGCCTAAAGCCGTGCACAGGCCATCTGGCTTTTTGTAATGGCTCATTAAGCCTTACAGCGCGTGAATCCCCTCCCCTCCCTTCTCCTACTCCTTCCTCGTCAGCTTCATTTTCACTCCTCTCGCGCATCTGTCTTTTTCTTTTGCCTGTTCCTTTCTCTCGCTGTGAGAAAGTGGCTCTGTATATACTGTTCCCCAATAGGTACAGTGTGTACAAAGTCCACAGTCCCCAGAGGTTTGGCAGAGGCTAAAGTTAGATATAACCTTACTCTCTAAAGTGGTAGCTTGGTCGAGCAGTAAGGCAGTATCAGAGGACAGTGTAAAGCATTTGTTGCACACACTCAGTCAGCAAATGGTCTCACACACTCAATAACTGAACTCTAGGCCAATGGTTTATATATAAAAAATATATGTTTGTTTTATTTTAGAACCAACAATATGTATCAAAATATACTTTCTCAGAATGAGATGCTTTAGGTAAATACTTTTGCAATATGCAATTGGATTTTGTAGAGAGTTACAGGTTGTTGCAATAGGCAACACAATTTCAAACACAATAATGCATTGAGTTCAATGGAAGTTTTAAGTTATTTGCAATAGATTACTTTCAGGATTACTTTTGTAATTCCAGGACTGGATCCTATATTCTGTCCTGGGTCAGTTCTTAGAAACAAGTGATAAAAGTCGACTTAGTTGCTGTTATGATTTTTAGGCAATATTTTGCTATTTTAAAAGTTGACAGAAGAAATTTCATAGAAAACAGTCAATGATTCCTGCTCCGGCCCATTTTCGTATCCGTCAATTATCTACAAGAACCCACTCTGGTCGGACGGAACTTTTTACTTGCCCAATAGCGTGGAGGGAATAAACACAATTATCAAAGAATGCTGTCCGTAATTTGTCATAATCAAGGACTCGAGACTTAATCTCTTGGCTCTCTGGCTTTTATTATCAACATAAAAATTTGAAGATACAAACTCCTCAATACGAGGCACAACAAATACATAGGCACTAACACAAATGCTACTCTACGAAGAATCCGCATACGACTAAAAATAACTAAAAGCACAATTTCTAAAAGCATGAGGTAGAAAACTACCAAGCCAATGTCGATATTAGGGACACTGGACCATACCATCTCTGTCCCTACTCTGTACTAGATGTCATCCCTACTTAGCAATCCCTTGAGACCCTCAAATCGAGAAAAGGTGTCAGAGTGAAACTTCCTAAGAAGTCTTCACTTGGAGAGCTTGATCTATAAAATGCCCCCTCTAGCTCCTCGCCTAACTCTTCTCTGCTCTGTTCTGAGTCCACCCTCGGGGCGCTTTCCCTAATACAGAACCCCAAATCCCAGAACACGCCCTTTTGCACCTCCTCTCCAGCCGGGTCGTCTTTCAGTAATTTTCCATTGAGCGCTGTCCAGTTCCATCGTCCATCAGCTTGGCCTTGAGTCCCAGACACCGTCCGCACTAGGAGTTACGATTGGCACATTCCAATGCACTCCTTCCTCTGGCTTTAACTACATAAGTCAATTCGTGAACAAAGAACTTCTCTACTAATGAAGCAACTGTCCTTGCACCTGGAGTGAGATCATGGAATGCAGACATACTTCACATCTTTTAACTTTGCAATTTACTACAGCCTAAAACCTCTACTGGAATAAATCCTTTTGGCCTATTGCCCTCAGCTAACATTAGAAAATAACAGGCCTTTCTCCTCAACGATATATGTGAATTCTGGCCACTACTCGGTTTCACAAGCATGCCTAAATCAAGCTATTGACATTTACGTCTTCCCTTTCATGTATGTTTAAGCAATCTACATGAACGTTTTCTAGGTTACACATTTAACGTCACATTGCGTTTATATAAACTAAAACTCTATGCATTTCTCTAAATACATTCACAATACGCTTATACATTGCTAACACTTCTAAATTAAATCGATACCTTATACATTTCGTAAACATTTCGCACACAAAATACCTGAGTACACATTTGATTATATGCGGGTGCCAACTAACAGTCAATTTTCAACCTTTTAAACGCTACATCAGTTCCCCCCTTTGATGACATCTGTCATCACACCATTACAATCTCCCTTCTTTAGAACTGATTTAAACAGTACTTGTCATTGCTCTGCCATGTCGAACTCCCTCCATTCTCTTAAGACTCTCATATTGTTGATCCTGAAATTTCGCCATTCTCTGCTCATTTGCTCTAAGAGCTCTTTCAACCTTGCCTCCTTGATACCACTTCCAAGCTTTCACACATCCCCACAAACAAATCACACAAACCACAGCAACGATAATTGGCTTCAATACCGATCCAAGAAATCCCCTCCCCAAATTTGCTAACCATGTTCCCACTCTACCAAATCCCTGTCCAATCTTTTCCCACACATTCTCCTCCGTCAAATCCATAATTTCCTTGTGAATAGTTGTGATGTTGTCTATGTACTTCCCCAACTCCTTCGTATTGTTTGGAATATATGTGCAGCATTCTTGAACCTTCAATAATTTGCATACCCCGCCCTCTTTAGCTAATAACACGTCTAACGCAAGGCGATTCTGCATAACCATATTCCGTATCGACAACATCTCTCCAGTCACCAACAACAAGGATCTCGCCGTATTCATAGACAGCTCATCAACTACTGTCGCCAACCTTCTGATCTTCACGTCATTCAAAACCACACCCATACTAGGTATCATTGCTCCATATAGATAACCAATCATTGCACCTGCATTTACAGTCCTACGTCTTCTAGAATGTTGTCTCGTCTCTAACAGCTCCAAGTCCTCCGTGTGATAAATCTTCGGGAATATAATAGCCAAATAACATATGCCATACCAATTTGCAGGCAATCTTACATAAGCATTCTTCCCACATACATAATACACTGTCGGAATCACTTGTACTGCACCTTGCATAAAGTTCTTAACAGAAGTCTCCATAGTGAAGGTCTGGGAACAAGTGCTATGTCCCACTGGAACCTTCTCTGTAGCTGATTGAGGATGTCCAATACACAAATTCCCTTTCTGCGCTTCATCTAATGCAATTGGTCCATAGCTTCCCTTGGACTTGTGAGATTTCTCCTCATCTGTCCAATCTACTGAACTATCTACGGTGTCTCGAGCCTGGGTCAACTTTCTATATCTGTCCTCTACCTGGTCAATGAATTTCTTCTCCGTTTCGGACAATGCACATGTCAGGTTATGCCTGTGAGCATGCGCAGTATCCAACTTCACAGTTGGTCTAAAATACTTCAGGAGTCTATCCTCTTTCTTATAATAGTCGTACTTATTCAAATGCTTGATTGCTGGAACTTCAGGAAGTACCGTATCAAAATTTGAAAAGAAATACTCCAACTGCCTCCTGTCGTAAAATAAACTAAGCAACAAACTACAGGAAATCCCATACGTCAATGGGAGATGATGATACTTGATACCTTCATCTACTGAAGCAGGCAACTGCATACAGACATAGCAATCCTTCACATCCATCGCATCAACATACTCGTACAACAACTTCGCATAAGCATTGAGTTTAAAATCACCCTTTGACAAATCCATGTGGAGTCTACGATCCTCCCTTAACTCTGATGTTCTCTGCTCTCTAAAATTGACA
Organism: Triturus cristatus; assembly: GCF_964204655.1. Lineage (NCBI taxonomy): Eukaryota > Metazoa > Chordata > Amphibia > Caudata > Salamandridae > Triturus > Triturus cristatus. The sequence goes on along the minus strand of NC_140579.1, from coordinate 556,900,837 downwards.
CCTCTCTGTCAGTGCTCCCTGAACCTCCCCCTCCTGCCTGTGGGCCACCATGTACGAACTTATCACTACTGCAAATATAGTGGCTATCACTACTCCTACCAATGTGCCTACTATTAATCTAGCCCTACGATGTGTGTTTGCAGGATCTGCCATCTTCGGAATATACTCAATGTTCAATACAGTCTCTGGAATGATAAGTCTCTTTCTCATTAATGTCTCTTTTGCGAACTTTGGCAGACCTCCCTAACTTTCTTCGTTCTACAACGGAAGGTCCCTAATTTTTTCTTCTTCCACTCGGGTCTAGGTTATCTTCTTTTTCCCTGCTTTACAACTCTCCTGAATCAGTCCAGAATAACTGCTGGTCCCAACAGTTCTAGGACCCCCTGCAATATTTCGAGTTTAAGAATGGTCAGTTCTTGTGGAGCTGGCACAACTGTGAACGTCGGGAAATCCAAAGTATCCAAGATCATACCACGAATGATGCTTAGAAATGGTGGATTCGGGATGTTGATGATCAGGATGGTCAGGATTCCATCGATCTCCAGTCCTGGAATTCTCAGCAGCACTTCCACTCTCGGAAACGGAGCACTGCTGATCAATGTCATTGATCGCAATTGTCCCGTGCTCGGTAACCCTGGCATCAGTCACTGGATATGCCCACTCCGGTGAAGCGTACTTCTGACTTGGCACTCTAGTCCTCTTTGACCTTCTCAGAGTACCTTGAGGGTGCTCCTCATCGCTCGATTCTGCTTCTGGCTCCTCCGAAACGGGTGCAAGATCTGTGCTCGGTGCCAACCTCAGGTTTACCCGTTTCTGTCTTGCGGGCCAAACCCTTTCTGCTTCTGTGGCACCTCTGATCTCTCCCGCGACCCCCTGTGCACTGCTCTCTCCTTCTTCGGCAGAACTCGATTCTGTACTGCCCACGGCACCTCTTACTTCTTCCCCTGTTTCTGGTTCTGGGCTTCTCTCACGTTCTCCTTCAGCTTGATTCAGTGCACCACAGCTGCTTCAGCAACCCTTACAGCTTGACTTGCCCTCTCAGATGGCTCGGCCACCTCAGCTGGGTTTTCGTTCTCGAGAGGGGCTGTATCTTCTAAGGGTGCTGGAACTCTGCGGGTATGGGAAGCATGCACCCAGTTCGGTAAACCTCCACACTTTACTGCTGTGTTCGTGATGAGGATCACTTGAAACGGTCCTCGCCACCTAGCATCCAGGCAGCTCTTCCTCACGTGCTTGCGAACCAGGACCCAATCGCCTGGACATAGGTCGTGGCACAGGACACTCGCAGCTGGAACCGTTGCTGTCTGCACCTGCTGAGACACAGAACGGACCACGTCAGCAAGGCCTTTACAATAGTCCAGGATCATATCATTAGTGATATTTATCAGAGCAGTGGCAGGTATTGCAGGCAAACGCATCGCCCTCCCCATAAGGATCTCATGGGGTGACAATCCAGTCCTTCTATCAGGCACACTTCGGAGGCTCATGAGAACTAAAGGTAATGTGTCGGGCCATTTCAGGGAGGTTGCCGAACACACTTTTGCCATTCGAGCTTTTAAAGTTCCATTCACTTGCTCCACTATTCCTGAAGCTTCTGGTCTATAGCTGCAATGTAACCTCTGATCTATATTTAGAGCGGCACAAAGCAACTTCATGACTTCACTGTGGAAATGAGTTCCTATCTGATTCCAAAGAGGTCGGGAAACCGTACCTTGGAATGAGTTCTCTCAATAATAATTTTGCTACCGTAAGTGTGTCACATCTGCGTGTAGGGTATGCCTCCACCCACCTGGAAAAGACACATACTATGACTAATATGTACCTCAACCCATTACACTTCGGCATTTCAATGAAATCCAGCTGCATCCTATTGAAAGGTCCACCTGACCTTCCTATGAGACTCAACGTCACAGCTGTCCTCTTTCCTACATTCATCTGTTGACAAGTGACGCACCTCTGGCACACGGTTTCGGCCACCGCCCGAAACTTCGGGTTGTACCAAGTTTGGCGAAACACTCGCATCATTGCGTCTCTACCAAGATGTACGGCACCATGTATCAACCTCGCCATGGGATTCAACAAACATTCTGGCAACACCGCTCGTCCATCATTCGAAACCCATATATCCACATCTCTTTTCTCACATCCAGCTCGTATCCAGCTGTCTCGTTCCTGATCCGAAACCCCTTCCTGAAGCTGTTTCAGTTCTTCCCATGAGTCTGCCATTGCTAACATCTGATCATACACCGTTTTCTCCTCGGTTTCCACAATGTGGTTCTCCTTGTAATTACATCCCTGTTCTGCACAAAACCGGGCAACTTCGTCAGCATAATTATTACCCAGTGAAACAAAATCATTTCCCTTAGTGTGTGCAGAACATTTAACAACAGCAATTTCATCAGGACCTTGCAATGCTTCAAGCAATTTTCGCACATAGTCACCATTTCTAATGGGTGAACCTGAAGACGTCATGGACCCTCTCTGGGACCATAGCTGTCCAAAGTCATGAACCACACCAAACCCATATTGGCTGTCTGTGTAAATAGTTACACAAATCTTATCAGCTGCCAAACAGGCACGAGTCAAAGCAATAAGCTCAGCCACCTGCGCGGAGTGTACTCCTTCTAAACAAGCGGCTTCAACCACCCCCGTGATGGTGCATACAGCAAACGCTGCTCTCAATCGACCGACACTGTCTCTTAAACATGAACCGTCCACAAAGAAAATCTCATCTAAAACTGGGAGCGGTTCATCAACAATGTCTGGTCTCGGTTTGGTGCATAGTTCAGTCACATCGAGACAATCATGGTCCTCACAATCTTCATCATCATCTACATTTGGGACAGGTAACAATGTAGCAGGATTTAAAACAGCACACCTCTTCAATATCACATTATCGGCTGCAAGGATGACTTGTTCATAACGAGTCAACCTATTATTCGTGAGGTGCTGTGTTTTAGTCCTAGTCATCAACAGTTCAACAGAATGTGGCACATGTACAGTAAGGGGATGTCCCATCACAATGCTCTCGCATCTCTCGATGCTGACACCTGTTGCAGCAACGGATCTGAGACATCCGGGCAACGCAGAAGCTACTGGATCTAAGGTAGCTGAAAAATAGGCAACTGGTCTACGGACACCTCCATGATTCTGAGTTAACACTGCTAATGCGCAACCTTCTCTTTCTCAGCAGAATAATGCGAATGCCTTGTTGTAATCCGGCATTCCCAACGCAGGAGCGCTACATAAGGCTTCTCTCAGCCTCAGAAATGATTTCAAACAGTCGTCGTCCCATGGTACCGGATCACTTACGTCCTTTCGCGTCAGCCGCTGTAAAGGCTTCGCTTCAAAGGAAAAGTTTGGGATCCACTGGCGGCAATAACCCACCATTCCCAAAAACATTCTAATTTCCCTCTGCGTCGAGGGAACTGGCATTCTCAGAATCGCATCAATGCGATCTGGAGACACCTTTCTTTTACCCTTCTCAATTATGTGCCCCAAATACTGTACCTCAGGCAAACAGTATTGCAGCTTGTTTGGGGACACCTTGTGACCATTTTCTCCCAGAAAATTCAACAACGCAATCGTATCAGTTCTGCAAGCGTCTTCTGTTTCCGACGCAACAAGCAGATCATCAATGTATTGCACTAAAACAGAGTTTTGTGGCAACACGAGACTTTCAAGGTTTTTCTTCAAAAGTTGATTAAAAATCGATGGACTCTCTGTATACCCCTGTGGGATACGACACCACGTTAATACACAGTTCTCTAGCCTAAATGCAAAAAGAAAACTGCTCTCTTCATGTAGGGGAATCGAAAAAAATGCTTGACACAAGTCAATCACTGTGAACCATTCAGCTTCACATGGGATCTGAAACAGGATCACAGATGGATTCGGTACCACTGGACAACATGGAACGACTATGTTGTTTATTTTTCGCAAATCTTGCACTATCCTGAACTTCCCACTTGGTTTCTGCAGTCCCATAATGGGCGAATTGCATGGACTACCCATGATTTCCATCAGTATTCCCTGCTTAATCATGGACTCGATCACAGGTTTAATCCCTGCAATCGTCTCAGGGGATAATTTATACTGAGGGGTTCTCGGGAACTCCGCATTTGGCTTGATCTGTATCCTCACTGGATCCACTCCTCTGACTAAGCCAATCTCCTCTCCACTTAGGTCCCACACATCGATGGACACTGAGTCCCTCAAATCAAGTGGAAGCTCCTCCACTGTCAAAGCTGGGTACATTTCCACACACACCCGCTGATTCGCAACCTTAAAGGTCGCGTCATCATCCCTTGTCTGTACCTCTACTCCTCTCGGGGTACAGTAAATTGTGCAATTGAGCTTGCACAACAAGTCTCTCCCCAATAAACAAACAGGACTAGAATCGCACACCACGAACTGGTGTTGATCCCTAAAATTTCCTATCCTAACTGGAATCGGTTCTGTCAAAGGGCTAACTAGCCTCTTATTCGCCACCCCAACAACCTGTATACTTTCCCCAGAAAGGGCTACACCCGGAACTACTGCCGATCTTATAGTCGACCTAGTAGCCCCCGTATCGACCAAAAAGGTAGTAGGGTGTCCGTCAAGCTCTGCTTCCACAAAGGGTCCTCTATGATCTACCTCTAAGATGGCCCTAAGTATGCAGTCATCGTCTTGGCTTAAACTTAACTGGGCCAGCAAATCTGTATCCTTCTCCTCGCTTACTTCAAACATGGGCATCTGCAAATAAGTTCGAGCTCCCTGCTGTATGTTCTGTATCCTGGGTGGCTGGGGAACCTGCACCTGCGGGACGCCTGTCCCCCCTTTCATCATTCTCGGTGTAGTCACCGCCTGTACCTGTTCCGCCCCAGGGACCTGAGCTACTCCTCCCTCCGTCTGTGGCTGATTCCAGGGGTTCAGGGGACACTCGCGTCTCCAGTGTCCCACCTGGTGACACTGGTGACAAGCAGTCGTCCTTTTCAGTATCGCTACATCCATGCCAGTCCTAGGGTCTATAGGCCTTGGCCTCCCCTGCCCCTGTACGTTCGGATTTCCTACTTGATAGTTTCCCTGTCTCCTTACCACTGGTCCCCCATTCGGCGGCCCCTGCGCGGCTTGCATCTGAATAAACAACAAATTGTCCTTTAGCTTTTTATGTTTCGATTCAATCTCGTCCGTGCAGTACCTGGCGTACCGTAAGATTTCATCCACGGGCTTATTCTGCCAACAGATCAAATGCTGCTGTATCATGAGACTAACCTCTGGCTTCAAACCCAACACAAACTTAGAAACAAACTGTCCCATATCTTTCGTTTCCAACTCGTCTAGGCCACTGTACTGCTTAAAAGCCTTCAAGAGCCTCTCGTAAAACTCATGTACTGTCTCCTTTGGTTCCTGCACTGTCCTGTCTATTTTCACCCAATCAATGTCTTGCGGTAAAACCTTCGATTTCAACCAGGTAATTACCTTATCATACAGCCTCATCACCGCTGGCGACGGACCATTTGTAATCATGTTCCTATCAGGCTCATAGTCCGGCCAATCAACGGCAACCTTACATGCGTTCCACAAATCTCCCGGAACCACAATGTCAAATAAGGTATTTAGATCGATCCATAATACCTTCGAAATCTTAACAAAGCGCTCAACTTGCTTGTACCACTCTGCAGGCTTCTCCCTGAGCCTGGGAAAATCATTCGTAAATGATGCCAAATCACCCCTGCTCCATGGTACATGCACATATCCCCCATTCGCCACTTCCCTCAAAGGGAAGGTCTTTGCCAGTGTCAACCCTCCACCCGGAGTTCCTCCTTCCGCTCCCTTAGGGCTCTTTATCTTAGACCATTTCTCCTCCCATTTATCAAGCATCAGCCATACTCGCATGGCTAGAATCAGTTCTCTGGTATGTGACCTTAATCCAACAACCCTTTTCTCCTCCAACACCCGCTCAGTATAATGCATCCTATGACTTCCTTGCAACGTCCTAGTCTTGGATAAATCCACCTCATATTCCTTCTCCAATCCCCTTAATTTCTCGTGTGCAATTCGTGCTTTACGAGTCACATCTTTCGCTACAGAGAACAGCTCATCCGGGTTGTATGTTACTATTCTCTCAAGAGGTAGACTTCCATATATTATTTCATCTACCTCTGCCTTGAGCCTTACTATGTCTATCATCCCTGCTTTTAAAGCTCCTCTCAACACCTGACAACTTGCTCCATGTCTCTCGTCATATTCACATTCCGGTTCCTTCTCTCTACTCTCTTCTGGTGCTTCCATAAGAGCAGAACGACTCATAAAATTAGCCCGATCTCTCTCCGATTGGACCGCATTTGGGTTCTGATGCCTCTCTGATGGTACCCACGACCTTAAATCTGATTTCGACTCCATCAGATTTCTCGGCCTCACTGGTCTCTGTTCCTCTTCACCCCTAGATGTATCTGACACCGCTACCAATGGTGTACTCCATTGTACAGGGCTTGGAGGTCGGGCCGTTGCGCCCTCCAACCCACTTTCCACGCTTTCCCTCCTCGTTCTTTCAGCTACCCGTTCGGACCTCTCCATTTCCTCCGATTCTGGACTATAAATCAACACAATTGGTCCAATGGTAACCGGTACCCTCAGTGCATCCGGTAACCTCATCTCTCTCTCGATCCTCCCACTAGCCTCGGACTGACTCCGCGAACTCTCTGTTCCGAACGAGACCATCCCTTCTACTCGAGTCTCGGGTTGAATTGTTACCCTTCTAGTTTCCCCTCTCTCACCCCACCTGTCCTCTGACTCTTCTGGGTTGTAAGGAGGTGGTCTCTCCTCCAACATTCTTTCCAATACTCCATCATCAGAATCACTTTCCTCCTCCTGTGCCTTCACATGCCTTATCCCCGTCGAATCTATTAATAAGGGATACAGTTTCTCTTCCTCAATTGCCTGCACTCTCCATCTTTTCTCCGCTGCATCCCACTTGGCATCCTGGAATGCCCTGATCGATTTTCTCACCCTTTCCTGATTCCTTCCCTTTTCTTTATCATGCGCTGCTCTAATCCATGCATGTAGTGCTTCGAACTGTGTTGGCCTTGGCAAGGGTCTTAAGGACGCCATCACAGACTTCAGCTGATACAGCACCGCTAGTCTGAATGAGCCGTACCTCGGGAAAGCTAGTTCCCCTTCACTTTGTGTAATCTTATGCCAATTCTCGATCCAAACTATGGTATGTAATCCCACATTCTTTGCCATATAATGTGCTGGGGTATCCTCGGGAGAGGCTTCTTCTCCCTTCCGAGTAACCACATGCTTGTCGCCTCTACACAATTCTCGCAAAACCCTAAGACACTTCATGACGAACAAGTTCGATCTCGCGCTCTGTTTACTTCTTGCTCTTAAATCCTCCAATAACAGCGTGACTCACACCAACCGGCCTATCACAGCGCGACACTCTCTGACGTCACCTTCCTCCGTTCGCAGCAGTTCCCTTCACCAGACACGTTTCACGCCTACTCTCGTCCCATTCGTACACTGAAATAACCGATTAAGTTACTTCTCTGGCTGTCCGTCCACAGCCTTTGACTGTTCGTCCACAGTCTCTCGACCTTGTTGACCTCGATTGGTGACCGTCTGCCCCCGTCCGGCCAGACAGATCGCCCCTGATAGGTTACTAACACTCCGATCCACACGCCACAACCCACGACCAGCGTTAAGTTGCCATACACACACACGTTCGCTCCCCCTATCTCGGTCCAGGTGATCGATGGTACCTCACGATCTCCTTTGGGTGGTCAACAAAATCTATCTCAGGTGTCTTCTACACCACAACTCCCGGGCTCGCGCGCTCACAGCCTGATCTCACAATCACTCGACATACACATCAACTCCGCAAGACATCACACAACAACTCAACACCGCAACCTACAACATCTCATTTGGTCATACTCACTCCTGGAACTGCTGCTTCCTGCCGCACTGCTACTCGCCGTCGATGCTCATCTGCCGCCGTCGTCTCCCGCTCACCATCTGATGATTCACCATCCCCTATCGTCTATGGGCCTCAAGGATCACTTATCCTTATCTAATCTAATCGTCCCTCGCTATCGGAAGTAACCATCCTCTGCTACCAACTGCTCCGGCCCATTTTCGTATCCGTCAATTATCTACAAGAATCCACTCTGGTCGGACGGAACTTTTTACTTGCCCAATAGCGTGGAGGGAATAAACACAATTATCGAAGAATGCTGTCCGCAATTTGTCATAATCAAGGACTCGAGACTTAATCTCTTGGCTCTCTGGCTTTTATTATCAACATAAAAATTTGAAGATACAAACTCCTCAATACGAGGCACAACAAATACATAGGCACTAACACAAATGCTACTCTACGAAGAATCCGCATACGACTAAAAATAACTAAAAGCACAATTTCTAAAAGCATTAGGTAGAAAACTACCGAGCCAATGTCGATATTAGGGACACTGGACCATACCATCTCTGTCCCTACTCTGTACTAGATGTCATCCCTACTTAGCAATCCCTTGAGACCCTCAAATCGAGAAAAGGTGTCAGAGTGAAACTTCCTAAGAAGTCTTCACTTGGAGAGCTTGATCTATAAAATGCCCCCTCTAGCTCCTCGCCTAACTCTTCTCTGCTCTGGTCTGCTCTGTTCTGAGTCCACCCTCGGGGCGCTTTCCCTAATACAGAACCCCAAATCCCAGAACACGCCCTTTTGCACCTCCTCTCCAGCCGGGTCGTCTTTCAGTAATTTTCCATTGAGCGCTGTCCAGTTCCATCGTCCATCAGCTTGGCCTTGAGTCCCAGACACCGTCCGCACTAGGAGTTACGATTGGCACATTCCAATGCACTCCCATGTCTGGCTTTAACTACATAAGTCAATTCGTGAACAAAGAACTTCTCTACTAACGAAGCAACTGTCCTTGCACCTGGAGTGAGATCATGGAATGCAGACATACTTCACATCTTTTAACTTTGCAATTTACTACAGCCTAAAACCTCTACTGGAATAAATCCTTTTGGCCTATTGCCCTCAGCTAACATAAGAAAATAACAGGCCTTTCTCCTCAACGATATATGTGAATTCTGGCCACTACTCGGTTACACAAGCATGCCTAAATCAAGCTATTGACATTTACGTCTTCCCTTTCATGTATGTTTAAGCAATCTACATGAACGTTTTCTAGGTTACAAATTTAACGTCACATTGCGTTTATATAAACTAAAACTCTATGCATTTCTATAAATACATTCACAAAACGCTTATACATTGCTAACACTTCTAAATTAAATCGATACCTTATACATTTCTTAAACATTTCGCACACAAAATACCTGAGTACACATTTGATTATATGCGGGTGCCAACTAACAGTGAATATGACGCACCCCTACAATTTTCAACCTTTTAAACGCTACATCATTCCCTATGGAAGAAAATTCAAGTTGCAGGTATAGTATGTTCTCGTCACTTTTGTAATCTAGTACTGGGTGCCTAGACTCAGTACTGGGGCCTCTATCTAAAACAGGTAAGTAATTACGTTTTCACAGTTTGTACGATTTTTAAAGAATATTTGAAGTTTGCAAAAATCGACAGAAGAAATTTCACAGAAAAACAGTCAATGATTTCCTATGGAAGAATATTGGGTTACTGGTAAGTACGGTTGTGAATATTTTTCAGGGTCAGTACTGGGTACCAAGATCCAGCACTGGGGTCTCACCTAATAGCAGGTGAGTATTTTCGTTTTCGTTACTCGGCTGATTTTTGGTGAATATTTTAAGTTTTGAAAACTCCACACTTGGAAGACATTTAGGAGAAAATTGAGTTATCGGCTATCAGGTAAGTACTCGACTGGCAAAGTTAAGGTTCTGGGCACAGACTCAGGGGTCTCCCAGGGTCAGGTAGGTACAGTTGTTACACCCTCAGCGGCACAGGGGCAGCCGGGTGCAGAGTGAGTTAGGCCCAATGTTATCCTATGCGAGGCAGGGGGGCCTTGGTTGGTGACTGCTGCCTAGCAGGGCACGCGGCTGTGGGAGCTGGGCTCCTGGTCACTTGCTCAGGGCAAATAGGGAAGTAGATAGGTGCAAAGGTTACACTGCCAGGGCCACTCGGGCGCTTTTGAGCCTTCGGGCGCTCAATTGATTTCAATGGGAAAGCTCCGGTTTGGAAAAAGACTGCAAGCTCGGGGACGAAGATTCTTCAGGTGCCACCACCACTTCGAGAGGTAAGTTGGGTAGTTGGAGGATAGGTAGGTACCCAGGAGCTGGGCACAGGGGGCCGCAGGGCGCCGGGTGCAGGGGTGCCTTTTGGTGTCGGGAAATCTTACCCTCTGTTGATCGCGGTTGGGGGGGTACCTGGTTCTGAGGCTGCAAGCGTCGTCAGGAGCGTCGAGGGAAGTCCTTGGGTGCCGGACTCGGGGTCACAGTCGCCGGGGAGTCGTCCTCGTGGTCTTTGTTCACTCCGGCACAGGCCAGGCTTGGCGGGTGCAGAGTGGGCAGGGTTCGCGGTTCTGGGCTGATGCCAGGGATTAGATGCTGAGTTTGAGCAGAGCCTCTGCTCATGGGAGTCCCAGGTGCTTAGAGCCAAAAGGTAGCCAGGTCCTCCAGGGTTTGTGAGGTTGCTAGCCACAAGAGGTGCCGGGTTGTAGCAGGAGCAGGTTCGAGGGTCGACAGGCCGGTAGGGCTGGCTCCAAAGCAGTTGGTGTCTTCCTCTTCTTAGCAGCTGCACGACAGGTCTTCTTTCTTCTTGCTCTTCTTTGTATTTTTGAATCTGGAATCTGTGGAAGGAAGGTTCAGGGTGCCCCTAAATACTAGATTTAGGGGTGTTACAGGTAGGTAAAGTGCAGGGACCAATGGGTCCCTGTCCTGGGGTGGGTATACCCCTATTCTGCCACTCTCCTGTGGGAGGGGGGCAGTAGCCTAGTCCTGATTGGGTAGGGCCTCCCATCTTCAAGATGGCGAGCGCCCGGAGATGTGCTTGACCTCGCCTCCCCCACCTGAGGGGGGGGGGAGGGGGGGTGTTGGCAGGCTGGCACATCCCCTGTCCTTATTTGGGGTTTCCGGCCAGGCTTCCCGCCAGAGTGGGGGTTGCAAGTGGCCTGGGGAAGCTCACAGAGGCGGCAGGCCTTTGAAGCTTCCCCCTGCCCATCCTGGGGGAGGAGACCTAGCACCTCGCCCAGGATGTGCATTGTTGCAGGCCCAGGAGAGCAGGGGCTCTCCTACCCAGTGATCCAGCAACATGTCTGCTGTGTGGCAGCCTCTCAGACCAGACGTGGATTGTAGGTTAGGTTTCAGGGGGCATCTCTAAGATGCCCTCTGTGGTGCTTGGTACATTAAATCCCACACTGGCATCAGTGCGGGTTTAATGTGCTGAGAAGTTTGATACCGAACTTCTCAGTCTTCAGTGTTGCCATTATGGTGCTGTGGAGTTCGTGTTTGACGAGCTCTCAGCACTATGTACTCTTAAATGGCAGCACTGCACTTACAGGGCTCAGGAATGGACCTGGGTACTGTAGGGGCACAGGGCTCATGCTCCTGTGCCCACACCACTGGCATAAGGCACCCAGCTAGAGGAGTGGCTGATGTATGCCAGGGCAGTGTAGGTGGTGGGCATGGCACACAGGGATGTGTGCCATGTCGACTCTTTGTTTTGTCTTGTACCCAGACACTCGTGGGTGTTAAGGTACAGGGTCTCTAAGGGTGGCACAATGAGTGCTGCAGCCCTTAGAGGCCTTCCCTGGTCACAAGGCCCTGGGTACTTAGGGTACCATTTACCAGGGGCTGACATGTGGCCAGGGTTTGCCAATTTGGGTTGGAGGTTTTTGTTTAGGGAAGGAACATAGGCCCTGGGCACCTGATTGGCAGGAGTCCAGGGCACACTTAGTCAAAGTACATTCAGCAATTCAGCAAAAAGTGGGGGCATTCCATGCAAGAAAGATGGCACTTTCTCACACTCGCCTCTTATCTTTTTCTCTCTTTCCTTTCACTTTCTCTTTGCGCTTGTTTAACTGGGAGGTTAATATTTTATTCACACTAATGGCCCTGCTCTTTGAACAAATGCACGAAGTCTCCTTTACAGCAGGTCACTGATTCATCTAATTTTAGCAGCCATTATGTTTCTCTGCAGGGTAAGCTTAATTCAGGCTGAGTTTGATAGGTATAATGCAGTTTCTAATGGATACTTCTGATTGCAGATTTGAGACCTTAGAATACTCTCCAGATGGTACACTGTATCCGGAAACCTTTCTTCAGCAGTGCTCCTGCACACCTAGAGGTGGCGCCATGCGGCTCCGAATTAGCTCTGTACCATCCCAAAATAGAAGAGCAGCGTATAAGCATGACGCCTTTCCTCTGACATCAATTTTTTTTTTCCCACCTTCTAAAGTGGATCTGGAGCTCCCCTCCCAATTTTGACAGTTCTCTGATGTCCTCTCATCGAATTCCAGTGCGCTAGGGAATGAAGTACGCACCTAAAACTACATGCCATGAATGAAGAAACCAAATATCAGTAACAGATCTACTCGAGGTGTCACTCTGCTGTCAGGGCTTTAGCCAAGACTGCGTGATAGTGCATTTGAAGGCAATGCGAGACAGGGAGGCAAAGCTGTATGTTGCCAAACACAAGAAGAAGTTGCAACTTTTGTGTAAGTGACGCTTCCGCTCCAGTTAGTAGGTGGAACCTCAAGTCCTACTCCTGAGCTAGTTCCCGTGAACAGTTAACTTTGCGCGCAAACTCAAGTGGTGAGTCCAAGTCTTAATCCAAGCACAAACATAAAACAAGCATTGGCATAGCCAATAGGTCTCGCCTTTGGGACCTTATAAGTGTTTAGCCATGCAACGGTTGACGTTGTTGCACCAAGGATATTGTGGTCCATAACTAAATACTTATAAGGTCTCAAAAGCGAGACCTATTGGCTATGCCAATGCTTGTTTTAATTCCCTGTCTGTACTGCCTGTAGGGTGTTATCCCTTGGTGCTCAATACGCAAGGAAAAGTCTGCAGGCCAGAAACCACTTCAACTGGACCACTTACTGCATTGGCAGCAGGACTGTCTTCCTTCAGGTAGAGCACAAAGGTAGTATGGCTATACTTAGAGGAGGGTGGAAACATATACCCTACCAAAAGGCAGTAGTAACATAATTTCCTCCCAAAGTGCCATTCCCTCTGGAGGATTCACCACCACATAGATCACCTCTCCCATGCGTTGGCATGGTGCGGCCTTTATCAGAAAGTACAGCTATGGTGGAAATGTCATTCCTTGAAGACTGAGTTACCAGCCTTCACTAAATCAGAAACGAATGCTCACAAGCACCACCCTGATTGTAGCCTATTTCACGCTTTAGATGACATTATTACTTGTTCCTGTTGTAATTTTACCTTCTGCACAGCACCCTCCAGTGAATTAAATAGTGCAATCACAGACAGTGTTCCTTTTCAGCAAGATCACTGTCTCCCCCAAGGCTGTAAATCCTCTAACAAAGTCTTTAATTTTTGGAGCATTAATTGTCGATCCCTCCCCAAACATTAGGAGGATATTTTTGATCTATTAAGCAGTGAACAACCAGACGCAATTTTTTAAAACTGAAATATGGTTACACACAAGCGCAGGACCAGATGTGGCCACTGCTCTACCAGCTAATTATGCTATAGTCAGAAAAGACAGATGTAGGAGAGTAGGATCTGCACTTATGTTGCCCCCACTTTTTTCTGATGTTTACACAGGTTTCTGGCTATAGTCTGGCTGGGTCCCTGCTAATCAGGGCCCCAGCCTCTCTCTTCTCTATAAACAACTTGGAGTGCATATTAAATGCACTAGTGATTGGATACTGGGGCACCTTATGAGCCCCTAGTATATGGTACCTTAGGTACCAAGGGCATAGGTACTTCACAGGCCTACCAGGGGCTGAAGCATGTATTATGCCACCCCTGGGAAGCAGACTAAATCTGACACCACAGGCCTACTACTGCAGCCTGGGTGAGGTAGTGTTAGCACTCCTCACTGAGGTATAGGTTCCCTATATCTCACCTTACATACACATATAAACCTATCTGTCACCCCTAAGGCAGGCCCTAACAATCCTGAGGGCAGGGTGCTTGGTTTCCATGTGAGGGGGTGCCTCTGCCTGAGCAGGGCCCCTCTGCAGCTCTCAGAGTCTATTCTCTGCTGCTGTTTGTGGATGCGGTTAAACCATATACTCTTAAGTGCATTATAACCTAGCGGTAAATGCTAACTTTGGGATGGCTGCATCAAAACATGTCGTGTTTGGTGTCAAACGCTTTGGAATTATACCCCACACCAGTAACTGGTGTGGGAGTATGATCCCACCCTTCTAGAGGGATAGACATGTACCCACTGTGGAAACACTGTAGAATCCTGAAGAGCCCTGGCATCACAAAATGGATGCCACCAGCACAGACACTGGGTTGCCCTCCTGCTGCTGACTGAAACTCGCAGTGCAGTGAAGGAGGCCCAACAATAGGCATCCTGTCACAGGGAGGTGTAACCACCTTCCAGACAGGATTTAGTGTATTGGGGCTGGGTGGGTGCACTCCGAGTGCTTTGAAGTCCTGCACGGGGGAGCAGTAGGCTCCTCTGTGCATAAGCCAGTTCAAACCGGTTCAGGCGCTACCCGCCCCTGCTCTGGCGCGAAACTGGACAAAGGGAAGTGGGTGTAGCCACCCACTCCCCTGACCCTCCCATAGGGGTGGTCATAGAGCTAGTTCCTCCCTTCCTTGTAGTTTAAGTTAGGGAACCCTTGCCATTGCAAACTAGATATCCCTGGATGACCCTCTGAAGAACAATCCTGGACCTTCGACGTTCCACTACCTGTTGCAAACTTTCCCGCTCCCACCGGAGTCCGAAGTCCCTGCAGCCCCGGAAGTAGATTTCCTGACTTCTCGATGGCCATTGTGAGTCTCCAGTGAAGCTGAGGCGAGTGGACCCCACGAGTGACGAGGAACAGCAATACCCAGGTACCATGCACTATTGTCAAGTGCAACCCCTTCACGATGTTCTATGAACTTGTGCTTTGGATCACGTGTAGCTCAAGCCTCCAGCAGGATTTTCTTCAAAACTCAGAAGCCTACCTCATCCCGAGTGACTGTGGGTTCCTGTGAAGTGAATCCTCACGAGGCGTCTTTGCGATCCCTTGCCAGTTAGCTTGTGGGTCTCCTGAAGACTTTTCCACAGAACCAAAGGGCTCCCCTGGTTGCTCCAGACCTGCTCTGACTTACCCTTGGTGGGTGAGTCCCTCAGATCTTGCTGGTCTGCACCGCTGACTTTCTTCACTTTCCACAAGACTTGCTGTTGCCAAGGCTTGTTGGCTCCAATCTGGTTACCGACACCTCAGTAAGCTGCAGACTTTGTGGGACACTCCGAATCCAGCTCCTGGTTGTTGTCGACACCTCCTGGACCTCGTGGCTGAAGAGTCAAGACACCCGTGATCACCTGAAATCACCCGACTACTGTAGGCATCCAGCTTCCTGGCCCCGGGTCACTGGCAAGTGACTTTGAACACTGTCTCCTCTGCTTTCAGGTCTTCTTTCTTCAGAATCCAGCCTTGGATTCCACTGGACACTTCTCCTGTCTTCACAAGCAGCAAGTCTTCCTTGGCTCCCATTGAAAACGACGCCGCGACCCGACACCAAAAGACACCTATGCACCCGGCTTCCCTGGGTGAGGTAACTCGAGTACTCCAGTGCTCCTGTGTGTGTTGGCTCTAGAACTACTTACCCTGTAAGTGTCTTGCTTGTAGACTCTCCCGAAGTATCCTAAAACTTTAAAATTCCAACCGCGACTTGCTCCATTAAAGTCTATTGGGATCCGCGGCTGTGTTCTCACACTGCATGTGTCTCCCGTGGGTCCTTTACTTACCTGCCTTGGGTGGATTAGTGAGGCCCCAGCGCTTCTGAAGACCATAGGCCTTCTCCCTTCTCAATTGGTTCTTCTTATACCTCTTTTTTAGTATATGGTCTGGTACGCCCCTAGGGCTCCAGCCATATAAGTGCTTAATTTGTTGTGAAATGTTGATTTGTGCATATGTCCTTGACTTCTAATCTCATAAAGAGATTAGTAGAGTGTGTCTAGTAATAAATACATATATATTTTATATATATATACCTGTGTGGTGTCCTTTCATTTAGTGATTCAAGAGATTATAAGGTAAAACAAGCTGATTTACATTTTTCTGAGACTCAGCCTGAAGGCTGCTCTCCACAGCTACCACTAGGATACCTTTCTTTAAAAGGTTGTCTTAAACCTATCTACCATAAGAGTTGAATTGTACTGGTGCAAGGTGGCCACGTTAACTAGTGACCAGCATATACCATGCCAACTTCTCACAACAGAGACCTAAGGGTAGGAGGAGGCATTGCATTAATTTTTAATAAATCCTATTCATGCAAATTAGAGAATCTGCCTCTTGCTGGTTGTGAAGCAGCTTTATTCAAACTTACCCTGACTTCTCAATTTACTTTCTCTGGTATGTTGGTTAATCGGCCCCCAGGACCGTCCAGTCCTTGGGCGTCGTCACTCCCAGATTTAATTGCCCCCTACCTACTTAAAATGGCTAATTTCACCATTTTAGGTGATATAAATCTTCATCTTCATAATACTGTGTACAACAAGCAGCACATTGATCTCGGATCTGGCTGTAATTAATCTACTGCTTTGCAATAATGGCCCAACGCATACGGCAGGCCACTTATTAGATCCCATTTTTTAGGTCTTGCCTGAGCCAGCGCATGCGCTTCCCTGGCGAGACATTTAGTAAGCGGGTTTTCGAAGTGCTACCCACTAGCTTTTTCCGGCCACCAGCTTGCTGTTACGCGCGCCTCAGTCTGCCTCTCCAATGCTGCACGCGCACCCCTCGCGTGCTTAGCACAGAGCGCGTCATCGCGATCACTTTCGCTATCACCGCGATCGCGATGACGCTTTCACGGCCGCGCTGCGTTTCTTTTCATGTACCCTGCTGTCTTCAGGCCGTTTTAACACTTTGCACGCTGAGGCCATTCTAACAATGCTACCAGTGAAAAGTCCCCAGATGCACTCTTTTGTTGGTAACAAAGGTTAAAATGGCAGACCGCATTGGGCATAAGATAGCTGCATAGTGCAGCTACGTGCAGACAGTGCGCCGTGCTGTCATTCACGGTGTCAGTTTCGTTTCATCAATTTCTGTGCCTGCCAACCCCAGCATGTCACCATCCAAGGCTTATGGGTCATGCCTCGTATAGACAGGAGCATGATGCATCAGAAGGCTGGTCACCACCTGAAGTCGGAGGAGAGCCCCCAACCCAAGTGTGCTCCGAGCCAGACACCAGAACAAGGTCACCTCCAGGAATTCACAAAGTCTACTCTGCTTGTGGGCTCCACGACCGCCTCCAGACACTGCAGGGCTTGCATTAGCCTTTCCCTCTGAAGGGGGCGGTCTCCTAAAATACACCCGGCTGCTGGTAACAACAGAAAAAGCAATAGGATGTGGATGTACAAACAGACAGGGCCCATCAGTCCTAAGCCAGTTCACTCAGTAATGGGAGGACACACATCCAATGTCCACCTAGCACCATGACTGGGCAGCCTCCATTTAATACGGCTGCCATGGGGGGTGAAGTTAATGTAGCCCATCCCTTCAGGTCCAGCGCGCGCCTGGCACCAGCTGCAGAGGTGAACGCTGTCACGTGCCTCTGTTCCAGCATCGATTCAAAGCTCGCTCCAGTGGGGGCTTTAATGCAGACCCCCCCAGCAACCCCCTCTTACTCTCCAGAAATATATAGAGTGGTCGCGTTTACTTACTGCTGCGTTCCACACAGGAGGTGTGTGATGGTCGGTGGTCACCTAAAAATCATCTCATGGGACCTCCTGAGTAGCCCATACATGCTGACACGTGTACACCCCAAGCGCTTCTTTCCTCCAGCTCACTCTTAGGCGCTGTGATTTAAGACAGGATCCGAGCACCACTCGTCATCAACCCCAAACAGTAACACCAAAACTCTCCCCACATAGATCTCATTGCAAGTACAGCTCCCTCCAACCAAGCACTTGCCCACCCCGCATGGTAACGTCGGATAACGCGTCTCTCTGCTTTTCGCTATTTAACATAGAGTAACAGATACATTACTATAGGGCCAATCGTCTAAAACATAGAATTCATACTACTTACTCACTGTCACAAGAGATGTCATATTGATACTACTTTTTCCTGCTTCGAAAAGATATAGAACCTCCACTTACTGGTGGTTGTGGTTCTTTTGTAACCTACAACCTCCTCCTACTGGCACGCTTGAGGTGAACCCGCACTACAAACCCCAGAATGCCTCAGGTTGGTAATTAAACACCCAGGACTAACACAGGGTGTCTCTCTGGCAAGTCTTAGAAACCTCTGTGCAAAAACAGTAAGTAAATAAACAACGTATAAACTTACAGAACCTCTTATTATTACTTTTATTGTTTTACTTCCTCCCCTCATCCAGCTGTCTCCATCTTCTCGATCGAATGTCCCGATAAAACCCCACTACAGCGCTTTATAGCGCCTTCCCTGTGATGCACGAAGGTGTGTGCCTTTCTCTGATAGGCGGATGGAAATCCACTCCCTTTGTCCCAAACCATCGATAGTTGCTACGAGGTAAGTTTTACTCGTGTTTCTCCTCCGCCCCAGGTTTAATTCATTTCTTGAATGGCGGTGAATTTAGGAAATCGAAACTTGTGAAATGTTGGGATAGAAAGACAGAGAGAGATTCTGTTCATCATTTCTTTATTTTCAGTGTAAGGTTCGCCTGCCACGGAGCTCCTCTCCCCCTTTTTGAGTGAACATCACTTTATAAGGCTCCGAATCCACAGTCACAGGTTTGTGGTCGGCGATCCACCAAGTTAACAGCGGGCTGGGGGAGATAAATAAATTAAGTGAAGCAAATGATATGTTTTAGATCTTGTGATACAGAATCTGTGCGTGTTTTTTCTTTGGTACTATTATGGCTTTACTATGTCTCATTTGATTGTAAAATGTTGGGCGTTCCAAAGACAACTCCCCCGATAGTAACCACCTCCCTCTAGGTCATTATGGTTACAGTGTCCAGTCATGGGCTTTTGTGATTTGCTTCCATTGAACTAATTAGACTAACATACTTTAAGTTGGTGATTTGTAGATGTAAAATGTAAGACTGGACACAGTGTTCCTAATGACTTGGAGTGAAGTGGTCCCCATAATCCCCACAAGTGCACTCTCTTCAGAGACATTGCAGATGATTTGAGGTGAGGTTAACCACTACACTTTGAAGCATACAAGAGTGCCTTTTCTCAGAAGCAGCGCTCAGAAGTTTGGGGATGGCACAAGGTCCCAGCTATACCACCAGCACCACATGCGTTCAGGGGGCTCGAGACAAAGTCCTATGGTTCCTTTGTATTAAACCTGCCCTGCCCATGTGTGTGCATCATTCTCAAGGTGAGCACCTTTACCATTAGCTGAAGCGAGAGCGCGATAAGAGCCAGTGCTACTCATTACCAGCTATTCTATATAGGAAGAGGGATAAGGTCAGAATTGCTGAGGTAGCCATCATTGCCACCAATCTGGCCATGGGAAGGATTAGTCACCTAGCCAAATGTTTTGAGTATAATCTGAAATAATTCTTCGCAAACTTAGCAGTCTTCATCATATGCTCGTTAGTAATACCATGACCCTAGAAAATCCCTCACACTTCCCCTGTGGACATCAATGATTGTGCCCAGCACATCCTCTCCTTGACAAAGTGAGTGTTCGTTGTAAGCAACCTTTAATGGGTGAGCCGACAACACCATAAACACCTACATCAGAGAAATCACTAACATCATCGATAGCCTGACCTTTACTCAACTAATCAATTCATCAACTTATGAGGTGATCATAACATCAGCCAACCCGTTCCTCCTGGACCACAGATCTGAAAGTCTTTGCATACATGACACTATCATGAACGGTCCATGCCCTAAGAAGCTCTGCTGTACAGGACAAGTACCAAATCCATTGAAAAACCAGCATTGGCATAGCCAATAGGTCTCGCTCGCCTTTGGGACCTTATAAGTGTTTAGCCATGCAACACTTGATGTTGTTGCACCAAGGATATTGTGCTGCATAACTAAACACTTATAAGGTCCCAAAAGCGAGACCTATTGGCTATGCCAATGATTGTTCCAATTTATCTCACATTCAGTGTCATTCTGCTCTTCTCTAATGTTGGTCAGATCACTTTGCAGTCAAGTTTCACTGTACAGCCCCAGTGAATTTGTTTACACCTGCACCTGGTTCTCGATCACAATCCAGAAACTGGGGGAAATTGGATATAGAAGCCTTTAATCAATTCCTGTCCAAAAGTGCTCCTATTATTGATTGAATGTCGATCTCCTCTTTGGGAACTATATATAATTGGATTTCTAATGCAATTGATCAATGCCTCCCACTTTCCATAAAAAAATCGTACAATCATCGTCCCTTTTTAGAGGTACCAAAATAATTTCACATTTAAATTAGAAATTTAAATTAAATCTTTTTAATGGTTGTTTTACTGGTCAACAAGACGTAGTCTCTTTTTTTAGTTTATAGGAAAAATACTGATACCGTGAGCTGCAGTTTTTATTCAGATTTATGTTATGAGAAAATAATTATATAACCTGTGTATTGTTTTATCAGTAGGTAATACCTTTCCATCCAATAACACACAAGATAGAAATTTGGAAAACAAACGTGGGATTTTTTTTGCTCATCAGCAGGGATGGGGCAACCTCCTCTCCTCTGCGGTCACCAGCTGAAAAGCAATAGGTCGGCACTCATGGATGATGGGGACCGGACCTGCTGCAATTTTGGGCCAGGCAGGAAGGGCACAGAGCTTTATTAATTCCTTTGATATCGCATGTGAAAAGAATGGAAAAAAAACAATACATTATGTGTAACAGTAAATATTAAAGATCTGCCGCTTTTAAGCACTATAAATAACACGTTTTTCTTACCCAGTTCTTGTTACCAATATTTACCGAACTAATTAAGTTTAGTACCATAAATTGTGTAATACTAACAAATGCTGGTTACTGCGCCTTGGCAACATTGTGGTATTTTGCGCCATGTAAGGAAGTACGTTTAAAAAAATGTTTTCAGTTATTTAAAACCATAGCATTTCAGCATATAAAAAACAATATAAAATAATAATCATAACTAACAAATAATTTAGGCGAACCATATAATTGCAATATAAACATTCCTTTATAAAAACCAATTAATTCCAACATTATTACCTAAAATCAATAGACTGCTTATCTCATAACCGCCAATTTATTGGAATTTAAGATGCTTGGTGACTTCGTGCAATGTCTCATTCAACAATTACCTAACTACAATTTTTAGAGTAACAGTAGATACAGGGAA
Source organism: Triturus cristatus (assembly GCF_964204655.1). Taxonomy (NCBI): domain Eukaryota; kingdom Metazoa; phylum Chordata; class Amphibia; order Caudata; family Salamandridae; genus Triturus; species Triturus cristatus. Next base: position 556,879,457 of record NC_140579.1, on the reverse strand, counting down.
TAGCAATTTTGTCCTGGAAACACACTCTTGTTACTGATTTTGGGAACATCCTTCAAACACTTCGCAATCTTAGGTACTGACTGTACATGGTCCTTAGTGCGTCTGTAACAATAAAAACAAGCATTTGCAATGCAATACGTCTGGTATTAGTGAAAATATGAGCTATTGGATTTGCAAATGCTAATGTTTTTTTTGTTTTAAAGTTATGCCAGAAGTAGCATAATAAGAAAATAAATTCCTTTCATGAAGCTAAGGGTGCAGTACCAGGGACACCTAGTAAGAGCCTGTGGTACTGCACCCTTTTCTTCATGAAAGGAATTTGGCATTCACAAACCCTGGCATTTGGCAGCGGGCATGCAATAAAAACTTTGGGCTCAGCACTTATTTTTTTACTAATAAAACAATGAGAGGCTGACAGAGTCTGGTGGAAAGAGGCTAGATTTAGCAATAGTGGTGGGGGTGGGGGGGTGGGGAGTAGGCCACTGATAGCATAAGGTAGGTAGTCAGTGTGCTAGAAGGGACAAGGCCTTAAGAATAGGCTGTTCGGAGACGTCCAGGGAGGAGAAAAAGACAATGGCCCCAGTTACTAAAAGGAACAGGATTCCTGGCACTTGTGGCAAAGCGAGCACTTTTAATATTTTTCTATTTTGGGGGTGCTGGGAACAGGGTTGAAGCTGAACAGATCTCGAGAGAACAGCAAAGTTCCAATTACAGTTTGTTTATTGATGTTTTCTACACTAATCAAGCACCACACCCCCACCTGACCCCATCATTCAGGCCTGTGCATTGAGGTCACCGAGACACAGGCTTATCCTATGGGAAACATCTGCGTGTCCAAGCTGAGAACATGCATGCATGCAGACTGCGGCGCAAGCACTGCTGGAGGGGAGCCCCGCTGTACTCCGAGCAGCGCCATGATGGTGGAGGTAATTGCACAAATTGCAGAAAGAATTGACAAGACGTGCACTTACAATATACCCTCAACATTGTGCTATTTTCCAGGGGAGTCAAGAGCATGAGAATAGTCCCAGAGCCTCAACGATTGCAGGATGTCCATGAGATACATTTACATAGACCCAATTCTTATGAGAATTATATATTTTCCATCAAGTTTGCAGTCACACAGAGTACCGTATAAAGCAAGGTCCAAGAATTATTACCAGCATTAAGCACATTTCAAGTACTATATAGAGTTCGTAAAGGCTATAAAAGCCTATAAAACAAAATGCTCGCAAATGCTCGCGCTCGTCCCCCCACTCCTTGGTTTACAGAACAACTAAAAATTGAAAAAAGCAAATGCAAAGCATTAGAAAGATGTTGGAGGAAGAATTATACATCTGATTCTAAAACTACATATAAAAACGCTCTAAAAGAATACCAAGCTCTATGTAAATCAGCTCGAGCGGAATATGTTTCCTCCACTATTTCTAATGCACAGAATTGTTCAAGTACTCTGTTTACAATGGTTAAAAAATTAGCTGGCTCAGATACACAGCCCACTTCCCCTATTTTAGATTAATTACAATGCGATACTCTCGCTACTTTTTTCATAAATAAAGTGGAGCAAATATACCTGACACTTGATAAAACTAGGCCAACGGCTCCTACTCAGTCAGTTTCCTCCCTTGAGCTCACTTTTATGGCTGAATCTTCCACTAAATTGGAAACGTGGGCACCTTTTAATATTAATTCTTTAAAAAAAATCTTAGGTAGCATTAAATCAGGGTCTTCCAGTGATCACCTTCCTGCCCCAGTACTACAGCAACTTGAGTTGCCATCCATGAAGATTGTTATGGAGCTACTTAATGCTTCACTCCAAGAGGCCATGGTCCCGCCTGATTGGAAACACGCCATGGTCCTTCCTCTTTTGAAAAAGGCTAATGCTGATCCTGCCCAGTCATCCAATTTAAGGCCTGTTTCCCTGCTTCTAATTTTTTCCAAAGTCCTGGAAAAACATGTAAATTTACAATTAACAAAGTTTATCGAATCTTCTAACTTCCTACATTCTTCTCAGTCAGGCTTCAGAGCGGGTTTCTCGACCAAGACAACTCTTCTTGGAGTGACTGAAATGCTACGGCAACGTCTGGATACAGGAAACACAGTGGCCCTCATATTGCTAGACTTGAGCGCCGCATTTGACACAGTGTCTCACACCGTGTTAATTAAATCCTTGCAGTCTCTTGGCATTACCGGCATCACTTGGCTGGCTGTCTTCCTTCTTATCCAAGCGGACTTTCCAATTTTTTTCATCTAGAATCCATTCTTCTTCTTATGGGGTACCTCAAGGGTTGATTCTAAGTCCTCTTTTGTTTAATGTATATGTACAACCTTTGGCAGCGATTGCAGAAGAGGCTGGGTTGTCTCTCTTTTGTAACGCCGATGACACCCAAATAATTTTCTCCCTTTCTGCGGAAAAGCTGCCGGGACCTTCAACTCTTCAAGTGGGTTTGAGTAACATTGCATCTTGGATGCAAACCAATCTACTCAAACTCAATGGTGAAAAAACTGAGGTCCTTATTCTGGGTAAAAATAAAGATCTTTGGGGCCCCCAACATAGGCCCAGCGTAATGGGCCCTTTACCTTTGCCCACCTCTCAAGTCCGCAACCTGGGAATTATCTGAAACAACAAGCGGTAAAAGTTGCAGCCACCTGCTTCACCATTTTAAAATGGTTGAAGAAAATTATCTGGATGCTCCCTAGTGCTACCCAAAAGACCGTAGTCCAGGCACTTGTAACATCTAGACTGGACTATGGGAATATTCTTTATTTGGGAGCAAATAAGGTTGTGTTTCGGAAGCTTCAGGTGATACAAAACTCTTCCGCCAGATTGCTTTGCAAAATCCCAAGAATGTCTTCCACCTCTAGTGCCTTGAGAGATCTGTACAGGCTTAGAATTGAAAATCGTGCCAAGTTCAAAGCCTTGAACTATATGTTCAAGATCAAGGCAGGTACTGCTCCTCAATACCTGCAAAATCTAGTCCATCTTTACCAGCCCTCTCGCCTGTTGCGATACACGACTCATGAAAAATTTGTGGTTCCTGGGATCAAACTTAAAAGAATGGGTGGCCGCTCTTTTTCCTATCTTGGCCCATTCTTATGGAATTCTCTCCCCACAGCGATTCGCAAAGAAACGCTACAAACGAATTTCCGTAAACTACTAAAAACCTGGTTGTTTAATCAATAATTTCTCACTTCTTTCTGTTCCTTCAGGTTTGCGCGGGGAAAACCCTTTTTGGTAGCTATGCGCATTATAAAATTATTTTAACATAACATAACAAGCACACAGATCACGCATAACACAGTAATCAGCAGCAGAAGTATGTGTTTTCTGCGCACATTTATCAGACAAGGCATAATCAGCAGCAGCAATACAAGTTGTGTTTGCACACAGGACAGTTACAACATGGACAGGATATAAGCTACACAGACCTAACCCGCACTCTCTCTCTCTCTTTCTGTCTCTCTCACCCCCCTTCCACACACACACACTTTCTCTCAGCAGCGTAAGCTTCATTTACACACACATTCAGCAGCAGGAAAAGCTCCATACACTCACTAAGATTGTTGCACTGTACCATATACACTGCCACATACTCACACCCTCACTGGTATATTCTCTTTCTTGGCAAATCTCAGTGGCTCCATTGACCGACATGGAACATCTCGTCTAGAAATCACACTTTATAAGTGAAAGCATTCACTTGACTCCTTAAACATTTAAATCCCACTCCTAGTGACTCTTGGACTTTTGTATCTTTGGCATTACTTGTATATGAACAAGTACAAGAAGAAGTACAGGACACTCCACCATCTGCCTGGACAGAACTGACGAAATAGGTGGAGGGGCTACGATTATTCACAAAATACAGAATCTGATGTATGAGTCAACGCAATCTCAGTGGCTCCATTGACCGACATGGAACATCTCGTCTAGAAATCACACTTTATAAGTGAAAGCATTCACTTGACTCCTTAAACATTTAAATCCCACTCCTAGTGACTCTTGGACTTTTGTATCTTTGGCATTACTTGTATATGAACAAGTACAAGAAGAAGTACAGGACACTCCACCATCTGCCTGGACAGAACTGACGAAATAGGTGGAGGGGCTACGATTATTCACAAAATACAGAATCAGATGTATGAGTCAACAGAACCCGAAAAACAATCTATCTTTCAATACTTCTCAATTACAATGAAAGTAGGTGATCTTGGTACAATGACGCTCTATTTCATACATCACCCATCTGGAGACAATCAAGACTTAATGGAATAATTGATTGAAATCATGTGTGAATCCTCCATTAAATCAAATAACAACATCTTCATTTGGGACTGTAATCACTACTGCGAGGTCGAAAAGGAAGCTTCACATCCGTCCTATTCTCCAGCTCACCCATATAAAAGGCAACACACTAGGTCTACTCATTGCAGAGTTAAGATAGATACACCAACCCAGGTGCACTGGTCAGATCATTTCCATTACTCCTTCCTTCTACCTTATTTCTTTAGAATGGTCAAGACGGGGCAGATCAGAAGACATACACAATGGGCAGGGGATCCGTGGAATATGGATGCTCCATCTCATATAACAGAAGCTCTTAGTTGCTTCAACTCATTGCTCTTGAGCAAGAGCTCAGTCGACTCACAGACCACTACAGTGATAATATGGTAGAGTCTATGGGTGCTCTGGCTCCTATGTCACTAAAAAGACCTAGTCAGAAAATAACCATACTAGTTCTCAAAAGAACTGAATGAGTACAGGAAAACATCGAGAATATTTGAACTTTTAACGTGCCAAAAGCTTTCACATGAGATCCTCACAAGACAGTGTGCTGAACGAAACAAATATAAAACAACTATTTTGAAAGCAAAAGCTACCCATATGAAAAAGGAGATTATCCAAGCAAAAAAGAGACCCAAAACCTTTTCAACAAGCCACTTTCCCTAAATTAGACTACTTGTGGAACCTTTTTAAAGAAATATGTGAGTTTGTTACGTGTTGAAATGAAGACACTCTGAAGCGGGTAAAGTTCAAGCGTCTTTATTCTGACATCCACTCTCCGCCACTGACAGCCTGTTGAACATTCCAAGGTGAACTCTGAAGGATCGTTCCAAGAGGGAGGAAAGGCGGGGGAGGACAGGAAGCTACCACTAGGAAGAGAGAAGGAAAGTCACCTCAGGGAAGGAACAGGGGAGAAGGAGAGAGATTACAACACATCTCCCTTCGTAGGGAAAAGGAAAACAGGGGAAAAGGACGAGGTGAGCGGGTACCAAGAACCTGTGAGTAACAAGCTTAAAGTATCAGTAACATGGAAACCCCCAGGGTATGGACGGCGGGGATCGCCAGCAGGGAAAGGAAGGAAAAACCGCCCTGTTACATCTTAAGGAACAAATCATAGCTACATCCATACCATAAGTACCAGCTATATCAGAGAGATTTTAGTCCAAAGCATTGACATACTAGAGGGGTCATGGTGGGATTGTCAGGCAGATTGCAAATGATGTGCAGGCAACTAAGAAGATGGGGAACCCCTCCCTCAAACACAACATAGAAAGAAGGAAGGCAGAAGGAAAACTGCTAAACGAGCAGGAGAGACATGCCAAGGACAAACCCCATCACACACACCGGCCAGGCAGGCCAGAAAGAAAGCAGGAGAGACATGCCATGGACAGCCCCCATCACACACACCTGCCAGGCAGGCCAGAAAGAAAGACGAATAAGGCAAAACGCAAAGTATTCACCAGCCTACCTACGAACGAACACAAGGAGGAGGGAATAACAGATAACCTCACGACAGGGAAAGAGGGGAATGAAAATGCGAACAAGGTAAGGCTGGAGACATAGGACGACATCAAGCAATGTGACGTCCAATCACACAGACGAATCCAAGAATGACAACACGATGAAAACTGAACAAGGAGGAAGCGGAGAAAAAGGCAAGTACGTACAAACAGCAAACTATACTTCCCCCCCATATTCAATAAACAATCCCAAAGCATGAGCTTGACATGCGTTATACAAAATCCAACTTGCAACCTGTAAGAGGACAGTATCAGTCATGTGGACTAGAACACCTAACCCTCTTCTACTCCTGTGAGCGAGGTGAGGAAAACTTGAATGGGACTGAACCCATAAGACGCCCTAAGTAGGGAGCCCAAGAAATGTACATGGTTTAAAGCTAATAAATATGTGCCCAGGTAGGGGTGACAAAGTAACAGAGGATGGAAGCATAACCCCTAACCGGTGCCCTAATATGAGAGTAACAACCGTACTTTACCTAAGACGGCAAAAGTATGTAGGCAAAAAAGGCCAAGAACCCATCCCCAACCTATGCAAGGCTATAAAAAAAGTACAGTGGTACACAAGTACAACAAGCAATAAACCATGGCGGTGTGTACCCACAGTCCATAAGCGTAAGGTGAACCCAAAATGTACCGAGTGAGTGCAAGGGAAATGGCCAACCCATGCCCTCCCTGTGTAGGGAAAAGAATGTAAAGTGTAAATAAGCACACCATAAAACCTGAAAATGAGCCCCCATGATTGGGTGCTGTTCCAAGAACGTGAGATGTAGCCCCATAAAGCATGCATGCTCGAACCCATATGCACCTCCAACCCTGGAGATGTCCCCACAAGGAGGAGAAGGCCAGATACTTATGAGTCTCAATGTTGAACACCCAGTGAAAACCTGCGTGCGCCCACTATTGGGAAGTTCCAACAGAACTCTCATTTCCTGTGAAGACATGTGGTGGTCAAGAAGCTGAAAGTAGTGTAATTTACAGAAATGCGACATAGCTTCAAAATCAAAGGATACCAAAATCGGACAGACTTAGCCAAACACACTGTCCACCTTATAGGTCCTGATAGCAGACATGAATTCTGAAAAGTTCAGCATTGTACTGGCTTTCAGTAAAAACAAACAGTCGCTCTCAGGTGTCCCATCATGCCCTTGAGCACAGAAAAATCTTGTAGGTTGGAAATCTTGCAATTTCTGTGTGCGTTTGCGGATCTAAAAGTCTAATGGTTCCTTCAGATACATAGGCACCGAAAATGTGACGTCTAAAAAGGTTTCACACTGACTCCACAGTATTGACATCATCCTAGAGCTTCTAATTCACTTCGAGGAGCATTTACGGAAGCACACCCCAAGTAGTTAAGCTTACTAAAAACCACAGTGATAGATCACCACCTGCTTCCTTTACCCTGGAGAAGCTTGCTGTCATAAATGTTTACAATCCTAAAAACATGGAGTCACGTACGGAACGTCGAGCCGGATGGCTATCGGTGCAATAATGCACCAAAATGTTCACTGTACGAAATACGTCACCGTTGGTGCTGGTGACGCGCTGGAAGTCGGTTGAAGTGGCGTTCGACCTCGAGCTTCCATCTGAGGTAAATTTTTCCACAAAGATTTTCAACACGAAATGACAGTTATTACCTGCTACCGTGCCAGCATTGCACACACATAGTGAAGTGAACACCAGTTCACAACATATTGATCGAAGGAAAGGTAAAGAATCTCCATGCTGAGCGGTAGCGGTGTGACCCGTCGCTCCACACAGTGCAGGCACATATTACACAGCACAATATGAAGCGATGCAACAGTCACTTTGTGAAGGTCGTAATGACAGGATAATTAGTAGAAGGCATAACTTCCCCATGACATAGTGTATATGCGTACAAGGTCACACAGCATAGCCAGCAGCATTATTCCATTACTTGCCACATTTGTAGTTGTAATCAAAGGGGTATAGGTGTATGAGAGGGTGCACCATCGTGATTGAGGGGAGTGAACTTGTAGAAAATTAGATATTTCATCACTGTCAAATCAGCGTAAAGTCAGTCACAGAACCCTCCGGTGACAGGAACACTTTATGAAAGCGTGACACAACTCACCCACACAGCTCCCTCAGCATAACGTAAGCATGGAATAAGGTTCCTGTAATTTTCCAATGCCAAGTTAAACATCAGTCACCTATTTGCCCCGAGAGACTGGCATGCTCAACCCCATTTGTAAATTGTATATTTCTGGCCATAATTAGATTGGATGAACTCAGAGGTGGAGTTGCGCGTGGAAACCCCCCCCAAACTCGTGTTACCTCAGCCTTATCGATAACACCCATCTTAGTAAGAAACTGCATCTGTGGGGAACCACAGATGCTACGCAGTAAGTAAACAGCAACCATTGTTGTAGAAAGATAATATTAGCGCCAGGTCAAATGGTGCAGAAACTTGACAGGAAGAATATGTTTCCCAACGAAGATGACACCCGAAGAACATAGAGTTAACAGGTGAATCACTGGAGTAAATCGCAGGATTCAAAGTTCAAAATGGGTAGCGTAACTTTGCACCAGGACACCCAGCGCAGGCAGGAAAATGACTCCAGTACATGCCACTTGTAGAGATAGAATCATGGTCATGGAGAGTGTCACCGAGTGCATCAGCCTGAAAGCGGTGATTGCATTCCCATTAAAGAGGAAGTGGAAAACCACAAAGTATAGTTGTTTCACCATAGTCCAATAGTATAAAGCAGATGAGCACCACACGCCTGAGCTGGGGCTGGCTGATGGTGAGGCCCTAGGTGTGGTTGTTCATCCTACCTGTGTAGACTCCTTTTCCTCACATTAGATGGTGGTTTCTTGGAAGAGACATGTTCTGCTGAAGAAACCTTCGCAGACTCAAGGAATGCACACCATCCAATGACCACACACAGAAGGACCACCCATGTGCGCAGGAACACAACTTCCTCCCGCCGACTTCTGAGAAGGAGCGGCACATTAGGAAGATTAAACAGGTAACACACTGCAGTTTCCCTTGGAGAAAACCACATGCGACCTGCTACACTCAGCAACAGTTCATAATGGCGATGAAGATAGAGAAGAGCGGCACTAGGCTGCACTTCACAGCGGAGCGAGTAGGATCCACGGTGGTCTAGACATAACTCAGGAGACTGTTGCGCCATAGTCAAAGACTCCGGCAAGCCCCCACTCTGCGTCCTCCAGGCACTGAACCGAAGAATATTAAATCCTAAATGCAGAAAGAAAGAAGCACTGAAAGGGGAATTGACATGTATGGCCCCCTTCGCCAGCAGTCAAGGAACTTTTGAAAGCCCCAACTCTGCGTCCTCACAGGCACTGAACCGAGGAATAGTACATCCGAAATGCAGAAAGGAGAGAGCACTGAAAGGGGAGATGACAGAAATGGCCCCCCTCGCCAATTCGTCGCCAGTGTTGAAATGAAGACACTCTGAAGCGGGTAAAGGTCAAGCGTCTTTATTCTGTCATCCACTCTCCGCCACTGACAGCCAGTTGAACATTCCAAGGTGAACTCTGAAGGATCGTTCCAAGAGGGAGGAAAGGCGGGGGAGGACAGGAAGCTACCACTAGGAAGAGAGAAGGAAAGTCACCTCAGGGAAGGAACAGGGGAGAAGGAGAGAGATTACAACAGTTACCTTCTTTGTGGAAAAAGTAAAAATGATTGCAGAGTTCCTTGTATTTTATGGGATTCACACAACTGTGAGACGACTCCACTAACAGCCAAAACCACCGGATCTACCATTAGAGAAATTTCTCAATTCGATTTGATTAAACTAATTACCAAAATCAAATACTCTTCTCACCTCTCTGAACCCATCCCTACGGCAAGCCTCAGGGATATTAGCAGTGCAGCCTCTCCCTACTGGCCCAACCTGATCAATAGCTCTCTGTAACAAGGAAAATTCTCTGAATGCTTAGTAACTACCCAGATCGCTCCCCTAGTATAGAAAACAAGTGGATGACCCAACAAACCATAACAATTTCCTACCAGTCTCAAATCCCATATCTCGTTAAAGACTGGCGAGCTACGTTGATTCCCATCTCATCACTTGATTGACGAAAACAACGTGTTCAATGAAATTGAGTCAGGTTTCCGATCCAGACTCAGCACCAAGACTGCCATTTTAAAAATAGTTAATGATGTTCTCCGCATCCTAGAACAAAAGGACTCATGCTTCCTCATTCTTTTTTTATTGGGTTTTGTATTATAGACATATCATTGACCAAGACAGTGATACACAGAAAGCACAAAATGATATCTTGACTGCACCACGTTTTGCCGAATTTGGCAATATAGAGTATACACATATAACATTACTGCTTCCCTTGACGGACTTACTTAATTCCTTCCCTACCTCCTAGTTGCCGAGGTCCCTCATAAGCCCATAGTTGTGCATCTAGTGTGGTTGTTATGGACTCCTTTGGATCAAGAAGAATCACTCTGTTTGACCCTATTTTGTGATCCTTCTGTGAACATCCCCTGGCGGCATAGATGAGACTCTCTAAGCTGATAAAACAGTTCACCCCCTTCTTCCAATTTTACAACGATGGAGTCTCAGTAGTTCGTCATGATTTGACTATATTTTTGCTACTGCCAAGCCCAACCATAGTAGTGAAGTTTGGTACTTGGTGCATTTCAAACCTGCCGTCACAAGCAACAGGGATAATCTGGGATCTTTAGGGAGCCCCTCTCCTAGTACCCGTCCTAAGTATGTCAGGACACCTTCCCAAAATGGCAACAGTCATTCACGAGCCCATACATTATGTAGCCAGCCATCCTTCTGGTGTGTCTTCCTTTTTGACCTTTCAGCTGCCTTCAACACTGTGCACTTTGCCGTTCAGTCACAAAATACTCAAGAAATGCATAAGCACTAAATGCTGCAGCCCTTAATTGGTTCTTGCATCAGGCAAATCAAAACTAGTGTGTTACGCTGGCCAGCTTCGTATCCAATTAATTAACTATATACCTAGGGGACCACCCAAAGATCTATTCTTTCTCCTAACTGCTTTAATCTCTACTTGGAACAACTAGCCCACATCCTTTATGGCTGCAACATCTCATGCAATTTCTATCTTTACGACAATCAGCTATATCAGAGAACCTCCCCACGAAAGATGTTAAACCCATTATCACTGTCCTTGAGAATATTCACTCTGAGATGTCTAGTCACCACTTGGAAAATTAGGCTAATGAAAACAAAGTTCTCTGAGATTCCACGCCTAACTGTAGCATTCTCTGAAACAGATTTTATAATTATAATCTGATTAATTGTGCTATCAGGATTTGACTTGTAGGAATCCTCTTAAAATTACATCTAGCCCCTCTTCGAGCAGCTGCTAGGCTGGCCACTGACACCAGAAAGTTCAACCACATCTTACGATTCTGATCTCTCCGATGTGGCTACCCATTGAAGCAAGGAACATGTTTAAACTGGTAAGAAACTCTTTTTCGGGAACACCCAAATACCTTGCACAAAAGATGGCCATTTCAGGGGGACATCTCCTTGTCAGAAGCAGAGGCTGCTTGGTACTTGAAACACCTGGATTTATAAAAGCAAACACCTTGAAACAATTTCTCTCCAGTAATGCTCCAGGGATTTGGAACTGCGTTCCTTCAGAAATTAAGACAATCCTCTTCTATGATGCATTAAAAAAGAGCTCTTTTTCCTAGTTTTTCAAAGTTATCTTCAGGTTTGACCGATCCTACCCAACATCACTGAAACTGGTTTTTTCATTCACCCCATAGACACGGAGCTGATTTTTTTTAGAAACAATAACTTTCAGCATGCTTTCATTGCCTATTTATAGATATCTATGGTTGTTTCAGTTCATTACTTGCAAGAAGCTTCTTTTATGTAAAGTGCTGTGTCACTCATCTGTTCTAGTTCACACTATATATACAAACCTCAAATAACTAAATAAGAGAAGGTTTTAAAACCTCCTTCATCAAAGCATATAGGCCATAAGGATTAAATTACTATTGTCGAAAAAGAACGCCCCCACTGTTCTTGTCAGAGTCTATTTGCCCATGGTAGGAAAGCATTAGAACATGTCTTGCTACACATGTATTCACAGCTTAAACTTAAAACCTGCAACAGTTTCCATAAATTATCCCAAAGTCAGTTTTACATGTCGGTATCAAGTTACTCACAATTTAGCAACCTTTATATTGTGTAGAAGGAAATATTCAACTCAGGCTCCTTCAAGTCTTAAGATCTGTGTTGGTATGTTCAGCCATGCTCACTCTAGTATTATGATCGGTTTTGGTATGCTCACCCAGGCTCCCCCAGTCTTATGATCTGTTTTGCGATGTTCAACCATGCTCCTTCTAGTCTTAAATTCAGTTTGGTATATTCAGATAGGCTCCCTCTACTCATAATGTCCGTAACTGGGAAAAACAGAATAACCCAACTCTTCTCAGTTATAGAATTAAACATGCAAGTAAAACTGGGAGGCGACTGACAGTCCTACAGGTCAGGTAACGTATTTTGACCTGAGTTTCTTCTCTAAAAACTCTAGACTAACATCCTAGATTTTGCAAGTTATGTTTGTCTTCAAAACTGTTGTAGAAAAACATGAATTGAGCCACTTACTTTCCACCTTTAACACTTTGCAAAGGGAAGCTATAGTCATGTGAATTAATATATCGGTATTTAAATGGCCCCTGTGTTGCATTCTATGTTAGAAGTTCTCTTCCTCTAGTCAGTGATGTGCAAATCTTATTCTTCAAAAGATATTTGTTTGAATAGTCATGAATGGCATGGCATATTTCAAAGTGATATGCGCTGGTCTTTAGTGGGATATGTTACAGTCAATTAAAATAACTTCTCTTGCAGTCAGTGTATTTTTGACAGTAAGAACCAGTTCTAGTTATCGGCTGTCATTAAAAAATAAAGCCAATAGGTGACATTTCACACTGCCAGACTTAAAATTGCTATCAATTTGTAATCATGTATTTTTTTGTTATTAGTTGGCTGCTCGTTATGACAGTGTATGACGCAAAGTTACGGGTGCGGGGGGGGGGGGGGGATGGTCTTCTACTTTGCATTTGTTTTAAATGCTTGCTAGCAACATAGTTCTAGGTAATTTTTTCACTTTCTTGTGTGAATTATAGTATTTGTTGAATAATATTCAGTGCATCAGCATGTGTGTATCAAGAGAATAGCATGTTCCGATCAAGATCAAACATTTTATCTCCTCGACCTCTGGAGAGTGCGCCGTGCCCTGCTGCTGCCGATCGCTCTGTTGACGCACTGGGACTGCCATAGTCTCCTAGTGCCTTGGAACTTCCGCCTGGATACCCTCACGGGTGAATAGCCGTGCTTTACAAATCCAGATTGATTGTTTGATTGATAAAGTATGATAGCTAGTCCACTTATTCCTTACTTTTTTGGCAACAATAAAGTTTTAAGTTTACTGTGCTTACCAAGTGAACCTTGAGCAGAAAGCAGAGGCGCTGCAGCCAAACCTTTTGTGCCCGGTCAACAGGGTGAGAGAAGCGTTCCTCCAGGTTCTAGTGTAATAAAGAGTCAACAATAATTGTCTTAAAAATACGGCAGGAGACACCTGATATGATGCCGTCTTCTGTACTGCGTTACAACAAACAAATGATGGACGGAATGCTGACAATGCAGACATTCTCCCCCAGTCAAGAGATCTGGGTTAAATCCATCGTTTTTTTGCTCACCACGCCACCCCAGTTTAGACATGGCCATATGCAAATCAGTCTTGACCCTGTGCCTCATGGGAACAGTCCAGCCCGAACTGCCAAGCCATGTCTTCCCTGGACCGGAATCAAGCATCCTAGGACCGGTTTCTGGCTATCAGCCGTCATCAGCCAGGATAGCTTGACTCCAGTGGCGTAGTGAGCACAGGTCCCACGTCTGGGAATACCCATCCCACTTAGGGCGAAAAGCGTTACAACAAACAAATGATGGACGGAATGCTGACAATGCAGACATTCTCCCCCAGTCAAGAGATCTGGGTTAAATCCAGGGTCAGGCACAGGGTCAAGACTGATTTGCATATGGCTGGGTTCAAACTGGAATGGCATGGTGAGCAAAAAAACGATGGATTTAGGCCCAGATCTCTGTACTGGGGTGAATGTATGACATTGTTCTGCATTCTGTCCATCAATTGTTGTTTTTGCATTTGTCACCCCGAGTGAGAAGGGTATGCTCAGACGTGAGTCCCGTGCTCTCCATGCCACTGGAATCAAGCTATCCTGGCTGACGAGGGCTGAAAGCCCGAAACCGGTCCTAGGATGCTTGTTTCCAGTCCAGGGAGGACCTGGCTTGGCAGTTCGGGCTGGACTGCTCCCATGGGGCACAGGGTCAAGACTGATTTGCATATGGCTGGGTTCAAACTGGAATGGCATGGTGAGCAAAAAAACGATGGATTTAGGCCCAGATCTCTGTACTGGGGTGAATGTATGACATTGTTCTGCATTCTGTCCATCAATTGTTGTTTAGGTCTCGCCTGACCCAGCGCATGCGCTGGTCTGGCGAGACTTATTGAGAGGGCTCCAAAAAGTGCTACCAGGCCAGCCTAGAGCTACAGTGCATGTGCGCGGGCGCGCGCGCCGCACTTTTCCGAGATTACTTTCACTTTCGCGGCCGCTTTGATGTTTGATCACGATCGCGATCACTTTTGCGGCCCCACGGCCTCCCTATAAAACCTTATAGGTTCATTTGTCTCGTCTTTTCTTGGGTTTTGACAGTCTTGCTGGTCTTGGTGTTTTATTAATCTGATTTCTTACTGCATCTTTTCACATTAAGGCTTAAAACAAGTCTGTGTCGGTTTTTGCATGCTGGCTTATATTTGCATTTTTTGAAATTGGTTTCTGCTATTCATGGCGGTGTATTTTCAAAATTCCAGCAGAACACATATACTTTTAATTTAGGTTTGTCCTCTAAAGGTGCCTCATTGCCACTCTGGGATCTTCAATCCCGCTATAACCTAACATCCCACATACTTCACGGATAGAAATCCCATCACCATGTGCTTAGACGTCCATCCTCCAACCATCACTCTAAGGCGAGAACTGTATGAAAGGCAGCTCAGCATTTAAAAACCAAGGGAGTGCAATATATAATCCTTTTTTTCCCTTTAATATAGTTCTTCATTCACACTTTTGCTGCTAAGAGGTGTGTAACTAACCGGGGTAGTTCTTCGTTAATTGAACGGTCCTACGTTTACCAGTGTTAGATTGATAGAGGATTCAGTTGTCCTTACTGGGATTTGGACTTGTGGCTGCGGATGTCCGCAGCTAGCGTTCACCTCACTGTACTACAATTTAATGATTCAGCCAGTGTGTGAAATCCCATCTACCCCATTATGTAACCCATGTTTTTTGTTCTCTTCAACACAGCTCACTGTTCATTTGCCTCGGTGAAACGCAAAACAATAAAATGGATTTTGAATGTTTCGATAGTTTGTGAAAATGTCAAGTGGCTAAACCTTTTATACTTGGTATCTATCCGGAATACACAAGTCAAGCCTAGTTTCGGGAGGGAGTCCAATCATAACTTGTATATCGCCTGATGTGGGAAACATCAGCCCTGCCAAGCATTTGCTCTTCCTGACAGAATTAAAGTGGAATCCTTTGCTCTACGGAACAGTGCTCCTCCCGCTGGAACAAAGCTCGCTGGTGCTGCCCACCTCTTATGCACTGAGGCGACACTGGCCTTTTCAGTGGAAGGGGAGAAAAAAAATCCAAGAACGAGATCTTAAGACAGTAGCTTGAGAGGTTTGGTGCGCATGATCCAGCTAATAATTCTATGATGTCGCACTACGAAAGGAGAGCCTGCCCACATATGGAACCTCCAATTGACTTTTATATCTGGCATTAGCCAAGAGCTTTTGATTTTAATAAAAGTTTTTTTTACATATAAAAAATGTACAGCTACATATATTTTAAGTCTATATATATATTTTTTATGTACCCCCGCACACACTCATATATGTGCTTGTATACTTTTACTGCGCAAAATGCAGTGGTATTGAAAAAAACATATTTCACAGTGAACAACGGACATGCTTTACAGTTCCCTGTGAAATGTGGATTTCATATTAATGAGAGCGCCCACGCCACTATTCCAGCGGTATAGCATTGTATGGGCTACTAGGAGTTTCCGCAATAGATTACCAAATTATTCAACAAGGTTTTTTACCTGCGTTCCACGGTCTGCTTTATCTAGTCTATGAGCACTGTTTTCTTCAATGATTTTCCCCGATTCGACCCACGACGGGCGTTCCTACAAGGCAGCACACCGCCCTCATTTATATTTTAATTAGTAATTGCGGTTTGCTTTAATTATAGCGGCGCGCTGCTTTATTTATTTACTTTGGCAGCGTGGTCTGCTTGAAGTATAGCCTCCGCGCTTCTTTATTTAATTTGTCAAAGCGGTCCGCTGTTACTACAACACTTCTTTATTTATTGTATTTGTCAGCGTGATCCGCTTTAACTTTAGAGGCCGTGCTACGAAACCTTTTTTTTTTCGTCTGTGAAAACGCTCTATAACATGCTTTCAATTTAATAGTGGCCACGCCCCTTTTTTAGACTTTCCTTGCTGTATTCCGGTTATAGCGAGCCGCGTCTAAACAAAGGGTCGCTGCCGCCATTAAAGTGAAAGCAAGGCATGGGCCGCCTTTACAAAAAAAAATATAAAATGTTTATTTGTTTGTAAAAGCACCCCATGCCGTGCTTTCACTTCAATGGTGACTGTGCCCCTTTCTTTAGACACAGCTCGATGTAACCTGAGTACGGCGAGCAGCATCTAAAGAAAGGAGCACGGCCACCCTTACAGTGGTCTTGCATTTGCAAGAGTTTGAGCTATTGGCATTAGAAATTACAATGCCTTTTCAAATGCGTTGGTTTGCAAAACACATCAATAAATTGCATTGTCATTTACAATGCCAATAGCTTAAACTCTCGCAAATGCGAGACCTGTTGCATTGTGAATGCTTGCTTGCAAGTACTTCCTAGGCATATACACAAAGTAGTAGTCCGGGCATTGATTTTATCACGTCTGGACTACAGCAATATATTGTATCTAGGTCTCCCTGCTAAAACTGCAGCTGGACTACAAAGAGTACAATACTGGGCAACAATACTACTAATTGGAATTAAGCGATGGGATTCAATCTTTTCAGCCTTAAAAGAACTTCATTGGTTACCAGTCAAAAACAGAGTACCTTTTAGGTCTCGCCTGAGCCAGCACATTCGTTGCTCTGGCGAGACATTTAGTGAGTGGGCTTTAA
The DNA here is from genome assembly GCF_964204655.1 of Triturus cristatus. Taxonomy (NCBI): domain Eukaryota; kingdom Metazoa; phylum Chordata; class Amphibia; order Caudata; family Salamandridae; genus Triturus; species Triturus cristatus. The sequence continues at coordinate 556,862,378 of NC_140579.1, read as the reverse complement.
AAAGCCTACCACAGCTTTTTGGGTGGCATACTGCGTGCGGTTACGCGCACAGGCACGAGCAGAGGCGCCATCTGGCTTTCCTCTCGCTCTCCCAAGCACGCGCACCTCGCTCCGCCTCTGTCTTGCTCGCCCCTCCCCCTTCCCCACCATAGAGCGTGTCTCGCGGCCGAGCGTCTTGTTTCATGTAAGTGGGCTTTTTTTCTTTTTCCTCTGCTTGTTTAGTAACTATCCTGTTGTGATTCACTTTGCTGCTGCTGCCCTCCCCGTTGTCCTATTCCCTATGTTTCCTTTGATCACAGCCCATGGTCTGTCGTTTCATCCCCCCGTCGCCTCCTCCGCTCCTTTGTCTGACCAAGGCGCCGGGATTAATATCTTTCCCAGATTGATGAGTCCGGGCAGCAGGGCGACTGCGGAATGTTTCTCCCTTCTCCGCTAACACGCCTTTCTTCTTCACTTGCTTCAACTCTGTCCTCCCTTCGCGCTGGACCCCGTCCCAGAGATATATAGAGATACCTCAGCTTCAAGCGCCCTGTTGTATAGGGGGGACAGGGAGGGTTACAGACCTCTTAGTGGATTGCCTGTGCCAGAGTTGTCATGTTGACGAATTGGGGGGCGGCACGGGTGCCTGAAGAGTGTAGGGTGGGGGGCATACTAAATGTGGCTGACTGTTGTGGGATGTGGTCACTACAAGGGGGGATAGTTTTTTATTGTTTATGTGCATGGGTGCCGAAATTGGAGAGGGAGGGATGGACTGGGATGCTTCTCAGAGAGGGGGCTGGAAAGAAGGTGACTTACTGGAAGTGTTGCAATGGCTGAGGAAAGCTTTACGGCATTGACGTGGAATGTCAATGGGTTAGGCAATAAAATTAAACGGGGCTTGGTTTCCACTTATCTTCAAAGACTTCAAACCGACATAATATTCTTACAGAAGACACATCTGCTGGATTCGAGCTGTTCTTTCCTGGGTAGAGGACACTATAATACCCTGGCGCATGCGGGCTTCACTAAGGGTTCGAGAGGGGTGGCGATTCTCATTAAAAAGTCTCCCCCCTTTCGTGTCATTCACCAATGGGTGGACCCAGATGGGACCTATGTAGCAGTGAAGAGCAATTGGAATCGTGAACAGTTTTTCCTTGCAAGTGTCTATGCTCCTCGGCGGCTACAGCAACGCACACTGGATAAACTGACAGCTCGTACTTATATCCGGGCCTGCCACACATATTATAGGGGGGATTTTAACGACGTACCTGAGCCCTCGATGGATTGAACCCGAATAAGACCGGGATTCCATGGTCCTATGGCATTGGCGCAGTTCCAAAACAGCCTCAGATTGACCGATCTGTGGCGCCGACACCATCCAACTGAGCAGGCTTATTCCTGTTTCTCAGGGGCTCACGGGGTGTTCTCGAGATTGGACTACCTCTTTGCTCCAGCAGGGGAGGTCGCAAAGGTGGATAAAATAGAATACTTGGCCAGGGGCGATTCCGATCACTCACCACTTCTGTTTGACCTACAAATCATCATTCAGGTGTTTTAATGGAAACAAAACCAGACTTAAAGACCCAGAATGCCTTAGATTGTCGCACAAAGTTCCTCAACTTGAAACAGTGTCTGTAGTAACCTGCAGAGATGTGATCACCATACATTCAACCATGCAGCTTAATGTGTAGAATATACATACCCATGATGTACAACTAGGATTATAAGTTACTTATTTCCGGGCCTGCCACACATATTATAGGGGGGATTTTAACGACCGGCAGTTCAGCACTCACTGTACGAAACAGGTGATAGGGCAGGAAAACTACTTGCGTGGTTGGGCAGGAAGGAAACGAAGGCGAGATGGGTATTGTCTATCCGGAAACACCAATGTACATACACCACACCCGCAGACATCGCAGGGGCCTTTTCCCGAAACTATAAAGACCTCTATACCGCTAAGACACAGAAGAGTGTGGAGCAAATCACCCACTACTTGGACACAATTACGTTGCTCTCACTCTCCCAAGAGGATAGTGACAGACTGGAGGAGGACCTAACTCTTGAGGAAGTGACGGAGGCCATTGGCTGCCAAAAGTCAGGGAAAACCCCAGGTCCAAATGGACTCCCGGGGAATTTTTTTAATTAAATAGTGGCCTACTGGCCCCACACTTACTACGGGTGTATCAGGCGTCAAAAGAACAAGGGACTCTATCACAAGACCTCCGGACAGCCACTGTAGTGGTAATCCACAAACCAGGGAAGTCACCGGAAGACTGTGGGTCCTATCGGCCCATATCACTGCTCAATATCGAAACAAAGATCCTGGCCACTATCCTTGCGATGCGCCTCTTGACAGTCATTGCCCCCCTGATACATAGTGACCAATCCGGTTATATGCCTAAACGTGCAAGCCAATTTAACTTATGGCGCCTGGCTAATTTGATGGACACGATACAGGGCCGGGATAGACCCCATCTGCTCCTTTCTCTCGACGCTGAGAAGGCGTGTGACATCATTCATTGGCCCTTTATGAGATGCGCCCTAGAAAAATTTGGATTTGGCCCTACGTTTAGGGAATGACCCCGAGGCTACAGTTTGAGTCAATGGGTCGATGTCATCAAGTTGGCTGATTCAACGAGGCACTAGGGAGGGCTGTCCCCTATTATATACTCTCATACTGGAACCCATGGCCTGTTTGTTTCGAACCAGCCAAGGCCTAGGTGGTTTTATACATGACTCCTGATATCTAGAGCCCGAACGCATATCGCTATATGCCGATGATATTTTACTGTACGTTACAGACCCGGCTGAGACACTACCCAATCTTTGATGTATATGGCCGCCATGTGGGATATAAGATTAATTGGAACAAATCTACCGTATACCCAGTGGCAGGGGTGATGGAACCCCAAACCTACCCGAGTTGCCTCAGATTGTCCCTGGAAGGGTTTACATACCTTGGGCTTTATATTACTACTAACTTGGAGGTTAACTTGGACCGTAATGCCAGGCGTATCCTTTTTAATTTTCAAGACAATGTTAAGAGGGGGAGACTACTCCATCTAACGATCATGGGCTGAGCGGCTGTGTACAAAATGATCACACTCCCACAGTTGCTATATATTTTGCAAAACTCTTACTGCAAAATTCCAGAGACCGTATTCACAACCCTTAATAGCGAACTCCGCCCGCTTCTGTGGGACGGGGCCCAACCATGTATAGCACTACAAACACTACAGCGAAACCCGTACAACGGGGGGCTGGCCCTACCAGATATCAGGGCTTACTATAGGGCGGCTCACCTCATTATAGTTAACAAATTGAATCACGCACCTAGGGACCACCCCACCTACATGTTGGAGTGCCTGCAATTTAGAGACCATACACAATTACACTACCTCTATGAGGGCAAAGGCTGTAGCCAACTCCTCCCTGCCACCCAACGAACAGTGGAGGCGTGGAAACACGCGGAAAACAAGTGAAATGGGATAAGAAACCCACAAGGGAAACTCCTTTATGGGAGGGAACTAGATTGAAGGAAATTGGCAAACTGAGCGGCTTTAAGCAATGGGATTTAATAGGAATCTCCAAGGTGGGAGGAGTTATGGAAAAAGGCACATTGGCCCCGTGTACCTCGCTCCAAGCCACTTATCAACTTCACCAGACCCAATCCTATGCTTATCTTCGACTGCAACATGCCTGGCGAGCTGAATTGTTGGACGCGGAGACAATATCTGAATATGCCCCCTTAGAAGGCAGACTCCTGCAGGAAGAGATCCCGATCAAGCCATCTCAACATACAAAACTCAAATTAACAATATGCCTGACAACCTAGGCCCACTTCGCACTAAGTGGGAACTCACCACTGGCCCGTTAGAGGACATTGACCGGGAGGCCGCCCTTGCGCACCCACGTGAAGTGGCGATTAAGTTACGACTGAGGCTTATACAATACAAAAGCCGACATAGAACCTACTTTGATAGAGCGAGACTGCACGCTATGGGTAGGGCGGATAACCCGGATTGCCTTAGATGCCACACAGAACTCGGTACATTTATAGACACCCTCTGGGAATGTAACAGGATTCAAACGTGTTGGAATATGGTAGTACAGGAATTAAATATTATACTGGGGGCTCAGATTGAGATGGAACCTCGACACCTCTTACTGGGAATCTCCACAGAGGTGAATCTCCCGCGACATCCGCTGATGTTGGTTAACCTGGGACTGGTAGTAGCTAAAAGAGATATAGCTCGCTATTGGGGTGCACCCCAACTCCCTACACTACAGGAATGGAGAAACTGTCTGAATCTGTACATGGTAGCGGAGAAAGTGCCATATGCGGCAAGGGGGTGTCCTCGCAAGATATGGACTCCATGGCTATTACCTCCATTAACCACCCACTTTCACCTCAGAAACGTTCACGCGCTCTCTCGTGTTTTTTTTATGAAATGCGCTTCGTGCTCTGTGACCTCCGCTGCCTTCAACGCTTCATAACAACCCCCTCACAGAGCACCCTGTTCTCAGGCTGCCTCCTTCTGCCCTCATGGGAATACTTCAGTCTACTTTTAAAACTGAGTGCACTAATGCCTTCAACCCGAAGCTTGTGCTAAACTGCCCATAAGTGGAGAAAATGAGTTCTTATTCTAGTATTTTTCTGACGGTAAAAAACTACGTGAGGAAATTGTAACCATTTGTTCCTACTTGAATAAAAAATTAAAAAGACGACTCCTTCAGTCAGTTATCTTGATGATGCGTTTTACCCATCTTTTTATCTCAAAGTACCATCCCTGGCTCTTTCTTGTGCACATTCTATATTAAGTATTGCATAAGTACATCTTAATGTGAATTAGTCTGGCCTAAAGTGTATAATGAGTTTCCATGCTCTGTATTTTTCATCTGTGTTTTAATTGCGTTCAACCTGACATCCATGGCGTTGTGTTGTCTTTTAAACTTCATAGGGCTTGCCCTAGTGGTATGCCTAGCCTGATCTATTCGGAACAACAAGCATAGCCAATAGGTCTCGCTTTTGGGACCTTATAAGTATTTAGTTATGCAGCACAATATCCTTGGTGCAACAACATCAACCTTTGCATGGCTAAACACTTATAAGGTCCCATGGGCGAGACCTATGGGCTATGCCAATGCTTGTTTTGCATTTGTCACCCCGAGTGGGAAGGGTATGCTCAGACGTGAGTCCCGTGCTCTCCATGCCACTGGAATCAAGCTATCCTGGCTGACGAGGGCTGAAAGCCCGAAACCGGTCCTAGGATGCTTGTTTCCAGTCCAGGGAGGACCTGGCTTGGCAGTTCGGGCTGGACTGCTCCCATGGGGCACAGGGTCAAGACTGATTTGCATATGGCTGGGTTCAAACTGGAATGGCATGGTGAGCAAAAAAACGATGGATTTAGGCCCAGATCTCTGTACTGGGGTGAATGTATGACATTGTTCTGCATTCTGTCCATCAATTGTTGTTTTTGCATTTGTCACCCCGAGTGGGAAGGGTATGCTCAGAAGTGAGTCCCGTGCTCTCCATGCCACTGGAATCAAGCTATCCTGGCTGACGAGGGCTGAAAGCCCGAAACCGGTCCTAGGATGCTTGTTTCCAGTCCAGGGAGGACCTGGCTTGGCAGTTCGGGCTGGACTGCTCCCATGGGGCACAGGGTCAAGACGGATTTGCATATGGCTGGGTTCAAACTGGAATGGCATGGTGAGCAAAAAAACGATGTATTTAGGCCCAGATCTCTGTACTGGGGTGAATGTATGACATTGTTCTGCATTCTGTTCATCAATTGTTGTTTTTGCATTTGTCACCCCGAGTGGGAAGGGTATGCTCAGACGTGAGTCCCGTGCTCTCCATGCCACTGGAATCAAGCTATCCTGGCTGATGAGGGCTGAAAGCCCGAAACCGGTCCTAGGATGCTTGTTTCCAGTCCAGGGAGGACCTGGCTTGGCAGTTCGGGCTGGACTGCTCCCATGGGGCACAGGGTCAAGACTGATTTGCATATGGCTGGGTTCAAACTGGAATGGCATGGTGAGCAAAAAAACGATGGATTTAGGCCCAGATCTCTGTACTGGGGTGAATATATGACATTGTTCTGCATTCTGTCCATCAATTGTTGTTTTTGCATTTGTCTTCTGTACTGCGCCAGCACAGATGGGACCTATTAGGCAACTTGAGCGCATATATTAACTCGAAATACCTCTGAGTTAATTCTGATTGTTCTGCCACCTCAGAAACATTTCCTGATGATCCTACCTACAACAGTAAAATCGCTTTAACAGAGGGTCGCCAGGGTCCTAATTGAATATCAAAAAACACAAATGAGAACCGGAAATTGGAAAACAACGAGGCAACACAGCTTGTTGTAAATGTCAGTAATTGATCTCGGATAACAGTTGCTGCGTAGAGTTATGGATCTGAAGGAGAAGCTTGTGAAGATCGAACCTGAGGAAGGAGGGTTGCCCTATTGTTTTATCACTCCTAGTGTTTCAGAACGTAACCTATGTACAGTGCTTAATTTGAGCCAGTGTTTGCAGGTGGGGCTCATCAGCACTCATTTTTGGGGATGCCACTTATTTTTTCTCATCAGAGTTTGACCCAGAGCAAGGGAGAGAAAAACAAAAAAAGGGGGAAAGAAGGAGGAAGAGAAAGTCTGTAAAGCAATGACAAAGAAATAACGAAGGTAATGAAAAGAACCATCTTAAAGAGTGAGAGAAAGGGGGAGTGAGTGTCTGTCTGGTGATGGATTAAGGAGGCATGAGGTAGAATCAAAACTACACTGCCTTGGTTTTCGGCACTGCTGACATTTGATAGCACCAGTCAAGGGGTTCTGAGCACAACTTTGGGCCCCGGCACTTTTTCTTTTACAAATTAAGCACTGCCCACGTAGAGTTAGAAGTAGATGCTCCACCTGTACATTCTTCCACATGCAGCACGGTAGGCTGTCTCAGTCATCCACAGTTGAATTGTGGGATACCAGTCATGGGCAGGGAAAACAATCAATGACTGTGACGTACAGGGAGGAGCTCACTCTGCATCAGGAGATTGTTTAAAAAAACCTAAAGGCATCCCACCCTATTCAGTCTTCAGGCCCATCTCACTGCTTTCTTTTGCAGCCATAGTCATTGAAAAGGCTGCCAACACCCAGCTAGCGCACTTCATAGAAACCAACAACATCCTAGACATCTCTCAATCCGGATTCCGCAGCAACCACAGCACCGAGACCGCCCTCCTCGCTGCCACCAACGACATTTGTGCCCTCCTCGACCAAGGCCATACGGCAACCCTCATCCTCCTGGACCTATCAGCAGCCTTCAACACTGTCTCCCACTGCACACTAGTCACCAGGCTCCACAATGCCGGCATCCAAGGAAAGGCCTAAGACTGGATACGATCATTCCTCTCAGGCAGAACACAGAGAATAAGACTCCTGCCCTTCCTCTCAGTACCAACATAGATCGATGCGGAGTACCCCAAGGATCCTCCCTCAGTCCCATACTCTTCAACGTGTACATGGCCCCTCTCTCAGCCATCGTCAGAAACCACGGGCTCAACATCGTCTCCTACGCCGATGACACCCAGCTCATCCTCTCCCTCACCAAGGAACCCGACATCACCAGGCACAACTTTGAACTCTTTGAACTTACAAGAAGGAATGAAAGCTGACGCGACCTGGATGAGGAACCACTGCCTGAAGCTCAACTCGAAAAAAACAGAAGTCTTCATACTTGACTCCACCCCCTCTGCATGGGGCAACACCTGGTAGCATCCCCCCGCCCTCCGAAACCCACCCATTCCAATGGACCATGCATGTAACCTCGGCATTAAACTCGACTCATCACTCACCATGGAACACCAGATCAACACCGTAACCTATGCATGATTCAACACCCTCTGTATACCCTGCAAAACGGAGTGGATCCCCTGCGACTCCAGGAAAACAGTCACTCACGCACTCATCACCAGCAGACTGGACTACGGCAACGCCTTCTATGCTGGAATCAACAAAAAACTCCTCCGCAAACTCCAGACCGTCCAGAACGCCGCAGCTAGACTTATCCTCGAAATCCCAAGGCGCAACCACATCACCCAACACCTCCATGACCTCCACTGGCCCCATGTCAAAAGAAGAATAACATTCAAGCTGCTCACACATGCCTACAAGGCCCTCCACAACACCGGACCCCAATACCTCAACAATCGAATCTCCTTCAAGGCCCTCAAGAGAAACCTCTGCCCAGCCGACGTCTCCCTAGCCACCGTCCCACATTTTTACATGACCAGAGCAGGTGGAAAATCCTTCTCCTACCTCACAGCCAAGACCTGGAACGAACTCCCCAGACACTGCACCAATTCAGGAAGGACCTCAAGACCTGGCTCTTCGAATGACACCAACGGAGCTGCTCACACCCACCCTGAGCGCCTTGAGACCCTCACGGGTGAGTAGTGCACTTCACAAAACCCTGATTTATTGATTGATTCAAACAATGTGCTTTGGTTAATATAATAATCTATGAGTCTCACCCATTGCAATAAGGACACACCAAAATTGGTTTTTGTTAGACCCTCACCCACTCTAGTAGTGGCATACTTCATTATCAGGTCTCATCCTGATCCCTAAAAACCAGGATAGGCTCGACTACATTCCAGAGAGCACTTTTGATATAAATTGCAACCGGGGTCTTCTCAGATTAAAAATACCTATAACAACCAAGGTATCCCATTTAATAGTGGTTGTTCAGGTATGAATAGAAATGCAAAAATGAAGGGGATAATTTAAGGTATATAATGTTCATATTACCCTATCTAGTTCACCGACATGTTTCAGCCCAAAATGAAGGCCCGTAGGAGTCCAGGTCTTTCATCAGGACAGCAAAAAAGGCTCCGGCAAAAGTAATTATAATTACACCTCCAACTTCCCTAGAGGGGGAGAAGACGAACATATATGCAACACACAGATACATGCATGTAGAGGCTTACTAGCCTTTTCGACAAGGAAAATTCAAACTAGATTTCGTGTCATGAAATCTTTTAAGGCAACATGGGAGGAGGAGTCTGTAGTCACACAGTCTTCAAGGGTGCTATGTCGCCCAATACCTGTTATGGTCCTCTCTCCAGCCGCATCCGACACAAGTGTTCTCTGGAATATTGTCAAACCCATCCTAGACTTTTAGGTTATTTAAATAACCAATGCCCATTGTTTGAATAGGGTGGGATACCTTTAGGTGGACTGTGAATAGTAAATATGGAGGCTACTATCCCATCCCTCTCTTCAGGAAAAATCTTCTCTCTCCTCCCCATAGTGATCGTCCGCATCCTACTCGGTTTTGTGACTGAGGAGTTTGTTTCAGTAGAACAAAAAGAACGGCAAGTGGGGCATTCTTATCTGCCTTCAGTGTCTCTACTGCACCAGCAGCTGTACTAGAGGTTAGAGACCGCCATTAGGTAAGCTGGCATGCTGCAAGCCAAAGTTTAAATGTGCCACATAAGTTTATGGATACAATGTATGTTAATAGAGCCCTAAACATCATGAGTAGCGAAGCTTGCAAACCTCTTGGGCCAAAAAACAATGGCATATGCAGGGCTTTAAGTGGGGGGGGGTCTGTGGGGGTCTGAGCAACCCCGGTTTTTTTGGGGGGCCTCGAAAGGGGTCTCTAGGGGGCTTTATATTCGGGCCTCAAAGGTCAAAGGTAGGGTGACCAGATGTCCCGGTTTTAGTTGGTGTTTCGAATTAGCATGCGCGCATGCGCACTGCTTAAGGCGTAACGTCATTGTAGCAGGAAGGGAAATCCTTTGAAGAGAGACACTTTCTCTCGGGATTTCCCTTCTCTTTGAACACGCAGCGCCACCTACGTCATCGTGCCAGCCATCGGCACAACAACAGCTGGTTAGAACCGGCACGACCCTGCTTTTATGGCCTGCAGCAAGATTTTTCCAGCAACCAGTGCGATCCTGCTCTGCCTTAAAGCAAGCGAGAGACGAAGGTCTACAACAGAATCCAGCAGCAGTGAAAAGGAAACTTACCTTCGGGATGCCTCCCCAGCCCTATCACACCGTCAGGAACCTGCCTCCGCATCAGAGCTGCCTCAGCCAGGATCCTTCTGAAGCCACACAAGACTTGCCCTCCCAGCCTGCAAGCCCGCAACGTGAGTATTTTAATGGCCGTTTTTTTAATCCCCTTCCCAGCAGCTTTCTCATTCCGCCGCAAAGCGCCATTCATCTTTTTCAAATCACTCTCACTACCAATGCTGACTTGTTCTGTTTATTGATTTATATATGCGGTGGTAAAGCACCCTCATAGAAAGCACTGCGTATGCGTAGAAAAGATTGAACAGCCCTCCGAAGGGAAATCAAGGCAAATATTGAGCGCCACTGGTTCCCCAGAATTCGAAAATATTGTTAAAATTGAGAAAGCCGACCCAGATGGACCCCTCTGAGTTTCATTTTCATCTAGTTTCACATTGCTCTGCTTTTCCTATGTTTACTAACACTGATGTAATTAACCCCTTCGCTGCTAAGCCTTTTCCCCCCCTACGCTAAGCCTTTTTTGGGCTATTTGGGGTCGTGCGCACTTAGTCCCCTGTAACTTTTTGACCACATAAGGTATCCACGCCAAATTTGCGTCCTTTTCTTCCAACATCATGGGGATTCTAAAGGTACCCAGGGTTTGTGGATTCCCCTGGAAGGGTCCCAGAAATTAGCCAAAATACAGCAAAATTTTGTTTTGTGAAAAATGGGGAAAACGGGCTGCAAATGAAAGAGTCTGGGTTTTTCTCTGCAAATGGTATCAAAAAAGGATTTGTGGGGCTGAAATCACCATTTTCCCAGCTTTTAGGGCATGACAGACTTTTGTCAGAAAACCAAAATTTTTTACACAGTTTTGGCATTTTTCTAGGACATAGCCTATTTTTGCTATTTTTTGTGCTTTCAACCTCCTTCCAGTTAATGGTAGAAATGGGTGTGAAAGCAATAATGGATCCTGGGAAGCAATACATTTCCGCAAAGTAGACAAAATTCTGAATTCAGCAAGGGGTCATTTGTGTAGATCCATCAAGGTTTCTTTATAGAAACTAACAGTTAAATATAGGAAAAATTGAAAATTAGTTGAAAAAAACAGCCATTTGTGTCAACGTTTTCACCTGTAACTTCTTCTAATTATGACAGCTGTTTGAAAGCAATATACTGTTACATCCACTAGACCTTCCTGGTTGTGGGGATATATAGGACTTGTAGGTTCACCAAGAACACGACGAACCCAGAGTCAAAAACTGAGCAGCAATTTGCAATGGTTTTTTATTATGTTCCGGGTATATAGCAATTATTGTGGTAAAATGTATACATGGAAAAATCAGTATTAAAGACACCTATGTATTTCTGAAATGGGAACAAATTATAGAGTTTAGAAACAGTACATATTTGCACATTTTCGTAATTGGGAATACTCATACTAGCATGAGAATTATCGGTCATTTTTCAAAATGACTTTTTTTTTACACAATGTCTTTCATTTGGAAGGCAGAAATGCATCAACAATCAATAGGTAATAACAGTTGCTTTACAAATCTGAATTACCTTAAGTCTCCCGATAAAAATGGTACCTCACTTGTGTCTTGTGAGGAAATGTCTCAAAACCCAACGTGAACACACCACATTTTCACAATGAAAATCTACCCTTTTTTTGCGAAGTGTCTAGCTGTAGTTTTTTAACACTAGCTCTGCCGGCACCTAGGGAAACCTAGCAAACCTATACATTTTTGAAAACTAGACACCCAGGGGAATCCAGGATGGGGTGACTTGACTGCCTCCCATCAGGTTCTATTACCCAGAATCCCTTGCAAACCTAAAAAATTGTCCAAAAAAACATATTTTCCCACATTTCTGTGGTGGAAAGTTCTGGAATCTGCGTGGATCCACAAATTTCCACCCACCCCGCGTTCCCCAAAGTCTTCCGCGAAAAATGGTACCTCACTTGTGTGGGTCGGCCTAGTGCCCCCGATAGGAAACGGCGCAAAACGCAACGTGGACACACCTCAATTTCGCAGTGAAAAATGACCCTTTTTTGGCAAAGTGCTTAGCTGTAGTTTTTTAACCCTAGCTCTGCCGGCACCTAGGGAAACCTACCAAACCTATACAGTTTTGAAAACTAGACACCTAGGGAAATCCAGGATGTGGTGACTTGACTGCCTCCCACCTGGTTCTGTTACCCAGAATCCCTTGCAAACCTAAAAAATTGATTAAAAAAACACATTTTCCCCACATTTCTGTGGTGGAAAGTTCTGGAATCTGCGTGGATCCACAAATTTCCACCCACCCCGCATTCCCCAAAGTCTTACGAGAAAAATAGTACCTCACTTGTGTGGGTCGGCCTAGTGTGCGCGACAGGAAACGGCACAAAACACAACGTGTTCACACCTCAATTTCGCAGTGAAAAATTACCCTTTTTTGGCAAAGTTGCCTAGCTGTCGTTTTTGAACCATAGTTCTGCTGGGACCTAGGGAAACCTAGCAAACCTATACATTTTTAAAAACTAGACCCCCAGGGGAATCCAGGCTGGGGTAACTTAGCTGCCTCCCACCAGGTTCTGTTACCCACAATCCCTTGCAAACCTAAAATATTGTGAAAAAAACCACATTTTCCCCACATTTCTGTGGTGGAAAGTTCTGGTATCTGCGTGGATCCAATAATTTCCACCCATCCCGCGTTCCCCAAAGTCTTCTGAGAAAAATGGTACCTCAATTGTGTGGGTCGACCGAGTGCCCGCGACAGGAAACGGTGCAAAACGCAACGTGGTCACACCTCAATTTTGCAGGGAAACATGACCCTTTTTTGGCAAAGTGCCTAGCTGTAGTTTTTTAACCTTAGCTCTGCCGGCACCTAGGGAAACCTAGCAAACCTATACATTTTTGAAAACTAGACGGCAAGGGGAATCCAGGATGGGGAGACTTGACTACATCCCACCAAGTTTTGTTACCCAGAATCCCTTGCAAACCTAAACAATTGTAAAAAAAACACATTTTCCCCACATTTCTGTGGTGGAAAGTGTCTGGAATCTGCGTGGATCCACAAATTTCCACCCACCCCGCGTTCCCCAAAGTGTTACGAGAAAAATGGTACCTCACTTGTGCGGGTCGACCTAATGCCCGCGACAGGGAACGGTGCAAAACACAACGTGGTCACACCTCAATTTAGCAGTGAAAAATGACCCTTTTTTGGCAAAGTGCCTAGCTGTCGTTTTTGAACCCTAGCTCTGCCGGCACCTTGGGAAACCTAGCAAACCTATACATTTTTTAAAACTGGACACCCAGAGGAATCCAGGATGGGGTGACTTGACTGCCTCCCACCAGGGTCTGTTACCCAGAATCCCTTGCAAACCTAAAAAATTGTCAAAAAAACCAAATGTTCCCCACATTTCTGTGGTGGAAAGTTCTGGAATCTGTGTGGATCCACAAATTTCCACCCACCCCGCATTCCCCAAAGTCTTACGAGAAAAATGGTACCTCACTTGTGCGGGTCGGCCTAGTGCCCGTGACAGGAAACAGCGCAAAACACAACGTGGTCACACCTCAATTTCGCAGTGAAAAATGACCCTTTTTTGGCAAAGTGCCTAGCTGTAGTTTGTGAACCCTACCTCTGCCGGCACCTAGGGAAACCTAACAAACCTATACATTTTTGAAAACTAGACACCCAGGGGAATCCAGGATGGGGTGACTTGACTGCCTCCCACCAGGGTCTGTGAAGCATCCTGAATAATAAATCCAGCACTCAGGAATGCAAGTTTAAGAGAAGTTTATTCCAGGAGAGAAGATCCCATCCATCAGCAAACAGATAGTCCAGTAACTGAACTAAAACAGAACTTCTTCCAGCACAAAAGTCCATGACCTCATTAAGGTTCTAATTTGACATGGGATGAAGACTAGCAAGTATGAACATAACAATAGCAATATAAGTGGAATACCACACATGTCCCTTCCTTCAAAGGGAAATTAATTATGATGAACATGAAATAAAAATGATAATTTACACAAAATCTTAAAGATAACTTGATCTTTTTGATAACCTGGAAGAACTCCTAGGACAATTAGAATCATTGGTGTCATCAGCCTTAGTATGAGAGAAAGAAGAATTACTATTAGTTAAATCGACATTCAAGTCATGTTTTGAATTGCCCTTAAACACAACCACCCTATTTAAGTTCCAAATGCGATGGTCCTGTGTTTGAATGGCATTATTAAAATTGTTAATTACTTTGATGGGTTTCATGAATTTAGACAAAGAGCTTCCCAATATGCCAGGACGCTTGATCATGACCCAGTCACCTACTTTCACTTTAGTTTTCTTTACAACGTTCTTAGCATCAAAATAAGCTTTCCTTTGCTTAGCCTTTTCCTTTTCCAATCTAAGGATTTCCTCACTATCACATGCATTCTCCTTTCCTTTCAACAATTCATACATATTAACCCAGTAAGGTTCCACACAAGTATTGGGCACCCTGCCACGAAACAACAAAAGGGGGTCTTCCCAGTTGTCGCATGTGGAGTTAATCTGTATTCCTCAATTTTCAAAATGACTTCTTTTTTCCAGTCTAGACCTACACTTTTTGCTAACGCAATGGTTTCTTTAATAACTTTGTTGAATCTCTCAACCATGCCATTAGCCTCTGGATGGTAAAGAGCAGAAGTTTTGTGAACAATCCCTCTTAAAGACAAGAACTGTTCCATTTCCTTAGAAATAAGTTGGACCCCATTATCAAATAGAATTGAAACTGGCAAGCCTTCCCTAGAAAATACATGATCACTTGGTACTAAACGTGAAAGCATATCCGCAACACCATTTTCAATTCCAGGAATATATTTAATCCCAAAATTGTACTCCTGTAAACCAATAATCCATTTTGTTATTCTCCCAGAAACAAGATCTAAGCCTTTTTTGCTAAAAATCTCAATCAAAGGTTTGTGATCCGTGTGAATCTCGAAATCCAAACCCCACAGGAATTTTTTTTAGCTTCTTTATTGCCCAAAACACCGCTAAAGGTTCCCTTTCTACAACCGAGTAACGCGTTTCAGGATCTCTGAGACTCCTTGACAAAAACATAATGGTTTGAACACCACTTGGACCACATTGCTTTAATACCGCTCCCAAACCTTTTTCACTCGCATCCGTAACTAGAATAGATTTGTTCGCTGGATTGAAACTCTTTAAAGAAGGGGCTTGACTAAGTTTCTTTTTAATAGCAATAAATTCATCTTCGCAAAGATCAGACCACAAAAATTCTTCACCTTTGCGTAGAAGCTGCCTCATATTCACTGTAGCAACAGCAAAACCCATTACAAATTTGGCATAATATTCAATCATTCCTAGAAATTTCATTAATTCAGTCTTATTTGTAGGAGAACTCCTTTTTGTAATGGTATCAATCAAATCGGCTTTGGGTTTTACACCGTCCCCAGTAATGTTATCTCCCAAGTAATTGATTGTGTTAGACCTAAACTTACACTTTCCCACTTTGATTGTGAGATTGTGTTTACATAAGTCCCTCAATACAGATTTAAGTCTTATATCATGCTCTACTTCATCTTTAGCAAATATCAAAATGTCATCCTGATAAATGCATACCTTTTCCATTACACGTTGAAATACCGAAGAAGCAGACACTAACCCAAAAAGCATTCTCTTTAACCTAAAAGTGCCAAAAGGTGTGATAAAAGACGTATAATCTCTGGATGACTTTTCTAACTCGATCTGATGATACGCAGATGTAAGGTCTATTGTGCTGAAAACCTTCGCACCCTCAAGCAAGACCAACAATTCAGTAATGTTGGGTAATGGGTACCGATCCACCACAACACATTTATTAAGCTGTCTCAGGTCAATGCAGAGACGCAAATCCCCATTGGGTTTGTTTGCTGCAACAACCGGAGCCAACCATTCAGATCCTTCAACTTCTTCAATGATTCCACTATCCCTTAATTTTTGAATTTCTTTTTTCATGTCTTCTCTAACAGAGAGTGGGACGTTTCTAACTTTACAACATACAGGAACTGAATTCCCCTTTAATTGAATCTTGTGCCGGTACCCCCTCAAACAACCTAACGTTTCTTTGAACACATTAGGGAATTCCATTTTTAAATTCTGCACATATTTGTCATCAACGTTTTTTCCCACAGATTGAATTTTGTCTCTTAACTGTATGGGAGGATTGTCATTCGGATCTAAAAATACACCTAGCTCACCTTGATGTATGCAGCTGATAATACTGTCTCCTCTCTTTGAGACATAAATTTTTCCGGATATTAATCTATTCTTGTATTCTATTAAACCTAAGAAGTATCCATGTAGCTTTATAGGTCCCCCCCCCCATATGCTAATGGAATAATGTCAGCTTTCATCAGAGTAACCTTTCCCTTAAGCTTGGAATTGAAAAATTATTTTGAAATAATGGTGATTTTTGCCCCAGGGTCAAACAGTACCCTGGTTTGCTCCCCTTCCACCAAAATTTCGTCAAAAGGGCAAGATTTGTTGTTAGACTTGTTCTCAACCTGCACAACGATTTGTCCACATACAAAATCTTCAGAATTAGATTCTTCCATTCCGCCTTGATAAACTTCCACGTCTTTAATCTTAGGTTTAAGCTTGCTTTTACAAAGTGCTTTGTAATGCCCATTTATTTTGCATTAGAACATGTTTGGTTGAGAGCTGGACACCTTTTGTCATTGGCAAGATGTCCAGTCTTACCCTACCTATAACATTTTCTTTCTATCCATTTTTTTTCTGCGTCTTTTTTCTCAACTACATTTTGTTTATCTAATTTAACCTTAACTAAGTCTACGCTGATACCTTTCTCTGAGTCTTTCTTTATAACAGCAACACACTTAATAGAGTGCTCAATACGTTTAGCAACTGTTAATACTTCTTCAAGTGTTGGTTCATCTCTTAGCCAGAATTCCTCCCTAACTTTCTCTATGCTGCATCCAAACATAAATTGATCTCGGATGCGCTCATCAGTTGAATTCTCAAATCTGCATGCAGAAGCAAGTTTTCTTAATTGCGTAACATAGTCTTCAATTGTTTCATCCGGTGCTTGCATCCTCTTTGCAAACTGGTACCTTTCAAGAATAGTACTGACCTTGGGAAGATAATGCTTATCTAGCTTTTTAATACAAATCTCATAATCATTTAAACTATTGGCTTCTGACGATGGAAGGTCAGGCAAATGATCAAATACATCTTGACCTTTGGATCCTAAGCAATCAAGTAATAACGATGACTTTCTTTCTGCACTTAAAGAAGGACCACAGACCCTAGCATACCTCTCAAAAACAACTTTCCACTTTTTCCACTTTATAGGAGGTGAACCAGGACAAGATAAGAAAAATGGAGCTGCTGTAACGTTTTGCATTGTCCTAGAAATATTTGGACTAATCAAAGTTACCACAATCAAATGAAATTGTATCAAAGGTGTGCGCTTAACTCAAAATTCAATTCAAATTCTTACTCCCAGTATGTTATTGACAGCTTAAAATGATTGTTGAATCGTTAAATTGCACATGAGATCAAGTCAAAAACTTTAAAAATCATAACGCACAAGAAAGTAGAACATCAATATAAATAATGCATCACCTTAGTATTTGTAAATTGTATACATACTCAATTTTAAATATGAGTGTGCATTGCACTGAAGAGATATTAACACATCAGTAACACGCTAATAGTCTCAAGTGAGTATGTGTATACATATACAATTTTAAGTATGAGTGTGCGTGCCACTGAAGAGATGTTAGAACATCAGTACACGCTAATAATCTCAAGTGAGTATGACACATAAATACGCATGAAATATAGTGATGTGATATCACAGCTAATGTCCAGATCTCAATCCACAAGTACCTTTAAGGAGAAATCTTGACAGGTTTCCAGTTTCAGATTGAGTTTGCGCGTCACTGACGAGCTCTGAAGAACACCATTGTTAAATCAACCATATGCAAATATGTTGAAGGGAGACAATACTGACGTGTGTTCGTCTTTATATATCGGTGATCGCGTCAGTTGCGAGCCTTGGTATCTATGTAAATAACTTCTTGAGCGCTGGATTGCTGCTAGGTAACCAGAACGTTTACTCGACAAGATGGCCACCACGTACGTTTAAATTTACGTGATGACAAGGAGCGTTGAAGTAGAGTCAATGCTAAGTGACAGGACCAGATGGTCACCACGCACACTTGGAATTGCGTGATGACGAGAGGAGCTGGTGCTGGGATCGAGCGAAGAAGAAGGCGAATTGTTCCATAACGAAGAGACGACACAAGGTAGGAATCGCCTTGTTTGTTTAGTCTTGAAATTTCAAGATAACTCGAGCCGTGTTTACACTTGAAAGATACATACCACAAAGCCTCGAGCAACCAACGGCATTGTACATGGCAATCTCACGTGGTGTAAATGTCTCGAGCAATCACCGGCACTGTATACACTTGTGGAAAGGCAATGTCTTGCGGTGTAAAGTAGACCCCAACAGTATCTTAACAGTTATGAAAATCCAGGAAACAACTATCTTCCATAACTTTCATGTACAGAAACAGTCACCAAGATAAGACAACATCACGCTCTTTCTTTTCTCTGACGCGATCCAGTTACCCAAGATAACCGCTTCTGTGTTTTACCAAGTACTTTTGAACATTAGATTAAATGAAAATCCTCGCAGAGCAGTTGACAAGTTCCTATGCTTAGAGACTACCAAGGTTCATATGTCATCAGAGTGACATGTCATATAACACGCTCTATAGTTCTGTCATTTACGTAGATAAACTTGAATTTTAGGAAATATAAATTTACTTAGGTCTTTATCTTCAATGTATGGACAGACGATTTTTAAGAGTACCTGCTTGCCAGACAAGTAAGATGAAAGCATCCAGGGCTAAAATTCCAAAAATGAAATTTTGAAAATATGAATCTCACCAAATCTTTCTGTTGAGATCCTCTCTTGTCAGTCATCCTGCCGACTACGCCAGTGAAGCATCCTGAATAATAAATCCAACACTCAGGAATGCAAGTTTAAGAGAAGTTTATTCAAGGAGAGAAGATCCCATCCCTCAGCAAACAGGTAGTCCAGTAACTGAACTCAAACAGAACTTCTTCCAGCACAACAGTCCATGACCTCATTAAGGTTCTAATTTGACATGGGATGAAGACTAGCAAGTATGAACATAACAATAGCAATATAAGTGGAATACCAGTCTGTCACCCAGAATCCCTTGCAAACCTAAACAATTGTCAAAAAAAATAAAATTTTCCCACATTTCTGTGGTGGAAAGTTCTGGAATCTGCGTGGATCCACAAATTTCCACCCACCCCGCGTTCCCCAAAGTCTTCTGAGAAAAATGGTACCTCACTTGTGTGGGTCGGCCTAGTGCCCGCGACAGGAAACGGCGCAAAACGCAATGTGGTCACACCTCAATTTCGCAGTGAAAAATGACCCTTTTTTGGCAAAGTGCCTAGCTGTAGTTTTTGAACCATAGGTCTGCCGGCACCTAGGCAAACCTAGCAAACCTATACATTTTCGAAAAACAGACACCCAGGGGAATCCAGGATGGGGTGACTTAGCTGCCTCCCACCAAGTTTTGTTACCCAGAATCCCTTGCAAACCTAAAAAATTGTCAAAAAAAACACATTTTCCTCACATTTCTGTGGTGGAAAGTTCTGGAATCTGCGTGGATCCACAAATTTCCACCCACCCCGCGTTCCCCAAAGTCTTCTGAGAAAAATGGTACCTCACTTGTGTGGGTCGGCCTAGTGCCCGCGACAGGAAACGGCGCAAAACGCAACGTGGTCACACCTCAATTTCACAGTGAAAAATGACCCTTTTTTGGCAAAGTGCCTAGCTGTCGTTTTTGAACCATAGTTCTGCCGGGACTTGGGGAAACTTAGCAAACCTATACATTTTTAAACACTAGACACCCAGGGAAATTCAGGCTGGGGTGACTTAGCTGCCTCCCACCAGGTTCTATTACCCAGAATCCCTTGCAAACCTACAAAATTGTCCCCCCAAAAAAATGTCCCCACATTTCTGTGGTGGAAACTTCTGGAATCTGCGTGGATCCACAAATTTCCACCCACCCCACGTTCCCCATAGTCTTATGAGAAAAATGGTACCTCAGTTGTGTGGGTTGGCCTAGTGCCCACGACAGGAAACGACGCAAAACGCAATGTGGTCACACCTCAATTTCGCAGTGAAAAATGACCCTTTTTTGGCAAAGTGCCTATCTGTAGTTTGTGAACCCTAGCTCTGCCGGCACCTAGGGAAACCTACCAAACCCACACATTTCTGCAAACTAGACACCCAGGGGCTTCCAGGGAGGTATGGCTTGTGTGGATCCTCCAACGTTTCCTTACCCAGATTCCCCTGCAAACCTCAATTTTAGCTGAAAAAATCACTTTTTCACACATTTTTGTGTGGGAAAGTTGTGGCATCACCGGGCTCACCCAAATTTCCCACCACACAGCGTTCCCCCAGGTCTCCCGATAAAAATGGTGCCTCACTTGTGTGGGAGGCCCAGGTACCCACGACAGGCAAGGGCCCAGGTACCCACGACAGGCAAGGACCCAAAACGTAGTGAGGCGACATCAAAATTGCCTATCTCAAAACCACCTGGTTTTCCAAGGGGGGTCACCTGGGTTTTTGGCCCCGTGCTCGGCGGCCATCTAGGGAAACCTACCAAAACCACACATTTCTGAAAGCTAGACACCCGGGGGCTTCCAGGGAGGGATGGATTGCGTGGATCCCCCAACGTTTCCTTACCCAGAATCCCTTGCAAACCTCAATTTTAGCTGAAAGAAATCACTTTTTTCACACATTTTTGTGTGGGAAAATTGTGGCATCACCGGGCTCACACAAATTTCCCACCACCCAGCATTCCCCCAGGTCTCCCGATAAAAATGGTGCCTCACTTGTGTGGGAGGCCCAAGTACCCGCGACAGGCAAGGGCCCAAAACATTTTTTGATAGGCAATGTTGATGTCGCCTCACTAAGTTTTGGGCCGGAATGGTTCCGTCATGAGCACAGGGGCACCGCTGCTCATGACGGAATCATTCCATCATGAGCATCGAAGGGGTTAAGTCCTGTGTGACACTCTACACAGATGGGGATATACAATCACACTGACTGGTACCAGTTATAAGGCTGATGTGCAACTTCGCTTCGACTCGTGATTTGACAAATCCATTACACTTGGGTTTCTCAGTGAGGGAAAAGTGATGGGTGGAATGCTTGAATTATACCATATTTTATGTTTTTGAAAAATGACATCAAACATCTTAAAGAAAACCATTAGTCAGCATCAAGTGCCTTTGTTAACTATGCAGTCTCAGCGAAATTGCTTAGTTACTACTGGGATACCAAATAACACTTACTTGAAATTAGACAGTTTCCCTTAAGTGTGTAATAAGAGAATACTTAAAGAAAAATGGGAAGGGATGGACTGCAAGTGCTCACTTAACGCCAGCTCAACAAACTTTGGGCAAATTTGCACCGATTACCGTGGAATTTCTCTCTGGTGATGGTTAAGTTTGCCCCAGTCTTGAATTGGCATTTTCTCCAAACAACTGTTGGGAAATATCCTATCCTAAGTAAACTGTTAGTTTTTTTTTTTACGGAGTTTTATATAGCGCAAACTTGACCCGAATCGTGTATCAGGACGCTTTACATAATAGCACCAGTTGCGTTACATGAGGATACAATCATTTTTTTGTAGTTGGTACTTAATAAATATACCTGTTTGCCTATTTTATTATGCTTTGCTGGATGCGACTTCATGATTTTCTTAAGCACACAATGCTAGTTATCTTGATTTAGACCACGCCCCTACTCGGATAGGCACACCCCTTTAAGAAATGTGCCACGCCCCTTTTAGAGCACCCCCAGTTTTTTTTTCCCACTAAAAGCCCTAGGCATATGCTTTAATAGAAATGTAATCTCTAGCTGTTATCGTCACTGCTACGTTGAAACATACTGCCCACAACCACTGCAATTCAGTGGCCACTGCTTCTCTGCGTAATTATAGAGATTTACTGCATTTGCCAATTAATTTATCATCTATTGTGTAATTTACAGATTTTAATAAAACGTGTCTCCAGCTCATTCAGATAAGAAATTGGCTGTTGTCTGCTGTATGCAGGCTTTAAAGAAGTGCAAGTTTTGTACAGATGTTAATATGTCCAAATGATGTAGTGGGTCTGAGCTTTCAACTGCAACAGGGAAATACCTTACACATTTAAATAATTCAAACAGGGTGGAAATGATGATTCCTTCTGTGTCATGAAAGTATTTTATTTACCTTTTCTTGTAAATTTATGTTTACGGTACATCCCAGACGCTATTTTCAAAATAAAATGTATTTCATGAGGCATCTCAGAATTATGAAGATTCTCAACGCATTATATCTTCTTTAACGGCCTGAGAGTTTGAATGCTAACACTTAGTCAATCACATTTATTGAAATATGCCGTGAGAAATTCTATTCTGAGGGGCTTTTTTAATCCAAAGAGGTGCCACGGAAGCGCTAAAATAAATAAAGTACAAAACAAACTGAAGGCGAGTTTTAGAATATAACAGGGATTCTTTTGAAAAAAAGGGCCATCTTTTTATTGAAAGAAAGTGAAGAAACGTGCTTGTTTTCTGCTGCATGCAACATTGTATATGTTTTATGCAAGCAATGTTATTCCGGGAGGTACTAAGGGCACTGTTAACAAAATTACACTACAGTGCTTCCTGGCAAAATATCAACAGAATTAGATACTTCCCCAAAATGCGCTGCATAGTTTCCCTTTAATCGTGTAATGTACAGTAGGATTTGACTTTTTTTGCAACTTAATTTGACTGTGGAGAGGTGTGGCTCAATGATTAGAGCGGCAGACCCTGATGCAGAGGTCTAGCCTGGGACCAGGGTTCAATTCCCTGCCTTGGCGGGTCTTGGGCTCAAAATATTCCACAGACCTGATAATTCTCGCCTCGGTGCCATTCCAATCATGGAGTGCAACTCTGGGCAATAGCTTGCTTAATCTCCACAACGCTAAGGATGCCTGGCCTCCACCTTGGGGGTGCCCAGGAGTGGACGCCTCACAGGGAAAGCCAGGATGGGTTCCACAGCGGTATTCGTACAAGCGCCTTGAGACCCTTGCGGGTGAGTAGTGCGCTATACAAGTATCAAATTTACATTTACTTTCTTTCCCACATAATTTGGTTCTCAATTACCACTTGATTCTAGTGGCTCTTGTAATAATTTTTATGTTTAGAAAGTCAGAGTAACTCTAGAGCCCCTTACCTTTCAGATGTTGTTAATTCCTAGCTAGCCCAACTGAATTCAGACTCAGAGTAGGGAAAGGTTGCATGGCACCTGTACAAAATAGAAGATGTAACCCTCATATAAAACACAGGTCTATTTAAAAGCCATTGAGCTATTTTGTCAGGAAGTTAGGCAAGTGAAGTAGAGTACATGCACTCATCCTCTTGCCAGGTACGTGGACCTTGTACTGCAGCTGAGCACTAATGAGGAAACCTTTGTGTATTTATCAAGATTTGGATTATTACCAATGTGCAGAATAGTAATCTACACATGAATTCACACATGTACACTTACATGATGATGTTGCCTCATTTTGATATGACCTGTTAAGTGTATTTTCTTGGCTTATGCTTTCTAGGCCTCAGCTAGGCCTCAACATCATCTTGTCCAAAACAGATGTCACATTCACTGTTAATTTATCTGCTGCACGTGGATATGTAAAATCATGGTTGCTTATTTCTTAATTACGCTGTTCTTGAAGAAGACTCTCCAGCATGGGCTCAAGTAATATAACATTTTTCGAAAAATCTTCAGCGTGTACACAGTATTACATTCATTCACAATGCTTCACTGTTGTGTTTGTAGTTAGTTTGTTCTGGCAACTCAGGATGACATTAGATTAGAAGCTCTGAATCTATATTCATGTAGTGAATTAGTGCTTTGGTGGTGGGGCTGTATGACGATTTTAAAATCCTTATTCTGATTTGTTGAAAATGTATTTCTTTGCTAACACCTCAATGATTCTGCAGTTTTCATACTGTTCTATGAGGAGAATTTCAATAAAAACCCTCGATTTTGGAAGAAATGATCTTTGGGTTCAAGCACGGGTGCTGTGCGATTCCTTACTGATTTTTCTGCATATTGGTACTTAGTCTAGTTTTGATTTTGCCTATTATTTCGTATTGTCCCATTACTGCGAGCCTTCATGGCAATGACTTTATACAAATAGCTGATATTTGCTGCATCCTCACTTTTCTATTTCTGTATTTCAGCTTCAAAATTTTTGTAATAAATCTTTATACATTTTCTAATTCCGCCCTTGAACTCCTTTATTGAGTCAGTCCTTTCCTATTTCAATCCAGTTTTGATATGCAGATTTTTACCTTATCTTGGGACACATTCCCTCATGAAATTGAGGTTAACACTATCCTCGATCTATCCAACCTGTGAGTGTGCTTTTTAGGTGTAAATGTTTAGAGGTAGGGCACACCCATAAATGTTTGGTAGCAGACAATGGTTTCAAGATAGGGCAGGGGTGTATTTTGAATCGTTTTCTTGGGGGGGTGCAACACCCCACCGCCAATAAATACATTTTAGTCTTGGTAGTTGGGTCTGGGGGCCTGCGTCAGGTCTGCTATGTCTGTGTCTGTTTGTCTTGTATCCCAGATTTCCCTGAGAGCTTTTAACCTGTTCAAATTTTGGATAAGGAGTTTAAATATATTTGCAAAGAATTTGCGCTGGGTTACATCACTTTTTTTCGATGCAACACTGACACAAAATCCTTTTGGCTATTCACAAAGTCACAGGCTTTGTAAGAAAAAGTAGCACAATGCAGCACTTTGTGCTGCCTGGTGTTACTTTGTGTCACATAGGCGTTCTGTTGGTTATGCATTGGCATTCCTTTGCATACACCCATGGACCCAAACCAATATTTATAAAGAGTTGTACAAATGGTGCACCTGCTGGAGGATGGAAGAGGAAAAAGGCTCTGAGGATAGTTTTTGTACAGGAATGTACCTTTGCTGCACAAAAACAACCTTCACCAAAATACAGGCAAACTTGCACTATGGCGCAAGGGTGTCTGCGTTGGCGCTTTATAGCCCAAAGTTTGCCTACGCATGGAGATAGCAGAACTGTGCCATTTCTTTCAAACATATGGAATGGTTCTGCTCTCTTCAGGTGAAGCAGCACAGCAACTTTGCTTGTTGCCCTGCGTTGTGCCACATCTTTGTAATTATGCCAGTGGCAGCTGATAGGGAACGGGGCGGGAGGGGACGTGGGAGGATGTGGTTGGCTAGAAAATGTTTAAAAAAAAAAGAAAACTTACCTGCGCTCACGTCCCAGCCACCGCTGCCTCTCCTCTGTTGCAGGAAACACCCTGGCTCTTCTAAGCCTATCACAATGCTGCAATGCAGCATTGTGATTGGTTCCCCAAGCCAATCACAACGCTGCGATGCAGTGGTGTGGTTGGTCTGAGCGCCGTGGTTCGGAGCTCAGATGGGGAAAGGGAGCCTGTGCATGTTCCTCACTAGGCTGTGCCCCCTGCTGTGGCCTGCTCTGGCCCCTGCTCTGGCCAGCCCCAACCCTCCCCGCTCCTAGGAATGGACAAATAAAATGATAATAAAGTTCAGTTATCATCATTTTATTTTTTCTCTTCACTGCTGTCAAAGCAGTGGGGCGACGCTCCTCCACCTTAGTGGAGGAGCTGCCACTGAATGATGCCCCGTTCGTGTGACCAGTTTACCAAAAAAATAGCAAATCTCTATCCATAGAAGTATTCATTGATTAGATATGAATGTACTACTTTTCAGAATTCACAAACGTAGTCTTTAGGACGCTTGGAAGGCTACGCCAGTCTCAGGTTTCCAGGCATACTACTGGCAATCAAACACTCAAAAGATGATTGGATAAATGCTTATAAACAGTCTGACCACTGGTAGTCCCTCCGGGTAGCATTCCAAACCAATGTTTTTTGTCCACAGTTCCACTTTAGACAGAGGGCCTGATTTAGGATTTAGCAGACAGAGTAAAGGCAGATATGGTGGCAAGGTCTTTACTGCCTTTTTTCTGCTCATCAAATTTAGAAGTGTCCACAGCCCGACAGATATCTCTACACATTGTCAAGAACCGCCATTATGGTGGTTCCTGTCAATGTAGGAAACGTTTAAATGACAAATCTGCCAAACATGAAGGCTGGCTGTCAAACTTTCCAAAGTTTTTTATGTTTCACAAGCAAACTCTGAAAGCAATTTCTTTTTTAATAATTTATTTTAAAAATAATGACCCTCACACCAGTTATCTCCCAAGGTGTGGAGGTCATTTTTTCCAATGTCCCTCACCACCAGGATATACCTGGATATGGACAGTAGAAAACATCCAACTGAATGTCCACTCCAAATAGGGTGGATTGTCGGATGGCTTACTTCTGTCGGCACCTACTCCCTTGAAAAATTAAAGGACATTTTACACTGACAGAGTAAATTTCACCCCATCGATGTAAAACTTGCTGTCTGCCCGATTCAAAATCGGGTGGTGAACCTTTAGTTTGGCAGACAGGGTACTCTGTCGAGGTTGAAACAGAGTACCTGTCCGCCAAACACTAAATCTGCCCCTGAGGCCCACCTAGTGCCAATCAGTACTGATCATAATCCTCAAGCGAAAATGTGCAAGATTAAGGGCAGTTCCATACAAATATGTTTGTAGCTCCAGTGTTGCAGCAAAACATAGGAAACAAGATGCCATATAACTAAGGCTCCCAGTTTTCCGTTGTTGCTGATTTCTACAGGTAATTACAGACAGAACACAATGTGCTTTGTGTCTGTTTTTATTTTTAAGTGTGGAAAAATACAGAAAATTGTGCTGCTTGTGAGTAACTCTCCATGCTGTCCTTCATGAATTCCAGGCCAGCAGGTAAACCAATGGACAGCATGGGGAGTTAAAAGAAAGGATGAGATATTCTTAAATACTGGGGATATGTTAATATACGTTTGCATATAATATTACTATAGACCTGTGGCTATAGTTTTTGGTTATATTTGGCTGCTTATTTTGCTAAAATGTGACAACCATGAGTGCATGTTTTTCCGTTAAATAAATGAGGAAATATACCATTTTACGACTCAAATTATTCCCAAATAAATTTGGATAAATACCAATAAGCGCAACGAACCCAAGCCAGGCGGCCACCAACCTCGCGAACTGGATCAGCAACTGCGCAGACGACCTCGCCCCCCTGAAGACCCCGCCTAGCAGACCCGGCAGCAAGAAAGCCCCATGGTTCACCGACGAACTGAAGAGCTCCAAGAAGAACTGCAGAGCCCTCGAGAGACCCAACACCGAACAACATGACTGCCCTCAAGCTCGCCACCCGAAAACACTACCAACTGATCCACGCCACCAAGAAAACTGCCTTCAAGGAACGACTGGACAACAACGCCCACAACAGCAAGGAACTCTTCAACATCGTTAAAGAGCTCTCCAACCCCAACGCCGGAAACAACGACATCACCCCTTCGCAAGACCTCTGCAACTCCCTCGCCTCCTACTTCCACAACAAGATCGCGGACATACACAACAGCTTCAGCCCTCAACCGACGCACGCCACGACTGAACCAGCACCCTCCACCACCATCCTCCGCGACTGGACCCCGATCAGCACCGAAGACACCGTCCGCACGATGAACTCCATCCACTCCGGATCTCCGACCGACCCCTGCCCTCACCACGTCTTCAACAAGGCCGACACTGTCATCGCACCCCACCTGCGGGACATCATCAACACCTCCTTCGACACGCCACCTTCCCGGAGAGCTGGAAGCACGCCGAACTCAGCGCCCTACTAAAGAAGCCATCAGCCGACCCCACCGACCTCAAGAACTACCGCCCCATCTCGCTGCTCCCGTTTCCGGCAAAAGTCATCGAGAAGACCGTCAACAAGCAGCTGGCCGCCTTCCTCGAGACGAACGGATCCCTCGACCTCTCGCAGTCTGGCTTCCGGGCCAACCACAGCACCGAGACCGCCCTGATCGCAGCCACCGATGACATCCGAGCCCTGCTCGACAATGGAGAAACAGCGGCCCTCATCCTCCTAGACCTCTCCGCGGCCTTCGACACAGTCTGCCACCGAACCCTAGTGCAGCGCCTCAGCAACGTCGGAATCCAGGAGAAGGTGCTGGAATGGATCACCTCGTTCCTCGCCGGAAGGACACAGAGAGTCCGCCTCCCCCCGTTCAGATCAGAAGCCACCGAAGTCATCTGCGGCGTTCCTCAAGGCTCCTCGCTCAGCCCAACCCTCTTCAACGTCTACATGAGCCCCCTCGCAGCCATCGCACGCCAACACAACCTCAACATCATCTCCTACGCCGACGACACCCAGCTGATCCTCTCCCTCACCAACGACACCGCCAGAGCCAACCTACACGAAGGGATGACAGACGTAGCCAAGTGGATGATGAGCAGTCGCCTGAAACTGAACTCGGACAAGACGGAAGTCCTCATCCTGGGATCTTCACCCTCCGCCTGGGACGACTCCTGGTGGCCCCCCGCCCTGGGCAGCGCACCCAAACCAACAGACCACGCACGCAACCTGGGCTTCATCCTAGACTCCTCCCTCTCCATGACCAGACAAGTCAACGCCGTCTCCTCGTCATGCTTCAACATCCTGCGCATGCTACGCAAGATCTTCCGGTGGATCCCCAACGAGACTAGGAAGACGGTCACCCAGGCCCTCGTCACCAGCCGTCGGGACTACGGCAACTCTCTCTACGCCGGAACCACTGCCAAACTCCAGAAGAGACTCCAGCGGATCCAGAACGCCTCAGCACGACACATCCTGGACATCCCCCGTCGCAGCCACATCTCTAGACACCTGAGAGATCTGCACTGGCTCCCGGTCAACAAGAGAATCACCTTCCGCCTCCTCACCCACGCACACAAGGCCCAGGATACCTCAACAGCCGCCTCAACTTCTACGCTCCCTCACGCCAACTTCGATCGACCGACCACGCCCTCGCCGCCGTCCCCCGGATCCGAAGAGCCACCACAGGAGGAAGGTCCTTCTCCTACCTGGCCGCCAAGACGTGGAACTCCCTCCCGACTCACCTCCGCCTGACCCAAGACCACCTCGCCTTCAGGAAGCAGCTCAAGACCTGGCTGTTCGAGCAGTAGCGGACCCCCCTCCCCCAGCGCCTTGAGACCCTCCGGGTGAGTAGTGCGCTATATAAATGCTGTGATTGATTGATTGATTGATTGATCTTAAATCTAACAACAAAAGTAGTTGATATAAATAGAGAGAGTTTCAAACAAACTACCCTTCGAGGACACAGTGGGCCTGACTGGGATGATGGTCAAGCTCTTATGGACTCTGGGCAGCATATAAAAACAGGGTACTGCTGTTTTATTACATTTCAAGTACCCAAATTCATCCAAATTGATAAGATACTTGTCCATCAAACCCTGTAGTAGACCATGGTACATTGCAATCTATTTGACTTCCCCTGCATTTGTTGGGCATTGAGGCAGCTATTACATTCAGGGTGTTATGCAGTGGTTGATGTCCAAGATTACAAAAAACAATTATTACTACAGGATTGGGTGGACAGGGATCTTATCGATTTGGATGTATTTGGGTATTTGAAATGTTATAAAGCAACAAGGCTGTCTGGAGGATCCCATGACACCAAATGATTGGCTGCAGATGAAGGAGGCTGGATAGCCCCAGCGCCAGATATAAATTATTACAATATAATTATGTGCACCCAACTTATCTTTCCCCTAATATACTGCACACGATTGTGATATCCGCAGTGATAGTTGTCCACGGTGTGGGGGATTGGAGGCGGACTTTATTCACATGGAGTGGTCCTGTACAGCTCTAACACCCAACTGGCAAACGGTGCTGGGAGACATTAATAGAGCCACTGGGTGGACTACACAGCTTACGATGAAGTGGGTACTGCTGGAATTGATCCCCTCTTCTACTAATAAGAAACACAGTACAAAGTTTGTTTTACTTAACCTACTGCTAGCGAAGCTCCGCATAGCTATAACATAGTTTGGGATGCATCACCGAGACATTCAGACTGACTTAGAGATGTTTCTGAGTGGGCGACTGCTGAAGAGTTACATAAGAAACATATCCGTAGAGATAAAAAATTGGAAGACGATTTGAGCGCATGGGTGGCCATGTTGTCTGATTTAAAAGAACCCCCAGACAATGCCCCCTCAGAGGAGCCTGCAGGGTGATACTGACAGAGGCCCCAATGTCATCCTGGCTGGGGGAGGAGTGAAGGGTTCTGGTATGAGTCAAGCTGTCACTGGAGCTACTTCACAGCCCTTTCACATGAGATACCCCATGATATATTTTGTGGGACCCAGCATGGGAGCAGCGGGGTAAGGGGTGACTGCTGGGGATTTTTTGCTCTGATTATTTTGAGGATTGCATCACGATGTTGGAATGTAAAGCAAGCACTTATTATAGTTACATCTTGTATCCTATGAAACCTCAATAAATATCATTTAAAAAAAAACCAGCCTTTCTTAATTGAAGGACCGTTGGTGAAATGTCCTGGAACAAAGAGCATATATGAGTATTGAAATGAAATTTCTTGTTTTTTCCTGACACTCTCATAACTTCTTTCTTTAGTAGTAAAGCAATTTTGATCAAATATCCCTCAGTCTCTGGTCCTGCTGTTGATGTTTCAGGTCCACTCTATGCACTGTGTCTTGCTGCCTTTTTCGGACGATCATATCCCAGAAGCAGGGAGAAGATGCATATCATAAATGCTTCCTGATTGGACGATCAGACCCTTCTTCCGTCCTTAAATATAGTTGTACTTTCTTGTTCTAGTCATTTGTATTTTAATAACACAAAGTCTGCCTTTGCTTGTTTTGTCTTAACCTCCTGAACTGTATCATCGCCATGAGCCATTGAATGTTTATAATTCTATTAGTCAGTTTACAATGTCATTCATATATTGTCTAAGACTTTCCAATTGAATTCCCAGGTGGGTTGTCAATTCTTGGAGACCTTTGTTCTAATCTTCATGACGTTCCTCCCTTATAAACATAGAAAGATTGTCCAAGAAATCTATTTTTTGTGTAATACATGATTGGACTTTGTGTGTTAGCAGGCTCCACCGGTCCTCGTGGCTCTGAGAGAGGTCTCACTTTCCCCTCAGTAGTGATTTAACATTTGGCAGTAGGAATTCAAGAAGCTCATTTTGGTTTTGTTCTTTTGGTCCCATTTATGAGATGGGAAATGTAATGAAGAAGGAAAAGTCTGATCCACTTACCATCACTAAGCTCTTCTGCTGCAACCATTAAAGAGGGTGCACAAATGCAACTTTGAGCGCTCCTCAGGAGACATATCTAGCGGGTTGTCTGCCAATCTCCAATATAGCTTTATAGCCCGCCGTAGCGGGCTATATCGGCTATTAAAGGCCCGCTGCAGCGTTAAAGGCCCGAGCCGACGGCGAGGGACTTTAACAAAGCAGAGGGACTTTAAAAGCCGGTATAGCCCTGCTAGGAAGGGCTATAAGGCTATTAGAACATAATAAATAAAACGAAGCCTTCAGGGAGCGCGAGGGGATTGAAATCCCCTCAGGCTCCCTGAAGCCTTTGTTCACAGCCAGAGCTGTGAACAAAGAAGCATTGGAATGTTGGAGCTCCGGGCTTACACCAGCCATTATAAGCCCAGAGCACTCCATTGTTTTCAATGGAGCAACCAACATTCCAGTGTTCTAATATAAAGAACATTCCCCTCAGTTTGTGTAATTTGTAGATTATTCACTAAAGCATTTGCAGCATCTGTATTTCATTTCAACTTGTACTTTACTGTAAAAAGTGCTCTTGATAGCTATTTCCTTCAGATAGTGGCAGAGTCTTTCAGCTGCCCCAGTCGCTGCCAGTTCATATCATTGACAACAGTATAAATGCCTTGAGGATTATCGCATGTAATCACTTCTGTGTTAAATATGCACTAGTCATTTTTATTAACATGAACTGATCTGCTATCAAACTTCAAGCAGTTGACCCCTTCACATTCTCACTAAATTGAGTAATATCTTAAATTAGAACTTTGGAATATTGAGAGTGCCATTGAAGACAAAGGAACAGCAGCAAGCTATAAACACTGGTGCGGGTCTGCAGGGATCAACATTTCACTGTTCTAATCCACACCCTCTGACTCTCCCTCTACACTGCCTCTCCAGTATATGTGGAGTGTCGATCAATCAATCAATCACGTGTTTGTTAGGCGCAACTACTCATCCGTAAGGGTCTTAAGGCGCTGGGGGAGGGGGGTTTCACAGGACCCAGTCCATCAAGAGGGGGTCTGTCGAAGAGCCAGGTTTTGAGGTTTCTTGTGAAGATGGGGAGAGATGTTGTCTGTCTGAGGTGGAGCGGAGGGCGTTCCAGGCTCTGGTCGCGAGGAAGGAGAAGGAGCGGCTGCCTGATCTGGTCTTTCTGGTGCGGGGGACCACGATGTAGGAGAGCTGGGCTGATCGTAGGGTCCTTTGGGGTGCGTGGAATTTGAGTCGGCTGTTCAGGTATGCTGGTTGGTGTCGTGGAGGGCCTAGTAAGCGTGGGTGAGCATCTTGAAGGTGACTCTAGCTTCGATGGGGAGCCAATGGAGTGTGTGCAGGTGCTGGGAGATGTGGCAGTGTCTTGGCAGGTTGAGGACCAGTCTTGTGGCAGCGTTCTGGATGTTCTGTAGCTTGCGTGTGAGGTTTTTGTTTATTCTGGCGTAGAGTGCGCTGCCATAGTCGAGTCTGCTGGTGACCAGGGTATGAGTGATGGTCTTTCTGTGTTCGAGGGGGATCTATTTAAAGGTCTTACGTAGGAGGTGGAGGGTGTGGAAGCAGGAGAACGAGATGGCGTTGATCTGGCGGTCCATTTTGAGTTCGGAGTCCAGGATGATTCCCAGGTTGCGTGCGTGGTCTGTGGGGGTGGGTGGACTTCCAAGAGCGGGGGGTCACGAGGTGTCGGTCCAGGCATCGGGGTGTGGACCCATTATGAGGACTTCTGTTTTGTTGGTGTTTAGTAGAAGGCAGCTGTTTTTCATCCATTTGGTGACGACTTCTATGCCTTCTCGAAAGTTGTGTCTGGCGGTGTTGGATTCGTTGGATAGGGTGAGGATTAGTTGGGTGTTGTCTGCGTATGACACAATGTTGAGTCCGTAGGTTCTGACGATGGGGGTAAGCGGAGCCATGTAGATGTTGAAGAGCGTAGGGCTGAGGGATGACCCCTGGGGGACTCCGCAGGTGGTTGGTGTAGGGTCTGAGAGGAAAGGGAGGGAGTCTGACCCGCCGCGTTCTGCTGGAGAGGAAGGAGCGGATCCAGTCGAGGGCCTTGTCTTAAATTCCTGCATTGTGGAGTATGCGTATTAGGGTACGGTGAGAGACTGTGTTGAACGCCTGCTGAGAGGTCAAGAAGGATGAGGGCTACTGTTTCTCCTTTGTTCAGTAGGGTGCGGATGTCGTCTGTTGCGGTAAGTAGGACGGTTTCAGTGCTGTGGTTTTTCTGAAGCCAGATTGGGAGGAGTCGAGGATGTTGTGCTCTTCGATGAATGTGGCGAGTTGGCTGTTGATTGATTTCTCGATTACTTTCACAGGGAAGAAGAGCAGGGAGATGGGTCTGTAGTTTTTGAGGTCGGTGGGGTCTGCTGAGAGTTTCTTGAAGAGGGGGTTGATTTCGGCGTGTTTCCAGTCGTCGGGGAAAGATGCGGTTGCAAGGGAGCGGTTGATGGTGTGGCGGAGCATGGGTGCAATGTTGATGGCGGCTCTGTTGGAAATGTGGTGGGGTCAGGGGTCCATGGGGGCCCCGGAGTGGATTGAATTCATCGTCTTCAGTGTGTCTTCGGTGGTGAGGGCTGTCTAGTTGTCGACCGCTGGCTTCATGGTGTCGGGGGTGGTTGGTGAGGGTTCAGTGTGTTGGTTATCTTCGTCGAAGTTGTCATAGATGCTCATGATTTTGTGGTGGAAAAAGGTGCTGAGTTTGTCGCGGAGATCTTGTGAGGGGGGATGTCGGTGCACTCGCTGGTAGGTTGGGCGAACTCCTTGATGATTTTGAAGAGTTCTTTGCTGTTGTGCGCGTGGGTGGAGATTCTGTCTTCGATCGCTTTTTTCCTCGTTTTTTTTGATGAGTTGGTGGTGGACTTTAGTGGCGGCTCTGAAGTTGTTGTGGGCTTCTGTAAATTTGGTGTTCCTCTAGTCCTATTAGAGGCGGCTGCAAGTGCATCTGGAATCTCGAAGTTCGGTGGTAAACCATCTAGCTTTCTTGGCGTGGGTGTTGTTGTTTTTCTTGAAGGGGACTAAGGTGTTGGTGATCCATCTGTGCAGGGTTCGGTCTGCAGCATTGGGGTCGTCATTTTCTGTGTTGATAGGGGTGGAGTTGCTGAGTGATGAGGTTAGCTGGTCGTCGGTGATACTGGTCCAGTTTTTTCGTAGGTGCTGGTGTCTGTGGCTGGTGGGTGTTCTGAAGGTGAAGTGGATGCATCGATGGTCAGTCCATGGGAGTTCAGTGGTGTGGCTGAAGGTGATGGAGTTTCCTGTTGTGAAGAGGGGGTCGAGGGTGTGTCCTGCTGAGTGCGTGGGTTCGGTCACGATCTGGCAGAGTCCAATGTTGTGGAGGTTGTCCAGGAGGGATGTGGTGCTGGGGTCCAGTTGGTTATTAAGGTGGAAGTTGAGGTCTCCCAGCAGGGTGTAGTTGGTGGATGCGATGGCCTGCGGGGAGATGATGTCTGTGATGGATTCGGCAAAAGGTCCGTGGGATCCAGGGGGTCGGTAGATGAGGGTTCCTTGGAGGGTGGTGGTGGGGCTGGCCAGTATCTGGAAGTGAAGGTGTTCCATCAGGTCTGCGGGCTCGTCGGGGACTGTCCTCAGGTGGAGGGTGGATTTGTGGACGATGGCGATTCCTCCTGCCGGGCGGGGCAGTCCTTCCTGGAGATCTTGTATCCTTTGGGAATGGCGATGGCGATGTCCAGTCCCGAGGAGGTGTTGGTCCATGTTTCGGTGAGGAACGCTACGTCCGGGGTGGTGCTGTTGAGGAGATCCCAGATTTCGGTGGCGTGTTTGTGGAGGGATTGGACGTTGAGGAGGATGCATTGCAGGGTCTTCGGTTTGGTTGTGTTCTTGCGGGTGGGTTGCGCTGGGTCTGTGGTCTTGGTGGTGCTGAAGGGGTGCAGGCAACGGTGACAGCTGAAAGGTCCATGGGTGTTGGCTGGTGATGCTAGCTTGCAGTTGTTGTTGTGGCCTGGGTTGAGTGCGTGGAGTGCCGCCGGGTCGTAGCTTTGGCGGTGCGGAGATCCAGGGTTCCTGGCGCTGGTCGCGGTCGGGCACAGATAGGCTTGCGTTTGGCGTGCCGCCATTAAGTAGGGGTCGGGGTGGGCTGGACAGCTGGGAGGCAGAAGTGGGGAGGTGAGTAAGATTGGTCGCGCTGGTTGTGCTGGGGGAGGGGCCGCGGGGGCAGAAGTGATGGAGAAAAATGGGCGGGAAAGGAGGAATAAGGGGGGGGGAAAGGAGAAAAAGAGTGAAATAAGGCAGAAAGAAGGAAAAGCACAGAAAGTAGAAAAGTGCAGAAACGATCTAAAAAAGGGTGAAAAACGAGTGAAAAACAGAGCGGACAGCGGAGCAAGACAAAGGAGAACAGAGGTCCACTGGACCACCAGGGAGGCTAAGGAAATAAGTGGAAAAATTAGAAAAAGGCAGAAAAAGTGCAGAACAGAAAAGACAGAGGGAGAATCAAAAAACGAGTGAATAAAACGGAGAGGAGAGCGGAGCGAGGCAAAGGAGAACAGGGGTCAACTGGACCACCAGGGATGAGGCATAGGTGATCCTGCGGGTGGTGGAGGGCCTCGAACACCAGCAACACTCAAGAGTGCCGGGGCCCAGGGAGGGCCTCACTCAATGGTGGAGCTGCGAGGGTGGGAGAGCAATTTCACTGACAATTAGAACAGAGAAAACAGCAAGCCTTGGAGTGGAGTGGAGCTTTGGAAGGAGGGATGGGGAATTCTCAACTCCTGCGTCTCCCTTGGCTCTGCCAAACAGAGAAAAAACTGTTTAGCAGAGCCCAAGGAAAGCAGGGGCTCACCACTGGCTACCTGACAGCTCTCATTGTGCATATTTGGCTGTTCGAGCCACTGGCCTGAGCGTGGACACTGATTGTTAAACTTCCACAAAAGTGCTGTGAAGTAAAGGCTGCAAAGCTTTGGCGCTGCAAGTGTTTTTAACCCCTGTGTCTCCAGGGAGACTTTTGCGTTTAATTAGGAAATGTTGCCATAATGGGGCTGAATGTTCGAATAGCCTTCCAGACAGCCATAGCACTCTGTTTCAGCCATTATAGTGCTGCTCCTTTGTAATTAGCTCTCGCCTTTGGCTTGGGAGTGAACAGGTCTTTAATGGCCGGTAAAGTCTGCTAAGGCTGGCCATAAGGCTATATTGAGTCAAAACACAGCAGCCACTCCCAGAATGGCGATCTAGGGCCCTTTTATCCACCAAGAGCTTCCACTAATTTCCCCTACGTTTCTGTGATGCTTAAGATTCGCACGGTCACTTACTGCATCAATAGGCGAGCTCCTTCTTCGGCCACTGTGTGTGACCGTCAAAGCTTATTTCAGAAATTAGAACCATTGGGAAGCACATTCACCCAGGTTCGAGAGGCAGGTTTTCTCTAGACTCTTTAATCCCATTTTTGGCACACCAGGCAAGAAGCCACTCACTGACATTGTTGCCTTTGGTTCTCCCTTCTCCGGGAGACTGTATCGTGTGTTAGTGTTCCAGGTCTATGCAAAGGCCTCATTCCTTCAGGATGAAAACAGACCTCACATGGGAAGCGGTCGCTGAGAAACTCATCAATTCAGGCCCCGCCCACCTACTTTATACTATTTGATCAGTTCAGGTATTAAGTTCATTATGAAGTCCCTTTCTTTTTCTTAGTACATAAGGGTACTACTTTTTACAAAGTGAAGTTTCAGATGTGTGCACTTAGTGAATTTTCCTTGTTCTTTGTTTTTCAACTTTTAATTTTAGCAAAAAAATGTTCACACTAGAAGAAAAATAAACACCACAGCCCACGACGGAGTGCAGTTTGCGCTGCATATTCATAACTTAATTTCATGCTGGAAATTATATGCAGACGTTTTCCTCTGCAAGTTTACATTTTGAAGCGTGTTTAGTTTTATACGCACAATTACAGAGTGCAGGAGGCAGAAAACCAAACTGTTTGTGTGAGTGTATGTCAGAACCATCTTATAGCGACAAATAAACGCACATAAGCGAACATGATCGCAGAAATTCATGATTTTCAATGATTTATCCTGAAGCAAACCCTTTGAAACCTACTCAAAGTTGTTCACAGACCTTTGTGAAGGTTACAAAAAAAAGCATTGCAACATAAGTTGCTCCGTTTTATAACGTCTTCCAAAGGGTAAAAAGTACAGCATGAAATTGACATTGGTCGGACATACATACCCACTATGTTGATCTGTGGAAACTCCCCCACAATTTGATTATATTTTGATAGAAACTCCCACTTCATTTCTACAAGTTCCACAGAATTCCTATTTTAATTAACTCCCCGCCCTTCGGAAGTGCCGGCCTGCTAGCTTCAGTGAGCCTTGGTGCAGTGCTCTATGGTGTAAAACAACACACGTCCTTTTTGCGGGCTGCTGAAGTCCGGGTCTGCCTCGTGCTTGTTTGCTGAGCTGGGCTGACTCATTCTTATCCGGTAACGTTCAGCACCTGCCAAGATCGCACACAGTGTCTGAGCCGAGCGACAGGACGCCCATGCCGCAGCTCTGTTTATCAAGATTTCCATTTTTTTTTACAGGTAATAGGAGCGGAACGAAACTCATCAGCTGTTTTTCCGCATTGTTTTCAGCCCGTGCACCTAGTGATGTGTTCTTTTCCTAGCTGCTCCCAAGGGGCCTCTGTAACTTGCGAAAAAGTGATTTACAGTCTGAGTAAAATTATTTTGTCTAGAAGCAAAAGTCCATTGGGAAAAACAGCACCCTTCAATCTTCAGAGTAGGCCAGTGATCCCTAACCTTTTGACTGCTGCGGACCTCCACTTAATCAGTACTGGAACTAGGGATCCCCACCGAATCTTTAATGGAATCCGGGGACCCCCTCAACCACCCTCCTACCCCCCATTGAGTAACTTGCCTAAGCATTTTCGATCATTTGAACCACAATACAATACATGGAAATACAGAAACAAGCATTCATAAAATATACACATGATGAAATATTTTATTTAATTCACAGACAAATAATAAAAGATCTACATTTGGGAAGGATGGAGATTTTCCACATGTATTTGATGCCACTCATCCTCTTCACTATGTTCTGTTTGATGCACTTGACATGCTCCCAGGAATTAATCTAAGGATACTACTTTATTTTTTAGCTTCCGGTTTGAGATTCCTTCACATTTACAAAATATTTTATAATATTCTGTTTAAAATTTTGCTTCTTTAATTATATACACTGTATTTGTTAAATGTATTTAATTTTCTAAGCAGTTCCAGACATTTTGAGTAGGCTTCAGAGACCCCCAGGCCACAGGTTAAGAACCACTGGAGTAGGCTTTCTTGTCCCTCTCTTTCAAATGGCATAAAATTTCTATAATAAATCTTTCTATCAAAAATTTGGAAAAGAAAAAATGAGAAAGCACAAGCCACCCCACTTAACAGATTCAATAGTAACCCGGTATTTGACATGAAAGGGACTTGCTAGATTCAAATATCCCTCCCACTGGCCCCAAATCAATTAACATGTACAGAGAATAGACAAAAGGTCTCTATTTCCAGAGTCCATGCCCAAATATCGCTGTGTTTCCCCAGAGAATAGCTCTGGACCTGCATGTGTGGTGTCACTGGCTCACTTATGTCATATCTCTTGTAAGAATTCAGTACACCTTCACTCTAGCCAATTAAAAAAAAACCTTTAGCATCCTTGTACAACAGTTTATCTGCCTCAGGAAAAGCCATGCAGACTCTGAAAGAAAGATTGGCATCATGGACGCGTTACTGGAGAACTTCACTGAGGTTACTGGGGCTTCCAAAAACTGAGTAATGGCTTCATTCCATGTTTGGCCCTCCAAACTTGGAAATCCCAGCCCTGACAGTGTTTTTTATTTCACTGAAATGACATAGCAGAGGTGCGGCAAAAAAAGAGCGACAGACGATCCTCTGGTGTCATGGCAGATGTGTCCCCTTCTTTTTCTGAGGACAGACCTCCAAAGCTATGGCTTCTCTTAAAAACCAAATGCTTTGACATGTCATGAGTTTTCTGCAAGCGTTTGAGGAGCACTGGAGCATTTTTCCTTTCTGTACCTGTTAGACCTGTCATCTTTTGGCATAGTTTCCCCTGACTTTATGCTTTCTGACTTCCTGTTTTTGACTTCTTTTGT
The DNA here is from genome assembly GCF_964204655.1 of Triturus cristatus. Lineage (NCBI taxonomy): Eukaryota > Metazoa > Chordata > Amphibia > Caudata > Salamandridae > Triturus > Triturus cristatus. Next base: position 556,822,935 of record NC_140579.1, on the reverse strand, counting down.
GCTGGCTTTAGGACTCTGAGCACTTTACCACTGCTGATCAGTGATAAAGTGCATGTGCTCAGTATCTAAAATATGATTACAATTGGTTTATTCATGATTGGCATATTTGGTTTACTTATAAGTCACTAGTAAAGTGCACTACCTATGCCCAGGGCCTATAAATCAAATGCTACCTGTAGGCCTGCAGCCCTGGGGGAAACAGCCCTTACAACAAAGGCATTACAACAACAGCATCTTTACAACGCCTGCCTTTACAACAAAAGTTTTTACCACGAGTATGACTTTACGACGGATGTCTTTACAATAAATTTCGTTGTTTAAGCATGAATGGTAAAGGCATAGTCGTGGTACAAATTAAGGTAAGGAAAGTATAAAATATCGTACTGCAATGGTACCGTGGCCCTTCCTCACTGTTTTAAAAAGAACAAACATATCTCCATCTTTGTTTGCATATGATTAAGGCTCGTGGAAGCCGAAACACGTCATACTATTAGTCTCAGCCCTGAATAAATGTTTTCATTTGGAATATTTAGGTGTTTGACGCACCCTGACAGGCCCCGACCTGAGTGGCTGGGCGTCCCTAGCGTCATAGGCTTTTGGATTATATGGACAAAAGGATGACCACTGGCTGAAGAACAGGATGCTGACGGAGTGTGTATGGCAGGGCCACTGCTGAGAGGCCGCCCTCACTTGGAAAATATTCAGAATCAGCCAGGGTTTGTAGGGGTATTCTACCCTTGCACGTCCTGCTGACTTGAATACAGACAAGAGGCAAGTTTCAAACCATGCAGGAACTGAGGTTGGGATGTGAGCGATATTCTCGTGACATTAGACTGAAACCAAATGTTTTAGGTATGTCTGAATTTCATCCTCTAAGGGCATAAAAGAAGTAGATGGGAACAGTTAATGTAACATAAACAGTGAGGGATTGGGGAAGCAACAAGCAAGCAAAAGCAATGCATCATGGACATTGTGGTCCTGATAACAGTGAGCAGCATGCAGAATAAATAAAGACTGTGTCAAAAAGGAGAATGCAAATTATATATTGTGTAACAGGTATTTGGGTTTATGGTGGGTATGGGTTTTTGAGTGGTAAGTGTTATTTTAGGGTTTAGGGTGGGTATGGGTTTTTGGGTGGAAAGGGATTTTTTAGGGTTTAAGTTGGATATGGGTTTTTGGGTGGGAAGGGGATTTTTAGGGATGGGGGTATGGTTTTTTAATTGGTAAGGGAATTTCTAGGGTTTGTGGTGGGTATGTGTTGTTGGGTGGCAAGGGACTCTTTAGGGTAGCAAGGAATTTCATAAGGTACAGAGGTTCTGGGTTAATAGGGCATTATATATATATATATATATATATTATATGCATTTAAAAGAAATATAAATTTTGAATGCCTATATATATATATAAAAACACACACATATATATATTGATTAATGAAAATATTGTAAATAATGAGAATAATGAAAACGGCAATGTTACGCAGTGAGAATGCAATAAGCATTTTATATTGACACTACCAAACATTACGGTCTTTGAACCAAAATGACAGCGTGTAATCTGTCCTCCTGCATTATTTTGCTTGTTTTTCTTCAGATATTTAGTTTAATTTTTGGGCTATTAATTACTCCCTAATAATCAAGCTACGATTTGAAAAAATGTTTAAAAAATGTTAAACATGAATTCATGTTTTTGTGGTAAAACTACTAGTCTGTTGTTGAATACACTGCATTTGTAGTTCTTGTGCACGTGACACGCAGCGAGTGTCTTAAAATGGTGGCAAACTTTATTGTTAGTGGTTGGTGAACAAGCCTGCGGGACAGGCGAAACGCGTCCAACAGCTGAGCATTAAATTTTGAATTTATGCAAGACACGGCGTCGTCATCCTTTACTTTGAAGTATCGGTAATTTGAGCATTTCACACGGATCGAGCCCGGATGATCCGGACAGACGACGCGCCCTTTGTTTAGGAGTTGCGGTGATTGTAACCGAGCAAGAGAAGTTGGCTGTTTCAGAGAATCACCGCCCCCCTCTGCGCATCAAGAAGGAAGCATCGAGCACCTGCAAATCAGCCCGGAACCGATACCTGAAGGGAGACGCACCAACCGGAGAGTCGGAGGACCCGCGGTTTGTTGCAGTAACCCAGGTAAGCGAGGGCTTGCGAAGCGCAGGGGAAAAGGGAAAGCCAGCGACTATAATGTTTCACGAGTATTGCACAATAGTGAAACTGGCGGTTCTTGCGAAGGCGAGGAGTAACTCGCTTTCAAGTTAATTGAACTGTAGTACCATGTCAGCTGATGAAGTTAAGGAGAGGGAAGAGGCGGCACTTACTATATTTGATGTTTCGCTGCCGAGAATAACAACAAGCACTGCTGCTACAAAGGACGCAGGCAAACAAGATGTCATTTCACGCCTGAAACGGCTGGAAAAACTTAAAAGATCTGAACTGTCTAAGTGGTGGGAGTCCAAATCATTGACAAAATACCTAGAGGTCAAGCGTATACCAAGAGGCTTGAGGATTTTAGTAGCCCCCACGTACGAAAATCCAAATCCAAACATGCTTAAGGAATGGGCAGAGAACAACCAAGAGTCATCAGCAAGAATGTTGGCAATCCTAATCAAATATGCCGAGATTGATAGGCAACAAATCCTAATAGAAATCGAGCAAATTACAGAATTTCTTGACAAAGAAGCGGATCAAGAATTAGTAACTAAATTCAAGGTTGAGATGAAGGAGAGACTACGCAAACTGGAAGAATCTATAAAAATGAGAAAAGCACAGAAATTTATGCGGGATAAGATAGATTATGAACGTGGCCAAATTTACACCTTTGCCAAAAAGTTCGACACCCTGCGTAGACAAAAAATGAACATAGGCGGCAAACAACAAGTACAAGAAAATTCTGAAATGAGCAGTATTCCTAGCTCAGAGCTCGATACTGATGGCGATGAAGGAACCAGTGGGAGCAATTTGGGATCTGCTCCAACAGTGATTGAGGAGTTTGGTTTTTTAGAGCAGGAGAGGAGGTTCAATCTCCGTCCAAGGCCATTTGTCCATCACGCAAAGCCTCAAAGAGGAAGAGGCAGAGGCAACAGAGGAGGAAAGGCGCGAGGCAATATAGAAAGCGCTGTGAAGCCCAAGACCTAAGCGTAATGAATATGGACGACAAAACTACAATCATAAACTTGACTGACATTGTATTATCAGACAAAGAGGAGAAAATCTTGAAACTTGGGTTGTCGTTTTGCCCGGAGGAGGATTTTGACTATGTGAGGACACGAGTAGATGTGTTCAAATTCATCCGGACTTTGAAACTGAAAAAATATTTCGCTGCCAATGATAAATTTATGTCACCTCGCATCAATGTGAATATTGAGCATGCAAATGAATTGGTAGTCGATGATATGAACCTAATGCTAGACATGCACTCCCTACAAGAAGAGACAGTATCCAACAATGTTACCTTGACTTCAGAGACCAACATCAGTCAAGCTACCTTAATAGCAGAAGAAGAAGGCCTAAATATCACCAGTAATGATCCTACACCCTTTAGACCTGTGTCTAAATTCACACCAATAACAGGAAAAGACGCAGTGGACATTTTTAGTGATCTAGTAGTTAATGATTTAAAACATTTGTGTACTAACATGTTTTCTAAACATAAACAAGTTACGCAACAACAACGAGATTATGCTACATTAGTGAAAAAATTGTCAATGAATGCAGATTGCATTGTGTGTAATGCCGATAAGGGTGGAAACGTGGTGCTGTGGAGCAAGCAACAATATCTGCTAGAAGCTTATAAGCAACTTAACGTCCGTACCAATTATGTGAAAGTATCTGACACAACTATGTACAAAAGCCATGAATGTTACAACTCTAGGTTAAATGAGTGGCACTCTAAGGGTCTTTTAAAGGATGAAGAACTAGCCTTCCTGAAAATCAATAAGCCGGTCATTCCTGTAATGTACCTGATTCCTAAGGTACATAATGACCAGGTCAATCCACCTGGCGGGCCAATAATCTCTGCTATCAATAGTGCCTTTGCAAATACATCTAAATTTGTGGATTCTTTCCTTTGCCCTTTAACGAAATGTCTCCCATCCTATATTCAGGATACGGGAGATTTCCTTAAAAAGGTTTACGATCTACCCTGGGAAAATGATTTTCTTTTGGTTACCATAGATGTCATGACGCTCTACACCAGCATCAGACATGATGATGGTTTGAATGCTGTCAGACACTTCCTGGGTAATAGACCAGTAAAATTTTGGGCACACACTCAAATGCTAATAGAGATGACATCTATCTGCCTTAAAAATAACTATTTCCTTTTCAATTACGAGTTATATCACCAAATATGCGGTACAGCCATGGTGGGCACCTGCTTCGCCCCCAGCTTTGCTAATTTGCATATGGGCTGGTGGGAGGAGCAGGTGATCCAAAGAATGTACCCAGAAGAATGGCAGAACAATGTTATGCATTGGAGTCGGTTCATAGACGACTTGTTTGTCATATGGAAAGGCAGTGAAGAATCACTGGTGACATTTATTGAAAGAATACAAAACAATGATTTAAACCTTAAATTCACCAGTACCATCAGTAAAACCAATGTGAACTTTTTAGATCTGTCTATCTACATCAAAAATGATAAACTCGAAACTGCACTATACCGGAAGCCCACGGCTGGCAATACTTTGCTACACGCCAAAAGCTTCCATCCTCAAAATTTGATTAAGAGCATCCCTTATGGAGAAGCCTTAAGAACTATGCGCAATTGCAGTAATCAAGAGAGCTGTGATAAAGAACTATCAATACTGCAGTCGCGCTTTATGGCCAGAGGGTATTCTGAGGAGTGCATTAGAGCGGCTATTATGAAAGCCAAGAGAAGGACAAGGGAAGACATTCTTTTTAACATAAGCAATACAAAGAAAAAATTGGAGAATGTAAATAAGAACAAAAATGACTGCAGGATGATAACCACTTACAATATTCAGCATAAAAAAGTAAGGAGCATCCTGACCAAACATTGGCACTTGATTTGCAGTGAACCTACGTTAGGTAAACTAGTAAAGAAAAAACCACAAATAACATTCAGAAAAGCAAAGAGTTTCAAACAAATATTGGTGAGCAATGTTTTGAAAACTCCGCCCACTAAGACAGCAGCCACTATGTGGCTCACAAAGAAAGAAGGTTTTGTGAAATGTACAAAATGTAAAGCTTGTATTCATGGTACGAACACCTCCAGGTATACATCAGGCTTCGCAAATAAAGAATTCAAAATCAAAGGACATTACACGTGCAAGACAGATTTTGCTGTCTATGTACTTCAGTGCCCTTGTGGCCTGAGATACGTGGGCAGCACTATCTTGCCTGTGCACAAGCGTGTTTTACAACACTTGAGAGCAATTAAAAATGGTGATAAATCGTACCCTGTGGCACGTCATTTTGAACGCTTTCATAATAAAAGCATAGCAGGCTTGACATACTTTGTAATTGATGCGGTTAAGAACAGCAAAAGAGGGGGTAATAAGGAAAAACAATTGAGAAGACTTGAATCTTCATATATAATCAAATTGAATTGTAAGAACCCGACAGGGCTTAATATTGAGGAAGACCTACATACCCACCTATGATTAATGTATAAGTGCAACCTATTTCCCTTCCGTTTTTAACCATTTTTTATATTATTTTTTAAGTTTTTATAATTTTTTTGGGAGCACTGTTGTAGACTGTAAGATTTGCAAACGTATTCAACAATTATACCATAATCGTAATGAAATTTTGGCCCACTTGGGCAATACACCAGTCTTGATTAATGAAAATATTGTAAATAATGAGAATAATGAAAACGGCAATGTTACGCAGTGAGAATGCAATAAGCATTTTATATTGACACTACCAAACATTACGGTCTTTGAACCAAAATGACAGCGCGTAATCTGTCCTCCTGCATTATTTTGCTTGTTTTTCTTCAGATATTTAGTTTAATTTTTGGGCTATTAATTACTCCCTAATAATCAAGCTACGATTTGAAAAAATGTTTAAAAAATGTTAAACATGAATTCATGTTTTTGTGGTAAAACTACTAGTCTGTTGTTGAATACACTGCATTTGTAGTTCTTGTGCACGTGACACGCAGCGAGTGTCTTAAAATGGTGGCAAACTTTATTGTTAGTGGTTGGTGAACAAGCCTGCGGGACAGGCGAAACGCGTCCAACAGCTGAGCATTAAATTTTGAATTTATGCAAGACACGGCGTCGTCATCCTTTACTTTGAAGTATCGGTAATTTGAGCATATATATATATATATATATATATGATCGCTCACTCCTTCCTCCTTCCAGAAACAAGGCAAGCACTCGTAGGGGGATTATTCTTTCAAATTTATTCAATTCTCCGCTCTTAAAACATGACGCGTTTCGGCTGACGCCTTAATCTTATGTTTTTAAGTTTCGCGCCACAACACGGCTCACCTTTAAAATTACGGTATAGGTCACATGATGCATTTTACAATTAGCATGGAAATCAAAGACAGACCATTGAACTCGTATGTCTTAACGCCATATTGGAGTATGCAATTCCTCAATTAGCCCGATATACGGGACAAACCTCACTAGGTAATTCACAGAGCGAGGCCAAAATGTATATATACATTCTTAACGGGTAGGAGGTTATATTAAACCTCATTCTCATCTCAATAATGATCATGCCGTGTATCGGCTGAGATCTGAGTTCAATGCTTTTATCCTGCCGTGTATCGGCTTACATTTCGCATTTCCATTGTACATCCAGGCCCAATCATAAAACCAATCAACATGAGTACATCAATTACACTTTCAATATTAAAAAATATCTGTTAATCATAGCATTTTTTGTTGACACAGAAATTAATTAATTAATCACCCAAATGCACAGCCAATTCTTCTCCTATATTCAATCCGTTTGGTATCTTAGTGCTCAGGTCAATGATATACCTCGATTCAAGTCTACGTAGTTGTTTGATCCTGTCTCCTCCTCTAACATTGGCAGGTACCTGGTCTAGCCCGAAAAACCTTAGCAGCTCCCTATCGCTAGCATGTTTCTCAGAAAAATGTCTAGCCATTGAATAGGTTGCATCCTTTTTAGCTATTGCCCTCATGTGTTCTAGAATTCTTATCTTCACTGGATGAATAGTGCTGCCGATGTACCGCAGTCCACATGGGCATACAAGACAGTAGACCACATAGGCGCGGTTACATGTGAGAAACTTGTTTATGGTTTTGGGCTATTTAAGACCCATAACTTGATACGTTAGAGTTCTTCTACTGTATACACAGGCCTTACATTTACCACAGGGGAAAAAACCCATGAGATCCCTCAAGGTTCCCCCTGTGTTTGGTTTAGGGAAAAAGTGACTTTGGACAAGGCCATCCTTTAACGATCTGGCCTTTCTAAAAGTTAACAAAGGAGTAGATGGAATATCTGAACCTATGATGTTATCAGTTTTGAGGATATGCCAATTTCTTCTCATAATAGCTCTTAATTCGTTGGCATCACTTGAAAAGGTAGTTATCATCCTAAATTTATTGATTCCCATTTCGTTTTTTCTCATTCTTTCATTGGTAAATAGATCTTGTCGGGACATACTCCTCACCTTATTAAGGGTCATGTCCAGAAGAGCTCTATTATAGCCTCTGGCAAGAAACCTGGTAACACTAGCCTGAGCAGCTATTTCAAAGTCCACTTCTCTAGTGCTGTTACGCTTCAATCTTAAAAATTCCCCATAGGGGATACTTTTAATTAACCCTGATGGATGGTTACTGGTCGCGTGTAACAATGAGTTACCTGCCGTTGGTTTACGGTATAGTGACACATGTATTTGGTTGTTGTCTATGCTAATTTTAAGATCCAAAAAGTTCACTGACTCTGAACTAATAGTTCCACTAAACTCCAAATTCACTACATTCTCATTTAGATCATCAATGAATTGCCTGGCTGATTGTTCCGAACCATCCCAAATTATACAGAGGTCGTCAATATAACGATGCCAGGAGATTACCTTTCCCATGATGGCATCGTTAGACGCTATGGACACCTGCTCCTCCCACCAGCCCACAAATAAATTTGCGTAGCTGGGAGCAAAGCAGGTGCCCATCGCTGTACCGGAGATTTGACGGTAGAAATCCTCGCCAAAAACAAAGATATTATTCTTCAGACAAAATTCTGTGAATTGGAGAATCATAACATTATGCTCAGTGAATTTTAATGGTTTCTTTTTCAAAAAATGTGTCACTGCCTCCAGGCCATGTTCATGTTGTATTCGAGTGTACAAACTAGTGATATCTAGTACAATCAATTTGTATCCCGGACTCCACTGTTGTTTCTCAATGAGCATGAGGAAATCCTGTGAGTCTTTAATATACGCGGGCAATACACTCGAATACAACATGAACATGGCCTGGAGGCAGTGACACATTTTTTGAAAAAGAAACCATTAAAATTAAAAGGTAATCTCCTGGCATCGTTATATTGACGACCTCTGTATAATTTGGGATGGTTCGGAACAATCAGCCAGGCAATTCATTGATGATCTAAATGAGAATGTAGTGAATTTGGAGTTTAGTGGAAATATTAGTTCAGAGTCAGTGAACTTTTTGGATCTTAAAATTAGCATAGACAACAACCAAATACATGTGTCACTATACCGTAAACCATCGGCAGGTAACTCATTGTTACACGCGACCAGTAACCATCCATCAGGGTTAATTAAAAGTATCCCCTATGGGGAATTTTTAAGATTGAAGCGTAACAGCACTAGAGAAGTGGACTTTGAAATAGCTGCTCAGGCTAGTGTTACCAGGTTTCTTGCCAGAGGCTATAATAGAGCTCTTCTGGACATGACCCTTAATAAGGTGAGGAGTATGTCCCGACAAGATCTATTTACCAATGAAAGAATGAGAAAAAACGAAATGGGAATCAATAAATTTAGGATGATAACTACCTTTTCAAGTGATGCCAACGAATTAAGAGCTATTATGAGAAGAAATTGGCATATCCTCAAAACTGATAACATCATAGGTTCAGATATTCCATCTACTCCTTTGTTAACTTTTAGAAAGGCCAGATCGTTAAAGGATGGCCTTGTCCAAAGTCACTTTTTCCCTAACCAAACACAGGGGGAACCTTGAGGGATCTCAGGGTTTTTTTTTCCCCTGTGGTAAATGTAAGGCCTGTGTATACAGTAGAAGAACTCTAACGTATCAAGTTATGGGTCTTAAAAAGCCCAAAACCATAAACAAGTTTCTCACATGTAACAGCGCCTATGTGGTCTACTGTCTTGTATGCCCATGTGGACTGCGGTACATCGGCAGCACTATTCATCCAGTGAAGATAAGAATTCTAGAACACATGAGGGCAATAGCTAAAAAGGATGCAACCTATTCAATGGCTAGACATTTTTCTGAGAAACATGGTAGCGATAGGGAGCTGCTAAGATTTTTCGGGCTAGACCAGGTACCTGCCAATGTTAGAGGAGGAGACAGGATCAAACAACTACGTAGACTTGAATCGAGGTATATCATTGACCTGAGCACTAAGATACCAAACGGATTGAATATAGGAGAAGAATTGGCTGTGCATTTGGGTGATTAATTAATTAATTTCTGTGTCAACAAAAAATGCTATGATTAACAGATATTTTTTAATATTGAAAGTGTAATTGATGTACTCATGTTGATTGGTTTTATGATTGGGTCTGGATGTACAATGGAAATGCGAAATGTAAGCCGATACACGGCAGGATAAAAGCATTGAACTCAGATCTCAGCCGATACACGGCATGATCATTATTGAGATGAGAATGAGGTTTAATATAACCTCCTACCCGTTAAGAATGTATATATACATTTTGGCCTCGCTCTGTGAATTACCTAGAGAGGTTTGTCCCGTATATCGGGCTAATTGAGGAATTGCATACTCCAATATGGCGTTAAGACATACGAGTTCAATGGTCTGTCTTTGATTTCCATGCTAATTGTAAAATGCATCATGTGACCTATACCGTAATTTTAAAGGTGAGCCGTGTTGTGGCGCGAAACTTAAAAACATAAGATTAAGGCGTCAGCCGAAACGCGTCATGTTTTAAGAGCGAGAATTGAATAAATTTGAAAGAATAATCCCCCTACGAGTGCTTGCCTTGTTTCTGGAAGGAGGAAGGAGTGAGCGATCATTTGAACGCGGATGCACCTCCGCGAACGAAGCACCCGTCCGTGAGTGCGCCGGTCTGAGGTGCAGTCGGAGCTACTATATATATATATATATATATTGTTTTTTTAACTTACTTGTTACTTTCTACAACACATAAGCCATTACCACAGATGTCTTTTCCACACAAAATGTAAGTATTTTACAGGTAAGTATCAACCCATTATATATATAAAAAAGGGTTTATACCTATCTGTAAAATACTTACAATTTTGTGGTAAAGGCACCTGTTGTAAAGGCATATCCATTGTAAAAAAACAAAATTGAAAAGGCTTTCGTTATAATGGCATTTTCATTGTAACAATTGTGTTGTTAAGCCATTTGTTGTAATGGCATTCGTAATTCTGACATACGTCCCAGCACTGGTTGTGCCACCCACCTAAGAAAGCCCTTTAACCATATCTCAAGCCTGCCACTGCAAAGCCTGTGGGTGCAGTTTTAATGCCATTTTGACCTAGCAAGTTACTTGCCAGGCCCAAACCTTAGCTTTTTTTACATATAGGTCACCCCTAGAGTAAGCCGTGGACAGCTGATGGGCAAGGTGCAGTGTACTTAAAAGGTAGGACATGAAATTTTGAGTTTTACATGTCCTTGTAGTGAAATACTCTTACAATTGTATTTCACTACTGCAAGGCCTATCTCTCCCACACGGTAACATTGGAGCTGCATTGTAACCTTTTACAAGTGTAACTTTAAATTGGGAAAAGATAGGAAAAGTAAGTTTAGTGTCTCTGGGCTCCCAATTTAAAAACACATATTTTAGTGAAGTTGGGTTTTAAATTGCATGTCTGAAAATGCCACTTTTGGTAAGATGGCATTTTCTTATTAAAACCCTTTAGTGCCTCCTGATTGTCTCTAGAATAACACATCTGGGCTTAGTGATAGCTGTCTTCCTTTATTCCCTCTAGACAGACACACACAAAGGAAGGATAGGTGTGCCTGTGTGCCCATGTGCATGTTGATGGGACTGCCAGGGCAGGATGTGTGGTAGGGGCTGCCACTTCTACCTGAAAGAGAGTTAGATCCTGTCCCCAGACAAAGGACTGCTCTCCCGCTGTGAGTCTGTCAGCAGGGCAGGGTCTTGTGCACCACAAAGGCCTTTCTTTGAAGTCTTCATATTTCAAAGGCTAAAATCAGTATAAGTACTGGACCTCTGACACCATGCACTTAGTTCAGTTTTGGGACCGGAGGAGACTCTGCCTCGAAGAGGAGTTGTGCTGAAGGAGGAACTGCCACTCTGCTAACTGCTCTGCTGTATTGGCTTGCGGATTTCTGTGCGGTAGGAGGGACTGCCACTTTGCTACTTGCTTTGATGTGTTGACCTGCCTCTTGCATGGGCAAGTGAGAAGGACTGAACCTTATCTTTACAACCTCTAGAAGAAGCTTAAGTAACTCCAAGGGCTTGTTGGCTTGCTCCCTGTTCACGCAGCCTTAAAGCCATCAAAGACTTCATTTTCATCTACACAGACTCTGCCATCTGTGAGTGTGGCAGCTGACCCTGCAAAGATTGGCGCTTAACATATCCAAAGGCAGTGACTCCTACCCGGACTGCCAGTAGAGCTCTGTGCTCGGAACTTCGTGGATACCAGAATCTGTGCTTTATTCCGTGTGGCGGCAGAGCCCGAACGAAGAAGCAGTGCGTTGCTCATGATCGCCGCAGCGCCTATGCCAGTGAAGTTCGGATCAAGTGCAGCGCCTCACACCTGATCCCCACCTTCCTTTCCCCACACATTGTCAGGGCAACAACAACAACGAGCAGAAACCAACACGGGTCCCTGAACCTGAGGCAAATGATCTCACGAGCGAAATGTACTGCGTGCACCCATGACCCGTGAAGTTCCTATAGCCAACCTGCGCTCTATCGTGGGCGGCTGAAATCCCTTAATTGCTAAACCTGCTGAGTTCCTCAGTTCTGGTGTCTGTTAAATCCCGTGGATCATGGGAAGTTTGAGGAGACATATCTATCGATCCCCTCCTGGGATCTGTGCCAGAGAAACCTACTAATTACATTGATTTAAACACTGTGGATATCGTTCTACATTTGCAAAGTGCGTATCTTAAGATTCTTAAATGGGATTTGTGTCTTGTTGGTCTTGTTTTGAAAAGTAAAGGGAATACTATTTTTCTGACTCTGCGTGGAGTCTTTTTGTGGTGTTTTCACTGTATTGCTGTGTGTTGTGTTGCACAAATACTTTACACATTGCCTCTTTAGTTTAGACTAACTGCTTTGTGCCATGATACCAGAGGGTGAGCACAGGTAATTTTTTATCTTGCTCAAATAGCTTTCACATGCTAGTCCTTAAGGCTGTAGCTCAGTCATCTTTTGTACCATATTTTGTGGTGCCCCTGTTGTGAATGTTAGCTGCTTGTCTGTTTGCTGTAGATCTTTCAGCAAGTAGCCCATGACAGCACCTGAAGGGTTGTCTCTAGAAAGGACCCCGTATCAAACAATAAGAAGCATCCCACCCCAGGAAATGTGCCACTGAAACCTATTCCTCGATTTCTCTTTTCATGGGTGTAACCAGCACAATCCCTAGTTGGATAAAAAGTAAATATGCTTATAATGGTTAGTCTTACTTCTAATAATAGCCACATTTTTACAGAGTTCATGCTACCACAATGTTTGCCCTAAGAAAACACAGTGAAAACAGATGTTACTAATCCCTAGTTTAGGATATTCAGTGAGCAGGATTGGAAGGCCAAAAGACCAAGTCGGTTCTGCCAACCACATACCTTATTCTAAAGAGAATGTATTTATTAATGGTTCAGCAGAACCTATCAATCAATAGTTTTAACTGGGGTTTAAAAAGTAATAGTGCTGTCAGGTATGCATGGCTCGCCTTTCTATGACTAATTATATTTTCATAGCTGATTGGACCTCTCAAGTCTTAAGACCTTAAAATAACTTATTGATGCTTTGGGCAAATAGCCAGGTTCTAGGATTCCACTGGATTCTATAGCAGTGCGTAACTTGTAAAATATTAAGTGCCAGGGCTGTGACCAGGAGGCCACTGGAGATTGCAGCACCCATCCCCACTGCCATTGCTGCCAAAACAACTACTAACCATCTCTCTCGCCGGGAAATGCGACAGTGCAGATTATTCCAGGTCCCCAAAGCTAAAGGAATGGCTGGGGAGGCAGGTATTAGTAATTGTTTAATGTATATTGTTTTCCTAAACAGCTGTTATACTGCTCATCTCTAAATTACATGAGCAGCGCCACCTTGTGGCTGACTGCCCTAAGTGTGTTGTTGACAATTAGGTGCTGGTGCCGAGCACTGGTAACCAATTAAGTGCTGGTGCTCAGCACCGGAAAGCTCCGGCTCAAATTAAGCACTGTTCTATAGTAGTGGGCATACTGGACCACCTACTGACCTATAAAGAAAGAAAGAACTCTTTCCTTGGAGGTTTTCCCACTACATGGGCTGTACCAAAGCATTCTAGCGGGGGAATGTAAACACCAAAAACTGTTTAGCTTATGATGTAACATTGACCGTGTTTATCCTATATGCGGTATCATCTATTAACAGTTACTTGTTACTCTGTATGATAAGATTCTTCCTCTATTTTTATATTAGTTAATCTCCACTTCTGCTCGACTCTATGGCCTAGACAACCAAAACTATGAAATCCAACCCAGCCTTTTCACCTTTCACCATTGCCTGTCCATCGCTCACTCCCCTTATCCTTTGGAGGAAATTTAGCTCAGTACCAAAATATGGTAGAATTGATTTTGAGACACACTTCGAAGAGGAGCAAGAGCACAAGCCGAAGAGGAGACTCTGCCACCAAATGGACACCATGAACAATTTAAGTCAACATATAGAAGGGCTTCAGGGGTGAGGAAGTCAAAAAAGAAGGCATATGTGGGCTACCCTGGAGAAAAAAAGACACTGCCCCCTGAGGAAAATGACTCAAAGACAATCATATGGAAAATGAGTCATAGACAAACAGATGGTCAGTAGTGAAAAGACCAGCAGATGTCTCAGAATTGTTGTGCCTTTTAATACAATGTGTGGAGGTAATGTTTATGTGGTAGGTGTTTATAATTAAGCCATCCTGTAGAAATGTTTTTCCCTTATTGGGAAGAATACTTTATGTAAGAGCCTTAAAAGAATTATGTGGCAGTGACTGTGAGAAGTTGGCCTGGCATATGCTGGTCACTAGTTATAGTGGCCACCTTGCACCAGTCCAATTCGACTCTTGGTAGATAGGTTTAAAGACAACCTTTTAACCCCTTCGGTGCTCATGACGGAATGGTTCCGTCATGACCCACGGTTGAGCTGTGCTCATGACGGAACCATTCCGTCATGACCACGCCCGCGCAAGATTCCGTCAGCACAGCGGCGGAATCTGCGCAGCATCGAAGGGGTTAAAGAAAGCTATCCTAGTAGTAGATGTGGAGAGCAGCCTTCAGACTAAGTCTCTGAGGAATGTAAAGCTGCTTGTTTTACCTTATAATCTCTTGAATACCAAATGAAAAGACACCACACAGGTATATATATCAAATATATATGTATTTATTTCTAAATATACTCTACTAATATCTTTATGAGATTAGAGCCAGGTAAACATTCAAAAGATCAACAGTTCTCAATAAATTAAGCACAAATATGGCTGTAGCCCTAGGGGCGTACCAGACCATATACTAAAATAATGGGTTAACAAACTCGACTTGCAAAATGAAGAGGCCTAGGGCCTTGGGAATCGCTGGGGCTTCACTTCTGCAGTGTTAGCAGATAAGTAACCAGCCCACAGGAGACGCGTGCAGTGTCTAAACACACACGCGGGTTTTCAATGCGTTTCAATGGCAAATGTCGCGGTTTGTAAATTACATTTTTAGGGCACTACGCAAAAGTCAACAGGCAAGCAACTTACAGGGTAAGTATTTCGAGAGCCAACACACACTTGGGCACCGGAGTGCACGAGTTACCTCACCCAGGGAAGCCGGGTGCATAGGTGTCCTTTGGTGTCGGGTCGCGATGCTGTTTCCAATGGAGATCACTGGATACTTGCTGCTTGTGACGACCGGAGAGGTGTCCGTTCGAATCCGACGATGGATTGGAGTTGCAGAAGACCTAGAAATTGAGGGGACAGAGTTCAGAGTCACTTGCCAGTGACCGGTGGCCAGCAAGATGGAGGACCACAGCTGTCGCGTCTCTTCAGGTCGGTGATGTTGTTTTGTCTCTTCGCTCCAGAGGTCCAGGAAGGCTTGACGATGACCAGCAGCTGGATTCGGGAGGTTCCACAACGTCTGCAGCTGTCGACGGTGTCGGCACCCGGATTGGAGCCAACAAGCCTTGGCAGCCGCAAGTCTTGTGTGGAGTGAAGATTGGCAATGGTGCAAACCAGCAAGGTCTGATAGACTTACCCAGCGAAGGTAAGTGAGGGCAGGCCCAGAGCAACCAGGCGAGCCCTTGGAATCGATGTGGAAGTCTTCAGGTGAGTTACTAGCCAACGGGCAAGCAACCGCGAAGACGCCTTTGCAGGAAAAGTTTAACAACAGCCCACGGTCACTCGGGACGGGGTAGGCCGCTGAAATTCGGTACTAGACCTGCTAGGGACTTGGACAACAAGTGGTCCAAAGCACAACTTCGTTGGACGTAGTTTAGGGATTGCACTCGAAATCAGTGCACGGTTCCCTGGTATTGCTGTTCCTCGTCACTCGTGGGGTCCAGATGCCACAGCTTCGCTGGGGACTCAAAATGGCCGTCGAGAGGTTAGGAAATCCACTTCAGGGGACACAGGGACTTCGGGCTCCGGCGGGAGAGGTAAAGTTTGCAACCATTGTAGAGAGTTTTGGTGCCTGCCAAGCAGGGGAGTCACTCCTTGACTCCAAGGGAGATTCTTCAGTCTTCCAGAGATAGTGGAACATCGAAGGGCCAGGATTCTTCTTAGTTGAGCGTCGTCCAGGTGTAATCTAAATTGCATTGGCAATGTGTGGTATCTTATAGTGAAAAGATGGGAGGGACTAGCTCTATGACCACTCCTATAGGAGGGTCAGGGTAGTGGGTGGTTACACCCACTTCCCTTTGTCCAGTTTCGCGCCAGAGCAGGAGCAGGTAGCCCCTGAACCGGTTTGAGCTGGCATATGCACAGAGGAGCCTACTGCTCCCCCATTGCAGGACTTCAAAGCACTCTAAGAGTGCACCCACCCAGCTCCAATACACTAAATCCTGTCTGGGAGGTGGTGACACCTCCCTGTGACAGGAAACCCTTTGATGGGCTCCCTCCACTGCGAGTTTTGGTCAGCAGCAGGAGGGCAGCCCGGTGTCTGTGCTGGTGGCATCCATTTTGTGATGCCAGGGCTCTGAAAGATTTCTACCGTGTAGTACAGTGGGTACATGTCGTCCCCTCTAGAAGGGTGGGATCCTACTCCCACACCAGTTACTGGTGTGGGGGTAGGATTCCAAGTTGTTTGACACCAAACACGACATGTTTTGATGCAGTCATTCCAAAGTTAGCATTTACCGCGAGGTTATAATGCACTTAAGAGTATATGGTTTAACCGCATCCACAAACAGCAGCAGAGAATAGACTCTGCCAGCAGCAGAGGGGTCCTGCTCAGGCAGAAGCACCCCCTCACATAGTAAACCATGCACCCTGCCCTTGGGATTTATAGGGCCTACCATAGGGGTGACTTATAGGTTTATATGTGTGTGTATGGTGAGATATAGGAACCTATACCTCTGTGAGGAGTGCTAACACTACCTCACACAGGCTGCAGTAGCAGGCCTGTGGTGTCAGATTGTGAGTGCTTCCCAGGGGTGGCATAATACATGCTGCAGCCCCTGGTAGGCCTGTGAAGTACCAATGCCCTAGGTACCTAAGGTACCATATACTAGGGGCTCATAAGGTACCACAGTATCCAATCACTAGTGCATCTAATATGCACACCAAGTTGTTTAGAGAGATCAGTTAGACTGGGGCCCTGATTAGCAGGGACCCAGCCAGACTATAGCCAGAAACCAGTGTATACATCAGAAAAAAAGTGGGGGCAACACAAGTGCAGATCCTACTCTCATACACAACCCCCCCCCCCCAAACGCAGGGACATTAAACTAACCTTGACCAGTTGAGTCTTCATGTTCTAAGTGGAAATACCTCGAGAGTCAATCTGCATTGGCATGTTGGGTCCCAGGCCTATGTTCCACTGTATAGTCCATCCCCTGTAGGGAAATGGACCACCTGAGCAGTTTAGGATTTTCACCTTCCATCTGTTTGAGCCATAGGAGGGGCTTGTGGTCAGTCTGAACTATGAAGTGAGTGCCAAACAAGTATGGCCTCAGCTTCTTCAGGGCCCACACCACAGCAAAGGCCTCCCTCTCAATAGCTGACCAACGTTTCTCTCTAGGGGTCAGCCTTCTGCTTATAAAAGCTACTGGCTGGTCTTGACCTTCATCATTAAGTTGAGACAGTACAGCTCCCACACCCAGCTCTGAAGCATCTGTTTGGACAATGAACTTCTTTTTGTAATCTGGACTCTGTAAGATGGGGGCAGTGCACATTGCCTGCTTGAGGTCATCAAATGCCTTTTGACAGCTAGCTGTCCACTGAACCTTTTATGGCATTTTCTTGGAGGTAAGATCATTTAAGGGGGTCACTATAGATCCATATCCCTTAACAAACCTCCTGTAATACCCAGTCAGGCCCAAGAAGGCTCTCACCTGTGTCTGGGTGGTAGGAGCTACCCAGTCCATTATGGTCTGGATCTTGCTCTGCAATGGTTGAACCTGGCCTCCACCTACAAGGTGGCCCAGGTACACAACCTGACTCTGCCCTATCTGGCACTTAGTGGCCTTGATAGTGAGGCCTGCTTTCTGCAGGGCCTCCAGTACATTCCTGAGGTGGACCAGGTGATCCTGCCAGGTGGAACTATAGACAGCAATATCATCAAGATAAGCTGAGCAATAGGTTTCCATACCAGTCAGAACTTTATTCACCAACCTCTGAAATGTGGCAGTTGCATTCTTCAAACCAAAGGGCATTACCACAAAATGATAGTGCCCACCAGGGGTCGAAAATGCTGTTTTAGCCTTGGCATCATCAGCTAACTTGATTTGCCAATAGCCTGCTGTAAGGTCAAATGTACTGAGATACTTGGCTGAGGCCAAAGTGTCTATTAGTTCATCTGCCCTTGGTATTGGGTAGGCATCAGTCCTGGTGACTACATTGAGGCCCCTGTAGTCAACACAAAACCTCATCTCTTTCTTACCGCCCTGGGTGTGAGGTTTTGGGACAAGTACTACTGGGCTAGCCCAAGGGCTATCTGAGGGCTCAATAACACCTAGCCCCAACATTTTCTGGACTTCAGTCCTGATACAGTCTCTGACATGGTCAGGTTGCCTGTAGATTTTACTCTTTACAGGCAGACTGTCTCCAGTGTCCACCTCATGGGTGCACCAGGAAGTCTGACTTGGGGTCAGGCTAAACATATGTCTAAACTGCTGTAGCACTTGTCTACATTCAGTTTGTTGATGTTGAGTGAGGCTGCTTGCCAAAGCAACACCATCAACTGACCCATCTTCAGGGTTCTGTGAGAGCAGGTCAGGGAGAGGGTCACTCTCCTCCTCCTGGTCCTCATCAGTTGCCATGAGCAAGCTCATGTCAGCCCTGTCCACATATGCTTTAAGTCTGTTGACATGGAGCACCCTAAGGGGGCTCCTGGGAGTGCCAAGATCCACCAAGTAGGTGACCTCTCCCTTATTTTCAACAATTGTATGGGGGCTACTCCATTTGTCCTGGAGAGCTGCTGGGGCCACAGGCTCCAACACCCACACTTTCTGGCCTGGCTGGTAAACAGTCAAGACAGCCTTTTGGTCATGCCAAGCTTTTTGGAGTTCTTGGCTTGCCTCAAGGTTTTTACTGGCCTTCTTTATGTACTCTGCCATCCTGGAGCGGAGACCAAGTACATAGTCCACTACATCTTGTTTGGGAGGTTTGAGAGGTAACTCCCATCCCTCCTTCCCCAGACATAATGGTCCTCTAACAGGGTGCCCAAACAGAAGTTCAAAAGGGCTGTAGCCAACCCCCTTCTGAGGAACCTCCCTGTATGCAAACAGAAGGCAGGGAAGTAAAAGGTCCCATTTTCGCCTAAGCTTCTCTGGGAGTCCTTTAATCATTCCCTTTAGGGTTTTGTTGAATCTTTCAACTAACCCATTGCATTGTGGGTGATAGGGAGTAGTGAATTTGTAGTTTACACCACACTCCTTCCACATTGCAGTTAGATATCCTGACATAAAGTTAGAACCTCTGTCAGAGATGACCTCCTTTGGGAAACCCACTCTGGAGAAAACTCCAATGAGGGCTCTTGCTACCACAGGAGCTGTGGTAGTCCTTAGGGGTATAGCTTCTGGATACCTGGTGGCATGATCCACTACCACCAGTATAAATCTGTGCCCAGATGCTGTTGGTGGGTCAAGGGGACCAACAATGTCAATCCCTACCCTTTCAAAGGGAACCCCCACCACAGGTAGTGGTATCAGGGGGGCCTTTGTGGTGCCACCTGTCTTGCCACTGGCTTGACAAGTGACACAGGAGCGACAAAACTCCTTTGTGTCTTCAGACATGTGTGGCCAATGAAAATGTGGTACAAGCCTGTCCCAGGGCTTGTTTTGGCCCAAGTGTCCTGCCAATGGGATATCATGTGCTAGGGTCAAGAGGAACCCCCTAAACTTCTGAGGAATTACCAGCCTCCTGGTGGCTCCAGGGGTAGGATCTCTAGCCTCAGAATATAGGAGCCCCTCATCCCAATAAACCTTATGGGACCCACTAGCACTCCCAGCAGCCTCAGCAGCAGCCAGCTGTCTGAGGGGTTCAAGAGTGGAGCAGCACTGTTGCTCTTTGCTCAGATCTTCCCTGGAAGGGCCCACTGCGCCCAAGAACTCAACCTGACCAGGCTCAAGTTCCTCTGGGGCAGTTCCTTCTACATGCTCTGCTTCTCCTCCCTCAGGAGGGGAATCTGAGATCTGAGACAGAAGGAAAGGCCCAGCCTTAACCCTACTGCTCTTCCTCTTGGGTAGCACCTGGTCCATAGTTTCAGGATCCAGAGCTGGTTCAGCTTTATGCATTTTGGCTTGTGACCTGGTCACAGCAAATACCTCTGCAGGTATACCCAACATCTCAGCATGAGTCCATAATTCTAACTCAGACCAGGCTGAAGTCTCTAGATCATTGCCCAACAAACATTCAACAGGGAGGTCTGCACTGACTACTACCTTTTTGAGGCCAGTTACCCCTCCCCAGGAGAAATTCACAACTGCCAGGCTATGGTTGGTCCTGGTGTCGCTTGCATTGGTTACCTGGTACATTTCACCCAGGATGATCTGTGTAGGGTCCACTAGGTCCTCTGCCACCATGGTGACACTAGCACCTGTGTCCCTAAATGCCAAAGCCTGTTTGCCATTTATGATAGGCTGCTGTTTGTATTTGCCCAGATTACTGGGGCTCACTAGGAAGGACATATCAAGGTCTCCCTCACAAACTAGCATTGCCTGTGTTGGTACTCTGACTAGGCCAGAGTCCACATCAGAACCCAGGGTCAACCCTACTACACCCTTATTCTGAGTATTACCCCCACCACTTGCTGCACTAGGGGGAAAAGTTGCCTTAGGGGCTGGAGTGGTGGTGGTTTGGTCTTTGGACTTTGTACAGTCAGAAGTCCAGTGCCCTTTCTGTTTACAGAATTTGCATCAGGGCTTCTTTTGGCCTTTTCCCTTTGCAGATTGTGACTCCCCACCAGATGCAGATTTTTGGGGCCCTTGTGAAGACTTCTGATCTTTAGACTTATCCCCACCCTTATGTGAGCCTTTAGGATCTTGCTTCTTAGTGTCACCACCTTGGTTCTGGTTTTTCTGCCTCACCCTGGTTCTGACCCATTTGTCTGCCTTCTTTCCCAATTCTTGGGGAGAGGTCAGATCAGAGTCCACCAGGTACTGATGCAACAACTGGTTCTGGCAATTATTAAGGATCTGTTCTCTAATTATAAGATTATACAATCCCTTAAAGTCAGTTACTCTACTACCCACTAGCCAACCTTCTAGAGCCTTGGTTGCACAATCAACAAAGTCAGTCCAATCCTGAGTCTGTCCTTTCTGGGTGTCTCTGAACTTCAACCTGTACTGTTCAGTGGTTAAGCCAGACCCATCTATCAAAGCACTCTTCAGGGCTTCATAATCATTAGCATCCTCTTCTCTAACAGTGAGGAGCTTGTCTCTCCCTTTGTCTGAAAAGGAGAGCCACAAGATTGCTGCCCACTGTTTCTGGGGGACCTGTTGAACTTTACAGGCCCTCTACATAGCAGTTATCCATTTGTGGATATCATCCCCACTCTGGTAGGGAGGAACAACCTTGGACAGGTTTCTATGATCTGGCATGTAATCTCTGCCTCTAGGGACACTGTTGCTGCCACCAGGGGTATCTAAGCCCTCCTTCTTTGAAGCTATTTGGAGCTCGAAGGCTTCCCTATCTAAGGCCAATTGCTTGGTTCTGAGGGCAAGCCTAGCTTCCTCATACTGGAGCATCTTGAACCTTCTTTCAGAGGAGGTCTCCCTGGGAAAGTTGGAGTTCCTCTGTGGAATAGATTCTCTTCCAGAGTGATATGACCTGTCAGAGTCCCTTGAGAGGGACCGAGGCCTGTCTCCCACTCCTTCAGCTCTCTTAGGGAGATTTCCTCTATTGTCTTCAGACCCTTCTGGGTCTGGCCCTTCACCCACAGAGTCCAGGCCATCTTGATTTTCATCATCAGACCCAGAGACTATGTTTGAACCACCCCCTGATGCAGACCCACTTGCTCCTAGAGCTTGTCTCAGGTCATCTGCTACTAACAGATCTACCAGGTGTTGTGATGAGGGACTCCTGCCCACCCTCAGTTGTCTTTCAAAGCATAAGGCCTTCAGTTCAGTGTAGGCTATATCTTTGTACTGAGATGGGGTGGATCCACTGGCTCCACCATGGTGAGACATACTAGTGTTGTGCAGTGTTGTACTACCTACACTAGTTGAGGCCTACTGGACCTAGCTTGAGCTGTAGCAAGGGTGTGCTTGTCCCTTCACAAACAGCTCTAAGTTCAGTAGAACTTATTGATACTAGCTTGACTTTATATGTACCTTGAGTACCTTAAGTGGTTTTCAGTTAGTAATTCAAATAGAGATTTTCTGGTAAAACAATGGCAAGCTGGAATCCCACACGCTGCCCACCAATGTGAGAAGTTGGCCTGGCATATGCTGGTCACTAGTTATAGTGGCCACCTTGCACCAGTCCAATTCGACTCTTGGTAGATAGGTTTAAAGACAACCTTTTAAAGAAAGCTATCCTAGTGGTAGCTGTGGAGAGCAGCCTTCAGGCTAAGTCTCTGAGGAATGTAAAGCAGCTTGTTTTACCTTATAATCTCTTGAATTACCAAATGAAAAGACACCACACAGGTATATATATCAAATATATATGTATTTATTTCTAAATATACTCTACTAATCTCTTTATGAGATTAGAGCCAGGTAAACATTAAAAAGATCAACAGTTCTCAATAAATTAAGCACAAATATGGCTGTAGCCCTAGGGGCGTACCAGACCATATACTAAAATAATGGGTTAACAAACTCGACTTGCAAAATGAAGAGGCCTAGGGCCTTGGGAATCGCTGGGGCTTCACTTCTGCTGTGTTAGCAGGTAAGTAACCAGCCCACAGGAGACGCGTGCAGTGTCTAAACACACACGCGGGTTTTCAATGCGTTTCAATGGCAAATGTCGCGGTTTGTAAATTACAGTTTTAGGGCACTTCGCAAAAGCCAACAGGCAAGCAACTTACAGGGTAAGTATTTCGAGAGCCAACACACAACTGGGCACCAGAGTGCATGAGTTACCTCACCCAGGGAAGCCGGGTGCATAGGTGTCCTTTGGTGTCGGGTCGCGATGCTGTTTCCAATGGAGATCACTGGATACTTGCTGCTTGTGACGACCGGAGAGGTGTCCGTTGGAATCCGACGATGGATTGGAGTTGCAGAAGACCTAGAAATTGAGGGGACAGAGTTCAGAGTCACTTGCCAGTGACCGGTGGCCAGCAAGATGGATGACCACAGCTGTCGCGTCTCTTCAGGTCGGTGATGGTGTTTTGTCTCTTCGCTCCCGAGGTCCAGGAAGGCTCGACGATGACCAGCAGCTGGATTCGGGAGGTCCCACGACGTCTGCAGCTGTCGACAGTGTCGGCACCCGGATTGGAGCCAACAAGCCTTGGCAGCCGCAAGTCTCGTGTGGAGTGAAGATTGGCAATGGTGCAGACCAGCAAGGTCTGATGGACTTACCCAGCGAGGGTAAGTGAGGGCAGGCCCAGAGCAACCAGGCGAGCCCTTGGAATCGATGTGGAAGTCTTCAGGTGAGTTACTAGCCAACGGGCAAGCAACCGCGAATACGCCTTTGCAGGAAAAGTTTAACAACAGCCCACGGTCACTCGGGACGGGGTAGGCTGCTGAAATTCGGTCCTAGACCTGCTAGGGACTTGGACAACAAGTGGTCCAAAGCACAACTTCGTTGGACGTAGTTTAGGGCTTGCACTCGAAATCAGTGCACGGTTCCCTGGTATTGCTGTTCCTCGTCACTCGTGGGGTCCAGATGCCACAGCTTCGCTGGGGACTCAAAATGGCCGTCGAGAGGTCAGGAAAGCCGCTTCAGGGGATGCAGGGACTTCGGGCTCCGGCGGGAGCGGTAAAGTTTGCAACTGTTGTAGAGAGATTTGGTGCCTGCCAAGCAGGGGAGTCACTCCTTGACTCCAAGGGAGATTCTTCAGTCTTCCAGAGATAGTGGAACGTTGAAGGGCCAGGATTCTTCTTAGTTGAGCGTCGTCCAGGTGTAATCTAAATTGCATTGGCAATGTGTGGTATCTTATAGTGAAAAGATGGGAGGGACTAGCTCTATGACCACTCCTCTAGGAGGGTCAGGGTAGTGGGTGGTTACACCCACTTCCCTTTGTCCAGTTTCGCGCCAGAGCAGGGGCAGGTAGCCCCTGAACCGGTTTGAGAGCTGGCATATGCACAGAGGAGCCTACTGCTCCCCCAGTGCAGGACTTCAAAGCACTCTAAGAGTGCACCCACCCAGCTCCAATACACTAAATCCTGTCTGGGAGGTGGTGACACCTCCCTGTGACAGGAAACCCTTTGTTGGGCTCCCTCCACTGCGAGTTTCGGTCAGCAGCAGGAGGGCAGCCCGGTGTCTGTGCTGGTGGCATCCATTTTGTGATGCCAGGGCTCTGAAAGATTTCTACCGTGTAGTACAGTGGGTACATGTCGTCCCCTCTAGAAGGGTGGGATCCTACTCCCACACCAGTTACTGGTGTGGGGGTAGGATTCCAAGTTGTTTGACACCAAACACGACATGTTTTGATGCAGTCATTCCAAAGTTAGCATTTACCGCGAGGTTATAATGCACTTAAGAGTATATGGTTTAACCGCATCCACAAACAGTAGCAGAGAATGGACTCTGCCAGCTGCAGAGGGGTCCTGCTCAGGCAGAAGCACCCCCTCACATAGTAAACCACGCACCCTGCCCTTGGGATTGATAGGGCCTACCATAGGGGTGACTGATAGGTTTATATGTGTGTGTCTGGTGAGATATAGGAACCTATACCTCAGTGAGGAGTGCTAACACTACCTCACACAGGCTGCAGTAGCAGGCCTGTGGTGTCAGATTGTGAGTGCTTCCCAGGGGTGGCATAATACATGCTGCAGCCCCTGGTAGGCCTGTGAAGTACCAATGCCCTAGGTACCTAAGGTACCATATACTAGGGGCTCATAAGGTACCACAGTATCCTATGACTAGTGCATCTAATATGCACACCAATCATTTAAGGGAGTAAGCAGATAGGCTGGGGTCCTGGATAGCAGGATCCCAGCCAGACTAGTCAAAAACCATTCAAACACCAGGAAAAAAGTGGGGGCAACCATATAGTCAGATTCCACCTTCCTACATAACCCCCCTCCCCCCCAAACGAAAGGAGATAAGGCTAACCTTGCCCAGTTAAGCCTTTATTTCCTGAGTGGCCATATAAGGAAGAACTTGCACTAGCATGGTTGCTCCCTGTCTCATGGTCCACTTGGGAAATCCTACCCCAAGGGGTTTTGGAGTTTCTCCAAAGTCTAGGGAAATTACCTGTATTGTTTTCTGGTACAGAAGTAGGCTGGTGGGGTGTCTGAGTCTGGAAGTGAGGCCCTATTTGGGGTGGTCTCAACTTCCTCAGCACACTGGTCACGATGGAAGCCTTTCTGTCCATGACTGTGTCATATCTGGCCCTAAGGGTCAACCTCTGGCTGCCTACAGCTGGGGGTTGGGTCCCTCTGGTTGGAGTAGTGAAGGGCATTGGAATGTTTGGGGCAACTATGCCCCAGGTTTCCCTGTGCCCAACAAAGTCCATCTGGGGGGTACCTGTACCTAGGGGTAAGGGGGATCCCTCAGTTTGTAGAGGAATATTCACCTGGCTAGAACTACTCTGCTGGGTGTCCCTAATCTGCTGATGAGGGGGTTCCTCTGGACAGGGGCCCATTAAGGGTCCACTGACCTCCCTGACCTCTGCAGCCCTGGGCTGACTGAGGCAGGGTAGAGAGGGGCAGGGTACCTGCTCCAGACTGGGTGCCACCTTGGAAGGATCCCCTGCCATCAGAGTTGTGGCCAGGACAGGCCTGACCACTTCTGGGGCAGTTACTTCACAAGGGGCAGGGTCAGTTCCCTTAGAAAGCTGACCCTCACCTTTTGTCTGGTGGGGGGAGGACTGTTCCTCACCCCCTATGCTCTCTGTTTGTGTGGAGTGATCCATAGTTTCAGGCTTCACTCCCCTTAATTTCTCCTGGGGTGGAGGTGAGGCCCTCAGGGTCTCATCCACTCTCTCAGGGATGCCTAACATTCTTAAATGGGCATTGTGGTCTACCTCAGCCCAGGCTGAGATCTCTAGATCATTCCCCAGTAAACAATCTACAGGCAAGGTTGGGGACACTGCCACTCTCTTGGGGCCAGTGACCCCTCCCCAGCTGATATTTACTACTGCCATGGGATGGTCTGTCCTAATTCCATCAATATTGGTCACCTGGTAGCTAAACTCAGGTAAAAGCTGTTCTAGGGGCACTAGTCTCCTTGTCACCATGGTGACACTAGCCCCTGTGTCCCTGTAGGCCACAGCCTTCTGACCATTGATCATAGGCTCTTGTCTGTATCTGCCCAAGGTATTAGGACTCATGGTAAAGTTGGCAAACCCCACGCCCCCATCACAGACTAGAGTTGCTTGTGTAGGGGACCTGGTTAGGCCAGAGTCCACCTGAGTTCCCCAAGAAAGCCCAACTAACTTTTTGGGCGCACTCCCACCACCTGGGGGATTACTACTGGTAGTAACAGGAGGTGTTGGAGCTGCAGAGGGAGGAACATTTTCTTTATTGCCATTCTTTGGACAGCTGGAGTCAGTTTTCCAGTGTCCAGGTTGCTTGCACACATGGCAATATGGTTTCTTATTGGAAGAGGAAGGATTTTGGGACCCACCCCCAGAACTGGGTTTTTGGGGCCCTTCAGAGGACTTTTCTGTTTTATCATCCCCACCTTTCTCTTTGGGCTTAGTGGAATCTTTCTTCTGGTCACCACCTTGGTTCTTGGGCCTAACCCTGGTTCTGACCCATTTGTCTGCCTTCTTTCCCAATTCTTGGGGAGAGGTCAGATCAGAGTCCACCAGGTACTGGTGTAAGAGTTGGTTTTGACAATTATTAAGGATCTGCTCTCTCATAATCAAATTATACAATCCTTTAAAGTCAGTGACTCTACTGCCAACTATCCAACCCTCCAGAGCCTTGGTAGCACAATCTACAAAGTCCACCCAATCCTGAGTCTGTGGTTTCTGGGTGTCTCTGAACTTGAACCTGGACTGTTCAGTGGTTAAGCCAAACCCATCTATTAATGCACTCTTCAGGGATTCATAATCATTAGCATCCTCTTCTCTAACAGTGAGGAGCTTGTCTCTACCTTTATCTGAAAAGGAGAGCCACAAGATTGCTGCCCACTGTTTCTGGGGGACCTGTTGAACTTTACAGGCCCTCTCCATAGCAGTTATCCATTTGTGGATATCATCCCCACTCTGGTAGGGAGGAACAACCTTATACAGGTTCCTATGATCTGGCATGTAATCTCTGCCTCTAGGGACACTGTTGCTGCCACCAGGGGTATTCAACCCCTCCTTCTTAGAAGCTCTTTGGAGCTCGAAGGCTTCCCTATCCAAGGCCAATTGCTTGGTTCTGAGGGCAAGCCTAGCTTCCTCATACTGGAGCATCTTGAACCTTCTTTCAGAGGAGGTCTCCCTGGGAAAGTTGGAGTTCCTCTGTGGAATAGATTCTCTTCCAGAGTGATATGACCTGTCAGAGTCCCTTGAGAGGGACCTAGGCCTGTCTCCCACTCTGTCAGCTCTCTTAGGGAGATTTCCTCTATTCTCTTCAGACCCTTCTGGGTCTGGCCCTTCAACCAAAGACTCCAGGTCATCTTGATTTTCATCATCAGACCCAGAGACTAAGTTTGAACCACCCCCTGATGCAGACCCACTAGCTCCTAGAGCTTGTCTCAGGTCATCTGCTACTAACAGATCTCTCAGGTGTTGTGATGAGGGACTCCTGCCCACCCTCAGATTTCTTTCAAAGCATAAGGCCTTCAGTTCAGTGTAGGCTATATCTTTGTACTGAGATGGGGTGGACCCACTGGCTCCACCATGGTGAGACATACTAGTGTTGTGCAGTGTTGTACTACCTACACTAGTTGAGGCCTACTGGACCTAGCTTGAGCTGTAGCAAGGGTGTGCTTGTCCCTTCACAAACAGCTCTAAGTTCAGTAGAACGTATTGATACTAGCTTGACTTTATATGTACCTTGAGTACCTTAAGTGGTTTTCAGTTAGTAATTCAAATAGAGATTTTCTGGTAAAACAATGGCAAGCTGGAATCCCACCGATGCCACCAATGTGAGAAGTTGGCCTGGCATATGCTGGTCACTAGTTTTAGTGGCCACCTTGCACCAGTCCAATTCGATTCTTGGTAGATAGGTTTAAAGACAACCTTTTAAAGAAAGCTATCCTAGTGGTAGCTGTGGAGAGCAGCCTTCAGGCTAAGTCTCTGAGGAATGTAAAGCAGCTTGTTTTACCTTATAATCTCTTGAATTACCAAATGAAAAGACACCACACAGGTATATATATCAAATATATATGTATTTATTTCTAAATATACTCTACTAATCTCTTTATGAGATTAAAGCCAGGTAAACATTCAAAAGATCAACAGTTCTCAATAAATTAAGCACAAATATGGCTGTAGCCCTAGGGGCGTACCAGACCATATACTAAAATAATGGGTTAACAAACTCGACTTGCAAAAGTAAGAGGCCTAGGGCCTTGGGAATCGCTGGGGCTTCACTTCTGCAGTGTTAGCAGGTAAGTAATCAGCCCACAGGAGACGTGTGCAGTGTCTAAACACACACACGGGTTTTCAATGCGTTTCAATGGCAAATGTCGCGGTTTGTATTTTACAGTTCTAGGGCACTTCGCAAAAGTCAACAGGCAAGCAACTTACAGGGTAAGTATTTTGAGAGCCAACACACACTTGGGCACCGGAGTGCACAAGTTACCTCACCCAGGGAAGCCGGGTGCATAGGTGTCCTTTGGTGTGGGGTCGCGATGCTGTTTCCAATGGAGATCACTGGATACTTGCTGCTTGTGACAACTGGAGAGGTGTCCGTTCGAATCCGACGATGGATTGGAGTTGCAGAAGACCTAGAAATTGAGGGGACAGAGTTCAGAGTCACTTGCCAGTGACCGGTGGCCAGCAAGATGGGTGACCACAGCTGTCGCATCTCTTCAGGTCAGTGATGGTGTTTTGTCTCTTAGCTCACGAGGTCCAGGAAGGCTCGACGATGACCAGCAGCTGGATTCGGGAGGTCCCACAACGTCTGCAGCTGTCGATGGTGTCGGCACCCGGATTGGAGCCAACAAGCCTTGGCAGCCGCAAGTCTCGTGTGGAGTGAAGATTGGCAATGGTGCAGACCAGCAAGGTCTGATGGACTTACCCAGCGAGAGTAAGTGAGGGCAGGCCCAGAGCAACCAGGCAAGCCCTTGGAATCGGTGTGGAAGTCTTCAGGTGAGTTACTAGCCAACGGGCAAGCAACCGCAAAGACGCCTTTGCAGGAAAAGTTTAACAACAGCCCACGGTCACTCGGGACGGGGTAGGCCGCTGAAATTCGGTACTAGACCTGCTAGGGACTTGGACAACAAGTGGTCCAAAGCACAACTTCGTTGGACGTAGTTTAGGGATTGCACTCGAAATCAGTGCACGGTTCCCTGGTATTGCTGTTCCTCGTCACTCGTGGGGTCCAGATGCCACAGCTTCGCTGGGGACTCAAAATGGCCGTCGAGAGGTTAGGAAATCCGCTTCAGGGGACGCAGGGACTTCGGGCTCCGGCGGGAGAGGTAAAGTTTGCAACCATTGTAGAGAGTTTTGGTGCCTGCCAAGCAGGGGAGTCACTCCTTGACTCCAAGGGAGATTCTTCAGTCTTCCAGAGACAGTGGAACATCGAAGGCCCAGGATTCTTCTTAGTTGAGCGTCGTCCAGGTGTAATCTAAATTGCATTGGCAATGTGTGGTATCTTATAGTGAAAAGATGGGAGGGACTAGCTCTATGACCACTCCTCTAGGAGGGTCAGGGTAGTGGGTGGTTACACCCACTTCCCTTTGTCCAGTTTGGCGCCAGAGCAGGAGCAGGTAGCCCCTGAACCGGTTTGAGCTGGCATATGCACAGAGGAGCCTACTGCTCCCCCAGTGCAGGACTTCAAAGCACTCTAAGAGTGCACCCACCCAGCTCCAATACACTAAATCCTGTCTGGGAGGTGGTGACACCTCCCTGTGACAGGAAACCCTTTGTTGGGCTCCCTCCACTGCGAGTTTCGGTCAGCAGCAGGAGGGCAGCCCGGTGTCTGTGCTGCTGGCATCCATTTTGTGATGCCAGGGCTCTGAAAGATTTCTACCGTGTAGTACAGTGGGTACATGTCGTCCCCTCTAGAAGACATGTTTTGATGCAGTCATTCCAAAGTTAGCATTTAACGCGAGGTTATAATGCACTTAAGAGTATATGGTTTAACCGCATCCACAAACAGTAGCAGAGAATGGACTCTGCCAGCTGCAGAGGGGACCTGCTCAGGCAGAAGCACCCCCTCACATAGTAAACCACGCACCCTGCCCTTGGGATTGATAGGGCCTACCATAGGGGTGACTGATAGGTTTATATGTGTGTGTCTGGTGAGATATAGGAACCTATACCTCAGTGAGTAGTGCTAACACTACCTCACACAGGCTGCAGTAGCAGGCCTGTGGTGTCAGATTGTGAGTGCTTCCCAGGGGTGGCATAATACATGCTGCAGCCCCTGGTAGGCCTGTGAAGTACCAATGCCCTAGGTACCTAAGGTACCATATACTAGGGGCTCATAAGGTACCACAGTATCCAATCACTAGTGCATCTAATATGCACACCAATCATTTAAGGGAGTAAGCAGATAGGCTGGGGTCCTGGATAGCAGGATCCCAGCCAGACTAGTCAAAAACCATTCAAACACCAGGAAAAAAGTGGGGGCAACCATATAGTCAGATTCCACCTTCCTACAGGAAGGGTATGCCCAGACGTGGGTCCCATGCTCACTACGCCACTGGAGTCAAGCTATCCTGGCTGAAGAGGGGTGAAACCCCGAAACCGGTCCTAGGATGCTTGATTCCGGTCCAGGGAAGACATGGCTTGGCAGTTAGGGCTGAACTTTTCCCATGAGGCACAGGGTCAAGACTGATTTGCATATGGCCATGTCTGAACTGGGGTGGCGTGGTGAGCACAATTACGATGGATTAAACCCAGATCTGTGACTGGGGGTGAATGTTTTGCCAATGTGCAACATTCCGTCCATCATCTTGTGTGTTTTGCAGTTAAAAACATCGACAGACGTTTTGATGGAAATCTTCTTTTCATTGTTCCACCTTCATCAGGACTATATGCTGTATAAATAGGTAATGTAGCAGACAATCTTCAATCCTATGATTTACATATAAATGGGGGTCTAGCAATATTTCTAGAAAGCAAACAAGAAAACGACTTAGTTCATATTTAGTAAGAACGGCTATTCCATGTGATAGTCACACAAATTAGTTTTGTGAGGAAACATTTCTATAAAGTAATGCGCACATATTGTTTAGTGGCTGTCATTTCATTCCAAAATCTACAACGCTTATATACAAACATGGAATCATGGAATTGATCTCAAGATGTTTTTGTTTTCCTTTTAAGATATATGGACCGATAAGGTTCCTTTAATGCTTTAACTATGGGTTCTCCAGCGCCTGTCCAGCTGTAGCCAACCTAGGCAGTACAGTGCTGTCTCACGTTGAACCTGAACTACTAGGCGAGCCAGAGGATCATGATACCAGTAATCAAACAGGCTTAAAGCAACCATGCTGCAGGAGGCAGCAGATTTGCCTCATTACAGTTACCTGCATTATTTGCTTTAGCTGGGTGGATAGCAGTAAGATGATGCTCCTGAATGCAGGAAAGGCTTCACACCAGCATAGCAAGATATTGCAAGAACAAGTTCTGGACTGCCATGCTGGGGCTGCCGTGAAACAAGCATTGATTGAAAGTGTCTGTAGAGATGATACTTCCAATACGGGCTCACTTTACTGATACTAGCACAGGCAGTGCAATCAGTAGCAGCATGAGGTGTGCTAATACATATCAAAAGCGTGGGTGAGGATGAGGAGGCGGGTCTTTTCCCCATAGGAAAAATGTGCACAGCCATGGAATGGTGGCAGTGGTAAGCCATAATGTGATGCGTCTCACTCTCAACAGGTATGCACACCTAAAAGAGTTATTGAGAGAAGCCATGGTTTTATCCAGTTGCTACACCACTTGTGGTGTATGCACATCTGTCACTAGCCTCTATTTCAGCACCAGTTATCCCATTAGAGTGCGTCACATAAGGTGTATCAAGGTTCTTTCAATTCTGCATGAAAAAAGGGAGACAAATGAAGTAATGTTACATTATGTAATAAAACTTAGAAATGGAAATACTGTGTTCAGGAGGTGCTGTAGAAAACTGTAAATCTAGACTCAGACTCAGGTAATGTAGATAGAATGTCACATATATTACTTAGTCAGAGGTCATTTCGAGATGTATGGTGGATGAGGACAAAGAAAAAAGCCTGTTTCTGCTACACCTAGTCGATGGAGAAGGTCTGCCTTCTGGAACATACAAGCAGGCCTGTTTTAGATGGCTCCTGGCATCAATGGCATATCTACTTGGGGTGGAAGCTTGTACAGGAGGCGATAGAGAGCCCCCTAGCTAGAGATATGGCTAGTATCTTCCTGGGCCTCTCTGCTCGCACTGGTTCGTCATTATCGCCTATTCCTCTCTGAGCTTCAGGTCAGTGTTTTTGATACAGGGGTACTACTGCCAGTATGGGATACTCCATACTTGTTCTTGTATAACAATAAACTACGAGTGGAGCACCACTTCATGTCAGTGTTCTTCTTTAGGAAAGGTACATCCTCAGTAACGAAGGACTGAGACGAAGAAGATGAGTGAGGTGGTATGTCCCGATACCTGATGGTATTTTTCATTACTCCAAATTAAAGAGGCAGATGTATATAGGGAACACTTGCTCTGTGAAAACAGCAAATCACTGCATTTGCAAAAATAATTAATTTCATGTGAAATGTACTTCGATATTCTTGGAAGTCGTGCAAACTTTGAATATTTGCTATTATACAAATCATTAATCTTACGATTACTAAGCAATCACAAATTTAGCCCAGCAATCCAGGATGATACCTCAGAAAACATATAAATGATGGGAGGTGCGTAGTAGCACTCAGGAGAAGTGAGCTGATGCACAGATCCTGTGGAGACACCTGCACTGCAGACCCATTCAACAATCTTGGACTCTGCCTGCAAATCTGCCTCAATCACTGACAAGGGAAACAGATGAGTCCAAACAACGCTGTCCTGGGCTCCCGTGCACCCATGTGGCACGGCACTGGGAAGGAGACATGGGTGGGGTAAACACACTAAGTAAAAGTAAGGCAGAGGGAAGAAAGAGAAAGCACAAATTTACATCGTAGGAACAGGAGGTCCTCATCAAGGAAGTGGTCAAGTTGCAGAGAATACATCCTCATTCCATTGGAATTTGAATGTGAAGCTGGCCTTTTGGTTAGCGCCACAAGAGAGTGTGAATGTCTCTAGTGTACATTATGGGGAAATTGAACCCTTACGGAAGCGATGGTATGATATGAAGGAACGTAAAAAGGAAATTGTAGCTCAAAATGTAAAGTCTGTAACTTCCGCTGCATGAAGACAATCACAAACTCAAAAGCCGACACCTCAGGAAGGACTTGTAAATGCAACCCTTATGAATATTGCACAAGTAAACATCTGATGTCTTATGATTATTAATATTATTGTTGTTATTATGATTATCATTATCACTATTATTGGTATTATTATTGTTGTTAATATTATTATTATCAAAACAAAAACTGACATTATTTTAATAATATTGATAATAACAATAGCACTAATAACGACAGTAATAATAATTATTAGTAGTAGTAGTATCATAATTTACAATCAGCACAATCTGCAATGTATTTATATTTAGTTCCATAAAGGTATGGGTCACCCAGCACTCAATGGCAAGCAGACAGCCTGTAAACTGATCAGTAGAACTGGCATCTGCTTGTTGGAATTATCAATAGTATTTCAGAGATACACGGGCCATAACCAGTCATCAGCGGGGCAGTTCGATAGATGCTCTCTTGCAAAGGGAAAAAAAAAAACAAGTGGTTCCGTGGGACTCAATCAGAAAGACCCACGAGGTTAGACTACATGTCAGTCCTAATCATTTCCAAAAACCAAAAATGTATTATTCTTTCCACAGGGTGCTACAGAATACAACAATGAATTCCAGATGGCGCAGTGCTCATAAGTGATACAGTGAAACAAACTATGAAACATATATATATCGTGGGTATTCACATTTTTACATATTCAGTCCAGCGTAAATACTGATCTAAAAATAGAAATTCATTTGTATTTAATGATCCCCACTCCACTTTCTTTCTGGTTGAGTCCCAGGCAACAACTTGTTTTATGTTTTGATATACCCAGATTCCACTGATTGGGCAGACTGGGGTTTAATCCTGTGTTTTTTCCACTGTAAAAAGAATCAGTAAAATGCTACAGCCTGAACCTGAGTAGGTCGTGTCGGGTCCACTGTCTCACTACTAGTGGTCTTAAGATGTATCCCTTGAATTTACTGTGTTTGCTTGGCCTTTCAAAGTAAATAATATATTGCTTTGCAAAAAATGTTGATAACATGTTTGCGAATTATACTGATTGATTCACTGATCCACTATTATGCGACATGATATGTGTCTAGGTTTCATATTGGTTTACATTTTGCCTTTATGACATTGGAGATAATGTATTGTATTTTCGAAGGGGGGGTATAATGAAAAAAAAATTTGTATTTGACGTCATAGTTTTTCACTGTTTTACCATAAATCCCCAAGTCTGTCAGTGTATCTGCATTGTGTGTCTTACCTAGCAAAACTAAGGTCTGCTGGGTAAAGAACTTCTGTTTTTCTGAAGGGCATTATAAGTCAAAGTTACATCTAAGATGTTCGCTTACTGGATACCATCTGAAAGTGAGATATCAAGACAGTCTTGGTGCTATGGGCACGGCTCAGTGATGAACTACATTGGCCTAAGATCAGAGCCAGACTGGCTATTCTGGGACTCTGGCATTGTCTCAGAACGCTGTAAGCAAGGAGGCTGCTTTCAAAACACAATGGGTTGGCTTTACTCACTTTTACACCAGTGTCCCCTTTGTAGTCATGTCCTCCTGCAGCGTGGGGCTGGTTTGATCAGTTTTGCCATGGCTTATTTTGATTTCCAATCTGACCTGCAGTCAAAATTGTGTGGTTGGCGGCTGCTTAGTGAGCACTCTCCACAAAACGTTTGACATCTTCACATCTTTACATAAATGGTGCACATTCACTGTCAACCTATGTTCCAGAGAATAAGTCTGTAAAGGAGGTGAGGGTAACCCAAGAATCCGAACGCCAAAAATGACGATGATAAAGGGTCATGCTCTGTTTTATGGAAGACAGTCAAGCACTGTTGTGCACAGAAGCACCGCACATAACTTGCACACTTTGTTCGCGCTGCTCCAAGACATGAATCCTGAAGAAGACGCGGCTGCCGTTTTCCTAAATGCCACCAAGGCATTTGATTCCCTGGAATAGGATTACTTGTCCTTTGGCTTGGTGCACATGGGCTTTCCCCCCCCTTTTTGGCATAGATCAACTTACTCTATACAGGACTCCGTGCGACCGTGATGATTAATGGCCTGCGCTCATCTTCCTTTCCGTTGGCGAGGGGCACCAGGCAGGGCTGTCCCCTCTCCCCTGTGCTCTTTGCCCTGGCCATGGAACCCCTCGCTACGAAATTACGACAACACTATAGAGAGCATGCCGTCATTTACCTGGCGAGGCAGATACTCATCTCACTGTACGCTGATGATCTCACTCTCTACTTGTGCCGTCCAGGTGTCAGCTTGAACCCCATATTACGCCTCTTCATTTTGTTTGGGCAATTATCAGGAGTCAACTTAAATTGGAACAAATCGCACATATTCCCCCTTACTGAGTCCACTAAGCGGTTTGTACCTGACTATCCCCTTAAGTGGTGTGAGTGCACCCTCACATACCTTGGAGTCACTATTTCTCGAGATCGCAAGGAGCTCATGAGAGAAAATTATGGGAGGGTGTTAGACTCCATTACTGATAAAATTACACAATGGATTGCGATGCCCCTCTCCATGGCTGGCAGAGCAGCCATAATCAAGATAGTCATACTACCTAAGCTCCTTTACTTATTCATTAACATTCCGTATGCCCCTAGCCGTCACTTTTTCTCCGCCATAAAGACACAACTCATTCGCTTATTGTGGGGTGGGAAACAGGCCAGGTTGAAATGGGACATAATCACGCGCCCCTTCTGGGCGGGAGGCTTCTCTGTGCCGGACATTGAGTTATATTATAGCTGTGCTCAGGCACACTACGCTGCCTACTGGATGAAACCTCCCCCCTTCATGCCCCACGTGGTGATAGAAGATGGCTACATGACGTCCACCCCCAGTGCCGCATATCTTAGCGCCCCTGGCGTGCCCAGACATATCACGAACACCACCGTCCAATGCACCGTCAGCGCGTGGCACGATTTAGCCAAGGCAACCCACTGCACTATACTGTATTCCCCGCTCCTGCTTCTCCCTGGACGGCAGGACCTCCTGGTTACGCAGGAGGGGGGATGCAAACAGCTTCTCAGAAGACTTACTCTGCACACCTGGGGACAGCTGTATGCCAACGGGAAGTTCCGCACTAGTGATGAATGTTTTGGAACTGTCAATCCCACCCCCCCTAGATCGCTTTTACTATATCAGGCTCCGACAGTGCGTGAAGGCTGCCCCGCCTGCCTTTCCTCACGAACCCCCGGTGATGCCCGCGCTGCATGCCCTACTCCAGCAGGACACCCCGGAGCACGTGCTCTCACTCCTATACCTCAGTGTCCAAACTAACAGGGAATACGTCCCGCCACTGGCCCATAGTCGCGGGGAGGACGAGCTAGGCCATCCCATCACGGACAAACAGTGGCTCTACTGCTGTAGGCAGACGGGTGAGATATCTGCTAGCAGCAGGCTCAGAATTATACATTACAAGTTTGTTCATCGCCTATATTATACGCCAGCGCGGATGTACAGACTGAAACTCCGAGATAATGATCGCTGCGTCAGATGCGGGGAGGAGGGGGCGGACTTTAGACATTTAGCCTGGGACTGCCCTTCCATACAGAGCTACTGGGCTGAGGTTTTAACTGCGCTAGACCTTATGACAGGTATGCATATCCCTGCAGACCCCTTTACTGCCCTGCTCGGATACACGGAACCCCTGGCTGCCAAAATGCGCAGATACACCTCGTTGGCGCTACTGCTCGCCAAGCGTAGACTTGCTTGTAGATGGGGCAGAGACAGGCGCCGAAGTTTAAGGACTGGATCCGCGACCTTACCTACTGTCAAGAACAGCTGCAAGCCTATGCGGATCTCCAGCCCCCTTCCTCTCACCCAAAAGACATATGGGGGCCCCTACAGACCTATTTGCTGGAACATGCTGCTGACACGGACACTGCCACAACTACATTGGAATGACCAGCGGTATCCCCAACCAACACCTCTGACCCGGGCCTGCACAAGTAACGCACTGGAGGGTAGGAGGCATTCTGGACCAACATTGCAGGGTATAGGTCACCGCATTCCGTCAGCATAGGAACAATTCGCTACACTATACTTATAAGTAGAGCCGGTGGTTACTCATGTTCTTGATGTTTATTAATGCATGAAATTACATGCATCAGATACTGTTCCTGGTAATACAGCTGTGTGTCCTCTTAACGTGGACGGGCCGGAAGGTTTGTAGGCGGCTTGCTGTGTAAACTCCTCCCCCTGGTAACTCACAATATGCACAGGAGCAATGTTGCACTGCCGGCCCGATTGAGGTTGTAGGCAAGATGCTGAGCTGTACACTACTTATTTATCTTTAATAAAAACTACAACAAAAAAGAAAGCGCAAAAAAAAACCAATTTACACAGAGAGCATATGCACTTTAGCACTGATCAGCAGTGGTAAAGTGCCCGGAGTCCTAAAACCAACAAAATCAGGGTCAAAAACAGGAGGCCAAAGAGCAAAAAAACTGGAGATAAACTTTCTGGAATAGCCAGGTCTAACACAACATATCAACCGGACATCATGACCAGAGGAGCCTTGAAGTCATCAACAGGCGCACTGGTAAAAGAGCCCTGAAGCAAGTCATTCAATCCCTCACTCACCACTACTCCTTTACTGCAGCTCAGTCACATTCTACTTCCTCTGCTAGTCTCTAGGAGCCTGCCAACCCTCTGCCGCAGACAGGCGCTACAGGTGGTCTATAAATCATGATGCAATTAGCATGCAAACTTTTGACTGACCTGGAGATTTTGGTTTCTCATAGGCAGAGGCGTAGCTTCAGGACGGGGGATGTTTAGGGTGCGACACCCTCTACATAAATGCCTTCTCTGCTTTGTATTTGGGTCTGAGTGCCATAGAGCGGGACTTTAGCTGTGTTGCTCTTTCTTGTTCTCTTTTCAATAAGAGGTTTTAACATGTTCATTTTCTTAGATTAGGAACTTAAGTATATATAGTGACCAGTTTACCAGAAAAGATATAAATCTTCACCCATAGAAGTACTCCTTGAATTGATGCAAGTTTACTACTTTTTTTCGCAATTCACAAATATTGGCAGTAGTAGGCTTGGAAAGCTGTCACAGTCTCTGGTTCCAGGTATGCTACTGGCAATCGAACACCCAAAAGGGGATGGGGCGAATGCTTGCAAATAGTCTAACCACTGTCAGTCGCACGAAGAAGCATTCCAACCCATTGTTTTTTGCCCACTCTGCTACTCTAGACAAAGGCCCACCTAATGCAAATCAGTACTAATCTTGTTTCTCATGAGAACTGCCGATCCCGAACCTTGGCCATCTCACCTCTCTGCCCTGCGGCCCATTGCTTTTTAGTTGGAGATTTTGAGATTCACACCATGTAAATCTCACTGACTAAGCCACGCCCCTGCTTGCAGGAACTCTGTGGATCCACCACACCCTCTTTTGTGAATGTATCAACCACCAAAAACTTTTAATTAGTAGTTTGTTACTTCTTGAGAGGGGAAAGGTAAAACAAAATTAAACAGAAAGTGACAAATCTGACTTCAGGCCTCCTCTACTGTTAACCCGTTTACCCTGGAGAGAATATCTTGTCTCCCTTTGAATTACCCGAAGAAAGAAAAAGAGTGCTTTACTAAAGGAACAAGATATATATGCCATTATTTTCTAGTACCTTTTCAATAGAACTCCCCTGGGTTGTCTCTCCTACTCTGCCTATTACAAACCATTCAGTGGAGTACCAAGAAGAACATACTCGAAGTTTGGCAAGAGAAGATATATACATTAGTGTTAAAATTTGGTTCAAGTAAAAATTATTTATCATGAATGTATTATTAGAATCATCTCGTACCTGATTTTCGGTCGTAACGACCAGGATAGGTACACATGAGTATCAGAGGTGCCTCACCATCACGACGCTGCATTCCCCCCCTAGTGCAATTGGATATACTCTTCCATATTCATTCCCTAGTTTACACCTCTGTTAAACCCCAGTTCCTTTGCCATATATGGAACCCGAGATCGTAGGATGTGAACGTCACGATAACTGAATACCCTGTTTATGCCTCTTGGTAACGAATCATCAATCAATACAATTGTTAAGTAACCTTACAGGATGTATGATCGGACACGACCACTTGAAGAATATGAATGATGTACAATGTACAATGTATGAAATGTGAAAATGGCAATAAAAATAAGTTAAAAAAAAAAAAAAAAAAAAAAAAAAAAAAGAATCATCTCGTACCTAATTTGATTTGGTCTCTCTTTTCTTTTGTCCAAATAAAATGCCTCACAATTGAGACATATGTCTGCCAATATGTCTTCAGACTGGCATCACCAGAACATGCAAACATCACAGATAATTTTCGTTTTTGTAGGGTAGTTCCTAGTGGCAGGATTCCAACCCAGAAAAAACACATCTAATTGGCTAAACATATCTATCCTGGAGCATGGAGACCTAAAATGTCACAACAATGACTAACTAAAATTCCTTTGTTAACCTTTTGTTAGCCCCATGGTTTGTTCATAGGGCAGTTTTTCATTCAGAAATTGCGATGATCATGAGCTTTTAATCGAACGGAGCGGTTATTATTCTAACTGCAAAAACCCTTTAATAGTCAGTTAGAAAACAACATCAATTAAACACTGCAATTCAGCTTTGTTACCATGCTAAGTCTCAGAAGCAGCCAATGGGCAACAGTAGACTGAGATTCCAATAAAATGCTGAAAAACAAGCCTCAATGCGATCAGTGTCAACTTCAGCATTTTCGCACTGCAATTTAAATGTGTATGCCTAAAGACAAAAAAGGAGATCAAAAAGCTCTGCGAAGTATATAGCAGGCACGAGGAAAAATACATTTTCAGGTACAGCGATCATTTACCATCCTTCACATCCTTATATTACAGCCACATATTGATTTTCCCAAGAGACTCACTAGGTGAACCTTCACCAAAAGGATGCAACAATGTTTACTAACGCACCACTTCAGTTAGCTGAAGAGCCGGCCAAGTCACACCGCCTCTGACACTGGGCTACAACCCTGCAGATTAGGTTCATTTGCCTCTGGTGTG
The DNA here is from genome assembly GCF_964204655.1 of Triturus cristatus. Lineage (NCBI taxonomy): Eukaryota > Metazoa > Chordata > Amphibia > Caudata > Salamandridae > Triturus > Triturus cristatus. The sequence continues at coordinate 556,782,279 of NC_140579.1, read as the reverse complement.
CGGTGGTCTATTCTACTATGGCTCTGCAAACTGGGGCAAATAGACCCTTCCGCACATGACTCTCAGGGTAGCAAAGGCAAGCAGTCAAAAGCTTTGCAGACAGGTAGTGTGGAGGGCATAGACTCAGAACTTTAGCAGTCAACCACTGACTGACACAATCATTCACTGTCCAGCCCAGTGTCTATCTTAATAAAAAAACGACTTTAATGTTACAGTAGAACACAATTCTAAACATATATATAACGGCTGCAGGATTATACAATTGTACCTTCAGGCTTTTGTCAAGCTCTACACCTTCTACAGTAACCTATCCCATTCTTTAGTGAAATAGCAAAGATAAACTATCATATACAAGATATGAGTTCACTAAGTGATCATCATGTTGGATAACCTGTAGGTTACTTCATTCCGTTCTTGAGCAAGAGTATGCACACTGGAAAACACAAACTTCTAATGGAAGGCTTATCATATGCAATCAAGTCACAGTCTCCCAGTCCTTCAATCCGAAGCCCCGTTTTACCTGTTTAGTGGAAAGTTGAGATGGTGCACTTGAGGAACTTGCACCATCAGTAAATGCTGACCGCATTCCTGAAGTCAGTTAGCTCTTCTGGTCCTCTCGACTCCAAGCAGACCCACAACATCTGCAGCCAGTTGTGCAGACTTCAGGTGGTGTCCTCATACCTCTGTGAGATTGGCAGTCATGCAGACACCCATTGTTGAGTACTCTGTAGAGCACTCCCTTCCTTGGACAAGAGGAACTTAGAAATGGAATGCACTGGGCTGCTTTGGGCCCTACGTTTTATTTTATTTTATCAGTCCTCATTTTGCAATACTGGGTTTGGAGATTTCTCAGGGATCTTTTGGCAGTTATGCTCTTCTCCTTCGCTGCCCCTTTTACAAATTGCAAGTAGGGGAGCTTCCCTTTATCTGTCAAGGTCTCTGCATCTCTTTAACCCTTGTAGGAAAAGTGGGTGGAGTTAGCCTTCCAGGCTACTCTAGAAGTCAATGCTTCTATTGTATTGCCAGTGCTTAATCATTGGACCACTGGTAGGTAACGTTTTAATTAATTTAACATATTTTGTTGTTCCCAAATTTCCCAAAAGTTGTATCTTTTACCGACCTTCCCACCTCTGTCTAGTCGAGAAATCCTGTGTGTGTAGTTAATCCATCCCATAAGTGAGGGGGGGTTGGATCTTATCCAGTTAACACATATTTCCCTTCTAGCAAGTAGTATTAAAGTAAAAAGCAAGTTCTCTTGATCTTTCGTTAATTTAACAAGGTTTGCCCCCTCTTCTCTAACCCCAAAGATAACCAAGTGGATACTTACATCAACTGGGTATTTAAATATCCTCTCTAAGGTCTTACCCACTTCTCTCCTGAAATCGTCGATCTGGGGGCACTGCCGGAACATGTGCAAGTCATCTACTTCTTCTTCTCCACATTTCGGGCATTTTTTCCGATCAGAGTTATTAAATTTTGAGAGCCTTTTCGGTGTCCAGTACGCTCTATGGAGAGTAAATAAGTGGTTCCTTCTTAGGGTAGCAGATTTTATAATACCCCAACATTTCCCCATAGATACTTGCCATGAATTCTCGATGTCTGTTGTTGGCAGTGCATTCCTCCAGATCTTCTCTGGTATCTTGGGATTATCTTCTCCTGACTCAATAAGGGCCTAATACCAGAGAGAAATTTCTTTCTTTTGAGTTCCGATAGTTAGCATTTTGCGCTCCAGATCTTTATCTACTTCGTATATTTCCGTCTCTGCCTTTATCCAGCTAGATAGTTGAAAGTATTTAAATTTGGATAGGGAGCCTCCCATAAGATTGTCAAGAAGCGGCCAGGTTATAATCTTGTCCTGCTTTATGAGTTGCCCCCATCTAGTAATCCCGGCTAGGATTAAAGGAGTTGAGAGACTATCTTGGAGACATTCCGGTGTACCCGGAGAGTCCCAAATCGGGGCCCAATCGCTGTAGTAAGGGATTTTAATTGTTTTTCTTATCTGGGTCCAGATTTTAGCTGCTGAAAAGAGAACTTTTAGTTTGATTTTTTTGAAGAATTTTGAGTGTTCGAATTTATACAAAAAAATTCCCACTGGTCCTGCTAGAGCTTGGAAGCGAGATGGGTAAAGTTCATTTTCTTTTAGTAGAACTCTTGCATATTTGAACTGAAAAGCTCTACAATACTGAATCAAGTCTGGGCTCGCTATACCCCCTTGTTCTTTCTTCATTTTTAGCTTTTTCCAAGCAATTCGGGGGCTTTTACCAGCCCAAATAAAAGAGTTTAATTCCCCCTGTAGTTTTCTTAATGATGTTTGGTCAAATTCTAGGGGGATCGTACTAAAGATATAAGTAAATTTAGGTAGAATCATCATTTTAATGATATTTGACCTCCCCATAAAGGTTAGGGGTAGCCCACTCCACGTTTTTAGAAGTTTTCTGGTTTCACTTAGTAGCCTTTTAAAATTAACTTCCGCGATTTTATTTATATCCTTAATTATGTCAAGAACCAGATATCGTATTTTCCTTTTTAACAGAGGGTGGTTACTGGGACAATTCCATTCCATAATTTCAGATTTGGACTGGTTGACCATATATCCGGAGATTGCACCAAATTGTTTTATTGTAACCTCGATATCATGATAAGATTTTAAAACGTTATCAGTAAAGATCATCAGGTCATCAGCAAAGAGAGCAACTTTTTTCGTCCAACCATTATAGGAGAATGGCGATATTTTAGGATTATTCATTAGCTTAATCGCTAGAGGCTTAATATACAGATTAAAAAGAAGTGGCGACAGGGGACATCCCTGTCTAGTACCTCTCATAATCTGTAACTTGTCCGAGAGATTGTTGTTAACTAAGACTCTTGCTGATGGATATCTATAGATTGATTTAATTGAGTCTTGAAAGTTGTCTCCTAGCTCATATCTACTTAAGACAGCGTTCAAATATAGCCAGTTAACCCTATCGAACGCTTTAGCTGCATCCATGGTAATAATAGCTAAGGGTACTTTTTCCTGGGTTGCTACATCTATTGCTGAAATAAGTTCTTGACTCAGTTCTTGTATCTGTCGTCCCTTCATAAAGCCCTTCTGGTTGTTATTGATCAAGGGATTAACTACTTTGGTCAGCCTTTTTGTTAAGATTTGAGTGTAGATCTTATAGTCACAATTTAAAAGGGATATGGGCCTGTATGATTCACAGTGGTCTGGATGTTTACCAGGCTTCAATATAATACTAATAATCGCTTCATTCCATGAAACCGGAAGATCTCTTTTAATAATGAAGATGTCATTCATTAGTTCTGTTAAGTGTGGGATTAAAACTTTACTTAGTGACTGGTATAGTTCATTCGGTAGGGCATCTGGACCTGGTGCTTTTCCTCTTTTGAGGCTTTTGATAACCGCTTCGACTTCTTCTTCATCTATTTGTTTATCAAGCTCTATTCTCTCTTCGTTAGTGATGGAGGGAAGGTCTATGGTTTCCAGGTAGTTTTGAAGCTGAGCTTCATTCGGGAAACATTCTTCTTTATATAGACCACTAAAGAAGTTTTGAAATTCTTCTCTCACTTCTGCGTCTTCTGATGTTAATACACTCGAGTGGCCTTTGCATATCCTGGATATCTTATTCCTGGTTTGCTCTGTCTTAGTTTTCCACGCTAATAACTTCCCACAGCCTTCACCATATTCATGGTGTGAAAGTTTGCTCGTCTCCCATTTCTCTCTTAGTCTCATCTCTAAGTGATCAGCCACATTTTCCTTTTGTTGGGTTCTCTCAGCTGTCAATTGCGCTCTGATTAAGTCTGGTAGGTCTCCTTCAAGTTTATTATCGAGAATTTTTATCTCTTCCTCCTTAAGTCTGATCTTGGATTTACTCGTCTTTGTTTCCCAGGCTGCTATGTTGAGGATTTTACCTCTCATTACTGATTTATAGGTATCCCAGACCACCTGTAAGGGCATCCCTTCTTTGTTTACCCTAAAGAATTCTGCAGACTCCATCATGAGTAGATCTATATACTGGTTATCTAGGAAAATCGAGCGATCTACTGTCCAGCGCCCCGGGACGTTGTTTTTTCCCACTTGAAGGGTTAGGACTAGTGCTGAGTGGTCTGATAAATGCGCCGGGGTGTGTTCTACGTTGGTAATATTTGGCGCTAGACTAGAGTCTAGAAGAAAGAAGTCGATTCGGGAAGAGTGGCCCAGTCTTTTATTTTGGAAGGTATATCCCTTGTTACCAGAGTTTTTTTCTCTCCAGATGTCTACCAGTCCAAGATCTTTTATACTCAGTGAGATCCATTGTCTCATTTTTGGTAAGTTCATTTTCCTAGGGGGTTGTCTGTCAAGCTTTGGATCTAGTATTATATTAAAATCACCTCCCCAAATTATAGGGGAGGACGTTGTTAGTAACTGAGTATAGAGGTTTTGCAAAGGCTCAGGGTCGACACAGTTAGGGCCGTAGTAACTAACTATAGTAAATGGTTTACCTTGTATTTTTATATTCGCAATGACCCATCTTCCCTTGTTGTCAACTGTACTTGTCACTACAGATACTTTTGCTGTTTTTTTAAATAAAATAGTTACTCCCTTAGTATTACAGTTCTGGTTAGTGCAGACATAAGAGTCTACCCATCTAAGATTTTTTATAATACTTTCCCACTCTTCCTTCAACAAATGAGTCTCCTGAAGGATCAAGATACTACAGTCGGACAGTTTCAGGTATTCAAAAATCAACCTCCTTCGGTTTTTAATCCTGAGACCATTAACATTCCAAGATAAAATCTTTATTAACGATGAGTCTCCATGGGGTAGATTGTTTCTCAGAGTTGGGGGGTAATTCATTTACCTTTAGATCCCCTTCGACTTTCCTTTTATTGTTTTGAGGACATTTTTTAATTTTTTCCCTATTTTGCTCCCCACCCTTTTGGTGCGCTTGTTTTCTTATTTGAATTATAATACATCTAAAAACCCTCCCAGAGGAAGCCTCCCCTTTTGCCGATGAAAGGAACAAGGGCCCTACGTTTTCAGACAGGGGATGTTGTTCCGTTCTCAAAGGTCCCAGAACTGGCATGAGGTCTTTTTTTCCAAATGTGATTTTCTGGCCGCAGTGCAGGCCAAACCTGTGTAGAAGGTGATGGCTCTCAGTGCAGGTAGTGATTATGCTGTCATCAAGTAGGAATATCCCAAATAAAATGCACAATGGAGTGTGAAGACTCTGCACCTGGCTATCATCAGCCTTCTTGAAGCAGTACTCAAGAAAAGACATAAGGGCAAGTTCTCCCTACAAAACGTCCTCACCTTTAACAACTGACTCTACTAACTAAATTACCTCTTCCCGACCATCCACCAAAGGGCAGTGCTCAAGGAGGACTAATTAGCAATCCCCTTCCAAAGGCTCCAAATGCAAAATCTAAGGGTCGACATACCTCCATTCTCCCGCACTCCAACTTCAGTAATACTGACAAACACTTTCACTGTCGGGGCAGCAGCATCACATCCTCCATATTGTTTCGTGATAAACGAGGGACAATCCAATATTCAACTGCTTCCAACTATCCTACTCCCACCATCACACAGGAGTCTTGCTTCCATCTACACCAAACACACACATCCTCGACAAACATATGTAATGTCAGCGCAAACGTCTGGGTGTTACATCTAAGTGAACTTTTGCAAGAGTAGGGTTGATAGGCCACATATCGTCCTTAAACAGAAAAAAGGTCTGTACATGACTATCAATTCTCAGAAATCATTATGCTGCTATGATTGCTTCCTGTCAGTGACCCAGGGCATGGATATTAATCCCATATTCACAAAGAGGCTACACTTGTTGCACCCCTCCATGTCACAGAATAGGATCTGACGTTGGGTTCACCACGGACAGGCCTAGGCCTCAGCGCACATGCTAGACTGGCATAGCAGCTGGGCCACAAAAGTGAAGATACCAGTTTCACATGCAGTCGAGTCTCTCCGGACATGGGTACATGCCTGTTTATCATGCAGCTGACATTCCTGAACCAACATGAATGCTGTTGAAGGATGGAGAGTGTTTTGTGATTGGGTAGCAGGTTGCACATGGATGGGCAGTCACATGACCAGCATCACGTGATTCTGGGTCCATTTGAGGCTGGTGAGAGGAAACACTGTTGAAATTAAAAGTGTCTTTTTTGGGATTAGATTGATACTTCCTAATTTGCTGGTGGGATAGGTGGGTGTGCAGAGTGTTTAGCCCCTGAATCTGCAAAGAGTGTGTCCTTGGCATTCATGGCGCAGACCAAAAATGGCACTGACTTTGTTCTCCTTGGCATGCTTGGTGAAAATGACGGCGTCCCAGATCACATTCTCCAGGAACACCCTGAGCACACCTCAGGTCCACTTGTAGATGAGTCCGTAACAGTCAAAGCCAGCATGACTTATGTCGGTCGCGCGAGGTGTAAGGTGGGTTGTCATTTTAAATAAAAACAATAAAGTTAACTTACCTTTGTCCGCCCGGTCCGGTCCTGCGTTTCCTTCTCTCTCTGCTGCATACAGGAAGCAGGCGGCCTCCCTCCCCTCCCCTAAACCAATCACAACACTGCAATGGCTGCGCTGTGATTGGCTGGGACGCCGACCGCATAGACGCCTGTGGGGAGGCCATTTTCTCCATGTAGGCTGCATGCAGCACAGAGAGTGCGCATGACTGGTTTGATCGGCCCTGGGTCCAACCATACAGTCAGCGCCCACAACAATGGGCAAGCCACCCATCCCCTGCCCTGGAGCAGGAGCGCCCAACCGCCCGCCCCCAACCAAACCCTTTGCTTTCTCGTAGTGTGAGAAGCAGAAACATAAAATGGTATTTATAATACCATTTTATGTTTCTGCTTCTCGCACTGCAGGAAAGCAGTGGGGCGACGCTCCTCCGCCCACATGGAGGAGCCGCCCCTGGTCCGGAGGTGCGCTTGACTCCTCCATGGCGCCCTAAGTGGTGAACGGCAGGCCTGGTGATGCCCTGAATGTTATCATGAAGCACCTTCCTGTCCTCTTGGTGCCACATTTGCCGAGGCCCTTTCCTCCTTTTCTACATGCAGACATGGCCTTCTCTAGCTCACAACTAAGTGGGCAGTAAAGTAATCAGTGCTAAAATTCCCTGTTAAGAGATACCAGATGTCTTTTCTTTAAAGAACCTAGATGTATTCTCTAGCATGTGAGGGGTATATGTTTTTGGAAGGGGCCCTGAATTCCAGGTGATTGACGATGGAGGCTGTTTCTGCAGCTGTGAAAATCTATAGGTAGTGCTGCAAGTGTACATTAGTTTCATGTCCGATGAAGATTTCATATGGCCTGTCTCTGGAGAACCTCACTTTCATTGTCAGTGTGTGTCAAAGCCCATTCATTTCTTGAACCCTCTGTGCAGGAAACACTTCTAGTGGTCTCTCTGCATGGGTGGGGAGGTGTGGTGCAGGTGCAGGGGCAGCTGACTTCGGAGCACAGGGCTCACGGTTTGATCCCCGGCTCCGGCAGCAGCTCAGCACCATGTGACTCTGGGCAATAGCTCACTTAATTTCCACAACGGCCCCCAGCGCCTTGAGACCCGTAAGGTTGAGTAGTTTGCACTTTACAAATACGGTTAATGACATATATGTAGCACTGCAGATCTGTTTCAGCGTCCATTATCTCTCCTTAGCCTCTCTGTAATAGTGAACTGCAAGTAACACTACAGGCAGGCATCTATGCCCATTCACTCCTTGTCCTCTCTGAAATGATCATATGTAGGTTACACTGCGGTTCCTTTCAATCTTTGATTCTCTTTACCTTACTTCATGCATAATGTTGCCATACCATTCCGACCTGTTCACCTGGGCAGCACGGTACACCCTTTAAATTCTGTTTTGCAAAATATCAACTTTGCTGATGTTTCACGTTAGACAGCTAAAGGCATAGATGTAAAAGTGATTTAGAAAAAAGCTCAAGACAAACCTCACAAAAGGATGCTACATCATGACACTGTAACAACCACTTCCTCTCTTAGAATTGAGCTACCCCTCCAATCCCTCGTTGACTGTACATTTGCATTTGACCCTGCACAGCGCACCACTGGCTTTTGGCTAGATTCACGCTATACCAATACCACGTACAAACATACCAACAAATCATATCAGGATAAATCACTAATTCTGAATGTTTCCTGAATGTTCAGAAACTGGGAACAATAGCAGGTGACTTGGTAGCAACATCCGGCAGTATCGAAAGCCCGACAAACATAAAATAGCGAATTGTTTTGCCAAATGTATCCCAGCACTGATCATTTTCAGTTTTGCAGATTTCATTTTCCATAGAAACAGTCTTTGTGCTGTGGCATAGTGATTGCTGCAAACACGTCAGCTTCCTAAATATTTCTCTTTTATATAGCATTTATACTTTAAAAATTGCAAATCCAACATGCACATTGTCCTAGCAGCTTACTTGAGCTTATTCAGCATTTACGGCTACTAGAATTAATGGTTAACAGTCAGTCTTTGGGTACAATGTATTGCCTTCAACTGCTGTCTTTGGGTACAATGTATTGCCTTCAACTGCTGTGAGATGAGTGTTAGTGTAAACATTTCAATTCATTAGCAACTCTAGCCATGGCTTTTAACCTATGAGTAAAGCAGCTGTGAAAGTTAAAACTGTGTTAAATGAATGATGGCTAATGAAAGACAAACAACATCTCCATGGTTTTAATATACCAGCTTACCAGTCAACCCTAGCATTGTGTGTACTAAAGCTCGCTGTGCTGATGCCAACAACATAACATTTCGTTCCATGTGCGAGAGCACTGTTGTACCCAAGCAAGGATAGAGCACTATATTACTGCGCTGAGCTTACAGCACGTACAACTTGCCAGGGATCAAGCACGGAGAAACCCGGCCAAAGGCTGTGTATTAAGATACCCACCCAAGGATCGTGCATTATGATTCTCAAAACCCAAGATTGTACCTTGGGATTCCCAACGAAGCATCAAGTGTTTGGATGCCCAACCAAACATTGTGCTTTGATACACCCAATAAGCATAATGCATTAAGGAACCCAGCCGAGGATTATTCAATGAAATACCCAACCAAGAAGCGTGCATTGAGATACCCAAAAAAGGTTCATGAATTGAGATACTCATCCAAGGATCGGGATTTGAGATACCTTACCAAGGATCATGCACTGAGATACCTAACCAAGGATCGGTATTCGAGATACCCTACCAAGGATCATGCACTGAGATACTTAACCAAGGATCGGGATTCGAGATACCCTACCAAGGATCATGCACTGAGATACTTAACCAAGGATCGGGATTCGAGATACCCTACCAAGGATCATGCATTGAGATACTTAACCAAGGATCTGGATTCGAGATACCCTACCAAGGATCATGTATTGAGATACTTAACCAAGGATCGGGATTCGAGATACGATACCCTACCAAGGATCATGTATTGAGATACTCAACCAAGGATCGGGATTCGAGAAACCTTACCAAGGATCATGTATTGAGATACTTAACCAGGGATCGGGATTCGAGATACCCTACCAAGGATCATGCATTGAGATGCCGGGCCAAATTTGGAGCATAAAGATGACCAATGATAGGACGTTTTGTAATGAGGTAAGCAATTCAGCACCAGGTTCTCTTTATGCGCACTTCTTTTTTGTTTGATCTCTCTTGCTTCTGCCTTACATATAGATTGTAGATACTCAAATATTTATCACTAAATTGTGATATGAAGTTATTGGGCGTATGTAACTCAAAGGCAGGGTGTAATATGACCCACCCTGGGCTGCATTTACCGTGGTTAGCTTTGTTTCTAGTTTTCAGCTCATTGCAGTATTCAGCAACGCTCCGCAATCACCGCAAATGTCCAGCACAGGATCCCACACTTCAGTCTGTGATAGTAATCATATTTGTGAGAGCTCTCTTTTTACAAACGCCACTCTCTCCCCATCTACAGAGTTTGGGGATTGAGAATTCAAGGGTTTCAGCCATATCACTAATAAATTGGACCTAAAAGGGAGTAGATTCATTATTCTGCACAGCAAAGCAAATAAAATATGATAAATCAAAGTAAAAAGATGATATAAAAAGACAGACTGGTGACTGTTTACTGAACGACGACAGTTGGCTCTTCCAAAGGAGGCTGTTTAAAAAAGCATCCCAAGTCCACTCTCGTATCACCACTTTGCCCCTAAATCTGGATTCAAGTAGAGCCCCGGGCCCTGTCCCCTCTCTCATTAGTTCCTCATCACCCCTTGTCTGTTTCCCGAGGTCTAAGCCAGCCTGCCTGGAGAAAGCGTTAAAGTGCAAGGGTTTGGGGCAAAGTGAACCGTTGTTATTTAGTCTAAGCGGAGTCTCTGTTGCTGTTGCATAACACATGACCTTTCTGCAAAGCTGCATATCCCTGTGCCCGTGCACGCGGCACTTCGTGGCCTGCTCAAGGCTGGATTTAATTCGACAGGCTGTCAGGATAATTAACCAGGAAGGGAGCAGCAGCTCGCCTGCTTCCGGGGCAAACATCTTTCCCGTAGATGCGCGTGGTACTATTGGTAATCAAACACTTGTCAATGCAATTCCAGATCTCTGGGACGAACTTTGGAGACTGGACAGACTCTCTCACCTAATGCAATGTAAATGGCATACTAGGAGTTTTGAATGACAGAAGGCCCGTTTGTGCAGAAATCTGGACTCATTCTTCCGAACCTCTTTCACTTTGTCCATTGGACCCCGCAGATGGGTGTGATATTCATCACTGCGAGCACCAGTACAGCCTGAACTGATCTAAGTGCAAACACTGCATTTATTCCTTTTTGCTGCAGTTATAAAGTCGCTTTCCAAATAAAAGTTCAATTTGGCCATAGTGAAAGAGGACATTGTCCGTGACCCTTCTTCTGGTAGTAAATAAGAGCCATGATGAGGGGGGGAGGAGGAGGGCAGTGGGCTCCTCGACCTGAACCCCGGTGCACTGCACCTGCTTCACCATTGTCAGCTACGCCCCTGTAGAAGGTTGTGATGTCAGTGACTTCTCTATTCCTTCTCTTGGAAACAACCCCTAGATAGGTTCAGCGCAGCAAAAGCAGCTCCAGGCCCTGGGTGCCCATTTGGAAGATTGCACTGACAAAGAAGAAATAAAGTAAATAAAACGCAAAAAGAAATAAATGAAGGGAAGTTAGTTTCTCTCATTGCAGTAGCATGTACTGTGCCATGCATGCATCAGATCAACAAACAAAAATATTTGTGTCCTCAGGCCGGGGTCACGTGATGTTGTTAAACTGAAGAGTTTCTTGGTGTTTGCCTGTTTCCAAGACATTATTCACTCTCATCGGTAATGGGGGCTGCAGAGAACGAATCAGAACATTCTCGTTGTTGTTCAAAAAGAGATGCATGTTGTTTTTTTTTTTACTGAGTTAGGTGAGGTTTGATTCCTCATACACACTTTTCACCCTCTCACTGTCTGCCACAATCTTATAGTGCTTCCACTGTGTCTGGAGCAGTAGATCTGATTTTGCATGATGAGGTGTAGGGTTTTACCTTTTTGGCGGTTGTTGGAAGCTTGTATAAATAGTGGTTTGTACAAAGGGTTTTTGGTTATGAAAAGATGATGTGTAACTTGTCCAAACAAATTGTAGCTTTTTAACGTATAACATGTGCATGTTCAGCACAAGTCATCTTATCTGGGATTTGATTCTTGGACCCTCTCTAAGTGATGTCACGTACAACATTTACGAAGGGCAGGTGAGATGTGGCTGGTCTTTGGCAAATTGCACACTTGCTTGGCTACCGAAGATCCTAGCAAGTGCAGTTTCTTAATGTTTAAATGACGTGCTCTGACTAACAGGACCTAACTGTAGTTGTCAGGGACTGTCCGGGACTATGTCAGGAACACAGTCAGGGACTTGGGCAAGGACTGGGAACGGGGTAGAAAACGTACACAGAGAGGAGTACAGCGCTGCCCAGGATCACACAGGAAGTCAGAGGAGGAAAAGGGATCCAAAGGGAAAGCCTGTACAAGTGAACAAGATGGCTAAGACTCAGAAAGGAAGGGCACTCACAAGGCAATTTAGCATTCAGACTAACTACACCCAGGACGGACGTGCAGGACATATATATAATACAACATTAACAATCAAGGGGAGTGTGAGGTAAAGCACTCAGGAGCTCCACACGGTAAGACTGAAGCTCAGTAAGTTTCTCACCCACAATTGCTGTTACAGATACTGACTGCAAATACCCACATATAGGATATGGAGGCAAAGGCAGGGTCTGTGGAGCTTATACCTATGGTGATGTTATAAATACAACTCAAAGACAATACTCACAGGGAACAAGAAACACCACCTAGGTAGTCAGCTGTGCCCACGGATCCTGGCAATAAAACAGGAACATGCAAGGCAATAACAGCAAGGGGGTAGAACTAAACACAAGCACAACAGGCAAGGAGCTAGCAAGGAGGAGTGCTTAACAGGAAAGTAAGGAAATCACAGGGCACACTTGGCAGAAAGCAAGTAGCAAACAATCAAGGTAACAGAAGTAAGACAGCAGAATAGAAAGACAGCCAACTAAAACTAGAACCAAGGAAATGGGAAGAAAGGCAGGGACTGGAAAAGGATATACAGAAGGGTAGGCTACAAGGTTATACTAGAATAGTGCAGGTTAAGGAATCTAGAAATCATAGGCAGTGCTGGGGCAGGAACAAGAATTGAGCTAAGGCGTCAAGGTAGCACTGCAGGCAGTGCTGGTTCAGGAACAAGGGAAATTACTATAGCTCAGGAGTCGAGGTAGCACTGCAGGCAGTGCTGGTTCAAGGAACGGGGAATAGCTACAGCTCAGGAAACAAGGAGTCAAGAGAGCATTGCAAGCAGTGCAAATCAGGAACAAGAAATAGCTGAAGCCCAGGAACAGGAACAAAGAATAACTATAGCTCAGGAACTCAGGAAACAAGGTAGCACTGCAGGCAGTTCTAATTCAGGTACAAGGAATAGCTATAGATCAGAAACCAAGGATTAACTATAGCTCAGGAATCAAGGAATATCTAACAGCTCAGGAAACAAGGATCGGTCTCCCCAGAAAACAGCTACAATGACCAACCTTGGCCTGAACGGAGCTGGGGCTTAAAAGAGCTCACAGTAATTACATGCATCAGGTGTGAGCAGTCTAGCAGCAGCCAGCTACAGGTGCGCTGAATTCCTCCACCCATCCTTGGCCTGCAGGGGTGGAGACGAAGCAGTGAGCAGGGAATTCTAGGTAATGGAGTTTCAGGCAAGAGCAGGATGGCTTCCACAAAACCCGGCATGGATTGGGAATGGATGTCAATTCCCAAATAGTGTCCAAATGGCTGGAAGTCAGTATACACAAGAAGGGGGGGGGGGGGGTCTGGAAGCTTATTAGAACACTGGAGAGTCCCAGAGTTCATCCCCCTGGTGGTGGTCACGAGAATGCAGGGAGCAAGTTGTGACAGTAGTCTAGCTTTACTCCTATGGGAGCATTGGAGATAGCATCTCTATCCCTAGATAGAAGAAATAATGTTTTCCAAATGCTCTTATGGTGGTAACTGGACAAGGATATGATCATATTTGTGTTTCCTTCCATCAAGTGGTGGGAATAACACAGGATACCACGGGTTGTTGTTACCAATTCCTTAACTGGAACTTTGGTGTTACTGACCTAAAATCAGCAGTTGTGTGAGCTAGGCTGCATCAGCCAGTGGTCACAACCGATGATCAGACACTGTTTTTAGCCTCATTAGGTCTTTACCTACTACCGTTTATTTAATAATGAACCTTGGTGTGTACTACCAGCACTTTCTCCCAATTGCTATGTGGATCATTGGTGATGTTCAGATGTGTTAGGCACAGGGCTTCCAGGTGCACTTATAAGAATGTCATGTGGCATTTCTCAAAGTCTCCTATTCCCCCTGTCAGGGGTTCTTCATGTCGGGGAACTCCTCACAGGTGGAATAGAAGCCTCTCTTCAAATACAATTTTTTTTTCACCATGGGAAAACGTTTTTCGATAAAGAAATATCCCTTCCCCTACATGCCCAGCAAGTCTGGGGAGTTACTGAAGCATTGGCTGAAGTGAAATTCCAACCATATCCAGGGCGTTAAGAAGTTGGATTATAGTTTGGGGATGCTCACAAACATATATGAGTGTGATCGTTCCCAAACTTCAAAGGTGAACCACACCTTGGAATGCCCACTTAACACCCCTTGAGTGGGATTTACTACTGCGGATTTCTACGCACTTGTGGCAATGAAATCCACAGTTGTAAATGGATTTAGTCTGCCACAGATCTATTGTGGATTCCTGGCAATGTAGAAAAAGGTACATTCTCTTGTAAACTTAAAACCAAATTTACCTTTGTCAATATGGCCCAATATTTTTAAAGGAATCCTGCTACAAGCATTGAAACCATAACATTTGTCTGAAAGACCCTGACTTTTACATGCATAAGAAAGGCTGGAGAGACTGCTTTAACTAATGATGCAGAAACGGGAAAGCAGAAGGGTTGTGTGGGGTTCAGATTGTGCTTTCAACCGGAAACTGTATTTATGGTTACAAACACAGCCTTGTAACAGGGTTAGTTTGATGTAAAAGTAAACGCTGGCACACTGCATCATCCTTCCACCCTTATACAGTTACATTTTCACATTACTGAGAGGATGCCCTTTAGATAGTTTATCCCCATCATATCTAGCTATTATGATATTACTATGGAAGAGCTCATTGTTAATATACATTTTCCAACAGTAAAGAAGAATAAAATTGATCCCTAAACTTTAACGCCCAGCGTTATATTATGTATTGTTATGTTTATAACACACAACTCACACAGGAGGTATCCTTGCACTGAAACAGGAGCTATATGGACAGAGCCAGCTTCGGGCTAGGTGAAGAGCCGGGTCTTCAGTTTCTTGCGGAATTGAGGTACTGAGTAGGAGGTTCTAATGTGCAGGTTGTTCCAGGCTTTAGGAGTGAGGTAGGAGAAGGCACGACAGACAGATCTGGTGTGTATGCCAAGGTTGTGTGCAAGTAGGAGTTCTGCTGAACTGAGGTGTCTGGAAGTTTATATAGTTGTTGAGGTACATGGGGCCAATGTTGTGTAAGACTGTCTATGTGTGTGTGAGTTTCAAGAGTGCTTGTTTGTGGATTGGGAGCCAGGGGAGCTCTTTCAGGTGCAGGTTGATGTGAGTGTGGGATGGGAGGTTGGGAGTGAGCCTGGAACCGTCTTGTCAGTTGCGTGTTGATTCTAGCATAGAGTGCGTCACTGTAGTCCAGCTTGCTGGTGATGAGGGCTTAGGTGAGAGTTCTGCAAGTGTTGGAGGGAAGCCATTTGAAGATCTTCTTGAGGATCTTGATTATGTGGAAGTAGAAGACAGAGGGTGTGATTACTTGGCCGGTCATGGTGAGTTGGTTGTTGATTGCTATTCCAGGGTTTTTTGCATGGGTTTCCAGGAGCAGTGTGGATAACAGTTCAGCAGGCCACCAGAGAGAGTCCCATAGCGAGGTGTCTTTGCATAAGATTACTTCTGTCTTGTCTGTTTTGAGCTTGAGGTAGTTGGTTTTTATCCACCTGGTTACTTCGGTCATGCAGGAGAAATTGGTCCTGGTGTTTGGCCTCTAGTCGGAGAGAGAGAGCATGAGCTGGATTTGTCAACATAGGATATGATGTTGATTCAGTGGGCGCGTGGATTATGCTGGCAAATCGGGTCATGTACCTATACCAGTGAACCCTATTGAGAGGTCATTGCACAACCCACTGAGGTGATGGAGCCACAGGATGTGCCGCTCAAGTAGTTGCCTGCCAACCTCAGTGAAGAGCTCTCCACCATGCTGGCATGGAAAGTTCACCACAAGAGCTCCCATTCGCATGGTGGGAGCACTTCCAGTGAAAATGTAGAATTCTGGCTGGCCTACCTGCCATTTTTCAAAGACTACTCCAAAAGTGAGAATGGGTTATTAAATGTATTTAACAGTTCTCTGTTTACTAACTAACCTTCGGAAGGATGGAAGGCTTAGTTGGGATACAAATTAATGACTTGCCCACTGCTTGTTTTAGTGACAGATGTTCAGCTCATCAAGCCATCCTGTTGACCTTTCCTGCTTGGTACCTCGAGGAGCATAGAAAAGGCAAAGGTCAAAGTGAATAGGGAGGAGGGTTAGAGAGAGGAGGCTGCTGTATACGCACAGAAAAGAAGAGAGTAAAGGAAGGGGAAAGGTGGTTAGGCAGGAACAAAAGGGAGAGAAAACCCAGGCCAAGTCAGACTACTCCCTCCACCTCCCCTTGGAAACTAGTTGCACTAAGAGGGACAAATAAAAACAAAAAATCGAAATTTACAACAGGTTAATTGAAGGCAAATACGGAGAACAAAATGCAGTCAAAAGTATATTGGAAATATATTAACAATATTAACAAGACAACGAAAACAATAATGAAGGACGTACTAGATAGAACCCTTGAGAAGTGGATGAATGCGATGTTTAAGTAGCCGTGAGTCTTTTGCTCTCAAGTCACGTGATGTTCTCTTCACTCACACGTTTTACGTTTCTTGCTTTTCCAGTCGGAATACCACTTTGAATACACCGAGTGTGACAGCATGGGCTCGCGTTGGAGAGTGGCTGTACCTCATAGCCCCGGACTCTGTACCGGCCTTCCTGACCCTGTCAAAGGAACAGAATGCAGTAAGTATATATTTCTAGACCTTTAAAACCATTTATTTCATTTAAAAACGTATACAAAGCTAGATTTTATCAACTGTGCTTCCATAAGTAATTAACGGATTTACGAAGCAAATAGACGAAGGGATAATTTGGCAAATTGTTTTCATGGTGGGCAAGGAAATTTAAACAAGATGGTGTGAAAACAAGTGTGCTTGGGCACCTGACAGAGAGAAAGATTCACATGAAAAAGAATAAAGCTACCTAGAAATCAGTCTCCACTTGTCTTAGATTTCCAGCTTTCTTGTGATTCCAAAAACAGTTTGAGGCATAATAAGCCCTGGAGATCTGTGTTTCTGGTATCATTCCAGCAGTATGCCTGGAAGGCCTAACACTGTGTCTGGCAGTACAATACAAAATGGAAGATGATGAAATAGTTGAAATGGACGTATCTGTCGCACAACGGAGGTAGATAGGCTGGGTCTGACTGGGACAAAAAATAGGGCCGGGCACCAAAATAAAAGTGGCCTCCATTAGTGAACCGGATAGCTGAAAAAGTGACCCACATTTGCAAATGAGGCCAGTTTTAAGCTTGTAAAGACACTCTATATGGGTATTTTTCAACAGTGGAAGACTGCATGCTTTTGTGTTTGCTGCAAGCAATGTTTATGGTATATCAGGAAAACAGTAAAAGCCGGGCCACCTGGCCATAAAACAGGCCTACAAACTGCAAAAGAAAAAAAGCCCACACGCTGAATTGTCAGACCATTCCATCGGACACTGCATGATTGCGCTATAGTCCAGTCCAACCCTGTAACCAGGTAAGTACAGTTCACTTGTTGAGCAGGAAGATCGGGGAAAATAGGTATAAAGACTTAGCAATTGCAGCCATAGTTACGACTTTGGCGAGCAAGAGTTGACCTCAAATCCAGCTGACCACTCCAAGTGACCACACACACACCTGTCAAAATCTAAAAGACAAATTAGAGCAAGGCACACCCAGTATAGGACCAGGAAGAGGTTGGAGAATCAAGGATACCAAAAGAAGGAACACAACAAAGGCGAGCAACTCAGTACAGTTGGCACATCCATATTTCTCAATTTAGATGTGAAAGTAATACACAAGTGGTATGATTGTGTATGATCAAGGATAGTGAGCACATTCTGTATTGCAATGGCTTTGTGCAGTACCAAAAACAGCAGCAACAAATACTGGAAGGTTCACCTAGGGAATACTTACATGGGTTTGTTTAAAAACTAGACTTAGTAACGTTGTTCAGTACATTTGCATTGGTGCACAAACAAGGCTAAGTATTTTAAATATTACTTACATATAGACTACAACTTTGGTGAGCCACCAAAAATAGGCTTTCGAAACAACAGTGGGTCCCAACCCATAGTTTTGGAAATGCTGTTCTATAGAATCTTAGACTGGTGTTTCTTTAAATAGCAACAGATTCAAAATAGGGAGCTTACATACACCCACCAGCAGTCAATCAAGTCATCTTTATTAGGTCGTTGCGACCATAAAAGTGCAAGTGCTTACAGTATAAAATTGCAGAGATGGATACAGTACAATAATGCATTGGATTTGTTGAGTCCATAAAAGTGCAAATGCTTACAGCACTGAACCTCCGGTTTGACTACATGACAAGTGATCATTGAAGACATTTAAATTATTTGTTAATAAGAAAAATAACAATCCTAATAAAAATAGTTAAAATAATGTAGACTGAATAAAATGCTTTAAAAAAAAACGGACCCCGGAAAATTAAAGCATACTGTTGCTGCTAAGTCTCGTTTAGCGAATTTGGGAGGGTGGAGTAGAAAAACTTTAGGGCACACCATATCACTTCTTTAATGTGAGCCTTCTGACTATCCACATTTTCCCCAGAAACTTAGCTACTGCACAGGCAACAAGTGGTCTAGAATCCAATTTTAAAATACACAGCGCTTCCTGGTGACAGCATGTTCCCAGCAACATACAAATGGGGTGCCAACCATTTACGTCTCAGGGAGTTATACATTGGACAAGCAAAAAAATGTGTGGAATTGTCTCAACAGACTTGGGGTAGCCAGGACAATGTAACTGCAATGATAGAGGCCGTCTCCATCCGGCTGTGAATGAGTTCACAGGAAGTGATCCAAGTCTGAATTGGATGTAAAGCTTTCTGTCCTGTGGGATTGTGATGACCTCCAAATATTGCTCATGTACACTTTGGGTTTTAAAGTCCAAAAATTCAATTGTGAGGCGACCACCATGTGATTGTGAGATATTCGATTGGGCCACCCAGTTCCAATATTGGGACTTAAGCAGCCCTTTGCTTGGGCAGGAACAAAGATCGATAGCGTTCCATAAGCTCCCTAGGCCTATTGTTGCAAGTAAGGATCCGACTTTAGTAAACCACCCAATTTTGTTACATACACCCTTTGTGGGTCCTAGTGACTTCTGGGTGATTTTTTCTGTGACTTCAATAAATCCACTTGCTTCAACAGATGGCTGTCTCTTTGGTCCACCAAAGTCACCACATAAAACCTTCTGTGATAGCCCCAGTTATGAAAACATACATAACTCAATTTAACACCATTGCCTGCACCCGTTGTTTCCCGTTGTTTCCCAGGTTCCCATGAAAAAGTCGCCACTTTGTTATTTAGCATATGGCAGGCTAAATTTAATTTTGGGATCCAGAAATGATTGTACAAACATATCAAGCATTTTCCAGGGTCTTTGTCTACTTTCTAGGAGCGCATTTGGTCACAATTTTAAAGTGCTATCATACCAGATAATGGATCATACAATCTCAAAAAATAAATTAATAAAAATATATAAGTAAACAAGTTTGGTACTGTCTCGGAGTGCCTATGATGATGCAGAGGTGCATGTCCCTCTCTGCCATTCTGCTTCTGAGCCATTTGAGGCACTTATAGTGACAACAGGCTGGCTACATCATTTCAAAACTGCACATACTCTTGCCAAATATCATATTTGAGGCTCTCTTAAACCCATGGCTCTCACCCAAAAGGCTCGACCCATTTGTTTAGAACAACCTGCTCCCAGAGTAGATTTCATTAATTTCCACCCCTGATGAGGGTGTGTCAGGATTTAGGCGTAAGGCAGGAACCCAAAATGAGGAGTCTCTGTCGGTAAAGAAAGTGGTGAAGAAGGCAATGGAAAGTACTGGGATTCACTAGACCGCACACTTTAGGCTAACTTGCTACTCTTACTTTAGTTGGGGTCATTTCTAAGTCATTAGTGGCCAAGCCTTGGTTACGAGGCTCTCTGGGCTAATGGACCTTGCCTGGCAACGAGTTGTTGGATGCATGGCTCCTTTACATCCGTATCAGATTATAACTGTAGCACAGACTGACGAAACACAAAAACAGCATGCAAGACACCAGACACACTACACAAAACCACAACTAATCAATACAGCAACACTAACACTGAACTAAGGTGTTCCTT
Source organism: Triturus cristatus (assembly GCF_964204655.1). Taxonomy (NCBI): domain Eukaryota; kingdom Metazoa; phylum Chordata; class Amphibia; order Caudata; family Salamandridae; genus Triturus; species Triturus cristatus. The sequence continues at coordinate 556,762,159 of NC_140579.1, read as the reverse complement.
TACCTATATCAAGGAGGTACCGTTCTCTCCCTGAAACTCCAGGGATCCAGAGAAGCCTCTCCAGACTGCTGTCCGTATACCGGAAAAGACTCACCAACAACAGACCCACCCTCTGTAGTGGACCAATTTGATCATTCTCTCGCTCCACTGTAAAAAAATTCTCATCACTCCACCAATGTTGACCTCTCACTCTGACAGCATTTCCACACGCTCTATCAACCACAACTAGGTCACCAAACTTCCTTTGACACTTCACCAATTGAAGCGCCTTGCTTCACCCCCTTGGCCAATCAGGCCGAGCAAAATTCGGTGGAAGGGTTTCTGTCCCACAACAGTTCAAAAGGGAAAACCCTGTGGTGGAATGTGAGGGGGGGCGGTAAAACCACAACATTGACCTCATAGTATTTGGCACTACATAGCCACAACTGGAGGCACGCACCCAACACCCTAGTCACCATCTCCACTAACCTTTGGTTTGATGGTAGTAAAGAGAATTCTTAAGATGTTTTACTCAATCGGACACCAGAAATCTCTTCACCTCTGAACTGACTAACCCATTGTAAAAAATGTAGTTATTATTTGGGATGGGCAACTGCTGACTTCAAGGAATAATCACAACTCGTCTCTCAGGGTAAGCCAAAGAGCAGACAGACTTAACTTAGGGCAATGTGTAAAGTATTTATGCAATATCAAAACAGTAATAAAGTCAAAATGCAAAAGAATAAAATTCCTAAACCTTATTAGAAAATAGAGTTGAATTTAATAAGCAAAATGACAAAATTCCAATAAGGGTACCAGAGCTATGAATTTTTTAAGTTTTAAGTAGAGATAGCATCAAAAAGTACAAGTACCAATGATATTCAATGGTCTTGATAGACCAGGACCTAGGCAAAATGTGAGGCTGACCACAAGTTAGCGTGGGTTAGATACACAACCAAGTTCATTCTGGTCAAAGATTTTGTCTTCTGACATAGTACCTGATTCAGAGTTTGGTGGACGGATTACTCCGTCACAAACATAACAGACATCCTGTCCACCGTATTGCAAATGCCATTGGATATAATGCACCTGTAATACGGCAGATGGGATATCTGTCACGTTTGTAATGGAGTAACTTATCCGCTGAACACTTAATGAGGTCCTTAGTCTTTTAAGTTCCAATCCCCCAAAAGAGTACACTTCTAAAGCCCCCCAGGATCTCAGGCGAGGCACTTCGAGACTCAAACAGAGTCTGGTAGAGGCCAACAGCTGGGTTCATTCCAGGTCCAGTTGCTACTGTCTAGGTGGGTACTTTCAGAAAAGGCCTCTTGCCGCTTGCTGTCTCCCCCTAGCCACACATGGTCTTGGAGTCCACTTCTTTGTCTTCAGGTCACAGACAGCAGGTCCAGTCCTCTTCTTATCTTCTACAGGTCCAGGAAGTGTTCTGAAGTGGATGCCTAGAGATGCAAAATGTATGTCTGGCACAAGCTGGTGGTTGGGAGTGATTCCGGGACATTCCCTAACCAATGGGGTAAAAGTTCCCAGGCCCTCACATACCACTTTTGCAGTAGTTCCTGTTTTTGCCTTGCTACAAACAGGCCCAAAATGCAACGTGTCCGGGCAAATCCAAGATGATGAAAGTCCTTGGCCACACTAAACTTGGGCTGTTAGGGCTGTGTGTGTGTGGGGGGGAGCGTACTATGTAATCCTAGTGGCCTATTATATCTAGTACTAATTTTGGCATTTGTAGCAGGTACTGAGCTCACAAAAAACCCAGAGAGAGTCTGGTAGGACAAAAGGAGGGTCCTCCAGCAACCAGACAGTGGATACACAAAAATATTGTCCTGGCATCCTTTCCTCATCCTTGCAAGTGCATCCCAAGTGTTATATGTGAACCCAGCAGACCTGTCAGCCAGGATTTGACACTCAACGGGATTTCACATTGCTGTGTCAAAAAGAATGCCCACAGCCCCTACTCTGCAAATTCTGTTGAGTTCAGAGGAGTAATTTCTTCACATCCAGAATAGCCTATTGTTTGCTCCAAGGAGGCATTTCATACATTTTTGTCACCTATTCAAGGCTACTCACTGGCTGTGAGAAGATGGAGAGCCAATGCAAATTACTCTCCAGGAACATCAGGCAGGGAAAAGGTAGCTTTCTAAAAGTTATTATTTCTTCATAGTTATTAAAAATTCCAACTTCACCATTATTGAATTGGATTTTTAATAGCTACTAAATATAGCTATTTAATTAGTTTTCTCGCTGGTCCCATTCCTGAGGCACAGTATTAGTTTTTTAATCTATAGTCTGGCTTTCTACATAGGATAGTTAGGCCTGCCACAGTGAACAAAGCTTTTAGGGCCTTATCACTATAGGGACATGGTAATATTAATGTTCTACATGGCCCACTTTTACATACCATGCAGCCTTCCTTGTGGGCTATAAGGTCTATACAGGGGTGACTTATTAATATTTAAAAGGGGTGTTTTGACCTGTCAAAAGGATTCATTTTGACAAGTCAAGTTGTAGTTTTTTACACTGCTGCAGTCAAGCTACAGTGGTACTCCTGAAGCCATGCTTTCACTGCCATTGGAGTTGATGGAGCAATAAGTGCAGTAGTCCATTAGTGGCATGTAATTTGACAGCCCTGGGTACACTTTGTACCAAATACGAAGGATGTATAGACACATTAAATATGCCAATCCAACCATGTTTAAAGGTGAGTACAGACACAATAACTGTGCTGGGTCTATTACACCTCTGACCCGCATCGCAGACAGTTCTTTTTCAAGGTCCAGTCTGAGGTTAAATATAACCCCTCTCATTTTATGCTGCACAGGCAAAGTCCAACCTTTAACCATGATTCTGTGTCTAAAGCGATTGATCTTGCCATGGCCACAAGAGACCACCCCTGGACATTTGCTCAGAACCTCTTCCACAAAACCTTCACTCATGATGACCATAACTTGCTGTTTTGCCCCTTGTCTCAGGACCAAGTCGGACCACCCAAGAATAGTGAGGTCGTACATTGCCACATATATTTTCCCTTGGATTCTCCTCCATTTAAATTCCAAGATGTTTTCTAAAAAAAAAACATGAGATCGTTTTTCACCCTTCAAACAAAAAGGAGCCCAAGTGGGTGGCTCCGCAGAAGTATCATCACACGTCTGATGGAGCAGGTCTTGGATGATCATGGTAATCCTGGCCCCAGAATCAACCAGCAAGTGCAGTGCCTTATAACCCACCTTGACATTGACTTTAGGGTCAACACACCCAAGAGGATTGCTACTTCACATCATCATCAACCACATGAGTACCATCTCACATAGACCTTACCAAGCCTGCTAGATGCCATCTGAATCCACTGGCACATCAGACCCACTTGTCACCCTATAGTTTCCATGCTTCACACCATGCCATACCTTAGCTATATGCCCCACTTTGCTGCACATTCTGCAAGACTCGTTCTTGGCAGGACAAATGCCTGATTTGGACTCTGGAATATGTACAGTAGCCATGGTGGAGTATACTTTTCTCCCGCTATGACAAGGATGCTCCACCCACCAAAATTAGAGATGTCCGCCGGCCAAGCATACATCTTTTGCATTTCCAGGAAACACCGTCATGTCGGTCCCTGTAAATTCAATGAAAGATTGATGGATGGCTCCATCAACATAACTGATTTGTGCATCAAACGTTCAACATTTTTTTTATTTTCTAAAGCAAAATCCCAAAATAGGATTTTGTTTTTGAAAATAAAAAAAAACAATGACCTCCTTACTATGTGACTTTTCCCCCATGGCATTGGGTCATTTTGGAGTTTCACTGCCTCTTACAGTGGCGGACAGTGAAAACTTTGTATTTGTTCACCTGCTCTACATAGGGTAGGTGGACAAATGGCAAAACATCTGATGGCCTTTACTCTGTTGGGCCGTTAGAGGTTTATGTGGTAGTGCTATGGACATATTGAAGGTATGCCTGACTATAAAACTAGGCAGGCAGACCTTTGGTTTGGCATAGAGGGTACTCTGTCACCGTTGTGACGGAATACCCTCTCCCCCAATTTTTAAATTGGACCCTTAGTCTCCCACCTTTACTGAGTACCTTGAATCCACATCTGAAGCAAGCATTTATCTGTTGTTTGAAACCCTTAGCATCACTCCGGTTGTCCTTCTATGCAACTTCACTCTTACACTGAACTGCACACACAGCCTCTGCATGCCTGTCATCCAACTCACTCACCGACCTTTGAGAGGTGTGTATACTTTTGGAAAACGTTATGGTCTCATCCAATTTAGAGTTTCCAATCTGCAGCAGCTTCTGTTGGGTACCTTTGTCAATGCAATGGATTATGAACTGTGAACAAACCAACTGATCTGAAAAATCTTAGAATTGACAATCTGCCACCAGCATGCACAATGCAGTTATCTACATGTCTACATCCTCTTCAGTTCTTTGAGTAATCTGAAAAAAACGTATGCTTCAGCCCTAAGCTGAACATAAAACTTCACTTCTGGTTTCTGTAACACTTGTTGATATTCATTGCATGCTTCACCATCTTACAACAGCCGTTCAGGTAAATGCTTTATGATGGCTCTTCCGTGGAGCAGGAGATATCTTTTCGTCCTATGTGGTCTGAATCTCGAAGCAGCTTTGGTTCCAAGATAGGTCTCAAAAGCAATTAATTACTTCTTTCAGATGATACATGATTCACCTTGGTATTTCGAGGAAAGGAAATGGTGGATTGACCCACTGTATAGCGTACACCAAGGAGGCCAATCAGATTACTTCAACAAATCTCTACCCACTCCCAGCATGACTGAATTATTCGCAGTCAACCTAGACTCCCGTGGGACCATCCAGATTATCCCACTCTTAGTAATAAGTAGGAGCAGCTCCTGCTTGAGAGAAAACACAGTCGCAACAAATGTTAAAAGTACATAAGAGAGAATACCATAATGACTTGCAAAACAAAGACAGGGCCTGATGTGTGTATTACTGTGTACCTACACTGCTCTCAGGCTACAGGCTCTTCAAAACTGAGCTATTCAATTTGTCCAGGGGCTTAAAAATGTGGCCATCTGTCAGATGCAGGAAATAAAGTAAACTTGTTGCTCATTAAGAAAGAAATCCAAAGTACTTTTAAGTACATTTCTTCACACTGCCTGAGATCACTTGACCTCCAGCTCGTGAACTACATGGAGGAGCAAATAGAAGAGAGGTCTCAGGGAATTCTTGGATCGAACTGGTGCAGTGGCCTTCCTAAGAGTCTTCGACGGATACTTCTTTCTCTTCCTTCAATAGATTGTTGAACAAAATCTGCTGACATACTGATTAATTTAATTAACCAGATCTCAGTTTTTTTACTAATTATCTCTTGATTGAGGAAGATGTTACTATTAATTTGCTTTTGATGTAGTGTCCTTGTGCCCTGAAGGTGTCTGTTACCTTGGGAATTTCATAAGGACAATAACATATAAAAAAAAATACCCATATTTGCCCCAAACCCCACAGGGAGGTTATACCATGCAGGTCCTAAAACATAACAATACTTTACTTTTGCAGTGTTATTAATGAAATAACTTGATGATACATGGTATTCATTAATTAATGCAATAGCAACAAATAACATTATTTTGAGACATACCCCATACAACAAGTCATGTAAACCATTAATTTAATTTGTTATATACTGTTGTGCCGTACATCCTCTCCAAGGCATAACTGTTACGTCCGAGTTGAGGGCTGGTAGTGCCTTGCCTCCTCATCTGCACAACCTCTGAGAAAAGAGGGCCCTGTGATTCCACCAGCGTGGCTTACTGGAGTGGGATGCCAATGGGGATGAAAGAGGATGTGGCCTAACGGCTAGAACGGTCAACCTCGAAGCTGCGGAACCGGGTTCGAGTCTCAACAGGGAGACCCAACATCCTGTGATTCTGGGCAAATCACGTAATCTCCCCCTGGCTAACAAAATGAATGGGGTCTCGTGTAATGAATGTAACTGGTGCTCGTATAAAGCGCTCTGATACCATCGGGTCGAGTTTGTGCTATATAAACCCCCTCCAAAAAAAAATGAGCAATCATAGTCTTGTTAACAATCAGTCTTACCTCGCGCTCTGACACCATTCCTGATCCTTCTAAGAGTCACCAGGTCTTGCTCAAGATGGCACCCTTTCCAGTCTCTTGTTTCGTCTTCTACCAGAACAGGAAGTGAAACATTTTGTTCTGCCCAAACCACCAACTGTGATACCTCTACTATTAGCCGCTGTCACCTTCCTCTCACTTATTGTTTCTCACCATGTAAGGAGCTGGATCCATCAGTGCCATGCATAGCAAGTGCTCGGATTACTTTATGTCTATGGGTTCTTTGTCCCGAGTCACTCATTTTTATTCAAAGAGTTTTCCTAGGTTCTGTATCTCATCTTCTGTTCCTTGTGGTCTTCTGTTCTGTTGGATCTGGCCCTCACTTACACCGGTTCGAGATTTGTGGGTGTCACGTTCCTCTGCAATTCTCAACCTTTGATGTTACCTGTGTTTTTTGATGCTGCTTGGATTTTTCCTCCAATAAGTGACCCCTCAAAGTGACAGCGGTTGCTACTATACGATATTCAGAAGTGTTACACCACACAGTGCCTATAGGATGAAGCCCCACTTACTTCTGGCAGCTTCACCGAGAGAAGGGGGTACAACTGTTGCATCCAGTCCTTGAGAGATCTTATCTGTCAGAGAGGAAATGCATCTGAGTGACCTGCTTCGAAAGGGTCTTAAAAGGACACTAATTAAGGTTTGAGATTAGAGGTTATAAAAAGCAGTCCCCAAAAAACAGCAGCTTCCATATGTTTTGGAATTTAACTTGTGTCCCATATAACAGTTGTTTGTAGTTTAATAGGGGTAAATATACAGAGATTCCTGTAAGTGAATGTTTAGTGGTTTGGCCCCCCTATATCCTATGAAAAAAACTCAAGTGTTGAATACATTACTTGGAGTGTTCACATACTGTAGATTAAAGATGGGAAGTGAGGGGGGCTACATAGGAGGCTCAGATTAAAGTCAATGTATACATTTCCTGTTCAAAGCTATGCATGTCAGAGGGATTGTAGTAGAGTCTAGGGGAGGATGCTATAGATTCATCGTTCTTTGAAAACTGAAATGTCAAATTGCTGATCATACAGAAGCTAGTTTCATTTTAACTTTTTCAGCAGACCCTGAAGCCTATCTAAGACTTAGACAAGTAGGCTAGGCTTGGGGCCCAGATCCTCAGATGTGGAGGTTCCTTATATCTAGCATTACAATTTGGCACTTTGACGAAAAATATACAACTATATCAGACTCTGTGAACCAGAAATACCACGACCTGCAAGGCTATCTGGAAATGCTTGAACCTACAGTGACGTGGAACCAGATAGTGTTGACTCGGAGCTCTCATTTACAATAATTCCCAGAGCTGGCCTGGCTTTCACAAAGGTAGCTTTGACTCTGAGTCACCTGTACGCTCTGCAGTCCTGCCACAACAGAAGAGATGTCTTCTATCTCAATAATGCAGCATCATCTCAAAAGTTGAGGTTCTTTCTTCCAGTGGAATACCATGTCAGGTTTTACCTATTTGTTGCGCTCACACAGGAAATACGAAGGCAATATCTGTGTCTTTTCTTCTCTTGAGCAGCTCAGCATCCTTTGGCTTGACCAAGCTAGAGAATGGAATAGTATCCGTTATTTGAGTACTGATGGTGAGAGTACCGCCTCCACTGTGGCAGACGTACAGAATATAACACTATTTAACATCATAACTTTCTGCATGTAGTTTCTCACCCATCTGCCAGACACTCCCTTACAAGCTCCCTTCTATTAAAACATACTCTCCTTGTATGCCTTCTTTGTACCTATACCACTCTGCAAATTTATATTAAACTCTTAAAATATGCCTCTGCCAAAAACAGATTTGGTGACAATAGATGATCGAGGTCTTCTGTCTCTGGTAAGCACTGTACTAGTTTTAAAGTGAGGGCATCAGAACTTCTGCTCTTGTATCCAAGATTATAGGTACTAAAAATGTGACACCTGAAGAAAAGTAATGTACGAGATTTGAGAAATGTTTAGTTTGAGCTGGTGGTTGCCGGTGGTGGCCAACAGCACTCATTTTTGAGGACTGGAGCTTGTTTTTCCTCATCAGGCATTGATAGAGACAAAGAGGGACTATTCAAAAAGGGGAAAAAAAGAGTAAGAACAGACGAAAACCCATCACAAAGGGAGAAAGCAGGAACCAGCAAGAGTGAGATAAAGGGGCAGGGAGTGACTGGTAGTGGATTAAAGAGACGTGAGGTGGATTCAAGTCTATGCAGCCATAGTATTCAGCACTCTGACATTTAATAGTGCTAGCCGCAGCTTCTGAGCAGAGCTTTGTGCACCAGCACTCATTTTATTACACATTAAGCAGATATAGAGTGTTTGGAGATATTTTTTTTTTCTTTTGGCCTTGCTTCATCTGAGTGAATTGCTCTTTAAAGTTGGTGGCATCAACTATTAATGCGGCTGCTAGTGATTCATTTTGTACAAAAGTAGCTTACATAAGGTATGATTTAGTTGACTGGTGAAAGAACAATGCAGATGTAACCCCTTTCCTCAGTTCAGGTATTTAATGGGGGAATAGAGTAGCCATGTAAGCTACTTTGTACGTCTTGGCTTTCATACATTGTATGGCTCGGCATTGTTTTGCTGTTCCACCTACACGACTAAAAAGTAGAACTGTTTAAATAACTTAATTGCTTGATTTGGGCTTTAAACCCTTTAAGAGTGCTACCTCTTCACCTGGGGATCTCAGGCTCTTTAATCTGCGTTTATACATCTTCCCAATTACTTCTTTCCTTATCTGCATAGTCCTCTTAATGGGTCTCACTGTATCCGGTCTGCCCTACCCTATGAGCCAGTGCACTGATTCGAGTACAAACAGAATGACCAGAAATTCATTCCACAGGAAGAGAAGCAAGGTGTCATCAAAGGGAGTACATTCATAAATCAAACATGGATTCTGGAAGTGGAAGGATACTGCGTGACCTTCTTACAAAGGAGGTACGTAGAAGGGGCCATGGCCACCATTATTCCATTGAGCAGTTAATCGGTCAAAAAAATTATTTGTCATCAGTTGGTGACAGCGGCTCATCCTGCTTCTTCTTGCTCAACGCTGTTTATCATGTGCTTCAATTGTTCCTCACCTGACAAGTCAACAATAAATTTCCTGTTCCCTGAGCCCTGCCAGAAAACCTCCTCTGGAGCTACTCACATCTCTGAGGTTATCAAGGCTGGTCGAATTGTCCCACGGAGCATGAACTGTCCTCTTGTCCCAAGCATCATTGCCAGCTCTAAAACAGAACCATGCGTGGTTGGATCAAATTAGCAAAGTTTGCCTTGCCCCTTTTCTATAAAATACCACTACTAAACAAGTTCCCTTCGGCAATGATTATCCATTTTTGGTACTCCTGAGGAATTGTACCATATGGAATGCCTGCATGCATTACTGTGTGTGTGACATTTGCTTGTTGTCAGTCGATTATATATGTATGTATGTATGTATGTCTTTGCAGCAAACGTTGGGGGATAACAAGTTATACTTTGGGATGGTTACTGCTATAATACCTGTAACCACAGTTGGTATATTCACATATAGCAGTCGCAATTGCCTCTCTGCGCGGGCAGGAAAGAGTCCGGATCAAACTGGAGATGGAAGCAAAAAGCAAGGAGTCTGCAGGGACTTCACCTGTTACTTCCAAAGTTCTGCTTCCATTAGCCTACTTTATATAAGGTTATTGTGCGATTTTATTGTCTTATCATAATTAGCTTTTCAGGTATGAGCATTTCAGCAAAGCACTTACTTTGTGCTGTGAAATTAACTCCTTATCCGAACCAGGCTCCGAGGGGTACCAAAACCAAAGATGTTAACCACTACATCATAGAAAAAGCAAATTAACCTCGTTCCATGGAATTTCAAAGCTGTTGTATCAGAAGGTAATACTTTTATCACTGCTCTCGATAATGAAGGTCCCCTGTTGCTGAAATGTGAAAAGCAGCGCCATGGTGGTCACCCCACAATGTCGGTATTATGGTTCAGATTCACGTTTCTCAAGATAGGTTTGTACATATGCCATAATTTAAAAGTGCTTCCTCTGCACCCTCCCTCGCACAGCTGGCACTGCACTTAGTAACTTTTGATTGGTTGATTTACTGGTTTATCTTCCAGTGCTACACATTTTTGAAATTCAGTGAATTTTCTCCTGTTAGAAAGCCTAAAGTGGCTCGAAATGTATTGGGGAAACACGTGAGTTTGACAGGAGTTAACAAAAGCATTAGCCCAAACATTTTGGATTAAAACTAGAAAATACAGATCCACCGCCCAAGCGTTATTTTGATGTGATTTATTGAAGATGGTATCAGACAACAGGAGGTAGCCCATACGCCACAGTGAGACTGGGGCGGTACATTATATCAAACAACAATGTCTCAATGTGGGATTCATTGGGAGGACAAGTTATGTCAAAGCAAACCGTACAATAGAGAACTTATTAGAGGAATAAATCCACATAGGGAAGACACAGGGAGACGGAGGATGTAGAGAAATATATTTGAGAATGTTCAACACATGATGGACATATTACGTCATATGTACATATCATATGGACGAGAAGCACTGCGTGACAATTAATGGCAATGTAACCAACAAAATACTGTGCACAAGTGCTTGTGAAAATTGTGACGGCGCAAGTGACACATGAAGTGGTATGTACAGCGGTGAAAAAGTCGCAACAGAAAGAACAATGGTACATTAAATCTGGCGGAGTTAGAGCATTCACACAATTAATGTTGGAATTTTTAAGGAACAGTAGAGCAAATGCCCATGGTCAAAAGGGCGCCAAAAGTAACGCTGTTGAAGTCGACGGCGTTTCGGCCTGTAACAATCTAGGCCATCATTAGGACTGGTTACACATACTTGGGGCAGTGTTGCGGGTGACCGGAAGACTAGACTCAACCAGCAGGGCACAGCCTTGGGGAAATAGGGGAGGTCCGTGAACGGTTGGATTGGTAAAGGGCGGGGAACCCAGTTAATTGTACATACCACTTCATGTGTCACTTGCGCCGTCACAATTTTCACGAGCACTTGTGCACAGTATTTTGTTGGTTACATTGCCATTAATTGTCACGCAGTGCTTCTCGTCCATATGATATGTACATATGACGTAATATGTCCATCATGTGTTGAACATTCTCAAATATATTTCTCTACATCCTCCGTCTCCCTGTGTCTTCTCTATGTGGATTTATTCCACTAATAAGTTCTCTATTGTACGGTTTGCTTTGACATAACTTGTCCTCCCAATGAATCCCACATTGTGATTTATTGAAGAGCAATGCATTTTCTTTAATATTTAGATGAGGTTGAATCCGTTTTTAGGGGTTGTGTGTACAAATGTCGAACTATAAAAATACTGACCTGCAACAAATATGCACACAAAAATATTAACTTGCACAGTATTGTCATGGTAAGCATACACAAGGGAGTATGGATGTGCTATTCTCTCACCACCTCTACATACATTCACAATATTGTGCAAGTCGATATTGTGGCAGGTTGATATTTTTATAGTCAATATGTTGGCATCACTTCCCATAGGTGTAGAGTGTACGTCAACCCCCAACCTTCTGTCTTGTTATCATTAACAGATGATTTTTTGTTTGATATTAAACAAAATGTATATTTCACATGTTTAAAAGTACAACGGTTTCCACAATTTAACACGAATTTTAAAAAAAATAAGCCGTGATTAAACATTATTACAATAAATGTTTTTAATGAAATAGACCGAACTGCTTTTGCACAATGGTTAGATATCTAATAAACAATGGGCCAGGCGTATTTTGCCTCAAACATAAATCCATATTTGATATTTGAAAAGTGAAATTGTTCCTTATTATGTAAGAATGGGAACATTTATGCGAAATCAGATCTGTCCTGACCATTTACAGCAAAACTCGTAAGATGTATTTACCGCCTTTTTCTCCTGAATGACAACCGGTGTGAGGTCATCGGTGGGAGGAGGGGGGGAGGGAGCTGTGAGTTGTAGTTTCTTTAGCAAAGTCCCGAAGTTTGATCTTATGTGAAGAACATGCCTCGGACAAAGTACTGAGGGCCTCTTTGTATCCGAATAGCACAGGCACTCAGTTTGTCAGATGTGGTGAAGCTCACTCCTCTCATAACAGAGCTGCTGTGAACTGAGCTCCTCATTCCGAGTATCTTTACCTGGACTGCGTATTCCAGGTTGGGTGCAAATTTCACACCAAGTCAGTGTGTTTCCTGATGCAATTTGGATGTGAAAGCAGATCTGAAATATAGGGTAGATGGGTTTACAAAGGGTGAAACCGATCCTGCATGCTATCCTTTATTCTGACCTGTAAAACTTGGAATTGACAGGTGCAATTTTCTCAAGAGAAACAAAGCAAGGAATGGTAACAGGACTTCCCTTTGGAAAGTTTCAATTCCTGATAAATCTGACCAACGTGGAATGACCCTTCCTCCTAGAAGGAAATGGCAATTTCAGAGAAAAGTAAGCATCAATCTGTGGGTCTTTGCCCGAGGTTAGGCCCAGTGCTGGAAAGACTCTAGTCTTTGCTTCCTGGTCTTTTTACATCAATGCTGATACACTCATTGTTGCTGGATACTTTTTCAAAGCAGCTGCTTCTTTCTATGAAATGTCTTAGTGCATTGGGCTTAGAAGCCCTGCTCTGATGTCTGTGATAAAGAGATGCGTGTGCAGGAGCTCATCGTTGAATGATTGACCCTGTATTTTGTGATCCCACGGCTTTGTTCTCATTGTTGGATTTTGCTTCTCTGCAGCATTCTCTTGCAAGGCTGGTGAGTTTCTGGATATGAAGAATCAGTCATGCACGCCTTGTGCTGAGGGTACCTACTCGCTGGGCACAGGTGTACGCTTCGATGAGTGGGATGAGCTGCCTCACGGATTTGAAAACGTAGCAAACAAATATGAGGCGGAAGACAGCTTCTCGGAGAACATGGAGAACTGTAGCACGTAAGTGCCCTGCTGGCATGTGGCACTTGGGTTGTGCACATCCTTACCTGGCTGCCACATACTTACTGGTTTTTCAGATGGCCTAGCCTGTGGGGACAATTCTCTGCCAGTCCACCTCTAGGGTGCCTGCTCTTTAATCTTGTTATATCTCTTCTCTGCTTTTTTCTTTGCTATATTCCTCCTGGGCTCCTGGAACAACTTGTTGTATGAAGTCTGGGTACATCATGTTAGATTGAGTGTAGCCATGTGAGCCATTAAAGATCTTGCAATGGGTAAACAATTCAAACCTGCTATGCTTTATGAGATAGTGGTTCTAAAGCATGAAGAGCCCTGGTGAAATATAAGACAACACTTAATGAGCATTGAATTAACTACATTCAGGAAATGAGATCTGTCCCAAATGGAGTGCTATATCTATGGATCTAAGCAAAACCCCTGTCAGACGAGGCTTATAGTGATCATTCTCTTTGAAATGTTTGAAACTCCTCTTCGCCTCTACATGTCTGTGAGTCAGAGACGCGTCCTCCATCTACTGCTTTGTCTTTTCGGGCCAGCCCATTCTTCATCCCATTCCAGCCCACCTTTGTGCTTTGCCCATCTTCCTTCCTCTTTCAGTCAATGCTGCTCCAAATATCCTCTTTTTGTGACATCCTGTTGTGTACATCACCCACCCGCACCCTCACTGCCAAACTCCAGTATTTCCTAGCTGTTCTTGTGCACTTTGCCTCACTGTCACCTTCTCTCCAGCCTTCTCATCACACCTTCCTACACTACTGTCCGCTGCTTGTCTACTGCTCCCCTCAATGGTACTTTGTCCATGTTTAACTCACTTGTTTTATTTTTTTCTTCCTCATAGTCGCGCAATATTATCATGCCCACTGCTATAGTATTATGAATATGTGAAAACGCCCAGATTGTGTTTTCCACTCCCCTTGTTGTATATCAATATAATTTATCAGAAACCATTGGCAGATACAAGATTCGGATGAACTGCCAGCTAATCTCACATCTGTCCGGTACCTTTCTGAAGAGAGAAGTAACTATTGGGCTACAGGGGTGGTGTGCAGAATGTATCAATGTCTTTCATGATAATCAGTCGGTTTTGAGGCTTAAAGGACAGGCTGAAGCTGCCATAGCCAGCATCATAGAGGAACAACCCTCCGCTCTCTAGAGGAAGGCAAGAAAGCAGCCATAATTCTTCATTCCTCGAGCAGCAGCGATGCCATGGGGAATAGTATCCTACTGGAAAGGCTATCTGTGTGGACCATGATGTAGATGCCCTCATTTCTCCTCAGTTGGTGGGGATGTAGAATGATCCACATGTCTGGTGGCATGCTGTGTGCCATGCAGGTCCATCTCTTACCTGCTGTTTAACATCTACACCAGCTGTACATCTAAATGTGTATGTTTGATGCCTAATTCCACTTCCAGTTTGAAGATGAGCCAGGGATAAAAGTAAACCTCAGCACATATCTTGATCATGTCTCTGTCTGAGTGAAAACTGTCAAGACGTAGCTCTTGGTTATGGAAGATGCAGATCCAAACACATTGCCATGCGACTGGGCGATAAACCTGGGAATGCTTTTCAAAAGTGACTTCTTATTCCCATTAAAAATCAACAGGTTAAGGGTGTAAACCTGCAACTCTGCTTCGAAGACTACGCTTCTTTAAACTGACCACTGGATGGAACGGAAGGAAACCCTAATAATGGGAGGGATTCACTATTGTAACATCATATACAGTGGATTCCCAAAGGCTCCATGACCCGCCTGCCAGAATGTGCTTAAACCTCTGAAAACACAACCACCTGAAAGTGATCTAATTTGGACTTTAAAATATGCTTTAACTAGCAACAGCCTATATATGTTAGCTATGAATTGGCATTCCACAGCTATGCACTTGAGCAATTAGTGAGTCTTCAGACAGGTACCCTTGAGTCAATGGTTTCAAATTGCAAAATGCAGTGAACTGACCCTGCGAGCAAACTTCTTTGGCATCAGGGAATGTCTAAAAATGGAAAGGGTTAATGTAATCCTTCTATTAAACATGCTGTTTGACATAGTCATAGAATGGACACTTTAACACTGTAGGGCTCAATTAAGCATGGATGGGTCACCGAGCAGATGTACAGATGGAGACCTGTCACCGGCTGCCCTCAGCAAACCACCTGTCACATTTAAATGTCCAACAAGTTGGGTGAGAATCTTTAGATGAAAGTGATTTCGCCAACACAGCAGGAGCACTTTAAGGGAAACTGTTTAATGATGGACATTACACCACTGACTGGCGCCAATATTAACTCGTCAGCATATTTTTTTTCTTTTTCACAGGGAAATCCCATAACTCCCCAAAATCAATGTCTCTGACGTGCTTGGAGTTCTCCTCCACCTTGCAGCGGACATTGTGCATCAAGGGCTGTAACTACTTTAAGAAGGGCTAAATGTATTTCTGTTGATGTATGAACAAACATCTTATCTGCTGCCCAGTCGCGATCTCCATGATGTCCAGCATTTAGGTGATTCATTGTCTGCAACATTCGATAGAAGTACAGATACAGTTGGATTACCGCTGATTACATTGTAAGCAAGTAACAAATCCAAGATAAATGAAGTCCACTAGGAATTGTTCTGGGGTCCTCTCATCAGGGAGATCTAATGAGTTTCTGGCCAAGGCCTTCCTTCTGTGTTTGTTGTAACTTGTCCTCTATGGGAGGTGTTACTGTAGTTCGTGTGTTTTGGATATGAACTCTAAACACGGTCCGTCAGTGTGCTGTACAAAAGCGTAGCTTGTTGCAGAGAGTGTGGCAATAGATACAAACATGCGGATACCTATCGTCTTTTAGGAACGGTCTGTGTCATAAAGTAGGTACATCCGTTGATATAGATCCCTGGGTTCCACCAGCGCACATTGCCTCTGGGAACACTTCCGCAGAGAGTAGTTTGGCTTACACAGGGCTCGATGTACGATGGTCGGGTCTAAAAGCAGTCACTATGTGTAGTATTTTGTCCACCCCCGCCCTGGCTGAGAGTTCTGGTGCATGGACTGTGTCTGTGTGTAGAATGTTCCCTTACTCTGACTAGTGTATGTACTTGAACCGTATATGTTGTGACTAGGGCTCAAGGTTTTCCGTTTAAACTGATTTTTACATGGAAATCTTTTTCCTTTGTCTGTATTTATATGTAAAAACGGCAAGATACTAGCAAATTATGCAGTGCTGCCGTGCTCGAATCTTTTCACTTTGTGATGGGTGTTTTTAAGTTGCCAGTTTAGTCGTTCCCTCGGCTCTTTACAGGTCCCTCGATGCAACTTTACAGGTCTGTGAAGAAACACTGGCGGAGTTTGTGCAGTTGCACATGTGTTTTTGTGGCGTGTTTGTGTGGCGAGCGTTGGGAGGGTGTCCTTACCCAGCTTGTGTGCACAAGCCAGGCATGGTGCAAGAGGTGTGTGTAGTTGCAGCGCATAATTGTTCATCGACCAAGGGCGCATATTAAATTAGATTATTTACATGCCATGAATGTTCGGTATACATATAGATACAATAACAGCACAGAGGCGCAACTAGAGTCAAATTTCGGGGGGGGGGGGGGACTAAGAAAACATTTCAGGGGGGCTAATTCTTCCAGCAGTAGGCAGAGTGGGGAACAGGAGCTCTAAGAAGGGGTGAAAAAACAACAAAGCCCATTAACAAGCAAATGGTCTTTTAAAGATCTGTGAAGTACTTGGGTGCGGCTGTGTGTGTGCCCGGGAAGCTGTCTTAGACACTGAATGTGCTCTCTGCTGACTGCTCTGTACAAGCTTCGATAGACACAGAGTGTTGTGCCTACGTCACTGAAATTGTTCCGCCTGCCTGGCTCTAGATAAGCTCAGATGGAGACTGAGTGTTGGGCATTGGTCACTGAAGATGTTGTAAATAAGCTCAGATGTACAGTGGTGGGCATTGGGTCACTGGATGTGCTCTCTGGTGCCTGCTCTAGAAGAGTCGGGGAAGGATAAAAGTCTGTGTCGTCCGTGTTGAAATGGAAACTTTTAACCATCAGGTTTCACTCTGATCTCAGGGCACACATAAAGCTGAGCTTGACTACCATACCCATTCACACATCCAATCTTCATGAATTCTTCATTAATTCATGTATTCATTCACATGCAGGCAGCAGCTTTATCACAAGGCGCTTCCCGCAGCAATGTCTTCTTATCTCACCAAGTAGGTGTGAAGCCTAGGTCAGATGCCAGTTTCTTCCCATGGTTACCGTGTCCGATAGTTAATAGATTAGCTGGTGTCTAACCTAAACTCATGTGGCCCGTGTCTTTTTCAGTAACCTTTTTCCTTCTCCCCTTTTTATATTTAATTTGACAAGCTTTAGTCAGAGATAGGTTTTGACAGATCAGTCATCAATATGGTACACATTCATGATACATAAATTCATCTATTACCCTCTGTTATGGTGCTTCTCTGAAAGACGGAAGTATGAAGGCCTGAACTCCTGACTTACGGATCACTACGTGTTTCGGGGATGTGTTGTATTTTTTGAGAATTTAGAGTTATTACAAACACGTAAAAATGCTTAAAGATTCCAGCTTGATCAATACACATATAAACATTCACCTTTGGAATCGAATCTTATTCTCACAATATGAAAGTGAAAGCCACTTGATAAAAGTAAATCTCCATTACAATTTACCAGCAAATGTGTTCCTTTGTTAGGTTTCAGAATAGAAGTCTATAGCAAGCACCTGAGGTGACAAGCAGCGCCGTTAAAGGCCCCACCCACATAATGAAGAAAAAACACAATTTCACTCCTGATTGAGGACATAGTGTTCAGTGGTGTAACAAAGACGGGGGCCCGGAGCTGCAAGGGCCCCCTCAGCACAGTACTCTGGCCTGGGAGTTTCGAATCCGGAGCGGGGGCCCTTCTTGTACCTTGCGGGGGGGGGCCCCCCTCAAGTTTCGTTACGCCACTGCTCAAACACATTCCATTACCAGAACGCACATTGATTACTGTGTCTGCATTCTAAAGAAGGGGTGGCAGCTTGCGTTCTTGCTGGCACCCCGCCCCAATTTAGTTCAGCACCCAGCAGATATACCCTCTCTGTCCTGGGCTGTCTCGAGAGCTGCCCCAGAAGCTGTGCATCTATCTAGCCTCCTGCAACCCTACATGTGACATTTCATAAACAAACCAGAAAGAGCCTCAATGTCCTCAAAGTCTCTTGAAATGCATATGTGCTTGTACTACAATGGCAAAGTTTTCAGATGAATGTATTGTGTTGACCAATAACAACCGAGGGCATTTGTGTACATTGTCAATTTAAATAAATGTGGAAAAATACTAGCTGTAGCGTCGTCTTTTGCTTGTGGCAAAAATAAATGTGGATAAATACAGAAAAAATGCCCAAAAAATAAATATGGATAAATACAGACGGAAATGGCAAAAAAATAAATACCATAAAACCTGGAGCCCTAGTTGTGACCCATCTTTAATTCTATGTAGCAATGGATGTGTCAATCCATTGCAGTGCAAAATGGCAACCATTCGGGTTCCTAGATTTCTGAACCCTTTATGTTAATGAGACAGGATTCAGTTTGTCAATCCTATTGAACGAGATGTAATCACAGTGATGGAGACCTGCAAGGTACAGCAGACCTCTGTTCTTACGTTGACATTTACATTGACTCTTTTTAGGTTGAGCCTGTAACAGCGCGCATGCGCTGTTCTGGCGAAGACTTCATGTAGGGGCTTCAGAAAGCTGACCACAGGCTTGTGCATGTGCTTTTGTTATTGTTTCAGGCTATTGGCTTTTGCGTGCGTCTTTTTATCAAAGACAAAGACACAAAAAACAGGAGTAGGCCCGTTTTCCCAGGAGAGACCGGGCAATAGTTTGTAACAAACAACATCCTCCTAGGGGACCTAAACTTCCACCTGGAGAACAACAAGGACAACAACACCACCACCCTGCTAGACAACCTCGCCAACCTCGGACTCAAGCAACTGGTCAACACGCCCACCCACTACGCCGGCCACACGCTTGACCCCATCTTCTCCTCCAGCAAACACATCTCCTTCAGCCACTCCACCGGACTTCACTGGACCGATCACAGCTGCATCCACTTCAACTTCAGGAAAACCACGCCTCACCTCCGCCCGCAACAAGCCCCCTGTAGATGCTGGAGCAAGATCACCACCGACCAGCTCACCACCTCCCTGAGCCAAAACCAACCCACCAGCACTACGGACCCCAACGAAGACGCCCACAACCTCACACAGTGGATCACCAACTGCGCCGACGCCCTTGCACCACTGAAGAACCCTCCAAGCAATGCCGACAGCAAGAAAGCCTCATGGTTCACCGACGATCTCAAAGACTCCAAGAAATCCTGCCGTACCCTCGAAAAAGCCTGGCGCCACGACCAGTCAACAGAAAACATGACAGCCCTCAAGAACGCCATCCGCAAACACCACCAGCTGATCCGCACCACCAAAAGGACATCATTCAGAGACCGACTGGACAACAACACCCACAACAGCAAGGAACTATTCAGCATCGTCAAAGAGCTCTCCAACCCCAGCGCCAGCAACAAGGACATCACGCCATCGCAAGACCTCTGCGACTCACTCGCCACGTTCTTCCACCGCAAGATCGCCGATATACACGACAGCTTCGGCGCTCAGACTACGTACCCATCCACCGAACCAACGCCCCCCACCACCACCCTATGCACCTGGAGCCCCGTCAGCACGGTAGACACCACCCACATTATGAACTCCATCCACTCCGGCTCCCCAGCCGACCCCTGCCCACACCACATCTTCAACAAAGCCGCACCCCAACTCCGGGACATCATTAACAACTCCTTTGCATCCGCCACATTCCCGGAGAGCTGGAAGCATGCGGAGATCAGCGCCCTCCTGAAGAAACCCACCGTGGACCCCACAGACCTCAAGAACAAGTTCCATCTCGCTCCTCCCCTTCCCCGCAAAAGTCATCGAGAAAACCGTCAACAAACAGCTGACCACCTTCCTCGAGACGAACAGCTCCCTCGACCCATCGCAGTCCGGATTCCGAGCGAACCACAGCACTGAGACCGCCCTCATCGCAGCCACCGATGACATCAGGACCCTGCTTGACAACGGTGAAACCGCCGCCCTCATCCTCCTCGACCTGTCGGCCGCATTCGACACTGTCTGCCACCGCACCCTGACAACCCGCCTCCACCACGCCGGGATCCAAGGAAAGGCCCTGGAATGGATCACCTCCTTCCTCTCCGACAGAACTCAGAGAGTCCGTCTCCCGCCCTTCCGCGCAGCAGCCACCAAGATCATCTGCGGCGTACCCCAAGGATCCTCGCTCAGCCCTACCCTCTTCAATGTCTACATGAGTCCCCTCGCAGTCATCGCACGCAAACACAACCTCAACATCATCTCCTACCCCAACGACACCCAACTGATCCTCTCCCTCACCAACGACCCCGCCACCGCCAGAGCCAGCTTCCAGGAAGGAATGAAAGACGTCGCAGAATGGATGAAGCTCAGCCGTCTGAAGCTGAACTCAGACAAGACGGAAGTCATCATCCTTGGACCATCCCCCTCCGCCTAGGACGACTCCTGGTGGCCTCCTGCTCTGGGCACCGCCCCCAAGCCCACGGACCACGCACGCAACCTGGGTTTCATCCTTGACTCCTCCCTCACGATGATCAAGCAAGTCAACGCCGTTACATCTTCCTGCTTCAACACCCTCCGCATGCTCCGAAAGATCTTCCGGTGGATCCCCACTGGAACCAGGAAGACAGTCACCCAGGCCCTCATCACCAGCCGACTGGACTACGGGAACGCCCTCTACGCTGGGACCACCGCCAAACTACAGAAAAGACTCCAGCGCATTCAGAACGCATCTGCACGACTCATCCTGGACATTCCCCGACACAGTCACATCTCTGCACACCTGAGAGACCTGCACTGGCTCCCCGTCAGCAAGAGGATCACCTTCAGACTCCTCACTCACGCACACAAGGCTCTCCACGACATGGGCCCCGAATACCTCAATACCTGCCTCACATTCTACACACCTACCCGCCAGCTCCGCTCCGCCAGCCTCGCCCTCGCCACCGTCCCACGGATTCGCAGAACCACCACCGGAGGAAGATCTTTCTCCTACCTGGCGGCCAAGACGTGGAACTCCCTCCCCACCCCCCTACGACTGACCCAGGACCATCTCTCCTTCAGGAAGCACCTCAAGACCTGGCTTTTCGAGCAGTAGCGGCACCCCCCTCCCAGCGCCTTGAGACCCTCGCGGGTGAGTAGTGCGCTCTATAAATGTTCCTGATTGATTGAAGGTCTCAACTGGAAGTCATTTAAAACATAGCAAATTCAGAATTAGTGATATAAATCACATAGGAGGGGAAGAAAAAGGGAGACCACAAGGAAAAAGGGAGAAGAATTATATTGTAAGTAGTTATTACAGCACTAGAGTACAAGTCAAGGTACAAGTGACCATAACACTCAAGTGAGCACTGGGCGTGCTAGTGATTGTAAACGGCGCAGTGTCACAAGGGTGAAGAACAGCGTGAACGGCGAAAAATGATAAGGTAACAGTGTGGTCAAAGGAGACAAAACATTATATACAGTGTAGTATCTAAAACGTGAATAAATTGACCACATCAATGCCAAAGTTCTTTGCTGGGGAGGTCGACGGCGTTTCAGCCCGATTGATTCCAGGACATCATCAGGACAATGGTCACAATTTATAAGGAGTGCTGTAAAGGGGAAGGGGAGAAGTGAGGTCAGAGGCGTCAAAAAAGGCCCAAAGATGAAAGGGACAGAATCAGGCTGTGAACAATTACCTGAGCGTGGTATAAAGTAGATCAAGAAGTCCAATTAAACACGAAGTCAAGGGTTTTTTTAAGGAGAGAGGAAGCGCGGTGTCTAATCAGCGCGTGGTAATGTGTCCTGGAGATTTAAGAAAAAAAATCGCTCAGACGGTGGCGCACACGTGCGCCACCACTAGCGGGCTTGTTTTGCCTGGTATTCACATGACGTCGAGTAATAATACTTCTAAATCGAACTGCACTTTTTTTTCCACAAGTTCCATAAGCTTTCTCTGGAATTAAGTATAAGACAATTGCAGCACAACTAGACCACTCATGCAAGCTCACAAAACTTTATCTTTTCTAACACGACACCTAAATGACGGAGACATATTTCTGATTAGATGGGGCAAGGGGTGACAGTCACGAAGTGTCTCAAATAAACAAGCACAGCGGCACTCCATGACTGCATGCTGTAGGTAAATGTGCAGCACCCCCGTAGGCTTTCAAAGGCTTACTGTCCTTCCGTTGCGAGTGCCCGACCTTCACATGCTTCCAAAGGTGGCGCAGGAAAGCGAAGGAGTCTAGCTTTGTCTCGGTGGGCGGGCTAGCCTAGGACCTGCTTTCGAGCGGTTTGGTAATGGATCTTATTTCCATCACAAGGTCTCTCACTGTGTTGCAGTGACTTCTCCACTAGATCGAACTGCACTTTTTTTTCCACACATTCCATAAGATTTCTCTGGAATTAAGTATAAGACAATTGCAGCACAACTAGAACACTCATGCAAGCACACAAAAATGTATCTTTTCTAACACGACACGTAATGATGGAGACATATTTCTGATGAGGTGGGGGGAGGGGTGACAGTCACGAAGCGTCTCAAATAAACAAGCACAGCAGCACTCGTAGCTAAACCGGACATTTGCAAATGTGCAGCACCCCCGTAGGCTTTCAAAGGCTTACTGTCCTTCCGTTGCGAGTGCCCGACCTTCACATGCTTCCAAAGGTGGCACAAGAAAGCGAAGGAGCCTAGCTTTTTCTCGGATGGCGGGCTAGCCTAGGACCTGCTTTCGAGCAGTTTGGTAATGGATCTTATTTCCATCACAAGGTCTATCACTGTGTTGCAGTGACTTCTCCTCCAGATTTAGCAAATCCACCTGGAATCTATTAGCACCTACCTCTTAATTGGGCCCAAAGCATGATGGACTGCAAGGGAACCAAGATTGTGCATCACACGCACCATTTTCTTTACTATGCAGTTACACACCAGGAACTCTCCAAAACACTTTCCATCGCGCTCTTAGCCATTCACTCCCCTTTTGCCACAATTTTGCGCCTCACACTTTTCTCTTCACCGTCTGACCTTTAACCAAACTATTGTTCCTTCACCGCCTTTACATTCACCCTTTCATCCTTCCATTTTCTGTTGTTCCTTCTTCCGTCCCTCCATCCTCTTTGCTTCTGTAGACCTTCTTTACTCACTCCCAGTGCTTAATTTGTAAAATATTAACTGCAGGTGCTCTAATTTTTTGGGGAGGACACACCCACTTCCCCGGCCTTGCCCACTTCATTCTGTGGCCCCACCCACATCCTCAAGCCTCAACACATCAGAGCCACTTCCTCACTCCTTAAGTTCCACAAGAAGCTGAAGACACATAAGCAACTCATGCCTCTCATCTACATACCTGCCCAAGTGCCTGGATACCCTCTTGGGTCATTAGTGCGCTATACAAATCAATATAACATAGCATAATATAAAATATCGAAAGCCTGTGACAATAACCTAAAAGTGAACTCAAATTAGAGAATGTGTGTAAATCTCAAAATGCATCTTTAGGAAAGGTCATTTGAGGACTTGATGCTGTTTTACAAACTAAAGAGAAAGGAAGGGATAAAAGAAGGAATATATTACAGAAAGCAGCAACAAATGCAGGCAGGAAAAGGGAGTACTGCAATGAGGAAAAAAGTAAGTAATGGATGAAAGAAGAAGGAAATAAGAAAAGAATGTCAAAGGAAGAAATGAAGGGATAGAGGGAGAAAGGAAGTGAACCATGTGCAATGGATGAATCGAAAGAAGAAAAGAATAGAGGAAGAAAAGCTGATGGAAGGGTTGAGGATAAGAAAGGAAGACATCAAGGAAGTGATGAAGGAAGGAGCAGGAAAAAAGAAAGTAAGGAACGAATGGAGGAAGAAGAAAGAAATGCACAAAGGGAGGAAGGAAGGATGGGGAATGAATGAGGGTGTAAGGAAGCAAGAATGGAAAGAGGAAAGGCTGAATGGCTGGAGGTGCTGAGGAAGAGAGAAAGGAAAGGAAAAAGATGGGACAAAGGAAAGAAAGTAGGCCATGAGAATGGATACGAGTATGAAAAGTACTGGGTCAAGTTGGGACAGAGGGAACAATGACAATGTAATATTGAAAAGAAATTAAAAAACAAAAGATTAAAATACATTTCTGTGTTGTTATCACACCATGTGTGTTTGTAAAGCACATACTCACCAGAGCGGGACTTAACACCTAATTAAATATGTTATTCAAACTCAATGGCACTAATTTTATCAACCTCAGAAAGATGAAAGACTGAGTGCCACACTGTTAGACCTGCCAGCCCTTTGGCTGTCCCCTCCTCATTTTTCTTCCTTTACCCACTCATTTTTCTGTCCACTAGTTTTTTTTGGTGTTGACTTAGAGGCTCTGGGTGCCCCATTATCACTAATTGATGGTGTGGCGCAAGGTGCTTCCCTAAAATGGAGGGAGAGTGAGAGCTCCTCTTCAAAATGGTGGCCTAAACTATCACCTCAGAGACTGGGCCATAGGCGGACATGAGGAGTTCCAGAACCTTCTGGGCCACTCTGGACAGTCAGGGCCCAGGCTATATATAGAGGTGAGGTGCGTCGGTCATTTTGTGTGAAGTGAGGTAGTCAGGAGTAAGGCACCTGAGTGGGGAGGTAGGTGCGCTGGAGGGGGAAACTGACTGTTCTTAGGGCCTGCTTTCTTCCCCCCTCGGTTGACACTGCCCCCTACCTCGTGACCTAGCCCTGCCGTCAGCCTCTGACCCTGGGATCACGTTAACCTTTCTGTGCTCCCCGCCTAGCCAGGACCCCTGAAGAGAACCGGGGAAAGGAGTTAACACCTACGACCTTATCTTCTACTTCCCTGACTGGGCCTGGGCCCCCCCTATCTTGATCTGCCTCTGGCATGTGGACTGCCACCTCCCAACCCACCTGCCCTGAGCCAGGGCATCGCTGTGAGGAAGAAGGGAGCGCTAGGCGCTGAGAACATCGCCACCCCTTAATTTGTGTGAGGAAGAAGGGAGCGCTAGGCGCTGAGAACATCGCCACCCCTTAATTTGTGTGAGGAAAAAGGGAGAGCTAGGCACCGAGAACATCGCCACCCCTTAATTTGTGCCACCCCCGACGGGGCTGCACCAGAGGGTAACTTACCGCCATGGCCCTGGGCCGTGTCGCCTGTTCCTGCCATCCTTGGGCCCGCGGGGAGGTCCGGGGCCCCGCCGCTGCCGTCGCAGCCTCATCGACGCTGATCTCTGTGAGGAGAGGGCCGCCGGAGTTCAAAGAAGGCCGCGTAGGCCTGAAGCCGTGATCCACCGTCACATGACGGGGCGGACTGCGCGACGTCGCCCCCGCCGCTGCAGGATTCAATCTGTGAGCCGCGCCCCCGCAGACCGCACTGTCATTGGCGGCTGCGGGCGCGCCTCTGCCGGATCCCTCCCCGATGTGGAGCTGACAGGGGGATCTGCCGGAGTCCCCGCAACGCGGGACTCCCAGACGACATCTGTGGGCCCGGGCCCGACGCTTTAGAGACCGGCGCAAGGGCCTGAAAAAGGCCGAAGACACAGGTAATCTCCGGGGAGAAGGGCGGGAGGCCCACGAGGCCCGGAGCACGCCCCTCCCCCGGGGAGATCCAACGTGGGGCCCCCTTCGACCCCAGAGAGTGACTGAACTGGACCACGGTCCCCCTTCACGAGGTGCCCCACGGAGAGAAGGGTCCAGCAGGTGCCTCAAAGACTTGCCATGTGTTAAAGCGCTATTGATTCCTGGATCACTACGTTATGCTGGAGGGCCACATCTGACGTGTTTCATTGATTCCATAATTGAAGTGCGAATGTTCTGCCAGATGCAGCGCTATGTGCAGCACTAAGTCTAATAACTCTATTTGAGGTGCTATGAAATCGCTATGTGCAGCGCTAAGTTTAATAACTCTATTTAAGGTGCTATGAAATCGCTATGTGCAGCGCTAAGTTTAATAACTCTATTTAAGGTGCTATGAAATCGCTATGTGCAGCGCTAAGTTTAATAACTTAAGGTGCTATGAAATCGCTATGTGCAGCGCTATGTTTAATAACTCTATTTAAGGTGCTATGAAATCGCTATGAGCAGCGCTGGTGCGCTTAATTCCATACCAGGTCTAAGATATTTATGCAATGCCAATCTAGTCATGATGAAATGTTTTCACCCTAACGTGATGTAGATAAAAACTGATTGGTTTCATTTGAAGGAAAAGAAAAACATGATAGAAGGAAAGATAAAGCTTTTCTAATTTTTCTAAATTCTCTGGTGTAGTGTCGTTTTTAGTGGTGGTACGCTGGAGTGCTGAGGTGAGTGGGATGCAAGCACGACATGTTACTCTGGAATGAGGCCTTTGCACTTGAGCCAAGCTACCCTAGGACTTTAGGTCCAACAAGTTGGTGTTCAGCGGTGGGATTCTGAGCTTGTGCTTGCGTCCACTCATCAGCAATTCAGTGTGCGCCACGCACCCAACACCTGATTTTTGTTTTTATTGGAGTTTTCTCCAGGTTGTCTCCCTGATTGGATTCTTTTGGATTTTCCGAAATTATCCCTGTCTTGTGGTGTGGCTTTCTTTTGAAAGAAGGTTCCTCTTACCTTGAGAGTTCTTTTCCGCATTGTTAGGGCCCCACCTGGCAGGATGGAGTTTGAGCTGGGTAGTCTAGAAGAGTACACTATAACTCAGCTAAAGGAATTCTGCCAGGAGAGGGGGGTATTTTTCAAGCGGGGAGCAAAAAGAGAGGAGCTCCAGACTAGCTTGAGAGCCTGGGTGATGGCCCACCCTAGCGGGGGACGGGAGGAGGAGGGACCGGGACCGGACACCACGGAAGGGGCAGAGTCACTTCTTCCCACTGAGAGCAGCAATAGGGTTGCAGGACCCAGGGCGCCTTCAAGCGCCGGTAGTAGCGCTTCAGGGGGAAGCCTTTCTTCGGCTTTAGCCGACAGGAGGGAGGAGAGGCAGTTCAGGATGGAATTAGCCCGCTTGGAGAAGGAGAGGGAAGAGCGGAGGTTCCTTCATGAGCTCCATTTAAAAGAATTGGATCTCAAGGCCCTTCAGTTAGGGACCCCCAGTAGTCCTGTTGGTGGCAGCGTACAGAAAGAAGTTCCCAGGGAGCCTAGACCCCACTTACCAAAGGACGTAGTTGCCAGCTATGGTGTTGGGGACGACATCGCCAAGTGGTTGGCTGCCTATGAGGTCTCCTTACGAGCCCATGGGATCCCGGAAGCTCAGTGGGGGGGTGGTCTGTACAGGTACATGCCTCCGGTGGGGAGGGATGCCCTTTTAGCCCTAGAACAACGGGAGCAGACCAATTACCCCATCATGAGGGTCGCCTTGATTAGGAAATTTGGGCTGACACCTGAGAAGTACAGGCAGAGATTCCGGGGTAGCCAAAAGCTGGCCGCCCAGAATTGGGTGGCCTTCCTGGACTACGCCAAAAAGGCTTTGGAGGGCTGGGTGCAGGGCAGTGAGGTGAAAGACTACGAGGGGTTGTATAACCTGTTTTTGAGGGAGCACCTCCTCGAGAAAAGTTTTCCGGAGCTGCGTCAACACCTGGTGGACAGCAAGCTGACTAATCCTAGGAAGCTTGCAGAGGAGGCGAACATCTGGGCTAGTACCCGGGTGTCTTCAAAAGGAACAGGGGGGATTCCCAAAGGACTGGACAGGGCGCTCCCCAGAAGAAAGAGGGGGGAGACAAAAAGGAGGAGTTCCCTAAAGGCCCCCAAAAGAGTTCGCAGGGAAAGGGATCAGGTTTCCCTCCTAAGGTTGGCCCCCACAAACCCCCTTATCCTGACCGTGGTCAGCAGCCTAAGGTTGTCCGTTGCTATGAGTGTGGCGAGATTGGGCACTACAAGGGGGATACCAAGTGTCCCAAGAGACCACACCCTCCCACTGGAGGAAAGACCCCTGGGGTGGCGAGTGTAGTGCTCGGAGAGGAGTTGCCCCTAGATAAGGGAGGTGAGTGGGCAGGGCTAACATTAGTGTCCCTGGGAGACTGCGAGATGGTTCCTAAGACCCATGTGCCCTTGAATACTAGCAAGTACAGGCAATGGGTCACCATCAATGCCCTGAGGGTGGAGGCTCTGAGGGACACAGGAGCCAGCATGACTATGGTAAGGAGTCAGCTGGTGTCCCCAGAGCAGGTGGTTCCCAACGTAGTCCACCCGGTTGTGATGGCTGACAACCGAGAGGGTCACTATCAGGTGGCCCAGATTCCCTTTGAGTGGGGAGGGGTTGCGGGTCCTCTTCGATTTGCGGTAAGCCCTGCCATGCCGGTCGACTGTCTGTTGGGAAATGACCTTGAACATACGGCCTGGAAGGCGGTTGAGTTAAAGGCTAATATGGAGATGTTGGGGTAGCCTGAGTGGACTTGTGCCAACACGCGGTCCGTTACTGCCCGGAAGGGGAGTTCACAGAGGTTGGAGCCTGGCACAAAGGCCCAACCAGCTGCCAAAAAGGGTAGACGGGGACAGGGGAAGCCTGCCCCGGCATCTGCACCTCGTAAGATGGATGGGGCAACTGAGGTGGTCCCGGAGTCCACAGAGGGGGATGTGACTTCCCTGGAGGGCTTACCTACCCCTGCAAAATGGCAGGTGGAGGGAGGACCTACCAGGGAGGAGTTTTGTCGGGCCCAGAAGGAGTGCCCCACCCTTGAGGGCTTACGGCGACAGGCCGAAGCCCAGGCAGCGGGTAACGATCCGGGGAACTTCCACATATATTGGGAAGATGGTCTCCTCTATAGCGAACCCAAGGCTCCGGTGCATGGATCATCCCGGGCCTTGGTGGTTCCCCAGCGTTACCAAGCCTTCCTTTGGAATTGGCTCACGAGATACCCTTGGCAGGACACTTGGGACAGGACAATACCTTTGCTCGGCTTGTTCCTCACTTCTACTGGCCTCAGATGAGGATTACGTCCGACACTTTTTGTAGGACATGTGTCACCTGCCAAGCTAGTGGGAAAACAGGGGTGAAGCTGAAGGCTCCCCTGGAACCACTGCCTGTCGTTGGCACCCCCTTTGAGAGGGTGGGCATCGACATTGTTGGGCCATTGGATCCACCAACGTCTGCCGGTCACAGGTTTATCCTGGTTCTGGTGGATCATGCCACCCGGTACCCAGAGGCTATTCCTCTGAGGACCATTACGGCACCTGCGGTGGCACGGGCCCGGATGGGGATTTTCACCCGGATGGGGTTCCCCAAGGAAGTTGTGTCTGACAGAGGTACCAACTTCATGTCAGCATACATGCGGGCTATGTGGAAGGAGTGTGGAGTTACCTACCGGTTCTCCACCCCTTATCACCCTCAGACCAATGGTCTGGTGGAGAGGTTTAATAAAACCTTGAAGGGCATGATCAGGAGTCTGCCCGAGAGCCTGCGGAGGAAATGGGACGTCCTCCTGCCTTGTTTGCTGTTCTCCTACAGGGAGGTACCGCAGAAGGGAGTGGGCTTCAGCCCCTTCGAGCTGTTGTACGGGCACCCTGTACGAGGACCCCTCAGCCTGGTGAAGGATGGATGGGAAAAGACTCCCAGAAAACTTCCCCCGGATGTGGTGAGCTACATGCCTGCCTTTCGTAGCCAAATGGCTAGGTTGTGGAAGCAAGCTTCCGAAAACCTAGAAACCAGCCAGACGGTCATGAAGGAGTGGGATGGCCAAAATGCTCACCCGGTGGAGCTGGAGCCTGGCCAGAAGGTGTGGGTCATGGAGCCTGGAGAGCTTAGCGCCCTCCAGGATCGCTGGTCAGGCCCCTTTGAGGTGATTGAGAAGAAGGGCAAGGTCACCTATGTGGTGGATCTTAAGACCCCCAGGCAGCCCCATCGGGTGCTCCCTGTCAACCGCCTCAAGCCCCACCAAGAGAGATCAGAGGTCACTTTGATGATGGTGACTGATGGGTCAGAGGAAGAGGAAAGTGAACCTCTCCCTGATCTTTTTGCGTCCCAAGAGAAGGATGGGTCGGTAGAGGGAGTGATCCTCTCACCATCTCTAACTCCTGAACAGCGGAGAGACTGCCGCCAGGTTCTGGAGCAGTGCGCTTCACTGTTCTCACTTATCCCGGGAAGGACTCATCTGTGTACCCATGATGTGGACACAGGGGACAGCCCACCTGTGAAGTCCAAGTCCTACCGCTTGTCGGATAAGGTGAAGGCTAGCATCCATGGTGAAGTCACTAAGATGCTGGAGCTGGGAGTAATTGAACCTTCAAGCAGTCCCTGGTCCAGTCCGGTGGTACTGGTACCCAAAGCTGCCCCGCCGGGCACTACCCCTGAACTCAGATTCTGTGTGGATTACAGGGGACTGAACTCTGTGACGAAGACCGATGCTCTTCCTAACCCGAGGGCGGATGAGCTCATTGACCGGTTGGGAGCTGCCCAATATCTGAGTACCTTTGACCTTACATCCGGGCACTGGCAGATCTCCCTGACAGATGGAGCATAGGAAAGGTCAGCCTTCTACCACCCCTGAGGGTCACTACCAGTTCTGCGTGACGCCCTTTGGGCTCAAGAACGCCCCCGCCACTTTTCAGCGGCTGGTGAACCAGGTCCTCTCCGGGATGGAGGCTTTCTCGGTTGCTTACCTGGATGACATCGCCGTCTTCAGCAGCAGCTGGGAGGACCATTTGGGTCACCTTCAGGCTGTCCTTCAGGCCCTGCAGCAGGCAGGCCTGACGATCAAGGCCAGCAAGTGCCAGATCGGGCAGGGGTCTGTAGTGTACCTCGGTCACTTGGTGGGTCGGGGCAGGGTGCAACCCCTCCAGGCCAAGATTGAAACCATCATGGACTGGGAACCCCCCCCAAGACTCAGACGGAGGTCCGAGCCTTTCTGGGCCTCACCGGTTACTACCGACGCTTCGTCAAGGGGTATAGTACTATCGAGGCTCCCTTGACTGAGCTTACATTAAAGAAGCACCCTCGACGGGTAATCTGGACCGAGGTGTGTCAACGAGCCTTTGACACCTTGAAACAAGCAATGTGTGCGGCGCCTGTCCTCAGGGCCCCTGACTTCTCCAAGGAGTTCATCGTCCAAACGGATGCGTCGGCGCATGGCATTGGGGCAGTGCTGTCGCAGCTCAATGAAGAGGGTCTGGACCAACCTGTGGTTTTCCTATCCAGGAGACTACTCCCCCGGGAGCAGAGGTGGAGTGCGATCGAACGGGAGGCTTTTGCGGTGGTGTGGGCTCTGAAGAAGTTGCGGCCATACCTGTTTGGCTCGCACTTCCTGGTTCAGACCGACCAACGGCCCCTCAGGTGGCTGATGCAAATGAGGGGCGAGAATCCTAAGTTGTTGAGGTGGTCCATCTCCCTACAGGGAATGGACTTTAGGGTGGAACATCGCCCAGGAGTGGACCACGCCAATGCTGACGGTCTCTCCAGGTATTTACGCCTTAGTGAAGAGAACTCCCAAGGGATTGGGTAGCTCTCCCCACTTTCAGCTGGGGGGGACGCGTGTTAGACCTGCCAGCCCTTTGGATGTCCCCTCCTCATTTTTCTTCCTTTACCCTCTAATTTTTCTGTCCACTAGTTTTTTTGGGTGTTGACTTAGAGGCTCTGGGTGCTCCATTATCACTAATTGATGGTGTGGCGCAAGGTGCTTCCCTAAAATGGAGGGAGAGTGAGAGCTCCTCTACAAAATGGTGGCCTAAACTATCACCTCAGAGACTGGGCCATAGGCTGACATGAGGAGTTCCAGAACCTTCTGGGCTACTCTGGACAGTCAGGGCCCAGGCTATATATAGAGGTGAGGTGCGTCGGCCATTTTGTGTGAAGTGAGGTAGTCAGGAGTAAGGCACCTGAGTGGGAAGGTAGGTGCGCTGGAGGGGGAAACTGACTGTTCTTAGGGCCTGCTTTCTTCCCCCCTCGGTTGACACTGCCCCCTACCTCGTGACCTAGCCCTGCCGTCAGCCTCTGACCCTGGGATCACGTTAACCTTTCTGTGCTCCCCGCTTAGCCAGGACCCCTGAAGAGAACCGGGGAAAGGAGTTAACACCTACGACCTTATCTTCTACTTCCCTGACTGGGCCTGGGCCCCCCCTTATCTTGATCTGCCTCTGGCGTGTGGACTGCCACCTCCCAACCCACCTGCCCTGAGCCAGGGCATCGCTGTGAGGAAGAAGGGAGCGCTAGGCGCTGAGAACATCGCCACCCCTTAATTTGTGTGAGGAAGAAGGGAGCGCTAGGCGCTGAGAACATCGCCACCCCTTAATTTGTGTGAGGAAGAAGGGAGCGCTAGGAACATCGCCACCCCTTAATTTGTGCCACCCCCGTCAGGGCTGCCCCAGAGGGTAACTTACCGCTGTGGCCCTGGGCCGTGTCGCCTGTTCCTGCCATCCTTGGGCCCGCGGGGAGGTCCAGGGCCCCGCCGCTGCCGTCGCAGCCTCATCGACTCGGCTCTCTGTGAGGAGAGGGCCGCCGGAGTTCAAAGAAGGCCGCGCAGGCCTGAAGCCGTGATCCACCGTCACGTGACGGGGGCAGACTGCGCGACGCCGCTGCAGGATTCAATCTGTGAGTCGCGCCCCCGCAGGCCGCATTGCCATTGGCGGCTGCGGGCGCGCCTCTGCCGGATCCCTCCCCGATGCGGAGCTGACGGGGAGATCTGCCGGAGTCCCTGCAACACGGGACTCCCAGACAACATCTGTGGGCCCGGGCCCGAAGCCTTAGAGACCGGCGCAAGGACCTGAAAAAGGCCGAAAACATAGGTAATCTCCGGGAAGGAGGGCGGGAGGCCCACAAGGCCCGGAGCACGCCCCTCCCCCGGGGAGATCCAACGTGAGGCCCCCTTCGAACCCAGAGCGTGACTGAACT
The DNA here is from genome assembly GCF_964204655.1 of Triturus cristatus. Lineage (NCBI taxonomy): Eukaryota > Metazoa > Chordata > Amphibia > Caudata > Salamandridae > Triturus > Triturus cristatus. Next base: position 556,729,211 of record NC_140579.1, on the reverse strand, counting down.
GGACCAGGGTCCCCCTTCACGAGGTGCCCCACGGGGAGAAGGGTCCAGCAGGTGCCTCAAAGACTTGCCATGTGTTAAAGCGCTATTGATTCCTGGATCACTACGTTATGCTGGAGGGCCACATCTGACGTGTTATTGATTCCATAATTGAAGTGCGAATGTTCTGCCAGATGCAGCGCTATGTGCAGCACTAAGTCTAATAACTCTATTTGAGGTGCTATGAAATCGCTAAGTGCAGCACTAAGTCTAATAACTCTATTTGAGGTGCTATGAAATCGCTATGTGCAGCACTAAGTCTAATAACTCTATTTGAGGTGCTATGAAATCGCTATGTGCAGCGCTAAGTTTAATAACTCTATTTAAGGTGCTATGAAATCGCTATGTGCAGCGCTAAGTTTAATAACTCTATTTAAGGTGCTATGAAATCACTATGTGCAGCGCTAAGTTTAACAACTCTATTTAAGGTGCTATGAAATCGCTATGTGCAGCGCTATGTTTAATAACTCTATTTAAGGTGCTATGAAATCGCTATGTGCAGCGCTAAGTTTAATAACTCTATTTAAGATGCTATGAAATCGCTATGTGGAGCGCTATGTTTAATAACTCTATTTAAGGTGCTATGAAATCGCTATGAGCAGCGCTGGTGCGCTTAATTTCATACCAGGTCTAAGATATTTATGCAATGCCAATCTAGTCACGATGAAATGTTTTGACCCTAACGTGATGTAGATAAAAACTGATTGGTTTCATTTGAAGGAAAAGAAAAACATGATAGAAGTAAGTATAAAGCTTTTCTAATTTTTCTAAATTCTCTGGTGTAGTGTCGTTTTTAGTGGTGGCACGCTGGAGTGCTGAGGTGAGTGGGATGCAAGCACGACATGTTACTCTGGAATGAGGCCTTTCCACTTGAGCCAAGCTACCCTAGGACTTTAGGTCCAACACACACCATTATTTAAATTTTTGACGAAGATCAAACACAGATTCCTGGAGTGGATATATTAGCACACTGATGAACGAGACCCAGCAAACCATTTCTTGAAATAAAAGGTAAAGAAGTTGAACAGGAAGTATCTCGATTACTCCTATAACTAAATCTGTGGAACACGGCTGAAAGCTTTGGGCAAGTGCATGGCGGATTGAGCATTGTATGAAATCTGGAGGAGGCCACCTATAATGTCCTCTGAAAGACACACACACAGATACTTCTCACAGAATAGACGAGGAGTTAAACAGCAGACTGTATTGACACCTCTTTTCCTTGAGAAATACAGATGAAATATATAAAGACTGCCAACAGTGTATTGACAACCCTGCTATGGCAGCTAACACGTGGAGAACTTATCAGTTGCATTACAATGCTGCAATGGTCACTAGTGCAAGTATGACAAATGGGCCTCTATCTGTTGCCCCTTCACCCCGGGTCCAAGTGCCACTGCAGCCTGGAGTGTATTTCTGCCACTGGCACTCTCTCAGAGTCAGTAATGATCAGGAGCATATTAAAATTATATAAGATTCATGAGCTCAATGCATACACGACCGATGCTTACCTTTTAAATGTGTGCTTGTTGCAGTGATTGTGGCATTCCAAACCTCTCAAGTGAATGTGACATGCACACCTTTAAAAGGGAAGAGGCAACCTTGAGCAAACTTTAAAGGGTTGTTTTACATATTTACTGCATGCTCCTCTGCAGCCTACTTTGTATTTTACATGCTGTAGAAAATAACCATTTATCAGAGTAATCTATACATGAGACAGCCAAGATAAGGATCATAGAAATTGTGTAAACATATTCATCATTTTCAAAGCAAAATGCACACCTCTTCAATGTAATCGATTTTAGGAAAAAGCACAAAATGAAATATTCTGAAGGCAGCCGACCGTCTTATGTTGGCAGACTCTCACTGACTTTCGTGATGCTGCTTGAGGAGGATGCGGTCGGCGCAGACGGTGGCAGGATGTATTTAATTATTAAAATGTCCTGCCCGCGGCCCGGCCCCCAGGAATTGCTCCTGCCTCCCGGTGCTGGCTGAGTAAAAATACAGTAAGACCAACACCTGTGTTGGACCTCATGCCCTGGAGGACACACAAGTGCACGTTAGTGACCTTGCATTTCTGGTGCTTTACAGCTGTTTCACGATCTTCTAAGAGTTTCTTGGTGTAATTGTGAAATTAATCTATTTCCCTCGTCTTCATTGCTTAATTTTGCCCGTGACAAAGTGTCACTCATAGTCATTGAAATGATGTTACTCATATTTACACAGAAATTATTAAAATGTCACACATGGCACTCTGAAACCTTGGCAGCTATGGGCAACGTGAACGCCTGTACAAGGCAGGGCTCGCAAAGGAACACGAGCATTGTGTGCAGGTCAGGACGACTGATCGGTGATCGTGTGTATGCAGTGTTGGGGGCCCCAGCCGGGGGTGTTACCGACGGGGAATTACAAGGCGGGCGGCCCGCGGATTCCATCAGAAATGAGAAATAACTGGCAGACTCACAAACAGTGAGCTCTACTTCAGCCAGCCAGTTATTTTCTCATTTCCATTTCCCCCAAATTTCAATGAAGACTGAAAATGGCTGGGCCTGGGCAACCACAGTCTGTTGTAGTAGTAGCACTGCTGCAGGTAAAGTTAGTACCGGCGCCCCCCGTACCCGACGTCGTCGTTACCTGTGGGTGTAGGCCGGTCGGCAGGGACTCGGGACACGACGACTACACAGTGGCTTCGCCGGCAGGCCTGCACTGCCTTCAATACCTGATTAGGCAGTAGTAGTACTAGCACTACTGGCCAGGCCGCCGCCCGCCAGGCTGATCGATGCTGCCAGCTGCCCTCAACACACCACAGACCGACTTGGCGTTGGCGATGACTCTCGTCGTGGGGTTGGCAGGTCAGGTGGTGTCGTGCTGCTGCGTGCGCTGCGGTGGTTATGCTGGGGCGTGGCACTGGCAATGTGGAAAACAAAATCTGCGCAGTGCGCACGTTGCCGCAGCCGCACAGCCCCTGCCCCATCCTGACCAAATCCAGCCCAAATCTCGGTCCGCCCACCCACCCACCGAAAGGCAAGTTAGTGGCACTCAGGGCAGGCACTGGCAACACTGATGGACGTCGGAACCACTAAGGCAGGGTCGCGGGCTGCCCTCAACACATTTAAAATTTATTTAGATCAGGAGTGGACAGGAGGTAAATGGTAATGCAGGAATTTCTTCCTCTGGGGGGCTCAGCTCAGGTCGGGAGAAGATCAAAACACGCCAGCTGCACAAACTTTAGGTAAATAAAATAGAAATGTGATGTGCGAGCATCAGTCAGTGCCAGCCAGAGTGTAGACCCGGCCCTGTCAATTAAGTACCGGTGCTAAGCACCGGAAAGCATCGGCACAAATTAAGCACTGGCCAAGGCACTCTTGCCTCTTGTTGAGAGCAGCGGCGTACAGACGCATGCACATTACGGCGTCTCTCTCTGAGAGGCCTCGGTGCTCCATACAGGACTCTTTCACTCACTTACCCGGCATCCTTCAGGGCAGCACCAGGGGTGATTGATTCTTGAGGGCTGGTGTCTGCTCCCAGAGCGCGCCCTTCGGTGGCTGCCTATGAAATGACTGCCTGCCTCCGCTGGCTGGGCGAATCATCGATGAAAAAGCTAATTTCCAATAAGCAGCTTGAAGGCGAAGCCATGCTCTGGGAGATAGTGTGTGGGCGAGGAGGGTGGGGTGCTGCGGTGCGCTCTCTGTGGGCAGAAGAGAGGCCAGGTTTCTGCCCTAATCCCTGCCCTGGGGAGATATCCCGGGATTGAGAATGAGAAAGGGTTTGTGCAGGGATTAGAGGAACTTCAGAATGAGTCAATACAAGGTGAGAGGAGAAGGAGATGCATGCACAGAAAGAGGGAGGAAAGGTAAACTGAGAGAGCAAATATTAATAGAGGCAGAAAAGGGGAGGACATAAAAATAAAGGAGAGGCAAGAGGTATATAGATGGCGAGATCTGACTATGCAAAGGAGGTGGGGTTATGTGAAGAGAGTGTAGAGTGCAAGGTTAAAGAAAAGGAGAAAGGAAACGTGAAATAAGTGGAGTGAACGGGCAAATAAAACAGGAACGGAGAGAATGTGAAGAGGGAAGAGTTACCGAAAATGGAAGTAGTAAAGATAACAGGGAAGAAATTAGAGAAGAGATAAGGAAATCAGTGAAGAGGGTAGCGATAAAGTAAAGGAGAGACAGGGGAGTTAAGAAGAGTTGGAGAAGGATAAGATAAAGAGAGGGTGTGTGTGAAGAGAGAAGAAAGCGGGGACAATGAAAATGAGAGGTAAAATATACAAAGTGAGTGCAGAGGGAAGACAAAAAGAAAGAAGAGAGAGGGGACATACAAAGATAATGGGTAAGATGTAAAGAGAGCAGAGAAATGGGAAAATAAACATAAGAGAGGCATGAAATGTGTACATAGAGAGAGTGAGAGTAGAGCGAGAAACCTGTGGGTAAGTGAAAGTATACATAACAGGGAAAAGAAGAAGGATCAATAAAAACAGGAAGAATGAAGAGATAGAATGCAGGGAGGACGCCCATACTCTTGGGGTGAGATGGAAGACTGGATCCTGGGCTCAAAGGGAGAGGACAATAAAGGGAGAGAAGGGGATAGTATAGTGCTAGGGTGAGCACACGGGGTAGAGTGTGCGAGAGCAGGTTGTGGAGGGATAAAAGTCAAAGCTTAGTCAGCGGGTTTGAAGGAAATTGGATGAGAGGGCAGAGGAGGACATTTTCAGAGGTTAGAAATATGATGGGAGAAAGCATAGGTGGGTAAAGCTCTGTGCAAAGAGGAATACAAGACCTTTTAAGTCCTCACAGTTCAGGCAGACAACAGAGATCAGGGTTCCTTCAGGTGGTCAAAGTGATTTGTGCAGGATCACTCGATCGGTCTAGTGATGGAGCCAAGATCTCCAGAGTCTACAATTTAGTCACTGTGAAAAGTGCATTGCCCAGATGAGGGGATAGTTAGGAATAAGTGACAAGATGAGAGATAGCTATAATGAAATAGAAAGAAACGGCCAGTGCTAGATGTGAGACAGGGGAAAGGCGACAAAGAGTGGGGTTACCAATTAGGAAACTGAGAGGGGGTGTCTGTGGATGTGGCACAGCGAGTCAGAGGAGAATGAAACAGGTGTCAGAGCGGGCGAGCGTTATTGGGATGGGAGGTTCTCGAAGCCCACAATGTAGATACAGCATGTCTTGAAGAAACATTGCATGTAGCGCATGCGCTGCCTAGGCGAGACCTAAAAAGTCGGATTCTGCAGCCTCTGCTTTACTTGTGGGTGTTCTGTGCTCCTAAAACACTCATCATTTAGCTACAGGATTGAACATTTGGTTTAACCCGTCTGCGTTTCAGAACAAGAAGAGTAGAATTTTTGCCAATGACCTCCAACATATTATGTATTTTGGGCCCTGAAATACAGCAGGTCGAGAAATAAACGTTATGCCTCAAATCAAATAGAGATCCTGATGGGCAGTTTGAGAAACATTCTTTTAATATGTATAGTTTTTGGGCCCAGCCAATAAAATCATTTCAATACTGAGCTTGGTACAGAGTATCACATGTTGTAGAAAAGCAAGCTAGCCTAGGAGGTCTGATCATATCTCACTAAGTGGGAATTGTGAGGGCCTGGCTGATGGTCAGTAAATGGAATTTTCTGCACCGCTTGTTTAAGCTGCGCCAGAACATTTTTGTTTGTTATGGTGATTTATTTGCAGGTGCACGGGCATGTTTTTATTATTCCTGTAAGTGGCAGCGTTTTAACCTGATTATCTGTGCAAAATTCTGAATCTTTTGAAGCTTGGGGAGGGACTTTTCTGAAAGAGCAAAGTTGAGTATGTTCTTGTAGTCGACTTTTAAGGGATAAAATTCCATATTTCATGTGTGCTTTTTGGCGAGGGGTTAACGTAGTCTTACAAGTGTGGTGTTTTAAATCACTCATAGCACTGCAACAACAACATGCACCCAGCTGACAAACCAAAGTAGAAAGAGTCCAGAGAAAACAATCTCAACAAATCAGCTGCACTCGTTGGCACGTCACTCAAACTGAATGAGGGCATTCGTGGAAGTGACACCAGCAGGAAGAGGTGAAAGCCCAGGGCTGGATGTCCCAGAGCGCTGCATTATCTGCTCACGCTCCATTTTACCTACAACCATGTGACCTCGTGCAGACGCTTGAAGTAAAATAAAGTACGTTTTAAAATAAAATCAGGTTATATGTGAGACATATACCTCTACAGCACTCACAATCACTCTGATATATCTTTTTTCAGTTTTCATTTATTGTAAGTACGAACATGCAGGTGATGTTATATCACTGTATAATAAATACAGTGATAAAAGAAAAGTAAATGCTTTAAAACATAAATGACCTATTGTGAGAAAGTGGCTCTGTATATACTGTTCCTTAATAGGTACAGGGTGTACAGAGTCCACAGACCCCAAGGGTTTAACAGAGGTTAAAGTTAGATTATAACCTTACTCTCCAAAGTGGTAGCCTGGTCGAGCAGTAAGGCAGTATCAGAGGACATGTAAAGCATTTGTTGTACACACTCAGTCAGCAAATAGTTCCACACACTCAATAACTGAACTCTAGGCCAATGGTTTGTATATAAAAAATATATGCTTGTTTTATTTTAGAACCAACACTTGGAATTAAAATATACTTTCTCGACAGGAGATGTTTTATAAAAATACTTTTGTATATGTAATTGACTTTTTAGTAAACAGTTACAAATAGTTGCAGTAGGCAACTCTATTTCTACACACAATACATTGAGCTCAATGATAAATTCAGATTATATGCAACAGATTACTTTGTAGATTACTTTTGTAATTCCAGGCTTGGATCCTAGATCCAGTCCTGGGTCAGTTCTCAGAATCAGCTGTTAAAAGTCGACTTTGGTAGTGTAATGATTTTTAACTAATATTTAGCTATTTCAAAAGTGAGCACTTAGAAAATATTTCAGAGCAAACAATCAATGATTCCCTATGGAAGGAAATGTAGGTTACAGGTACAGTAGGTTATCGTTACTTTTGTAATCCAGTACTGGGTGTCTATTCTCAGTACTGGGACATTTATCCAAAACAGGTAAGTAATTACGTTTTCAGATGTTATACGATTTTTGAGGAATATTTAGAAATTGCAGAAATCAACACTTATAGGAAATTTCACAGAAAAGCAGTCAATGGTTTCCTATGGAAGAAAAATGAGTTAATGGTAAGTATAGTTGTGGGTACTTTTCAGAGTCAGTGCTGGGCACCAAGATCCAGCACTGGGAGCTCACCTAAGAGCAGGTGAGTAAATTCGTTTTTGTCACTCGGCTGATTTTTGGTGATTATTTGAAGTTTTGAAAAGTCCACACTTAGAAGAATTTTCAAGCAAAAGCCAGTCAATGTTACCCTATGAGAAAAATGAAGTTAGCGGTTTAAGGGTAAGTACTCGACTGGCAGAGTTGAAGTTCTGGGCATAGACTCAGGGGTCCCCCAGTGTCAGGTAGGTACAGTTAGTTCACCCTCAGCGGTTTCAGGACGGCCGGGTGCAGAGAGAGTTAGGCCCAATGTTATCCTATGGGGGATAGGGGGGCCTTGGTTGGTGGCTGCTGTCTGGCAAGCCACGTGGCTGTGGGAGCTGGGCTCCTGGTCACTTACTCAGGGCAAGTGGGGAAGTAGGTTAGAGTAGAGTTTTCACTGCCAGGGCCACTCGGGCGGCTGGCTGCAGGGTGCTTTTGAGCCGTCGGGCGCTCAATTGATTTTTATGAGAAATCTCCGGTTTGGAAAAAGACTGCAGGCTCGGGGACGAGGACTCTTCGGGTGCCACCACCACTTCAAGGGGTAAGTTAGGTAGTTGAAGGATAGGTAGGTACCCCGGGATTGGGCACAGAGGGCCGTGGGGCGCCGGGTGCAGGGGTGCCTTTTGATGTCAGAAATCTTACCCTCTTGTTGATCGCGGTGAATGAATGAATGAATGAAATGAAATTCATAAACGCGCAACTAAGCCCGAAGGCATCAAGGCGCCTAACCAAAGAAAATCATAAAAGGCAAATCCAAAACTAAGGGTAGGCTTTAGCAAATAGCCACGTCTTGAGAGCCCTCCTAAAGGCTTGCTTTGAGGGAAGGGATTTGATCTCAGCCGGCAGAATATTCCACAGCTTTGGAGCCAAAGTTGAAAAAGCTCTGCCACCCCACTTGGCTCTACGAACAAGGGGGACTGATAACAAGGATTTATTGGCGGAGCGCAGAGTGCTGGAAGGTGTATAAGGGGCCAACAGGTCCCTTAGGCCTCCAGATCTGTTAGTAGCCAAAGCCCCATAGATCAAACATAGGGACTTAAAAGAAATCCTGGCCTCAATTGGAAGCCAGTGCAGTGTCTTTCTAGCAGCAGAAGCCCGCTTAGGTAGATCCAGTACAAACTTGGCGGCGGCATTCTGCACCATTTGAAATCGCATTAACAGACCCTTGTTGATGCCTAAATATAAGGCATTACAATAGTCAAGTCTTGAGCCTTTTAATGCAATTACAATTTGCTTTCTGGCTTGAAGGGACAGATAATGTTTGATCTTCCGCAAGATGTTTAGTAAGCCTCAACATGTGGAGATAGTCCTCTTTACTTGCTGACCCATCCCCAGGGTAGGGTCAATCATGACTCCTAAGTTCCTGGCCAAGGTAGTGGGTGTCGGACACACGCCCAACGATGTAGGGCACCATTCCGCCGACCAAATGTCCTCCTTTCCTCCGAACACCAGAATTTCTGTCTTTTCGCCATTAAGCTTCAATGAATTGCAAATCATCCATTGAGCAACTGCCTCCATACAGTGTCTAAAATTGGAGGCAGCAGAGATGACAGGTTGGGCGAGAGACATCAATATCTGCGTGTCGTCGGCATAGGAGACTACATCCATCCCATAAGATCTAATAAGCCTGGCAAGTGGGGTCACATAGATGTTGAAAAGGGTCGGACTTAATGCCGACCCCTGAGGGACCCCACAATGCACAGGAAGGGATGGAGATAGGAACTCCCCCAGCTTAACTCTCTGTTCCCTCTGGCCGAGAAAAGAGGCCAGCAAACTAAGTGCGGGCCCCTCCACCCCTATCTCCCTCAGCCTAGATGTTAATACTGAGGGAGACAGGGTATCAAACGCAGCCGTAAGATCTAGCAGGATAAGGAGAGTGGTCTGGCCCTTATCTACTCTAGTGCGGATGTTGTCAAGCACAATGGTAAGGGCCGACTCCGTGCTATGCTCTCTCCGAAATCCATGCTGCGAGTGATCCAGAAGGCCAGAAGTTTCCAGAAAGGCTGCAAGATGCTGGTTGAGATGGGTTTCCAGCATCTTTGCAGGGGCTGGGAGCAGCGAAATGGGGCGGAAGTTTTTGAGAACCCCTGGGTCTAATGTGGGCTTTTTTAACAAAGGTTTAACCACCGCTCTTTTCCATTGTGAGGGGAAAGTCCCATCCCTCATTGCCCTGTTCATGATATCTAATAACGGAGGCAGAAGAATCTCCTTACATTGTTTAAGGAGTTTCAAGGGGCAAGGGTCTAGAGGAGACCCCGACCTAGTCTTGATCAGGAGGACTTCAAGTTCCTGAAGGGAGAGGGGTGGAAAGCTGGACAAACACCCTGAAAGCACCTCCTCGGGTGATGTTAGCGATGAGACAGATAAGCATGTAGAGGTAGATAGTGCCGACCTCTGAAGCTCTAGTGCCGAATATATGTCCACAATTTTAGAATGAAAAAATTGTGCAACATCATTGCAGAGCTGCTGTGACCTGACAACGGGATCAGGCACCTTCAATGATGTAAGCGTGTCTACGATCTTGAACAGCTCTTTCGGCGAAGAGAGTGAGGAGGTAAGAGAAGTAAAGTACTCTTGCTTAGTTCTTATCACCTCCGTCTTATAGTTCCTTAGGAGGATTTTATGACTATCCCTCTCACGCAAATCCCAACTAGTCCTCCAGAGACGTTCCTGTCTCCGTACTCCCTGCCTAAGAAGTCTTAACGATTCCGAGAACCACGGGGCCGATGGACTTTTCCTCGTGGAGTAGCGCAATGAGGCTGGAGCCAGTTCGTCAATAGCTGTTTTGATGGCACTATCCATCCTTCCTACTGCAGAGCTTACGTCCTCCTCTGGGGAGATCGCCAAACTGGGCAATCTGGGGGCGAGCACGTCATTGGTTATGTTTTTGAGGTTGCGTCTCAATTCCATTTTACTTGGCTCGATCCCCTTACTACTAACAGTAGCGATCATTAATTCTATAGGGATCGCATAATGGTCCGACCAAGAGAGAGGGATGGGAGTCTCAATGGTCAGCCGAGTGTCATTAGAAAAGACCCCATCCAGCGTATGTCCCGCCTGATGGGTGGGTCCCTTGACTAGCTGTTTCATCCCACAGCCAGAGAAAATATCCAATAGGGATAGAGTTTCAATTGACTCCAAATTTTCCAAATGGAAATTCAGGTCCCCCAGAACAGTAAAGTGCTCACAGCCAAAATGTGGCTCTAAAATATTAAGCATGTGATAACCAAAATCTGTTCTGGTCCCCGGAGGTCTATAAATGAGAAAGCCAGTAAACGGAACTACATATGATCCGTTAATGGAGAACTGAAGGGCCTGAAAGGTGTCTTGAGGTTCAGATAGTGGGATAATATGGCAGGATAGGCAGTCTCAATGAAGGATACCCAGCCCTCCCCCCATACGTCCCACTCTGTCCTCCCTCACCAGTGTGTAGCCTTCTGGTACCGCCTCAACCAAATCAGGTCCCGAGGAGTCCTTGGCCCAAGTTTCCGTAATGAAGACCCAGGCAGGTTTTCTGGCCAGTACGAAATCCTTAAATGCGAGATTTTTCTTAATTAATGACCTCGCATTTACGAGAAACCCCTTATCACTCCTCAGGCTAGTTCCTGATTTAAAACTCGGACCTACAGGTGTAGCGACAGCAACAGGAGCCGACACCATAGAAGAGGACCGAAAACAGTGGCAGCCGGGGGAGGTCTGAAGCGCCTCCGGGGCGTTCCTATAGTGGCAAGGCAGCTTAGAAGGCTTAAGAGTGATCAAGTCCTGCCAAGAATAACTGATCCCTATGTACTCACCATCGGTATGTCCAGTCTCCCAGCCATCCAGCCCGTCCTTAGCGCGGACGGGCGCAGACGGGCTGGACTCTGGCGTGACTCCGGCGTTACTGCGGCACACACACCGCGCGCACACGCTGCGCGCCTGCATGTTAAGCCTATATAGGGCTCTAGCGAGTCAGCCTGACTGCTAGAGCGCTACCTGGACTGGCGTCCTGTCAGCGTCCCTACCTACCCCCAAGATGGCGCCAAATATTCCCAGAAAGCGCGAAACGCGCTAGGAAGGACCCGCTGAAGCCGCGGTGAAGGGCACAATTATGGTGCAAGTAAGTGACAGTGATTTTTAAAAACAGGGGAAGTGTTTAAAATAAATGTAACTAAGAAGACAAAAACGGGGTATTTTTAAAATATAACACAGCGCCTAAATGCCACAGCGCAGCGCACAGCAATGGAAAGCCTTAACAGCGGTTGGGGTGGCACTCTGTTCTGAGGCTGCAAGCTTCTTCAGGATAGTCGAGGGGGGTCCTTGGGTGCCGGACTCGGGGTCACAGTCGCCGTGGGGTCGTCCTCGTGGGTTTAGTTCACTCCGGCACCGGCCAGGCTTGGCGGGTGCAGAGTGGGCTGGGATCGCGGTTCCGGGCTGCTGCCAGAGGTGAAAGGTAGGTTTTGAGTAGAGCCTCTACTCATGGGAGTCCCAGGGAATCAGAGTTCAAAGGTAGCCAGGTCCTCCGGGGTTTCTGAGGTTGCTGGCCACAAGAGATGCCGCGCTGGAGCAGGAGCAGGTTCGAGGGTCGACAGGCCGGTAGGGCTGGGGCCAAAGCAGTTGGTGTCTTCCTCTTTTTAGCAGCTGCAGGGTAGGTCTTTGTTCTTCTTGCTCTTCTTGTAGTTTCGAATCTGGGGAAGGAAGGTTCAGGGTGCCCCTAAATACTAGATTTAGGGGCGTTACAGGTAGGTGAAGGTCAGGGACCAATGGGTCCTTGTCCTGGGGTGGGTACACCCCCTATCCTGCCCCTCTCCTGTGGGAGGGGGGTAGTAGCCTAATCCTGATAGGGTAGGGCCTCCCATCTTCAAGATGGCGAGAGCCCGGAGATGTGCTTCACCTCGCCTCCCCCACCTGAGGGATGGGGTGGGCAGGCTGGCACATCCCCTGTCCTTGTATGGGGTTTCCGGCCAAGCTTCCCGCCAGAGTGGGGGGTTGCAGTGGCCTGGGGAAACTCCTAGAAGCGGCAGGCCTTTGAAGCTTCCCTTTGCTCATCCTGGGGGAGGAGATTTATCACCTCACCCAGGATGTGCATTGTTGCAGGCCCGGGAGAGCAGGGGCTCTCCCACCCAGGGGTCCAGCAACGTGTCTGCTGTGTGGCAGCCTCAGAGCAGACGTGGATTGTAGGTTAGTTGTAAGGGGGCATCTCTAAGATGCCCTCTGGGGTGCTTGGTACATTAAATCTCACACTGGCATCAGTGTGGGTTTAATGTGCTGAGAAGTTTGATACCAAACTTCCCAGTCTTTAGTGTTGCCATTATGGTGCTGTGGAGCTCGTGTTTGACGAGCTCTCAGCACCATGTACTCTTAAATGGCAGCACTGCACTTACAGTGCCCGGGAATGGACCTGGGTACTGTAGGGGCACAGGGCTCTTGCTAATGTGCCCACACCATGGGCATAAGGCACCCAGCCAGAGGGGTGACTGACATATGGCTTGGCAGTGTGGGTGTAGGGCATGGCACACAGAGATGTGTGCCATGTCGACTCTTCATTTTGTCCTGCACCCAGACACTCAGCCTGCAAAGGCAGTGTGTGTGTGTAAGGGTACAGGGCCCCTAAGGGTGGCACAATGAGTGCTGCAGCCCTTAGGGGCCTTCCCTGGTCACAAGGCCCTGGGTACCTAGGGTACCATTTACTAGGGGCTGACATGTGGCCAGGGTTTGCCAATTTGGAGTTTGTGTGTTTTAAGGAAGGAACATAGGCCCTGGGCACCTGATTGGCAGGAGTCCAGGGTACACTCAGTCAAAGTACATTCAGCAATTTAGCAAAAAGTGGGGGCATACCATGCAAGAAAGATGGCACTTTCTCACACAACCCCCCTTCAAACGAAAGGTGATGAGACTAACCTTGTCCTATGGAGTCTTCATTGTCTAAGTGGAAGAACCTGGAAAGTCCATCTGCATTAGCATGGGCAGTCCCTTTGGGAAGCTGGCCTGTCTTATTAGTTTCAGGACCTAACTCCCAAGGCTCCTCTCCTTGTCTTTTATTGTCCTTGTCCCATCTTTCTATTTTGGGTTTTGAGGTGCATACCTCTGCAAATTCTAACTTAGCCAGGGCTAGGCCCAGCTTACCCACAGAGGTTACCCATAACTTGAGCAACCCCACCATGACCAATAAGGTCAGGGGGCCTAACTTGCTATTTGGCAGGGGGTTAGGCCACCATGCCAAGGATAGGGCTGCCATAAAGGCTAACACCCAGCAGAGGCTGCTGACAGCTGTCAGTGCACAGAACCACACCTTTAGCTCCTGACTGGCAAGTGAGGGGGCTATCTTATAGGTCTCTTTGGGTCCTGGCTGTTGGTCTATTTAAGGGTGGGGGTCACTACTCTTTGTAGGGAGCACCCTTTCTCCACCCTTTGTTGCCATCTGAGGAGCCACTAACTCAGACTGGACAGTTGTCTGACTAGTCAGGTCTTGTTGTGGGTTAGGGGGGGCTGTACCAGTGCCATTGTTTGGGTCTTCCCTCACTGGGATAGAATCTCCCTGGCCCTCTGGAACTGTGGCTAACAGTTGCCCACCCTTCCTAATCTGTTTCTTCTCACTCTTTTGGGGCTCAGCTGCACTGACTGCAGGTTGAGCACCCACCGGTTCTTTGGGTGAGGCCTGGCATTGGGCCAGCACCTCTCTTTGGCTCAGTTCCACCTCTAAGTGATCATTCCCCAAGAGACAATCAAGGGGGAGGTTTTTACTGACTATCACTTTTCTCCATCTAAGGGATCCAGCTGTGGCTAGGGGCACTATAGCCACAGGCCTAACAGTGACTCCCCCTGGGACAGTTCTCACCCTTCTTGTTTCCCCTGGGACATATTGGTGTGGGAATACCAACCTGTCATGCACCACAGTGTGACTGGCACAGGTATCTCTCAGGGCAGTGGCTGGGATTCCATTCACCCTTAGGTGGTGGAAGTGTCTACTCCCCTCTGGGATCTCCAGCTTGCTTCTTGGGCCCATTCCCCAGTTGAAAGCTAGGAGGACTTCCTCATCTGAGGACCCTCCCTCCCAAGCTACACTGGCATCCCCTGGGGCTACACTAGTCACCCCTGGAGCTGTACTAGGGATTTTGTTTTTAGGACAGCTAGAGTCCTTGGTGTGGTGTCCAGACTTCTGACAGTTGTAACACCATATTCTGTTGGGATCCCAATTCCTACCTTGGTACCCTGGTCTAGTTTGTGAGGTGTCTTGGGGCCCACCCTTCTGGACAGGTTTTTGGGGGGCTACCTGGGACTCCTTACTTTTATCCGCAATGGGTTCACTCTCTTTCTTTTGGGGAGGCTTTGGGACCCCTTTGTTTTGGTCACCCCCAGTGGACATCCTAGTTACCCTAGTCTTGACCCAGTGGTCTGCCTTCTTTCCCAATTCTTGGGGAGAAATTAGACCTAGGTCTACCAAATGCTGATGCAACTTTTCATTTGTGCAGTTACTCAATATATGTTCCTTCATGAATAAATTATACAATCCAGTAAAATCCTGCACACCATGTCCAGCTAACCAACCATCCAGTGTCTTCACTGAGAAGTGTACAAAATCAATCCAGGACTGGGTCTGGGTTTTGCGAGCCCCCCTGAATCTAATTCTATACTCCTCAGTGGTGAATCCAAATCCCTCAATCAGAGCTCTCTTCAGGAGGTCATAGGATCCTGCTTCTGGCCCAGAAAGGGTCAGAAGCCTGTCTCTGCAGTTACCAGAGAACATTTCCCACAGGAGTGCCCCCCAGAGAGGTTTCTTTACTTTTCTGATATCACAAGCCCTCTCAAAGGCTGTGAACCATTTGGTGATATCATCACCTTCCTCAAATTTAGGGACAATCCCTTTGGGGATTTTAAGATCAGAAGTTTCCTCCCTATCCTTGTTTTGATTATTGCTGCCACCATTGATGGGTGCTAACCCCATCTCTCTCCTTTCTTTTTCTTGAGCCAGGAACCTGGACTCTAGCTCTACTCTTTTGGCCAGCCTTGCTAAAAGGCTGTCCTCTTCACTGGTGGGTCCCCCAGTGTTCTCTCTGGTACCAGAGCCACCAGTGTAGTCTCTAGGTTCCCAGATGCTAATCCTTGGATTGGAGGGTATGGGTGCCCTCTCCTCCCTAGGGAATAGCATGGGGGGGTTGTTGTCAACCTCCTCTGCTTCCCTTTCGTCATCTGACTGGCCATCACCATGTTCAGATGGGTGGTCCTTAGCATACTCAGCCAAGAGCTCCTGGAGCCCTAGTTTGGTTGGATGCAGGCCCATTTGTAAATTTTTAAGTTTGCATAAGGACCTCAATTCCTTGAAAGACAAGTGTAAGTAAGGTGTGAGGTCGAGCTCCTCCACCAGGTCCATGTTATTATTATCACTAATAGCTGGGTTTGTTTGAGACATTCTAACCTGACAGTTCTAACCCTCTACCCTGACTATAGTGACTTTTATTTTTCTAAAATTCTAATGGGACTTAAGCAAGGCCCTAGCAAGACTTTTAGTAACTTTGGAAAGACCAATCAGAATTCTAAAGGCAATTTTTAGGAGTTCTGTCGTGTGGTCAGATGGTAACCAAGTAGTCCAACAAATGCAAGTTTGTATCCCACCGCTGATCCACCAATGTGAGAAAGTGGCTCTGTATATACTGTTCCTTAATAGGTACAGGGTGTACAGAGTCCACAGACCCCAAGGGTTTAACAGAGGTTAAAGTTAGATTATAACCTTACTCTCCAAAGTGGTAGCCTGGTCGAGCAGTAAGGCAGTATCAGAGGACATGTAAAGCATTTGTTGTACACACTCAGTCAGCAAATAGTTCCACACACTCTAACTGAACTCTAGGCCAATGGTTTGTATATAAAAAATATATGCTTGTTTTATTTTAGAACCAACACTTGGAATTAAAATATACTTTCTCGACAGGAGATGTTTTATAAAAATACTTTTGTATATGTAATTGACTTTTTAGTAAACAGTTACAAATAGTTGCAGTAGGCAACTCTATTTCTACACACAATACATTGAGCTCAATGATAAATTCAGATTATATGCAACAGATTACTTTGTAGATTACTTTTGTAATTCCAGGCTTGGATCCTAGATCCAGTCCTGGGTCAGTTCTCAGAATCAGCTGTTAAAAGTCGACTTTGGTACTGTAATGATTTTTAACTAATATTTAGCTATTTCAAAAGTGAGCACTTAGAAAATATTTCAGAGCAAACAATCAATGATTCCCTATGGAAGGAAATGTAGGTTACAGGTACAGTAGGTTATCGTTACTTTTGTAATCCAGTACTGGGTGTCTATTCTCAGTACTGGGACATTTATCCAAAACAGGTAAGTAATTACGTTTTCAGATGTTATACGATTTTTGAGGAATATTTAGAAATTGCAGAAATCAACACTTATAGGAAATTTCACAGAAAAGCAGTCAATGGTTTCCTATGGAAGAAAAATGAGTTAATGGTAAGTATAGTTGTGGGTACTTTTCAGAGTCAGTGCTGGGCACCAAGATCCAGCACTGGGAGCTCACCTAAGAGCAGGTGAGTAAATTCGTTTTTGTCACTCGGCTGATTTTTGGTGATTATTTGAAGTTTTGAAAAGTCCACACTTAGAAGAATTTTCAAGCAAAAGCCAGTCAATGTTACCCTATGAGAAAAATGAAGTTAGCGGTTTAAGGGTAAGTACTCGACTGGCAGAGTTGAAGTTCTGGGCATAGACTCAGGGGTCCCCCAGTGTCAGGTAGGTACAGTTAGTTCACCCTCAGCGGTTTCAGGACGGCCGGGTGCAGAGAGAGTTAGGCCCAATGTTATCCTGTGAGGGATAGGGGGGCCTTGGTTGGTGGCTGCTGTCTGGCAAGCCACGTGGCTGTGGGAGCTGGGCTCCTGGTCACTTACTCAGGGCAAGTGGGGAAGTAGGTTAGAGTAGAGTTTTCACTGCCAGGGCCACTCGGGCGGCTGGCTGCAGGGTGCTTTTGAGCCGTCGGGCGCTCAATTGATTTCTATGGGAAATCTCCGGTTTGGAAAAAGACTGCAGGCTCGGGGACGAGGACTCCTCGGGTGCCACCACCACTTCAAGGGGTAAGTTAGGTAGTTGAAGGATAGGTAGGTACCCCGGGATTGGGCACAGAGGGCCGTGGGGCGCCGGGTGCAGGGGTGCCTTTTGATGTCGGAAATCTTACCCTCTTGTTGATCGCGGTTGGGGTGGCACTCTGTTCTGAGGCTGCAAGCTTCTTCAGGATAGTCGAGGGGGGTCCTTGGGCGCCGGACTCGGGGTCACAGTCGCCGTGGGGTCGTCCTCGTGGGTTTAGTTCACCCCGGCACCGGCCAGGCTTGGCGGGTGCAGAGTGGGCTGGGATCGCGGTTCCGGGCTGCTGCCAGGGGTGAAAGGTAGGTTTTGAGTAGAGCCTCTACTCATGGGAGTCCCAGGGAATCAGAGTTCAAAGGTAGCCAGGTCCTCCGGGGTTTCTGAGGTTGCTGGCCACAAGAGATGCCGCGCTGGAGCAGGAGCAGGTTCGAGGGTCGACAGGCCGGTAGGGCTGGGGCCAAAGCAGTTGGTGTCTTCCTCTTTTTAGCAGCTGCAGGGCAGGTCTTTGTTCTTCTTGCTCTTCTTGTAGTTTCGAATCTGGGATCTGGGGAAGGAAGGTTCAGGGTGCCCCTAAATACTAGATTTAGGGGCGTTACAGGTAGGTGAAGGTCAGGGACCAATGGGTCCTTGTCCTGGGGTGGGTACACCCCCTATCCTGCCCCTCTCCTGTGGGAGGGGGGCAGTAGCCTAATCCTGATAGGGTAGGGCCTCCCATCTTCAAGATGGCGAGAGCCCGGAGATGTGCTTCACCTCGCCTCCCCCACCTGAGGGGTGGGGTGGGCAGGCTGGCACATCCCCTGTCCTTGTATGGGGTTTCCGGCCAAGCTTCCCGCCAGAGTGGGGGGTTGCAGTGGCCTGGGGAAACTCCTAGAGGCGGCAGGCCTTTGAAGCTACCCTTTGCTCATCCTGGGGGAGGAGATTTATCACCTCACCCAGGATGTGCATTGTTGCCGGCCCGGGAGAGCAGGGGCTCTCCCACCCAGGGGTCCAGCAACGTGTCTGCTGTGTGGCAGCCTGGGCAGCATCAGAGCAGACGTGGATTGTAGGTTAGTTGTAAGGGGGCATCTCTAAGATGCCCTCTGGGGTGCTTGGTACATTAAATCTCACACTGGCATCAGTGTGGGTTTAATGTGCTGAGAAGTTTGATTCCAAACTTCCCAGTCTTTAGTGTTGCCATTATGGTGCTGTGGAGCTCGTGTTTGATGAGCTCTCAGCACCATGTACTCTTAAATGGCAGCACTGCACTAACAGTGCCCGGGAATGGACCTGGGTACTGTAGGGGCACAGGGCTCCTGCTCCTGTGCCCACACCATGAGCATAAGGCACCCAGCCAGAGGGGTGACTGACATATGCCTTGGCAGTGTGGGTGTTGGGCATGGCACACAGAGATGTGTGCCATGTCGACTCTTCATTTTGTCCTGCACCCAGACACTCAGCCTGCAAAGGCAGTGTGTGTGTGTAAGGGTACAGGGCCCCTAAGGGTGGCACAATGAGTGCTGCAGCCCTTAGGGGCCTTCCCTGGTCACAAGGCCCTGGGTACCTAGGGTACCATTTACTAGGGGCTGACATGTGGCCAGGGTTTGCCAATTTGGAGTTTGTGTGTTTTAAGGAAGGAACATAGGCCCTGGGCACCTGATTGGCAGGAGTCCAGGGTACACTCAGTCAAAGTACATTCAGCAATTTAGCAAAAAGTGGGGGCATACCATGCAAGAAAGATGGCACTTTCTCACACTTATAGCAGCAGAAGCTGAACCCACTAAGTAAACATTTTACTCATAGTACACTTCCCCTCTCACCTTTAAGAGCTTACGTTGCATCCTTTTAACAGGCTGTGAATAATCGAAATCTACGTTATTCAGGAATACATAAACGTAATCAGGTGAAACTCAGGCAAGAACATTAACATAACAGGCTTAATTTTCCAACTGTCGTTTCACCCAAAGCCTTGAAAACCAACACTGGCAAAGCTGATAGGCTTGATTTTTGCACTCGACCGCTGACAAAGGCAATTAAAAATGCCTGCTGCAGTGTAAAACAAAAGCAAAATTAGTTGCTTTGAGTATACATTGCATGGATGGGCCTACGGGCTTGCCCTCAATTTTGGACTAAAACTGATTTACATATGTCTTTTTCCTGTCTGGTGTGGCAAGACGAGCGAAGAGAAATGGACTGGGATGCAGCCCGAGGAATTACAAGGCTGAGAATAATTCAAGCATTCAGCTCCCCCCCCCCCCCCCCTTTCCCCTCAGCTGCTTTATCGGCCCAATCTCGGAGACGGTATCCATGTTCTTCTTCCAGGAGCACAGTAATCATGTGCTTCTCCCACAAAACTGTTCTCTCACTAGACTCTGCCTTTTACGTAAGCTACTGTCAAACAAGCATTTGCAATGCAATAGGTCTCGCATTTGCTGGAGTTGGAGCTATTGGCATTGTAAATGGCAATGATGTTTATGTTTTTTTTTTTGGGGGTGGCGTGAAGAAAGGAAAAAAGTGCACACCATACCATATTATAAGCTTTTTATAGCAATCGTACAGTAAAGCTATGGCTTTGTTAACAAAGTAACTAAGCAAAGTAAACGCAGTCATGGCAAACACTACTTGGAGCCCACTTATGGATACGGAGACACTGTTTTTGCACAGGCAGGAGTGTACATTGCTGGTACTGCTGTCTGGTTTTCTCCACTTATTAGCTCACCCCCTAATATTAAAAGAAACAGAAAAAACGCTAAATTCTTTGATTTCTACACAATCTTGATGTGCTCCCTGTGCCATTCTCATGTGGGTGAAAAACTTGACTGCTACCAATTTTTTTTTTTAAAGTACTTTCCAAGAGACAATTCATTCAATATTGCTTGAGAATAACATTAACTGCGCTCAAGTTTAGGGTAGGCGCATAGATTACATGTCTGGAACTCTGAATATAACTTGAGTCAGTGGCTCTGGAGTGCCTGTCACCACTGGGCTCTTCCTGTGCATTGTTCAGAATGCGCATAAGAACAACCAACAGGCTACATCTGGTGCCAGGGTGTGTGGCAGGCGAAGAATGCCCCTTATTGTCCGTACTTGATCAGAACGTGCGTTCAAGGCAAACTTTGCTCAGATTCCAATTAATGTGCATGTAATCCAGACGTGCTAAGATTCATGCAATCTGAACTCTTTATTTTATGCTTTTCGTTTCTTCCACGAGTCTGCAACATTCTAGTGTGGAAGGGGAAAACAATGTGCGCAGGTTTGGGGGAGGAAGGCAGTGATAACACAAACTATAACATGTATTCCAACCTTATGAAAGCGTGTCCCTGTCTGTTTGTTTGCAGTGCATACAAAGAGGATGCAGGGCTGACAGGGTGTTCAGTTTCCACTGACCTATTCAACTCTTAGTCACGCCATCTCCATGAAACCGGCTGACAAGTTTCCAGACTTTTTTATTTTTCACGTTCCGTCTAATTTTCTGTTAGTTCAAATTACACGTACAGTGCCGAGGAAATACTGTCATTAAAGAAAACAGGTAACAAAAAACCTGCGTGTCTTCTTACACCAAGAGAGAGAGTCAAAAATTAGCTAGCATTCGCGCCAAGAATTTTCAATTCTATTAAGGACACGGAGGCGAGGATTATGCTTCTCTTTCTATTTATTGCTACTCACAGCAGCCAATGAAAACTTTTGTTATATAAAAAACAACAACATATCCCATGATGCATATACCACATCACTTCCTGCAGGGCCCCATAAGAGCCAGTAACACCGGAACCAGTCCTCTTTCTTTGCTCCGAACAGAAGTCCAATAAGTATTAAAGTTCAACAAGTATTAAAGTTCAACAACAGCAGCTTCCAACGTGGAAGAACACCAGACCAGCTGGGAAAACGCCACTCCGTACACCGGATTAATCCATCTTCTTGTCAGATCCTGAAAGAACAGAAATAAACAACCCGTAACTTCTGTAAAACAGAGTATATACAACACAGGTGGGCAAAAATTACATTACAGTAATTTAACCGGGTGGGATAATCCTCGCCTCCGTGTCCTTAATAGAATTGAAAATTCTTGGCGCGAATGCTAGCTAATTTTTGATTCTATTACAGGACCGGAGGCTTCGTATTATGCTAGTTTAACGCTGAGTAAAAACCACAGAGGATATATCACCCACCGGTTTATCATAAAATTGTTTAAACGTGGATTCAGACGACCAGTCTGCAGAATGCATGATAACTTGCACCGTAGAACCCAGCATGAAAGTTTTAGAGGCCATGGCGCCTCGAACAGAATGTGCACCAAATACTTGGGTATCCACCCCTGCCTCCTGCATAACATTTTTCAGCCATCGGGCTATGGTAGCCGCAGTAACAGGTTTATACGGTTTTTGAAGAGCTATCAACAATTGTACCACACCATAAGGCCTGAGAGACCTGGTACATTCTTCATAAGCCTTGAGGCATTGAACCACACAAAGTTTAGCATTATCTGGAAAAGCATGATAATCCACACTACGTGACATTGTCTTTGTTCTGGAAGTGATCGAGAATGAGACTCCCTCTGGAGTAAATACTCTACCTGTAATATCGAGCGCTTTAACATCCGAAGAACGTCTGCAAGCTGCTAGGCAAAGTAACATGGCCAGTTTGGCCGACAACTGTTTCCTGGACAACCTATTGTTGTCCGGCCAACTATTGAAGAGAGACAGAACCAGTGAGACGTCCCACAAAGAGGAATACTTTGGTTTGGGCGGATTGGCTACTCTAATGCCCTTTAGGAGTTTACAGATTAAAGGATGCATCCCGACAGGCTTGCCCTCGATCTGAGAGTGGCCTGCCGAGATGGCGGAGCGGAAGTTATTAACCGAGCGGTAGGCTAAGCCTTGCGACGCCTTCTCCGAAAGAAAATTTACAATATAGGGCAGGGGTACTCACAAACTTTCTGTCGGGGGCCAAAATTACAGTGTGGTTAGTGGCCGAGGGCCGCACTGGTAGGGGTGGAGTCAGTGGGGGCGGGATCAGTGGGGGCGGGATCAGTGGGGGGCGGAGCTAGAGTAAAAAAAAAAAAACTTCCAAAACATGATTAGGCAATGCTGTATTTCACAATCAGATGCAACTACAAAGAGCACATTTTGATAATACATTTTTATTTGAAGGCATTTAGTGAAAGTAGAACAGCAAGTACAAAGGCAAACATGATGGGGAAAAGTCTTTCCCAAGGCACAGAGTTTATCCACTAATTTTACATTTCATGTCCGCAATTAACTTCTTGTATTCTGAAACCTTTTCAGAGAGTGCAAGTCTCATGAGGTGATCCAGATGTGCATCAGTCAGTTTGTTTCTTAGTTTGTTTTTTATAGCACCCATTGTAGAAAAGGAATACTCGCATACAAATGTGGAGCCAAACATGCAAAGTATTCTCTGTGCCAAGGTAAAAAGAATAGGGAATTTCTCAGGTGGCACACTTTGCCAGAACTCTTCTGGTTCCTTCCCCAAGAAAGAGGACTCGAGCACAGAGCTGAATTGCATGTCAATTAGTTCCATCTCAGCTTGTGCCCTTTTCAAACCAAGAAGTTCAACAGCTTCAAGATTCCTTGCACTAACCATCCATGGATTTTCTACAAGTCTGAAAAGTGGGGTGAGAACTCTGAACTGCGAAAATCTCCTCTTAATGTCCCCAGACACTTCCTCCAGATAAGTACACAGATTGAGACTGGACAACATTTCCTGAGCTTTTTCAACCCTCTGTGTTAAAGCCTGCAACTTAGGAAAGTGTGTGAGATCACCATCGTTCATCTGCTCTCGGAACAGCTCGAGTTTACTTTCGAAGGAGTATATGGCACTCATCATTGAGGACACAAGTTTCTGTCTACCTTGAAGTGCCAGATTGAGTGTGTTGAAATGTGAGAAGATGTCACACAGAAAATGGAGCATGGTGAGCCATTGCAAGTCATATAATTCTGGGAAGGACTGCCCTCGGCTGATTACAAATTGTTCAATTTCAGGAAGCAAACTAATAAATCTTTCTAGCACTCTACCTTTGCTCAACCACCTAACCTCAGTATGCAACAACAGATCTGCATATTCACTTTCCGCATCCCTCAGCAATGATTTAAAAAGTCTGTGGTTGAGTGCTTTCGCTCGAATATAATTAACAATTTTAACGACTTGCTTCATAACCTCATTTAGTTGCCCTTGTTTTATTTTGGCGCATAATGCTTCCTGATGGATTATACAATGATAATCAATTAAAGTGGATGATTGAAGTTTTTTCCTTAACAGAGATACAAAGCCCTTCTCATGTCCAATCATGGAGGGTGCCCCATCTGTAGTGACACTTACAAGATTGTTCAATGGCAGGTGATGAGTATCAAAGAAATTACACATGCTGGCCAATACATCCTCTCCTCTTGTGTGACCATGCAATGGCAAAAGGCAGAGTAGCTCTTCCTTTGGAATGATTCCTTGTTCCAAATACCTCACCCAAATCATTAACTGTGCCACATCACCTACATCTGTTGACTCATCCACAGCAATGCTAAAGAAAGGGGACAGCTTGACTGCATTGATGACCTGCGCTAGAACATTGTCACCCATTGACTCGATGCGACGTGTGCATGTGGAATCTGACAGTTGCAATGCACCTATTTCCTTCATAATGTTTGCTTTATTAGGATAGTTGGCAAATAAAATGTCTGCTGCCGAGAGAAAACACTTCTTAACCAGCTCTGCTTCTGTAAATGGCTTTTTATGTTTGGCAAGTAAGTAGCAAATTTGGAAGGATGCCTCGGTTACTGCCTCGGATTCTTTCATCTGGCACAGAAAGAGCTTTTGT
The DNA here is from genome assembly GCF_964204655.1 of Triturus cristatus. Taxonomy (NCBI): domain Eukaryota; kingdom Metazoa; phylum Chordata; class Amphibia; order Caudata; family Salamandridae; genus Triturus; species Triturus cristatus. The sequence goes on along the minus strand of NC_140579.1, from coordinate 556,705,030 downwards.
TGGGATACAAGTGCTTCCTTTAGTGATGCCACCTTCGCAGAACGCAGTTTGGAGTTCAGTGGATAGTTTGCAGTGTATCCAGAGTGCCGCGTTTTGTAGTGCCGTTCCAGATTATATCTCTTAAGCACATTTACTTTCTCTTTGCAAAGCAAACAAGTGGCTTTTTCTTTTGGCCATTCCACAAACAAGTACTCTTCTTCCCATGCTTCCTGGAAGGTCCTGTGTTCACTCTGGATCGATCTGGGTCGTTTGCAAGGCTTGGAAACTGGACTGTAGGCCATTGCGGAGCTCTCCAGCTACTTTGTTACTACACAATAAGTAACACGGACCTGGATTCGGATTTTGCGCCCGACAGCACCCTACGACTGGTAGACCGACACACTCCACGACCGATACTGCGTCACGACCGATGGACCAACACCACTTCGCGCAACAGATCTGTGAGCAACATCAAAGTAATGTTTTGTTTAAACATACAACATAATGGGTAAACCTGCACATGTCACTCAATAGGGATTTGAAATAAATGGCATGCCCAGACACGTATTTAAAAGCACACGTTCACGCGCAGGTATCTTGGCGCTAAATAACAGATGTTTGTTGCTACCCAACTCATTTTATCGACCTCAGATGCATGAAGGGCAGGACCCGCCAGGATTTGACCCTGTGACCATGAGGTAGAACGCAGGCACCTGCAGTGGGCAAGGGGAGGGCCCTGGTTTCAGGTGGGGACAATTTTAACAAAACATTGTAGCTTAACTTTGGCCTATATGCCAGCTGGTATCTATGCTTGAGGCCGAACCCGATCAATCAACCGCCATCAATCAATGCCCCTACTTCGTGCAAATTTGTTCACGCGCAAAGCTACTTTAAAACAGAGCCAACCAAATCTCACATAATAGGATATTTTGCTGTTTATGTTTGCACTGCTTTTGTGGAAAAGGGGAGGGAAAGCGCTGATGACAGAAACTGCACGGCTGAGAGACAAATGGCTTCTGATAGCACTTTGAAGCGTATTTGGGACACGTATCCCAATTTGTCAATGTATTTTAATGTCTGAAGGCAGTGCGTGTTTTTCGCGGTGCCTGGTAGTGGGTCACAAAGGTGTGACTCATCCCTAAAACGCATCACAGCATAATTACCTACCAGGATTGTGAATCATGTTAGAGGACACTTTACTACTGATTAACATGAACAATAATTGACCACACAATCCAAAGAAAAGAAAGAGATTGTAAGGTCCTTTTGGCGCACCCAGCCATACACAAAAGGAACTAAAAAGATCTTCAGAGCGAACACAATTTACTGTCCTGCTAATAAACAATCCAGTTCTAAACTAAATATCATAACATACTCTCTGCTAACCTCATAATCATGTGCCAACATGCGAGAGATCGATGGCCTCCCCAGATTACTGCAAAAGGGGGCCCAATGCTATTGTGATGGTAGTTGTTGATATACAAATGCAAATAACATGAAATAGTATGATTACTGTTTGCTCCAAACACACGTCGATGGTCAGCCCACCCAGAGCAGCTCACCAATCCGAAAATGTATTTTCCGGTACAAGGACAACTATACTTCACATTAAAAGTTGATTCGCACACAAAACTAGCTCCCAACATATCAGAAACTGCCCTTCACTTGACTGTGATAATCATTAAAATATTGCACTTTCCCCAAACCCTAGAATAGTTTCAAGAACAGTACTATGTGAGAGACAATTTAGTAACCCACTAATAGAGAAGCACCCCCTGCGCCATCAGCTAGGTAACGGAAAAAAAAAACAGATGGGTTTCATTCACTATTAATTATTCCGGTCCAAGAACACAAATAAAAGGTATTGCGATTGGCAATCGTCTTCCATCTCTAGAAGAGCGGAGTGGGGTGAACGTGCAGCAGGGCGATGGTTGATGGGAATTAGTGGCAGTAAGCAACTGCGGGGCCCGGCAGTGGTCAAAACAACAAGCCGAGAGCGCCACGCTGCACAAGGAGGAAACTGCGGGATTGCGCAAACACACGATTGTGCAGGCCTGGGATGATCTTCTCAAAACGCTCACACCACCAGACATCGCAGAACAAGACTCACAGCCCCCCAGTGACGCTGATGTGTCCCCAGCGCAGTAAGACACTTCCTCCCCCCTACTCTACATGGCGTTTTGCGCCGCCACCAATCATGACGGGGCTACATGCAGCAAGCTGATAACTAGACAGACTGCGGGGCCCGGCAGTGGTCAAAACAACTATTTTGTGCGTACAAACAAAAACTTACCAGTTCAGGCGAAGAGACGCTTTTCCGGACACCAGGCGGCTGCGAAGGTTCTCCGGGGCTGCGGGCTGGAAGGACGACACCAGGCTGCTGCGAAGGTACTCCGGGCTGGAAGGACGACGACACCAGGCTGCTGCGAAGGTACTCCGGGCTGGAAGGACGACGACACCAGGCTGCTGCGAAGGTACTCCGGACTGGAAGGACGACGACACCAGGCTGCTGCGAAGGTACTCCGGACTGGAAGGACGACGACACCAGGCTGCTGCGAAGGTACTCCGGGCTGGAAGGACGACGTCGTCAACAGGAAGCTCACCAAAGGGCCTTTAAAAGTCAGCTGTAACTAGCGCTAGTTACAGCTGACTTTTAAAGGGCCTGAGCTTCGCGCCGGGTCCAGGTGTGACGTCAGAGAGGCAGGCAGGCGAATCGCAGGCAAGCAGTAAACAGGGAAGATGGCCGCAGGAGGAAACATTGTGAATACGTATGCAAGCGTATTCACAACGTTTGCTCCTGCGGCCATCTTCCTTGTTTACTCCAAGGAAGGGCATACCAGCATAGTGTATGATTCGAACATGGTCCGCGGGCCGCCAATGAAGGCCGGGCGGGCCGCCACTGGCCCGCGGGCCGTACTAGGAGTAACGCTGATATAGGGTAATCCTGCCCCCACGGTATCCACATGCTGTCCCATGCACTAACGAACCCAGCATCCCCAGGCTGAAGAATATCGCTTCCTGGTAGAGGGGGCCCACGCTTGATTGATAAAGCTCGCAGCCTGGTCCGAAAATCCTGGCATTTGCCAACGCTGCCTGAAAGTCTCCAGGCCATCAGGGACAGGTGCCCCGATAGAACCATCGGGTGTGTCTCCCCCTGAGGGCCCTGGAGCATGGTCGAGGACCAAGGAATCCTCCTGGGGAAGTCGCAACTCGCCTCCATCAGCAACGGGAACCAAGGCTGCGACTTCCACAAGGGAGTCACCAATATCACTTCTGCTCTCTGGCGCATCACCTGAGTGAACACTCGGGGAATGAGAATGAACGGTGGAAACGCGTAATTCAACGTCTGAGTCCACTCCTGTGCCAAGGCATCTGTCGCCAGCGCCAGAGGGTCCGGCCTCCAGCTGAAAAACTGCCGGGAGGCAAAGAGGTCGATCTCGCAACGTCCCCAAACTTCCTGTAACCACTGAACCACGCGTGGGCAAAGTTGCCAGTCGCTGTAGTCCCAGAGGTGGCGAGAGTTCCAATCCGCCACCACATTGGACTGACCCGGAATGTACTCCGCTATCACCGATATCTGGTTGGTCAGGCAATAGTGCCAAAAGGCTTTCGCTATCTCCACCAACATCGAGGACCTCGTGCCCCCAAATTTGTTGATGTACCGGACTGCCGATATGTTGTCCATCCGAAGAAGGATGCAACACGAGATCTGCCTGGGAGCCAATGTCCGGATCGCAAAGGATCCTGCTAGGAGCTTGAGACAATTTATGTGAAGATTTAACTCCTCTAGGGACCACCGTCCCCCTGTGGAAATATTTCCGCAGCGCGCTCCCCAACCCCAACGGCTGGCGTCGGATTCTATGACCACCTCTGGTAAAGAGCCGAAGATTGCTCTGCCGTTCCATGCCTCGACGTGGGCCAACCACCATTGCATTTCCTCTCTCACTTCCTGGGAAAGAGGAACCACATCCGTGTAAGAAAGGCCCTTCTGTAAGTGCTGGATCTTTAGGCGTTGAAGGGCCCTGTAATGCAGGGGCCCCGGGAATATCGCCTGAATGGATGACGCAAGGAGGCCTACTATTCGGGCAATCCCCCTGAGCGAGACCATCTGTTTGGTCAGGAACGAGCGTAGCTCCTTCTTGATATCCCGCAGTTTGGAGTTCGGAAGACAGAGTTGGGCCGTCGGAGAATTTATGACGAACCCCAGAAAATCTATCGTCTGTGCGGGAGAAAGGACCGATTTCGGTTCGTTGATCACGAACCCTAGATTCTGCAAAATATGAATGGTCATGCGTAAGTGTTGAGTCACTAGCTCCGGAGATTGAGCCATAATGAGCATGTCGTCCAAGTAGACAATCATGCGAACCCCTTGCTCCCTGAGGTAGGCCACGGCCGGTTTCAGTACCTTGGTGAAGCACCACGGTGCTGAGGAAAGTCCAAAAGGAAGGACCAAATACTCGTACCACCGGTTCCGCCATTGAAATTGAAGGAATCTGCGATGGGGACGATATATGGGAACGGACAGATAAGCGTCCTTCAGGTCCAGACGGACCAACCAGTCCCCTTGTTTCAATAGATCCGCCAACAGATGGATGCCCTCCATCTTGAAATGTTTGTAAGTTAGAAAGTGATTGAAATCTTTCAAATTGAGTACCAACCTGTAACCGCCTCCTTTCTTCTGCACCAGAAAAATATTGCTGCAGAAACCGCGAGGGCCCTCTTTGCAAGGAGCTATCGCGCGTTTCTGCAGCAATCCTTCTATTTCTGAATCTATAAAATCGCACTCGAGTTGGGAAAAAGAAAGCTGCCTGGGGCGCTGTATCTGACGGGGCGTCTGAAAAAACTCTAGGTGGAACCCCTGAACTGTCTGTAGTAACCAAGCGTCGTGTGATATCTGAGCCCAATTGTGATAGAAATACCGAATACGCCCCCCCAATGGAAGAGGAAGTAAGTCTGGAGCGCTCACCTGAGGACTCGGCGGGCTGGAATCCTCCACGATAGGATCCCTTGTTGAAGCGCCGCTTGTTGAAGCGCTGCCTGGTGGGATAAAAGGTGTCACCACGGGTGGAGTCCCAATCACCTCTGCCTCGTCCGAAATCTCCTCGCTGGGGACCTTGGGAATGCTGATGGCCAAACGAGCGTCCCCGCCCTCGTCCGGCCCTATTGAAAACACCGGCGTGGAAAACGCGCTTGATCCCGGCCTGAGCCTTGTCCAGGGTCGTGAACGTGCCCACGTACTTCGCAACGTCCTTGACAAACCGGTCACCGAAGAGGTTACCGTCCGCCAGTGGCCCAGGTTCCGCCGCAGCTAACTCTGTAAGATTGGCGTCCATGCGCATTAATATCGACTTCCTGCGCTCCGTAGATATCGCGCAGTTGGCATTCCCTAGCAGGCAGATAGCCCGTTGGGTCCAGCCTGCTAGCACGTGGGAGTCAATTGTGCTCCCCGATTCCTGCGCCTCCAGGGCCATCTCCAAAATCTTAGCTAGGGGCCCGACCACGTCCAGGAGCTTGTCTTGGCAACCCCGCCAAGCGCGATCAATCCCTTTCTTGGGGTCTTTGGCGAACTTTTTCAGAAAAGTAAGCATGCTGGGGTCAATGTCCGGCGTCTCCGCCACTTTGTCTGAGAGGTCTGGTCTTGGGCATTCTGACCGTAACCTGTTGCGCACCTCTTTATCAAACCCTTTGCGTAAGTTCTCGTGTAAGTACGCGGCCACCTCAGGAGCCGGTAACCAGTCCGATGATCTGGGGTGCACAATATCCGCGGGGTTGAAAGTAAAGGGTGTAGGAGCCAGCGGGGAGGGCTCCGCATGCTTAGTCTTCCTGGCCTTCTTTTTAGGAGGGGAGTCATCCGGGGTGTCAGAAGAGGTGGACGTAGACTCTGTGTCAGTGTCCTGAACCTTCTCACGCTCTCTAATCGGGCGCGGAAGCGCCTCGTAGGACTCCGAATGCGGCCAAGACTTATCCCGGGAGTCACCTGACATCCCTTCTGTTTGTTTAGGGAAGCCATGCTTCTTTGCAAACCTCTCCAGCTGCTTAGTGATGGGCTTTAAAGCTGTCGCCAGAGCTTGTTGTACAGTTCCCGGAACTGTTTTTTCTAGGGCCTTGTTGACCGACTCCTGGACAGAAGCATCCAGGGCCTCAACAATATTATCTTCAATGGCAGGTCCTCCTACCTCCTCTTCATACAAGGTATCATCCTCCTCATAATGCACCCACGTATCCATAGTGGAACCACACTTGTAGCGGTATTTGCTCATAAGGTAAGAGCAAGGAGGAAAATCCAAGGGGGAGCCAACCCACAGCACAGCAGCACCGGTACCTAGCTCCTCAGCAGCAGCTGTAGACAATTATTGCAGCCCACCGGGCGTAGTGGAGCCAAAGAGCAAAAATCAGATACAAGGAGGTGTGCTCCCTCCAGGCCCAGGTCGTTTTTGCAGCCAGCCAGGCGTCAGCAGTGCTCTTCGAGTGAAATCACAGCTCAAATGCTTAAAAGTGAAAGTAACAGGGTTGTTTTGACGTGCGTAGCCCAAATCCTACTAAAAAACAACCAGATTGGGCTGCGCACGTGGGAACACGAACGAAACCAAAACTACCAGGCTCCTGGTGTCAGAGCATACAAGGGAAGCCTCAGCGCCCACAAGTCATAAATCTTGCACCCGCCAAAGGCGGGGCGGTACCGGGTGCTGAAGGGAGTGAAGCGCAGCGCGCTAACTGGGGCATGCGAAGCGGCCGAGCGCCGCGTCTAATATTGTCAATTTCAAATGTTTGCGCTTTCGCGCCTCGGACCGCTCGTCGCTTGCAGTGCCCCCAACCCCACCGCGCGCTTCCGCGGTGGTCACAAAGCGCCGCAGCGGGATTCCCAGACACCTCAACCCGAAGGTTGCAGAAAAGATCCGGCGCTCTCGCCGATACTACCGCACACTCCAAGCGGCTGTCATCGCGAACACAATATAAGCATTAGCATATCAATCGATACTACAACTGCATATCAATTATAAAGCAGTGAAAAACAAATCAATTCCAATGAAAATCGGAGCTGTCAACTTAACTGTCTGCGTGAGCAGCAAAGAAAGAGGACTGGTTCCGGTGTTACTGGCTCTTATGGGGCCCTGCAGGAAGTGATGTGGTATATGCATCATGGGATATGTTGTTGTTTTTTATATAACAAAAGTTTTCATTGGCTGCTGTGAGTAGCAATAAATAGAAAGAGAAGCATAATAGGAAGCCTCCGGTCCTGTAATAGAATTGTTTTCCACTTGAACCATTCCATCGCTTTATACAGCTGATAGAAAAAGAAGATAAACTCGCCAACCTGGAACGTGGCATGCTGATTAATTGTAAGGAGAACCCTCACAGAGACTTTCAATGTAGAGCGAGGGGCAGCACTTGCCAGTGAGCGTGGCGTCAGGACTACGAACGCCAGTATGAATCCAGAAAAGTAAAAGAGGCAAAGGTGATTAGTGAAAATACAGCGCATGCGTGCACGATGGAAAAAAAGAAAGTAAAGAACATGGACATGGGCGGCCATGTTGGAGTGAGCTAGAATAAGGCAGCAAAATAGGCTCAAATTATAAATTAAGACATGAAAATGCAGACACATCCTAATACATATTAACCATAACAAGAAAGTAAACAGTGCTGAGCTAAAAGCGCAAGAGCAATAATATTTTCTTACTTGTGATAAAAGATGGGCGTCTCCTCGTTGTACCTGTTCCCACAACTAAAAGCAGAGCAGGACTGCACCATCTTCACACCGAGCACTGAGGCTGCTGCATCGTTTTAAAAAACAGGACGAACAATGCTCAAATATACGTTTTTTTGTTAAAGTATATAGCTAGTGTTTTGTGTCTTACTAAATTGAGTCAAGGAAAACAAAACAAATCCAATCCCTCTTCAAAAGAAGCCCAAACAAAGCCATATCCTACCGAACAAAAGCCCACCTGCCGATCAGCAAATCCCATTTAAAAAGAAGCCCAAACAAAGCCATATCCTACCAAACAAACGCCCAACTGCGATCGACATGGAAAATTGCAGAAAAGTTAAACCAGGACCACACTCAGATGGCGGCCAGCATGGCAGGGTCCCGCCACGCAGTCACCATGCCGCCAACGGAGGGGCCCCCACGCAAGCGGAGAAACAGTGTGGGGGGGCCGGTCCGGCGGACCCGCAAAGCACCAAACAACACAGAACGAGGAGGTGAGCGGGGCGGGCGGCCCGCACGATGAAAAAGGCGGCGGTGGGAGCATCAGAGCCCTGGACGGGATGAGGGCGAGAAGGAAGCTGCAGGGAGCTACAACAGTAACACTGGTCTCTAACAGGGGAGGCGGCGGCGGTGGCGAGGTGTGTGCTCGCGCGTTAGGCAGCCGTGGGAGCAAACACGGCAACAATAAGTCTCGTTGGCGGCAGCGCTTCGCGCTGCCACGCCAGCGAGACCTAAAAAGTGATGTGCTACCCCAAAGCAAGATAGGTTTGATAGGCATGAGGCCTGTGAACCCTGTAAAACCAGTGACAACCTCACCACGTAACCTCAAAGATATTCCTATGCTTCAATGTAAGGTCTTTATGGGAGTCACACTCATAGAGGTAAACATCCATAAGTAGACTCTCAGGGTCTCTTGGTTTTTCATACACCCCCTCACAAACACAGGTACAATCTTTAGACCAATCCAAAGATAAGATACTCACAAGGTTCTATCAAGGCTCTCCCAATTCGTCTATCAAAAGAGCTGAGACTGACTCACCCACACCTATTAGGATGGATTCCTCCTGGTGTGGTTCCCGCATTTAGGGAATGCACTCCTCTTTAACCACCCTCATCTTTCTTTGCTCCTCCTCCTGTTCAGTCTTTGGTGCTAGTTTAGCCTCCAGCTTTTTCTTTGTTGGTTTGCGGTCACAGGCTTGCTGTTTCCTCAGTGCGTCCCCTCGATATGGAATGGGCTTATACAGGCACCGGCGTCACTGTGGATCCTCCCGCTCGGTTGGGATGCCACTGATCCCGGAGCCGTGTATGACTGTGCCCCTGCTCTTTCTGAGACAGTAGGTGCTTGGTCAGGTTGATGTCCAGCACACCCTCCAAAGCAGCCTCTGAGGCCCCCAAGGGCCTTGGAGCCACTATTCCATTGACCTGATGGGTGCATGTGACGAGAGTATTTGTTCCCTCTGTTGGGCCACTGGCCCTGAAGTTGTAGTAAATGTAGGTTCGCCTCCCCCACAGTGGCCCATACAGAGAGGTGAAAGAAAGGTAACTCTTCTTTGGAGTATCCCAATATTCATTGCCGTACTGCGAGCCCTCCCCTTCACCCCTTCGAGGTACTGTAGCAGGACACCACTGTCAGAGGTAGATTATTTCTTACTCTGGGGTTGGTATGATCACTGTGTGTGTTGGAGAGACAAGTTGGTCTGTGATCCTTGCTAGGTGGGGTTATTGAGGTGAACACAGAGTGGTGAAGCATTGCCAGCTGGGCTAGGGAGTGCTCCACCTTTTATATGAAGATATACATGCATTCATTGTATTTTCACACCCTGTCCTCAGTCAATAATTCACACTCATGCTCCAGCCCATGTATCTGTGGGCTATAGGTGCTGGAAACAGGGGTCCAGTGAGTGCTGCAGAACCCCAAAAGTAACCATGATTTTGTTTTTATTTTGTTACATTTGCTGTGCGTTCAGACACAGAGGTCAAATGTCAGGCTGTGTCCTCTGACAAATTGCTGCTTATTCTTTTAAAAGGCAGGTTGGTGCTTACTTTTCTTTCTCTGATTGCAAAGTTAAAGGATTCTGTAAAGTAAACTATGGCACATTCTTGCTGGGTACAGTCAGCGTGAAAGAAAAGGCTGTAGCATGTCAATTTCTTTTCTAGCACACAAAAAACTTTAAAACCCTGAAAAATTAACTGTACAAATTTTTCAAAATATATCAGCAGTTAGGAATGTACAAATGAAGCACATTGTTTTTGGTTGAGCCTGCAAGAAAGTGCATACAGAGTCTGTTGCAAGGCATATTGTGACTTACCATGAACTTAGAAAGGCTTGGAGCCTGCCCTTTACTTACCATTTGTTAGTTTTCCTGGCCACTCTCATTTGCCTTTTTATTGGTGCCTTGTCAATTGTGATGTCTTTCCTAGACGTAGAGTATTGCCCCTTTTCAATTGCTTCAATTGCCTAGCTTCTCTGCTTCCATTGCTCGCTTTTTTCATAGCACTGCTTTTTTCTTTTGAGTGAAGCACTCCATTAGAGTCCATACCTTTTCAAGCTGTCTCCCTTGTGTACTTCTATCTCCCTGCACTCCATATTGCACTTTCCTGACTGTTTTAACCTGCAAGTTCCCTCTTGCTATCTGCCCGCCCCTGAAATTGCTTTGCTGTTCTCCACCCACCCTAACCCAAAGCACTGCTGTTCCATAACCACCTTTCCGTGTAGCTTTGCCTTACGCTACCCACTCTTCCCCTGTGTTGCTTTGCCCCTCCACCTCCTGCCCGCTTTAAAAAAACAACACTTTTGAACATTTTATTTTCTTATTTAGTTACTGATCCAACTCGGATCGGCAACTAAAGAAAAAAAACCATACATGATTTTGTAGGTGCACACATGCATGGTGAGTGTCCCTACAAACAAATACTGACATGCGTGTCAAATACTTTTCCCCCCTTATTGTCACCATTAGATATGTTGCACAGCATCTGAGATTTAAACTATTAACAAAGAGAATGGTTCACAAAGGTGAGATCGATTAGCTATTTCAATGCTTGTTGTAATTCTGAAATGTGATGGAAACAAAGATTTTAACATAATAAAAACAAATCAATACACTTTGTGATGCGCAAATGAAATATTTGCTGAATCCCAATTTCCACACATTGCAGTGCACCAAAATGCACCACCAGCTAGATCCTACAGCCTTACCACTCCTCTGATTGCATTTGCTACACTTAGATTTTTCTCAAACCCTATGGCTTCAATAATGTAACATTGATGACAGCACCCCACTTTAAAAATTGTTCAAGCACCACGGCTGTGGGCTTAAAGGGTACCATCCGGTTGCTCTCAATTGTGTAAGCTTGTTTAGACTTGCACCCACTAGCCTTCCAAGCTCTGCCAAGATTGTGTCAGGAGTAAATGCAATCTGACTACCACAGAATACGAGTTTAACAAACACTGTTGATCGGGATATGCATTGGCATACACCTGACCTCTAATTACACCTGCTGCAACCGAGTTTGACGCATGGACCCTTTAGTAGTTGGCCCTACACTTTTCTACAACCCCTTTCAGGGCTTCTAATGAAGCAAGTGCAACATTACAGAAATCAGTACAATACTCATACCTTTCCACCCCTTTATGGGCATAGCTGCATAAGTACATGCACAGGAAAGAGCAGGTGCCTCATCGAATCATCCCCTCCATTAACTTAGAGCCCCGGAACTAATTGGCTGAGTGTCTGGCCTCCTAGACTAATTGTTCCCTACAGGCAGGCCCTCATCCCTCCTACTACAGATGAGAGTCCCTTCTGAAGCTTCATAGGGCACTACAAGCCAAGTGGCGTGGAAACGGGTGATACTTGGGTTCAAAGGGCTCCTTCCTGCCCTCCCAGTGAGTAGCTCCCTGGGCCAGCTACCCCAGAGCAGTATGTCCCTTCCACAAAGTGCGCAAGACAGACAGTCTTGACCAATGCATCTGGCCTGCTCCAGGTTTGTTCCTTTAATACGATGTACATCACATATAGTAAAATGATGGCCAGAGATGAAAAATGGACATAGGAGAAAGATTCAGGTAGCGGAAACTCAGGCTAGCCTATCGTGCGTTCAGCGGAAGAGGAGCTTTCCAACTATGTACTAACCATACCTTTTATAACCAGTGCTTAAAGCAGCAGGATTTCTGGTTGCACACAGCATGCCAAGCAGACTAAAAACCTTCCCTCACACCAAAAAGGCACATGATCGATCACACTCTTCTCGAAATGCAAACACGCAGGCCTCTCCTCATAGATAAAAAGAAAAACAGCTTAATTTCATCCTTCTGTGGTGGGTCATCTAAAAAGTCATATCTTACCAGTGATCCACCTCTCCTCCACTCTGAGACACCCTTGAAGAATCCTGAGAGACCGAATGCTCAGAAGAGAAAAGACGAGAATACGTAAAGAATTGCCTCTAAAGAGAGACATTTCTTTCTAATGCTCAGTGCTGGGTTTGTTATGAATGTCCTTCCTTGAGTTCAAGTCAGGTCATTATCACATGATGTACATCACACACAGAAGGAAACTCCAACCTTGCTGGCATGCTTATCTTTTTCTGACAGTAATCTCTTTGTGCTGAAAGAAATTTGCTGCAGGGGTTGTATTACTTAAGAGGTCAACAGTAGAAATAATGAAGCAGCTACTAAGATCATGCACTCTGCCAGCGAGGAAATTGCTCAAACTGATATGTGGGTGACTACAGACACCAGAGCTTGCTAGCTTCCGATACCACCATGTTTGATTAACCCGCCATGAGCAAGCACTGTGAGAATCACCTGATGGACAGGCAGTGGGTGCAGTGGGATCCCACATTTATGAGCTGCTGTGACATTAGGCAGCATTATCTTAAGATCATGTTACAGGTGAAATTAACTGGCTTATGATAATCTGTGGGAAAAGAGTTGTCTGATGATAAGCTAACTCACATTTGTGAGCACTCAGTGGTGTGGACGGTGACATCAAAGAAGGAATGCTCAGGAGATTAAAAGCTGGCAGTGGAATACATTAAATGGTGTTTTAAGAAGACCACAACCTGGATTGGAGATCTGTTGGATTCACCTTCTTCCTACTGAACACATTTACAGATATTCCAAATTTAGAGTTTGGTGGATGGATTACACCGCCAAAAACCTGGTGGGTATCCTATCTGCCTTATTACAAGTGCATTATGCCTATGGAACGTGTAATAAGGCGGACAGGATATTCGTCACATTTGTGACAGTGTAATCTGTGCACCAAACTCTGAACACCCCTTTAAAAATGTCCTCTGTAGGTAAATAGCAACACTGATATTTAACGCTGTGGCTCTGCCAGAGTATTAGTACTTGGAGGGAAAACGTAACATGGTATTAACTTGTTTTTCCTGTCTTCAGAACTCCTGTGGCTACAGCACATATTCTTTTGTCTCTTTCGGGGCCCTTTTTGTCCTGTTTTTTCTTGGTTGCTGACGTTCCAAATTTTCCATTGGCAATGATCTGTTTAGGTAGCTTTTCCTCTCTTCCCTTCTCTGTTTCAACACATAATCCCCGTCCTCTTTGGCAATAGTGTTAAGGGGTTATTTAGAGTTTGGCAGAGACGTGTCATCCTCCACAAATTGTCATGCGCCTTAATTTTTTCTTGTTTCAGATCCACTTGGTCCCCCCAAGGTGAGTACATTGCTTCCAACACGGATGAATGCACTGCCACCCTGATGTATGCAATCAACCTCAAGCAGGCTGGGGGCGTCTCCTTTGAATACTACTACCCGGACGGTGGCATCGCCTTTGAATTCTTTGTGAGTACTACTAAATTCTTTATCATTGACTTCTTTCTCTGCTCCTCAGGGGAATATGTTTTTTATATTGCTTTGCATTGTAATGTAGCATTAATATAGCACTTCATACCCCTGACAAGGTCACTCGCTGATCTGATTTTTATTACCCTTTTGTTTGACCAAGGAAATATGCATATGGTGCTGGATCCCAATAGCCCTGATCCTGTTTTGATTTTTGATGATTGAGAGTCTGTGGGTAAATGCATGATGAAGAAATTTCTAGGCGTGTTTAGTGGCATCGTAACAAAGTTAATAGGTTTTGAGGACGTCATTTTGTTGAAGTATAATGCATACCCTTAAAATTCATAATGCTAGAAATAATTCCCTATTGTTGAGAGAAGATGTCACCAAAGAGTTGAATAAATCATTTGAATCTAATATCATAGAACCAGTAGAAGCTTTTGATTGGATTTCGTAACTGGTTGTAGTCTGGCTTAGCAATTGAAAAATGATACTTTGCATAGGCCTACATCGAGACCAATTTCCACTGCCTAGATTTTCAGAATGCAACTCTTGTTAACGGTGCAAAATGGTTTTCCTACCATAAACCTAGCTGCACCTTACCTTACTTAAACAATAACAGTGTACTAGGGATGGGAGCGGGACCCAGTGACGAAGCACGCCACCTCGGTGGGCGAGGGTCCCTGTATCCTAAAAAGGGATGCTCATTAATATGGCCCTTCCCTAGAGCACTGTTACTGTTTCAATTTATAGAAGCAGCTCACAAGCACCACAGAATTCAGAACTTCACGCTTCATTTTTATGTTTCACTTCTTTTTTTCATCCTTCGCACTGGCATATAAAATTCTTCAGAAATATTTTTCACACTTGGTAATACTTCAGTTTTCAGACACAGTACTTCTTTCACAGTTGAACTTTCTTCTTCCACCCATTTGACTTTTTCTCTTCTCTTTTTGTATACTTTGGTGAAATGCCCAATCAAATCACACCAACTGCACTTGGACATTGTCTGCTTTGAGCAAGGTGACTTTTACTGTTGCAATGATAGAATCTGGAGAACTATCCTTTATATTACTCTGTATATATCTACTGTACTCTTAGTTCTGGAAGACTTTCTATCATTTCTATCTTTCACTTTTGCAACCATTTGAGGCCCGAACACATCTCTCTTACTTGGGAATTTCAATGTTTCACACGCTTTCCAGACATTGCTGCCTTACTGACAATAGCCAAAATGTCTTTCAGTTCTGAGTCCACATTCACCCATAAATATTCTTATATAGTTGGGTCACATGAATGCATAAAAAATGGTATTTAGTTACTTCCTTCTTTAGCCCACCAAATTTACACTAAAGGGATCACTTCCTTAAGGCAGATGCATATTCATGTGTACGTTCACTAACATCTTGTTTACTCTGAAAGTCTTTATATCTCACATTGCTAATGCATACTTTGGTGTTAAACTAAGAAGCAAAATCTGCATTTGCCTTGTCTAGGACATTGACATCTCCTGCTCCCTTTTTCTTAGGCATTTGATTAAGACCTGTTATCCCTTCAGGTCCCAATGAAAGTAAACACATTCTCTTTTCTGCTCTGCAGACATGATAATTTAATAACCATTTCTTCACCTGTGGCCGTCCTATAGTTCAAAAAGTACTCCTTCCATTCAGACCAATTCATACAAGATTCCCCACAAGCTTGCAATGCGTTGATCAAAACATTTTGTGTTCTCATGGTTTTGGAAGTATCCACTCTTCACCTAATGAACTACTAGTTCACTGTTCTTGTACAGACTTGTGAACTCCATGAATGAGTAGATGAATTTGTTTTAATTATACTAGGAAAACCTACTGTCAATTGATTCCAAATTTATTATGGAGATGTGTTGTCAATATACCTAGCTTATCTTTATACACTGCACTGTAAGCTTCACGAATATGCAATAACGTTAGTTCCTTTTTGCGGATTATAAATAAAGAACACACCCTGGAATACTGCAATTACATGCATCCGGTTACATATGATTACTTCAGACGTTTCTTGAAGAACGATTGTGGATAGACCCTTATTACACATAATCCAAGGCTTTTGGACCATTTCAAAAAGCGGTGAATTGGGTCACATAGCATGGCCGTTAGACGTTTTTCCCATGTAATAGACTGCGGCGTAAGAACATGTTATGCACTCCAGGTTGCAGGCAAAAGAGAGGTCTTGTGATGAGCGCGCTAAGAAGTGCGCAATAGCAGTGCATGAGCAGAGGGTGGTCAGGGTTCCAGTGGCTGTTACTTAAAGAAAACAGTAGATTTCAAATACAAAAGCTCACTCTTCAAAGTCACTCCTCTAGAATTTGCTGCGCCACACACACAAATCCATGAAGGTTCCAAAATTCACTTTTTCACTGACCCAAGTGGTTGTGCTGAAGTTCGATGTTAAAAGGTCTTCAAGGCTGCATAGGTTCTTGCTCCAGGTTAAGCTGGTGGTCACCCGCCACTTGTTACATTAATGAATATTCTGAAGCTTAAAGGTAGGCCCCCAACTCCGTACCAGCCAACCGTCATCCGATCTCTTCCTCAATAGCTGCGTTCCATCCTGGAACAAGAGAACATCTCACATGCACAGAACAGCTGATATGCACAAGTTGACCCATCACAACACTATAACGTCTTTTATTTGCTGGGAGACTGATCAGCTGGGATGTAAACATAAAAATACAAGATTTGATTTCTAGTCTGGGAGTTCCAAATGGTTTTCGTTCACTCTGTGGACATACTAACATTATGTGTGAGAGGATAACATGGAGTGATCCTACCGGGTGGGGCAGCTTGGTTGGAGGACTGAATTGGGAGCTTTTGTGAATATAGTGCACAGTGAGCCTGGGAGTAAATAGAAAGTGGTGTACAGAATTGACAGGGTGGTGATAGATAAGGTTTGCTAGTTACAGGCGACATAGAGAATATATCTGTCATTGGAATTAAGTACAAAAAAAGCAGAAGGCATAAAAATGGAAAGAGTGGTCTACATGAGGCAGGAACAGAAACTCCGAAAATGGAAGGTGAGAGCTCAAAGTCCACCAAACATTTAGAGCCGTCATGAGAGATGTCATGATGAATGACTTGCAAAGTGGCTAAAAGTGATAGGACTAGGGAGATAACAATTGAAATGATTTGAAGAATACTTTGTTAGCACGTTTCATGTGATGGTAAGGCGCCACCCTGAGGAACCGAGCACAGTTCTCCAGGTCTGGCAGACCTTATAGCACGTTTCATGTGATGGTAAGGTGCCACCTGAGGAACAGATCACAGTTCTCCAGGTCTAGCAGAACTTATAGCACGTTTCATGTGATGGTAAGGCGCCACCTGAGGAACAGAGCACAGTTCTCCAGGTCTGGCAGACCTTATCTCTGACATTGCACGTCGAAGTCTCAGGATCTAAGCATGTGGTCTATGGCAGAAAGGTACACTAGTGACTCATCTAAAATCTATGGAGGGAATAGACACAATGCAAGGTATCTACTACCAGTGGTCAGTATCTGAGTCTAGTGGAGGGGTAGAGTTTCATAATTAACTTTAGAAAATATGTTTTTATTCTAAACACAGAATTTAGTTTCAAGGGTCTGGAACAGAAACGGAGGTGCCATGGAACTGAGCAAATTTTAATAAAGAGAGTTGAAAAAGCTCAAGGAAAGCTCGATGTGACTTATTATTATCCAGTCCCATTGGTACCGGCCTGTCTAATGCACTGGCCACATACAATTCCATTCAGTGTATTCAAGTAAAGTTGGAGATATCATGTGCAAACAGCAGATGTGGAATGGAAAGACTAGGTTTGTCTGGTGATTCTTACCTCAATTGTTCCTTGTGCAGGCCACCATACCATGTTGATGCTGCAAGCTTTGCCTTCTAGGTTCAGAATGACCAGTGCCAGCCGACGGTGGAGGAATCCAGGTGGATGAAAATCACTGAGAATGGATGGGAATACCATCATGTGAGCATCGTTTTGTTTCTTTCAGGCAGTGATGATTTTATTCAGCTTTTCAGGGCGAGATTGTAAGAGAGACTGTACTGTGAAACTATGAGACAAGAACAGCTGCCTACCCAGACCAAGAAAAAAGCTCTACGTTTGCAGTCAAAAACTGTGTGTTCGAGGCATATGAGCTGCAGATTATACACTTTTGCATAGATCGCCATCTGGTGTTGGGCCCGGATGTTTGCAGTTTGTTTTTGTTCTTGGACAGTCTTTGGAAGTCACGAGTTCGGTGACTCCTCCTTCGGTCCGTACTGCGCATGGGCTTCGGCTCCATCCTCAGATTGTTTTTTTCCGCCATCGGGCTCGGATGTAATACTTCGTGCTCCGGCTTCGAACCTTTCCAGTTCGACCTTCGACGAAAAATCCTCGTCCATCGAGATTCTTTAGACGGAATCGACTTCTTCATCTCTCTCTTCGGCACTTCCTCGATTCCAGACATCGGCAATCCTCGTCCATCGAGATTCTTTAGACGGAATCGACTTCTTCATCTCTCTCTTCGGCACTTCCTCGATTCCAAACATCGGCGGTGGCCTTCGGGCCTATCTCGACTCCGGTCTCGGCCGATGGAAAGGACTCCTTTCAAGAAGTGCCCGAAATGTGGGTCTAAATTTCCCCACACCGACCTCCATCAGGTGTGCAACCGCTGCCTCTCTCCCGAACACGTGGCCCGAGACTGCCCCGCCTGCAAGTCTTTTCGATCGAAAAAGACTATTCGGGATCGACGAGCTCGACGCACCATGGCGCACTCATCGACCTCGGCTCCACCTGACATCTTCGGAGAAGACACCGGAGCTTCGGGACAGCCGCACACCGAGCAGGAGGAAGATATCGTCGGCGCTTCCGAGGCCGACGACTCCGACGTGGAGTAGATCACACCGGCGCAACGGGTCGTGAGTACTCTACCCCCTCCCCCTCCCGCGCCCATACCGAAAGAGACTCCGGTTACCCCTTCGCCTCCGTGCCTAGGGAAAGCCAAGCATACTGCTTCCATCACCCCACCTTCGGGCCCGGTGAAAAAGCATCACAAGTCTCCTGGCGGCTCGAGCTCGAGCCAGCCTCCTAGCGGCGCCGACAAACATTCTTCGGCGCCGAAGAAAACAAGTTCCGTTCCGAAGCCATCGGTGTCGAAACCTGGCCTCTCGGTGCCGACCAAACAGTGATCCAGTTGAGGAAGACTTCCTACTTGACACATTTGACATAGCAGATAAATCCACCGCTATATTACCCATGCTTAAAGGGGTGACCAAGCATGCCACAGAGGCTTTCAAAGACCCAGTTAGAGCTAGGGTCTTAAACCCCAGAATAGAAAAGAAGTACAAGGCAGCCCCCACGGATCCTGTCTATATTAAAGGACCTGCGCCCCTAGACTCACTAGTGGTCTCCACAGATAGGAAGCGCTCCAACTCTCAGTCATCTGGTGAGGCTCCACCACCTGATAAGGAGTCCAAGCTTTTAGATGCGTCAGGCAAACGCCCTGCCTCGCAAGCTGCCAATATGTGGCGCATCGCCAACACACAGGCGCTGCTGGCAAGGTACGATAGAGCGCACTATGATGAGCTGGAGGCTCTCATGCAGCATCTCCCGGACAAATATAAGAATAAGGCTCATGAGCTAATACAAGAGGGGAAGATTATTACCAACACCTCTATCAAATGTGCACTTGACGCAGCAGACACGGCGTCCAGGGCTATAAACACCAGTGTCCTGCTTCGCCGTCACACCTGGCTCAGAATTTCAGGCTTTAAACCAGAGGTCCAAGCATCTATTTTAAACCACCCTTTTGACCAACAACACTTATTTGGCCCAAAAGTAGACGAAGCCCTGGAAAAAATGAAGAAGGATACAGATACGGCGAAGTCTATGGGAGCCCTGCAATCACAAACCCCTAGACGCTCCTTTTGAGGCTCTGGCAGAGGTTACTCTTCCGATAACGCCTCCACTTCCTACAAGTCCCCTCCTCAAAATACCTTCTCAAAGGGCTACCAAAGAGGTGGATATCGAGGAAACAATAATAAAGGCAGGGGCAAAACCAACACCGCCCGTTCTGCCACACCGCCCACACAATGACTTTCCCCCGTTCCCCCCAGACCATTCCACTCCGGTCGGGGGCAGACTACAGGACTTCCTTCACACCTGGGAAGCCATAACATCAGACAAATGGGTAACCCAAATTATTCGGTCAGGGTACTGTCTCGAACTAACTTCTACCCCCCCCCCCCCCCAAATATTCCACCCAGACACCGTGCGATGTCACAAGAACATACCACACTTCTGAAACAAGAGGTACTCTCCCTCCTGCAAAAACACGCGATAGAGCAGGTACCCGTCGATCAGCAAAATCTAGGGGTCTACTCTCTGTACTTTCTCATACCGAATGTTGGACTTGGCCCTTTTTGCAGGGTCATCCCTAATTTTTTTGCCTTCCTCCTGTATTTTTTCTGACCTGTTGTTGGCTGTTTTATGACTCTGGGCACCTTACCACTGCTGATCAGTGCTAAGGTGCATATGCTCTCCCTTATGTAAAATGTATACATTGATTGGTGTCCATGATTGGTTTATTTGTTTTACTGTCAGCCCCTAGTAAAGTGCACCAGGAGTGCCAGGGCTTGTAAATACAAATGCCGCTAGTGGGCTTGCAGCACTGGTTGTGCCACCCACAGAAGCGGCCTAGTAAAATGTGTCTAAGGTCTGCCATTGCAGAACCTGCGTGCAGTCTGGTACTGTCGCGCTGACTGCGCAAGTGCACCCACTTGCCAGTCCCCAAACCTTCACTTAACTACATATTGGTCACCCCTCTGGTAGGCCCAAGGGCAGGGTGCATTGTAGGTATAAGGTAGGACATTCCCTGATGTGTGTGGCATGTCCTAATAGTGAATTACAGCCATTTTCGTTTTTCACTATTGAAGGCTACCTGCTCTCCATAGGCCAGAATGGGCTGCTGGAATTACTACACGCTGTAATCCCAGTGGACTCAGAGAGCATGGTAGAAAGTCATATTTAGTATGCCTGAACTCAGAATAATAAAATAGTTCTTTTAGTAAAGTTTATTTTAATATCCTGCGTTTGTAAATACTACTTTTAGAAGGTTAGTATTTACTGACCTTGCCATTTCAGTCCGCCTCTGCGCTGTGAGTGTGTGTTCTGCCTAGCAACAGTAAGGAGCAGGGCTGGGGAATTCCAGGAGACAGGTTGGCTGCCAGGTGGTGGGTAGAGAGATTACACCAGGATGAGTGGGAGGAGTACACCCCGACTCTTGAATAGACCTGTGCTCTGCCACCACAAAGCCGGCTCCGCCCCCTGTGGAGCGGCTGATGTCTCTGCCCTGCTGCTGAAAGGAAAGCGCAGAGTCACCACAACAAAGTGCTCCAAAACTGGACTGAGCCAGGCCCCCTGGCGCTAAAGAACAAAATAATTGTGCTATAAAAGTAGGAGCCTGGCTCTTAAGAAATTAGATTCTGTTTACGCAACGACGAACCTCTGCCTGAAGGAGAAGGACCTGGAGAAGCTGAAGGAGGAGTACTGTCTCTCTGCCTGAGAGACTGGCCTGCAGTGGGTGCCTGTCTGCTGGAAGGAGAGGAAAAGACTACAGAAAAAGACTTTGATTCAAACTGCGCTTTTAAACAATCTCCAAGGGCTTGCTTGTGAACTTGCCCCCTGATCTGCGCCCCAGGAACAGTGGGCGCAACCTATCCCCAAGAAGAGGAGAAGTGCCTGGAAGTGATTCCGTGAAGCTGACTCCCAGAGAACCTGTGTGCCTCTACTCCTTTCCCTGCACCGCGACATCTGCCACCTGGGGCTACCACGAGCACCGCCAGGACCTGTCGGGTCCCAGCACCGCAAGTACCAGCCCCTCCGAGCCGTAGCTCGCTCCGCCAGGAAAGGACCCTGAGGGTCCGTGCACCGAGCATTGGTGACCCCGTGCCACCGAGATCCCCGCAAAGACCTGCGACGCACTCGTGATCTACTACGAAGCCGTCGGCGCTGCAACGCGCTAAGAATTGCCCCCGGAGCTGCCTTCCCCTCCTCTGCCCTTGGTCGTGATGCTGGGACCTTCTTCGGGTGCCCCACGAAGCACCGCCGCCCTCTGACTGCGAGGGACGACACCGCGACGTGAGACACCGCGCCGTGGAAACCCGAGGCCGCCGCCGTGACCAACCCCGTGAAAAGAAGGTATTTGTGACCATCACGCTAAAAGTACGGCCCGTAACTGCCTACGTACGGTCCGTACTTCCATCTGAACTCATTGCGCTTTGAAAAGTACTGCCTTGCCTCGTAGTTCGAGCCGTACTGGGGGTACGTCCATCTGAAATAATTGTGCGTAAATACGGCCCGTACTTGCCTTTGTACGGACCGTACTGACCCCTGAAGTACCCTGTTTTGAACCGTAGCAACCTTAGTTCGACTCGTACCAGCCTTGGTCTGAACCGTACTGGCCTCTGGAGCAGCGTAGTTCGAACCGTACCTGCTTTGAGCCGAACTACATTGAAAAGCATTACCGGTGCTCACGCGAGAAGCGTGAGACTCGGCAAGCGTACTCGTGCTCACGCGAGAAGCGTGAGAAACGGCAAGGCCCTTTAAAAACCTTGCCCAAAGCCTAACAACGGCACTACGAAGTGCGCAGAACCCCTAAGAAGCTTATTTTAATCAGAACTTTGCCATTTTTAAGACCTGTGGCTGCCCTTAAACCTTTACAAGTAACTGGAACCCTAATTTACCAAGAGAACTGTGTTTATGCAACCTGCCTGAAAGAAAACCTTTTATATAAAGTTCTCCCACTCCTCCGTCAGGGCAACTTTCTCACTACACTGGATTTGAAAGACGCATACTTTCATATCCCAATACACCCGGCTCACAGAAAGTACCTCCGATTTGTGGTGGACAACCAACATTATCAGTTCAAGGTTCTCCCCTTCGGGGTCACAACCGCACCACGGGTGTTTACCAAATACCTGGCAGTAGTGGCAGCACACCTCCGAAGACAAAACATTCACGTCTTCCCCTACCTGGACGACTGGCTCATAAAAGCCGCGTCCTACCACCAGTGTGTACAAAATACAAACACTACCATACAACTACTCCACCAGCTAGGCTTTACAGTGAATCACAAAGTCCCACTTGATACCCTCTCACGCAAAGCAATACCTCGGTGCCACTATAGACACCTCAAAGGCTATAGCCTATCCCAACTCAGCCAGGATCGCAAGCATGCAAGCCCTGCGCCAAAAGTTCCTTCTTCAGCACTCTCTCCCAGCAAGAGTGTTCATGAAACTAATAGGGATGATGGTGTCTTGCATTTTCATAGTGCCTCATGCAAGACTTCACATGCGTCCACTCCAAGAGTGCCTAGCACGCCAGTGGAACCAGGCCCAGGGACGGCTGACGGATCTGGTGTTGGTGGACGGTTGCACCCATCGCTCTCTGCAGTGGTGGAACACCACAAACCTTTCCAAAGGGCGACCGTTCCTGGACCCGGTTCCTCAGGTGATTCTAACAACGGACGCATCGCTCTCCGGCTGGGGAGCGCACCTATTACACCTCACAGTGCAAGGTGTATGGACGCCACAACAGAGGTTACTCCACATCAATCATCTGAAGTTGTTGGCGATCTTTCTAGCCCTGAAATCGTTTCAGAAACAAATTTCAGCCAAGGCAGTCCTAATTCGCACAGACAATATGACTGCAATGTATTATATTCAAAAACAGGGGGGGACACACTCTCCCCAGCTCTCCCGCTTAGCACAGAGCATATGGAGATGGGCGATTCCACAAAAAATCTTTCTCCTGGCACAACACGTCCCAGGCATACAAAACACCATGGCAGATCTGCTCAGCAGACAAACGCAGCAAATGCACGAATGGGAACTGCATCCACAAGTTCTTCACCCATTCTTCCACAAGTGGGGGCATCCTCAGATAGACCTCTTCGCCACCCACGAAAACAAAAAATGCCCAAGCTTCGCCGCCAGATACCCACACCCATTGTCCAAAGGCAATGCGATATGGATGAACTGGTCAGGCAAATTTGCATACGCCTTTCCACCTCTCCCACTAATTCCATTAGTGGTAAGGAAGCTACAACAGCACTCCCTCAGACTCATTCTGGTAGCTCCAACATGGGCCAGGCAGCCGTGGTACACCACACTACTACAGCTCTCAGTGGTACCACACCAAAAGCTGCACCTGTCCCCATGCCTCCTAACCCAGAACTATGGAGAAATCAGGCACCCGGACCCAGCTCAGCTCAACTTTGCGATCTGGCTCCTGAAATCTTAGAATTTGGATACCTTAACCTTCCCCTTGATTGCATAAACATTATCAGGGAAGCCAGACGCCCTACCACTCGAGCATGCTATTCCACAAAGTGGAAGAGATTTGTTGTTTACTGCCGTAACAATACAATCGACCCCTTAGATGCATCCATACAGCACATCATATGCTATCTGCTCCATCTTCACAGGTGTAACCTGGCATATTCATCCATACGTCTACACCTAGCAGCAATTGCTGCTTACCTGCAAAACAGACAGCATTTATCACTGTTCAGAGTGCCTGCTATTAAAGCCTTTATGGAAGGCCTTAAAAGAGTAATTCCACCCAGGGCACCACCTTCCCCTGTATGGAATCTAAACGTAGTTCTTACAAGGCTAATGGGCCCGCCTTTCGAACCAATGCATAAATGTGAGCTACAGTTCCTCACTTGGAAAACAGCCTTCCTCGTAGCTATCACTTCCCTTAGAAGGGTTAGTGAGATACAAGCGTTCACTATACAAGAACCCTTTTTACAGATACATCACAGCAAGGTGATACTTCGCACAAATCCCAAATTTTTGCCCAAGGTCATTTCCCCCTTCCATCTTAATCAATCGGTGGAATTACCGTTTTTTTTCTCGCAACCTCAATCTGTTGCGGAAAGGGCTCTACACACACTTGATGTTAAAAGGGCTTTACTGTACTACATACAAAGAACGCAACCTTTTAGAAAGACTAAACAGTTGTTTGTCTCCTTCTCTCCACCGCATAAGGGCAACCCCATCTCTAAATCAGGGATAGCTAGGTGGATTGTAAAGTGCATACAAATTTGCTATCAAAAAGCAAAAAGAACATTATCTGTTCCACCTAAAGCCCACTCTACAAGAAAGATAGGGGCTTCTATGGCGTTTCTAGGGAACATACCCTTAGATGACATCTGCAAAGCAGCCACATGTTCAACACCGCACACCTTCACAAAACATTACTGTGTAGACGTGCACTCTAAACAACAAGCTAGTGTGGGCCAGGCTGTACTAAAGACACTATTTCAAACCACTGCAACGGATACCGGTGGTCGCCGCTAAGGTTGGGTACTGCTATATAATCTATGTAAAAGTGTATAATCAGCAGCTCATATGCCTCGAACGGAATATGCTACTTACCAGTATGCATCTGTTCTTGGCATGTAGAGCTGCAGATCTATACACGCCCACCCGCCTCCCCGGCTACCTGTATCCGTTCCAGTCTATCTTATTTAGATACAACACACATGGGTTTCTTACTATTATCACTACGCTCCATCTTTTCCCTGCTGGCGAAAAACAATCTGAGGATGGAGCCGCAGCCCATGCGCAGTACAGACCGAAGGAGGAGTCACCGAACTCGTGACTTCCAAAGACTGTCCAAGAAGAAAAACAAACTGCAAACATCCGGGCCCAACACCAGATGGCGATCTATGCAAAAGTGTATAGATCTGCAGCTCTACATGCCAAGAACAGATGCATACTGGTAAGTAGTATATTCATCTTCTGCCCGCCTCTTCCCACACTTCACCCTACACACAACACACATTATGGCCTCTGAGAATTGAGGACTTTAAGACAGTGGCATAACGAAACTTGAGGGGGCCCCCTGCAAAGTACATGGAGGGCCCCCCCCGCATTCTCCGCGCCAGTCAAGAGCTCTCAGGCCTGCGACCCTCCATACTGCAGGGGCTGCGGGGCTTTTGTTACGCCACTGTTACCAATACAGCTGTTATAAGTAACCTTGGATGGTGGAGATAATAGTTGGGCACACTCTGCCAGCAGGTTATCATAGGTGGCGGTCTATCCACTAAAGGGTCCCTGCCATCAGTACGCCAGGGAAGTTTGCCCTATTTTAGGTGGGTTTCCTGATGCAGACTCCTGTCATGATATACAACATCGGGCCCACTCATCGTTCAGTTTTCCCAAAAGTGCATCCACTGCTCCTTCTCTTTCACACCTCCTCCCCCCCCCCCCTCTTGCTTTCTATCTCTTCCTTTCCATTATTTCTGAGCATCCTATCTTTTCTTCATTCTCATCCGAGCATTTTTCTTTCTATTCTGTCACTTTTATCTCCAACTTTTCCTCCCCCATCCCTTCGAAATCATTCCACTATGCTTTTCCTATCTCATGTGCCGTATTTCTCTACCGTTCTCTGCTCTTTGTTTGCTCACTGTTTTGTATTTCCTTCCTCCATTTTCTCACCCTCTCCATTCCCTACCTCTCTTTTCTCTTTTCCTCTTTTATACCCCACTCTCTCTTCATTATCAGCTTTCCAGCTGACCTTGTCCTTATAGCACCTTGCGATTTCTTTCCTGAATACTTTCTCACTGTGCCTCTTCCAGTGCTTTCTTATCTATAACTATGCTCTTCATCAATCCTGTACAGACCTGGAGCCTGGATCTCTCATCTTGAGATCTTATTTCCCTTTTCTTCCTCATACTCTCCCAGAACCCCTTTTTCAACATTTTTTATCACCTCTCTCTGGGCGTTTCCCTTTGTCTTTCACTGGCTCTCTCTTTTACCTTTTTACTCTCTTTGTGGGTTCCCGGTCTCTTCCACCCATTTACCCATTTGGGATCTTTTTACCCTACATTTATGGAACTCTATCCTTCTTTCTCATTTTCAACATTTTTTATCACCTCTCTCTGGGCTTGTTTCTTTCACCCTTTTTATCTCGCTGGGGTCCATACTATTGCTCCCTGAGGCCCTACGTCATCCATATTCGCCCCATCTCTCGATCTATGTGAAGGGATTTCTTTCATTCTCTCCCAGGTTGTCTAACATTACCTTTCTCTCTTTGCTTATCCTCTCTTTATCTATCCCCTGACACCGGTCCACGCAACACAATCTATCATCTCTGGCTTCTTTAATTTTCTCTGCACAACATAGTTTGATGATGTTCAACAGAAAGAGAACGTATTATTTTTCAGTGATCCTTAACAAAACTAAAAATTCATATGCTCTCTCTCGTGGCTTAGCTGCCTTTCTCCCTCATTCTCAAAGGTGCCTTGTTTGCTTTTGTGGATCTCTTTCACTCTTTATGTGACTCTATGGGTTTCTCAGGCTCCTTTTATACTTTCTCTTTGGGGCTTTCTTTCACCTTTTAATCTTGTATTCTTTCATACGCCAGATTTTCTTTTCCTAAATGCAAATTAATACATTTTCCACAGCTCTAGTCCAGTTTTTTTCCTCACATGCACACACTTGTGCTCTTTAAAGATTACTTTTTTCATCTCTGTTTATGTATCCACATCTCGGGGCGCTTTCAGGTTTCTCAGATTTGTGGTCTTATATTTTGCTGTTACTCTCAAACACTGTAAACTTATTTCACTCTCCTTTGGTCTGCAGAACTTTCTGATAACTCTCTTCACCTCAAGGCACCTCTTATATTAAAGTGCTTATTTGTTCTGTATTTCTACAGTCTCAAAGGCATTACTGTACAAATTTACCAACCTCAAAAAGATGAAACTAAAACTTGGTCTAGTTGAGAGTCAAATTCATAAACAACAGATCACAAAACATGTCTTCTCATCTCACTGTATCTTCTCTCTCACTTTCTCCCACTCTCAAAGTCTTCTTCTTCTCTTCTTAGTTCTCTCACCCTTCGTCTCTCTCTCTCTCTCTCTGCCTCACTTACTCTCATTCTTTCCATTTATCTCCTTCTCATTATCTTACTTTCTGTTTTCCTCCCTCTCTCGTTCTTCACCCCTATGCCCTGCTTCTCCTGTTACCTAAATTTTTCTCTGGCTCCTCACATTTGTTTCCCCTCAAATTGTTAAACTTCTCAAGCACAGGTTTCCCTTCTCTCATTTCTTGCTCTGATGGACACGCTCTAAGGTCTAATTTCATCTTCCACTCTGTCCCTTATATTTCTCTCTGAGAGTTCAGACTTCTTTATGTGTAGACGTCTCACTTTGCACTTGAGAATGAAACTATAAAATAAGTTTAGAATCCCATACCGGAGTAATATTATTAAATAACTCCAAGAGCTGCATCACCTCATGGATAGGTAGCATTCTAATATAACACTGCATATAGGTTTTAACAACATAATGCCATCTGAAAAATACAAATTGCAGCATTTTTGCCCCTATGTTCAAATATGCAGTGGCCGGCGCTTTGTGTTCTTGGGTCCTCTGCAGGGTTTACCATGGAGCTCGGGTCAAGGAACCTTTCTCCAGCACAAGTGCTGTCTCTAAATGGACTGTGTGAATCTAAGCACATTTATAACATTGTGTTAATGAGCTCTGGTATCCCCCAAAAAATGGAAAAAACTTTGCACCCCAGGAGAGACTGTATGTACAGACAACAAACTTTAATTTAATGCCAAGTAAGTGTCTAAGTTTCGAGAACAAGAAACTTCGTTCACCCTGGAAAATCACTTTGTCTTCCTTAGATGTGTTTATTTAAACTTTAATTTTTTTAAGTTCTTATAGCTTTTAGGGAAAATCTGCATATAGCAATTGAGCTTGGGAGTGGTGAGCAGGGCCGACTTTAGGGCAGTGCAAGTGCTGCGCCCGCACTAGGTGCTGACCTGGAGAGGGGAACTGAGCTTGGCAGCTTCTTACGATTTAAAACGCCTGCTGCAGAGTTCCTTGTGCATCTAGCTTCCGGGAAGCAATAAAAATGTCAAGATAACTCTAGTGATTAATGTTCCTGCTAGAGAGAAAGCGATTGGAGTTTTGTCTAGTCAGTGGCAATTTTGACAAACCATAAAGTAGCACAGAGGGTTAATATGCCTGCTGCAAAGAACAGATCTATATTTTATTAGGCTAGGTGAGTGGATTAGTAAAGCCAGCCTATAACAGTGCTTTAAAACAAATGAAATGTATGTGAGAGAGGGGCTATGGAGAGATGAGGGGCACTTTTGCCAGATGGTAGTGAGGGCATCTGAGGAGGTAGTCATTGGAGGAGGGGCGCCAAAAAAGACTAGCACCAGGCACCACCAGAGCTAAAGCCGGCCCTGGTGGTGAGTGACGAACTGAAAGCATTGCATGTGGCGAAAGTGCTTACCCTACCTTCTCGGCTCCTCCTCTAAGTTGTCTTGATTATGAACTACTCTGTCATAGGATGGCTGATGCTGTGCCACTCACTTATAAAGCATCACAACTCCTGACAAGCAGCCAGAGCACCATCGCGATACAGCCTCTCAGAAATAATCTACAAATCAAACCACTGATCATCTCTGATGCCTATCTGCGGCCGGTCTGTTTTTTTCTACCTGCCCCTCCAATTTCTTTCCCTCCAGGGAGTGGAAACAGTGAGGCTGGTGCAGGGCAGATACGAGTAGTCAACCAGTAAAATAAATGCAGTCTATACAGGCAAGATGCCCCCCTCCTCGCTCCTTAACCCCGGTGCCACTGCACTGGCTGCACCACTGATAGCTCTGCCCCTGATTTTGTACATTCCAATGCGTCCCAGCAGAGTCCTGCAACTGGAACTGCAAATCTTCTCCTACCCCAGTCAGCACTTTTTTTTCTTTGAAGTTTTATATAGCCCAAACTTAACCTGAAGGCATCAGTTATCAGAGCACTTTAAATGATCCCCAGTTGCATTTACATGAGGACACATTCATTTTTGTTAGGCACTGGGAGGTTAAGTGATTTACCCAGAATCACAGGATGTTGAGCGTCGTTGCCGAGACGCGAATCCGGTTCCCAAGATTTGAGGTTGACCGCTCTAGCCCTTAGGCCACATCCTCTCCCCGTCCTCTCTTATTTATCTATGGTTAATCATCGATTCTGTGTCAGGATGGCCTACCTTGACTATCTTTGATATGTGGTTGTCAGGCTGGGTTCCAAGCTGTGGTGTATTATGTTTTTCCAGTAACTATTGTATTGTCATCTACGGAAGAATTCAACAGCATTCTCAAATTTACTGATCTTTCGAGCAGGCATTAGTCCGTTTTTACTTGCAAGAGAGTGTCTAAGGCGGTGTGTCCACCCCTTTCGGTATTTTGAATAGCATTTAATGTTCAGCGTTCGCCCATTTCTTTACATCCATGAGCAATACTTCTGTGTAGAGGTTTTCTGAAGATTTCTACACCATGGCCATCCTTCTTTTTGCTAGCATAAAGGCCAATTAAATGAATTTGCTTATGGTTTTTAATTTTTTCACCTTGCATGGGTCAAATGTCACCATATGTCAACATGCAAGCAGGACGAAAATCACGATAATGTAAAGATATTAACTGAGTACACATGCCTTTTGTCCCTTTGATATCAGTTGTTTGGATGATGAATAAATAAAAAACCTAACACATTTCTTTGACAAACGGCAGCGAAGGGTCTCTGTATTCCTTACAACAACTGTCCAGATTGATAAACAAATCAATGTAGAAGAGCAACAAGTGTGAGATGCTGTGAAAGGAGAAGAAAAAGAATGGAGGATGGATGTACAAAGAAAAAAACTGAGGAATGATAACCGAAGTTTGTGAAAGCTTTTGTACCATCTTGTGCTGTCAATCAGCTGCCTCCTCCCTCTGGGGAATGCTCTCTCTGAGAGCCCCCACCCCCACCCGTTTTCCCGGGCCTGGCTCATGGCTCCGACTGAAGAGAAACAATGTAAGATGTTATTTTGTTTCTTTTGAGTCCTAGGTCAGCAGCGAAAAGCTCAGAGCAGACTGCACACTGCAGCTGCTTTAGAGCAAGAGAGTGAGACACACAGCTCTCTACAGATGACCTGAGGGGGCCCCCTTCACCTACTGAAGACTGGGGGGCCCCCCGCCGCGGGGGCTGCGGGGGTGTTTGTTACGCCCCTGCTTTAAGAGGCCAAGTCAAGACGGAGCTGAAATACATCCAGCTTCTTCAAAAGACTAGGAGTCGAGCTATTTTAAGTCCCCCTTCTCCAAATTACTGGGAGTTGGTTGGAGAAGCGGGATTCAAAATACGTCAAATTCCGACATGCTTCCCTTGACAAATGTGTGACTACAGTGGCATGTACACCTCTCCTCCCATGTGGCTATAAAGGATACCCTAGTGGGAATCAAGACGCCAATGCAGCATACTTTAGGTGAATAGTAACCCCACTATGCATGCATTAGTGCATTGCATGGTGTGAGTGATTGAAAACAAATACTGAGGCAATGTGGTTTATGTGTCCTGATGAAGGCCCTGGACCCAAGTAGCCTCTAGTTTATGGGCTGAAGCATGTCAACCTTTTTAGGGTAAAAGGATCATTATTTCCCTACCCCCTTATAAAATATATTGTAACCATGTCCAAACAACAGTGAACAAATGGATACCTTGGTTGTTTGAGGTATTTTTTATAGTTTGTGGGCGAGTGTCTGACAAAGAAAAAATAATTTCTTTTTTCCTTGCCAGCAGGGTGCTTAAATTGAAGGTCGAATCTTTTTCTCATATCAAATACATTTGGTATAGGATACTGTTTTATGTAGTGTGAGTTTGACTATAGAGAGTGTATCCCATTCCTCCTTTATTGAAATGTATCTCTTCCCTTCCGGATGGGGGATCCTGCGATATCCCCATTCGGCCTAATTTTTGACAGTTAAATAAAATATCAACAAGACATATAGTGCAGATTCAGATGTCATCTTATTGGAGGGTGGTGTATTTAAGATTTCAGCATACTCTTTCTCTATTTTGGTAAATTCCGTATATGCATTTTGGAATCATTAACTAGTAGTTAGAACGTGCATCATTTACCTGCTAACATGAGAAGAGCCCCATTTACTAGGCAGTGAAACCTGAAATAAACCTTTACATTTGCGTCTGTCTGGCATCCAGTTGAAGGATCCTTGTTTATAAACCACAACTGGAATGTGGAGCTCAAACACTCATTTCAAAGCCGCTCTCCAGATCTGCATGTCTGCCTCCAACTATCCTATAAAGGTGTCACATTGGTCGACAGAGCCAATAAACTAAGTCAAGTCTCCATCCTTTCCATACAGTTCTGTATCCTAACTCACTTACCCCTGTTCTGAAAACCTCAATTCAGCCTGTTATCAAAAGTAATGGCTAAATGTGGTGGAAATTAAATCACAGTCCCTGTGAACATTGCCGAGGGAAGGGCAGCAAGTGTAAAATACTGGAAATGAACCGGGCTTCCAAAATTCTGTTTACTTTCCATGTCCCTGCCTCAGCTCTCAACACCCATGATAGCCGAAGCCAAGCGTGGCAAGGGCTGCCTCTAGCTGCACCTTACTGGTGCCTATGACCTCATCTGTAAAGCAAGTAGCAGATGCAACAGATCTATTGCTGTTTGCTGCTAGTGCTACCAAGCAGGCCCACTACAACTTACTCATGATTATTGATGTTTTCTTTTAAGCTGGATCTGACCAGAGGCAATAACGTCCTGTACTGGAGGACTACAGGTTTCTCCGTGGGAACGAAGCCTCCGAAGCCTGTACTCTTGAGATATATTGGGTTTACCGGTAAGTGAGCATCTTCAGGTTCCATTCCCTGTTCCTTATTTTTCCATTTTTACTGTCTTCTCTTCCTTTCTACTTCCATCCTTCTACTCTTTATGTTCTTCCAGCCCTTTGTTTCCTGCTCTGTTAGTTCCTGGTTTGCTGTCTTCCTTCTGTAGTTTGCTGCTCTTCGTGCCGAGTTCATCAGGATTAATTTTGTTACATTTACGCACTGTGACCGTCCATCTTTTCATCATGCCCATCTCATGCGCCATCTTTTGGGTGGGTGGAGGCACCTTGCTGAGATCACATCAAGCTAGAAGAATAGAACGTGACACTGTATGCAGCACAGATGTGCATTTTGGCTGCTCCTCTGGCTTTGACACCTCTATGTCGTCGCACAATTACCATGTTTTAGGCCTACGTTCTTAACCTGTGGCTGCTTATGTTTGCATTTTTACAGTTTTACTCCTGTATTTGAAGGTACTCTGCTCTCTTAGAAGAGCTGTGGGTCTCTCAGTAAG
Organism: Triturus cristatus; assembly: GCF_964204655.1. NCBI lineage: Eukaryota > Metazoa > Chordata > Amphibia > Caudata > Salamandridae > Triturus > Triturus cristatus. Next base: position 556,672,351 of record NC_140579.1, on the reverse strand, counting down.
GATTACTCCCTGGACTTACATTCATCTGCTGTCTGTTGCTCACTACGCTTAACTCCTAACATCCAAATGCTGAAGAGAGGACGCTTGCTTGGTTGAAAATGCATCGTCATGTTTATATAAAAAAGTTCTAAGAGGGGATCGTAAGAAAATGATATTAAGATGTTTTGTTCCAAGTGATGGTCTTTAAATAGGAACCACGTCTCCTAAGGAGGAAACAGTCTTGGGTGTGAGGACAGCCTGCTTCTGGTCTGACAGAGATTTTTCTTTTTCCTAACTCTACCAGGAGTGGCTTACACCTCAGAGTGCTTCCCTTGCAAGCCTGGGACCTACACCTTCAAGCGAGGCTCTGGGACCTGCAATGAATGCCCTGCTGGCTCCTACTCTTCGAAGGGGGCTACGTCCTGCCAGGAGTGTGATAGAGAAAAATACTCGGGTAAAGTTTTCATGGACTTCTTGATACTCTGAGGCGCAGTTATTTGTGGCATCTCCATCTTTTTCTCTCTCTCTATCCCCTTTTTTCCTTCTTTCTCTCAAGCGTGCGCACAGACCTGCGCGCACACATACATACATACCCCCCCCACACACACACACACTCACATACACACACCAAATAAAGATCCCTGCACTGCCTCGTGCAGATTTCCATAACCGCTGCCTGTGCATATCACCACTTTCTAATACATATCTTGAGTGTTAATGTAGCCCATAGTGTGCGAGCATGGGGAGGTGCGGCTGTACCTGATACATAAAGAATCCAGTCCTTCACCTTTCTGCCCAGCAGGTTAAACATGTTATAGAGTAGTTATATGTAACAAGAGGGACTGAACAGCATTCCCATTAAATGGTGTGCATTCTTTTTGTAAAATAAGCCTGCCCTGACCTCAGAATTTGTAATAACTAGTTGCAGGTGATTAGTGAAGTTCACACGGTGACACAACTGTATCGCCCAATGCCCATCTGTCGCCTCCCTTTTCCCCTCCTTAAAACCTCAACCAAGGGACAAGAGAGCCCTTTGCAGCTTTTATGCTTGCAGTAAGATGGTCACATGCAGCATGAATAAACTGGAGGGTTGGAATAATCCAAACCTACGTGATGCACAACAAGGGACCATAGGTCTCAATCAAAAGTTCACAAACAAGTTATTAAAATTAATTGAACAAGAATATTCTTGTAAGCAATCAATTGACTTGTATTTAACATCAAAGTCAGTCACTTAGTTTAAAACAAAAACGTTGGTATTACATTGTAAAGTTATGAAATCCGTCTTGTAATTTCAAATGCAATGAAAACAAATTCCCAAATTTAAACACGATCCCAATGCATTCAAGGTTAAAAAACCCTTCTTCAGGGAATGGTTGTCATCAAGGAAAGTTGACTGTGTGGAAATCCACCACAAGGAACTACAACGAAAGGGTCATGAATCAATATCCAATATAAACAGAGTACATTTGTAGTATTAGGATTTGCACTCAATGCGTAGAATGGACCTGTATCTATCCCCATAGTGTGCTGGGCTCTACGACATGCGCAATGAAAGTGCAAAGAGTGACCAATCAGCGGACATGTAGATGAAAGTCAGACAAGCATAACGCTTACCCAAACTGTAAATATGGTATTACCCCGCCGCAATGTTCGACTGAAAAATAACGAGAGGAAACACAGGGTGAACAAGTATACTCAATGCGATTATGGAACCAAGCGTCCAGTGTGTCGAGAAACAAGCTTACACGAACGCCAAAATAAGAGCTGGTAAATACACTGTAGCAAGAACACTAAAAGCTAAAAAACGATAAACAAAGTCAGCCCTCTGTCTATCTCAAGGAGCGGCGTATGCAATGATAATAAAAGTTCAATCATTCCTCACCTCTGTGGGAAAGTGTAGACGTCTTTACAGATGCCTCCGACTGAATCCGCAATAGCGTGGATCAGAGTGACGCTTGATAATCATCTCTAACTGTCAGCCGGTGCTTTCAATGTCAATGCGTGCGTGCGTGCGTCTATGGTGCAACCAATCGGAATGGGCGTAAGACGGAAGCGTAACGTGTAGAGAGAGACAGAGGGTTTTTTCTAGAAAAAACTGTAGTGAAACCAAAATAGCAAACAAAAGTGAACAACCAAGTCTGTGAGCAGTATCTGACGTAGTATTGTGGAATTAGCCAGAACTTACAGGCGGTCTATTAATATGCGATGGGGGAAGCATGTATAAACTAAAATAACCGGATCCAAACATCTAATCTGTGGATAGAACCAACCCAACAGAATTATTATAGGTTGGGAGAAAAATGTATGCGCTGGGTAGATGAACGTAAAAACAGAAAAACACGCTGTCTTTTTGCCCGAACAGAATTTCACATTATGAAAATCTAGCAAACAAGTAAATGGTGTGGGTCCAAACACAGGAGGAGTGCAAATCCTGTACAAGTGGAAAATGACATGAGAGTATACACACATACATAAGATGTTATAAAAAACATGCCAATTCATAATGATCATTAAGGCCACCAGGGATAATTGTCCCTAAATATTTTATCCAAAAGGTCTCTTTCCGTGCTAGAGTTGTATGTAAATCTATTCCGGGTGTAGCATTTACTTTGCCCATTCCGATTGGTTGCACCATAGACGCACGCACGCATTGACGTTGCAAGCACTGGCTGACAGAGATGATTATCAAGCGTCACGCTGATCCACGCTATTGCGGATTCAGTCGGAGGCATCTGTAAAGACGTCTACACTTTCCCACAGAGGTGAGGAATGATTGAACTTTTATTATCATTGCATACGCCGCTCCTTGAGATAGACGGAGGGCTGACTTTGTTTATCGTTTTTCGCTTTTAGTGTTCCTGCTACAGTGTATTTACCAGCTCTTATTTTGGCATTCGGGTAAGCTTGTTTCTCGACACACTGGACGCTTGGTTCCATAATCGCATTGAGTATACTTGTTCACCCTGTGTTTCCTCTCGTTATTTTTCAGTCGAACATTGCAGCGGGGTAATACCATATTTACAGTTGGGTAAGGGTTGAACTTGTCTGACTTTCACCTATGCATGGTCACTTAATCGTGGCACCCTTTTTCTCTTCATTCTTTTCATTGATTGCACTTGACACCGTATTCCCCTTTACTGTCACTATTTTTGTTTTGCTACTGCCACTTCACATTTAATTCTCTAGGAACTGCCGTTGTGCACTGTTAGAAATGGGATTTCTGGTTGGCTAAGGCTTGCGCCAAAGTCAGGCAGAAACCACCACTCTAGTCAGGGCAAGGAAGTTACACGCCAAAGATAACCCCTGCTCACCCCCTTGGTAGCTTGGCACGAGCAGACAGGCTTATCCCTGAGGCGATGTGTAAAGCGTTTGCGCGCGCACCCAGCAACAACACCCAAGGCCCACCACAAAGGAAACTCCACACAAGGTATCATATAAAAATAACCTTTGTATTATACACAACACATTAGATAAAAACACACACTTTACAATGTGCCAACAGGCACGGGCAGAATTTACAAGGGATTATATATACAGGGGACAGGGCCACATGGACCACTGTCAGGAATTAGCACTTTTTAGAAATAGCACTTAGAACATAGGAATAAAACTTTAGAACATAGCACATACAATCACTGTAGCACTAAAAATAGAACATATAGCACACAACCAGTAACTACTGGTAACCAGAAAGTACCACCTACGCAACCCTAACCACCTTTAGGAATATATCACGCAGGGAACTAGGGCCTCACTAGTACCACCTGTACTAGGGAGAAAACAACCACCTAAGTATCACTCTACCTGTAGGGGTCTAAGCACATAAACACAGGATGCATAAAATACATTTAGAGGTGTAAACACAGTTTAGGAAAAAAAAAATATCATGAAGACACTGCGCAGGCGCAAAAGTACATATATGCAAATCACCAGGTACCCTAGGGGAGGGCACAATACAGAAAAACTGTCCCCAGGCCAACTGGCCTCTCAGGGGTGCAGAAATGACCAATCCACTAATGTCAGGGCGCGACTATGCAGGCTGCGCAAGCCAGGCGCACAAGGCACAACCTAAACGTGGCAGCTGCCCACTAAGTGCTGGGCAGCTGTAGGGACTGGGGCCTGGGCACCTCTGGGCCTTTAGAACAAATATGGCATGTCCTGGAGCCTCCCTGGGCTCTGCAAAGAAAAAGAATGCCCCCAAGTGTTGGAGCCTTCACGGCTCTGCACAAAATGCCCCTTGAGCACGTGGGAGCCTCACTGGGTTCAACGAAGCACAATCACCCCGTTGGAGCGCCTCGCGCTCAGACACCGAGGAAAATGCCCCCTTAGACGTTGGAGCCTTCCCGGCTCTTAAACAAAATGCGCCCCGTTGGAGCGGTCCGCTCTGGAGCGGGCCGCTCTGCTACCGCCTCTCCCCACCCGGACTCCCTTTAACTCTTACCGGCTGGGGGAGAGGTGGCGAAGACAGGACTCCGGTCTGCGGGGCTTCCACTCGCTGCACTCGGGGAGGCGGGGTAGGCTCCCGTGCTCTCCCGTCTTCTCCTCTCGCGGGGCTTCCCTCGTCCGGCTGTAGGAGCGCGGGGTAGGCTCCCGTCGACTTCCTGATTTGGGACAAGGCCCCGCCCACGTCACACGAGCACTGCCTGGCTTCCTGTTTGCACAAGGGCCGCGGCGGTGACTTTCTCAGCGGCAACGAGGGGTAGGCTCCCTCTGTGGGTGCGATATACGGCGGGGTGGGCACCCGCCGTAAAATAAACACATAAGCGGGGTGGGCACCCGCAAGCACACCACAATGCGGGGTGGGCACCCGCCAATTAAATAATTAAATAAGCGGGGTGAACGCCGGGTGGGCACCGGCTGGCTGCAATAAAGCGCTCCTGAGCGCTAAAAGCAAATCAAAGCACTTCCAAGCGCTTAGGGACACAAATAGAGCACTCCCAGCGCTTTAGGATGAAAAGAACCACAAAGTCCAGCAAAGTTCTTCCCTGCATGCAGCAGGGCAGGGGTGGGGGGCAAGGCTGGACCCAGAGCCAGCTCACTGGGCCTCCAGGCAGGGAGGTAGTCCAGGTGGCGGTCCTCTGGTCCAGCAGCAGCAGCAGCCCCCCCTCGGTAAGATCCTGGCAGAGAACAGTTTCTGTGGGGACACAGCCCCATTTTTATACAGCAAAACCCTTTGTTCTGGGTTCAGGGTGAGGGGGAAAACCAGTCGCAGCTGGTTGGGGAGCACCCTTGATGTGCTCAGCCCCTCACTCTATTCACTGGCAGGGCTAGGGTCGTCAGTCGCACCACAGGGGGCGGAGCCAGCATTGTGTGTGGAAAACCCTGCCCTATTCAGGACCCAAGTGTACTCCTCCCACCCATCTAGCTGCTGATCTCCCCATTCACCACTGGGTGACTCATCCTGACTCTGGGGAATCCCTAGCCCGTCACATGACATGACCAGCCAATCACGCGACAGACACACTGCACACAGAAGTGCCCACTTCTAGAAGTGGCACTTCCACACTAGGTACATGCACGCCGCACACATCATCGCGCAGCATTCACTCCCACGAGTCCGCACATACCAAACTCGGGCCTGCACACCCCACGCATCAGGAACTACTAGGGACACATACATTCCCCATGCATTCCTATGGGAGGGCAGGCCTATCTCACCACATGCACTCAGAGCACGCACGCACTTTACCCTGGGACACAGGGAAAGTGCGCAGAAACCAAAAAATCACCACACCAAGTCACCAGTAAAAAGCAAAAAAGTTCAGGGGTGAACCTGCCAGAAGGGCCAAGTCCAACACAACCCCCTTCCAGCCAAAACGCAGGGCAGCCCAATCACCACCGTGATGGACTTCCCTGCTTGGGGCGATAGAACACGGACGCGGGCCCGCAACTGCAGGGACACCCTCCGGTTCTACGCCACGGTGAACCCATGGAACTCTTTCTAACACCACTGTCTGGACCAACTGGGCTACCCCACTGGTACTCCCAAGCTGTCAGCGGCCAAGACCAGGCCCTAGGCCACCCAGGTGCCACCGGTCTTTGCCTAATCACAGAGTGGGGGGTAGTAACCCCTGGCACATAGCGGCCATTCTCCACTCTTCCTCTCTGCAAGACAGGACTAGACTGCCACTGGTTCTCCAGCCTAGGGTCTACACCCTCAGGCGGACCAGGAGTCTCAGGGAAGGCTCTCCTCCCCCTACCTCTTCTCCTAGGGTTCCTCCTCCTCTGGTGAGGGGTACACCTAGAACGCCATTCCAACCCAGGGTTTAACCCCTCAGGTTGTACCGGGGGCAGAGGTGGGCTCTCCCACCCTCTGCACCCCCTTCCAGAGCTCTGCTCCCTACCAACTGGGGCGGTACTTCTGGAAGAAGAACTGGTCGGGACGCTGATTACAGACGTCCCACCCTTCAGGTCAGGCTGATCCCGAACCTGGCCTTCCAACCTCCGGCCTAGAACCTTTGGTGGAATAATCGCCTGGCACTCCAGGATTTTGGGGGACTTACACTCCCTCCCCCTGAGGCTATCAAATGACACATATGTCGAGCGACTGTCTGACTGGCGCTGATCTCCCGTCCCCTGTCCACCTGACAGTGCGCGGAGATCCCCCAGAACAGAAGTGGTGTCACCCTGGTCACTACACGGGATCCTAGCCCAACTGGGAAGTCCCTGACCCACCGGCTCTTCCACTGGGGAACTCATCCCCCAATCACTCACGCTGGACTCCTGTACCCTCCCTACCGGAGCGGTACTGCCAGACTCCAGAACCACAGGAGCCCTGTTTACAGGCGCTCCAGGTCCTCCACTCACTAAGAGATCTTCCTCAAGTGGACTAACAGGACAGCCTAGGTCCCCAACTTGGTGTTCCCTCATGAAACCATCCAAGTCCTGAGGCAGGGTTTCGGGCGTCTGGGGACCCTCGGTCACCCCCTCACTCCTGCTCCACTGAGCCAGGCAGTGAGCCCCTACACCCTCCTCGCTATCCTGGGACCTAGCTGGGCTACACTGAGCCTCCTCCACCACGCTGGGCTGGAGGATCTCTGACCCACTATTGTTGGAATCACTCACTAATGACACTAGAGAACCTCTGGCCCTTTCCCAGCGCTCTGCTTCCTCTGCAAGTTTCCATGGACAAAAAGAGTTATACCTCAACAGGTGTTGGCGCAACCCTGGAGAACAACTACTGAGCATCTGCTCTTTGATAATCATATTTAGTACTCCATCCAAATCCTGCTCCGGGTTAAACACCAACCAGTCCACCAGGGCATCATGACATTCCTCCACAGCCTCCTCCCAAGACTGGTGAGACAGCTTCTTACTGCCCCTGAACTTCAACCTACATTCCTCCTCTCGGGAACAAGGTACCACACTCGGGGAACTGGGACTGGGACTCTCTATACTGCACTTTATATCGCTGCCACCACTGGACTCCACCCTCACTGGGGAATCCAGAAAACTACCACTGTGCTCAGGGGACAGGGAAAGGGATGAGGCGCTATCTCCTTCACTGGACCCAGCAAGGGACTCCCTACCCACGGGGTCCTCACTCTCTACTGGCGTCCAGGTACTGTCATCTTCTGAATCTTCAGGGCTCCCCACAGACCCACCACCCTCCAGGTGCGAGGCCCGGGCCCTGTCTTCCTCACTGCGCTCACGTTTCCATTCATCTGCTTGCCATCTAATCATGTAGTTCCTCAATTCGTACACAGTGTCTGACTCTCTCACCCCTATGTTTCTCTCTCTACAGAACCTTTCCAACTCCTGCATACTGTAATAAACTAGATCACTTAGATCAAAAGCAGGCTCCATTCTGGCAGACGTTCTAGAGAAAAGATCACACAGGGAACCTAGGGGTCTGAGTTTAACAGGAGTACACAATTCACAAAAAAGGATTCAGCAAGCTCTCTATCCCAGAGAACTCACCCTCACTTGCCTAGTGCCACACACCATTCATCCACACACAACCCTCCCCTCGGACTGGTAAGGTAGTTTCTACCACCCCTGATTCCTCAACCTGACCACCACGTGACACAGGTACCAACTCTGGGCGCAGGGCGGGGGACAAATGTACAAGACACTATTACGCTGCCACCACTGGATCCCACCCTCTGGTGAATCCAGAAACACAATGCACTAAGGGGGATGATCTACCCTCCCGAGCTAGGGACACCTAACTCACAGTGCACAAAACCACATTTCCAAAGAAATGACAATTAAAAATAAACTTAGAACAATAATCCCTATACCATGTGATGTATCTAAATGCAGAGTTTTGTAGTGCGGCCAGTTGCCGCTGCGGTACAGCGCAAACGCAAGTCCAAATCCCACCGCTGATCACCAATGTTAGAAATGGGATTTCTGGTTGGCTAAGGCTTGCGCCAAAGTCAGGCAGAAACCACCACTCTAGTCAGGGCAAGGAAGTTACACGCCAAAGATAACCCCTGCTCACCCCCTTGGTAGCTTGGCACGAGCAGACAGGCTTATCCCTGAGGCGATGTGTAAAGCGTTTGCGCGCGCACCCAGCAACAACACCCAAGGCCCACCACAAAGGAAACTCCACACAAGGTATCATATAAAAATAACCTTTGTATTATACACAACACATTAGATAAAAACACACACTTTACAATGTGCCAACAGGCACGGGCAGAATTTACAAGGGATTATATATACAGGGGACAGGGCCACATGGACCACTGTCAGGAATTAGCACTTTTTAGAAATAGCACTTAGAACATAGGAATAAAACTTTAGAACATAGCACATACAATCACTGTAGCACTAAAAATAGAACATATAGCACACAACCAGTAACTACTGGTAACCAGAAAGTACCACCTACGCAACCCTAACCACCTTTAGGAATATATCACGCAGGGAACTAGGGCCTCACTAGTACCACCTGTACTAGGGAGAAAACAACCACCTAAGTATCACTCTACCTGTAGGGGTCTAAGCACATAAACACAGGATGCATAAAATACATTTAGAGGTGTAAACACAGTTTAGGAAAAAAAAAATATCATGAAGACACTGCGCAGGCGCAAAAGTACATATATGCAAATCACCAGGTACCCTAGGGGAGGGCACAATACAGAAAAACTGTCCCCAGGCCAACTGGCCTCTCAGGGGTGCAGAAATGACCAATCCACTAATGTCAGGGCGCGACTATGCAGGCTGCGCAAGCCAGGCGCACAAGGCACAACCTAAACGTGGCAGCTGCCCACTAAGTGCTGGGCAGCTGTAGGGACTGGGGCCTGGGCACCTCTGGGCCTTTAGAACAAATATGGCATGTCCTGGAGCCTCCCTGGGCTCTGCAAAGAAAAAGAATGCCCCCAAGTGTTGGAGCCTTCACGGCTCTGCACAAAATGCCCCTTGAGCACGTGGGAGCCTCACTGGGTTCAACGAAGCACAATCACCCCGTTGGAGCGCCTCGCGCTCAGACACCGAGGAAAATGCCCCCTTAGACGTTGGAGCCTTCCCGGCTCTTAAACAAAATGCGCCCCGTTGGAGCGGTCCGCTCTGGAGCGGGGCCGCTCTGCTACCGCCTCTCCCCACCCGGACTCCCTTTAACTCTTACCGGCTGGGGGAGAGGTGGCGAAGACAGGACTCCGGTCTGCGGGGCTTCCACTCGCTGCACTCGGGGAGGCGGGGTAGACTCCCGTGCTCTCCCGTCTTCTCCTCTCGCGGGGCTTCCCTCGTCCGGCTGTAGGAGCGCGGGGTAGGCTCCCATCGACTTCCTGATTTGGGACAAGGCCCCGCCCACGTCACACGAGCACTGCCTGGCTTCCTGTTTGCACAAGGGCCGCGGCGGTGACTTTCTCAGCGGCAACGAGGGGTAGGCTCCCTCTGTGGGTGCGATATACGGCGGGGTGGGCACCCGCCGTAAAATAAACACATAAGCGGGGTGGGCACCCGCAAGCACACCACAATGCGGGGTGGGCACCCGCCAATTAAATAATTAAATAAGCGGGGTGAACGCCGGGTGGGCACCGGCTGGCTGCAATAAAGCGCTCCTGAGCGCTAAAAGCAAATCAAAGCACTTCCAAGCGCTTAGGGACACAAATAGAGCACTCCCAGCGCTTTAGGATAAAAAGAACCACAAAGTCCAGCAAAGTTCTTCCCTGCATGCAGCAGGGCAGGGGTGGGGGGCAAGGCTGGACCCAGAGCCAGCTCACTGGGCCTCCAGGCAGGGAGGTAGTCCAGGTGGCGGTCCTCTGGTCCAGCAGCAGCAGCAGCCCCCCCTCGGTAAGATCCTGGCAGAGAACAGTTTCTGTGGGGACACAGCCCCATTTTTATACAGCAAAACCCTTTGTTCTGGGTTCAGGGTGAGGGGGAAAACCAGTCGCAGCTGGTTGGGGAGCACCCTTGATGTGCTCAGCCCCTCACTCTATTCACTGGCAGGGCTAGGGTCGTCAGTCGCACCACAGGGGGCGGAGCCAGCATTGTGTGTGGAAAACCCTGCCCTATTCAGGACCCAGGTGTACTCCTCCCACCCATCTAGCTGCTGATCTCCCCATTCACCACTGGGTGACTCATCCTGACTCTGGGGAATCCCTAGCCCGTCACATGACATGACCAGCCAATCACGCGACAGACACACTGCACACAGAAGTGCCCACTTCTAGAAGTGGCACTTCCACACTAGGTACATGCACGCCGCACACATCATCGCGCAGCATTCACTCCCACGAGTCCGCACATACCAAACTCGGGCCTGCACACCCCACGCATCAGGAACTACTAGGGACACATACATTCCCCATGCATTCCTATGGGAGGGCAGGCCTATCTCACCACATGCACTCAGAGCACGCACGCACTTTACCCTGGGACACAGGGAAAGTGCGCAGAAACCAAAAAATCACCACACCAAGTCACCAGTAAAAAGCAAAAAAGTTCAGGGGTGAACCTGCCAGAAGGGCCAAGTCCAACATGCACTATGTTCACTCTCCACATTTTTTCGCTTAACCATCAGTCCCACTGCTAGGATGCATGCTCTTATACAACCTCTACATGTCCGCTGATTGGTCACTCTTTGCACTTTCATTGCGCATGTCGTAGAGCCCAGCACACTATGGGGATAGATACAGGTCCATTCTACGCATTGAGTACAAATCCTAATACTACAAATGTACTCTGTTATATTGGATATTGATTCATGACCCTTTCGTTGTAGTTTCTTGTGGTGGATTTCCACACTGTCAACTTTCCTTGATGACAACCATTCCCTGAAGAAGGGTTTTTCAACCCGAAATGCATTGGGATCGTGTTTAAATTTGGGACTTTGTTTTCATTGCATTTGAAATTGCAAGACGGATTTCATAACTTTACAATGTAATACCAACAAGAACGCGTTTTAAACGTTTTTGTTTTGAACTAAGTGACTGACTTTGATGTTAAATACAAGTCAATTGATTGTTTACAAGAATATTGATGTTCATTTACATTTTAATAACTTGTTTGTGAACTTTTGATTGAGACCTATGGTCCCTTGTTGTGCATCACGTAGGTTTGGATTATTCCGACCCTCCAGTTTATTCAGACACTGGTAGGGTCCATATAATCTGTGCAGACCCTAAAAACCAGCTATGACCTTATTAGACACTGGATTGGAGAATACCCACCCTCTTCTCTCCCACACAAGCCACCAGGATGGCTCAGTGAAGTGAATGCTCGCTCAGAAACATGGAGTGATCAGCAAGTCAGGAATTCCAACAAGACAGACTCAGCCTCTCAGCTGTCCAAGGTCACTAAACATAAGCATTATGAACTTGGAAAACACTTATTATATATAGCCGTAGAAACAATGAAAGTGTAGTATGAAATGCTATATAAAAGGGTACTATTGATGCTACCGTAAAGTATTAAACAGGGCCCTCAGGAAGGACATACTCCAAAGAAAAGGGAGGGAATAGATTTATGTAGCATACTATAACCCATCTGTACATTTAAAAGGATATTGGCTGTCATGATGGAGTTTTGTTCAGGCTTATTCTTTACAAGTTCACAGACCTTCATGGTGACTTTGAATATCCTAGTAATATAAAGCTGGGGATAGATTATCCCATGTATAACCACAACAACACTAATAATAATAACAAGAAGAAGCAGGAGAAGAGAAAGAAGATGAGGCAGAAGGAGAAGAGGGAGGAGAAGAAGAAGAGGAAGAAGAAGTGGAAGGAGAAAAAATAGAAGACTGGTGAAATATTGCCTTTAATATTGTTGTTATTTGGCAATTGTGCAGTGCACAAACTGCCTTTAATATGCCAGTGCTTGTTTTACAAGTTCTAGAACTAAAGAAAGCCCAAAAAAATATTTATCTTTACACTGGCTTGTCTTATATACCTAAGGTGTTTCTAGTCTCTGAATTTTTTTATTCTTTGCAATACAAGACAGTTTTCATTGTGTTTTTACAATAGTAGTATCATTGTTAGATAATACATACGGGAAGAAAGCATGATCTTGATTATATTTTGTTAGTTTTATTACACAGTATTTACATTGTTCATCTAAACATACTACAATCCGGAAAAGTGATATGTATGTATGTGGTACTTCAATAGAACGAACCTTACCAAAAGGTAGCGGAGTGCTGTCCAGGGTCAAATCCAAAGATACCGTCAAAAGTTGATTAAAGATTAATGTGGATTCTGATAATAGGAATGGACTGTTAGTTTATCGTGATGTGCTGGTTGAAAGGCGTGTGTCTTCAGATCTTTTCTGATTGGAGCAGCGTTGGAGCAGTCCAGGGTTATCATTCCAGATGCTGGGGTACGTAAATGAAGATGGCCTTTTGCCTTGTTTTTCTCTTTTCTGCATTTTTTTGGGCTCCAGTCTGATCCTTTTTTGACTGTGGGTGTGCCGAGAACCACTGATGGTGGTGAGCCCATCCGTAGATGAGACGGTGGTGCTGGTTGTGATGGTTTTGTAGGTGATGGATCTGGGTTTACTGTTGCTGCAGGCCAGCAAGGGGAGTTAGAGAAGTTTTCTCAGAGCAGGGTGATGTGGCCACATTACTTCAGTCCCTTGATGAGACGTGCTGTGGCGTGTCCCTTAAGGGTGGTCAATGTGGAGTCAGGGTGGATTCTGGGAGAGTTAGGAGCAGAGCATTGCTCACATCCAGATGCGAGAGTGTGAGAACTTGGACTGCAGTTCTGAAGTCACAGGCTGGGAGGAAAGGTTTCACTTTCATCATTAGAGAAAACTGTTACTAGGCCAGATTAGTTTTCCTAGCAGTGTGTCACTTGAGGTGAGACCAGTGTTCACATCATACAAAGTACCCCAAGGATGCCCTTAGCATGTACATGTACACAAATGGCAAAGGGAGTGTCCCTACAGTGTCTACACAATGTCTTTGCAGACAATGTAAAATATATTCTGCAGTGGTGTGTGTAGACACCCTAGCTGTCGAGTGGTTCATATTTGGATTCTGAAAGCTAAGATCGTATCAAAATCAGCATGGTACTGCTTAATAATCTTTTCTTTTAGGTACAGGAGTTTTTCAATTTTCTAAGGACATTCTAAATGAGGTGGTGCTCTGGTATAATATTCAGTATTGTGAGAACGAACACAAGACATTGGCGCGAGGGACAAAGAAATGGCATTAAATAAGAATTGATTTTTACCTACCCATCCTTTCAGCTAAGAGCATACTAACATTTACCTGTTCTATCTGGATTGTGACAGTACTCTCCACCTAGCTAGCATTTATTGTAGACATTTGCACTAAGCAGAAATTGTTAGCCTGTTTTTTTCCTGAGTCATTGCCATAGTCATAATATGTTTTTACCAATGAAAATTCAGCAGAGACGTGTGGTGGTTAAACTGGTGGAATTTTACGTTGATGATGTCTGCAGTTTATGATGATAAATTCTTTGTCTATGGGTCCGATCTAAACTTGGGCACTCTGGACATAAATGATTTCGTCCGACCAGCAAATTTTGAAATGTCCGTCCGCCCGGCGGACAGTTTGAGCATAAACAGAAACTACCATGTAACTGAACTGTAACTTTGACAGTCGACTCCGTCAAACATGATGGTGCCGTAGTCAAACTATGATATGCCTGCATTTAAATCGGGCATGCTTGCCATAGTTTTGGTGAGGAGAGAACTCCATTGCGGAGTTCGCTCTCTGCCAAGAAACAAATCAGGGCCTATGTCCTAAGTTAGGTTCATTGCTTCTCAATGGGCCAACTTCTGGAATGTTCCCCATACTTAAATTTCAAATGGGTGGCGGTGCATTCTCAGTGCAGGTGTCTGCTTTTGGAGCAATCTTCCTTTGTTGGTTAGAGCCATGGAGGACCATGCATTATTTGGGAAGTCACTAGATATTGCACCATATATCCTTCTGAATACTGATCTATTTCCTTAGTTTGGTTTACCCACTAACCTCAGCACCTTTATCATGCCCCTTTTAGGAAATGTTGAATAGGGTATTAACATAATATGTTGGATCCCAAGGGACTGTGCTTGATACTACGGGTATGCAAAATTCACGTAACTTGTCGCTTGGAGCTGCAATTAGTGTGAAATTTGTCCGTGCATCAATTTTTGATGTAAGACAAATTCCACTCTAAAAAATAGTGCAAATTCATCAAAAGCATGCGAACAACAGCCTCTCGCATTCTGTTGTTCACAGCGCGTGTGGTACATTTTTACTGTGAATAACACTTTCGCAGTCATTTTTTACCAAGAAGGATGCATAATTATGAGAACTGGTGAAATAGTGTGATTTCAGGAATTTTAGAATACAAGCATCTCAAATATTATTAGTTATTACACTGGCGTAATTTAAATGTCTCAGAGGCCTACTTGTTACCTCCACAATTCATTTTCCTTCTTGCCTTTAAAGCCCACCTGTATGAGTATACAGCTGGTTTGCTGAATGCTTGCGAACAATTCAGAGTAACTTATGTCAAACAGCATGCATACAAAGCAGCCATTTAGGCTTCCGTGTAAATTTCAACCAAATAGCACTGCATTCTGATCTCAGAGACAGTGCTAGAGGGATCATAGAATACTTAATTCCTTTTCCGGTAAACACATGATTTTTCCTTCACCTTAGAAGCGTCTGTTGTGTATGGTTTTAGTGCTGTGCTACAGGATTTAATATTGTGGGAAAATCTGTAAGTCAACAAAGAGTATTAACATTAATTTACGAAGAGAGAATGTATCTGTTGCTAGTCGTCTCGCAGTAACTTGAATTTTGGACCATGTAGGGATTGTTATGCTGTCAAAAGTCGCTTAAAAGGGACAGTGGGAGATATGGTGGAAAGTAAAGCAATAATACTTCATTTTCAAAGCATTTTGCATGTGAAAGTGAGATATGTTCAAGCAGGTGATAATCTTAAGACACTTCAAGGATGAAATATTAAAAAAAAAAAAAAAAGGTTAACTCGAATTGTCAAGCACTGACACAATACAAGTTACGAAAAGTGAGCTCAGTGCCCATGGTTTTATTTACAGGGAATGAGTAATTGTGTGTCTACATTTACACCACCCATGGAGACAAATGTATGGAGAAATTCACAGGCAAAAACTAGCTTGCTCAAATGTACACATATATTACACAAGATTGACATTTACTGATTGTGAATTTATGAAAGGAACAGACATCGCCCCCTGACTGTCGGGAGCGTACACATTCTCTCTGTTCAGTGGTGTAGCTAGATCTGCTGCCACTCGTGGCGGCCCTTAAGTTTTCTGCCCGGTGGGGATAAGTGTTGGGGGGGTGGCGGCCATGCAGCATACAGACAACTTGTTCGCTGGGGGATGGTGGTAGTTGACAAACACGACTTACTCACCTCCGCCGCCCCCAAAAAGAGTGCCTCCCCACTAGCTACGCCACTGTCTCTGTTGCTTTGCCTGCACGCTCCGTTGTTCCTAGGAGATGGTGCTACTAATTAAAATTATGTTTAGATTGAACCAACGTGTTAAAATCGTACGGAATCTTCATAAAATAGTGCCAGTTTTCCTAAATCTGTATCTTGAACTATCCTTTCGTTGCAGGGGCAGGGTCCAGCTCATGTAAAGCTCGTCCCCCGTGCACGGAGCAGGATTTTTTCCACACACACACTCCATGTGATGAAAATGTGGAGGTAAGTTGCAAACTGTTGCATTATTTGTGCAACGTTGATGTAATTTTGTCACTTACCATGTAGGTTATATTTCCAAGCATTGGGGAAATGATTTATTTGGCCCTCATTGAAGCCCACAAATTATCCCCAACAAATACACTCAACTTGCACAAAAGTATACCCACATGCACTCAACTTGTGCAAAAATATACACACATTCACTCAACTTGTGCAAGAGTATACCCGCATGCACTCAACTTGTGCAAAGGTAAACCTGCATGCACTCAACTTGTGCAAAGGTAAACCTGCATGCACTCAACTTGTGCAAAAATATACACACATTCACTCAACTTGTGCAAAAGTATACCCACATGCACTTAATTTGTGCAAAGGGTAAATCTGCATACACTCAACTTGTGCAAAGGTAAACATGCATGCACTCAACTTGTGCTTACTCGTTGAGGGTTGGCAGGTGGAAGCATGTTCTTTTGTTCACGTTTGTCTGTTGGACAAATTGCAAGCTGTTCTCATCCCTTTGTTTTTATAAAGAGAAAGAATACAGTCCGGTAGTTCATCCTACTGTTTGCTCCTATTACTTGAGGGATTGCTTTTGCCTTTTAAAGTCGAAGCCTACCGGACAGCGCAGCTGTGTGGTTGCAAAGATATATTGGGGACATTCTAAAATCTTCCTTAGGAATGCAGTCCGCCTATTGCTTACCATTAGCCTTGTGTTTTGTAACTCACATTTGCGTGCTTCCTATATGCTGTTTCAGGCTGTACAGCATGTCTTTTCCTCCTGTGGAGCATAGTCTGTTTACCACCTCTCTGACTGGCTCCTTTTTAGGTCTCGCCTGGCGTAGGCTGCGCAGACATGCGCAGTCTCGCTGGCGAGATTTAATGATTTGGGGTAGCTTTCTCCTGCGGGGTTTAAGCCCCGCCCCCCTTTTCCATTGGCTGGCATCACCGTTTATGCTAAACGGTAGCCAGCCATTTGAAAAGAGCTTCCAGTGAGGTACACTTTTCTCTTTTAGAGCCGTCCCAGTTGGACTGGCTCGTTTGACTTACGTGTGTGGTAAAAGGTTTCTTATCTTTATGGGGCCAAACACATCGCCTCATAAAGGTAAGAAACCTTTTAGCAGGCAAAGCCTGGGACAGCAGAAAAAGGGCAGAAAAAAAGTCATGGCGAGCGCTGCTTCTTGGAAATAACTTGCTAGTAGATTTTCCACTATCTCTTTTTGGAAGGTGCACATAAAATTATTCTCCTTTTAATTCGATTGCATCCGATATGTTGACAATATGAAGGCTCTCCGTGTTCACACTATAAACTTTGAAATTACTTTTCACAGTGCATTGATGTCCTGCTGAGTCCTGTACTCGCTATAAAAAAACGCATACAAATACAATAAATTAAATACTCCGACCAAGACGTCCACAAACAAGGGACAGCACGGGTTAAACACGCACCCAGAGCAGGGGGCACAGGCACGGGCCTTGCACACTGCGTGTCTGCGTGATATCACTGTCTCCCTTGGTCATTCATGGCGCTTTATTCTTTTTATGCCTTTGTCCGCTCAGCAGAATAGTCCGACCCGTGCCAAGAACCCTCGGCTCCTTCCCCCCTTTTGAAGGCGGAGTTCACAGCTCCGGGAGGAGAGCTATCTCGAGGCAGACTGTGCGGGGACTGGCGCGTGACGCTGACAGGCTGCTATTGTGCGGCGGGTCCTCAGATGGGGCCTTTGAACCCTCTCCAGCACCCATGCAAATGTGCCTTTCACTCGAGCAAGGCCATCGGTTCGCTGCAGGGGAAGGCTCCCAGCTCGCTGCTGAATAGGGGGGATATGTGCCCTGGTGGATAATGTTATCTTATGCCGTGTCAAGCAACATGTCTGGGGCTTCTAGGCGCTGCTGCTAGAGGATCCACTGATGCACACGTGTTGTTAGCAGGCGCTTTACTTTGGAAGAGCCAGGTTTTTGTTGAGCTACCGAAGAATCCTGACAGCCACCATTTGTTGGGATTGCTCAGCTCATGGTGTTTACACTGACATTATAGCGCCCATTAGAGTGTTTCAATAGTTTGGAAACTGAAGGAGTAAAGCTTCCAATGAACTGAAGGCTTTCAAAGGGGTACAATGAATTATCTAGTCTACCCACAATAAGAGACCCTTACAACAAGCATTAAAAATGCAATAGGTCTCGCCTTTGATTAAGTTAAAGCCATTTGCTTTGCTTTACAATACCATTAGCAAAGCAAATGGCTTTTACTTCATCAATGGCGAGACCTATTGCATTTTCAATGCTTGTTTCTTTTCCGTGAGGCACGCCACAAAAGAACATGTGTTTTCAGTTGTCTCCCTTGAAAGCTAGTTCAGTAAGCAGTACACATGCTGCATTTCTTAGAAATGATTTCCTGCCTCCTATCTTTCTTCTTGACGAGTTCTACTAGGGAGAGGTGTGGCGCCGCGGCCAGGGTGTCTGACGCTGGACGCTCGGGATCACGGTTCAATCCCTGGCACCGGTGGCAGGGGTCTGCCCAGCACCATGCGACTCTGGGCAAGAGCTCGCTTAATCTTCCCAATGGCCCCCAGTGCCGAGAGACCCCTTCGGGGGTGATTTGTGCGCTATACAAGTACTGGATTTTTTTTTTACTTATCTTTGCCACTAATCTTTCATACCTGTGAGGAACAATATTCTGTTTATGAGCTTGTTTGTTTTGGATAGTGTTCTTTACTAAAAGAATAACTTAAAAAGTCCTCTTCCTCAATTTCATGTCCATGCCATAGGTGCTGGAAGTACGGGAGTGGAGGTGCTGAAGCACCTGTAAATAACCATGCTGGAGCTCAGAAATGACCGAGTAATAAACAGGCCTTTAAAAAACATTTTGTCTTGCCACATTTGCTGTGCATTCAAAGACAGAGGTCAAATGTTAGGCTCTGTCTTCTGATGGAGGTTGGTGTTTACTTTTATTTCTCTGACTGCAAAGCGAGATGACTTATGTGACATTCTTGTTGTGTACTGGGGTGTAAAAGTCTATAGTATGTTATTTTGTCTAGTACACAGCAACATTTACATTCCAGTAAATCAACTGTATAAATATTTCAGAATATATCAGAATTAGAAAAGCACAAATGAAGCTAATTTTTTGTAATTCTGAGGTGTGGTGGAAACAAATATTTTAATATGATCGAAGCAAATCAATACACTAGGTGATGATGATTTCCACACATTATCATTTGTGTGCTGTATAGTCTTATTAGTAAAACTGTGTGTCTGTGCAAATGTGTTCTCTCTAATGGCAGTGCGCTACAACACCATGGATACTCCACTCTACGCCACTCCTCCACACACTACTCTACGCCCCTCCACTCTACAACAGTACACTCCACTTTACGCCACTGGACAATACTCTACTCTACGCACTCCACAACACTCTACGCACTCCACAACACTCTACGCCACTCAACTCAACAACAATGTTCTCCACTCTGCTGTACTCTACTCTGTGCCACTCTACAACTCCCCACTCAACGCCACTTAATTCCACTCTACTCTACTTAACTCCACTCAACTTTACAACACTATACTCCACTCTCCGACACTCCACTCTATGACACTCTACTCTGACACTCTACTCTAGAACACACTAAACCACTCCACTCTTTGACACTCTGCTTAACTCAATGCCACTCCACTCTACGCCACAACACTCTACAGCACGTTACTCAAATTTATACCTCTGCATGCCACTTTGCTCCACTCTACTCTGCTGTATGACACAACTTCATTCTACACCACTCCATTATACACCACTTTACTCCATTCTGTGTACTCTTCCCTACGACACTCTACTCTACTTCACTCCACTTCAAGACACTCCACTGCACTCTATGCCTCTCTGCACCACTTTATTCTACTGTATGTCACTCTACTCTCTGCCACTGCACTCTACTCACTCTATGCCACTCCATGTGCCACTCTACTTTGCTCCACTCTGCGCCACTGTACTTTACGACAATCCACTATACAACACTCTACTCAACTCAATGTCACTCTCCCATATGCCACTCTGCTCTACAACACTCTACTCCACTCTTTGATACTCTATTACACCATACGACACTCCATGCCTCTCCACCCCACTCTACTCCACGACACTGTACTCCATGACGCTCTCCTCCGCTTTACACCACTCTACTCTATTCTACATCACTCCACTCTATGACTCTCTACGCCACTCTATGCTACTCCACACTACACCACTCAACATTACGCCACTCGTCTGTACTTCACTCCAATCTATACCACTCCACAACACTCCACAACACTCCACAACACTACACTCCACTCTACAACACTCCTCTCTATACCACGCCACTCTACAACACTCTTCTCCACACTACGCCATGGTATTTTATGACACTTCACTCTATGACACCCTGCTCCAGTCTATGCTACACCACTCTACGCCACTTCATTACATTCTACGCCCCTCTACCCTATGCCACTCTGCGCCATTCTACAACACTCTACTCATCTGTACTCCACTCTATGACACTCCACAACACTTTACTGCACTCTACTCTATGCCAAACTACAGCAATCTACTGTACTGTGTGACACTCCACTTTGAGACACTCTATGCCACTCAACTCTACTCTACAACACTCCACTCTATGACACTCTGCTCTGCTCCACTCTATGCCACTTTACTCCCCTCTATGACACTCTACTCCACTTTAGGACAGTCTACTCCACTCAAGATGCTTTGCTGTTTGATACTCCACTCCAAGCTATGATACTTCACTCTACACCACTCCACTCTACAGACCTCTACAACACTCTACTCTATGACACTCTACACCACTCCACTACACTCTGCACTACTATGTGGCAGTCCATTCTACGCCACTCTTTGACACTTTACTCCACTCCTTGATATTCTACTCCAATTTGTGCCACTCCACTCCATGCCACTCCATTTCACTCTACAACACTACTCCACTCTACGCCACTCACCTCTACGACATTCTACACCACTCTACAACACTCTATACCACTCCACTCTATGACACACTATGCCACTCCACACTACACGACTCCACTCTATGAGACTCCACTCTATGACATTCTACTCTACTCCACGACACTCTCCACTCTACAACAATCACACACTATGACACTCTACTCCACTATATTCCACTCCATTCTATGACACTCTACTCCATTCCAATTTATGATACTCTACTACACTTTACACCACTCCACCCTAGGACACTCAGCTCCACTCTGCAACACTTCCCTCCACTCTATACCACTCCACTCTATGCCACTACTCTCTCTGCCACTACACTCTACACCAGTCCACTGTAGGGCAGCCCTACTCTATTCTACGCCACAGCACTCTACGACACTCTATTGCAGGACCCTCTACTCCATTCCACTCTATGCCACTCCGCGGCACTCCACTCCACTCTACGTCATCCTACTCAACTCTATGCCACTCCACTCAATGCCACTCTACTCCACTGCACTGCACTGCACTCCACTCTATAACACTCCACTTCACTCTATGACACTCCACTCTACGCCACTCTCTTCTATGCCACTAACTTTCAGTCATGCTGAACAGCAGCCACACTGATGTACAACATGGCAAACACACAGTGGCAAACCCAATAGCTCTCGCATAGGTGAGACCTACTGGCTTTGTCAATGCTTGTTCTTCTAAATTAACATAAGCCAATAAGTTACTGCTGAAAGGTTGACTGTGAATATCTGCTCACATCTATTTGTATCTTAAATACCTATATCGAAAAGACGATTATTTTTCCTCTATAATTTTAGACTTGATGAGGCCAAAAAACAACTAATACCATACTCACCTGAGCTGATGTCCCCAAACGTTACCATCCTCTCATCTGATGGATAAATCCACAGTTTGGATACCCTGCGTGGCTTGTTTCTGGGATTCTCTTGTGCAAATTATGACTACCAAACAATAAATGGACCCTTGTTCTCACATGGTCCCTTGTTCATGTAAAGACATATTTATCTGAATCCTTTCTGGCTGCTTCATGTTCCACCCTTTCAGTAACTCTGAACACACTCCTTAGACATCATTTTAACTGAAAGCTGCACCAACTAATGTTTATATTTAGCTCTTATGTTTTTTATTGTTTGCTAATCATGCTGTGTTTATTGTGCAGTGCTTGGATGCACATTTGGAAGCAGTCCTTCCTTAAAAAGGGTATGACCAACAATAGTTGTCTTCCACTCTGTCTTTGCTAGACTCAGATGATGTATAAATGGATTGAACCAAAGATCTGTAGCGAAGAAGCAAAAGATGCTGTGAAACTGCCTCCTTCTGGCACCAAAACCCCTTGCCCACCATGCAACCCAGGGTTCCATCTGACCAACACCAGTGCGTGTGAGCCCTGCCCACACGGGTCCTACTCCAATGGATCAGGTAAGTTCCCATGTGTAGGCGGCGTCGGTAAGAACAACCATTCTCATCTGACGTGCAGGGGTTCGGATCTCTCTCACCTGAAATACTTTTAAGTTATGCCTCAGCCTTTGGTGAAGGTCCTAGAGCAAGTCTCAGCATTAAGGCTCCACCAGTCACATGTGGGAGACTCTCGACATCAGCACGAATAATGAGTTAGTGATGGTACTAACGGATCAGGAAACTCGTGCCTTGTTAATGCTTAAACACCTTGTTTAGCAATTGTTTTTTCTTGGGTCGAATGTCGTTTTCTCGTTTACGTTTCATTACACTGCAGTGTTCCAGGCAGAATACACATCAAGCATTTTCTGTTCTCAAACCAAAACAATTTCCATGCGCTTACTTCAGTGACTAACTGGCTAAACACAAGGACTCAATTCACAAACTGTATTTTATAGTACGTAAAGTGGCACTACTTACTACAACATGCAGTTCACCAACCTACGAGTGTATGGGCACCTTTCACATAACGCATTTTGTAGAATGTTAAGTAGTACGCCAATCATACTATCAAAGTACTACAAACAGCTTTTCACAAACATGCGATTGTAAATCTCCATTTCTCCTATCTTTCCTATGAGGAGCTCCTCACATATGTAAGTTTACTACTTAGTAGTAAATGTTAGAGGGACTGGAGGAGGTGTTGAAAAATGAGGCGTACCTACTACAAAGTGAATGGGGTTAAGGGAGTAAGGAGGGGTTGAGGATGGATTATGGAGGGGTTTAGGGAAGGACATGCAGCCACACACAAAAGAGTAAGCCCATTGCTAGTCACATACTACACGCCTAAAGTTACTTCGGCCAAAAGGGCAAAAAGAACCAAAAATACTATTGAATGTTCTCCAACTCAGAGCTAGAGTAATTCCAGCAGCACACATTGTCAACTGCTGATACTGCAACACCCTCACATAGCAAATAATTGAGATAGGAAACCTATAGGAAGTAATGTTACATTCAATTCAATTATTTAAACCATTAAAAAATATAATTGAATGAATTTAATGTAATGTTACAAAATATCTAAAATAAAACATATTTAATATTTTATTTGAAGATGGTTTAATAACCCTTTCTGAATTCGAAATTTCTGCAACATTGCTGCAACATTTAAAAATAATATATATATATAATTAAATTACTTTTAGTTAATACCATAAACCACTTTTAGTAATTTTTAGTGCATGTTTTATTTTTAGGTCTCGCCTGAGCCAGTGCATGCCCTGCTCTGCGAGACATTTAGTAGGTGAGTTTTGATAGTGCTACCCACATTTTTGTGCTGGCTACAAGCTTGAGTGCACAATGGCGTGCACGCGCACAGCTGCTCCCCGCATTCCCCCCCTCCCTTCTCGCCCAGCCATCTGCCTTTCCTGCGCCAGCCTTCAGCACCATCTCCGCCCCTCCCCCCGCTGCTGCGCACGCATCCCTAGCGTGCTTTAGCTCGTCATCGCGATCACTTTCGCTTTCAGACTGATCGCGATGACTTTCGCTTTTACGGCCGCGCAGCGTTACTTTTACTGCCGCGCTGCCAATGCTTGTTAATGCTTGTTTCTTCTGCTGAATGTCTCTCGCTTTCTTTCTTTGACTGCCTGTCTCTCTTTCTCTTCTGTTGACTTTGTCTGCCTGTCTTTTCTACTTGGCCTCGCTCCTCTCTCTCTATATATGCTTCTCTCTCACTCCACTGCCTGTCTCTGCCTCTCTCACTAACCACTGCCTGGCTTGCCTCTCTCTGTGACTGCCTGTCTCAGCTTCTCTCTCTCTTTGACTGTCTCTCTCTCACTCCTCTACCCCTCCCATGCGCTCTCTCTACTCTGAGTCTGCTGCCGGTCTCTATCTCTCTCTCTCTCTCTTTGACTGTCTGCCCCCCCCCCCTCGCGCGCTCTCTCCCCTCTACAAGCCCGCCTCTGCCTCGCGCTCCATGCCACAGTCTCTCCCTTTATCTTTCATTTATGGCCGAGGTGCCGCCAGCCAGAACCAAAACAAACCGCAGATATATTTCCGAGCAGTCAAACAGCATTCCCATGCAACGACTTCACGTCGCACTAACCAAAATACCACGCTGGGTTCAGTACCGCGAAAAACGAGAATACCCTCTCGTCTCCAAGGCAGCGGCTATTTATATGTCTGGGTTTGCGGATTTGCCATTTTACGATGAAAAAATAGGAAAGCGGCGAGTCACAGCAAATGCAATAAAAGCCTGATGTGCGAGGTCAGACCTGCGTGTGAGGAAAACATTTGTTGTTAATGCTCCAAAACCCTTTAGGTTTTTGTGTTGAGCTGAGAGAACATAAAACGT
The DNA here is from genome assembly GCF_964204655.1 of Triturus cristatus. Classification (NCBI taxonomy): domain Eukaryota; kingdom Metazoa; phylum Chordata; class Amphibia; order Caudata; family Salamandridae; genus Triturus; species Triturus cristatus. The sequence continues at coordinate 556,647,501 of NC_140579.1, read as the reverse complement.
AAACATGGATTGGTTCGGTTACACCTTCTTACTTAGTACTCTTGTAATGTGTGGCTGATTTTGTCATTCATCTTAACAATGTGTTTTTTTCTGGTGTAATGACTGTAGACACGACATGTGGGGTGCGCGCTTTTTATATATCTCTTTCTACAGTACAGATAGAGTGGAAAATGTACCCCTTTATTTTTCTGCTACAAGGGCTCTATGCGGCGTTCTTAAATGTTGGCAATTTACCTTTTCCGAGCTATCGACGCAGGCCCTTGCAAAAATGAGATCAGTAAACGGATAATCAAATTGTTTATGTAATTACAAGCCCTGCGGCAGTCACAATCTCTATCTATCTTATCTATCAATCTATCTATCCTATATACATGTAGATCTATCAGATAGCCTAAATAAATAGCCAATAGGTCTCGCCTTTGGGACCTTATAAGTGTTTAGCCATGCAACAGTTGATGTTGTTGCATAACTAAATACTTATAAGGTCCCAAAAGTGAGACCTATTGGCTATGCCAATGCTTGTTACTTTAGGTGTTTTTTTATTTTTATTAAACTTTGAGAAACATTATTTTACTATAATATATGCAACATAATTCAGGAAAAGTTATATATTAGGCAAACTTAATTATCTTCCTAATGAATAGGAAATGTCAGTGTGGTGTTTTCCGAGATCTGTACATATATGTCGCTTTCTAATTGTTTGATTTGTTTCTTCCAGAAATTCGGCTAATGCTCTAGAATTAGAGAGATGCTAATCTCTAAAATCAGACTTAGCTTTGACTTGTCTCATAAAACTTCTTCTTCAGTAACTCTGGCTTGTCATTCCACAGTTTGCATCAAATGTCCTGCCGGAACGGAACCTGCCCTTGGATACGAGTATAAATGGTGGAACACTCTCCCGACCAACATGCAGAGCAACGTCTTCAATTCAGTCAATATGGAGTACAAAGGAACAACTGGTATGTATTCACCAGAAGTGACAACAGAAACACATTTCTCTCTCTCTGAAAACCAGTGTCTCTCGCCAACAGGCTTGCTGAGGTTATTTTTAATCAAAAGAATATACTAATTCCTTGCTAGGCTAGTGGAATAAAAGAGCATTTTCAATCTATATGCTCCTTACCTTGATATCTTCTGATTTTAGAACTATCCTTAGTAACACATCTTATAAGGAGGGCAGTGTGACACAGCGAGTAGAAACAAAAATTAGCTCTCACAATGCATATTGACATATATCTTGTAATGACATAAAATCTTTATTTCTGTGCAATGGAGCAGTTTCAAACTTTCCTGAATGTTTGATGGTGAATGACTGGCCCTCCTCATCATAGCTCCATCTAAATGAGTTAGTCCAATGTAAATGCACGTTTACATTTGCGGAGTTCACAAGGGATAAGCTGTATTGCTTTTCCTACATGGCTTTTCCACAACATCTGATATCAGAGACCATTTGTTTTAGAAAGAGAGACTACAGATAGCTCATACTGGCTCCATCACTACCAAATCGTTTGCAAGCTTTCCTTCTTATTGACTATTTCCAGCCCATCCAACCTTCTTTCCCTGTGATGGTCCCCAAGGGCCAGTCTTCCCTGGTTTTCGGAATGTGTGTATGGTCCCAATTTTTCCTAGTATTACCATTTTTTCAATCACTGGACATTCCTCTGAAAGTAAAATACAGCATTGATATCAACACTCTGGCGAGCCTCAGGCAGGAGCTCGACCTCATCTAAATGTGCTGCTTGTCCATTGCTGCTTAGCAGATCAACAGAAGGGGCTCAGGGTCAATCAGGGAGAGAGAGACCCACCTCCCAATATGAACCCCTTGATAACCTCTGCTCCATGTGCCTATCTGAGTATGCTTTGTTTTGGGCATTTCTATTTCCTTAAATTTTCTCACCGAGCTTTGAATTGATTTCGAGGTGGCACAGTAGTGCTATATACACCAACTAAATAGCAAACAATCCTCTGAAAAATACATAGATCCATTAGCGCACTGCCGCAATTGTATGCACATTGATGTATGCAATTAAATAGCACTGAAATGTAGGCTCGAATTTTCAGAACCGAATTGAGGCGGGCTTGTACAACCGCAGGATCCCTTCCCTCCCTCCTAGAGAGTAACACATTTAACAGATCTAGGCATCTGTGATGATGCTGTGTTGTTTCAAATTTCACATTTATCCTAAAACTTTGAAGGGTCGCAGTCCTGCTTTGCTCAGAAACATGCAAAACTGTTAGCGGGTGCAGCAGTCATTGTCTGGGTAGACTATTACAACAGATGTGCAATCATCCATTAACCAGGGCTCGACAAATCTAAAAAAACTTACTTGACCTGCAGGTCGAGTGAGTAGACTTTTGTACTCTACCTAACATCAATACACTCGACCCACAAATTGATCGCATATGAATTTTTTTCAAAACATTTGCAGCGCCAACAACCCAAGAAAACGTTGGCCAACCAAATTAACAGCAAATTTTATTAATTTATCACCCAGTACCTCCCTAAGATGTGTATATCAAAGTGCCGTGGTGAACGTTTCTGCGAACGTGTATGCGAACATACATGAAATGTGTGGTTATAACTACACCTATTGTGATGCATGAGTTATGTGACTGCGGATGTGGTGGAGCCTAGTCATGGCCTGTTCTCATCGGGTATGGCACAAAATATGGGGGTAGTTATATAATTACTAATGCTCTTTAACCCGGTCAACATATGGATGATGGGGTAAAAGTCTGGCACGTGAAAATATGAAATGAAGCTCATAGACGAAATTGGGCACCCAAGAAATGGTCAATCCTTAATTACTTATATTTTCAAATTATTCATTGTTGCGTTTCAATTTTTTTTCATAAAAGCAGCCAAGACAACTGCCAATGTGTTTTGTTCAAGAACATTGAACTTCCCCACAGCTGTAAATAATAGACCACACAGACCAGTGACATTTCCGGGGTGGGGTGGTGTGGTGTGTGTTTTCCAGCTCTCAGGAATGCATGCAATCCACAAACCTGTATGGGATGGTTCTTCCACCTCTATTTGCTCTTCCGAGGTGCTGGGTTTCCAACATAGAATCCACAAGCCTACATGTACTTTACCACAGCCAGGCACACATACATTACCGCAAACACTACACAGAGCTAAACACAAACATGATGTAGGCCAAGGGTGAGTTAAGTACACAGCAGGAGAACTCGCCATTACTGGGCCTGTAGGTCCTACCCCAGTGAGACACGAAAGATAACAAAACAGCTTTTGATACACAAAATTGGAAGAATCTACATATAGAGACGGAAGATATACGAAAAGGGAATGAGTTTTGAAGCTGGACTGCACTGCTGTATGCCAACTCCACATCAATTACGGGGACTGGGAGAGCAATCTCAGTACCATACACAGAGGAACGCGGCAAGGACGACCCTTCCACGCCCCTCTTCGGAACAGCAATGGATCCATTTGCAATCAGACTACGGGCAAAGTAAACCAGATTAGAAAATAAATTGTTTGTATAACATAGCTAACAGGAAAAAGCAGCCTTACTTTGTTCAAAGAACCTTTACCAACATATAGTAGTATTAATAAATGCTTGATGTGGGTGAGGATTCTAAGCTCAAAATAAGGATACTTTTTTCACTTTACACAATTTCTTTTCTAACATGTTTCACCTGCTTTGTGGTGATTTTGCATGTAATTTTGGGAGCTGGTATGGGTGAACCCTTATCCCTCTCACTCACCCTTCTTGTGGTTTGATGTAAACCCAACTAAACATGAAAGAACATTCAAAGGGATCAGGGTGGGTAACACAAGCCACCATATGTCTATCCACAGATGACAGTGATAGTTCTAGAAGCCCTACATGTCAAAGAAGAGAAGGCAATCTAAGTATTAGAGAGATTCGGCACCATGTCTGGTCTTAAAGTAAACCGGAGTAAGTCCTACATTTACTCAACACAAAACAACATGGATGCACAGTCCCTTCCTGAAATCGCAGCGATTGAAATGGAATATATTGCAATGAGAAAGCTGGTGGTACAAATAGGCTGAGCACAAAGAAGTGATCTACTAAATGGCAATACAACGCCTGCACTGCAGTGAAAAGAAGTGGAAATAGCTTCCGGAATACGCTGCCACTCTCAACAAGAGGGAAACTATCTGTTGGACCTGTGATGGGCAAGCCCAGCACAAAGGGGGGTAGCTTGGCTCGAGTGACAAGGCGGTAGAAGGCTGTTGTGTTAAGCCGGCTATGACCAAATAATAACTCCCTGCACACCACATAAAAAGAAGGACACCACACCACTGTTATAGGAAAATACGTTTCGTTTATGTAAAAGTTCTCTGGGTTGGAAGAAGTTCAATTAGTTAATCACATTCACCTTTCTTATATGGGTTTGATTAGCTGTGTACTGGTTGCGTAGGAATAAATGGTTGGACTCTAATAAATAAATATACTGGATAAATATCAGGATTCAATACATTTGGAATAAATATCAGCAATGACTGGAATAAATATCAGCAAAACATCACAGTTGCATTGCAAGTTAGATACCGATCGTTTCACATAAATATCTCAGGGTCATACTGTTATCGCTGCCACCAATTAATCACTTTCAGGGTAAACACATTTAGATTGCCATTTAATGCGGAATGCGCGCTCTTACAGTTTTTGAAGTGTTCACGGGTTCGGGCTCTCTGGGCACAAGATACTCGTGATAATCCTTTAGTTGCACTTAAAGCATATTGCGCGTGTATCTGGAAGATAAAGACATACAATGACTACGGCAATTACACTCCGCGGCCAGCCGGTTTAATACTACTGCGGCCGGAGGAGTCTGTGCGCTTCTGTCAACGCAGGCGGGGTCTCCGAAGGCGGCTTCAGTTCACGAGTCCTCAGACCGTCGAACGGGCTGCCGGAGGGGTCAAACTACCTGCGCGCACAGTTCAAAATTAGAGCCGCACCTCAGTCCCGGATCAATGCGGCAACTTCAGGGGAAGAGACGGTCCCACCTCACTTTAGCTGCGCCAGTAAGCGCTCCAGTCAGTATGGCCCTTCTCCCAAGGGTGAAGGGGGGTTCCAGGGGCTCCGCGATCCTCCCTCCGATCTCACTCACGGGGGGGGGGGGGGGGGGGGGGTGGCTCCCGCCCACAACAACAGTCCCCAAGTCACTCGGGCAGGGCAGAGACGGTACTCTCGCCCAAATGAAGGCCAGCCTTTCCCCGCCCCAGCGCAGCACCTCACCTTCTGTCCACGATCAGCGCTTCGACGGCGGTGGGTTCGGAGACGTCCGGACGCCCGCTAGGAGGCACTTAAGTTGAAAGGGGCCCTGTCAAGGGTCGCAGTCGCGATCTCACCACTGGGGGAGGCGGGGAGGCTCTAACTATGGCCAAAGTCTCTGAGGGGCAATTGGGCACTCGCTGGCCAGGCGCTGAAGGCAAGAGGTCACTGCTCGCGCTTCTGACTGGAACGCCAGTCAGGGTCCACGCCAACAACCTCGGCTGTACTTCTGCCTGCGCTATCAGCTGCCTCGGGGGGGGGGGGGAACAGGGCAGGTGTCAATCTGGTGTCAAGTCTTCTTCTATGTTTCTTCTCTTCTCCACTTTTTCTCATCATGGCCGCCAGGGACTGGGCCTTTTATAGCCAGTGCCCTGGGGTGCCAGCACGAGCCAGAAGGTTCTAGAACCTTCCCTGGCTGTGTCAATGACATGGCCCTTCCAAGGTGTCTTTTTGGTCATTAGGAGCCACCATACTGGGCTTCCTAAGGCAGCCATTTTGTGTACTTGTAACTTCTGAGGGGATTCCTGTCAGGTTTGCAGGTTACACAGAGTGCGCCAAAACCTCCAAAGGGTCAGAGGTCAGAAGGACTCCAATGGGAGTCACTCTCATAGGGGACAATGGTGTCCACCATTTTAGGGTTGACAACCTCAGTGTGTAATGCCACCGGTTCCGTCAGGCGCCTTGTACATAGATGCCAGGAACTTGGTGAGCAACTGAGCGTCAAGGAGCATCTAGCCCCATGGGACAACACACAAAAAGGTCCTGGTAGACAAATAAAAAGCGACAAATTTTAGGAGGCACGGGGGAACAAAATAAATCATGGTGTGAGGGGACTCTCAGAAGCAGACAGGTCTAACACGCGTCCCCCCCCAGCTGAAAGTGGGGAGAGCTACCCAACCCCTTGGGAGTCCTCAACACTAAGGCGGAAATACCTGGAGAGACCGTCTGCATTAGCGTGGTCAGCTCCGGGCCGATGTTCCACCCGAAAGTCCATTCCCTGTAGGGAGATAGACCACCTCAACAGTTTTGGGTTTTCCCCCTTCATCTGCCTGAGCCAACGAAGGGGTCGGTGGTCTGTCTGAACCAGGAAGTGCGAACCAAACAGGTATGGTCGCAGCTTCTTCAGTGCCTAGACCACCGCAAAGGCTTCCCGCTCAATGGTACTCCATCTCTGTTCCCGGGGAAGTAGTCTCCGTGACAGGAAGATCACGGGCTGATCCAGACCCTCTTCATTGAGTTGCGATAGCACCGCCCCAATGCCAATGTCGGATGCATCTGTCTGGACAATGAACTCCTTCGAGAAGTCTGGAGCCTTCAAAACTGGAGCGTTGCACAATGCCTGTTTCAGAGTGTCGAAGGCTCGTTGGCAAGCCTCGGTCCAGATGACTCTCCTGGGTTGCTTCTTGGCCGTGAGTTCAGTAAGGGGAGCCACGATAGTGCCATACCCCTTCACGAACCGTCTGTAGTAACCTGTGAGGCCCAGGAAGGCTCGGACCTCAGTCTGGGTCTTGGGGGGTTCCCAGGCCACGATTGCCTCAATCTTTGCCTGAAGGGGTTGCACCGTTCCCCGGCCCACCAAGTGACCCAAGTACACCACCGACCCCTGCCCAATCGGACACTTGCTGGCCTTGATCGTCAGACCAGCTTGTTCCAGGGCCTGGAGAACGTCTTGCAGGTGCTGCAAGTGATCCTCCCAACTGCTACTGAAGACAGCAATGTCGTCAAGGTAAGCAGCAGAGAAGGATTCCTTCCCAGTGAGGATCATGTTCACCAGCCGCTGGAAGGTTGCAGGAGCGTTCTTGAGCCCAAAGGGCATCACACAGAACTGGTAGTGTCCATCAGGTGTGGAGAAGGCTGACCTTTCCCTCGCCCCACCAGTCATAGGTATCTACCAGTACCCTGCTGTGAGGTCAATGGTACTCAGATATTGGACAGCTCCCAACCGGTCAATTAGTTCATCCGCCCGAGGGATCGGATGAGCATCGGTCTTCGTGACCGAATTAAGTCCTCGATAGTCCACGCAGAATCGCAATTCTGGCGTGGTGCCAGGTGGTGCAGCTTTAGGAACTAAAACCACCGGGCTAGACCAAGGGCTATTTGAAGGTTCAATAACTCCGAGCTCCAGCATCTTAGCTACTTCACTTTGGATGCTGGCCTTCACCTTGTCCGACAGCCGGTAAGACTTAGACTTCACAGGTGGGCTGTCGCCGGTGTCCACGTCATGAACACACAGATGGGTCTTACCCGGGACAAGGGAGAACAGAGGAGAGAATGACCCCAGAACCTGGCGGCATTCCTCCTGCTGCTCCGGAGTTAGGGATGGTGAGAGTTTCACTCCCTCCAATGACCCATCCTTTTCTTGAGACGCCAACAGGTCGGGGAGAGGCTCAGTGTCCTCTTCCTCCGATCCATCAGTCACCAGGATCAACATGACTTCGGGCCTCTCATAGTGGGGCTTGAGGCGATTGGCATGCAGCACCCGACGTGGATGCCGTGGGGTCTTGACATCCCATTTCCTCCGCAGGCTTTCGGGTAGACTTCTGATCATACCCTTCAACGTCTTGTTGAACCTTTCCACAAGGCCATTGGCCTGTGGGTGATAAGGAGTGGTGAACAGGTAGGTCACTCCACACTCCTTCCACATTGCCCGCATGTATGCTGACATGAAGTTGGTCCCCCTATCAGACACAGCTTCCTTGGGGAAACCCACTCGGGTAAAGATCCCCATCAGGGCCTTTGCCACCACCGGTGCAGTGATGGTTCTCAGAGGAATTGCCTCTGGATACCTTGTGGCATGATCCACCAGTACCAGGATAAACCTGTGACCGGATGTTGTCGGTGGATCTAAGGGCCCAGCAATGTCAATGCCCACCCTTTCAAAGGGGGTGCCAACGACTGGAAGTGGTTCCAGGGGAGCCTTCAGCTTCGTCCCTGTTTTCCCACTGGTTTGGCATGACACACACGACCGACAATATGCGTCGGACGCCACCATCATTCGAGGCCAATAAAAGTGGGGGACAAGCCTGGCAAAGGTCTTGTCCTGACCCAAGTGTCCTGCCAAGGGAATCTCATGAGCCAACTCTAACAGGAAGGCTCGGTAACACTGTGGGACTACCAGGGCCCGTGACAATCCGTGCACTGGCGCCCTGGGTTCACTGTAGAGGAGGCCATCCTCCCAGTAAATACAATAGTTCCCAGACTCGTTACCCGCTGCTTGGGCTTCAGCCTGTTGCCTCAGACCCTTGAGGGTGGGACATTCCCTTTGTCCCCTGCTCAGTTCCTCCCTGGACGGACCTCCCTCCACTCGCCAATCAGCGGGGATAGGTAAGTTCTCCAACGGAACCATGTCCTCCTCCGTGGACTCCGGGTCCACCTCCGTAGGTGGCCTATCCGTCTCACGGGGCACGGACGTCGAGGCAGGCTCCTCCTGTCCTCGGCATGCTCCCTCATCAGCAGCTACGGGGTGGGCCATTGTTCCAGACTCCGACCCCTGCGACTTCTCCTCCCGAGCAGTTGCCGACCTGGTACTCACACAGGCCCAATCAGGTGTACCCAGCATCTCCGAATGGGTCCGGTATTCCACCTCCTTCCAAGCATTGTGCTCCATATCATTGCCCAGCAAACAATCGACTGGCACGGCGGGGCTTACGGCGACTCGAAGTGGACCTGCAACCCCTCCCCACTCAAAGGGAACCTCGGCCACAGGATAGTGGCCCATTCTGCCGTCAGCCAGTGCGGCTGGATGAAGTACGCCCGGAACCACCTGCTCCGAGGACACCAGTTGACTCCTTACCATAGTCATACTGGCTCCTGTATCTCTCAGAGCTTCCCCTCTATGGCCATTGATGGTGACCCACTGCCCATACTTGGTAGTATTCGAGGGCACCTGGATCTTTGGAACCATCTCCCGATCACCCAGGGACACTAAGGTGACTCCCGCCCACTCCCTTCCCTCACTTAAGGGCATCTCCTCCCCGAGCGCTACACTAGCGACTCCCGGGGCCTTTCCTCCAGCGGGAGGGGGTGGTCTCTTTGGGCATTTCGGGTCTCCTTTGTAATGTCCAATACCACCGCACTCAAAGCAATGGACAACCCTTGGCTGCTGACTCTGGCCAGGGTTAGGGTTCTTCTGCGGGTTAGCCTTAGAGTTGGCCAGCTTGGCCAACTCCCACCTTAACTGTCTTTCCTCTCTCCTGTCGGCTAACTCGGTTTCTGATAACCCTCTTGATGACACACTACTGCCCTCCCGTGAGGCTACCTTGGGGCTGATAGACATCGCACCCACCCCCAGGGGACATTCTGTAATCATCTCCCTGACAGTTTCCCTGTCTGATTCCTCCTCCTCTACCGTTCCCTCCGTGTGTGCTTCCACCCAGGCTCGCAGACTAGTACGGAGCTCCTCTCTCTTGGCTCCTCGCCTAACGAACACTCCCCTTTCCTGACAGAACTCCCTGAGCTGTGCCACAGTATAGGTCTCCAGCTCTGACATTTTGAATTCCCTTTTTGTCAGTTGAAAGGGTGGACCACCACCCCGAAGTAGGTTATGAAGATAGGAAATTCCTCTGAGGATCACCTCCACCCACCTCCAGGAAAGAATTTAAAAAAACAAAATCACAGAATTAGAAGGCTGCTGGGAGAATACTCCGGGTGTGTACCTGTGATGCACACTGAATTATTATGAGGTTCACAACAGCACGGCTCGTAATCCCACCGCTGCCACCAATTTTATGCTGGACCTGCGATGGGCAAGCCCAGCACAAAGGGGGGTAGCTTGGCTCGAGTGACAAGGCGGTAGAAGGCTGTTGTGTTAAGCCGGCTATGACCAAATAATAACTCCCTGCACACCACATAAAAAGAAGGACACCACACCACTGTTATAGAAAAATACGTTTAGTTTATGTAAAAGTTCTCTGGGTTGGAAGAAGTTCAATTAGTTAATCACATTCACCTTTCTTACATGGGTTAGATTAGCTGTGTACTGGTTGCGTAGGAATAAATGGTTGGACTCTAATAAATATACTGGATAAATATCAGGATTCAATACATTTGGAATAAATATCAGCAATGACTGGAATAAATATCAGCAAAACATCACAGTTGCATAGCAAGTTAGATACCGATCGTTTCACATAAATATCTCAGGGTCATACTGGTATCGCTGCCACCAATTAATCACTTTCAGGGTAAACACATTTAGATTGCCATTTAATGCGGAATGCGCACTCTTACAGTTTTTGAAGTGTTCACGGGTTCGGGCTCTCTGGGCACAAGATACTCGTGATAATCCTTTAGTTGCACTTAAAGCATATTGCGCGTGTATCTGGAAGATAAAGACATACAATGACTACGGCAATTACACTCCGCGGCCAGCCGGTTTAATACTACTGCGGCCGGAGGAGTCTGAGCGCTTCTGTCAACGCAGGCGGGGTCTCCGAAGGCGGCTTCAGTTCACGAGTCCTCAGACCGTCGAACGGGCTGCCGGAGGGGTCAAACTACCTGCGCGCACAGTTCAAAATTGGAGCCGCACCTCAGTCCCGGATCAATGCGGCAACTTCAGGGAAAGAGACGGTCCCACCTCACTTTAGCTGCGCCAGTAAGCGCTCCAGTCAGTATGGCCCTTCTCCCAAGGGCGAAGGGGGGTTCCAGGGGCTCCGCGATCCTCCCTCCGATCTCACTCACGGGGGGGCTCCCGCCCACAACAACAGTCCCCAAGTCACTCGGGCAGGGCAGAGACGGTACTCTCGCCCAAATGAAGGCCAGCCTTTCCCCGCCCCAGCGCAGCCCCTCACCTTCTGTCCACGATCAGCGCTTCGACGGCGGTGGGTTCGGAGACGTCCGAACGCCCGCCAGGAGGCACTTAAGTTGAAAGGGGCCCTGTCAAGGGTCGCAGTCGCGATCTCACCACTGGGGGAGGCGGGGAGGCTCTAACTATGGCCAAAGTCTCTGAGGGGCAATTGGGCACTCGCTGGCCAGGCGCTGAAGGCGAGAGGTCACTGCTCGCGCTTCTGACTGGAACGCCAGTCAGGGTCCACGCCAACAACCTCGGCTGTACTTCTGCCTGCGCTATCAGCTGCCTCGGGGGGGGGGGGGGGGACAGGGCAGGTGTCAATCTGGTGTCAAGTCCTCTTCTATGTTTCTTCTCTTCTCCACTTTTTCTCATCATGGCCGCCAGGGACTGGGCCTTTATAGCCAGTGCCCTGGGGTGCCAGCACGAGCCAGAAGGTTCTAGAACCTTCCCTGGCTGTGTCAATGACATGGCCCTTCCAAGGTGTCTTTTTGGTCATTAGGAGCCACCATACTGGGCTTCCTAAGGCAGCCATTTTGTGTACTTGTAACTTCTGAGGGGATTCCTGTCAGGTTTGCAGGTTACACAGAGTGCGCCAAAACCTCCAAAGGGTCAGAGGTCAGAAGGACTCCAATGGGAGTCACTCTCATAGGGGACAATGGTGTCCACCATTTTAGGATTGACAACCTCAGTGTGTAATGCCACCGGTTCCGTCAGGCGCCTTGTACATAGGTGCCAGGAACTTGGTGAGCAACTGAGCGTCAAGGAGCATCTAGCCCCATGGGACAACACACAAAAAGGTCCTGGTAGACAAATAAAAAGCGACAAATTTTAGGAGGCACGGGGGAACAAAATAAATCCTGGTGTGAGGGGACTCTCTATTCTATTACTTTGCAAAACCGTTGATATTCATTCCCAAATTAATGTTCAGGAAAATTCGAAAAAACTCTTACAATTAATATGCTGGGAAATGAGACAGAGTAGCACTAGCCAAATTGAAATTGTCAGCAAAGTTAGATTATATATATTATATTACGCAGCTGGACAAATGTGTTGGCAACTAGATCTATAATTATTTAAACCAAGATGAAGGTAGGACACAACTCAAGGCTATTAGAAACCCTCAACTACAGATGGAATCGTTGCAAAGGACAAAAACAAAACCCTCCTAAGCTTGTGCCATCCAACACAGGTATTGCAGTCACTCCAGCAGAGGAGACTAGAGCTGTGAGAAGAGGATAGGTTGCTTTTATAAAGGAGGAATGCATAAAACTTTCAGCGCCCTAACATCACCATAATCATACATAATGGAAAAAACTGCGACTCACCTCTCCTAGACGGCAAGCCAAATCGCCCTGCACTCCCGACTCCACTGAAGAGAGCGCGTGGTGGCGTGCTGCGTCACTGCTGCACTTTAAGCAGCACAGCGCGGGGGCAGGCCAAAATGATGTCTTGGGCCGTCATTGGTAGCGCTTTTCGCGCGCTACACGATTGACGGCCCTGGGACCCACAAAACGATAGGCAGCGCACCACACCACCACCACTATGTTAGGTGCTGCATGCACCCTGCTGCCGCCTAGAGCCTTCACCGCACCACCACTTGATTGGCGTCGTACCCTGCTGCCCCCTAGAGCCTTCACCGCACACCGCACCACCACCACTATGCTAGGTGGTGCGTGCTGCCCCCTAGAGCCTTTCACCTGCTACTGCAGTGGCGGCAGATAGCACTCGCCAGGCCGGTCAAGTAGGCCTGAAAACTGTCTCGCCCTTCACAAAAATCACTCGCATTTACGAGCGGTCGAGTTCATTTTTCGAGCCCTGCATTAACTAATGGTCCGAATGCCATGTGTTGTTCATCCTTTGTGATCCTCAACACAATACTTATAATGTGCAGGAGTACCAGAGAAGAGGGAACTAGCAATGCAGATGGATGTGTTTAGGAGGCTTACGGCATGTTTTATATTGAGCTTATGACAAGGTTTATGTTGGCAAAACATTATAGTGAGTTCTAGCATTTCCAAATAGATAAAAGAAATTACCATTTGGAAGCCAGGCCTTAATTAGCCATGAGGATAACTAGATTGTTCAATGAGAGGCCAAATATGGACTTATGTTCTGGAACTTCAGAAATATTCTCTCTTTATAAGCAGACTAATTCTTATGGATACATTTCGTATTAGGTCTTTTTTCAGTTTGCAGCCCACCTTTTCTTCATCTTTACAATACCTTTTTTTTTTATTTCTCTTTTAGGATGGGAGGTCGCTGGTGACTTCATTTACACTGTGTCTGGTGCCTCCGATAACGACTTCATAGTGCTGACATTGACAATCCCTGGATTTAGGTGAGATCTCAAATAGCAACCTCTGACCACAGACTTATGGATCGCACCCCAGGCCTCGGGTGTCGTTTAGTGTTAGTAGCCAACAATAGCCATAGCTATCACTAGTTGCTTCTTGGAGCCCATGTGACCTCCTTTGTAACCTCTGTGATGTAACAAGTCAGATTGCTGCTCTGTTAATTGGTTCCATTATGTTGATTCCAGTTCCTTGCATCCTCGAATTTTCATTACAGATAACTTAAGAAAACCTGTACAAGGATAACCATCCACCTTAAAGTTCATGTGAAGTCTCCTCTTGCGAAGTCATCAAAGTGAGATGAAAGCACATACATCTTTGACAGTTGTGGTGCTCCATCCACTTTCTAAGGTCATATGGTCAACTTTAAAGACATGTAATTAATTGATCATGATTGATAGTTTGATGCCAACTCAATGCTAATACCACAATGTTGGCATTTACTGCACTTAGGAAACTTTAAGGCATTTAAGCACATGAACTGCAAATAGCCTCCCTTCAAATCTGTGCTGTGCACAGTTGCTTTTTATCTAGGTTGATGTTGTAAAAAAAGTACCACATATGTACAATCAAGTTTACTGTAAAATGTAATTTGTTAAATTAGTTACCAAACAGCTTTTTACTTGTGGTAATGGTTTTTAAGTAACGTTATCCCACATTACTGCATTTTGGACATGTGATGATAATATGATAGTATGCTAAATCAGTAGAATTTGTTGAATGTGCAGTAACCACATTAACACATATGTACCACATTTCCAAACTGCTCAGAATGACGGCCTGATTGTGAGATATACCATTCTATATGAGCCATTTCATCTCACATTAACCCTGCAGTTTTAGCACTCTAAATATTGACCCCAGAATATCAATGGGACACAATAACGTGGATAAAGTACCGAGGTGTAAGTCTAGATTGATTTTCTATAACTAACTCCACACATGTGTACCTATTCAGTAGATACCTCCAAGGTATGTAGATGTGGAGTTAATCATAGTAAATCTATACTCCTTATATGCAGGGTGCCTTTTGATAGTTTTCCCTTCGATATCATGTCCTTGATAGTCTTGTATCACGATATTCTGGGGCTCGATATTCAAAAGTACAATCGCTCTGCAGAAGTCACGTGTATCTTATTGCATTGGTTTTCTGAAACGCCATCAAACAATTCCACTTGTTTCTTCTGTCCTCTCATTTCTCTTTTCCTACCCCTCACTTAAATATTTAACTTTGATAAATATAGTACACGTTATTTTTAATATTTTTCTTCTCTGTGTCACTGAAAGCTGCTTTTCTGTTTGATGAATGGCTCTTATCTTGGTACAGCCCACTCTCCCAGGAATGGTTCTGACAGTGTCTTTGCTTTCACAGCCCTCCTCTGTCCATGGCACAGGACTTGGAGAATAAAGAGGTGGGCCGCATCACCTTTGTGTTCGAAACTGTCTGCACTGTCAACTGTGAACTCTACTTCATGATGGTGCGTAGATTCCACCCTTTGTGTTCTTACTGCGTCTATCGAATGTTTTTTCAGCCAATAAGCAGGTAGAAATGAGCCTCTGGCAAAGAGTCAAAATCTTACCAGGAATCATTTTCCCTGCTGATGAGTATGAAGCTGATAGACTGATATAGCTAGGAATGGACAACACATAGTGGTCACATAGAGAAGCCTAAATTGGTGGAAGTTACAGTATTGTTGTTTTTGAGAGGACAGGGACCATATTCATATGACATTGGTAAATAATTGAAGGGGAATCCAGAAAGTTAATTCGTAAGTGTCTTGTGTGAAAAATGTCAAACTTGTGTTAGTCCATGTAGCAAACAATTTGTCTCATTTAATGACAATGATGCAAAATGTTCAGATTTGATCAAAACCCACGACAACTGTTTGATATAGGTAGCTTTTTGAATAGTACTATTGTGTTAACCAGGACACTGATACCGTCTTACTGCCTCTGTCGATGACCAATGCAAAAGAAACAATTGATGGACGGAATGCTGGAGAATGCAAACATTCACCCTCAGTCACAAGGATCTGGGTTTAATCCATCATTCTTTTGCTCACCACACCACCCCAGTTTGGACCCAGCCATATGCAAATCAGTCTGGACCCTGTTCCTTATGGGAACAGTCCAGCCCGAACTGCCAAGCCAGGTCCTCCCTGGACCAGAAACATGCATCCTGGGATCGGTTTCAGGGCATCACCCTTCATCAGCCAGGCTAGCTTGAATCCAGTGGTATAGTGAGCACGGGACCCACGTCTGGACATACCCTTCCCACTTAGGACGACATAGGCAGTCCAGGGAGGACCTGGCCTGGCAGTTTGGTCTGGACTGTTCCCATTGGGCTCCGGGTCAAGACTGATTTGCATATGGCTGGGTCCAAACTGGAATGGCATAGTGAGCAAAAAAACGATGGATTTAGGCCCAGATCTCTGTACTGGGTTGAATGTATGACATTGTTCTGCATTCCGTCCATCAATTGTTATTTTTGCATTTGTCACCCTGAGTGGGACGGGTATGCCCAAACGTGGGTCCCGTGCTCTCCATGCCACAGAAGGCAAGCTATCCTGGCTGATGAGGGCTGAAAGACCGAAACCGATCCTAGGATGCATGTTTCCAGTCAGGGGAGGACCTGGCCTGGCAGCTCGGTCTGGACTGTTTCCATTGGGCGCAGGGTCAAGACTGATTTGCATATGGCTGGGTCCAAACTGGAATGGCATGGTGAGCAAAAAGACAATGGGGTGAATGTATGGCATTGTTCTGCATTCTGTCCATCAATTGTTCTTTTTGCATTTGTCACCCGAGTGGGACGGGTATGCCCAGACGTGGGTCCCGTGCTCTCCATGCCACTGGAGTCAATCTATCCTGGCTGATGAGGGCTGAAAGCCCGAAACCGTTCCTAGGATGCTTGTTTCCAGTCAGGGGAGGACTTGGCCTGGCAGTTCGGTCTGGACTGTTCCCACTGGGTGCAGGGTCAAGACTGATTTGCATATGGCTGAGTCCAAACTGGAATGGCATGGTGTGCAAAAAAATGATGGATTTAGGCCCAGATCTCTGTACTGGGGTGAATGTATGACATTGTTCTGCATTCTGTCCATCAATTCTTCTTTTTGCATCTGTTGATGACCAAGGCATACCTGGACACTACACAAGTGCTCATTGACAGTAAAAACTACTGTATTCAAGGTAGTGCTTTGGAAGTTTGAAAAAATTACAATCAATGATTTCTGATGCCCTAATCATTATGGCCGATTTGGCAGTTACGGAGAAGAAATGTGTGGGGTTTTTGTAAGTTCGAAGCAGGGCCACTACCGTGCCACACTCTTTGCAAATGTTAACTGGTTGTCCGATTGCTATATTCAGGCATGTGTAAGGGACTGGATGTTGTGAAAATCTGTCAGGTTGCCTTGTTGCCCGAGGAAAGGGCAACTCCACCCAATAACCATGGTGCCACCCTGCACCTAATACTCTTAGAAAGGTGTCAAGTGTCTCCTTAACAAAGTCCCTGTTAGGACGAAAAAGCTTCAACGGAAAAACCTCTTTGTTAATCTTGTAGCGCCTTATTAAGAATGAAGATAAGGAAGGCACCAAACATTCCCTTACATCAGGGAAAGGAAAAGAGTGAAGCATGTTTTTCCCAGAATTAAAGTCCAGGTCAAAAAATGTGTTGCAATGTTTTCATCACTCATGAATTCCACAAGAAAAGGCACAACTTCATCTTTAATTGGGAACCCTAGGTAGCAATCCCTGGACAATCAACTGCCTTAGAAAGACTGGTCTATGCCGCTTTCTCCCAACGTGTAAATACAAGAGAAAAGAGTGTGTCCAAAAGGACTAGTTTGCACACTTTAAAGAGAATACCATAGACCATCAATTCTAGGGTTCTTATTGCTTTATTTAGCTTATTTTAAATTATTTAGATTAGCGAAGCAAATAAATATGTATTTAGGTCTTAGAAAAGAAACCTTCCATTTACAGAACACCACATTTACAAAAACACATTTAAAAACGAAAAAATTCAAAGACAACAATGACAAGTGAAACAAACTTAGACAATCGTGTTAAATAACATTAACATTGAAAGTACAACACCAGTCCTAGTTTTTACATAAGGCACCAAGCGGACGTTAGATTCTTAACTAGACGTTGTTAATTGTCCTGCCTAGGCCAAGAGACCAGGGGTTATGTCTTCAAACCAATGTTGCCTACACAAGAGGAAAAAATTATTACTACATTCCTTAAGGCACAATATATACACACAAGAGCCAACGCGTTTCAAATCCACACAATTCACGGATTCTCCTCAGGACTTGAACAAGGTTGATATCTTAAAAGCGGCGCGATGTGCGTCCGCCCTGTGTGTAGAGGAATAGTTGAAACCTCTTCTAAGTGCCTGACGGTTCAATTTGACGAAAAATCTTTAGTTAGAAATCCCAGTTGCCTCAGAGACTTCACAAAGTTGTACTGACGGCTTGACTGTAGTCAGTAATCGGCGCCTCACTGCCAGGGGAATCAGCAGACATCGGGTGTCTGGAGAATGTTCTAAAACAATTTAATCCAGACTAAGTTTAAAGAAGTGTGGAATCGGGATGGGCGTCGCCTGAGCAGCCTCATGGAGTGAAATTGATTCCCCTGGCAGTGAGGCGCCGATTACTGACTATAGTCAAGCCGTCAGTACACTTTTGTAAAGTCTCTGAGGCAACTGGGATTTCTAACTAAAGATTTTTCGTCACATCTCATGGCAAATTGAACCATCAGGCACTTAGAAGAGGTTTCAACTATTCCTCTACACACAGAGCGGACGCACATCGCGCCGCTTTTAAGATATCAACCTTGTCCAAGTACTGAGGAGAATCCGTGAATTGTGTGGATTTGAAACGCGTTGGCTATTGTGAGCCCGGGGGATTGTGTATATATTGTGCCTTAAGGAATGTAGTAATCATTTTTTCCTCTTGCGTAGGCAACATTGGTTTGAAGACATAACCCCCGGTCTCTTGGCCTAGGCAGGACAATTAACAACGTCTAGTTAAGAATCTAACGTCCGCTTGGTGCCTTATGTAAAAAGTAGGACTGGTGTTGTACTTTCAATGTTAATGTTATTTCACACGATTGTCTAAGTTTGTTTCACTTGTCATTTTTGTCTTTGAATTTTTTCGTTTTTAAGTGGAATATAACATTGTGTATAAATGTGTTTTTGTAAATGTGGTGTTCTGTAAATGGAAGGTTTCTTTTCTAAGACATGAATGAATATTTATTTGCTTCGCTAATCTAAATAATTTAAAATAAGCTAAATAAAGCAATAAGAACCCTAGAATTTATGGTCTAGGGTATTCTCTTTAAAGTGTGCATACTAGTCCTTCTGGACACACTCTTTTCTCTTGTATTTACAGTGGTCCAGTCCAGGAGGTTTTAGGACCTGAGCCTTCTTTGTTCTCAATTCTCCCAACATGTAGCATTGACAAGGCACGCAAAGATAAATCCTAGTTCCAAAATCTTTCCTGTGATTCAGTCTCTGCAGACTTGCAGTTCAACCTCTGCCCTTCCATTCTGACACTCCACGCAAGTCATGGAGCAGCGTTCCAGATCCTCACGACCACAGAAATGCCAGCGTGGTCTTGGCCGCAATGATGCCCAACCCCAAGGAATGATATTCTTGGTGGCTCAGTCCAGCCCAGTGAACATTCTACAAACACCTCTATCCAGAAGTGCTACCTTTTTAATAACAACCCCTTCTGTTCTCAAAATAATTGGCAAGAGAAACATATGAATGTTGGAGTCGATACAGAAGATCTAATATATGGAAGTCAATGCACTCCTGTTTGCTTCTATTACTCAAAAGATGACTGGACTTTTCCTACATATTCCATAGGTCGTTTAAGGCAAGTCTGAATCTTATGCCCTGCATTATCATAATATAGAAATACTCAACCTTTTGCCAGTGTTTCTTTTCATTCTGGTTCACAGGGTGCACAGCTGCCCCTAGCTACGTAGGTTCTTTTTGAGGCATCGGGCCCATGTGAATATTAGCCCAACCAAATGAAGAAACTCTGGTGAGGTTAGAATGACTTCCTTGAGGCTTCCTTCTTTTCTTATGTCTTTTGTGTGATCAGTATTGAATCAACAGGTCTAAATCAATATATTCAGAATATTCAGTTAAGTAACCATTACAAAAGAACCAATTCATTCATCATTAATATCTTCTTTCAGTCCTTATTAAAAAAGAGTCATTTGGTTTGTTTCTGCCTAAGTAGGTTCTGCTGCTAAGTGACAAAATTGGGTCACAGAAGGCAATGCACCCATTCTGCCTTGCTGAATATCTCACAATGTTTCCTCAGCAGAATACTCCACATCTGGATGTTCAAACATCTTCTGAAATGGCAGTAAACAGGTATCTTAAGTCTTTAAACAGGCTTCCAAAGTCATTAACTCTGGGAGTTTCTCAAGCCAAAGCAGAACTAGTAAGATAATCAATCAGGAACCCACTTTTAACTGATCTTGATGAACTGTGCTGGGCAAAAAGCAAAAGGCACCATAAAAAGAACCCAAAAATTACACAGGGATCCCAGAAAAAAGTGGGGCACTTGAAAGAAACACTAGGATATCTGTTGACCTTAATACTAAGGTCTGCCTTGAAGCTGAATTTTCAAAATGCTTAGTTCTTGCAGATCTTTTGAGAAGTCATTTGAAAGACCCGTAGTGTGATCAAACCTGAAAAGCTATTGGCTTCACAACCTGTTAAGGACTGGAAGCTATAAAGGTCAGTCCGCCGGTCATCTCAATATCATGAGGAAAGGATGACTCTTCCCAGTGGCAACAGTGCTATTCTGCACTTAATAGTATATGTCAAAAGGTGTCAAGTGTAGCCTTAAGATGGTACAGATTAGGAAGAAAAAGCCACAGTGCTAAAAACTCTCCTTAGTAGATGATTTATGCAGAAAAAGATAACAAAAGAGCCAAACTCTAACATCAGGGAAGGGAAAAGAGCCAAGCAAGATCTTTCCAGACGAAAATCCAAAGGGAATTCTGACTGCAAATAGCAAAAATCAGGGACATAAAAACCAGCAAATTTTCAAATTATGAGAGGAAAAATAAGTGAGCAATTGCCTTGTGACACATCCATCACTCGTTAAGGCCTCCTTTCAAAAAGGAGCTGACTTCCCAAGAAAATTCCCAACTTCATGAATTGGGAACTTCAGGCTGCAACCTCTGCACAGACCACCATCTTTGGAAGTGCTCTTCATAAGGCTTGATTACACCCCTTTCTTCCAAGCAATAGAAGAAACCCAAGTTTGGTGGCTTTCCTCTGATGCAGGACTGTGCAGCCAAGGTGCTGGCCTGCCCTGCTATTGCTCCGCGCAAGACGCACAAGTTGAGTGCTCGCAACCATGGAAATGTCAGCGAAGTCTAGGCCATGAGAACTGACACGCTTGCCTTGTCAATGACAGTATTTTATCTCATCGCATGTGCTTACCCACATAAAAAGAAGTGCAGTTCAATACTAGGGCTGGTGGGTCAATACTTTACTTTATCAGTGTATGTATGTATGTATATGTATATTATAAACATGTGGTATTTGCGTAGTGCAAATCTAGCCAAAAAGCAGTGAAGTACAGTAGAGTGTAAAGACAACAGTTAGTCAGTGAGTAAATGTAGACGTTGATGGGTCTTGGCGTATATTAATTTTTTTCTGCATTAGGATGCACTATGTTTTTTTTCTTTTGTTTACCATTTTGTATCTTCTTTAGTTACCCTTGTGTGCTTAACCTATGTTTTCTTGTTATAAGTACTCAAAAAGCCAATAATGATCTTTCTTTGCACCAATAAGAATTATATTTACATGAGATATGCATTAAAACTAAAAATGGTGTCTTTACCTTTCAAAGTACATCTGCTTGCTAGGAAGCACCAGTACAGCTCTAGTAAAATTATATGCACGGATTATATATATTTTTTTATTATTACAAGATTATGTCTAGCTGGCGTGCTTTTGTTTCTTTTTTTTTTTTTGCCATGTATGCTTGCAACAAAAAATGTAAAAATATAACTGTCACACCAGCTGCCCAAGGCTTGATCTATTGGCTTTGCCAGTGCTTGTTATTAGAGAGTTTACCCCAGACAGCCATGAACACTTCCTTTGTTTATTTTACTTTAACCATCTGATGAAGAATAAAGTGAACGTGGAAGTGTGGAGCACTTTTTTATTCTCCCAAACGCCTGCAGATTGGTACAAAAAAATGCATATTATTATAATTGCAAAGAAAATTGTTGTTACTTCGACAGTGCACGGCAGGTGGGTAAATTAAACCATATGAATTCCAACAGAGTGAAAAAGGGTTTGTGCTATCTGCTGCCAATCTGCACACCTGTACTCCTGTGTGTTAAGATTCTATATTGCACAGTGATGATGGTTTTTATCCAGTCTTTGGGGCCACGTACGTCAGTCTATTGTGGTTAAAGCTGAACATCTCAATTGCTTTCATGTATTCACAAGAAGGTTATAGGCAGGGGAGACATGCCAGTTCTGCCCCTCTTGGTGGTAAAGGGAAATCAGCTATATTTATTAGCCAACATCTTTAATAATTCAGGATTTCTCAAGGCAAGTGGACCTTTTTCTCAGTCCAGAACATTGCCCTTAGTGGATATACCCAATGACACGCTCGACTGTAGGATGTGTATTTTAAATAAAAGATAAAGTGTGTTAGAAGAAGTACCAAATTCACTAAGCTTTTTCTCCTCGTTTTTTCTTTCAGGGCAAAAATGACATGAAAAAAACAGTAATTGAAACCTGGAGTGGCTCGAAGGGAAAACAGCCCTACACCTATAGGATTGTGCAGAATGCCACGACAGCCTTCACGTGGGCCTTCCAGAGGGCATCCACGCATGACACGGTAAGGCGTTCACTCGTGATCTCAACAGAGCAGCCTGGTATCATATGGTGCTTCTATCACCCGGGCGGTCTGTAGACGGCTGCCCATAGTACTGCATAACCCTCACCCGGGCATTATACAAGGCAGCTTTATACAATATGAACTTCACCAGGGCATTCCAAAGGTCTGCTCGCACACCACGATCCACATTTCAAAGAACAAGTTTGAAGCAGTTCAAGTAGCTTTTTAAATGTACTAAGCAAAGTGAACAGCACGGTCCGCATTGGATTTCACACTAAGAGTATGGCAATTTAGTGCAATTTACAAAAACATCAGCATGGTTAACTCTCTGTTGCAGTAGCAAGCAGATATATAAATGCCTCGGTGCACACATTAGAAAGTATTGGTGGATTTACACCAACTACATCAAGGACTGTGACTTAGTTGTCTAGAAGGTAGGGAATCTTTATCGCCCATAAATTCCTAAATTATCTAGAGGTTTGAGAAGCTGGACTTTGCAGGTTGTTGCTTCTCTGCCACCTGTAGGTGCTGTCATAGATTTACGTCTGATCGTTTTAGGAAATTGCATTTTCTATGGGTTGTGACTGGAGTTCTTAGGTATATAGGATCCCTTCAGAATGCTGCAGCTCGGAGTGTCCTGCCACAAAAAAAACAATAACCTTCTGCGTTTTACCCTAGATTGGGGGGTGGGAACCACACCACGAAGAAGCTGGTGGCTCAGAAACCCCGAGAATGTTGTGCCATATGTGCCTGATATTGAGGCACTGGGGGGCAACTGAATTGCTCTTTTACCCAGGACTGCCATACTCTCTGACGCCAAGGAGAGAGGTGTGCTTGATCCACCTTGGGCCGCAAATCCCTGAGTGACTCCAAAATGGAGGAGATCTCGCCCTTAATGTCCAGCCTGTCGTAGCAGCGGGAGGCAGAAAGAGGCAGGGTGCCATCATCAAGGCATTCTCCTGAGTTGAGACGCCCTCCACACCCTCATGGACCTAGGAGAACCAGTTTGGGTTAAGGCGGGCACTCGGGCACTGGGTGAGGGGCGGGTATTCCAGTTGCAGCTGTGGGTCGCTTCTCTGGGCAGCATGGTGGCCGATTTGGGCTGCTTCTGTGCTGTTCAAACGCAGACAGTGGGGGCCTGAGCTGCCTGTCCGGAGGCAGATGGGCCTCTGTTACCTCCCTTTTACCAGGTGGGCAGAGGTGTCATTCCCAGTTTCTCGCTGGGCACCCATTATTGCATGCTGACTGAGCAGGGGCAGTGAGCCTGAGCAGAAGTGGCCTCACTTATCTTCAGGTGTGGTTCACCAGTGAACTAATCCGTGCGCACACAGTCCTTGCCACATTTGCATTATTTTTTTATCTCAGTGAAGTTAAGAAAACATGTCTGTTCGAGGCATGTGGGCTGCTGAATTCATATCTGTGCATAGATGGCCACCTAGTGTTGGGTCCGGATGTTTGCACGTTGTTGTCCTGGAAGAGTCTTCGAAGTATCCTTGGATAGGTGACTCCTCCCCTGGACTACAGTGCGCATGGGCATCCCCTCCATCCTCAGATTGTTTTTTTCCGCCATTGGGTTCGGATGTGCTATCTTAGCTCAAGTTAGGAAAAAATTTTGTCGAGGCCAAAAGGCCTTTAGTTCGCGTCGGTACTGTTTTTCGATCGGTTTTCGATACCACCTTGTTAGTTTACTAACTTTCAGGACCGACTTTTTTCGCATTCACCTGTCCATCGACTACTTCGACGATGGAATCGAGGACGCCATTCAAGAGGTGTCCGGTGTGCAATGCGAAGTACCCCCACATCGACGTCCATCCGGTGTGCAACAAATGCCTTTCGCCGGACCACGACGAAACGACATGCATGGCCTGTGCCCGGTTCCGTTCCAAAAAGACTCTACGGAAACGACGAGCGGCGAGACTCGAAGCGCAGCACGCGGCACCGGCACCAGCGGACATCTTCAACGAGGCCGAAGGTGTCGAAGAATTGGAAGTCCTACCCTCCAGTCCCGTTTCCGAACACGACTCCGGATCGGACGAAGTCGACGAATCACTCTTCCACAGAGGTGAAGACGACACCGAGGTAGGAGACGACGAGGAGGCCTTAGGGGCCGAAGAGAGTAGCTCCAATGATGAACAAGGCCTACCTGTTCAGACCGAAGAAAGCCCAGTGCCACAGTCTGTGGCTCCGGTCGAGGGATCGCCTTCGGGCCTTACCCGAGACCCATCCCGCAGTTCTTCGGCCCCGCCCTCGGGCCCGGCCTCGGACATTAAGCGGCAGCCATTACTGCCTAAACCGGCTGGTTTCACTTCTACAAAACCGAAACCGAAAGCTGCACCGGTTCAAACGAAACCGAAACCGAAAGTGGCGCTAGTCGGATCGAGGCCTCCCACGCCTTCGACGCCAGTGAAACGCGTCGGCACCGAGCGCACCAAGAGAGACTTCGGTGCCGAACTTGAAGCGGGCGACGTCGGAGTCAACGTACGGAAAAAGGCCTTCGGCGCCAACAAACCTGCTCAACTCCCGGCGCCGACGCCACCGACACCGAGGACCGCACTGCCTGCTACGTCTCGCATCGCTCCCTCGACAACACCAAAGCCTCACGCATCGAAAACGTCGACGGTCATTTCCACACCTCGACTCGATGAACCACCGGCGCCGAAAAAGTCCACGGCTGCCTCTACGAACCTGGTCGGTGCAAAAGCCTCAAAGGCGCTCCAAACGCGACCCTTTGCGGCACAAAGCAGCAAAACCAAGACGGCGCCCCAGGACCCGTCGGGTTCCGGACCGATCGACGCTCCGGCAGCCTCTTCGGTGCCAGCCAACATTACCTTTGGCTTGCCTCCGTCCACAATCCCGAAAATATTCCAACTCAGGACACGGGTCACCCAGCCCATGATTACACCTGCCGAGACGTCTCCGGCACATGTCATCGACGCCAACACTGGCAGAATGATACTCCACGAGCGGAGAATAACTTCGGAACCACCGTTGGACCCTTTCAGGATCCCACTAAAAAGGAAGCTGCCTGTAGAATCAGAACCTGCCCTTTATGAACCTTTCCACTCATCCTACCAGGAACCACAGTTATTCTCTCCCACACCCTCCGACACGGATGCGTTGGAGGACTACATGGAGGACCAAATCCCCTACCGTGGAGACATGGACCCTGATGACCAGCAGGACCCTGATCACACTTGGGGCGACCCAGTAGACCCAGGTGCACCTCTCGATGCACAGGACCCACAACTCTATGGGGCAAAAACATCTCCCACAGAGGATACTGCAGCCTTCAACGCTCTTATTGAACGTGCTGCCAATAACCATGGGGTGCAGCTTCACTCTGACACCATCGAAGATGACTTTCTTATGGACACTTTCGCATCCTCAGAACGGCATGTAAAGACTCTGCCCATGCTGAAAGGAGTCCTCAAACCAGCCAAGGACATTTTCAAGGAACCCACCAGGGCACGAGTGATAAACCCCAGGATTGATAAGAAATACCGATCAGCACCTGGGGACCCTACTTACATCAGAGGCCAATTACCACTAGACTCCATTGTCGTAGCGAATGCTCGCAAGAGGGCACACTCGCAAACGACAGGTGACGCTCCTCCCCCGGACAAAGAGTCCAAGGTGTTAGAGACCTCTGGCAAGCGAGTTGCCGCCCAAGCTGCCAACATATGGCGCATAGCCAACACTCAAGCGCTCCTTGCTCGCTATGATAGAGCGCACTATGACACACTGGAGCAACTATTCCAACATCTCCCTGACCAGTTCAAGGAAGGCGCAGAAATTCTCATCAGAGAAGGACAGCTACTCACGAATGCTTCCATCAAGTGTGCACTAGATGCCGCTGACACGGCTGCCAGGGCCATAAACACAAGCGTCATGCTGCGACGCCATGCCTGGTTACGAATCTCTGGATTCAAGCCTGAGGTACAAAATAATATACTCAACCAGCCTGTCAACCCCGACTATTTATTCGGGCCGGAGGTTGACACCACCCTTGAAAAGATCAAAAAGGACACGGACACTGCAAAGTCCATGGGCGCCCTCCAAACTCAGTCCTTTCGGAGCGGCTCCTTTCGTCGCCCCGGAAACAAGGGAGCAGGTAGAGGACAGGGGTCACAACAAACGTATAACAAAGGCAATACACAGACCACCTACGATAAAAACACCCGAGGTGGATATCGTGGCTCCAGTACAAAGGGCAGAGGACGCGGCTACGGCAACACCAGGTCCTCCCCCAAAAACAAGCAGTGACGCCCTCTCCCTTCCTCCCGACCACATAACACCTGTCGGGGGAAGGCTACAAAGGTTCCTGTCCACGTGGAACTCCATCACCACGGACAGGTGGGTCAAAGATATTGTCAAATACGGTTACTGTCTAGAGTTAACCTCCACTCCACCCATAATACCGCCAAGAAACCGTCCTATGGCCTCAGAGCACTTAACGCTCTTACAGCAGGAGGTGCAAAGTATGCTTCTAAAAGGTGCTATAGAGGTCGTACCCGTCCACGAGCAGGGTACGGGAGTGTACTCCCTCTACTTCTTGATACCAAAAAAGGACGGGTCACTCAGACCTATATTAGACCTAAGACCCCTGAACCGGTACATTCTTTCAGAGCACTTTCACATGCTCACTCTCCAGCAAGTCCTTCCGCTTCTCAAGCAGGGAGACTTCCTAGCCACGCTGGACCTCAAGGATGCGTATTTCCACATCCCCATTCACCCCTCACACAAAAAATACCTCAGGTTTACTGTTCAGGGTCAGCATTACCAGTTCAAAGTCCTTCCCTTCGGCGTGACAACAGCGCCCAGGGTTTTGACGAAGTGCCTAGCTACGGTGGCAGCACATCTACGGAGGCAGCACATACACGTCTACCCCTACCTGGACGACTGGCTCGTTCAAGCGAAGTCAGCCCAGCAATGTGCCAGCCACATGTCCCGCACCATTCACCTTCTTCACAGTCTGGGATTCTCACTAAATTACCCAAAGTCCCATCTCCAGCCCGCACACGTACAACAGTACCTAGGTGCGACTATAGACACTCTGGCGGCCACAGCTCAGCCAAATTTAGTGAGGATCAACAGCATGCAACTGCTGATCTCCAAGTTCAAACCCAAACACTCACTTCAAGCGCGAGTGTTCATGCAGTTGATAGGCATGATGGCCTCCTGCATCTTCATAGTCCCACACGCGAGATTACATATGCGCCCGCTTCAGGAGTGCCTAGCACGTCAGTGGAATCAGGCTCAAGGACAGCTAAAAGACCTAGTGTTGGTGAGCGGTCGGGCATACAACTCTCTGCATTGGTGGACTCCACAAAACCTTTGCAAGGGCCGACCGTTCCAAGAGCCTGTTCCACAAATAGTACTGACAGCGGACGCGTCTCTCCAGGGATGGGGAGCTCATGTACTCCACTACACAGTGCAGGGACTATGGAGAACACAACAGAAGAAGATGCACATCAACCTTTTGGAACTGATGGCAATCTTCCTGGCCATGAAGGCATTCAAAGTACATCTGTGCAACAAGGTCGTGTTGATCCGGACGGACAACATGACCGCAATGTACTACATACAGAAGCAGGGAGGAACGCACTCTCCACAGTTGTCTCATCTGGCTCAGAGCATGTGGAAGTGGGCGATTCAGAGGAACATGTTCCTCATGGCGGAACACCTCCCCGGCAAGGACAACCAGATGGCGGATCTGCTCAGCAGACACAGCCACCAGATGCACGAGTGGGAGTTACACCCATCGGTACTCCAGCCGTACTTCCAGCAGTGGGGTCATCCGGAGATAGACCTGTTCGCCACAAGCGAAAACGCAAAATGCCAAAGCTTTGCCGCCAGGTTCCCACATCCGCAGTCGCAGGGCAATGCGATATGGAAGAACTGGTCCGGCAGATTTGCGTACGGTTTTCCCCCAGCGCCGTTGATACCGCTGGTGGCTCGCAAACTCAGACAACACTCCCTGACACTCGTCCTAGTTGCTCCTACGTGGGCACGGCAGCCATGGTACACCACCTTCCTCGAACTTTCCGTGGTGCCGCATCAAAGGCTGCGGATCAAACCCGCTCATTTGACGCAGAACCATGGAGAGATTCAGCACCCAGATCCGCAACAGCTGAACCTGGCAATCTGGCTCCTGAAGTCCTAGAGTTTGGCTATCTCAACCTGCCACCTGACTGTATGGACATCATCAAGGAGGCCAGAAGACCCACTACAAGAGCTTGCTATGCAGCCAAATGGAAAAGGTTCGTCATTTATTGCAGTAATAATGACATTAACCCGCTGGACGCATCCATCCAAAACATCATTTGCTACCTATTACACCTATACCGATGCAATCTGGCGTACACCTCTATACGTGTCCATTTGACCGCAATATCAGCCTATCTGCAAACCAGGCAGCACCTCTCTCTATTCAGAGTGCCTGCCATCAAAGCATTCTTGGAAGGACTCAAACGAGTCATTCCACCTAGTCACCCACCGGCTCCAATGTGGAACCTCAACCTGGTCCTCACACGCCTAATGGGTCCACCCTTTGAACCTCTACACTCATGCGAGATTCAATTCCTCACCTGGAAAGTAGCTTTCCTGGTAGCGATCACTTCCTTAAGGAGAGTTAGTGAACTCCAGGCACTAACCGTTCAAGAGCCATTTATACAGGTTCATGCCAACAGGGTCGTACTACGTACCAACCCAAAATTCATGCCCAAATTAATATCGCAGTTCCACATGAATCAGACTATCGAACTGCCCGTTTTCTTCCAAAACCCGCAAACTGTCGCAGAAAGGGCACTCCATACACTAGATGTACGAAGGGCCCTCATGTACTACATCGACAGGACTAAACCCTTCAGGAAGACAAAACAACTGTTCGTTGCCTTTGCCCCGCACCACAAAGGTAACGCCATCTCCAAAGCAGGGATAGCCAGATGGATAGTTAAGTGTATTCAAATCTGTTATCAAAAGGCAAAACGCACATTAACTATTCCACCACGAGCCCACTCAACACGTAAGTTAGGGGCTTCCATGGCTTTTCTAGGAAATATTCCCCTGCATGATATATGCAGCGCAGCCACATGGTCCACTACACACACTTTTACTAAACACTATTGTGTAGATGTGCAGTCAAAACAGCAGGCAGCTGTAGGACAGGCTGTTCTAAAAACTCTTTTTCAGACCGCTGCAGCTGGCACGGGTAGCCGCCGCTAATAGAGGGCACTGCTATACATTCTATGCACAGATATGAATTCAGCAGCCCACATGCCTCGAACTGAATATGCTACTTACCAGTATGCATCTGTTCTTGGCATGTAGGGCTGCTGACATTCATATCGCCCTCCCTCCTCCCCGGCGCCTGTCGCAGCTGCAGCTCTCAGAATTACTGTAAAGCATGGTCATCACTTTCTGTATCTACTCCATCACTGCCACAATGGCGAAAAACAATCTGAGGATAGAGGGGATGCCCATGCGTACTGTAGTCCAGGGGAGGAGTCATCTATCCAAGGATACTTCGAAGACTCTTCCAGGACAACAACGTGCAAACATCCGGACCCAACACTAGGCGGCGATCTATGCACAGATATGAATGTCAGCAGCCCTACATGCCAAGAACAGATGCATACTGGTAAGTAGCATATTCACTTTTAGTGAACCCCCTTCCCCTTTCTTTTTATAATAACACTGAAGCAGTGTTCTGCAAAAAGGCGCAAACCTTAAATGTGTGCCCCTTTTTTTAGGGTGCCTGGGCCTATTTAGCTTCCCAATCCAACCCTGATGAGAACCCCTCTACTCCCTCATGGCCTATTGGATGTGGGGGCTGGTGTTGCAGCTGCATATTGGGCACGTCTCTGGAAGCAGCTTACCACGCTGGCGTACCGTGTAACACCACTTAACCTCCCAATCAATCAATCAATCAGTGAATTGTAAGCACGCTACTCACCCGCAGATCCGTTTAGCCGAAGAGCCAGGTTTTAGGGGTCTTCCTGAAGGTGTTCAGAGAGGGGGCACGTCTGTTGTCTGCGGGGAGCTCGTTCCAGGTTTTGGTCGCGATGTAAGAGCAGGATCTTCCGCCTGCTCTGGCTCTGTGGATGCACGGGATTTCGGGCAGTGCGCGATTGGTTGATTAGAGGTTTCTTTTGGGTACGTGGAAGGTGATTCTGTCCTCGAGATATTTGGGTCCGGTGTTGTGTAGGCATTTGTAGGCGCGGGTGAGGATTTTGAAAGTAATTCTTTTCTCCACGGGGATCCAGTGGAGCTTTTGTAGGTGTTGGCTGATGTGCTCGGCGCTAGGGATGCCGAGGACGATTCTGGCAGCAGTGTTCTGTATAGTCTGGAGTTTGCGGAGTAGGGCCTTGTTTATGCCGGCATAGAGTGCGTTTCCATAGTCCAGTCTGCTGGTCATGAGTGCGTGAGTGACTTTCTTCCTTGACTCGGGGGGGGGGGGGGGGAGGAAGGATCCATTTGAACGTCTTTCGGAGGATGCGGAGAGTGTTGAAACAGCTGGAGGCGACGGCGCTGACCTGTCGGTTCATGGTGAGGGATGAGTCGAGTACGATGCCGGGGTTTCTGGCATGGTCCGAGTGGGTGGGTGTTGTCAGCGTAGGATACGATGTTGAGGCCGTGTTTTCGGATGATGGCAGCGAGGGGGGCCATGTAGATGTTGTAGAGGGTCAGGCTTGGTGTTGACCCCTGTGGGACTCCGCAGGCGGTGTACGCGGGATCGGAGAGGAAGCATGGCAGTCTAATCCTTTGGCTTCTTCCGGTGAGGAATGATCGGATCCAGTCTAGGGCGGTTCCTTGTGTGCCGACGTTCTGTAGTCTGGTGACGAGTGTGGGGTGGGAGACGGTGTTGAAGGCTGCTGATAGGTCGAGTAGGATCAAGGCTGTGGAGTGGCCTTGGTCCAGGAGGGTGCGGATGTCGTCTGTGGCAGCGAGTAGGGTGGTCTCGGTGCTGTGGTTGCTTCGGAATCCAGATTGGGACAGGTCGAAGATGGCGTTGTCTTCGATGAATCTGGTCACTTCCGCTTTGAATGTTTTCCCCGCCACTTTGGCCGCGAAGGGGAGGAGCGAGATGGGCCACTAGTTTTTGAGGTCCGTGGGGTCAGTTGAGGGTTTCTTGAGCAGGGGCCTGACCTCTGCACGTTTCCAGTCGTCTGGGAAGGTGCCTGTTTTGAAGGTGGTGTTAATGGTGCGTTGTAGTTCGGGTGCGATGGCGGTGGTGGCTCTGTGGTAGATGTGTGGAGGGCAGGGGTCGGAGGGGGCCCCAGAGTGGATGCTTTTCATGGTTGAGGTGGTGTCTTCAGCCGTGATCAGTGTACAGGTGGAAATGGTGGGCTGGCTGGTGTCTCGGTGGAGCGGGCCGGATGAGGCGTCTGGTGGATGGTCGATGAAGTTGTCAGAGGTTTTTGATCTTGAGGTGGGAGTAGGTTCAAGCTTATCGCAGAGGTCTTGGGACGGGGTGATGTCTGAGGCTTCGCTGCGGGGGGTTGGTGAATTCCTGGATGACACTGAAGAGTTCCTTGGAATTGCTGGTGTTGGCGAGGATTTTGTTGTGGATGAAAGTCCTTTTGGTGGTTCTGACTCAGTTGTGGTAGTCCACCATAGCTTCCTTGTAGGTGGTGTAGTTTCCGGGTGTCTTGTTGTTTCTCCAGATTTTCTCCAGGCGTCTGCAGGTGCGTCTGGCATCTTGGAGATCGGTGGTGAACCAGGTAGCTTTCCTGGGGTGCTGTTTGTCGGGGTTGCGTAGCGGGTGAGCTTGTCTGCAGTATCGGAGATCCACGTGTGGAATTCCCAGGCTGCTAGGTTGGCATCGGATGTCGGGGTGTGGTTGTCTCGGATGAGGGTGGAGTTGAGTTGTTCGTTGGTGACTTTGCTCCAGTTCCTTTGTGGTGGGCGTGGTGCTGGTTTGGGTGGCTTGGGTTTGTCAACGAGGAAGTGTACGCAGTGGTGGTCGGTCCATGGGGGTTGCGTTGTGTGGCTGAAGTGGACTCTGTTTCTTGCTGCGAAGATGGGATCAAGGGTGTGTCCTGCCCTGTGGGTTGGTGTCATGACGAGTTGTTTAAGTCCGATGTTGGTGAGGTTGTCATGAAGGGTTGTGGAGTTGGGGTCGCTTGGGTTGTCGAGGTGGAAGTTCAGGTCTCCGATGAGTATGTAGATCCGTGAGGCAATGGCGTGGGGTGCAATGAGGTCGGTGATAGTGGCAGCGAAGGGGGCCCGGAGGTCTGTAGGCGAGGGTGCTGCGGAGTGTGGCGTTGGGGCTGGTCTGGATCTGGAAGTGCAGGAATTAGGCGGAGGGGAAGGTTTTGCTGGAGGGGGTGAGGCGGAGGGTGTTTTTGTGGGCGATGGCCAGGCCCCCTCCCAGGTGGTTGGGGCAGTACTTCCTCTGGATCTTATATCCATCCGGGATGGCAGTGTTGATGTCGGGGGTGGAGGAGGCATTGGTCCAGGTCTCCGTGAAGAAGGCAATGTCCAGCAAGAGAGTGTCGAGCAGGTTCTAGATCTCCACGGTGTGTTTGTGCATGGAGCACATGTTGTGGAGGATGAATCTTAGGGTGTTGCAGGTGTTGGCATCGGCGGTGTTGGTGGCCCAGGGGTGGTGAAGGTCTGACGGCAGTGGAGGCAGGAGAACTGGCAGTGGGTCGTGTTTGTCGTGGCCTTTTGGCAGTCTCTGAGTCCTACGGGGTTGAGTGCGTGGAGGATGGCTGTGCTGTAGCGGTGGATGGTAGGAGATCCAGGGTCACTGGTGCTGGTCGCGGTCGGGTCACGGACGGGCGCAGATTGGCTCCGCGCAGCATCCGCCATTAAGTAGGGAAGGGGGAGGGACGTGCAGCTAGGAGGTGGGGACGGTCAGGGGGGAGGGGCTGCGGGGGCAGAGGCGGCAGCGGGAAACAGCGACCCAAAGGAGAATAGAGTGCCACGAAAACACAGGGCACCAGAAAACAAATACGAACAAAAAGGGCACAAGACAAAATGAAACAAAACCAAAACTGAAGGGCTCAAGAACAAAAAAATACAAACAGAAGGGCAATAGGCACTGTAACTGGGCAAGCAGGCAGGCACAGAGCAGAGTGGCCTCGAACCCTACCAGGAGAAGGGGGGTCAGAGGATCGACCGCGGAGCAGAACACAGCGGAGCTGCTGGGGAGAATACAGACCTCAGACCAGAGGTCAGAGGTCTTGCTCGCGCTCCCCCGCAGCAGCCACCATTAAGTAGGGAAGGGGGGAGGGACGTGAAGCTGGGAGGCGGGGACGGTCATGGGAGGAGCTGCGGGGGCAGAGGCGGCGGCAGGAAACAGAGACCCAATAGAGAACTGAGCACCACACGAAAACACAGAGCACCAGAAAACGAATACGAACAAAAAGGGCACAAGAAAAATCGAAACAAAACTGAAGGGCACAAGGCACAAGAAGGCGAAAAAATAAACTGAGTGGGCACAAGAAAAACAAGCATTGGCATAGCCAATAGGTCTCGCCCATGGGCGAGCTTTTGACTTTGGCAATTGGGTGGGAGTGGCGAACGGGAAGGAACAAACAGACAGGGAGAATGAACAATGGAGAGGAAACAGGGACGATAGGGTGGGGGGAGGAGAAAAAGGGATGAGAAAGGGTGGAAGGGAAAAAGGGAGGGACTGGGGATAGCTTAAAACGAAAAGAGAGGGGGCAGATGAGAAAAGGAGAAGAAAGAGGTATGGGAGGGCTGGTGGGAGGTGGAGAAGAAACAGTGATAATTTAAGTCAAGAAACAAAAAACGAATTGAGAGCATGAGATGTACGGGCAAAGCATGCAAATTAGTCAGTAGGTCGACAGCATTTTTCATTATCACCAAAAAGCTTTCCGAAAAGGCCAGGGCACATATAAACAGTGCTGGGGTTAAAAGCATGATCAATGCATAATAAATCTGCACAGAGTAACATCACAGAAAGTAATTTCACACTCCCCTTATGCACTCACAAAAAGGAATAGTCATTTTGCTGTCTGAGCAGAGTAACAATAGGTGCTATATTGGTATATGAATTTAAGCGTATGCATGATATGCATGTATACAATGAATGCATAATTATGTAGATTACATGTCTTAAATCCAAGGAGTCGATGTTTTGGAAACAAAACCCAAATGTTAATAATGTAAGCAAACAGTAATTTGCACGTTACCAAACAGTGAAGAATTGTGCATACTTGCCACCCAATTAAAAAATACGTTAGTCAAACAAATGCACAGGTTGATTACGGAGCTCTAAGTTCAATATTATAATGAACATGTTTAACTCAAGCTGATAATGTGAAATCAAGGGCAATTACCTGTGATAATGAAACAGATTTATCTGTGCTCAAAATGGCCTGCAGGAAAACTTTACAAAGACAAATATACTCACATCCAGTTACATTTCGTAGCAAGTTTAGTGAGTACACAGATTTGGTGTCCACAAAAAGAGGCTCGGCCCATTAAAAATGGAGGTTATCTTTCACCCTGCAGGGTAGAATGTGCCGAAGGTTCTCTAGCTACAGCAGAGGTTCCCTTTCAACACACCAGTGCAGACTGCGCATAAGGCTCTCTTCCCTACTACACAGCAGATAACAGTGGATGTTTCTCGTCCCTACAGTAGGGTAGAGAACACAAAGGGTCAGGCAGCAGTAGAGGTCAGGGCGGACGGAGCTTCCTTACCTGAGAGCAGGGTACCCT
Organism: Triturus cristatus; assembly: GCF_964204655.1. NCBI lineage: Eukaryota > Metazoa > Chordata > Amphibia > Caudata > Salamandridae > Triturus > Triturus cristatus. The sequence goes on along the minus strand of NC_140579.1, from coordinate 556,612,511 downwards.
GCACACTGAGGTCAGGGATCTCTCGTTTGCCAAGGCAGGGCTGAGAGCGCTGTGTGGCCTCAGTTCTCTGCCCGGGGGCAGGTGACTACACCGGCATTCACACGAGCCCAGGCTTTCCTCGGAAGGGCAGGCTCATCAATGCTCCTACAGGGAAGCGTCTCCCAAGGGAAAGCACAAAGTCCCTTCTGGCCGGAATACATCGAGAGCAGACAGGGCAGCAGCAGCCCGTGGCGGGCATTCACCCGAGGACTTTGCAACATGTCCATAAATCCACCGTAGCGGAGCAGAGGGATTCATCAGACCGGTCCCCCAACACTGAAAGCATGCGCTGTACACACACACACACGCACGTACACACGCAGACACACACACACACACCGCACACACAGAGCAGACAGGATTCCACACATCCCAGACAACCTGTTCTGTGGCCATGGAGATGCCACCCTCCCCGCTGTCGGGGCTATGGTTGTGGTGCCCAGGAAGAACCCACGGTCCAGTGCCAAGGCAGGGCCAAGGCAGGGCCCTGAGGCTGCCGCCTAGTCTGGCACCTACACATGCAAAGCTGATGGCTGTAAAACACGCAGACATGAGGTGTGATACGAAGAACCCAGAGGACGGATCCCCTTGTCTACTGGGTTGTCTCGTTTCCCGTCTTGTCGCCTTTGGTGATGGGCAACGTAAACGGCCTTCTGCCCCTAGGTTTAGAGGGTTTCACCGGACATTCCCTGACGAAGTGTCCGCTTTTCCCACAGTACAGGCATTGGTTCTGCTTCCTCCTTTTTTTCTCTTTCTTGACTGGTCAAGGGCCCTCTTATGCCCCCGATCTGCATGGGGTCAGGAGCCTCGCCCTGGGGAGTGGATTCGTCTTTGGCTTTTTCGATGCCTTTGTCCCCAAAGGACAAGAACCGGTTGTCACTGCCCTTTCCTTTCTCGGTCCTTCTTTCCTGTAGTCGAAAGTTCATTTTTACCACCAAATCGATGAAAGGACCTATTTCGTTAGGCGGGTTGGGTAACTGTGAGATGAGATCCTTCAGGTCATCACGCAATCCCCGATAGAATACTGACACCTTCTTATCCTCAGGCCAATGGGCCTCGATAACAAGCCTACTGAACAGGGTGATGTAATGAAGCAGGTCTTGGCTGCCTTGTTTTAGGTTGAGCAACTCATTGTCTGCGGCCTGCACAAAGGTGTGATGAGCGAACATATGCCGCATGGCTTCCTTAAATGTCGGCAAGTGGTGGAGCATGGGGTCGTCATTTTCTACCAATGCAATGGACCACTGAGCGGCGTCCCCACCCATGTATGATAGAATGTATGCGACCTTGGATGCATCATCGGGAAAAGCCGCGTTTCTGGCCATGAAATGCAGGTGGCATTGATGGATGAATATACCGTACTTGGTGCTGTCACCGTAGAAGCGTTCAGGTGGTGCCAGCTGTACAGGATGGGGTGTGACGACTTGTATGGCTGTATTCTGATTGGTGGCAGCGGAGGACCCCCCAAAGGTAAATGTAGGCTCTCAACAGACCATCTTGTCTGACTCTGGGGCTAGGGGTAGTTCCCCAAGGACTGGTAACCCCGGCTGCCATTTGGCCCTGTAGGGCAGTTATGTCATGGCGTAAACTGAGGTTCTCTGCTTGCATGGCAGCCAGCATGACTGCTATATCTTGCAAAGTAACCTCTGTGTCGCCCATGTCGTCTGGGTGGAATAGTTATCGTGGGCTTCGAATTCTGTCAGGTGCCCCACAAGACTTACCTCTGCTTGTGAAGCGATTCCGCAGAGACGACAAGAGCACCCACCCCTGTACCCACCTGACCCTCGTGGAATATAGGACCCAACAGGGATGAGATGGACGCAGGGATAGGAGCCAGAAAAGAATGTAGAGGCTTGGTGAGTGGGGTGGAACTTGCAGGATATCTCGGTGCCAACTGGAAAACAGAAAATAACCTGATTGGTAAAGAACCCCACTCCCGTCTTCTAAGCAACCCTTAAAACACACACAAAAATGTTCTCCTGCCGGGGACTCACCAGTGCTTCTGTAGACCACGGTACCCAGACATCAGTGCAGCTTCAAAGAAGGATAATCCAGGTGAGGCGCTCCTGCGCGATGCTACCCAAGAAGAACCAAGGGAAAGCGCTCCTGCGCAACGTGCCATACACAAACGTCAAACGATAAGGAACAGCGCTCCTGCGCGTGCTGCACACCCAATTCTTAGGCACACATCAAGTCGTGACATCCCTGAAAGGTAAACTAAAGCAATGACCAATGCTCCAGATCTGTGGAGCTATACCCCAATACAGCGCTCCTGCGCGAAGGGGAAACAACACAACTGTACACAAAATCCAAAGTAAAGCACTCCTTGTGTATGAAACCTTAACCCTTTCCAGTGCGCCTGCAAGGTAAGGGTTACTGTAGGCAGAACACGAACTGCCCGGGATAGCGCTCCTGCGCAGATAGACTTACGTAAAACAAACAAGCGCTCCTGCGCGAGCACCAAATGAACCAAAATAACAGCGCTCCTGCGCAGCAAGACACTCAGATCAGGATGGGTTCAATACCTCGACTTGCACACCTGCGCGGCGAGGGAAGCAAAGCAACAGCTGAATTCAGACGCGTCTGGGCTCTGGGAACTTCCTTCGCGTCTCCAGGGGAATCCGGAAGGATTCGAAGCACGGAGCCGGCGGGAAACGCGATGTTTAAGCGGTTCCCCCGGAAGTGCTTCTGTGACCTATCGTCAGCTGCCAAGGAGTAGACCGGGGCTCAACCTCCACCCGGAAGTGAGTATCCCGGCATATTTGTGTGTGCTTTAGCGGGGATAGCGGGGAACGGCAAGCGCCGCGAAACCTGACAGCCAGCCCAGCGGGCATCTCTTACAATTACAGGAACCGCGGTCGCACTAGTTCCTGTAAAAGCGGGATTTTCTTTTTGAAAATAAAATAATGACTCGCCCCTCATCAAGTGTTCTCCCATGGTATGGGTGACAGACAGTGAAAACACTGGACTAATCTGCCACCTTTAACACAGTCCAGACAAAATTCACCTCAAATTCGCACCCAAAGAACCATCCTAGACTGGATCTCCTCCTATCTCTTCGACAGTTCAAATATCATCTCACTCTCCTATTTCTCATCAGTTCCTTTCCACAACAAATCACAGTACCTCAAGGTTCTTTCTTCTTGCTCCTCCTCTTCAACACGTATCTCAGTCTGCTATCAGACCTCATCAAGTACTTCTATTTAATGTTTTACATTTACGTTGATGACACACATACCATTTTGAAGCTGGAAAACCTGGCCAATCATGATTCTTGTGGACTAGATCCTTACCTCAGACCACTGACCAATGGATGCTGATGAACCTGAAGTTCAGTTCATCCAGAATTGAGCTCTTCATATGTGGATAATAGAAAAAATACCAGCCTAGGACCATCTTTCACCAGAAACGTCATCCCCCTACCACAACCCCTAATGAAGCAGGAAACATGGAAGTTATTGTGAACTTGAGCCTATCACTCACTCTTTAATTGATCTGAGTCACCAGAAGTGCCTTCCACACAGTGCTGATCCTCTGGCACCCTAGTCCTGTCACGCCTGATTAAGTAAACAGACACTCACTAGCAATACCATTCTACTGCTAGGGAGTGACTTCAGAGAATCCAACATTTGCAACACACAACCACAACACTTACACATACGTAGCCACATCGCTCCAGCCCTACAAACTCTGCACTGGCTGCCCACAGCCAAATATGTACCTTCTTCAAAGTACTCTTCATTGTCCTCATGGCTGTCTCAAGCAATAGACCATCTCTCAAGGACTGGGCTCTATGAATGTTTCCATCTTGATTGCCCACAGGAAGGATGACTCCTAATAGCACCAGTGCCACCCTGTACCTAATATACACATGAAAGGTGAGAAGTGTCTACAAAGGAAAGAAAAAACCTCTTTTGCATTATTTGTAGATGTTGATTGATGATATGCAAGCTATGCAACACAGAGTTCTCTAACCAGGGTTTTCTTGTATGTGATCTAGCCTGGAAATTACATCACAGGAAAAAGGTTGACACACCGCAAAGGCAGCCATCTTGGATAGGAATGGATTTAATGGTAACCACGCCTAATTTTTCATGAGTATGGCAGGCTTAGAAAGATGATTCTATCTTTAGCTTCATTCCTTTCCTCCATTTGATGTCATCAGTCCTCCGTGCTCCAACTCTCCACCTGCCAATTCATCAGTCTGGCACGATGCACTGAATAAAAAACAGCCACTTGCTAGTAAAGAAAATGTTCACGCTGCTGTAGAAAAGGTAACTTTGGCTGGTGAAGCAAGAGCAGAACTGCCAGTGCATCCCAAACACAAGGGCCTTTCTCTCTGCAGATGCAAGTCCAAGTGCCCATACCGCAGCCTATGGTGAGGCTCATTCTCTGAGGTAACACCACTTTTTATTGATGTTAAACTTCAAAGATGCTCATAGATTAAACTGGTACCACTACTGACCATCTCATTCTGGATGAAGTCCATGCATCCATGCATCCATGGATCCTCCTTCTCCGTCACTATAGGAAAAGACAAGAAGATCTAAGATCACCTGTAATTCTGTTAGGCAGAAAATACCAAGCTTTTCCCCAACAGATGACTTAAGACCATATCCATTCCAAAAAGCAATTCCCGTTTCCCACACGGTGATGGCGGGCAGCAGCCCAAGGAAACCTATCTCTCACTCTGCTTTACAACACTCAATCATTAAGAGTAGCTACATGTTTGCAGCGACATGATAAGAGCAATTCACTTCTCCTCATCCAAGACACTTCACACATTGGGTACACTTTGAAACCACACTCTTCTAACCTTACACAACAATGATGTTTCAATAATTGTAACCCTCTTTGCTCCACCTTCTGCTGAAATGCAGCTCTTTGTGGCACAATAAGTGTACCACCCTAGTAGTCACACCCAACTCCAAAGCAAACACTTCATGCTTGGGACCACACTAAACATGCACACCTTTCCAGCCAATCCCAGCATGCAAAGTAGTGTACTGTCATGTTATAGCACATCTGCATCTCATCAGGATTATGAGGCCTGATATAAGTGCAACTTCAGTACAATACAATAGACTTCTGTCCAGTCTTTGATGCCCTCCCACATACTGCACTTAAGTCCAACAAAACCAGATCTTTCTTCCCAGTGCCTGCCCCACATTCCCTATGCCACTGGTGTTTGCTCCTACTACTCTACCTCCCTAGTCAATAGCACATGTTCTTGGCAGTATCTTTGACTCCTCTCTCTTTTTCTAAGCAGATTTACCACTTATCCTGTCAGTGCTAATCATATTTGTTGTCAAATGCACCGTTTCTTACTTTTGTAGCCTCTGAAATTATAATCTCTGCACTTATTGTATCTAGTTGTGGATACTGTTCCTCCCTCTTTGTTGGTGGGCCAAGCTACTCCCATACCCCTCTCCATGTGTTTGTTTGTCTGACCTTCTGCCCCCCTCCCAGGGCTTCTGAGCTCTGTTCTCCAGTCTCTTTGCATTGGCTTTCATTTAATGCTCCTAGTCATTTTCATTTTCTTGCAGCGTTTTCAAATTAACTCATGGCTGTGCATCCAACATCTCTATTCTACTATTACTCTTAATTTTCCTACTCCCACTTTTCATTCAGCCTCCCAATGTCTTTTATTCTCTGTACATCCTACTTGTGCCCTCTCCTGCAACTATGCTTTTTCATTCTTTGCTTCTAAACAGTGGAAATCTCGACCCCCCCATACTCTCTGTCGACACACTAAAATTCTTTCTCTCCCTTCATGTCTTTCTTCTCAAATACTGTAGTATTGTTTCCATATGCAGTTCCCTTATTTGTGTGTGTCACTGTTTTGTATTTTGTGTACAGTACTTTGTTAAAAGCACTATTTAACGGCAGTAAATTGAAATGACGAAAACCCTTTTTTTTTCAAGCTATTACTCTGACTGTACTTTGAGTTCAGTGAGTGTAATTACTCTGTTCTAAACTCTCTGCAACCTTGAATGCACCCACTCACTTGCTACCCTTGAAAACTAAAGTGAGAAAAAGGGGGTATGTTTGATGTCCTGGAACATGGTCAAAGGATAATACTCCACCGGGTATGGATCCACATCAGCATGTTGTATCGAGCTGATGTCTGCCACCACCCCCCACAGGCACCCATGTATTTGAGGAGCCTCATCATCAGCAGCCCTGGCAGTAGAGTAGAAGGGTGCTGGCAGGAAGTACCTCTGTACAAAGGCAGGGCCTCGGTCAGTGTCTTAAGTTGTGGCTTAAGTGTGATAAATCAACTCCTTATGTGAGCGCTCTCTAGAAAAGAAAGACCTCGTCACTGGTTGGTGGCTCACAAAAGGCAGTAGCTTAGTTCAAGTAAAGCCAGGCACTGCAGCCCTGATTCTGAGTGGGGTAAGATGGAGTAGCATAAACTCTGACCCCTGCACAAACTCCTGTTTATAGGGATTGGAAATCAAATAATGATGGTTGTAGCGCAGGGAAGCCCGCTGTTGGGTAGCCAGAGACTCCATAAGACTTCGTAAATAAAAAAATAAAACTGTGAACACTTCATCACCACAATTATCCGCTGATACATTTTAGCAGTTCAGATGTGTCTAAATATACTGGGGTAAAGTTGTGGGAAAACTCCGATGCATGGGGATGTGGTGTGGTAAAAACCCATTCAGCATGTCATATATAATTTTCCTGCAGTAAACTCAGAATAGGAGTCATTTACCACAACCGGCAAAAACCACACCTTGAGTTATAAGTATTTACCGGGTGCAGTACATACCTCATCATTCACCGGCTACTCAGAATCTTGGTGCATGTGTAGATAAATCTAGACAAAGTTTCTGGTTTTATTTTTCTGTCCTTACTTTTACATCAAATTCTGTATGAAATTAGAGTACCTCTAAGTACATCTGATACAGTTGTCCAGCTCCCGCATGGCCACACTCTGCTTAGTGTAGCAATATATATATTTTGGAATTCTTTAAGCATTTTTGTATTTCTGGTTCCTTATAGTATCACAAAGTGCTTTCAAGTAGGAGAAAACCTGCATACAAGTAGGGAGGTTATGTTGCTGCTAATATGCCCAATGTTTTTTTAAACATGGCAACACACCAGAGAAGGTGATGGCAGGGAAGCCTATCAACATGTTGCAACAGTCGAAGGCTTGAGCAGGTAGACATTGTTAGATGCGTCTGTAATGTCACGTGACCCCACAATCAGCTGGGAAACATTTGTCCACAAGGATTGTTCCTTAAGAAAAACAATAAGCATGAGAGACACAGTACCACCAAGTTGTCCCATTTCATGAGACAACCTAAGCCAAGCACGTCCATTTAATAAACATCACTCTGAATGCTGAGACCTTTACACTTCTACTAATCTGGATCACTAACACATGTCAAGGTAAACACTATCGTTTGATACAAATATCTTGTCAAAGTTATCATTTACCAAAATATTGTGTATCTATACTTATAATGGTAAGTAAAAAGAAGGTGAAAAAATATCGTATTTCACTAATATTGTCCAAAAACATACATAAATGTTTTTTAATGTATATACATTTTAAAGTAGTAATTCTTAAATATTTTAATATACAACATTTATATAATGTAAATTAATTAAATTCCACTAATACTTTCATTTACGATTATCAACAAAAAATATTTTAACGTATTCATTTTTTTAATGTATTACTATAAAAAGCATATACATATATATTTATATATAGAGAGATTTAATATATATATATATATATGTACATAAATTAGATAATACATGAAAAACATTTACAATTCAATGACAAAATATTACATAAATTCCCAAATGAATAAAATACATATAATTTTTTTATAAATAATATAAAAAAATATATAAACAAATAATATATAATTAAGAAAATAAACAAATACTAAAACAAAAATTCAACTAAAATTAGGAAAAGTATTGGAGTACAGGAATATAAGATATACTATTCTCTCTCCAGTTTATGCAACAGTAGGGAAAATGTAGGACTTCAGAGGGGTTAAATTTACTATTCCTACTCCACTCAGCACAACAGTAGGGAAAATGTAGGATTTTGGAGGGATTCGATTTACTATTCTTACTCAAGTCTGCGCAATAGTAGGGAAAGTGTTGGACTTCAGAGGGGTGACATTTGTTAAGCCCACTCCACACAGCACAAAACTACATAATGAATTAAAAATTTTCATTGGTTAATAATGTATTATTAGTTAATTAACTTCCCACCCGATCCCCCTGCAACCTGCTACGACACTATTAATTACAACTAAGAATTAAATAAAACATTCTGATTAACTTAAAATTATAAGGTTTTTGTAAAAAATTATTAAGAATCATACAAACAATAGTACCACATAAAATAATATGTGAACTAAAACACATTAAAATAATTTTTAAATGATTTGTTTTACAACTATATTACTGAAAACAATATTAAAAACAACAATATTCTTAAACAATATTACTTACCTACAGAAACTATAATCTTGGCAACAATTTTTTTGCATCACAATTTTTCTGTATCACAGTATTTTTTCCCCCCAAGTTTTCTCTTGCCCGATTTTTTTTTTTGTCCAAACACCACTAATCCATAAGTACCAGCTTCTATCAGCTTCCTGGACTTCTTGGACTAGAAAGCAGATATTGTTCCGTCCCAGAACTCAGTGTGCTTTAGGACTCTGCCACACCTCCCTGATGAGGCCAGACAAGTCGGAAATTGATTTGGCATTGCTCATGTTCCTGGGCAGAGCACCGTGGCCTAAGGGTTTGGGCTTGACTGCTTTATTGGAGCATGACCAGGGCTGATTTGGTTTGATCACTGCTGTGGCTCTATGAGAAAAAATGATGGATCGAAAGCAGCCAAAAGTAATTATCACTGGTTAAGATTAATTCTATCCCTCTAACCATCAACCTTTTATTTTTACACATTACATCAAGCCACATGGCAGTTGTGAAACTAGGAAGAAAATATGGTATATACGATATACTGGTGGTTAGTAAAACCTGTTTCACACAATTGATTGCCCAAGGGCCATCTAAATTTGCATATATTTTAAATAATTCTAACACTTTATTGCTTAGAAAGTGATGTGAAACGAAGCAGGATGCCAAATACAGTATGTTATTTGGGTAAGTTAGAACACACAAACAGCTCAAGCCAAGCATGGAACAAAGCCACAGTTCAGGATTAAATGTTCCACGGTTGATTCAGGGAAACAAGGTTGGATGAAACAAGGCAGGATGTCAAATAAAGTAAGTCTGCTGAAGTACATCTGTAAAGGAGGGAACAGCCTGCGAACTCATTAAGTTAGAACACGCATTGCTCAAACTAAGCACAAACCAGCTTAGTCCAAGCATGGAACATAGCCAGAGTTTCATTGTAGAATGCTCCTCCGAGAAGCGTTCTTCCAAGCGGGTGGCTACATGGTGCTCATGTTTTCTAGTGCTAGGTCTGGTTGAGAAATTTTACATTCAAAGGACTGTAAGTAACTAGTAGCAGTTTATTGGGCTGGGACATCCCATGAATACAACTACAGTTGCATTGTGGCATGGATGCTTACCGTGCAGCCAAACGGGTAATTTGAGGGGTGGTGGGTTATCATAATCCGACAGTATGTAATGCTACATGTGCACCATGGACTTATTTTTGTTGCAGTCACGTAAATACAGCAACGACTTGGCACGAATCTACTCCATCAAAGTGAACAATGCAATGGATGGGGTGGCCTCCTACTGCCAGCCCTGTGCCCTGGAGTCCTCAGAGGCAAACTCATTGTGCTCTTCCTGCCCTGCTGGGAACTACATTGAACGCGTGTCCAGCACTTGCCATCCATGCCCACCAAAGACCTACCTCAAGGCGCATCAACCCTTCGGACGACAGGCATGCATTCCATGCGGCCCTGGCACTACCGTCAATGAGGTACTGTATCCAGCGTAACCAATTCACTTATAATGTTTGAAGAATCTTTGTTGTGAGATTTACACACCATGAAGAACCCTGCAGCATGTTATTGAAGTGTTTTGCTCCCTGCATCAAGTTGTAGACGGAGATGTGGTGGACAGATACATTTTTTATTGGCAACTCTCATTATTTAGCTTTGGAAAAAGTATGAATCTCCAAATTCGATTACCTCATATGTGACACATACTGGTTTCTATCAGTCATAATGGTTTACTTAGCAACTATATGTCAGGGACTCTGGCACGGACAGCATTTTGGACACAGAGCTGCTCAAGATGACACAGAGGGTTAGTGAAGAAAAGTGAGAATAGAATACAATGGGCATGATCTGCACTAGGCAAGTCAAAGCTCAGACAGAATAGGCACTCATGAGGCAATTCTACATTCAGAAAAACTAGCACCCACGACATGCACAACATACATATAATAAACCACTCAGGAGAAATAAATATTTGTCACATCTGAGGTAATTGAATTTGGCCTGTTTGCCACCTCATATCTTCCTTCATTTGCTTCTTGCCTCACATCAGTTCAAATGTGTGATGCCCCCACAGGTTAAAATCCATCTGGGGTTCTAGAACATATTTGAGAGATGCCTTTTGTAAAAAATTGGGTCAAAGTAATGGTGTAGGAAGGTGGAATCTGACTATATGGTTGCCCCCACTTTTTTCCTGGTGTTTGAATGGTTTATGACTAGTCTGGCTGGGATCCTGCTATCCAGGACCCCATCCTATCTGCTTACTCCCTTAAATGATTGGTGTGCATATTAGATGCACTAGTGATTGGATACTGTGGTGCCTTATGAGCCCCTAGTACATGGTCCCTTAGGTACCTAGGGCATTGGTACTTCACAGGCCTACCAGGGGCTGCAGCATGTATTATGCCACCCCTGGGAAGCATTCACAATCTGACACGACAGGCCTGCTACTGCAGCCTGTGTGAGGTAGTGTTAGCACTCCTCACAGAGGTATAGGTTCCTATATCTCACCATACACACACATATAAACCTATCAGTCACCCCTATGGTAGGCCCTATCAATCCCAAGGGCAGGGTGCTTGGTTTACTATGTGAGGGGGTGCTTCTGCCTGAGCAGGACCCCTCTGCAGCTGGCAGAGTCTATTCTCTGCTGCTGTTTGTGGATGCGGTTAAACCATATACTCTTAAGTGCATTATAACCTCGCGATAAATGCTAACTTTGGAATGACTGCATCAAAACATGTCGTGTTTGGTGTCAAACAACTTGGAATCCTACCCCCACACCAGTAACTGGTGTGGGAGTAGGATCCCACCCTTCTAAAGGGGACGATATGTACCCACTGTACTACACAGTAGAAATCTTTCAGAGCCCTGGCATCACAAAATGGATGCCACCAGCACAGACACCGGGCTGCCCTCCTGCTGCTGACCGAAACTCGCAGTGGAGGGAGCTCAACAAAGGGTTTGCTGTCACAGGGAGGTGTCACCACCTCCCAGACAGGATTTAGTGTATTGGAGCTGGGTGGGTGCACTCTTAGAGTGCTTTGAAGTCCTGCACTGGGGGAGCAGTAGGCTCCTCTGTGCATATGCCAGCTCAAACCGGTTCAGGGGCTACCTGCCCCTGCTCTGGCGTGAAACTGGACAAAGGGAAGTGGGTGTAACCACCCACTACCCTGACCCTCCTAGAGGAGTGGTCATAGAGCTAGTCCCTCCCATCTTTTCACTATAAGATACCACACATTGCCAATGCAACTTAGATTACACCTGGACGACGCTCAACTAAGAAGAATCCTGGCCCTTCGACGTTCCACTATCTCTGGAAGACTGAAGACTCTCCCTTGGAGTCAAGGAGTGACTCCCCTGCTTGGCAGGCACCAAAACTCTCTACAACGGTTGCAAACTTTACCGCTCCCGCCGGAGCCCGAAGTCCCTGCGTCCCCTGAAGCAGATTTCCTGACCTCTCGACGGCCATTTTGAGTCCCCAGCGAAGCTGTGGCATCTGGACCCCACGAGTGACGAGGAACAGCAATACCAGGGAACCGTGCACTGATTTCGAGTGCAAGCCCCAAACTACGTCCAACGAAGTTGTGCTTTGGACCACTTGTTGTCCAAGTCCCTAGCAGGTCTAGTACCGAATCTCAGTGGACTACCCCGTCCCGAGTGACCGTGGGCTGTTGTTAAACTTTTCCTGCAAAGGCGTCTTTGCAGTTGCTTGCCCGTTGGCTAGTAACTCACCTGAAGACTTCCACATCGATTCCAAGGGCTCGCCTGGTTGCTCTGGGCCTGCCCTCACTTACCTTCGCTGGGTAAGTCCATCAGACCTTGCTGGTCTGCACCATTGCCAATCTTCACTCCACACGAGACTTGCGGCTGCCAAGGCTTGTTGGCTCCAATCCGGGTGCTGACACCGTCGACAGCTGCAGACGTTGTGGGACCTCCCGAATCCAGCTGCTGGTCATCGTCGAGCCTTCCTGGACCTCGTGAGCAAAGAGACAAAACACCATCATCGACCTGAAGAGACGCGACAGCTGTGGTCATCCATCTTGCTGGCCACCGGTCACTGGCAAGTGACTCTGAACTCTGTCCCCTCAATTTCTAGGTCTTTTGCAACTCCAATCCCTCGTCGGATTCGAACGGACACCTCTCCAGTCGACACAAGCAGCAAGTATCCAGTGATCTCCATTGGAAACAGCATCGCGACCCGACACCAAAGGACACCTATGCACCCGGCTTCCCTGGGGGAGGTAACTCGTGCACTCCGGTGCCCAAGTGTGTGTTGGCTCTCGAAATACTTACCCTGTAAGTTGCTTGCCTGTTGACTTTTGCAAAGTGCCCTAGAACTGTAAAATACAAACCGCGACATTTGCCATTGAAACGCATTGGAAACCCGCATGTGTGTTTAGACACTGCATGCGTCTCCTGTGGGCTGATTACTTACCTGCTAACACTGCAGAAGTGAAGCCCCAGCGATTCCCAAGGCCCTAGGCCTCTTACTTTTGCAAGTCGAGTTTGTTAACCCATTATTTTAGTATATGGTCTGGTACGCCCCTAGGGCTACAGCCATATTTGTGCTTAATTTATTGAGAACTGTTGATCTTTTGAATGTTTACCTGGCTCTAATCTCATAAAGAGATTAGTAGAGTATATTTAGAAATAAATACATATATATTTGATATATATATACCTGTGTGGTGTCTTCATTTGGTAATTCAAGAGATTATAAGGTAAAACAAGCGGCTTTACATTCCTCAGAGACATAGGTTTAAAGACAACCTTTAAAAGAAAGCTATCTACCAAGAGTCGAATTGGACTGGTGCAAGGTGGCCACTATAACTAGTGACCAGCATATGCCAGGCCAACTTCTCACAAATGGCTATCCCTCAAAAAGGGCACGATGTATATGCATACTTAAAACATGGCTGCGTACATATCGCTGCACTACAAGAGACACACCTCACCAGGTCTGAGCTGCAAAGGTTGGCGTGCAGGTGGGGGGGCGGCCAATTTATGTGACTGGATGCCTAGCCTATGTGACAGGTATGTTGGTTGGGTTGCACGGCAGTTCCCTTTGTGAGGCAGCACGTGATTGACTCTAAAGGCAAATATGTTGTACTGGAGCAGCTCTGTAGGCCCAACCATTGGTGGTCATCAAGATCTACGCTTCGAACGTAAGGCAAACTGAGTTTTTTTAACTGCTGCCCCCGCAGCTGTTGGGTGATCCAAATGTGCCACAGCCCTGGGCTGTGGTCTTTAATTGTGTGGGGGACACTGACCTTGACTGGGCCACCCCACCGTAAATTCGCAGATTCGGGGGTTGGATGACAGATATCCAGTTGACTGATACTTGGAGACATTCTCAACCAACAGCGCCGGAATGCTCTTACTACTCTCCGATGCATCAACTTCATTCTAGGTTGCATTACTGGCTCTGTTCTTCAGACCTTTGTCTGAGATTGGCTGGAGCAGAATACCCTGGATGCAACATGTCAGACCATAATCCACTTAAGCTGAGACTGGTTGGGAGGGGTGGAGTGCAAGGTGTTCCCATGTGGCACCGAAGAGCAGAGGCACTGGAGGATGCTCCATGTCTGGATTAAATCCATGTGCACATCACACAATATTATGAGGAAAATTAGAGGACCACCACGAACACGGCCATGGAGAGGGATGCTTTGAAAGTGGTCATCAGGGGCCGTTGCATTAAACCAACATGGGGTGTCCAGCAAGTATTGACAGGAATTACTGGAACTGGAGTGGGTCATTAGATAAGCAGAACCGACAGTGGTAACTGACCTAGATTATGGGGTTGTGATGACTGAATTGTGCAGGGGCCCTACAGACTTGCGTAGCCGGCTCAGCTGTTTGTAATACAAGGACTACATGGCAACTCAGCATGAAGAAGGGGGCAGACCAGGCAGGACACTGGCCTGGTTGTTGAAGGATGAGACCTCTAGCCCTCCAATAGGGGTGATAAGGAACAGGGACTGGGTGGTGATGAACACCCAAGAAGCAATATGTGTTGCATTTCAGGACTATTACCAAGAGCTGTACACTCCGTAGGATGACCCGCCACCAGATCAACAGCACCGCTATGTGCGGGCGGTCCCCACCCCAGTACTGGATCCGCTCCAACGGCAGGGGCTAGACGAGCCACTGCTCATAGACAAGGTGCGCATGGCATTGTAGCATATGGTGCACAATACGGCACCTATGTGGACGGGCTTCCTACTGAGTTTTATGTTACATACATAACACTACTGGCTGACCAGTTACTCCAGGTGTACAAAGTGTCATTCGACAGGGGGAAGTTACCAAGCTTGATGAGAAAAGCCCCGATAGTGGTTCTCCCAAAGAAAGGAAGAGATCCACTGGGTGTCCGCTGATATCGCCCCCTGTCACTCCTAAACCAGGATTAGAAAATCCTGAGTCATGTATTGACAAACCGGCTACTTCCTCATATCACCACGCTTGTCTACACTGATCAAAATGGGCTTAACCAGGGAAACTCGGCAGCGCCGATAGCAACACTAGATGACTTCTGCTGATTTTGTCCCCTGTCCCTCCTGAACCAGGATTACAATATCCGGAGTCGTATATTGAAGAACCTGCTGCTCCCCCATCTCACCAGGATTGTCCACACTGATCAAAATGGGTATATCCAGGGACACTCTGGCAGCTCTGATGGCAACCCTAGATGGCTTTGGGACCCACTCAGGTCTTAGGGTGAACTGAGAGAAATCCTGTCTCTTTCCACTTTGGAGACAGACGCTGCAAGATGAGGCAGTGGCCCTTGAAACCAGATTGATGTGTGCATCTGACACTTTTAAATATCTCAGGGTCTATGTGCACCATGACAACGATGACCTGGTGAAACACAATTTGAGTAGGGTCTTAGCGAGCTCTAGACAGTCGCTAGCTTTTTGGTGCACGTTACCTCTTTCTCCGCAGGCTGAATAGCCAGTGCCAAAATGCTTGTAACACTAGAGGAACTGATAGGGCATACCAGACTAGTGGAAGTTTCTTTTTCTTCCAAGTCACCCGGGATACGGTTGCCGCGCATAGATATCGTTGTAAAGGCTTGCTGGATTAAATATGTGTGCACTAGAGTGGCTCCATTCCCTTATGCCGAGTCGCTCCCACTCTGGGAGCTTCTGGACGCCTGTGCCATTGCTTGCACCTTTGATGCGCGCCCATGAGCCACTGCTGGCATTGTGACCACAGGAGGTCTGTTTCACCAGTATGGGCTTCGGTTGTGTGTGCAGCTGTGGGAAGCGTATGAACTAGGGCCTGGCCACTTTGTGCAGTGGTGTCTGCCATAAATGGAGGGAAGTGGGGTGGGGTCAGGAGGGGTGGGGGAGTCGCCCCGGGAGGGTCACGCCGCGGATTCAATATAATAATAATGTTTTTAAACGTATCTTTTGCTGCCGGCCGCTCCAGCGTTGCGTCTCATCACGCTACATCTCCTCTTCCTGCCTGCTGGTCCCAGCAGCCCCTGGGACAGACTCTCTGTCCAATCCCCGTGATGCAGAGCAGGGATTGGTCTGAATAGGCAGAAAAGATGCCGTGCTCAGACCAGGGAGTCTGTGGGGTTTCTCCAGCCCGGCTGGTCAATGCTGGAGAAAACCTAAGTGGGCATGCGTGTTTTGGTCAGCCTGAGACGCTCTTAGGGAGTGGAGTGCACTAGCATGCCTCCTCCCCCACCCATACCTCGGTCCCACCCCTCCCAACAGTGCTAGCTAAGAGCCGGCAAATGTAAATTAAAATGATGCATCGTTTAAATTTACATTTGCTGGCTCTGAGCCAGGCAGTGGGGCAATGCTCCTCCGCGGTTGCCGAGGACACCACTGAATTTGTGGCATATGGTGCGCTGGCTCATGCACTAGTGGCCAGATTGGGTCCCAATGCACTGCACCCATTGCATTGCCTGCTGACCCATGAAGGGCTGTAGCGACCTTATACAGTGACTAGGCCTAGTCATGACACGCGTGCCAGGTGGGCCCAATTTATGCAGATGAACGTCACATTCATCCAGTGGAAAGCGGCAAAACGATACACTAAAAGCATCACATGGAATGCATGCTTTAAATAGTTGTATGACTTTATAACGCATTCCGTTGTAACGCATGCTTTACCACGCATGCGTTACAACGCGAATGCCATCACCACGCATATCATTTACCACGAAAATGCCTTTTATATGCATACTTTTACAACGATTTTAGTTGTTAAATTATGCATGTTAATGGCATTTTCATGTTAAAGGATATCACACTAAAAACGTACCCTTTAAATTTACCCCTGTGTGACACCACCCCCTCATTCCCCCTTACCTCTCCTCTCCTCTATCTTCCTTCGTGACGTTGCACGTCTGTTAAGAGGAAGCGGAAGTGTCCTTCCGTTTCCCCTAACAACGCCGATTGCCTCCACATCTCTTTCTTTTAACGACGTAAGCAGGTGCGTTTTTTTATATTTTATTTTGGGGGATGCCCCCTCAAGCCCCCTTTTTTTAATCCCATGCTTTTTTTTGGGGGGGGGGCGGGAGAACCCCCCCCCTTTTTTTTCTTTTAACTTTAGCACACATGCCTTTACTACGAATCTCGTAGTAAAGGTATGCGTGGTAAAGGCTTTTCGTTGTAACCACGCATGCGTTGTAATGCATGCGTGGTTATGGTCATGCGTGGAAACGGCCGCGTTGTAGTGCCGGTTTCCCGCTTTAAATACCTGCATTTTAATTATCTGTCTCAGGCAGTGGTCAAAGTGGGGGGAAAAAAGTAGGGGGTCTGTGGGCGGAGCATCAGGGGGCAGGAATTATCAGAGGATTGGGTCAGTGGGCGGAGTCAGAGGTATGGCTAGAAAGAACAAAACTTACCAATTTTGTGTGTGTTTGCATTTTAACTGACAAGTTACAGCTTATAACCTTATTTAATGCATTCAGTAGATACATGTTTATTTGAGGTTTAATATATGAGTTATTGACATTACAATACATTTACAATGCGGGATACGTTTTCAATCCCAGAATGTCCCAAATACGCTTATAAGTGGAATCATAAGCCATTTGTCTCCGAGCCATGCAGTTTCTTTTATCAGCACTTCTCCTCCCTTTTTTTTTTGTTTTTAATCTTTTTATTAACAAACATAAACATGGTGGTCGTTGCACAATTTTCACTTAATGGTGTTACAGTATTTCATCCTTGGACTCACAGACAATTTTGTAACTTAACATGGGACAGCATATTAGGGGTAGACAGTACCATCACATTATTGGGTTAACATTTCTTCAAGGTGGGGGGGGGGGGGGGGGGGGAGATGGGAGGTTCGCAGATGTTGCCGCGGTATGCATTCCAACAAGACCAGACTGTTACCCATTTCCCGGGGCACCCCCTCGAAACATACACTATCTTTTCTTGCAGCATACACTAGTTCATGTCTTTCTTCCATGCACTAATCGGCGGGGGCGCTCCTGCTCCCCATAGGCGCGCTATGTTACGTTTTGCAATCCCCAACCCCAGCGTTGCCCACAATCTGCCTTTTACCGATAGGTCCGTGGGTTCCCAAATGTTCAGGAGGCACCGCTTAGCTTCAGGCCGTAACTTTACCCCCCAAACCTCGCTTATACAATCATGTATCTTTGCCCAATATGTTTGAATTTGCGGGCATTCCCATACTATGTGAAGAAATGTCCCCCTCTCCCCACAATGCCGCGACAGAGCCCATCTGCACTCCTCCCCATCAACACTTAGCCTGGTGCCTGAGACATACACCCGATGCAATATTTTGAGCTGTATCAGCCGCAACCTTGCCGATATCGCCACCTCTTTGGGGAAAGAGAGCGCCTCCCTCCATTCCTCATCATCAGTCTCCAGGCCGCCCGCCTCCCATTTCCCCCTGAGGGAGCGCAGTGGATCCGGAGAGTGACGTACAAGTTTTTTGTATGTGAGGGATATTGCCCTTTCCGGCAGGTAGCCATCAAGCAACCTATCCTCTAAGGGGGAGGATTCCAGGAGCGCTGTCCCGGGTGGAATGTTAGATTGAAGAGAGTGCCGAACCTGCATGTACCGGAAGAACTCAGAGTGTGCCAACTCGTGGGACTGCTGTAGGGAGGAAAAGGTCACGATTCCCCTGGATCCCCAAAGGTCCCCTATATGGGATATCCCGATCAGGTCCCAATTGCGAAATCCCTTAGTGCAACCCAACGACCCGAGCCTTTCTGACACCCAGAGCGGGGTTGCCTTCGTAAGTTTGTCAGCCCACCCTAGCTTCCGGTTTACAATGTGCCACAGTTGGACCGAGTGCTTTGTAGGCCCCGTGAGGTGGAACTTATTAGGCCGCGAGTAGAGTGTGGTCTCAAAGTTTACCCCGGGGAGGAGCCACCTATCCATCCCATACCCGGGATCATCCCCACTGCCGTACGTGCCCTGGTTGATAGCCGAGAGATGCGCTGCCCAGTAATATTTACAGATGTCCGGCAGTGCTATACCACCATCGTACCACCCCAGTGTTCGGAGAGCTATGCGTGGTGCGCCACTCCACAGAAGGTCTCTCTGAGTAGCCTCAATATCTGCAAAGTACTTGTGTGGGACTAGGTCTGGGTACTTTTGGAGCACGTATAAAAACCGCGGCAGCGCCATCATCTTAAAAAGGGCCGCACGACCCAGCAGCGACAGCGGGAGCTTCTTTCAGATTGCCGTATCCCTCTGGAACCTCTGTAGAGGTGGCCCGAGGTTATTTTCAAAGCGTTTTTTTGCATCACCGGAGATGAAGATTCCGAGGTACCTGAACCCTTCCGTGGCTATCTGGATTGGGCAACCACGCGGAACAGTGGGAGGGGTGCCGTGCAAAACATAAAGCAATGACTTTCCCCAGTTGATGCTGTAGCCGGAGTTTTTCCCAAAGCTAGTAAAAATGTCTAGGGCCACCTGGAGGGATTTAGAGTGGGAGGCAAGGTATAACAGGATGTCGTCTGCATATAGCGAAATCCTGTCCTCCCACCCCTCCGTCCATCTCAGTCCTTGTATTGAGGGATCCTGTCTTATCCAAGCTGCCAGAGGCTCTAGGCAGAGGGCAAACAGCAAGGGTGAGAGGGGGCAGCCCTGTCTTGTCCCCCTTTTGAGTGCAAAAACCTCGGAGCTCTTGTTATTCACCACTACCTGGGCCAACGGCTCAGTATAGAGGAGGCGCACCCACTCAACGAAGTTGGGACCAAAGCCCAATCTTTTAACCCCTTCCATGCTGCGCAAATTCCGCCGCTGTGCTGACGGAATCTTGCGCGGGCGTGGTCATGACGGAACGGTTCCGTCATGAGCACAGCTCAACCGTGGCTCATGACGGAACCGTTCCGTCATGAGCACCGAAGGGGTTAAGGACCGCCATCATATAAGGCCATTCCAGCGTATCGAATGCCATAGTGGCATCTAATGATACCACCACCGCATCCTCCTCGATCGTGTGGCGGCGACCCATCACGCCGTGGAGCCGTCGCAGGTTAAGGGCTGTATTTCGATGCAGCATGAAGCCCGATTGGTCAGGATGGACCAATTTGGTGATTATTGGTTTAATCCAATTTGCAAGGAGCTTAGCCAGTATCTTAGGCTCAGCGTTCAATAACGATATTGGCCTGTAGGAGGAGCAGCGGTCTCTGGGTTTCCCTTCTTTGGGGATAGCTACCAGCGTGGCTATGCGTTGGTCTCTTGGTAGTTTCCCCAACGCTTTGCTGTCTTCAAACATACTTTTGAGATGCATGCCCAGGCAGTTGGGCCGGAGCTTGTACAGCTCAATAGGTAGGCCGTTAGGTCCTTAATAGCTTTTACCAGTTTGGCGACGGTGAGGTCGCCGTCCAGAGTCTCGCGATCCTCCCCAGTAAGCATGGACAGCTTGATGTCCTCTAGGAGCACAGCGGAATCCTCTTCTGACTGGTCTGAACCTCTGCTGTACACTCCTTTGAAATGTACAGCAAATTCGCCTATTATCTCTTGTGGTTCGGTTAGGGGGGAGACCCCCTCAGAACGGATTTCTGCCACCACCCTCTGTGTCATCTGTTTTTTATCCAACCAGGCGATTAATTTACCCGCTTTGTCCCCTTGGTCGTATAGCCGGCCTCCTCTGTCTCTCGCTAGAGTCTTAGCAGCCTCCGTGGCTTTCAACTGCATTTGGTGCTGGGTCTTTAAGGTCCCATGCACCTGTGCCTCTCCCTCCAGTGCGAGAAGATCCCGCTCCATTGTAAGCATCTGCGCTTCCCTCTCCTTACGCTGTCCGGCGATTTTTGAGAGGGCTTCCTCCCTCAATACAGTCTTAAATGCTTCCCAGAGGGTAGTTGGGGCCTCCACTGTCCCTACATTGTCAGTGAAATATTGATCTATTGACCGAGTGAGTGCCTTCTTAATTTCAGGGTTACGCAAGAACCAGGGGTTTATGGGCGCCACACATCCCACCCTCTGTCCCCGATTGTTAGATGCGTCCACAGCGGGGAGTGGTCCGATATACCCCTTGCCAAGTATTTGACGTCCTGAACTGTAGTGTCGTGCTGCAAGAGAGTAAGGAGGTAATCTATCCTGGAGAATGTGTGGTGTGGTCCCGAGAAGAATGTATATTGTAGCTGGGTGGGGTGGGGTGGCGAAGGCGCCAAAGGTCCACCAGCCCATACGCCTCCAGCAGGTTGGAGAGCCACATGTGCCCCGGTGCAATGTTCCGCCGTGGGTGTCTAGCTAAGTCACCCGACACTACTGCGTTAAAGTCTCCCCCAACTAAGAGCTGCCCTTCGGGGAGGGAGAGAAGGAGTTCCCCCAGATCCTGATAGGATTGACTCTGGAGACCAGGTGGAATGTACACCGTCACCAGGTTAAGCGTACGACCTGCCCATTTTCCCGTGAGCACCACATAGCGGCCCAGCGGGTCCGTTTTCGTGTGTTCAATTACCTACCATTGGAAAATTACGGCGCACCAGTATGCCCACCCCTCGGGATCCCGATGTGAAGCCGGCATGCGTGGCCAGTGTGTACCCCCATCTGTTAAGTGCCTGGCACGTATTTCCGATGAGGTGTGTTTCTTGCAATAGGACAATATCTGGGAGGTGCCTTTTGAGGAATTGGAATACTATACTTCTCTTAAGCTTGTCCCCCAGCCCATTGACATTCCAGCTAAGCACTTTGATACTTTTATCCCACCTCATAGCCATTCCCAGAGATGATGTAAATCTGTTGTCCATATGGCATGCAACACCACGCCACCTTACAAGGATCGTTCTCACTTGACCAACTGAAACGCCCGCCTCCCCCCGGAGAGTCACTAATCCCTCCAGAAACTGTCGCCGCCCCGCCTCCCTTCCCTCCCTGCTACCCTGCCATGTAGGTTTACAACTACCCACATCCCCAACTGTTAAATGGTAGCGGCAGTTTCAGTTGATAACCCTTCAAGTATTGCCCGGCGGTAATCGCCTCTCATACCATTCGATAATTTACCAATGAAAGAGGCAGGCGCCGGAGACTGGAAGGCAGGAAACAAAGTTTTATTCCGTCGGAGCAGAACACATCAGATCAGACAGCAAGGTATCGTCACGAGGTGCTCTAACTGCATCTCTGAGGCCTGGCCTCTTATACACAGGTTTATGACTTTATTGCAGGTTTTATTGTACATGGCACATTCTTGAGATTACTTTGATGTATAAAAGAACGTCTTCGGAATCCCCACTTCGAACTCGTTCCCACACATATCTACAGTGGAAGTCCCCACCCCATCTACAGTAGGAGATGGCTATCACGCAGCTGGACATTCCGCCAATTCCCGGGGGTGTGTGCAACCGGCCGGGTCTCAGGGGGTAGGGGCTTTGATCCACTGTATCCCTTTGATGTGGGGTGTTTCCCTTACAGTAGGGGCAATAAACTGCATCCGCAGGGCTAGGTGATGGCCTGGGATCAGTTCGGACAATGGAGCGCAGAGGAAGGGGTTATCAAAGAGATGCGTGACCATATATGGGATGTCGGTCAGGCGTAGGATGTGGTTCCATGGCAGGGTCGCGCAGAAGGAGAGGGTTTATGGCCCGTGTATGAGAGAGCGGGGGTGGCCGGCGCGCGGGGGATGCTTGCAGCGCCAGGGGAACGCGCTGGCGATCGACAATGAGCGGGGAGAGAGTGAGGTGCCTAAAATGGTGGCCGTGCGTTCGCTGTGCATGGCGCTGGGGAGAGGCAAGATGGCGCAGATAATGTTCAGTTACAAGCTAAATTTCCACAGTCCTCCCTTTTAACATATCTCGCCAGCTTGTCTAGTTCGGGTCTATCCCCATAATACTACGAATTTCCACCTCATACAGAGCTTTCATTCGCTCTGTTTCAAAGTTCAAAGTCTTAGGGCAGATGCAGTTCATAAAAAGCGAACATAGAGGTGGCAGACACTGAATCCCCAAGCAACATCCACATAGTATCACAATCGGTATTAGGATAAATGAAAACAGCCTCCATCCCCAACTTTTAATAGTGTCCCAAAACCAACTCCCCAGTGACCATTCTTCTTGCTCTTGATGGACCTCTGCGGATAGTCTGTGGAGGTGTTCAATTGCTTTGTAGACTGAGGGTGAGTTATCCGGTACGTAGGTACAGCAGCTGGACCCAATGATGCGGCATGCTCCTCCGCGATCGGCCAGAACCACATCTAGAACGAGGCGGTTCTGAAGAGCCACTAGGCGGACGGCCTGGAGCTCGGCGGTGTTGTTGGCGAGGATGCCGGCCGTAATGTTCATCGCAGTTTCGACTGCCTGGGTTAAGTGGCGGATGGCACGGCTGTTTGCCATTGGACCCCAGAGTGGAACAAGACCTTTTACTGCGTCCATGAACTGCGCTCCGGCGGAGTCGGCTTGCACAATGTCTTTGGCACGTTTCGGTCGGTGATGGTTTGCTGGAGCCACATATGTCGGAGGAAGGACAAAGGCGATGTAGCAGGTGCCTCCCCAACCTTTCGGAAGCCAGGTGTAGGCCTTAGTACCACAGACGAAGTACATATTCGGGGAGGCAACAAAGGAAGGCGGATCAACTGAGTCCAATGTTCGGGTGATGAGGCAGGAGCTGTGGCCCACCGGCTGCGCCCCCAGGCCTTCGAGGCATACAAATCCAGTGATGTTGACGACGGATAGGGCCACTGTCAGGGTGGCGGACGTTCGTTTCCGGAGGTAAGAGAAGGTGGGTCTGGCTGGGTTGTTGAACACTTGCATTTCAACTCGTTCTTTGGCAGGGATGTCCATGTGAAAGGAAGTGTTTGATCTCAGAGGACAGAAGGGGGCAGAAGTTCTTCCAGTTTTGTTCAGCCAGAACCCATGGTAAAAGTGTGACATGGTTCTGCTGGAGGTGGCATTGTCCTTGTAGCTTTCCTGCAGGAGGATTAACCAGGCGAGGCAGGAGCCATGGACAGAAAAAGCTGAAGGGATGAAAGGGATAGAGTGTCCAGTGGCATGTGGTAGCAATCCACAGATCCAGCAATTAGTGGCGTTGGCAGCAAGATTGTGTTGGTGGAGCAACTGCACAAAAGAGTTATTCCAGAACTCCTTACGCCTCTCTCGGAGTTGGGGTGAAAGTGAGATCAGATGGTGTTCTTTCATGGTGGTAGGTTGAACGGTGGTCAGCAATGTCTTATGAGCGGGTGTGCTCTCCTCCATGATCCAGAAGATGACCACGAGGAGAAGGCAAAAGAGAAGGGTAATGAAAAGTGCAATAGTCTTTGAGCTGTGCATTCGGTCAGTCTTTGGGTTTTTGTAGTGGATCTTCGGACGTCCGGTTGCTTCCATCATCTTCATGTCGGGCGCTTCCATCACCTTCAAGAGACTCGGTAGCGGGCAGAACCACAGACTTTGTTTAGTTTCTCTCCTGGTGGCCTTTGAGGTGACTAGGCTACCGCTCTGAAATTTCCACTTAGCCTGTGGTCTGTTTAGCCGAAGTTCTCTCCTTTCGTCGCAAGTTATACCCTTCCTTGGATGGCACGGTGGGATCGGGATATCTTACCAACTCAAGAGTCTCTGTATCTGGGCAGCGGCTCAGGGATGGTCGGTCTTTGTCCAGAAGTTCTTTTTGGGTGGTGATGTTGTCCGTGGTTGTCAGGGTCGGTGATACCTTCTTGCAGTGGTGTGCATGCAGCCAATTGCGTTTCCCCTCCACTCGAAGAGCTGTTCGGGTGGTGATCAGGACTTGCAGGGGGCCCGTCCACCGGGGCTCCAGACTCTTGGTGCGCTGGAAGTTACGCACTAAGACGAAGTAACCGGGTTGGATGTCGTGTCCGGGGCCCCTGGAAACATCGGGAATGGCGTGCAGCACCTGCTGATGGATAACAGACAACGTTTTAGTTAGGTTATACAAATAGTCAGACATGAGGACGTTCGGGACGTCGTGGATGGATGTTGGCTTTGGAGCAGCCCAAAGGTTCATGGGCCGCCCGAAAACGACCTCGTAGGGGGTTAAGTGGTGTTTAGTGGGGGTGGAACGCATTGATAGCAATGCTAGCGGGAGAGCGTCTGGCCATCTCAGTCCTGTGGTTGCGACTATTTTTGCTATCTTAAGCTTCAATGTGGCGTTGTGTCGCTCAACCAAGCCTGCAGATTGGGGATGGAAGACCGCATGGAATTTCTGTTTTACACCCAACCCTTTTAAGATGAGTTGGATAACTTCGGCTACGAAGTGGGGGCCGTTGTCGCTCCACAAAATTCGACAAAGGCCGTATCGGGGGAAGAATTCCTTCAGTAGTACTTTTGCGGTAGTCCTAGCGGTGTTGTCATGGGTTGGGTAGGCTTCCACCCACTTGCTGAAGGCACACACAACGACAAGTACGTACTTCAAACCTTGGCACCTTTCTAACTGGACATAGTCCATTTGTAGGACTTCAAAGGGGTGATTGGGGACCCCAAACCCTCCCCGGGGTACAGCAGTTCCTTTCCCAGGGTTGTGTTGGAGGCATACTAGGCATTGTTGGACCAGACGTTTGGCTGAGTCTGGGATTTTGTCGTTGTGCCAGACTTTGGAGAGGAGTTCGATCATGGGGGCAGACCCTATGTGTGCGGGGGAGTGTGCCATGGTCAGCATGGGGATCAAGTATGAGTCTGGTAGCAACCATTTGTTCAAGTCTTTAGTTCGCCAGCAACCGTCATCGTCTTTCAATCCCACCCGGGCCCATTCAGTTAATTCGTGCGGTGTGCTGGCTAGTTGGATATCCCTAATCGTTTCCCTAGCATCCTTCCATTTCTCAGTTTGTGACCTGGTCACGTACATACGGGTCGTGGACCTATTCTCGGCTGTGGTTCGGGCAGTAATGTCAGCCAGTGCATTTCCCTGTCCTATAATGTCTGTCACCTTCTTGTGTGCCTGGCATTTGATCACAGCTAACCGTGTGGGGAGGAGGACTGCTTCGGTCAGGGCAGAGACTAGATCTCCATGCAGGATGGGTGTGCCATGAGAAGTCAAGAATCCCCTCTCTTTCCATAAGAGCCCAAAGTGGTGAGCTACCCCGAAGGCGTACTGACTGTCTGTGTAAATGTTTGCGGTTGTCCCTGCTGCCAGGATGCAGGCTCGTGTGAGAGCAATTAGTTCCGCCGCCTGTGCGGATCGCTGTGTGATGCGGGCTGTCTCAACAACTGTTCGGGCTGTGGTGACTGCATAGGCAGCTGAGGTGGTGCCATCGGGGAGCTTGATGCATGAGCCATCCACCCACAGTTCTCCGTCAGGGTCCGGGAAGGCAGTATCCCGGAGGTCAACCCTACTCTTGGTTTGTTCGTCGGTGAGGGTCACGCAGTCATGTATAGGACGCATTGGGGTCAGCGTCAGGGAGAGGCAGTAGAGTAGCTGGATTCAGAGTGGTGCATCGTTTCAATGTGATGTGGGGTGCAAGCAGAGTCAGTTCATAACCAGTCAGTCGTGCGCTAGTCAGGTGTTGAGTCTTGGTTTGGTTCAGGAGGGTGTCAACCGCATGGGGTACCAATACTGTGAGGGGGTTTGAGAGCACGATCCCCTCGCTTTGCCGGATAGAGATAGCAGCGGCGGCTACTGCTCGAAGGCAGGCGGGCAAAGCTCTGGCTACAGGGTCAAGAGTGGCAGAGAAGTAGGCACAAGGGCGTTGCTTAGGGCCTATGGACTGGGTTAGGACAGACAACGCACATCCCTCCCTTTCGTGGGTGTAGAGGGAGAAAGGTTTAGTGTAGTCTGGGGTTCCTAGGACTGGGGCTGAGCAGAGGGCGTCTCGTAATTCTATGAAGGAGGATTGACATTCGGGTGTCCAGGGGAGGGGGAAGGGGACATCTTTAGCCAGCAGGGAAAGCAGAGGCTTTATGATAAGACTGAGATTTGGCAACCATTGTCGACAAAAGGAGGCGAGGCCTACTAGGGACCGTACTTGCTTCTGAGTCTTGGGAACAGGGGTTTCTAGGATGGTCTGAATTCGGTCAGGGGTAAGTTTTCTCCCGTCTTTGGATAGTAGGTGGCCTAGATATGTTACTTGTGTTTGGCAGAATTGCAATTTCTTCCTGGAGACCTTGTGACCGTTCTCCGTGAGGAAGCGGAGGAGGTGAATGGTGGCTGTGACGGCAAGTGGAGTGGTGTCGGCCGCCAAAAGAATGTCATCGACGTATTGTATCAACACCACTCCATCGGGTAGTTGGACTGCATCTAGTTGCCTCTTGAGGGCTTGGCTATAAATACTGGGACTCTCAGTGTAGCCTTGGGGTGCCCTGCAGAATCTGTACGAACGGGCTTTTAAAGTGAAGCCGAACAGGTAGCGGCTGTCTGGGTGGATGGGGATGGAAAAGAATGCGTTCTTGAGATCAATAACAGTAAAGGTGGTGGCAGTGGATGGAATCAGGGTGAGGATGGTGGTGATGTCTGAGACCACGGGGTACTGGGGTATGACTACTTTGTTAACCTCTCGCAAGTCAACAATGAAACGGTAGGCTTTCTCATCTCCCTCGCCTTGCTTCTTTACAATGGGTAGGATAGGGCTGTTGCAAACATTACTGACTACTTCTTCTACCACTCCTGCCTCGACTAGGGACTCGATGATTTCCACCAATGCCTTCTCGCCTTCGGGCGATATCCGATACTGTGGAAGCTTTGGGAGCACTGCGTCCGGTCGGACGGTTATGTGTACCGGGTCGATCACCATGCGCCCTACGTCTGAGTCGGTTTTAGCCCATAGGTGTGAAGGTAATGTGTCGAGTAGGGACATGTCAGCATCGGTTATAGAGAGCATACGCCGTGGGTGGCAGGGTCTGGACAGATCTGGGTTATCGTGTAGGATGACTCGAACTCCGTCTGGGGAGCATCTGATGGTAGCTCGAAAATGTTTTAGCAAATCAAGTCCCATAATAGCATCGGGGGTGTTGGAGGAGAGCAGAAAGGTCGTGTCAGTGGTGTTATCTTCTAAGTCAAAGGAGATTGGTGCTGATAAGGGGTTAGTGGAGGGCGTTCCATCGAAGCCTATTGAGGTTACATGTGAGCCAGACAAGGGTGCCCTAGGAATCAGTCGTTTAGATAACGCACTACGTGTCGCCCCAGTGTCTACCAGGAATGGAGATTTTGTGCCCAAGACCTTAGCAGTGACATAAGGACCTTGCTGGTCAACACGGAGTTCGACTGGATCCCTCCCTTGCCCCTGGCGGTCCTATGCGAAGTCATGGGTGCTTTCATAGTCGGACTGTTGACACTGGTTTTGTCGGGGGCGATCAAAGGTGTTTGGTCTGCCTGGCCTGCTGTTGATGGCGTCGTTCGTGTACCCTCGTCCCTGTCCTCTATTTCTGGGGTCATATGCTGTGTCTCTGGGGTCCCTATTTTTGTTCATTTCCAGGAGGACCGGGCACTGGGATTTCCAGTGTCCGAACCCTCTACAGAACGCACATTGATTCCCATCTAAGTCTCTCCGTCCGTTGTAGGGTGCAGGGGTATGGTCTCTAGGGGGTAGCTTTCTAGGGGCGGTTGGTTGGTAATTCCCTTTCGGGGGTTCTCTTCCTATGGTCACCCCTTGCAACTGTGCTATCATTACCCTCTCCTTCAGCTCCTTTTTCTTCCTTTCTGACGCCCTATCGTTCTCATTCTTTTGGTTTTCGTAGTATTGGGCCATCTGGAGGATAGCTGCGGGTTTGGAGGCTGCCCAACTACTCTCGCTGGTCTGCAGCTTCTGGGAAACTTCTTGTGACAGACCCTTCACATAATTCTGGACAAAGAGGTGATGTTCGGTTGCAGTGGTCATGTCCTGGCCACTATAATCGGAAAACACAGTCTCGAACCGAGAGAAGTATTCGGACACATCCTCCTGTGGTTTCTGGCGACAAGCCGTCACGATCGACCAATCTACCTTTCTTTCTGGGATTAGAGTCTTCAACTTATGTACAATCTTGTCTGGGAGCTCCAATATGGCTTTTGGGGGTTTCTGTCCTGGTTCTCGCTGTTTATCTATGGTATCGAGTTGTACCCAGGTATATCCGAACGGCTCAGCGTGGTCAACTTTCCGGATTTGTTTCCACACATCAGCCGGCAGACATAATCCGAAGAACAAGTCGATATCTGCTAAAGTCATTATTGTTGAGCCTAAGGCTGTACCTAGTTCGGTGTAGAAGGCAGTCGGGTTCTTTCTTAAGTCGGGTAGAGTTTTTCTAAAGGTCAAAATATCTTGTCGGTCCCATGGCTGGTAGACCCAATTATATACAACCCTCCCCTTCGCATCTTGGTGGTTGATGTTGTCATGTGTTCCCTGACCTCGTGGGGGGACCCAGTAGGGGGCGGCCTCTTTGATGGGCATCATGGTATCAGTCCTTCCTTCCTGGGGCTTAGCCGCTATGGGGGTTTCTGTTTTGGTCGTCTGCCTGTGTTCTTTAAGGTGTCGATAGACCTCGAGTGTACGAGTGAAGAGGTTCGTCACATCGCCCTCTCCTTCTTCCCCAATGTCTACCTTCCTATATAGGGCCGCTAAGCCTTCGGGACCTTTATCGCGGTACCTGTCCTCATATGCATTCAGGGCGTGGTAACAAAGTCGTATGACAAAGTGTCGTCTGCGGCTGTCAGCATACGAGTTATACACATCTGTTATATACTCCTCACTTTCCTTTCGCTCCACCAGTGTCCCTACTATCTTGTCGATTCCTGCTTGTTCATCCTTTGTTAGTCGATTCATTCTGGCGGAATCTTTCTTTCTTATCTCAGGGTCATCCAACGTCATTGCCGACGTTGTGTTCAGTACAAGAGGCTCGGCCGGCGCGGAGGCCGTGAGGACCGAGGCCCCTGTACTGCTTTCGCTCGTGTTTGGGGGTTGCGGGTGTTGCACTACCGATTGGGAGGGTGCGTATGGAGGAGGCATGTAAATGATTGGGGGACCTAATAGTAATTCGTCATTCGTTCGCTGCTTAGAGGACAACTCAGGGTAGAGCATAGAGGGGGTCCTAACAGCGTACTGGCCTGAGGTTTCTGGCTCCTGTCTTAGTTTAGTTTCCCTTCTCTCCTTTATTTCTTCTTCTAACTTTCTAGCGTTGTCTTATTGCTACGCAGAGCCATTTCTAGCACTTCTATCTTATGGTCGTCGAAGGATCCCATCAGTGGCCACTGACTCTCGGGGTCCTTCCTTGTATATTTATGCCATAGCTTGCTATAAGCTACGGCGACTAGTCCACATGTCCTTATTAGGGGTGCCTTCCAGTGGAGCCGGATGGTCCACCTCTAATAAGCGGTCCGGGCAGAACCAACTACCAATCAGTGGGGAGAAGATAGGCATGACGGGTTTCAATGGGGACAAAAGTCAGCACTACCTATCTTTTCACTGCTTGCAAAGACTAGACAGAATATCTCTATTCCTCGTTATTTGTAAGCAGAGAATACCTCCAAAGAACCAATATCGAACAACTAGTGTTCGGACAATCAATCAATCAATGGGGAGATAAAGATAGGCACGACGGGTTACAACGGGGACAAAAGTCTGCGTTACCTACCCTTCACTATTTGCAAAGACTAGACAGAATATTTCTATTCTACGTTATTTGCAAACAGAGAATATATCAGAGAGCACTATTCTTCAAAACAATCAATGTTCGGACAATCAATCAGTGGGGAGATAAAGATAGGCACGACGGGTTTCAACGGGGACAAAAGTCTGCGTTACCTACCCTTCACTATTTGCAAAGACTAGACAGAATATTTCTATTCTACGTTATTTGCAAACAGAGAATATCTCAGAGAGCACTATTCTTCAAAACAATCAATGTTCGGACAATCAATCAGTGGGGAGATAAAGATAGGCACGACGGGTTTCAACGGGGACAAAAGTCTGCATTACCTACCCTTCACTATCTGCAAAGGGAGAGAGAGAGAGTATTTCTACTCCTCCCCGTTTGTAGACAGCGAATATCTCAAAGAGAACAATCAATGAGCAATACTAGTATTTCAAAACTTCAAACAATCAATCAATTATTTCGCAATTTGTCGTGTATCACGACCTTACCCGGACCGCGTGGACAGTTTCTCGTCTTCCGCCTCCAGCGCCCGATCGTCCTCTACTCTCCGTATTTGCCGCGGCACTCCTGATGGTTCCCAGTCAGGACCGTAGATCACTCGAGAGAGGTCTGCTCGGAACCAGTGAAGTTCGGATGATCGGCTGCCAGACGAGGGTCTATTGGGCAGGAGCTCTCCCGATCGTTGCAGTCGTTCACTCTGTCGTCAGGACCTCTCCCACTGGATCCACGTGTCTCTGATGGGCCCCACGCTTGGGACGCCAATTGTTAAATGGTAGCGGCAGTTTCAGTTGATAACCCTTCAAGTATTGCCCGGCGGTAATCGCCTCTCATACCATTCGATAATTTACCAATGAAAGAGGCAGGCGCCGGAGACTGGAAGGCAGGAAACAAAGTTTTATTCCGTCGGAGCAGAACACATCCGATCAGACAGCAAGGTATCGTCACGAGGTGCTCTAACTGCATCTCTGAGGCCTGGCCTCTTATACACAGGTTTATGACTTTATTGCAGGTTTTATTGTACATGGCACATTCTTGAGATTACTTTGATGTATAAAAGAACGTCTTCGGAATCCCCACTTCGAACTCGTTCCCACACATATCTACAGTGGAAGTCCCCACCCCATCTACAGTAGGAGATGGCTATCACGCAGCTGGACATTCCGCCAATTCCCGGGGGTGTGTGCAACCGGCTGGGTCTCAGGGGGTAGGGGCTTTGATCCACTGTATCCCTTTGATGTGGGGTGTTTCCCTTACAGTAGGGGCAATAAACTGCATCCGCAGGGCTAGGTGATGGCCTGGGATCAGTTCGGACAATGGAGCGCAGAGGAAGGGGTTATCAAAGAGATGCGTGACCATATATGGGATGTCGGTCAGGCGTAGGATGTGGTTCCATGGCAGGGTCGCGCAGAGGGAGAGGGTTTATGGCCCGTGTATGAGAGAGCGGGGGTGGCCGGCGCGCGGGGGATGCTTGCAGCGCCAGGGGAACGCGCTCGCGATCGACAATGAGCGGGGAGAGAGTGAGGTGCCTAAAATGGTGGCCGTGCGTTCGCTGTGCATGGCGCAGGGGAGAGTCAAGATGGCGCAGATAATGTTCAGTTACAAGCTAAATTTCCACACAACTAGCAGAGCGCCTTTTGCCCTAAACAAGAAAGGAAAGAAAAAGTCCCTCCCCTCTAAGAACTGATAAGTGAGGCGTGCGCTAGCACCAACTCCAGCCGATGAGCGCCCCTCCCCATTTCCATTTAGTCTCTTCCAACCCATGCGGGCACGTCACCAAGAGAGTAATGTCCCCTGCAGTACTGCCCCGCTCCCTTATCAATTGTTTTCGCTAAATGTCCTCAGCAAGTCGGGCCCACTACCCACACCAAGCAGGCATGTAAAGCCAGGCAGTCTCCGACTCCTCTCGTGTAGAGACATTCCCCCACAGGCACCGAGAGGGCGGCCCCCACACTGGAAGCGCCGTCCCGGGCAAGCCCTCCCTTCAATATCGTAGAGAAAAATTATACATCACAGGTCAGCGCGTAATCCTCCAGGGAGAACGCCCTCCCATCAGTGCCAGCGCCTCCGAGGTCTTTAGGTGCCATCCAGGTCCGGACTGCGGGACCTTGAGCGCCAGGAGTGCGGACTTAACTTATCCGCTTCCGACCCGCCGACCAGGGGCACTGGCGAGCCGATCCGGGCCTCCCTCCAGTCGTCCCTCGTAGCGCTGGTTGACGGCTGCGAGGCTCCCCTGTCCAGCAAGTCCTGCACCTCTGAAGGCGTAGTGAAGAAGAGGGATCTACTGCCATCGAGAACTTTGAGCCTTGCTGGGAAGAACATCATGTACTTGATGCTCCTCTCCCGCAATGCTGCTTTCACCCATTCAAACGATCGTCGCTCTCGTTGCACCTTAAGCGTGAAATCGGGTAAGAACCTGACCGTCGCGTTTTCATACTGTAGGTCCCCCTTCTGTCTGGCGGCCTGCAGAATGGCGTCTCGATCCCTATAGTTGAGGATCCTTGCAATAATGGTTCGTGGCGGGGCACCGGGTCTAGGCTTAGGGACGGGTGCGCGGTGAGCCCTTTCGACGGAGAACATAGCAGAGAGCCGCTTAGGTTTCAGGCTTTTAAGGATCAGGTCTTCGAGGAATAGGTCCACGCTAGGCCCTTCTGAGCCTTCCGGAACACCAACCACGCGGATGTTGTTCCTCCGGGCCCTCCCTTCCTGATCCTCAAGCTTCAGGGCCACCTGACGGTGTTGATGGACCAGCTCATTGACCCTCTGTTCAAGTTTCTTGGAGGAGGCCTTGAGTTCCACTATGTAAGTCTCATTAATTCTGGCCTTTTCCGATGTTTTGTTGAGGTCTGTACGCAAAAGATTCATTTCAATGGACATTTTGTCAATTTTAGTCTCGAGGGTAGTCCCCAGGGTCTGTATGGCGGTCATGATAGCCGTCAAGGAGGGCTCTGCCGGCGTCAGCTGCTCCCCCGTTGCCCCTTCGGTCTGAGGGGCCGCCGTCGGGACTGCATACTTATCAAGTTTGTTCGTTTGGGCCGCCGTTTCCCCTTTAGGTCTCATGATGAGGTCTCCGCGTGAAGCCGCCGGCCACAAGTGCGGGTCATGATCTATGCCCCTTGCCCAGTAATGTCCCGCACACAGGCTGCAGCCGTATGCCGCTGATCGGAGCACCTCCGCTGGAGTGAGCTATGCCTCCTCGCCCCGCGGTGCCAACCGCCACCCGGCTGTTGGTGCGTCCCTGTAGGCAGGATAATAGGTCTATCATGCGCCAACCAGATCCTCCTCGCCAATCAGCCGCCCTTATGATGTCCCCTGGTCAGTCCGAACAAAGGGGGGGTGGATGAGCGCGCACTTCTCGGGTCCCCTTCTCATACAGGACCCATACAGACAGCCCGAAGGCGGACCAACGGGTACAGCGCAGTGGTGTCGCCTCGCCAACGGCCGCCTCACACACACTGCCACGTCCGTACCTGACTCCCCTGCCCAGGGGCGGCCGGGATCAATCTCCAGGTGCGTAGCCCTCCATTCGGGTCTTGGTGGGGTGGATGCTCCCAGTCAGCAACCGGACCACAGGGTCCCGGGCCCTCGGAGTGTATTCAAGAAGGCCCGTGGAGGGGAGGCCCAGATATCTCGTGGGGCGGCCCAGCTCACTCTCCGCCACTGCTCCGCGGGGCCCCCAAGGCATGCCGCACAGATCCTCCACCTCAATCAGCAGCTCGCACCCCCGCAGGGTGTGTATGGCCAAGGCTCCAGGGGTCAGCAGACAGCTCCGGGGTCCCGGTCATCTCCACATATAGGGGCGTCCCCCACAGTCCATAGAACCAGCTGCCTCGTGGTTGCCCCTCAGAATCTGCCGCTTGAGTCATCCAGGCCCGCCGGGCCGCCGCTTCAGCCGCCACGGGGAAGGCGGCGCCCAATTCCCCAGAGCAGGTCCCGGCATCCGGTACCTACAGGCACCGCGCCCGCCTCCGACGCTGGCCCGACGGGATCTCACCGTTCAGGCCGCAGGTGTCGCGGAAGGCCTCCGCGCCGGGGCATCGCGTGCGCCTCTAAGCCCGCCTCCTCACTGCTCCCGGGCGCTTCCCAACTCGTCCGCCGTATCTTCGCCGCGAAGGCGTCCTCAGGACCCCGGGGCATAGGATTTAGCAGCGCAGGTCGCCCTTAAGATTCCCACACCTCGGAACCGCTCTGCATGGGTGATTTTTGCCGGATTTTCATGAGGAAAGGTGTCGCTCCGGCGGAGCTCGCACCTAAGCGGCCATCTTCGCTGGCGCTTAGCCACGCCCCCCTCCTCCCTTTTTCTAATATTTTCTGAAAATAAAATTTGGGTTTAAATTTTATGACAGGAGGACCCATGTGTTGGGTAGCACTGTTGATTACATCATTCTGTGCCCCTCAGTCAATGCAAAATTGTAGTCCTACGTTTGTTATGTGCTTCACGCATTATGCCATGAAGCCAGCATTGGATGCCTCTTAGTTTCCTGGAATTGTATCGAGACATAGCACTCAAAAATGAATATATACACCTAAAACAACCCAGACCAATTGGTTTTGCAGATGCTTTTAGCAGGATCAGATGAATGAGATAAAACTATTATGTTAGTAGTTTTTGTAATTACTTCTTAAATTAGCTAGCAATGCGAATTGCAGATGCATCAATTCTGAAATTATGAGACTCAAACATTGGTAGAGTCAGAAATAGGTAGTGGTCCTCGGATTATCTCAATCAGTTATTTTCTCCCGTTCAGACTACTATCCTCTGCAGTCACTATTAGACACCTTCATCCTTTGCTTCTCCACGAGCACTGTAGGAATCTAGAAATACCACCCAACAGAGACTGCATGAGAGAAGTTCAAACATGAATGGCAAAATATCCTAGTTTGCAAATGCTTTCCACATAACTATAGCTCTGCCATATTTGCCACATAATACATCATCTGCTGCATAATCTGATGGTTTTAACTAAACAATTGTTTGTATCTCAAATGGATCAAAACAACCTGACTTGTATTGCTGTGAAGTGGAGGGCCTTTTACAAATGTTGACTGGCCACCGTTCTCACTGCTGCATGTATGGTAAACTGCTATTATTGAGGCGAACGCTTTGCAGAGACTGTTAGTATGTGCAAAAATGTCAAAATAATAAAGTATCAGAAAATTTACCACATTACGCTGCAGCCTTCCTTTGCAACATAATTTAGTCAACATTGCAACATAATTGTGTCCTCCATTGCTGCATGATTGCAGTGGCCCCAAAGTAGGAAGCACATGTTAAAAGTGCTTGTGCATGAAGCAGAGAGACCGTGAAGTTTGATAACTTAGTGGCATATTTATGGGAATGGTGGCGTAGGGCAGCGCAGCAAGTTACTTTGCTGTGGTGCCCTGCATCACAGGGAAAGGGCAGGAATGCACAGTATTTATCCAATACAGTGCATTCCTGTCCTTTCCCAGTGTGCTGGTGCCGTTTTGCCAGCCTAGCGCCAACGAAGGCACCCTTGCACCATGGTGCAAAGGTGCCCTGTTGCATGCAGGATTGTTTTTTTGCAGGAAGGGGCACCTTCCTGCACAAAAATAATCCTGAGAGGCTTCTTCTTTTTCTTTCGGTCTGTGCTGCATATATAGAAAGAGGAAAAACAGGGAGAAATGAAGATATTTCTCCTTGTTGTAGCTCCCTTGGGAAGGCGTAAGATTTTGATGCAGCCCCAGGTTTACAAGTCCTTGTAAATCTGGGAATACGTCATAAACTATGGGAGTTGAGTGGGAACATCCACCGCAACGCCTCCCTTGTTTAGAGTAAGGCAAAGCAGCAATTTGCGCTTTGTTGCATAATGCCATATTTATGAAACCATTCAAAGCCATTTAAAGTGGCTTTGCGTGGTTTCATAAATATGACTTGGACATTTGTGTCATGCATTTACCACGTCCTGTGGAACAAGCATGACGCAAGACCCTCGTAAATATGCCCCTTAGTTTGGTGTGCGTGCAAATTCTGCATTGCTGATCCCTAGTGAGTTGCACTACTACCGCTGGAACAAGGCCAATCGAGGCACCAATGGGTGAGGCGGACTGGCCTCAAGGGGCCTGTGACCTCAGTGACAAAGTCTCTGCTGATCTAGGGTGTGCTGCTTCGTTGACCTGCCCGCAAGACTGGAGGTAAACTTCAGTATGGATTGTGGTGGACAGGCCTTCAAGGTTAACCCACACTGGCATCTGGTAGGGTCAGAGGGGAAACAACCTTTACAACGCAGTCATTACATCGCACTATATTTACAACGCAGTCATTACATCGCAACATCCTTTACAACGCATGTCACTACAACGCAGCCATTACATTGCATGTCATTACATCGCATGTCATTACAACGCATACCATTACAACGCGCAGTACCCCTACACTATTGTTGGACCATCAGCCCTAGGGTGGTCTCCCCAGTTATTTTTGATCGTGCCTCATTTTTCCACCCTCATTTTGATGTTGGACTTAGGTCTCCGGACGCCTTTTCATTGCCAATCATTGTTAAGGTGCAGGTGCTCCCTTCTCCCAAGATGGCTGCCACAGGCCCCTGCTACTGCAGAGTGGTCTTTATTAGTATCACCCTAGCTGCCAGGAGATGGCTGGAACCCCACAACAATGTTGCGACACCAGCCCGCCTTTTTTGTCCCATAGGTAGAATGGGGAAGCTCCTGGAATGTGCTGGAACCTTCTAGAAGAGGTGTGGTTTTACTTTTGCCGCCTTGGCTAGAGGTCACCTGACCTAGGGATACATAAGTGAGAGGGGGAACTTTTTCTAGTCAGTTGGCCAGTGGGGTAATTCAATGGAATCTTCACGGGTGAATTAATAGAGGCTCAAGAAATTGTTTCAGAAGCAGAACAGGGTTGCATCAGAACTGTTTTTGAGAAAAGTGAAAACTGCATAGTAGCAAATGTGTTATTGCAAAAACTGATGCCTAGGTATAGATTGCCAGTTTCTCTGAAATCAGATCATAATGAGGTTTCAAAGATGATGTGTGCAGAACCCCAGATTGGACAAAGATTCGATTGTAGCTATCTCCCTGATATTTCAAGCATAATAAAGCAACACAAAGACAGTACAGAGTTACACTTTGCAAAAGACTGTTTCAGTATCACTGAAGTGGCTTGAAAATGGACATGCAAATGCACTTGCTTGTGAAAACAACTGATGAAAAGACTAGCCATTGCTGTGAAGGTCTGACTGATGTGGAGCGTGCAGTTTCTCACCAGATTGCAGCTGCTACACAAGATCTACATAATGAATGGTGCCAAAACTTTGATCTAAGAGATGCTGTGAAATGGAAAGGCCTGTTCCAAAGGATACTGGCAAAGACTGTTGTGGAATGTGGTGGCCTTCCAAATTGGGTGCATGCCTCTCATACATGTATGGTCCTGTGTCCCCCTGATAAAACAGCTCCTCTCCAAGAAGATATGCCAGCTGTGGTCAAAAGTCCACCGAAGAGGGTCAGTCAAGCTGTAAGGGAACACACAGAGTCTGAAAGCAGCACTAGAGAAAACTGATGTGGCACTGTGTTGGACCTGTAAGCCCTAGGGTGGTCTCCCCATTTATTTTTGATCGTGCCTCATTTTTCCACCCTCATTTTGATGTTGGACTTAGGTCTCCGGGCGACTTTTCATTGCCAATCAGTGTTAAGGTGCAGGTGCTCCCTTCTCCCAAGATGGCTGCCACAGGCCCCTGCTACTGCAGAGTGGTCTTTATTAGTAGCACCCTAGCTGCCAGGAGCTAGCTGGAACCCCACAACAATGTTGCGACACCAGCCCGCCTTTTTTGTCCGATAGGTAGAATGGGGAAGCTCCTGGAATGTGCTGGAACCTTCTAGAGGGGAGGTGTGGTTTTACTTTTGCCGCCTTGGCTAGAGGTCACCTGACCTAGGGATACATAAGTGAGAGGGGGAACTTTTTCTAGTCAGTTGGCCAGTGGGGTAAAGCAGAGCTGGAGAATCCACGCAGGAGTGTAGGCGGTAGGGCCTAGCCAAGGACTTATGCTTCTGAGAGTGACAGGATTTAGGTGCTGCCTCTTAAGTGAGTGAGGGATCCTGTGAAACCCACTGATCTTGCCCAGCAGTAGGAGGACCCAAGGAACCTCTGCCCAGCCTGACTAGGAAGGACCTAGTTGCCAACTCGCCCCTACCCCCCTGTAACAGAACCCCTTAAGGGTGCCAGATACATCTGCGCCATCAAGACTTTCAAGAGCAACTGATTGCCGGAACTGAATGCTGAGACTGCGTGTCCAGACTGAACCTTGAAACTACCTACCTAACCGATTGTGGTATCGCTGAGGATCAACCAGGTCTTAGCGCTGTGACCCCTGCGCTCCCTGACCTGGCCTGGGATCCCCGGCAGCGTGCTCCGTTGAGCGTGGAGCCCCTCAGCTTAATTTGAGCCCCCCCTGTGGCGTGGAGGCTGAAGCGCGCTCACCGCTGCGGCCCGGAGGCCGGAAGAGTGCCCCATATCGTCGCGAGGCCCGAGGAGAAGCCCGGGGCCCCGTCGCTGCCGTCGCAGCTGTGGTGAAGGTGCGTGAGGCCGTGGCCGGCCCCCGTCGCAACAGGATCGCCTGCGGACTTCGGAGCCGGTGTGGACGCCTCCCGACGTCGAGCAAGGTAAGACCGGAGGCTTGGGACTGACCCCGGTGCACCCCCTACAGGCTGGGAGCCACACCGCACCCAGAGCCCGGGTTCCCTCTCCGTGGGAGTCCCCTGGTCACCACGACAGAGAGACCCCTCCGAGGGATTCGCCCCTTGTTCCCCACTGACTATTCAGGAACTTTGTGTCTCCCGAACTGCACCGGAGTGCGAGAGGCTCGCTCCGTGCGACTCGTGGTGCTCCGTGAACTGCTCCGTTCTGAAGTATTCATTGCTATTGATTACGAGAAGCGCTATGTTCGAAATGCTCCGTTCTGAAGTATTCATTGTTACGGATTACGAGTAGCGTTATGTTCTAATGCTCAGTGCTGACGTATTCACTGCTTACTGATTACGAGTAGCGTTATGTTCTAATGCTCAGTGCTGAAGTATTCGCCGCTTATTGATTACGAGAAGCGCTATGTTCTAATGCTCTGCTCTGAAGGTTTTCGTTAGAATTGTCCCAAGGTAGCGGTAGGCCCGCGAGGTCTGCCCTGGGTCCCTGCACGCCCCTAGGAGTGGCGCTACAATCCCCAAACCCTACCACGGGGAGTAAAATATACAAGGTACTGGTGAATATCATACTGGTGAATATCATACTGGTGAATATCATACTGGTGAATATGGTGCTGGCGGATCAAACGCTGACATAAGTGAATTGCCATTGTCATCTCCTTAACTGAATTTATCTCCTGAAGTGCATATATATCTTATGAATTGCCTTGTTATCCCATGAACTGCATTTATCTCGAACTGCTTGGATAAACTTGAGTTATTTGCATAAATCTCTACAGTGTGGCGTCCCTTATTGTATGCGTTCCTGGCTTAAGTGGATGTGTGTGTTGTATGGTCGCTTTACACACAAGCCTTTGGGTGCCCAGCCGCTCGTGTCACGTTACCCCCTTAGGGCCTGGAGACCCCAGGTCTTACATTGTTGGCGAGCGGTGGGATATTAAGACCTGTGACCATACAGCACCCTTCCGTGAAGCGGAGGGCGCCACAATTAAACGCCTGTTGTTTCAAAGCTCTGCAACTATTATTTGCTGTATTTATTGATTCCACTGTCCAGGCTGAGAGTGTAAAAGAATCCTGGTTAGCTGGTAACTGTCACCCATATCCTAGGAATTTCTTCCTTAGTATCTAGGTCCCCACCTGTCAAGATGGAATTCCGGTTAGCTGACCTCGAGGGGTACTCGGTGAAGCAAATGAGAGAGTTCGGGCAGGGGATGGGGGTGCCTGGGGTGCGGAGGGCCAAAGGACCGGAACTCCGTACCGCCATAAGGGCATGGGTAGAGGCCCACCCAGAAGGGAGAGAGGATGAGGGACAGGAGGCGCCAGATGCACCTCAGGAGGAGAGCGCCCAAGAAGTACTAGACATACTTAATGTGGATATGTCTGAAAATGTGCCCCCAGGGAGACGTTCTGGGGCCAGTAGTAGGACAGGGTCTAGGAGGAGCGCGTCTCCAGAGGAGTATGAGGACAGGAGGGAGGAGAGGCAGTTAAAGTGGGAGCTGGCCAAATTGGAACAAGAGAGAGAAAACAAGAGATGGGCAATGGAGGAAAAGAAGCTGGCGCACGAGCTTCAGCTGAAAGAGTTGGAGCTGCGCGCCCTCGTATTGAATGCGTC
Organism: Triturus cristatus; assembly: GCF_964204655.1. Taxonomy (NCBI): domain Eukaryota; kingdom Metazoa; phylum Chordata; class Amphibia; order Caudata; family Salamandridae; genus Triturus; species Triturus cristatus. The sequence continues at coordinate 556,571,779 of NC_140579.1, read as the reverse complement.
CAATAAGGACAAGGGTGGCAGCATACCTAAAGTCTCACGAGTCAAAATTCTACCTACCTAAGGAAGTCATTGCCAATTACACAATGGGGGACGACATTGCTAAATGGTTGGAGGCATACGAGGTAGCCTTGACTGCCCATGGGGTACCCGAGAGTAATTGGGGAGGTGGTTTATATCGGTATATACCTCCCAATGTCAGGGACACCCTGCTATATTTGGCCAAGGCGGATCAGGTCAGGTATGCCCCCATGAAAGAGGCTTTACTGAAAAAGTTTGGTCTTAACCCCGAGAGGTACAGGCAGAAGTTCCGTGGCAGCCATAAGCTGTCCACACAGACATGGGTGGATTTTTTTGATTATGCGAGAAAGGCACTAGATGGTTGGGTGCGTGGCAGCGAGGTGCAGGACTACAAAGGGGTGTACAATCTTTTTTTACGGGAGCACCTCTTGGATAAGTGCTTTCCGGAGCTGCGCCAACATCTGGTGGACCGCAAGTTGATGGATCCCCGTGAGCTTGCGGAGGAGGCAGATATTTGGGTGAGCACCCGGGTGTCTCACAAGGGCCCCGGGGGAGATGGCTCGAAAGGCGGACAGGGTTTCCCCCAGAAGAAAGAGGGGGGGGGAGATAAAAAGGTGGAGTTCTCTAAAGGCCCCCAAAATAAGTTTGGGAAGGGAGTAGGAACCCCACCCCCGTTCAATTCCACAAGACCCACTTACTCTGACAGGAGTCAGCAGCCAAGGATTGGGCGGTGCTACAAATGTGGGGCGATTGGACACTACAAGGGAGATCCCAAGTGTAGCAAGCGACCCCCAGCCCCAACGGGCGGGAAAAGTCCCGGGTTGAGTAGTATAGCGCTTGGGGTGGAGCTGCCCTTAGATAGGGAAGGGCAGTGGACAGGCCTGACCCTGGTTTCACTCGGGGATAGAGAGGTGGTCCCCGTAGTGGCCCTGCCCCCGAACACTGCTAAATATCAGCAGAGGGTGAGAATTAACGGGGAGGAGGTGGAGGCTCTGAGGGACACAGGTGCCAGCATGACCACTGTAGTGAGGCGGCTGGTGTCCCCAGACCAAGTAGTCCCCGAGGAGTTCCATCCGGCCGTATTGGCCAACGGCAGTGTGAGTCACTATCCAGTGGCTCGTGTTCCATTTGAGTGGGGAGGAGTCAAAGGCCTACTAAGAGTTGCGGTGAGCCCTGCCTTGCCTGTGGGGTGCTTGCTAGGGAACGACCTGGAGCACACCAAGTGGAAAGATGTCGAGTTTCGAGCTCACACCGAAATGCTGGGATTACCAGGGTGGACTTGCGTAGTCACGCGGTCCATGGCTGCCCAGCATGGAACTCACCTGGGGTTGGAGCCTGGAATCATGGCCCAACCCAACACCAGAAGAGGAAAGAAGAAGGTGGTAGAGGACACGCCCCGTGAGATGGATGGGGAGGCCGCAGAGGTGCCCCCGGAGTCCGTGGAGGTGGATGTCGTTCCCGTGGAGGACTTGCCGACCCTTGCTGACTGGCATGTGGGAGGAGGGCCTACCCGGGAGGAATTTTGTCAGGCACAAAGGGCGTGCCCCACGCTTGAAGGCATGCGGCGACAGGCCGAAGCCCAAGTGGCCAGTCAGGAGATGGGAGGATATCATGTGTATTGGGAGGATGGTCTCCTATACAGTGAGCCCAGGGTGCCGGTACATGGATCTTCGAGGGCCATAGTGGTCCCCCAATGTTACCGGGCCTTCCTGTTGGAGTTAGCGCACGAGATACCCTTAGCCGGACATCGGGGTCAGGACAAAATCTTTGCACGGTTGGTCCCTCATTTTTATTGGCCCAGGATGAGGATTGCCTCAGACACCTTTTGCAAGACCTGTAAGTCTTGTCAAGCAAGTGGCAAGACTGGGACTAAATTGAAAGTCCCATTGGAACCGCTCCCCGTGGTCGGGACCCCTTTTGAGAGGGTCGGTATCGATATTGTTGGGCCATTGGACCCTCCGACCGCAGCGGGACACCGGTTCATTCTGGTTTTGGTGGACCACGCCACAAGGTACCCAGAGGCTATTCCTCTGAGGACCATCACTGTACCGGTGGTGGCGCGGGCACTATTTGGGATTTTTATCCGAGTGGGATTCCCCAAGGTCGTGGTGTTGGACAGGGGCACAAATTTCATGTCGGCCTACATGCAGGCCATGTGGAAGGAGTGTGGGGTGACCTACCGGTTCTCCACTCCTTAAGACCCCCAGACTAACGGACTTGTAGAGCGCTTCAATAAGACATTGAAGGGAATGATCCGGAGCCTGCCAGAGGGCTTGAGGCATAAATGGGACGTCCTCCTCCCCTGCTTGTTATTCTCCTACCGGGAGGTACCGCAGAAGGGAGTCGGGTTCAGCCCGTTTGAATTGCTCTATGGCCATCCCGTTAGGGGTCCCCTCAGTTTAGTGAAAGAGGGGTGGGAGAAGACTTCGCAGAAGCTTCCCCGTGACATTGTCAGCTACATGCTGGCGTTCCGCAGCCAGATGGCCAAGCTGTGGAAGGCGGCCTCAGAGAACCTAGAGGCTAGCCAGACCGTGATGAAGGAGTGGTATGACCGCAACGCTCGGACGGTCGAGTTGGACGTTGGACAGAAGGTGTGGGTCATGGAACCTGGGGAGCTTTGTGCCCTCCAGGACCAGTGGACTGGTCCGTACGACATTGTGGAGCGACGAGGCCAGACCACATACGTAGTGGATTTGAAGACCCCCCGACAGCCCCTCAGGGTGTTCCACGTCAACCGCCTGAAGCCGCACCATGAGCGATCCGAGCTGGCTCTCCTGATGGTGACGGATGGGAGCGAAGAGGAAGAGAGTGAAGCTCTTCCTGACCTTCTAGCGGTACAAGAGAAGGATGGTTCGGTGGAAGGTGTAGTCCTCTCCCCATCCTTGACCCCAGAGCAACAGAGGGACTGTCGCCATGTCCTGGGACGGTTCGCCTTGTTGTTCTCCCTCACACCTGGAATCACTCATCTGTGTACCCATGATGTGGACACAGGGGGACAGCCCCCCGGTGAAGAACAAGTCTTACCGGCTCTCTGACAGAGTGAAAGATAGCATCCAGCGGGAGGTAGCCAAAATGTTGGAGCTGGGGGTGATAGAACCTTCCAGCAGCCCGTGGGCTAGTCCAGTGGTGTTGGTGCCGAAAGCGGCCCCACCGGGTACGACGCCGGAGCTTCGGTTCTGTGTGGACTACCGGGGGTTGAACTCTGTCACGAAGACAGATGCTCACCCCATCCCACGTGCAGACGAGCTGGTGGACCGGCTGGGAGCAGCCCGGTACCTCAGCACCATTGATCTGACATCCGGATATTGGCAGATTGCCATGGCCGAAGAAGCAACGGAGAAGACAGCGTTCTCCACCCCCGAGGGCCACTACCAGTTCCGAGTGATGCCCTTTGGGCTCAAAAATGCTCCGGCCACATTCCAGCGGTTAGTGAATCAGGTACTATCTGGTCTGGAGTCCTTCTCAGCGGCCTACCTGGATGACATAGCTGTCTTCAGTAGCACCTGGGAGGACCATCTGCAACATCTCCAGGAGGTATTGCAGGCGCTGCAACGCGCTGGCCTAACAATTAAAGCCAGCAAGTGCCAGATTGGACAGGGATCTGTCGTGTACCTGGGACACCTGGTGGGCGGAGGTAAGGTGCAACCCCTCCAGGCCAAAATAGAGACCATCTTGGCTTGGGAGCCCCCCAAGACCCAAACAGAGGTCCGAGCTTTCCTCGGCCTCACTGGGTATTACCGCCGGTTCGTCAAGGGATATGGTACCATCGTAAACCCCTTGACGGAATTGACCTCGAAGAAGCAACCTCGCAAGGTCATATGGACAGCTGCATGTCAAGAAGCCTTTGACACGCTGAAACATGCGATGTGTACCGCTCCAGTACTAGCAACACCGGATTTCAGCAAGGAATTTATTGTGCAGACCGACGCCTCAGAGCACGGCATAGGTGCGGTGCTCTCGCAACTCAACACCGAGGGCCAAGATCAACCAGTGGACTTCATATCCAGAAGACTCCTCCCTCGGGAACGGCGATGGAGCACCATTGAGAGAGAAGCCTTCGCGGTGGTCTGGGCTCTGAAGAAGTTGAGGCCATACCTCTTTGGAACTCACTTCCTCATTCAGACCGACCACCGCCCCCTTCGCTGGCTCATGCAGATGAGAGGCGAAAACCCCAAGTTGTTGAGGTGGTCCATTTCCCTACAGGGGATGGACTTTCGGGTGGAACATCGGCCCGGAGTTGACCACGCCAATGCTGACGGTCTCTCCAGGTTTTTCCGCCTTAGCGATAAGAACTCCCTAGAGGTTGGGTAGCTCTCCCCTCTTTCGGCTGGGGGGGGACGCGTGTTGGACCTGTCAGCCCTAGGGTGGTCTCCCCAGTAAATTTTGATCGTGCCTCATTTTTCCACCCTCATTTTGATGTTGGACTTAGGTCTCCGGGCGCCTTTTCATTGCCAATCAGTGTTAAGGTGCAGGTGCTCCCTTCTCCCAAGATGGCTGCCACAGGCCCCTGCTACTGCAGAGTGGTCTTTATTAGTAGCACCCTAGCTGCCAGGACCTGGCTGGAACCCCACAACAATGTTGTGACACCAGCCCGCCTTTTTTGTCCCATAGGTAGAATGGGGTAGCTCCTGGAATGTGCTGGAACCTTCTAGAAGAGAGGTGTGGTTTTACTTTTGCCGCCTTGGCTAGAGGTCACCTGACCTAGGGATACATAAGTGAGAGGGGGAACTTTTTCTAGTCAGTTGGCCAGTGGGGTAAAGCAGAGCTGGAGAATCCACGCAGGAGTGTAGGCGGTAGGGCCTAGCCAGGGACTTATGCCTCTGAGAGTGACAGGATTTAGGTGCTGCCTCTTAAGTGAGTGAGGGATCCTGTGAAACCCACTGATCTTGCCCAGCAGTAGGAGGACCCAGGGAACCTCTGCCCAGCCTGACTAGGAAGGACCTAGTCGCCAACTCGCCCCCTACCCCCCTGTAACAGAACCCCTTAAGGGCGCCAGATACATCTGCGCCATCAAGACTTTCAAGAGCAACTGATTGCCGGAACTGAATGCTGAGACTGCGTGTCCAGACTGAACCTTGAAACTACCTACCTAACCGATTGTGGTATCCCTGAGGATCAACCAGGTCTTAGCGCTGTGACCCCTGCGCTCCCTGTCCTGGCCTGGGATCCCCGGCAGCGTGCTCTGTTGAGCGCGGAGCCCCCCAGCTTAATTTGAGCCCCCCCCTGTGGCGTGGAGGCAGAAGCGCGCTCACCGCTGCGGCCCGGAGGCCGGAAGAGTGCCCCTCATCGTCGCGAGGCCCGAGGAGAAGCCCGGGGCCCCGTCGCAGCTGTGGTGAAGGTGCGTGAGGCCGTGGCCGGCCCCCGTCGCAACAGGATCGCCTGCAGACTTCGGAGCCGGTGTGGACGCCTCCCGACGTCGAGCAAGGTAAGCCCGGAGGCTTGGGACTGACCCCGGTGCGCCCCCTACAGGCTGGGAGCCACACCGCACCCTGAGCCCGGGTTCCCTCTCCGTGGGAGTCCCCTGGTCACCACGACAGAGAGACCCCTCCGAGGGATTCGCCCCTTGTTCCCCACTGACTATTCGGGAACTTTGTGTCTCCCGAACTGCACCGGAGTACGAGAGGCTCGCTCCGTGCGACTCGTGGTGCTCCGTGAACTGCTCCGTTCTGAAGTATTCATTGCTATTGATTACGAGAAGCGCTATGTTCGAAATGCTCCGTTCTGAAGTATTCATTGTTACTGATTACGAGTAGCGTTATGTTCTAATGCTCAGTGCTGACGTATTCACTGCTTACTGATTACGAGTAGCGTTATGTTCTAATGCTCAGTGCTGAAGTATTCGCCGCTTATTGATTACGAGAAGCGCTATGTTCTAATGCTCTGCTCTAAAGTATGCACTGCATGCTGGTTACGAGTGGCGCTATGTTCTAATGCTCTGCTCTGAAGGTGTTCATCAGAATTGTCCCAAGGTAGCGGTAGGCCCGCGAGGTCTGCCCTGGGTCCCTGCACGCCCCTAGGAGTGGCGCTACAATCCCCAAACCCTACCACGGGGAGTAAAATATACAAGGTACTGGTGAATATCATACTTTTGAATATCATACTGGTGAATATCATACTGGTGAATATGGTGCTGGCGGATCAAACGCTGACTTAAGTGAATTGCCATTGTCATCTCCTTAACTGAATTTATATCTCCTGAAGTGCATATATATATCTTATGAATTGCCTTGTTATCCCATGAACTGCATTTATCTCGAACTGCTTGGATAAACTTGAGTTATTTGCATAAATCTCTACAGTGTGGCATCCCTTATTGTATGCGTTCCTGGCTTCAGTGGATGTGTGTGTTGTATGGTCGCTTTACACACAAGCCTTTGGGTGCCCAGCCGCTCGTGTCACGTTACCCCCTTAGGGCCTGGAGACACCAGGTCTTACAACTATCCAACACTTACCCTACTGTTGCACCCACTGGAGTTAGAATAGTAATTTTTACCCCTACACTATCCAACACTTACCTTAAATGCAATGTAATGGTATGCATTGTAATGGTATGATGCGATGTAATGGAATGGTTTGTAAGTGTAGTTTTAAAAAATGCGTTGTAATGGCATGCGATGTAAAATGATGCGTTGTAAAAGTATGCGTTATAACATCATATATTCGGTGCAACTGCTGGTACTAAGAGACCAGGGCTTCTATAGTCTAGCGGGGCCTTCTAAGGTCTAGTAGGGGAATATGCTCCCTCAGAGTGGTCTTTTTGACTGTTCATGAAGCCTGATTCCCCAGTTCCAAATTCGGTAGCTCTGGCCCTAGTGCCACATCCCCCTCCCCAAACACCTTTCTGCCTCACTGAGAGAAACTTGCACTGCCTTCAGCTACAACCCAATTGTGCCCCGGTATAAACACCTGGATGTGACTCAATTCAAATTATGCACTGTCTGGAAAAAAGTAACATCATCCTGGAAAAAGCAAAAACTCATAGGCAATGCAAGATTATGTAAAGCATGCCAAATATAAGCAGGAATGACTTGGTTACCTCAACGCTTTTACACTCATTGTTCAGAAACTAATGAGTGTTTTTGCCTCAAACGTTGAGGACATGAATACAGGGCTCCTTCTGTACACTGGCGTGCCTTTGTTGCACTCGTGGACAGCAAGGAAGGAGTTAAGCAGGGCTCAGAAGATAAAGGGACTCTTCAGGAAAATCTGATCTGACTCACGGAAACCCACAAGGGCTCCTCCACATTCATGTCAGCCAGCTAGCTGCTCAAACATCAGCATTATGTATTCACTGGTCCTGCAAATGATGCGTTTTTTAACTGTCCGGCTTGGCTAACTCTCCTACCCACAAAAAACTTGAGAGAGCTCTTGAGAGTAAAAGGCAGAAGTATATTTTCATTCGAAAAGAGAAGGATACATCCAACGTTATTTTTTGGGGTGACACAATTGTATTCTTAGTGATGCTGTAAAATGTTGCTAAAAAAGAAATCACAATCCTAAGAGGTCCCAAAGGATAGACCTATTGGTGTTGCCAATGCTTGTTTAAATATCTCATTTACTAAATGGGGAACTTATAATTTGATGCCAGGCAGGACCGAACTGGGAACCCAAAGCAGCCCTAGCGAATTTTGCCCATCCCCTGTACGGTGTGTTGCGAGCAAAGGCAGCAACATGCCTGAAAGGGGAGATGGTGAGAAGGTGTTCTTTCCCCAAGAAAATTTTGGAAAAATTTACATAAATGGTGCATTCTACAGCATATTTTATTATATATTCAATTGTATTAGCTTTTAAAGCACAGTAAATGATTGCCTTATGGTGCACCAGGATACGACAATCTTGTTGGGGCTCTTCCTTCACTATCACCCTCCAACACTGCCCCTCATCTCTCCATAGACCCTCTCACATGTATTTCATTTGTTTTATAGCGCCGCTCATACCACTGTAGGGACTTGGAACACTTTACATCATGCACACATACAGAGAGAATGAATCGTCAATTCTGGTTGGCATTTTTAAGAACTGGATAAGCACAACCTGAGGATTCAAAATGTAACAGTGGTTGGATTTACTAATAAGAATGTAGTTCTACTCAAACAAACCCATTTTAGCAGTATTAGGATAATGAAGGACTGGGGAAAAAACATAACTTCCAAACCTGCTCCATTCAGTTTCATCTAGTTCTTTGATGGCAGGTCATAGCTCAAGGTGCTAGATTTATTATGATTGTAAATTATGTACTGCAAGTAACTAAAGGATCTCTGTGACAAGGCAGTAGCCCACTGAGCTATGCACATTAAATACAGTTCTGTGATCTGCATAGTACACATTCTTTGCAGTAGGCATTTTAACCCTCTGCACTACAATAGATGTATCAAAACTTGCAATAGACAATACTCTGATCTCTCTCTAACAGGAGGATCAACCATCAGAGATATAAATCTTGACTCTTTAATTGCTCTGCAGTGATTTAGGAGTTTTTGAGAAAGAGAAGTGAGTCATTGTGCTGGATAGCCCTGCTGGTTTTGTTACTGGCGGTCGGTTTTGCAGCCCCCAATAACAAAACCAGCCTTCCACCTCTCCAGCCTTTTTAGGTCTCGCCTAGTGACGCAGCGCATGCGCTGCTCGCTTGCAAGACTATTGTCGTCGGTTTTGCTTTGGAAGCGGGGTGGAAGCTCCACCCATGCTTCTCATTGGCGCGCGTGAAAAATCCTTGCTTTTGATTGCAAGGGAGGCATGTTTGTTCCCTCCCTGTCTCCTGTGTGCCGTGCCTGCCCGGACAGGAGATGTGCACGCGCACGGCATCTTTTGCTCGCGGCGTCTCTTTCGCCTTGTTTTGCGGCCTTCGAAAAACTGGAAAGTATACCACTCGCGCATGAGTCTAGTCGCTAGACAAAACACGGAATCACGCTCTACATTTGATGAATTACCGGGTCGCTCTCCGGAGCCGGCCAGACTGAGATTTCATCATGCAGCCCGGAGCACCGCATTTTCCGGTCCATGCTGCTGCTTAGAACCCTGCTCTGCCGCATTCTGCTCCCCGGCCAGCGCAGCCTCCTGCTCCAGCGGTCCACCCGGGGTTTGCCCACCGCACCACGCCGTCTGCAGGAGAGAGCACCGCCGAGCCGGACAGGCAGAGATTTCATCATGCAGCCCGGAGCCCCGCCTTTCCCGGTCCATGCTGCTGCTTAGAACCCTGCTCTGCCACACTCTGCTCGCCGGCCAGCACAGCCTCCTGCTCCAGCGGTCCAACCGGGGTCTGGCCACCGCACCCCGCCGTCTGCAGGAGAGAGCACCGCCGAGGAAGCAGCAGAAGCTAGAGCTAGAACTGCCTAAGAGAGCCATGGAAGAAGTGTTGGCGCCCCTGAATGACTGTCAAGGAGCAGGTACAGTCCGGAAGAAAGAGGGTCGCATAGAGATGGGGGTTATGAGCATGTACAATTGGGACTGTGGGATGTGTTCAGGGGCAGTGTTTAGTTGCATAGTAGGAGACAGTCATGAGTCCCACAAGCTGGTAGATACGCCATAAACAGATGTTTGGGAAGGTACAGCAAGGGAAGGTTGGTGAGGGTAGTCTGGGCGTTAGCTTGATTTTCTTTAAAAGTGGACAGTTAAAGCCACATACAGTGAGTTGGTTGGCAAGGGAATTGGTGATCTAGAAAGCTGTTATGGCCGCTATTTGGGTTAGGATAGGCCCTGTGTAGTATGGCATGCATAGAGAGAACTCCACACCAAGACGCACTGTAGGGTCTAACTAAATTAAAGGCAATGTATTTGTCTGTTCTATCTGTATTGCATAGAACATGAGATTAAAACACACACATATATATATATATATATATTTTTTTTTTTACAAAAGCCCTAAGTGGGTGGTGATGTCACACAACTTCTTAATAGTAGTTCCCTACTGTTAGGACGTTGTGCGGGGTAACTGCGTTGTGATGCGCAGGAAGTGTTAAGCTGCACCCCTCAACATGGCAAGGTACAGCCTAAGGTATTGTGGAATTGATGGCTCATAGAATCCATTTGAGGGTATTAAGCGCCACAACATCTCCCACCACAGAACATGCACTACTATGCACTGTTTCAGTAGGGCCTGTGCTGTCTTAGGAATTGGTTTTGTGGCATCATAGATCTTCATTGAAATATGGCTAGCTAATGAGTATGTCCAAATGCATGTCCTGTCCTGTAGGATCCAATCTGCATCACAGTAAAGAGGCGCAACAAGACTGAAACCAGTCTGCAGTTCTTTGTGGCCCCACATCTGATGGAACATTGCCTGTCAGTTCAGTCTGGACTGTTACTATGGGAGCAGGATTGAGGCTGATTTACCTATTGTACATAGTGCGATTCCAGAGAATGACTCCAGGTCTAAAGGGTGTCCCAAATTTAAAGCATTGATTTGCGTTTTCAAAGAGCTTCATACCTTTTACAAGGCGTCGAAATGCTTTTGTTGGACATGTTGCACACTATTCCATTTTATCATTGGTTCATGAGAACCTATGCGGGGAAAGGCTGTAAAAACCTCAGGGGGAACAAAGTCCAGTGATAGGTGCCAGCATGCCATCTCAAGTTTAAGGGAAGTTCTCTGGTTGTACGTTGTCCCATGTGCGGTTGAAGGCGCTAGCGTTACACACGAGAAGCCACCATGCTTTGGAATGAGTGGTCATAGCACGTCAGACATTTAGACACACTGGTACCTTTCAGAGAGGTGGTAAACTAGTTTATTTGCAATAGCAATTCTCTGAAGTTGGCTACGGGACAGGTTGATGTATGATAATATTGTTTGATGCTTTTTAGTCCCATTGGTTTTCTTCAGTGATTATAGATGTTCAAGTGGAAAAAAAAAATAGGATGATGGCAAATCAGAGTGGTTCACTTGGCTTGAATCTTACTATAGGTTTTGGATAAGGAAGGGAGTTCAAACGTAGCAGTGGTGGAGCGAGGAGTGACATGACTCTCACCCCCTTCACATGATGAAACATAGGGAATAGCTGTGTGACATACATTTAGTAGAGCAGGATGGGGTTCAGCAAGAGCCTGGGCCAAATGTGTAACTCTCTCTATCTTTATTGGTGATGGCAGGTGAGGGTGAGTACTTTATTTTCGTTCGGGTGGGTGAGCATTTTGCCATCTGGGGCAAATTGACAGGATATCCACTGCTCGCACCCTACATAAGCAAATCTTGTGCATTAAAATTGAAGGTATTATCTTCACTTCCCTTTTCATGCTAGGCAGCTTCTCAGTTGTGTTTGTGCATAAGGGATAGTTCATATCTATGCGCTTATTTTCCAAGTGCCGGCTTATTATGGGTGACTTTTTTTTTTAGGTTTGGTTTAACATTGGCGTTACAAAAGCCCTGTGGCGAGTAGGTGCTCCGGGGGCCCCTTCTGGCACTCTCGGACCCCAGAGCTGAGCGCTCCGGACTGGGTCCGGAGCGAGACGCCGCCCCCCCAAGCTTCATTACGCCACTGCCTTAATGGGCTACAAATGATCTTGTGTGGTACCCTGACACTGTTTTGGGCTCGTTCGCGCTTTTTAAAAACCTTGTACATGAAACAAATCTATGTGCACGGGGTGAACACGGCGTAGAAAATAGCACCAGCAAAAGGCAACACTCCCCACCCCCCCATAGCAGCATGCATGTTCTACGCATAAATAAAACACACCACACAATTTTTGTTTGAACTGCTGCAGGTTTATTACATACACCTTTATGTAATATGGTGAGTTATCTTATGGGCGATCCAAGGGCAGGCAACCATCTGGGCCGCCTGCCCGCCTGATGAGCCAAGCAGCACTGGGGCGAACCCCATCTGTGCTGCCCCTTTGGTGAGCCTCTTTCCGGATCACGGTCCCTTATTACTCGCGCCCCTTTCAGGGCGGAGTGTAGCAAGGCAAGCCCCCGGTTGTTCAGGCCCACAACCGCCCGAAGGACTAACGGGGCGCTGACACGGTTTTCCAGGAACCTCCCATGATGCTCCTGGGCTCTGGCACCCCCTATGGTGCCGCGCAGAGGTACCCTTCGGTACCCATTTGCTTCCAGATCGTCCTGTAACTCCGCCACAGCTCTGGAGGCGGCCACCGTCGCCGCCAGAGCCCCCCCACCAAAACAGCTATAGTCTTGCCCTCTCCTGTCTAGAGCCTGCTGCAAATCTAGATGAAAGGGAACGTCCCTACTGGTTATCGATGCCCCATCTATATCCCAATAGCCCTGGACGTTAGCTTGGATCAGCTAGTGTCTTATGAAACAAAACACCCTTTATGCCTGTGAAGTTGTGCCAAGCACTATTTACCTCACGCGGCAAAGTTCCACTGCGTCACATGGCTCAGCCCCATCCCACTCTGGGGGGGCGGGACAGTTTCAGACACCCTGGCACACGATGCCCCACCTATTTGCTGATCACACTGGCAGCCACCCCTCTAGCACTGTGTGTGACTGGACACATGTGTCTTCCATCCCTGGGGCAGCAGCTCACATGTTAGAAGACCATTCCAACCCCCGCTTGCCAACTAGGCTATACAGGCGAGGGGGATATGCTTAACCCTGGCACGGTCCCTTTACTTGCTAAATACATGTGCACAGGAATGTCCATAACAGGCGTATGAGACAATGAGCATGGCTGCCCTCCAGCACTTGCCCTGCATCCCTTATTCCTTATGGGAATTTCGAACGCTCAGCTCCCTCTGGTGAAGCCCCCTAGGCATACCCGCTCAGAGTCTCTGATTCGATACAGGGCGCACTGTCTGTAATCCAGTGCCTAACACTTGATGTGTGATGTGCCACACACTGCCTAGGTCGTGGGAACCTAAAGGAGCACCCCATATTCCCCCGGGCGCATTTAGATGGGACTGGCTCAACCCAGCTGGGGTGCCAGAGACACCCCTCTTTACTGGTCTATTGCCACTCGGCACCCTTGTGGTTGCAGCTCAGTGTATTTGTAACACGTGCATGCCCCCGGATCACGTAGCCGCTGACTATCCAGTGTATGTCACCCACTCGCTGATAATTATCTATCGCTAACTGCCCTTACATGGATTGAAGGGTTGCTGGATGCTACCCAAGGACTGCAGACTAATACTCCAACCCAGTTTGACTCAAGAACTGGGGGGCAACCCAAGTAGTGACCATGACTTTCGTGGTACATCTACCCCAGCGCTTGACTATCCATGTGATCGGGACCCCAGTCCCAAAAGATGCCCCTTCTATTGTCTGGTTCTAGCCCGCAGAAGGATAACACAGGGGGGGGCAGACAAGTCTGTGGAACCAGGGGGAAAGTTATGTGCAAATACCTGCCCTTTCCTCAATTTGGGACGAAAAAAGGTCGATAATACCCAGTCGCCGTTTGGCACTAACGCAGTGTTACCAAATATAACTGTGCCGCAGCACACTGTTAGCTGACAACTACCACCACCCACCTGCTGCCCTGGTAGAAGCACGGGTGAATATGTCTTAACAGAAGCTACCCGATAACGACCCTCGGCTGCAGGGGGACGCCCGCACAGTGTACATGGTACCTAATTCTGTATGGTGCCCGCAGGTGTTCCCCAGAGGGCCCTCGTCGTCAATAGCACAATGCTGTCGCAGTACTTAACAGTGCCTCTTTTTGCGTTGAAGTTTCCGGAGTACGTATAACATTAGACTTTCCCACCCTTGGGCTGGTAACCGGTGGGAAAGGCAGACTGTTATTTTACGGCTTCTGACATTGCCTCCGGAATTAATACTACAAAACCACAGTACCTACAACACGCCCGTAACCGTGGCTTTACCAATGCTTGTTGGTTGTATAAGCTAACTGAAGCCACAATTCTGGCTTCCTTGCGTAGCCTATTGAAAGTGCTTCCATCCTGAACTGGTGGGACTGTCACCCTAATGTGTTGAACATTCCTTAAATGTCTCCCTTCGTTGGATAGCAAGCTCTACCTCAACTGGGACCATTACACTAATCAACTTCCGCAACAGCCTGACAGGTCATCTGCACGTGACCCAGGTGCTGACAGCGGAAAGCGGGGGCCCTTTGGAAACGGAATATGGCGCACAATCCCCGCGTTGGAAACAAAATTGACCTTGCTGAACTGCGAACGAAGCCCATGTGGAGACAAAGTAACTATCCTTTGCAAAACAGAGCCTGTTCATAACTTTTGTCCATATTGGGACACTGGATGAGCTATGAGTGACATTTAAAGGACTATAACTGACACTTTCTTGCCAGCAAAATCAACAATGGAGATGAGGGAGACATATTGATATCAGTACTAAACCCCATTAGACCAACGAGAAACTTTGAGACCACCAAGGTTTAAGGCGCCTTAGTGTGCCTTACCGGGCTGAGGGGCGCCTTGAGCGTACACATGTTACATAACCCTTGGTGGCATAGCGACCTTGTCGGCCGAGCGGTGAAGTCTTCAATCAATGCAATAAAACCAAACCGATTGCTCCAGCGCACGGCCCCTACAGCGCCCCCCAGACGACACGGGCAAGCTGAAGGTTGTACCGAGCTCTGGGGGCTTAAATCTCAGCACTTAATCCACCACGCGCGTGAGAAATGACACTAGTTAGCACCGTGCAAAGTTGCAATCTTGCAAAACAAATACGTAATATGTAACGAGTATTGCGCTACATGCTCCCCAACAGTGCAGTAAGATAACTTGAGTCACAATTCCGCCTTCGCTGTGTAGCATATTGAACATGCCTCCATTCAGAACTGGTGGGACTGTCACCTTAACGTCTTGAACATGCATGGATTGTCTCCCTACGCTGAGTAGTAAGCTTAACCGCAATTGGGACCATTACACTAATCAACGTCCGCAACCCAGACAGGTCACCTGCACGTAAGCCAGGTACCGAAAGCGGGAGCCCTTTGGAAACGGAATAGCGGCGCACAATCCCCGTGTTTGAGACAAAATTGACCTTGTTGTACTGCAAAAGAGGCACATGTGGAGACAATCTAACTATCCTTAGCAAAACAGAGCCTGTCTGTAACTTTTGCCTATGTGGTGGCAAAAGATGAACCATGCTATTATCACTGACCAAGTCTGTGATGTCATCTTCGCTACCTCTGTCATATTTCTCATAATCCACCATATATGGATGACACCGCACTCTCATCCTGTGCTTTGTGTGATCTTGGCCCACTTTGGTGTGAGCAGAGCCCCGTGAAGTATACTTGGGTTCTAGGCCGATAATGCTCAAGTATTAGGTGAGAAAGATGAAACCATTCATGCCGAGCCCCGGCCAGAACCGACAAACATTTTACCCTTTGTCATCAATAGCACATTCATCAACAAGACATTGCGAAGGGCCACATGCATAACTCCTGGTGGCCAAAGGACCTTGCTGGCCAAGCGGCAAAATCTTCGCTCAATGCAATAATACGAAACAGACTTCTCACAGTGCATGCCACCCAGGCGCCAAGCAGGACACCGAGGTTTACACCGAACACCCCAACTCCAAAGAAAAGGCACCACAAACCCGAATCCCCTGCGCGAGTCACTCACCGCGGCACTGCGGCACCCCCTGTAGAACAGGTAAAATGTGTGTAAATCCAGCCAAAGCCAGACGAAACCATTAGAAGCAGTTTCAGGGGCATTGTAGAGACGTATCAGATACTAGACAACCTGTCCCTTCTATCTGAAACTCGATAATCATTAACAGAAAGTCAAGTGACTGAAAAGAGGCATATCAACTGTAACAGCTCCAAGTGGTGCAAAGGCTCTTGCTCTAAGAGGAAACCTCGAATAAGGTGCTTTCTTTACCTGCCTTCGCATAATCTGCAGTCACGTGACCTTGGTTTGGCTCGATATCATTGACAGAATGCCAAGTGACTTGGAATAGAGGTCTCAAGCCTTAGTGCCAATTACTTTCACTCTCAGTAACCTTCCTCACAGGGGGCATGTAAGAACTGCACTGTCTCACTAAAAGCCACTCCAGGCAGGTGCCCCTAATTATTAGGCCCAGGGCAGCTGGTAGTACTACAGCATATGCTGCAGAATATTAGTAGATGCACTCCTGACCTCAGACCTTTAAGGTGCTGTGTTCCTAAAGCATCATAGCCCCCCACACGTGCAGGGGAAGGCTGTGCCTTGCCCGGTATTTAGCCGCTATTTCATTGCATCCAAAGCTTTACTACCAAGGAGCACTGCACCTGCAGCAGCCCCATCTGTTGGCTTAGTCAATGCTTATTAGTCGCATACGATAAATAAGCCCCAATTATAGCTTTGTTGCATAGCTAACCCAGCGCCAGCCAAGGTTTCAGATTGCTGTGTGTGACATTTTCATCATCCAAGTGCAACTATGAGTGACATTTAAAAGAATATGGAATGACCTTTATTGCTAGCAAAATCAAACTTTGGAGGTGAGGGAGACATACCGATATCCATAATTACACCGCACAATGCTCCATCCGAGCCGCAAAACCCAGTAACATACCCCACTAACCCTGACACTTGGGCAATAGTGGCAATTCAGTTTATTCCAGGGCCCTAAGGCAAACAACGCTGACTGGTGGCATGCTGTCACAAGCGCCGGTGTTGACAATTGAGTGAAAGTGCCACGCACCAGGGACCACCCTTTCCAAACTAGCACAGGTAAACTGTCACAGTCGTAAGTTTCAATACGAGACAGGCAGTAAAACCGGGGGTACGTAGGCCTACGAGAAGGGGGAAGGTAACTATATCGCCTACAACCCTTCCAGGGGAAACCCATTAAACAATGCTCGCATCTGCCTCAACAAAAGTAGCATATAGCATGTCAAGAACCCTACAGGCGAAGGTAACTCGATGCCACCGGTGCCCGTTTTCCGCTCGGATAGACGGACATACCACCAATCCGACCAGTGCCACCACCCCGCGGGCACAGAGGCAGGCCCACGGCCCCTTCCGACGGCACCAAAATGACACTAGCGCGAAAGGAGAAATAACACAAACCGCGGGACAGTGCCACCCGGTGGCAAAAACACCTCATTGCGCACTGAAATATGCATGGATACATGGACTAACAATAGGTGTATTCCGTACGTAAGCCTCCTGTGTTGTCGTGATTGTACACAGGCTCCAGCACTCTGTTAGCAGATGCAGTCCCTGGTCACATCTTCCTGCCCCTCATATGCACAGCCGCCAGCCATACAAAAAAAAGCACAATGCAAAATCAACCGGGCACAATCAAGGGCAAGGAACACTGCCCCAGTGACACCCGAGCCTGAGTGCCCCCTCTCGCTCAGACCAAGCTTTGCCAACATCGGCTGCTGTATGTATCCTGCCAAACGCGCGTGGGCTCACCAAGGGGTGCACCGGAAGATATCTCGCCACCCCTCAAGACGTGTGCGTCCTGCATGTGGGCCAAGCCCACTGTCCATGTGCTAAGTCACTGCGCTTTCCCAACCACACGCGCAGCCACAACGAGCGGACAGATTGACCCAGGCACATAAGAACTCAAGGATGCAAAACCCATCAGTATGGGCTGAAACCCACTCTGCCGCGCGATACTTCAAGATTGCCTCCCCTCCTAGAAAATACATCGTACGTCAAATCCCGTAAGTCTGTCCAGTGTCAGCTACTCCGGAACCGCCAAGTTCAGACAGGTGAAACGTAATCTTGCCTAGGTTCCTCTACAACAAACGGTGAATCCCTCCGTGTCCAGAACACAGCAGCAAGGGCTTGTCCATAACCCCCCTCGCATATGGGGGCAGCCGCCTCGCGGCTACGATACCCCCAATACTATTGCCAATCCAAGGTGGCCGGTTCAATAGTCGCTGCCCCCCACAACAGCGAGTGCAAACCTCCACTTGACCAGCATGCACGCCATCAATGTGTGCGTGCTAATAAACCCATGCCACACCCATCGTGTCCATCACCCTCAACCAGAAAAACGCTATCAAACGTGCCACATCCAACAATGCCACCCGCTCGATCGTGCATGCCTCAACGGCACTGCGGCCCCATGGCCCCGAGTGCAGCCCAAACGAGACGAGGGGAAGTCCCCCAACCCACGGCCAACCAGGCAGGCCGCGGTCCCAAAACCCGGACATCGCGCGTCCGCGACACCAGTGGGGGCAAAGACCGGGCTGACTCGGGGGGCCAAGCATGACCCGGCTGCTTATCCACAAAACACGACCCAGCCCAGCTGGGACACATCTACTGATCGGGTGGCGATGCAAGGGGCGCGTCCCTAGTAATCTGGGGAAGTCCTAGTACAAACCATCACAGACTTAGGGGTGGGTGTCACTATGCTTTCCTGGCCACATGGTACCATCCATTGTCCCCCTTTGGTGCCTGGCTGCTTAACCGCTACCAAGCGGTGCCGCGGGGATAGCCAACAATGCAGACACTTTGCAGGGGGAACCGGTCTACCAACTCCGGTGCAGGAGGGTGTCTGGGCCCGTCAGGGCGCAGGCACCCCCATGCACACCTGTTGTGCTCTTATGCCTCCCACCAGCATGCTCCCGCCACATCAAGCTACCAGCTACACATGATCCGGAGCCTAAAACAACAAGTGAGCTTGGATGTTTCTCCTACCCAGCGGGCCGGTATTGTGCACAGCACTATGCAAGAAAAACAGCAGACGAGAAGCCTAGCGGCCCGTTACCCTCCCCCCCACCACACAACCGAGGCCCCGGTCTGCCACACAGCCACGGAGAGGGAGCACCGCAAAGCTCACCGCCCCCTCCCCCACAGCACAGCAACAAGTCCTTGAGGCCGGCCGACGGTCAGGAATTAGCTCGCCAGTAGCAGGTAGGAAATGCACTGCACTCGGTAGGAACGCTCGCCTCTCAACTCCAGCCCATCAAATCCACAACCTCGGTGCATGCAACACCCAACCCCCACCGATCCAGTAAACCAAGCCTGCGCTACTCCGGTGACAGCATTATGACCGAGCTGCGGCCCCAACCTGCTGCCACCTAACGACCCGACAGATCGTGTGCGGGTCTCATCAGGAATCAGGGGGAACCGGAGGGAACTTTACTTAACAGGAGCCTGGAACTGAACGCGCCCGTATAACCCGCCCTGAGCTACCATGCCACTTCGCGGCACGTCCCAAAAGCTGCACATCTCTGGCAGGGGGCAATCTACTGCCCCACACGGGCACAAAGCGGAGGAAGGAGTGGATAGGGCGACTCCCAGATTCTCCCGCCGCGACTCCCACGATGGTCGGGGGAAGGCTGCGACCAAAACCAACACCAAAGCAGGGACCGCAGAAGAAGAGCTCCCGGGCCCAATACGGCGTTACATCCCTGACAACAAAGGCCAAAGGTCTTCACTGCCCCCAAACACACCGCCCACGATGACGACCCCCTGCTCCTGGGTACATGAAGGCCCAGGTGCACTGCAGACACAGCGTGTCCAGCGGGGGAGGGAAGCCACAACAACGCCGACCTACGCGAGACAACCAGTCGAGACGGCGTGTCCAGGGCGCCAAAGAGGAAGGCCAGTGGGTGGGGGAGGCCTATATACCCCCCCCCCGTTCCTCACGCCCCAGAAATGACACGCCCTGCAGCCCCTGGCTGCCAGAGTAGGGGGACTCCTCCCCAAGGGCTCCCCACACTTGGAAGAAGGGGGGTGGGCTGGTGCCTTGCTGGCACTAGAGGCCCGCGCTCCAAGGGCAACCACATATTGAGAGCTTTCTTCCCCGTGGCCTGTTTAATTTTCAGTGGATTCAGTTTATTTCATGTGGGCTTTTTGCGAAGCCCGGCGATGGGTCCATTCTTTGGGGGATTTAAGACCGCGAGTGCTGGCTAGCGAGCTTCCCAAGCAGGCTTATGGGTGCCACTATGGCTTTAAATCTTGACTGGAGACTGCCTACTGCTACGGAAGCATGTATCGTGTTTACCCCGCGTTTCCACAGCTGTGGTGCCTGTAGTGTCCTGCGTGGACAAAAGGAACACTGACACTCGTGGTTCTTTGGAGGCTCTTTATTTGTCGACCTCGCTATCTCCTGGGTATCGGCTAACTGCCGATCCTGGCCCCCGGGTCCTCCCTTTCCGCCCGCCCTCGTCCTCCCTCGGGCAGGTCCTAGTGCCCCTCATGTGGGGGTGCATCATTACATCTTCCCCCCCCCCCGTAAACCTAAATAAATAAATAGAAACAACAAAAGTAAAGACAGTTTCAACCTTACAGTTCTTTAATCAGGCGAGATGGTTTCTTAATGGTCCGCTTGGGGCGTGATTGATGATCAGTACTGCCTCGCTCATGTTCGCCAGTGATTTCCATCAGTGCCTGACTGCAGCGGGGCGGTGTCTCTGGTTCTCTTTTCTCAACTCGCAGTTCAGTCATTAGTTCCTTGACATTCGGGCTGCACTTCTTGAAGTATGTCACATTCCTGGTAACTCGTCTTCCGTCAGTTTCCGCAGTGATCATAGTTCCTTTCTGTTGCACCACTTTCAGTGGAGTTTTGTGATATCTGCAGGCAGTCTTTCGGTGTTGCTCTTGTCGCGCGAACACCCAATCTCCTTCTCGGATCTCAGTGGGAGAGGCATGTCGCCGTTCATCCGCGTAGTCCTTCATTTTCTCTTTCTTGAGCCTGTCTGTGGCTGCAATCTCCTCATGGTCAGAGTCGGGGTATTGTTCACTCGCGGGGACACCTATCATTGGTAGTCTAGTGCACGCGGGCCGTCCTAGCATGAGGGTGGCTGGACACTTGCCCGTGGTGGAGTGGGGTGTGTTCCGATAGGCTCTTAGTACCTCGTTCAGTGCTGTCTGGATGCTCTTTCGAGTGAGTTCCGCCTGTTGTATTGCTTTCTTGATCATGGACATGAAACGTTCAATCATTCCGTTCGCCTGGGGCCATAGTGGTGTGATCTTCCGGTGTTTAAAGTTGAGGTGTTGGGCAAAGTCGGCGAAGTCGTGGCTGTTGAATGGGGGCCCATTGTCAGATTTCACCACTTGAGGAATGCCCCACGCAGCAAAGACTTCCTCTAGTATTGATATGGCGCTGGATGCTTTCGTGGATGTGCATAGTTGTGCAATGGAGAATCTGGAATATTCGTCCATGATGACCAACACATATTGGCCTGACTTGAATGGCCCAAAGAAATCAATGGCAACGTGTTGCCAGACGCCCTCCGGTAGTGTAGACATTTGTAGCGGTGCAGGGGGATCTGGACGGCTCACCAGTTGACATTGTGGGCAGTCCTTCAGTGTTGTTTCCACCATTTGGTCCAGTGTTGGAAACCAGACTCTTTCGCGGAGTGCTCTTTTTGTTGCTACTATGCCCCGGTGTCCTTCATGTGCTAGGTTTATGACCCCTTGTCTTAGTTGTCGTGGGATCACAATTCGCGTGTCCCTTAGGATGAGACCATTGGTCGCTATGGACAGTTCTTAGTGGACGTGCTTGAACGCTGCCATCTCTTGGTCATTTTGTCCCTTTGTTTGCGCCTGTCGCCAGCTGTTCGTTTGTATCCTGCTCTTAACTTCTTGTAGGGTGACGTCAGATTGTGTCGCTTCGCAGATGGCTTCGAGCGGAACTGCAGGGGGTCTAGCCTGATCTACCATGAAGTGAATGTATTCGTCCGCAATCGATTGCTCGCATCGGCTGGTCTTGGTCGGATGTCTGGACATATAGTCGGCAGGGTTTTCAGCTTTTCTGGGCTTGTGTATGATGGTGTACGAGTATTCTTGTAGCCTGAGGCCCCATCTCTCTATCCGAGGCGGCATTTTTGCTCAAGGGTTTCCAAAGATTGTGATCAGAGCCTGATGGTCAGTGACCAGGGTGAAGTGTTTTCCGAAGATGGATATGTGGAAATGTTCACACGCCCATACGACAGCCAAACTTTCCTTTTCTGGCTGGGAGTATGCTCTCTCTCTGTCTGTTAGACTCCTGCTTGCATATGCTACAATGTGCCGTCGGTCTTCCTCTCTGTCATATTGCGCTAAGATGGCTCCTAGCCCCACTGGGCTGGCGTCCACTGTGATTTCTGTCTTCTTTAGGTCTCGGCTAGCGAAGGCTGTGCTTGCGCAGTCTCGCTCGCGAGAGAGAATGACTTGGAGAAGAGGGGCTTGAACCCGCCCCTCTTCTCCCCTCTTCTCCATTGGCTGGCCTCTTGAATGCTGGCCAGCCATTGGAGAAGAGGTTCGTCACTCCGAACAGGCCCCGTCCTTTTCGGATTCGGGGGCGTGTTTTTTGCAACTTTTCTAATTATCTCCTCCAGCCAATGGCAAGAGGAGAACACGCCCCCGAATCCGAAATCGCCACTGCCTTTCTCCGAGGCATTTCTGCTTCGCCTCGGAGAAAGGCAGTGGTGTGCTTGTTTAAAGGTTATTTTTTAGGACTCTGAGAACATATGTATTTTCTTTTATATGCGTTTCTTGCTTTTGTTATGTGTTCAAAATGTTCCTTGTCAGTTATGCTGTTATTCGTATGGTTGTAATATTTAACGGGAGGGGATGCGTTGCGTGTACACTATTCTATGAAGAACGTTTGCTTCATGTTGACTCCTTAACACTATTTGCAATAGAACCCATATCTGTGGTCGTTTCTTCCCTAACAGCACTATACCTTTCTATAACTGAACGTGGACATTTTGCGGTTTTTAAATGGCCAAACGTATCTAGCTCGAAATTCGCTTGCTTCATTGGTCTATCTTCCATGTCAAACAAACGTCGTCACTCTGCCCTGCCTCCTTTGTGTATTTGGCTCTTGGGAGGGGATGTGGTACGTTGGCTGCACTGCCGACTTTGGTGTTAGGAACCAGGGTTCGAGCCTCGGGGTCGCGTCCACATCCTGTGATTCTGGGCAAATCACATACTCTCCCCGTGCCTGCATGTGTAATGTAAATACGGTGCTCATGTAAAGCGTTTCATTACCTTCAGGTCGAGTTCACGCAATATAAATTATGCAATAAAAAAAACAACACGG
Organism: Triturus cristatus; assembly: GCF_964204655.1. Classification (NCBI taxonomy): domain Eukaryota; kingdom Metazoa; phylum Chordata; class Amphibia; order Caudata; family Salamandridae; genus Triturus; species Triturus cristatus. The sequence continues at coordinate 556,548,915 of NC_140579.1, read as the reverse complement.
TGGTTTTAAAGTAGCAATATTTCCGTTTCGGTTAAAATGGAGTTCTGATGTCTTTTCTTAGACGGCCGTCTTGTGAGCTTCGCCCAACCCGGCAGTGTGTTTTTTTTTAGCCACACACTACCGGAAGCAATTTACTGGTGCATACAGTTTACACATTGTTTTGACTATGTGAATTATTTCAAACCGAGGCTTGGCACGCAAGAGAGGCGTCACTGAACATACAGGAGCCATAGAGTTCCCGGCGGTGGTTTTCTGCTCCTTGTGAATCCATGGCGGGAATCCCACCAGATTCATGGCAACCGCCCACCGTGGTGTTAGAAACCAGGTGAGATTAGCACCACCCTGCTGTTTAACGCCATGAAATACCCATGAGTAGAGTGACCACCCTTTCTCCTGAATACAACCATGTCATAGGGAGAGGATGTGGTCCGTCGGCTGCGCTGCCGCCTCCTGGTGCAGGAAACCAGGGTTCGAGCCTCGAGGTCGCGTCCACATCCTGTGATTCTGGGCAAATCACTTAATATCCCCGTGCCTGAATGTGTAATGTAAATACGGTGCTATGTAAAGCGCTCCAAAACCTTCGGGTCAAGTTCGCGCTCTATAAAGATGCAAAAGAAAAAAGTCGTGTTTTCGTGGTATCGGACTAGATAGTATAGATTTCAAAAGGAAAGCCAGGACTGCTTTAGACACTCAATTGCTAACCATACCCACGTGGGATGTTTAGGACAGAAACAGCAGCAGTCGCGTTTGAGTTGTATTGTTCACATTTGGTTGGCTTTATTGTAAATATAATTTGGTGCTTCCGATTAGACATCTTTACTTCCTTTTCGTGTACTTGTTCCTTCCAGAGCAGTTTCTTTACCATCCTTTTGATTGGAGAACTTTAATTCCACTGGTTATTTTCAGGCGATTTATGCTTATGTCACATTTTTCTCAAAGCGGCAATTTATTATTTGCATGGTTAAGAGTAGAGTTGCAAAATAGTATTTGTATGAACCAGTATTTTTTGGGGGCACAAAATCGAATATCCGGTCTTAGTAACTTATCGCACCATACACCTATAAATAACGGGTGTAATACATATCTGGTACAGAAGATATATACATTGGTATAGAGTCACTGTGTGTGTAGCATATTAATTGTATCAGTATGAGACTATATTAAAGAATAAACGTGTGGGTGATTTACAGTCACGCTTCGAGCACTACTTTAGAAATGTTCTCATTTTTACTTTTTAAATTGATAGATCACAAAAATTGCAGAAGAAACTGCACTGAGCAAGGCTATTTCTAAAGCTTCTCAAATGTTAGGTTTATCTTTGGCACAGCAGCACCAACATCTGCAGGTTTCACACTGCTGATTTGGTGCATGCTGCGTTATTCCACTCCACCCCCCCCCCACCCCGACTCCTTTTTCCTTAGTTGTGTATTGAAATTGAGGCTCGAGAGAACTCCATTTCCACGTTCCTCCCCCTCCTCCTTCATCTCACCGGGCTTCTTCGTCTAGGTTCATTGTTTTGCTGTGTTGTTTTTTTGCAACATACACCCCTGTATTTTTTTCCTTTGGGAGTTTCCAATCACCGTCTCTGGGGGTCTCTCTGCCCTTACCTCTTCCTCTTGTCAGCCTGCTCCCCTTTTATATTCCCAGTCACTTTCTCCTGGCCGTCATTATGCTAGTCTGGATTCCTCCTCTCCTTCTTAATTTACTATCCCTCCTTCTGGAATCGCTCTCCCTTTCCCTTCCTGCCACTTCATTTACCTGCCACACTCCTGCAGTGCTGCGTCCAAACCCAATGTGCACTCACACGGAGCGAGGTCCTGTCAGGAAGTTGTCCGTATCATCTTGGAATACTGATTCTACCACTAGTGATTTAATATACATACCTGGATTATGTAACCACATAGTCTGCGAGTAACAAAATATAAATTAAAATTAAAAAAAGGATTTCTGCCCTCAGCTTGTCCACCCAGTTTTAACTCTTCAGAGCTTGAGTGGTGAGGTCCTTTTTCAGGGATGGTCTATCCATCGTTTGGCTTCAGAATTTTTTTTTTGATCGAGTTGAAACGTTGCAGATGTTAAGTACAGCCTACATTTTGAAGAGGCTTCCACAACTATGGTCGCTGTTCAATGTCTATTTGATTTGTTTATGATAAAGGCTCTCTCTTTCACTACCTCAATCTTTCTCTATCTCACTACCTCACAACATCACTCACTGTTTCTATCTCACTACATCAGAAAATACCTCTCACTCACTAACTCACTCTTTCACTACCTCACTCTCTATCTACCTCACTCTCTCTCACTACATAACTCTCTATACATCACTACTCCCCTCTATCTATATCACTACCTCACTATCTCACTACTTCTCTCTCTAAAAAGATCACTACCTCACTCTCTCACTACCTCACTCTCTATATCACAACTTCACTCTCTCTCTAACTCACTACATCACTCACTCTCTATCTCTCTACCTCACTCTTTCTATCTCACTAACTCACTTTCACTGTGGTGGCTGTCTGTGTGTGGGTAACTGTGTGTGTGTGTGTAGGTGGCTCTATTTGTGTGTAGGTGGCTCTATTTGTGTGTGGGTTGCTCTATGTGAGTGGCTCTGTGTGTGGGTGCAAATGCAATAGGTCTCGCATTTGAGAGTGATTAAGCTATTGACATTGTAAATAACAATGCCGTTTCTTTAAATGTTTTAAAAACAAAAACATAAAAATAATGTCATGAGCAATGCCAATAGCTCTAACTTTAACAATGCCGAGACCATTGCATTGTAAATGCTTGTTTTTGGATTAAAGTAGGCTAAGTTGTTAGCCGACTCTACCTCTTTCTTGATATCTCTGAACGCCCCTTCACCATGAGTGGACCACAGGAACGGCCGCCCTTGTTTGGTGAGCGTTCTCAGGGGGTGACTTATTGTGGCGTAGTCTGGTATATATCTGGAGCAGTAGCTGGCCATGCCTAGGAATGACCGTACGTCGCCAACGTCCTCTGGGCTCGGTGTGTCATTTAGCGCTGCTACCTTTTCAGGATCTGGCTTCATGCCATTTCCAGAGAATGTGTCCAAAAAACTTCAGCGTTGGCTTGTGGAATTCACATTTGTCCTTGTTTAGTGTGAGGTTTGCCTCTGTCAGTGCATGACAAACCCGATCTAGCGCTCGGTCATGTTCTTGAGTGGTTGCTCCGTATACCAGGATGTCATCGCTATAATTTAGTACGTGAGGCACATGATGAATTGTTCTTCTAATTGCTTCTTGAAATATTTCTGCTGCTGAGAACACCCCAAAACTGAGTCTTTTATACCGGAATAACCCTAGGTGCGTTGAGAACGTTGTGATGTATCTGGACCGCTCATGCAGCTCTAATTGGGGATATCCTTTGTTGAGGTCTAGTTTTGAAAATATTTTTGCTCCGTTGAGTGACGTGATCATGTCGCTGATGTGGGGGCCCGGGTGTCTCTCTATCGCTGTGTTAGGTGCTCTCATGTCCACACACAGGCGGACTTGGCTTTTCTCTCCTTTCTTTGGGACTACTACGACCGGGGAGACCCATGGTGTGGGACCATCCGTTCTCTCTATAATGTCAGCCTCTATTAGGTCTTGTAACTCCTTCTCTACTGCTTCTTGCAGGTGAAATGGGATTTTTCGGTGGTGTTAGGCCACCGGTGTGATTTGTTCGTTGATGTGCAGTCTGACTTGGCAGTTTTTCATTTTTCCGAGACCTTGGAAAAGTTTGGGGAACTTTTGAAGGACATCTCGTCTGTCATCCACTTTGTATAGTATGTCTATCAGTTTTAGTCTTTCTGCAGTGGGCAGGCTTAACAAACGGTCTGTCTCAGGCCCTTCAATCACGTGAATGTAGGCTTGTATCGTGCGTTCGCGATACGATAGATCGGTTGCGAACTTCCCAAGACACAGCAGTGGTTTCTATGACATCCACGTGTATACTTGCACATGGGCGTCGACCAGTTTGGGAGGCGGCCTCATTCTTTGATATTCCGCTACAGGTATGTAGTTTAGTGACGCCCCACTGTCCAGTACGAACTTGGTGTGACGAGAGCCAACTCTGATGTCTAGCCGTGGGTATTCTTTTAGCCGGTTAGGATCAGCCACGAAGTGGATATATTCATTTCGGTCTTGTGGGATGGGTGAGAGGGAGCTGGATTCTCTCGATGACGACCGTCGAGATTGACAGGTCCGGCAGGAGTGACAGCTGGATTGTGACGGCCCTGTGGATGAGTCTCGTCTATCCTGAGCTGCTCTGACGTGGTGACGACTGCCCGAGGGGTGGTGTTGCCAGGGCTGTCTTCGTTGGTCATCCTTGTGTGATGTACCGCACATGCTTTCGAAATGGTTGCTTCTGCCACATTTCCGACATTGTTGTCCTAGTGCTGGGCATGCGTCTGCATGCGGGAAGTCGTAGCCGCATCTGTAGCATTTCAATTGTCTTTCCAATCGTTTCTGAGTGTGGCTCGCGCTTCGGCCTGAGTTGCTTGACGAGTGGTATTGTTTCTTGGATCTGGAGGAGCGCACTTGAGGTGAGGACCGTCCAAGCGCTTGTCGAGACTGCATTCTGAATGCCTGTTCACGTTTTTCACTTCTCCCGGCTTCCATCTTCTTTGCGTGTTCATCGGCTTGATCCTCAACTCTTGTCATTTCTTCAATCTCTTCTAGCGGGTAGCTTTTCTTTAGCAGTTTGCGCCTCAGGGGCTCTGATAGGCAGCCTTCTATGATCCTTAGTCGGAGGGCATCTTCGGTGGAGAAATTATCAAACTCACAGTATCTTGCCAAGCGTCTCAAACGTGTGACAAATACACCCATTTGTTCACCTCTTTCCTGTGAAGCTATGTTGAAAGTGTATCGCTCATAGTCGACATTCTTTTTGTGCAGAAACTTGCGGTTTAGTGCTTCACAGACTTTATCATATGAGCCAGCGGACTCAATAGGCAGCTCTTTTATGATCTGTCCAACTTCTTTGCCGACCAGATTCTTGAGGGCAATCAGTTCCTGTTCCAGGTCCGTTACCTGAGACCCTTTCATGAAGTCCGTGAAATCTTCTAGCCATTCTTGCCACCGCAGGCCCATGCCCCCGCCCGATTCAAGAGTGAGGGGCTCTGGAATGCGTAGGAACGAGACTCCCAGCACACCCATGGGAGCCGGAGCGGACTCTGACATCTCGTTGTTTGTTGTGCTTGTCTGTGCTTGTTTACAATGTTCGTTGCACTCGCCAGTGCTTGTTTGCTATGTTCGTTACACTCGCCAGTGCTTGTTTGCTATGTTCGTTGCACTCGCCCGTGCTAGTTTACAATGTTCGTTGCGCTTGTCTGTGCTTGTTTATGTTCGTTGCACTCGCCAGTGCTTGTTTGCTATGTTCGTTGCACTCGCCAGTGCTTGTTTAAATGTTCGTTGCGCTTGTCTGTGCTTGTTTACAATGTTCGTTGCACTCGCCAGTGCTTGTTTGCTATGTTTGTTGCACTCGCCAGTGCTTGTTTACAATGTTCGTTGCGCTGGTCTGTGCTTGTTTATAATGTTCGTTGCACTCGCCAGTGCTTGTTTGCTAGGTTCGTTGCACTCGCCAGTGCTCGTTTGCTATGTTCGTTGCGCTTGTCTGTGCTTGTTTACAATGTTCGTTGCACTCGCCAGTGCTTGTTTACAATGTTTGTTGCGCTTGTCTGTGCTTGTTTGCTATGTTTGTTGCACTCGCCAGTGCTTGTTTGCTATGTTTGTTGCACTCGCCAGTGCTTGTTTGCTATTTCATGTTCTCTGCCTGACTTCAAAATGGCCACTGAATATACCTGACAGGGGATTGGATAACACTGCCTGACTTCAAAATGGCCGCCACCAGAGTCTCTTGTGCAACGAGATTTGGTCTTCTCTTCACCGGGGACTAGAGTATTTATTCACGCTCTCGCTCACTCACCGCTTGTCAGTTTCAGTCGGCACTTTCTCCGGCCAGGCACCAGGTGAGGCAGCTCTTTCTTCGGTTCCCCCCTTTTTTTTTTTTTGGAATGAAGTCACCGCCGGGGTGGGCTCCCGGCGAGTAGGCAGGCGGCAGGCTCTAGCCCTCAGTACATGCCACATACACACTCGGTGTGGCGGGGCGAGCTCCGGGCAGTTTGGCACACTCCCGGATGGCCGGGGTGGGCTCCCAGCGCGCGAGGACGCTCGCGCCGTTACTCACTTGCCACGCGGTTTCCGGCCCCACGCAGCTAGGTGCTTCCCTTTCCCAGGGGCCACACCGAGTTAGCCTTCTCTCGTGTGTTGGATCTGCCAACCTTCGTCGCCAGATGTAGTGTCCTGCGTGGACAAAAGGAACACGGACACTCATGGTTCTTTGGAGGCTCTTTATTTGTCGACCTCGCTATCTCCTGGGTATCGGCTAACTGCCGCTCCTGGCCCCCGGTTCCTCCCTTTCCGTCCGCCCTCGTCCTCCGTCGGGCAGGTCCTAGTGCCCCTCATGTGGGGGTGCATCATTACAGTGCCATGCTCTTGGAAGGAACCCGCTTGCGCCTTTGATTCCAAGATGGTAGTTCTTGACCCTGGATCTCTTGCTGTAAATATTTTGGGTGTTATAATAAGGCTTATTCACATCGCACATATTAAGTGACCCGTGCACATGTTTGTTTTAAGTTTTGTGAATTATAAATGTTGCTTACTTTCCTGTGTAAACAAAAAAGGGTTTAACCGCCCGACAACCCTAACTAGGTCTGTAGCAGGGGTGTGATCCAGGCGTGCTGGGTGCGTGCCAATAATGTTGTGATAACAGTGGCCTACTGTGCCTGCAGGGAAGTTGTGGTGACAGACTCAGAATATATTTAGTGCGTGCCTTCCCAGCTATCAAATCTCAAGCTTCCGCTAGAGTTTACGGTTTGCAAGACATTTTGTATGTCTGAAATCAGCCAGCCAGGATTAGCGCATTGAAGTAATCCACCCCCCTCGCCGTCTAAGGGAATATTAAGTCTGGGTGCCTTCAAAGGCCTTTTGTGGCACGCTGGGATGGCTATGCAAGGAGGCATGTTAGTATAGGTATGCGTGAAAATAACGACTCTCGGCCATGTAGCGCGTTTCCCACCACTCGTCTGCAACTTATTAACTAGGATTGGTTTGGCGGGGCAGACTGACCGCTTACTGGGGTGGATGATATACTAAATTGGGTTGCTGCATCACTAGTTATCGAATTAAGAAATGACATGCGCTACTATTGCAAGTGCAGTGTTAATTAAAACAAATTGTGTTTTCTGAAACATACGTTCTTGCAAGGAAGATGGATAAAAAGACATTGCCAGTTTGATCAGGCCCATAGAATTTAGACCTTAAACCAATTGCAGTGGGCTTTTATAGGAAATATCCGGGGCTCTACTGTAGTCAGGATGTACTCTGGTTGAACCAAAGTCCTGTTTTCTCAAACATGTGCAGTTCTGTATTATAAATGGACTACGCTCGTAGCTTTGCCAAAAGTACTTAGTTTAGTGGTACTCCACATCATTAAGAACCCCACATGCCTCAGGAGTCTAGTAAACATCCATCTTACACAATTGCTTATTTGTCTGGTGCTGCTAAACCCCTACTTAATGATGTTATAACCCAGATATCGGCAAACAATTGTTTCTTAAAGGGTTACTATAAGTCAGATGCAGGTTGGACTCATTTATGATGAAAATGCTTTGAATTTTGCAGTGGACACCTGCAAAACCAGTTTTAAAAAAAACAAATAACAGTAAAGAGTTGGCGCTGCACTCCCCTCAGTCAAAGCCGCTGCTGCCAATCTAGCGCCCAGCAGGCATTTCACTGGCCAATGCAACGATACTTATGTTATCATCGCCGGAAGGATGGAATGCTGGGTTGGCCTGAAAAGATGTGATCATCTGACCTGCAGCACACACGAATCACAACTAGACGTACTCACCAAAGATTTTAAGAAATGGTTTAGGGTCCTGTCCCCATCACAGAAATATCATGCAGTGGGTCAATGCATCTGTCATAGAAGTATGCACTTGTGCACAGATTTCGTTGGGGGCTGAGGGGGGAGAGGAGAAGGAGGGCAAATGGAAGGCTCCTCTAATAAGTACCAAAAAGCTGGACATTAAGAGCACTTTTTATTGCAGCGCCACAAAGCGGCAAGATTGCGCACCAAACACTACTTAACGCACGTAATTAGCACATTTCAGTTTCCAAATTTCTGCATTTTTCACAAGATTTTTATATTTTTATTTACCTTATTTCTGTAGTTCATTTTATTTTTGAAGAAAACTGACGAAATTCAAATATAAACCAAAAGCAAGTTCAAAAGCAATTCACAAATATGCATACCCCAATATCGCAGAAAGACGTCTGGGACAGCTGGAGGTTCTCTTACCAGATAACATAAAATATACCTCTGATATGGCACAGAAATAAAATCAAGCATTGGACGGGGATCAAAAAGTAAACATTGACAATAAACTGTCTTGTTACTAAGGACCAGTAAAAACAAGAGGGCGTGGTAAACATGCTGCGAGAGTTAGGAAAGAAAGAAGAATATGTAGAAAAGAGAGAGAAAACCATATAGACTCAATAATACACTCAATAATACATAGCTAAAATACAATACCATTAGCAATGAAAATGGCTTTAACTTAAACAAAGGCGAGACCTATTGCATTTTCAATGCTTGTTTTAGAGGCTGGAGTTTACAATGAGCAGGCTCTAATCTCCTTTTGACTTTCATTTCCCAACAGCTCAAATCCCTCTGCTACAATGACTGCCACTTTACACTGTACAAGGATGGCATGAACTTACAATATGACTTCTCCGCACTTGCCAGCAGCACCTCCTTCAAGAGTGAGCCAAGTTTTACTGCGAAGGGGATGAAATACCATCGTCTGCTAAACATCTCCATATGCGGGAACCAGGTGAGCAACAAAAACTGTGGGATGGCAAGAATTCGCTAACATCTTTTGGCTCAAAAGACGGAAGCAAGTGGGTAAAATTCCATACAGAGAACTAAGATTTTGCTGGCAGCACACCAGTTCACAGTTTTATCTATTGTTCGTCTGTGCCATTCCAGAAGGGTCCAGCCATGTGACTAGCATTGCCTGTTCATGGCCTGAGAAGCTGGCTTGCTGTGTACTCTTGGTAATTTTCCATTTTGTGGTGATTAATTTGGAATATAGGTGGATACAGATGCAAAGATACCAGACACAATAGTGTTAATTTTGAACAGCTGGTAGTTCTGCGCCGAAATCTGCGCAGTTTGTAATCAGGCTCCTTAAAGCTCTGCTCTCATCAAATACTACTGCTACATGATCACGGTTCTCATAGTCCCAGTTATCCCCATTTGGCTTTCTCGCCCCCTGCCTCATGCCCCAATATTCCCTCCTAACACATCCCCCTGATGTTATATATCCAGCCATCTCTCCACCCATCCCTCTGAAAATTCCATTCAGCAACAAAACGAGTTTCATTCTAATCCTTCTGCTCTACATTAATTTTCTGTTTTGTGCACGATTCAATTATGGGTGACCCATTTATTGGAGATTCCAGCAGAACTTGCTACTTCTTGTACTTTCTATCCCACCCCACACCTCTGTGGCCAGGTAGCAAGATGGCCATCCGTTCCATTCATCCTGGGATCACAGCAGTTCATCTTATTACAGCAGTTCTCCTCCATTCCTTCCTTTACTTTTTTATTACCTATCATTCCTATTCTTTGCCCTCTTTTTGTGATGATGTTAACACCTTACCTGGGCTGGTTCCTGTTCTCTCCTCTCCCACATTTTTGCTCTTGTATGACGTCTGCTTATGCCAACACTGCATTCCTTTCTTTTGTTGATTGCCATCACCTTTCTCAGCTTCAGTCCCCTAACTTGCATACAGCAATTATCTCTTGTGTTCATATAGTTTGCTCATTTCCCTGTTTATCTCATATATTTTCTCTTTCTCGCTTTACTTTAAACCACTTTCTTACCTCCTTCTGTTTCAGATTCCTCTGTCATTCTCTTCTGTCTAGTTTGCAGGTTTCTTTTTGTGAAGGATGTCTTTTTTTCTTTCAGTTTCTCTTTTCTGTGGCATTCAGTCTTCTTCCTCCATCTCCATTAGCACCAGTTAGGCCTGCACACATCAAGGGCATAGACTACTTACATGACCCTCTGTTATAATATTGTCAGATGCATAATTCAATTAAACATCTCGACCCAGCATGGATTTGCTTATTCTGAATGACTACTCCAATATCCTACTTGATAGAGGAGGTAAAACAGAGTTGAAATAGCAGTGATTTACAAAACCGCTTTCAATGGCCACAAAGGGGACCGCAGATCCGACACCGCCCTGCTGCTGACTTTCGCGCCAGGAGGCGCCGCCGCCTTTCTCCCGCGCCCGGAGGCGCATAAAGGTGTGCGCGGCACCCGCTCCGCAGGAACCGCTTTCACTGGCCACAAAGGGGACCGCAGATCCCACACCACCCTGCTGCTGACTTTCGCGCCAGGAGGCGCCGCCGCCATTCTCCCACGCCCGGAGGCGCATAAAGGTCTGCGCGGCTTCTGCTCCGTGGGAACCGCTTTCACTGCCCACAAAGGGGACCACAGATCCCACACCGCCCTGCTGCTGACTTTCGCGCCAGGAGGCGCCGCCGCCATTCTCCCACGCCCAGAGGCGCATAAAGGTCTGCGCGGCTCCCGATTCGCAGGACGTGCGCGGACGCGCGCCGTGTGAAGCCCGGGCCAAGGGCGGGCCCGTCTGTGCCCGTCAGGGGCCGGCAGAGGCTGGGCTGGGCCACCCCCCTGATATCCTTCACTAAGGACAAAGCTCGTGTCTTAAGGTAAAGCGAGCTGTATTGCTTAATTGCTCGCCAGTGTTATTTAGTGGTGAAATAATTGGATCATCTTGTGTTTCTGGCATGACGAGCAAACGCAAAGGAGTAGCTGGGACATTAGACTCCTTCATTGTAAGAGCAGAGTCTCTGCTTACCCATGAAATCGAACTGACAGAGCGTCGTCTGTCCATGGACCCAGTTACACTGCACTCTCGCCTATCCTTGGGAGGCCCTAACACTGATGGTGTAACACATGAAATCTCCCATGAATCAACCCCAATGGAAGCATGTCCTGTTTCCTTAGACTTATGTCTGTCCTGCTCAGAAGCCCCTAATTCGGCAGTCCCAGACGCACCAGGCATTAGTACTAGAGCACGGGCAGCAGGTCCCCAAAAGATCGACAAAGTGAAAACGCAACCTGCAAAAAGGAAGAGGGACGCAGGGATGACCAAGTCTAAAAAAGCCAAAGGTTGTTTAACATGCAACAATGTAACAAACTCGGTGGTTATTTGTACTGCTGCAGTGGGCACACAGACTGATGTTACTTTTAATTATGTTAGTAACAACAGCAATATAGGCATTAAGCGTGATGTTGCCGCTCCCTCCTCTGCCCCGAAGTCGATTGAAAACACTTTGGCTGACATTAAGAATGTAATTGACATGATATTCAATTTGTTGTGGGGGAAAATGGAATGTTTGAACTCTGAATTGACCAACTTTATGTGCCGGAATGTTAACCCTGTTCAAATTAGTGACAGGGATGGAATGCCTACATTATCCATGAGCAACACATTTGGGCTGGTGTCACATCCTGGTTCTGTCTCCCATAAAGATAGTATTTTCATAGCGAACAAAGGGTAAGTCAGGGTGTTGCCCTAGGAAATGCAGTCAACTCAATCCCAGTCTTAGGAAGAAGTAGCCCAATCCCCAAACATGCGAGTGTTCCCGTAAATGACATAAGCACAAGTAGGAATCGTCTCAACCGCCCTAGAAATGTCTGTGTGAGACCAAACACGGATGTGTTAAGACTACCTCCTGCCTCCTGTCCCTATGTGCTAGTTTTGGCTGGGGTCCCCGAATTAGCTGGAGACCAAAGGGAATCTTGGGCAGATCTTCGCAATAAGTCAGTAGATTGGAGTTGCAAACACGAGGTTCCTTTCTTCCAATATGAGTGATATTCTTATGGCTAGAAGAGTAGGATGGGTTGGCCACTCTGAAAAGAACATAGACGGTGACTGCGTTGCTCTTAATTTTCGCAGACCCCACATGGTTCGCCGATTACTGAGTACTTATGAGCAACCCCCTACGTTAAACACCCACATTAGTGCGTTACCCCTGGGCTATTTTTATAAGCCATCTACGGTACCCCTCAGGGATGGCCACGCTTTGCCTTTGCTAATTAATAGGTTTAATGCATTTTCTGACTTAGATGCACAGGATTGACAACTACCACTGACCCCCCAGCAACATCATCTGGAGGATTCCCCTGCAACTATAGTAACTACCGACAATAATAATGATGCCCTATCCCCCACCAGAGCTAACAGTGGAGTAGACTTGAACATTCTTAGCTGGAACGTAGCAGGCTTACAGTACAAACTTAATGATCAGGACTGGTTGCGCTTAGTCAAAGAAAAAGACATAGTAATGTTCCAGGAGACTTGGGCCACACACGATTTGCACATTGAGGGGTTTCACTGCTTTAATGCGGCGGCATCCCGCCATAAGTTGGGCCGACCATCATTGGGCTTAATGTAGCAGCCGGTGGAAGTTTTAAGTTACTCCCAACTAATAGCTGTAAATTTCAAGTTGTATTGTACAAGAGATGAGTTTCTTTTTATTTGGTAAATTTTTACAATAATGATTTCCTTTCCATTCCGAATAAGAACTTCATTGAGCTCTTTGATTTTATTTCTAATTTAGATTACCAGCAAGGTTCGGGCAATATCATTGGGATTATTTTGGGAGGTAATTTTAATGCAAAACTCAAAGACACGCATTTGGGTGCAGAGCCACACGATCTAGTTCCCTCTTCTCGTAGGGGTGCAGAACTGGCAGTGCTCTTGAGGTCTCACAATCTGGTCAATGTTATGGACCAGATGGGCACATCACATGCGACCATTAACCATCATCCGACATTCAGAGGCAGGGGCCACCGTTCCACTATAGATTTTGTTTTTATTTCCCCTCCACTCGTGGACTATTTAGTCACCGCGGAGGTCGTTGCCACTGTCCAAGGGGATCACAACCCTATTAAAACAGCACTGAGATTGGCCGCACGACCGGGGTTTCCATCTGAATGTGGGGCAAGAGACCCAACGTTATCGACAGACAATTTAAGATCAGTATGGAGGGGCATTGATAACTGTTTAAATCATTAGCTAAGAACAACCTGCCTCTCATTAATTCTTGTCTGTCATTTCAAACCCCGCAACCAGAGGTAGTCCAGAACTTTTCTTAACTTTGTCTGGCTATTAAAACTTATTTGTCGAAGCCTGCATCTTTAAGAAGGCAGGGCCCTAGATGGTTCGATAACGAATGCTCATTGGCTAATAGGAACTTGCGTAAGGCATTGTCAGTTGAACCCAGGTGCGTATCGGATGTGAAACTAGCCAGGCAGAAGTACAACAGGGCAGTTAACAAGCGGAAGGGAGTACTCCTTAGGGACCGCTGGCAAACCCTATCGCAAGTTGCAACTGATAAAAATGGTAAATTATTTTGGTCCGCTGTAAGGGATTTTCGACCTATGGGCCAGTTACTAACCCCCATTAGCTGTACTATATCCAGCCAATCCTGGGAAACCCACTTTTCAAATATTTATGCCTCCCCCTCACTGGACATTGATCAGTATGAATATGGCCCACCTGTCAGCATTCAGATAACACTCGTTGAAGTAGAAGAAGCCCTCCATCAGAGTATTGGGAATAAGGCTCTCGGCCCTGATGGGCTACCAATAGATTTTATCAAATGGAAGCCGGATTTTTGTGCACCGCTTCTCCTGAATGTTTTCAACAATCTAATGCATGCCCCGTTACCTGACACCTGGGCTAAAAGCATTATTGTCCCAATATTTAAAAAGGGGGATCGGTCGCAGCCCAGCAATTATAGGCCGATATCATTGATTGATAGCACCCTTAAAATACTGGGCAGAGTCTTATATAATAAGATATAGGTATGGACGGAGGAATGCAGTATCTTAGAGCCCTGCCAGCTAGGCTTCCACAGCAAGGTTGGTACTAAGGAACAATGTCTTAATCTCAGCCTTGTAATTGGGAAATATACCATCACCCGGAAGTCTCCAGTCTATTTGGCCTTCATGGATTTGTCCTCAGCTTTCGACCTTGTTAATAGGTCGAAGCTGTGGGCTATCCTGTTGGCCTGTGGCCTGGATGAGCCTCTGGTCCATTTCTTGGCATATCTCCACAAAGACCTTCAGGCACAAGTGAGGATTGGCAGAGGTGGAGAGGTTTCAGGACCCATCAAGATTGGAAGGGGGTCAGGCAGGGTTGTGTCTTGGCCCCCCTTCTTTTTATTATTTATATTAACGGACTGAACAAATCACTAATATCTATGTCCCAGGATGTCCCTATGAATAATGGGAAACCTCTCCCCGTGCTACTATACGCAGACGATGCGGTACTTATATGCCGCACCCCAAATTCTCTACATATTTTGGCACAGTCCTTCGTTAAATATACGGACAGCCTGGACCTAAGAGTTAATTTTAATAAATCATTTTTAATGTCTTGTGGCCCCCGGAAACGCCAGCTTAGCTCCATCACTGTTGGCAACCAAAAACTGATAAGCACTTGCAAATTTCCCTATCTTGGGGTGGTCTTTGCTGCGAACGGCTCCTGGACTGAGCATCTTACCCATTCCAGGAGCAAGTTCTCAAAGACCATCAACTCGATTTTTAGTTTGCCCCGTCCAAAGAATTCAGGTGCTATTTTAGCTATTTTTTAAAAAAAAATCAATTCCAATGTGTCCCAGTGGCCACCTATGGAGCTGAGATTTGGGGTACCGCAAATAGTTCCTGCATCCAGCAGGAAGAAACCAGATTCTGCAGAAAACTGCTGGGCATCCCAATCTCCACTCCGCAATACATTTGCCACAAGGAATTGAATTTAAATTACATAATTGATTTTATACATGCTCGCCCATCCCTTTTCTGGTTATCGGTCTGGAAGAACGAGGCAGCGACTTTAACCAGAGATATAATTACTGACTGCATGAAGTGTGAGAAGGGGATGGATATCCCCTGGCTTTCTGGAGTCTATCAGAGCTTATGTAGCATTAACAAAGGTTGTATCTTTTTAAATCCCAGCGAAACTGAAACTCTGCACAAAAAAGAACTCAGAAGTGCCCTTTATTTGTCATATATTAAAGAAAGACTGGCGCTGGAATCGAAGAAACCATTTGTTTCCAGCTATATGTCCCGTGAGCGGTGCTGCCTCCCTCTATCAAATTATCTAATGCTACCTATGAGTCATTGGGAAAGGAGCCTCTTATTCCGCTTTAGAGCAGGGACAGTTAAATTTGCATTGTGTTTCCCTTTTGGCTACCACTCGAAACTTGATTTAATACCCTGCCCATGTGACGGGTTGAGTGGCCAATCTACCATTCACTTCTTGTTTTTCTGCAAATATTACACCAAGTATAGTAAGGGGCTCCTTTACCCTTATTTTAGCAGGAGCAGGCCCATTAGTCTGGATTCTGCCTTTTTGAGTATGCTCCCCCTGACTGATGAAGAGCTTATTTTTCGTATTAGCACATTTCTGAGGGTTGCCACTCGGGGACGCAAGTCAATGTTTAATCGTTGAGTTTTTAAAGTACGAACGGATAAATTTTACAATTGTTGCCAATGAATTTACCGTTTTTATTTCTGAGCGTATAACATTGTGTTCTACAAATTGTCAATTTTTACATGCTCTTATTATTACTCTTCCCTTGTCATTTATATTTTTACTATGTACTTTTATGGATACGATGTTTATCTGAATAAAGTTTAATGAACTGAACTAAAACTATCTTCTCTATCTCCCAGTGATGCCTGACTCCTTTCCTACTTTCCAGTGTTTTATTGTAGAACTCCAGTCTGCTGGTACTGGATATGTGAGAAATAAAACCATTTATTTTCCCCCAGGATAATGACTTATACGTTCAACTATATCACATCTCAACTCATATTGCCCAATAATAACCACATTTTTATAGGTGGTTTTATCTACACATGGAGAATCTTAATGACTGTTCATTCTCCCTTTTCTTGTTCTATTTACAAGAGAATATGATCCAACACTTCCTCAAACCCACTAACACATAGTGCATACCCCACATCATATCATATACTAGAACGACTGTCTAGAAGTAGACAATACTATTGTAGTCCACTAGTTTGATCACTGTCAGTTTCCTGTCTCCCTTTATTTTGTAAATTCATAACCTGGGAATAACTCTGAAGACTGAAAAACATGGGCAAGGGTTATAAATAATATAAACCACAATAAACTTGCCTCATAATTTGCTTCCAGCCTTCCCTGCTTTACCAAAGACAGAATATAAAGTAAGCTATAAATAGACTAAGATACCATGACAGAAAGAACTGCTTTCTAATACACCAAGGAGCTTAAGGCTAAATATACGAAAGGTTTTTGCACTCACAAACCCTGAGTTTCGCGACTGCCAAAAATCCATTCACCTATTACTAACTCCATTTTGCAATTCCGAAACAAAATGGGGTTTCTGACCCATGCCAAACTGTAATATGGAAAGGACTTTGTAAGATATTGTGTTTTTGGTTGAGAGGGGTGGAAGCCTCAATCATGCAACAACCAAAATCCTTGTTAGGGTGAACCACAAAAGTCACTAAATTAACCTGTGCTTAAGTCTTTAGTAGGTTGGCACAAAAGTAGTCAGGCTTAACTTAGAGGCAAAGGTTAAAATATTTCTGCAGCACACAAACAGTAATAAATTGACAGCCCAACACAAGAAAAACCGCAAGCCAATTTGGAAAATATAGTACATTTTATTAACTAAAATAACACCAAAACGAACAAAATCCAATAAGTACAACTGGAGATATTGATTTCTAAAGTTTATAGTGAAAATAGCTTCAAGAAGCAGAAAACACTCATCATGGTTATCTGATCGTGCTGAACTGTGGAAAACTCATAAGTTGAGGCTGACTGCGTTGAGTATGGGGTGGATGCAGGGACCAAGTTATTCCTGCCGAAGAGTTACCTTCTCAAGTCCGGTGTGAAGGGTTCCATTTGCATGGGAGGATAGGCAGAGAAGGCTTTCCACAAGAAGAGCAGTTCAAGCATTGCAGACAGTCGATGCTGTAGCTCGAAGAGTCAGTTGTCGCTGGAGGTTCACGTTGGCAGTTGCAGTAGCCTGTCGTTGCTCTAACATGAAGTGCAGGTCTTGCATGGCCAGCCTTTGTGGATCGCCGGCGACGTCACGAAGAGCAGGTCCAACTGGAGCTTTACATTGCTGGCTGTTGCGGGTGGTTGATCTTTGATGCAAAGAGTTCACTTCAGAGTCACTAGGAGCCCAACCTTCAGGATTTTCACAGGACCTTGGGGGCACCTCTTTGGGATTAGGACTCACTCCAACAGAGGCCAGCAGCAGGGCCCAGCCAGGTCAGAGAGGTCCAGTTGGTGCTGGTCAGATGGGCAGTTACAGGGAGACCTCGGCAAGCTTGTTATCTCCCTGTATCTCACACATGTCATCAGCCAACTGACCCATGGTGTTACTCTGGTAGCCTGGGATCAAGGCAAGCAGGTCCAGTCTTCCTCCTTCAGACAGCAAGGCAGTCCCCCAAGCAGAAGTGCTGTCCTTCTTGCAGCAGGGCAGTCCTTCTTCTGAATTTTCCACAGGTCCAGGAGTATTGTGATGAGTGGTTCTGAAGATTCTCTTTTTATACCTGGTGCCAACCCTCAAAACTGGTTCTGGCCAGTTCTTTCTCTCCCAAACCCTAACAGTATAGCGATTCATAGTTTTGTGACCCTGGACACTTTCAGAAAATGTCAACTTAAAAAAATAAAAAAATAATTGGCATTTCCAAAATTGTAACAAAACTCTGACTTCACCATTAAACATGATTTAAAATTACAATTCATTTCAGTGTATACAGCATAACTATCTGCTCCCAATCCGAAGTTAACACTTGTTAAATGTAATGAGGTAACCCAGTGTTAGCCTATGGGAGATATAGGCCTTGCAACAGTGAAAAAATACCTTAGGGGTTTTTCACTGTCAGTACATGTAATACTTAAACACACATGCCATACTATTTGAATACTATGCACCCAGCCAATTAGCTTTTAAAGCCTACCTTAGGAGTGACTTATAAGTATTAAAAAGGAAGGTTTCGGCCTTGGTAAAAGGTTTTTTTGCCAGGTCGAAATGGCAGTTTATGACAGGTCTGAGACATGTTTTAAAAGGCTAAATTATTGGGTGGACCAATGAGTGCTGCAGACTACAAGTACCATTTAATTAACATGCCCTTGGTACATGCCAAACTATTAACTAGGGACTTAAAAGTAAATCATATGTGCCAACTGAGTGTAAGCCAATTTTACCATGTTTTCGGGAGAGAGCATGAGCAGTTGAGCCGAGTTAGTGAGTGAAGGTAAAAGGTTTGGGGGAATACCATGCCAAGGATATTGGGTCTAACATGGCTTGTGCAGGGTGTTTTTCCAAATTGTGAGTTGTAGTGCCACATATCAATGGTTTGTGACCGTAATTTTGCGTTGATCAGTTACTCATTCTCAAGTTGGAATTGTAACTGATTCGCAAAGGGGAAAAGTTTGCCTTTGTACTCCTTCCCATTTGAGATCAGGGTGGCACCATCTGGGGATCTGATCTCACTGAAGTTTTCCAAAATGGAAACCTCTTCTTATTTATAACAGCCCGATACCATTAAGGGACTCAAACTGTTTTAAAAAAATAAAGGTTTCTGTTTTAAAATGCAATCACAGGAATGTTGAATTGCAGGTGACCATCAATGTGAATACAGTCAATCACAAGCGGTTGCACATTACAATCTGCCTAATGAATATTAGGCATGTCCTTCTAGGACCCCCATAAAATTCCTTATTTTTAGAACTGACCTATCAACAATAGATTGGTTTGCAAAATAAAAGACTGGTCTCAAATGTCTGTGTGCAATTTGTGACTGCTTTTTGTGACCAGTGTGGCCCTTAATTATTAAAAAAAATCCACAGATTAACTGAATGTACCCATCCTCAAAACACTACTATAACTAATCTTAACTACTCCATGCTGCCAGAGACTCAATCAAAAACATTTTTGCATCGAAGGGCCCGATTTAGAATTTTGCATACAGAGTAAAGGCAACTTGATTGGCAGACAACTTTGTCTGCCACCTTGCTTTTACTCTGCCGGCCCAATTCAGAGCTATCCACTGACCCGGTGGTAAATTCTGTGGCTTTGTATACAACCCCATCATGGCGGTTCATACAAAGACATTGAAAAGTTTGGTGTGCATCTGTTGTTGGTGACGATTGCTTACCCACAAACTTTTACATTTTTCAACATCAAACTGCCAAAGCGGAAATTTGTTTTAAAAAAATGTAAAACTAATGGCCCACTCCATGGGAATCTTCTCAAGTGGAGTAGGGGAGGTCATAGTTTTATTTTTACGGTCATTCTGACGGAAAGGAAAAAAAAAAGCCATCTTATCACCCTCACCAAATTCAGCAGATGGTGAGATGGCTTATCTCCGACAGCCCCATACCTTGTATGGCCGGCAGAAGAGTATGTCAGGGACAGAGCCAGAGTAGACTTTGTCATTGATAAACTGTCAGGCCACCCAGCTCTTAATAGGGCATTGCGATTGAGTACCATTCCTGATAAATTCTTAAATAGAGCCTAAACCTTTGCCAGAAAATCTCACGTTGGCTCAGCCAATAAAACAAGCTATGAAGCTCTTGAAAGTAGGCAAATGTGGTACAAATTCCCTGCCTCCATTCAGCATAGCTGAGTGTGAGGAGAAATGTGAGGAGTTTCCTCACTTCTTTCATACCGAGGTAAAGCTATCAATCCTTCTTGTCCACTACATCCCAACACTCAATGCCTTGCGCAGAAAATCTTCCAATAACTGGTCAATTTACAAAGAGATATCTGAGACGGAATTTCTCTGCATCATCTCCAGACTTAAACCTTGCAATCCTGTGCCTGATTACTGGTTAATTTAGCTAAAGTGATGTGCACACATCGTGTGCCAATCCAGTCTGACCTTACCAATTTCTTGCTCTCACAAGTAGTGTTTCTAGAGTGCTTAAAAGTTGGACAAGTGGCTTATCTTTAAAAAACAAATTGGGGAGAAATGACGGCCAATCATTGATTAACATGCCTGCCTACTGCAACGTTGGCCCAACTTCATGATACCTCTGTCATCTCAGAAATTATGCACAAGCTCAGGCATTGTACTGTACATCACCAGCACTAGCCATTATTGGTACCATATGGCCTTGGAAGATGCCTAAATTCCTGACACAGGAAAAATGGCTGAAAGACATTTTCACCATTGCCTCGTATGACAGAATCATTTACAGATTTAATGATCAACTACCTAAATCTGAGGAGACCAGGGGCTCCTTCATAAAGAAATTACTACATAATAAATACCCTCGTAACACCCTATAAGAAATCTGTGACCCATAATGGTAGTGCTCTCTGTTAACCAGGGGAAGGATTGAGCTTCATTTTCCCATCTTGACCTTGCCTGAGAAGTGATAGATATTACATTGGAGGCTGAGTGAACCATATGTTCGAGGCATATGAGCTGCAGATTATACACTTTTGCATAGATCGCCATCTGGTGTTGGGCCCGGATGTTTGCAGTTTGTTTTTCTTCTTGGACAGTCTTTGGAAGTCACGAGTTCGGTGACTCCTCCTTCGGTCCGTACTGCGCATGGGCTTCGGCTCCATCCTCAGATTGTTTTTTTCCGCCATCGGGCTCGGATGTAATACTTCGTGCTCCGGCTTCGAACCTTTCCAGTTCGACCTTCGACGAAAAATCCTCGTCCATCGAGATTCTTTAGACGGAATCGACTTCTTCATCTCTCTCTTCGGCACTTCCTCGATTCCAGACATCGGCGGCGGCCTTCGGGCCTATCTCGACTCCGGTCGCGGCCGATGGAAAGGACTCCTTTCAAGAAGTGCCCGAAATGTGGGTCTAAATTTCCCCACACCGACCTCCATCAGGTGTGCAACCTCTGCCTCTCTCCCGAACACGAGGCCCGAGACTGCCCCGCCTGCAAGTCTTTTCGATCGAAAAAGACTATTCGGGATCGACTAGCTCGACGCACCATGGCGCACTCATTGACCTCGGCTCCACCTGACATCTTCGGAGAAGACACCGGAGCTTCGGGACAGCAGCACACCGAACAGGAGGAAGATATCGTCAGCGCTTCCGAGGCCGACTACTCCGACGTAGAGGAGATCACACCAGCGCAGAGGGTCGTGAGTACTCTACCCCCTCCCCCTCCCGCGCCCATAGCGAAAGAGACTCCGGTTACCCCTTCGCCTCCGGGCCTAGGGAAAGCCAAGCATACTGCTTCCATCACCCCACCTTCGGGCCCGGTGAAAAAGCATCCCAAGTCTCCTGGCGGCTCGGGCTCGAGCCAGCCTCCTAGCGGCGCCGACAAACATTCTTCGGCGCCGAAGAAAACAAGTTCCGTTCCAAAGCCATCGGTGTCGAAACCTGGCCTCTCGGTGCCGACCAAACACAAATCCCTCGGCACCGACGCTTCCGTGCCGAAGCATGCCTCGGCGCCGACCAAAAAAAATCGGACATCCAGAGAAAGCATGGCGCGGATAAACCGACGAAGCCTTCGGTTCCGAAAACGTCGGCACCGATGGACGAATCGGTGCCGGAGGAGCTTTTCGCACCGGATCCTCTTCAAAAGACTTTAACAAAGGATCCAAGGACTGGACATTTAATTTTGTCTGTCAAGAAAAGACTTTTGGACAAACCAACTCCTCCTCCACCACCAAAACGGAAGGACTCTGCCACATCCCCGTTCAGAGTACCCTCTCCACCACCTTCACCTCCTCCTCCTCCACCTCCTCCACCCCCTCCATCTCCTCCCCCACCTTCTCCACCCTTGCCTCATCGGTCTCCAACCCAGTCTCCAGACCCTGATGACCACGGAGATCCATTCTATGATCCCACAGATGCCCCGCAGGACCCCACTCCTCCGGGAACACCTGACCCATGGGAGGATTATCACAATCCCGATGTCCCAGATGTGCCTCAGGATGATCTCTATCCATCCAGGCCGTCTCCACCAGAGGACTCCCTGGGGTTCCACCACCTCTTACAACGGGCTGCACATTACCATGGGGGTGGAATTACACAGTGATCCAGTTGAGGAAGACTTCCTACTTGACATAGCAGATAAATCCACCGCTATATTACCCATGCTTAAAGGAGTGACCAAGCATGCCACAGAGGTTTTCAAAGACCCCGTTAGAGCTAGGGTCTTAAACCCCAGAATAGAAAAGAAGTACAAGGCAGCCCCCAGGGATCCTGTCTATATTAAAGGACCTGCGCCCCTAGATTCACTAGTGGTCTCCACAGCTAGGAAGCGCTCCAACTCTCAGTCATCTGGTGAGGCTCCACCACCTGATAAGGAGTCCAAGCGTTTAGATGCGTCAGGCAAACGCACTGCCTCGCAAGCTGCCAATATGTGGCGCATCGCCAACACACAGGCGCTGCTGGCAAGGTACGATAGAGCGCACTATGATGAGCTGGAGGCTCTCATGCAGCATCTCCCTGACAAATATAAGAATATGGCTCATGAGCTAATACAAGAGGGGAAGATTATTACCAACACCTCTATCAAACGTGCACTTGACGCAGCAGACACGGCGTCCAGGGCTATAAACACCAGTGTCCTGCTTCGCTGTCACGCCTGGCTCAGAATTTCAGGCTTTAAACCAGAGGTCCAAGCATCTATTTTAAACCACCCTTTTGACGAACAACACTTATTTGGCCCAAAAGTAGACGAAGCACTGGAAAAAATGAAGGATACAGATACGGCGAAGTCTATGGGAGCCCTGCAATCACAAACCCCTAGACGCTCCTTTCGCCGTTCCTCCTTTCGAGGCTCTGGCAGAGGTTACTCTTCCGATAACGCCTCCACTTCCTACAAGTCCCCTCCTCAAAATACCTTCTCAAAGGGCTACCAAAGAGGTGGATATCGAGGAAACAATAATAAAGGCAGGGCAAAACCAACACCACCCGTTCTGCCACACCGCCCACACAATGACTTTCCCCCGCTCCCCCCAGACCATTCCACTCCAGTCGGGGGCAGACTACAGGACTTCCTTCACACCTGGGAAGCCATAACATCAGACAAATGGGTAACCCAAATTATTCGGTCAGGGTACTGTCTCGAACTAACTTCTACCCCCCCCTCCCCCCAAATATTCCACCCAGACACCGTGCGATGTCACAAGAACATACCACACTTCTGAAACAAGAGGTACTCTCCCTCCTGCAAAAACACGCGATAGAGCAGGTACCAGTCGATCAGTAAAATCTAGGGGTCTACTCTCTGTACTTTCTCATACCGAAGAAAGACGAGACCCTACGGCCCATTCTAGACCTCCGGCCTCTAAATGCATACATCCATTCAGACCATTTTCATATGGTAACTCTTCAGCAAGTTCTCCCACTCCTCCGTCAGGGCGACTTTCTCACTACACTGGATTTGAAAGACGCATACTTTCATATCCCAATCCACCCGGCTCACAGAAAGTACCTCCGATTTGTGGTGGACAACCAACATTATCAGTTCAAGGTTCTCCCCTTCGGGGTCACAACCGCACCACGGGTGTTTACCAAATGCCTGGCAGTAGTGGCAGCACACCTCCGAAGACAAAACATTCACGTCTTCCCCTACCTGGACGACTGGCTCATAAAAGCCGCGTCCTACCACCAGTGTGTACAAAATACAAACACTACCATACAACTACTCCACCAGCTAGGCTTTACGGTGAATCACCAAAAGTCCCACTTGATACCCTCTCACGCAAAGCAATACCTCGGTGCCACTATAGACACCTCAAAAGCTATAGCCTATCCCAACTCAGCCAGGATCGCAAGCATGCAAACCCTGCGCCAAAAGTTCCTTCTTCAGCACTCTCTCCCAGCAAGAGTGTTCATGAAACTAATAGGGATGATGGCGTCCTGCATTTTCATAGTGCCTCATGCAAGACTTCACATGCGTCCACTCCAAGAGTGCCTAGCACGCCAGTGGAACCAGGCCCAGGGACAGCTGACGGATCTGGTGTTGGTGGACGGTCGCACCCATCGCTCTCTGCAGTGGTGGAACACCACAAACCTTTCCAAAGGGCAACCGTTCCTGGACCCGGTTCCTCAGGTGATTCTAACAACGGACGCATCGCTCTCCGGCTGGGGAGCGCACCTATTACACCTCACAGTGCAAGGTGTATGGACGCCACAACAGAGGTTACTCCACATCAATCATCTGGAGTTGTTGGCGATCTTTCTAGCCCTGAAATCGTTTCAGAAACAAATTTCAGCCAAGGCAGTCCTAATTCGCACAGACAATATGACTGCAATGTATTATATTCAAAAACAGGGGGGGACACACTCTCCCCAGCTCTCCCGCTTAGCACAGAGCATATGGAGATGGGCGATTCCACAAAAAATCTTTCTCCTGGCACAACACGTCCCAGGCATACAAAACACCATGGCAGATCTGCTCAGCAGACAAACGCAGCAAATGCACGAATGGGAACTGCATCCACAAGTTCTTCACCCATTCTTCCACAAGTGGGGGCATCCTCAGATAGACCTCTTCGCCACCCACGAAAACAAAAAATGCCCAAGCTTCGCCGCCAGATACCCACACCCATTGTCCAAAGGCAATGCGATATGGATGAACTGGTCAGGCAAATTTGCATACGCCTTTCCACCTCTCCCACTAATTCCATTAGTGGTAAGAAAGCTACAACAGCACTCCCTCAGACTCCTTCTGGTAGCTCCAACATGGGCCAGGCAGCCGTGGTACACCACACTACTACAGCTCTCAGTGGTACCACACCAAAAGCTGCACCTGTCCCCATGCCTCCTAACCCAGAACCATGGAGAAATCAGGCACCCGGACCCAGCTCAGCTCAACTTTGCGATCTGGCTCCTGAAATCTTAGAATTTGGATACCTTAACCTTCCCCCGGATTGCATAAACATTATCAGAGAAGCCAGGCGCCCTACCACTCGAGCATGCTATGCCGCAAAGTGGAAGAGATTTGTTGTTTACTGCCGTAACAATACAATCGACCCCTTAGATGCATCCATACAGCACATCATATGCTATCTGCTCCATCTTCACAGGTGTAACCTGGCATATTCATCCATACGTCTACACCTAGCAGCATTTATCACTGTTCAGAGTGCCTGCTATTAAAGCCTTTATGGAAGGCCTTAAAAGAGTAATGCCACCCAGGGCACCACCTTCCCCTGTATGGAATCTAAACGTAGTTCTTACAAGGCTACTGGGCCCGCCTTTCGAACCAATGCATAAATGTGAGCTACAGTTCCTCACTTGGAAAACAGCCTTCCTCGTAGCTATCACTTTCCTTAGAAGGGTTAGTGAGATACAAGCGTTCACTATACAAGAACCCTTTTTACAGATACATCACAGCAAGGTGATACTTCGCACAAATCCCAAATTTTTGCCCAAGGTCATTTCCCCCTTCCATCTTAATCAATCGGTGGAATTACTGGGTTTTTTCTCGCAACCTCAATCTGTTGCGGAAAGGGCTCTACATACACTTGATGTTAAAAGGGCTTTACTGTACTACATACAAAGAACGCAACCTTTCAGAAAGACTAAACAGTTGTTTGTCTCCTTCTCTCCACCGCATAAGGGCAACCCGATCTCTAAATCAGGGATAGCTAGGTGGATTGTAAAGTGCATACAAATTTGCTATCAAAAAGCAAAAAGAACATTATCTGTTCCACCTAAAGCCCACTCTACAAGAAAGATAGGGGCTTCTATGGCGTTTCTAGGGAACATACCCTTAGATGACATCTGCAAAGCAGCCACATGGTCAACACCGCACACCTTCACAAAACATTACTGTGTAGACGTGCACTCTAAACAACAAGCTAGTGTGGGCCAGGCTGTACTAAAGACACTATTTCAAACCACTGCAACGGATACCGGTGGTCGCCGCTAAGGTTGGGTACTGCTATATAATCTATGCAAAAGTGTATAATCTGCAGCTCATATGCCTCGAACGGAATATGCTACTTACCAGTATGCATCTGTTCTTGGCATGTAGAGCTGCAGATCTATACACGCCCACCCGCCTCCCCGGCTACCTGTATCCGTTCCAGTCTATCTTATTTAGATACAACACACATGGGTTTCTTACTATTATCACTACGCTCCATCTTTTCCCTGCTGGCGAAAAACAATCTGAGGATGGAGCCGAAGCCCATGCGCAGTACGGACCGAAGGAGGAGTCACCGAACTCGTGACTTCCAAAGACTGTCCAAGAAGAAAAACAAACTGCAAACATCCGGGCCCAACACCAGATGGCGATCTATGCAAAAGTGTATAGATCTGCAGCTCTACATGCCAAGAACAGATGCATACTGGTAAGTAGCATATTCCTTCTCCACATATGGTTGGTTCCTCCTATGTTCATCCATTCATTCATAACTCTTGGAGAAGTTGGGATGGCAGAGGAGGAGAGGCATAATGTGTGAGAAGGAGTGTAAGAAATCTAATTGTTACTGTTAAACTATCATGAAATTATGTCCTGTTATTAATGTTGTTTTCTGTAATTTTGCACCTTAGATGGGACTGGGCTTTTATTTTGACTCACCTACCTCGAGTCATAACTATATATATATATAAGGGTATAATTCACGCTATTGTCAAGGACTCCGAGGAGAACCAAATGCTGAGTAGGCAAAGCTCCCTGGAAGTACAGCACAAATAAAAAACAGCCTGGATGGATATATGGTTAACAAAAGGGAAAACTTTCATGGGAACTGAAAAAGAAAAGCATTGAAGTGAAGGGACGCAACTAATGTGAGCTGAAACCACTACAACTGCGAAGTGTTATACCTCTAGATCTTGTCTGAAGTCTAGTCTACCTCCTAAGTACCACAGGCCAGATCTCCATGATTTTCCTGTCTAAACAAGCGGAATGGATTCTGTTTGATGTCACATGGGAGTTTCTGCCTTTAAGCAAATACTAGTGGGTGTGTATAAATTCTGGTAAGATCCGACTTGTCTTAATCCTAGCCACTATTATGTATGCATAGCTACTTTTCAATAAAGAAAG
Source organism: Triturus cristatus (assembly GCF_964204655.1). Taxonomy (NCBI): domain Eukaryota; kingdom Metazoa; phylum Chordata; class Amphibia; order Caudata; family Salamandridae; genus Triturus; species Triturus cristatus. The sequence goes on along the minus strand of NC_140579.1, from coordinate 556,521,757 downwards.
GGTTACAACACACCCATTGAAGACCTAGCACATTTAAATTCTTATTCTTTGCCTAGTCTCTGGCCTATCTTCCTCCAGCAAATTCCTTGAAAGACTTGTGAAAAATCAACTCACACAGTTTGTCAATTATAACAAGCTTCATTATGAACTTCAGTCGTGTTTAAAAACAGGTTGTAGTACTGTAGCAGCAATCCTGCAAATCACTGACGGTGCTCTGTGCATTGTGAATAGCGGTGATTCCTGTCTGCTGTTACGGCTCAATCTTTTAGCAGTTTACAATACTGCCAAAAATGATATGCTCTTTCACTTGCTAAAAGAATGCACGAGGATTAAAGGCAAGTAGGAGCTCACAACTGATGAAAATAGACTTTGTCCCCAACTCTCTTCCAGTCCAACAAGAAGATCTGTCTTCGCCACACTTCAAACATAATCTTGAACGAATGGGTAACATCTTCAAAGAGTGTGGAATATCTTACTACTAGTATACGGATGATACTTGGCTCTTTCTGAATGTTTCCTTTCCTGTTGATCAAGTGCTTACTGGATTCAACTCTTGACAATTTAGTCTTGGAGGACTGCTCATCACCAATTCAATGCAGCACACTTGAGTTACTATTCATTTTCCCCTATTCCATCCCACTCCATTTTATATTGGCCTAACTCTACAAATATCTTAACCTACATCATGATCCTTTGTTGAAACCTCCAAATCGCTTGGGTTCATTCATGACAAGCAATGTAATCTTCACAAACATAATCTTACTCTTTTCACAACCCCTGCATGCAGCAGCTCACCTGAACTCAAGAACTGGCTTCTATCATCACATTACTCTTGGCTACCTACCAGGGAACCTGGCCTACTAAGTGAGTAAACGTCAACACTCTGGATACCGTCACTTCTTGGCCAAGAACCCGAGAATCTCAGCAGGTTCTCACCATCTTCGCATCTGTCATCTTTTTACTTGCAATCCCCTTGTTCTACAAAAATATACATTGAATAAATCTGACATCGTCCCCACTATCCGTCTATCTACTTCCAAAAAAAATAACTAAACCATTCCTTCTTCACCTTCATTTTTTCCCTTCCTTCCTTCCTATTGCATCCAAACCTTTTCATGAGTGTGAAGACCTTTTAGATTGTTTTCACTTCTATTTTTGACTACTGCATTTTATGAGTAAAAGCACCTTCTGTTTTCTGCTCACTGATCTTACATTATTGTGTACATCACTTTGATTGATCCTTCTTTATTTAGGTCTTATATTGGTGATCTTTGTTGCATTTTGAACTTATACCTTAGTGTTGCTCACATTTATTGGCAATACTTTACACACTGTACAACATTCTCTTTAAAGCAGTCTGATGCTCTGCGGCATTGTACGTAGTATAGAAAACTACCAATGCCTTACTGCCTGGAGCATGGGTACTCACAGACATTTTCACAAGGGCCACAAAGTTTGGTCTGTGATGTGTCCGAGGGCTGCATCGATGCTAGCAGGGTGGAGCGGCACTTTTGGTGCAAGATGGCTTTGAAAATGAAGGTGTTTCTAAAGTTAAGTGGTGCAGGACAACCTAGTTAGTTCCTTTCTTTAACTTTAATTAACCTCTAAATAAAGGCTTGCCTGTATATTTAACAGCTTTTTAATGATAGTGCTGAGTCGAGTGATGAGTCGAGTGAACAGCAACCCAGTGCTGCTGTTGATCAAGTGGCCGCATGTAAAGGTCAGGAGGGCCGCATGCGGCCCCAGGGTCCTACTTTGAGTATCACTGGCCTGGAGTAACCTCACACATTGAGGTTTGGTGACCCTCTGTGATGACCAAAACACATCTCCTACTTATTGTACTCTTCAAGATTTTGCTACTCCTTATAGCCACCCTTATTCAAGGCCACTCATTCCTACCCGAGCAGCAAAGGACCAGAACTCCAGCGGGTCCATGACCAGAGGCCAAGTAACAGACATGTGGTACAGTCTCAGTTTGCAGTCAAAAGCATAAGCGGTTCGTCTGCAGCTCTGTGTTTTTATGTGGGTGCCCCACCAACCCTTCTGCGAGGTCCTGAATACCTCTGCAATGGTGTGTGCAGTTTCTGGCAGGGAGGCGGCACCAGTTTCTTCGACACCCCCCAATGATGTTCTTGCACCCTCAGTATGTGGTACAACACATTCATATGGTCCGAAACGTATGATAAAGCCAAATATGGTGGTCTCACCCTCTACTAATATTTCAAGCAAACTGAACTGGACATCTAAGTAAGTTTTTGTCTCCCTTGTCGTACAAATGGCAAATTCAGGATTTCCCTGCAGTCCTCCAGATAAGCTTAGAACTGAATTGTCGCCACTTTCTCTTGCATTTTAGAGGGCACTTCAATGTGAAAAAAGTTCTATCGTTTGGTAACTGAAGGAGAACAAGGTTTTTCTTTTGATTTTTAACAAAGGAGCAATCCATAGTTTCTAGTGGCTAATTTTTATCAAGGCAACTGAAATATTAAGTCATAGTTTTAAAAAAAAAAAATCTATTTTTTTTTCAAAGACATCACAAAAAAAATACAACAAATAAAATAACAAATATTCATGTAGCATATCAGCGGTATGCGTGAATAATCATAAACAAAAACGTTCCCACAAATCGAACAAAATACATAACGGCACCAAATTATAATACCCAGACAAATAAACCCCCACATCATTCCTGAGCATTAATCACAAAGTCGTGTTGGAATAATAGAGCATCTCCCTTCCATTCACTCATACCCCACCTCTAGACCACACACCACTACACACTGTAACCACTAGCCCGCGTCACTCTGCTCTGCTTCAGCTGCCCTTTTCAGAAGAAAGAGTCTCAGGGGCTCCCAAATGTCCTTTGGTCTTGAGATCGTAGGTAATTCTTCCGCATATGTTATCTTTGCAGTAGACCAAGTCCTTTATCCAGTGATCTACTTTCGGCAGACGCCTCCCGCCCGACGTGATTGCTACTCTCCGTGTAGCCATAAGCAGTGCGAGTCGTACAAATCTACCACCCACTCCCTTAACGTGGGGCACACAACACAACAGACAGACAAGCGGAGTGCACTGTAGCTCCACACCTGCCAGAAGTGTCCAGAACTCAGCTATCTTCCTACATCCCCAGGCGAGATGCAGAAAGTCAGCGTCTGCTTGTCCGCATCGCGCACTGCAGCTAGAGTCACTCAACCCAAATCGATACAATAATGCCGGCGTATAGTACACCTGGTTTATATATTTAAAATGTATAATACATAAGTTTCGATTCATGATAAGGGTACCCGTTATTTCACATACATATTTCCAATCTTTCTCAGATATCGGAGCAAGTAAACAGGCATTCCATCTCTCCTAACTTCTGTCCGGCTGACTCATGCATTCTTCCTTTATCAACCTATATAGCCTGGAGATCAATTTTTTGTTAGTGGGAGTAGTAAGCACGAATTGTAAAGACATCAACGTAGGAGGTTCAAGAGGGTAGGTGTCGTAGTGAGCCCTGATCGCGTGTCTAAGTCTGTGCATTGCGAATCTAAACAAGAACGTAGGATTACTGATATATTGCAGGGTGTCCGGTGTGAGAAACAACCCCTCTGGATAGATATCCTGCATCAGCTGAAAACCCGCCTCTTTAAACAGCCGCATTGATGGCGCCTCGTGGGTCACCGACATTGCAGCATGATGTTCTATGTGCATGGCTGGTCGTACAATGGAAGCATACGCGCCAGTCGCCCTATCTCCTGCCAGGCAGATATTGTCGTGTCTAATGCATTTATCACCGTTCTCAGGATTTCACGTGCCCGGTACGTGATCATACTGTGTAATGGAACTGGATATACGTCCCTCTCTCTACTGCGACATGCGGAGTAAACGCATGCGGTCTCATCCAATAATACGCATATTGGGCCTGCGCACTGAGATAATAAACATAGAAGTCCGGTGCCCCAAAGCCTCCTTTATCATAATCACTAGTTAGGACCGACCATTTTACTCGGGCATGTTTGCCTCCCCAGACTAACTGGAGCAGGGTCCCACCGAGAGTGCTAAAAAAAACCTTCGATAACACAATCGGGATGTTGGTAAATAAATACAAAAACCGCGGCAGGACCACCATTTTAATTAATGCAATCCGATCCGCCATCGAAAGTGGTAAAGTTACCCATATATCCACCTGCTGGTCCAATTTAGTGTATGCCCTCCCATAATTCTCGCGTATCACCCTATCCGGGTCTCGGTGTATCCAGACTCCAAAGTATTTTATTGGGTCTACAGACCATACCAACGGAAAATCCATGTCCGGTTGTATCGTGGACTCCGTCAGAGGAATAACAGCGGATTTTTCCCAATTTACCAGTAGTCCCGACAAACGTCCAAACCTAACATACTCCCGCAACAGCTGTGCCAGGTACCTAGAAGGTTCACGAACAAAAAGCACCATATCATCAGCATATAGCGAGATGGCAACTGGACTGTAGTTAAAGTTTAGCGCTGTTTCCCTGTGTCTCTGCCTAATAACGCACGCCAGCGGCTCCAATACAATCGCAAAAAGCAGTGGAGATAGAGGGCAGCCTTGACGAGTGCCCCTCTTGATATCAAATGGGTCTGATGTTAAACCGCCGACACGCACCCTGGCCGATGGATCCGCATATAGCACCCTGATCCACTGTATAAATATATGCAAAAATCCCATACGTTGAAGAATAAAAAACAAAGTTCCACTCGACCGAGTCGAACCCCTTAGCCGCGTCCAGCATTACCGCCGCGGCCGACATGCTTGGTTGCAAAATATGAAACATGGAAAATATAGTCCGCAGATTGTGGGACGTGGATCGGCCAGGTATAAACCCCGAATGGTCCGATAGCACTAGGCACGGCATCAGGGGTTGTAGTTTAACAGCTAAAATGTTGGCAAGTGTCTTGGCATCTATATTAATCAGTGAAAGGGGTCAATAAGAATCACATTTATCTGGGGGCTTGTCTTTCTTGAGCAACATTATAATCAGCGCCTGCCGCAGCGACGTCGGCACTATCCCCGAATCAAGCGCCTCTTCATATACTTCTAACAGATACGGAGTGATCAAATCCGCATATGTTTTATAAAATTCGACCGTAAGGCCATCCGGTCCCGGCGCCTTCCTATTGGGTAGAGCTAGAATAGCAGCTTTAATATCCTCCGCATCGATTGGCAAGCTTAGATAGTCCCTGTGGTTATCCGACAGTCAGGCGCACGCCACATCCTCCAAGTACCCCTCCATCTCAGCCCCTGTCACCTCCCCCCTGGATGTATAGAGATCCACGTAAAATTCTCAGAATTGCTCGGTAATAGCGAGTGGGTGATAATGTTCCTTCCCGTGGGAGTCCATTATCTTACCTATATGAGGTTGCTCCATACGGTCTCTAATCTTACTTGCCAGTGTATGGCCTTGTCTCCCCCCCTCTCCGTACCTTCGCACCGAGTGCCTACGCGAAATGTATCTTATTTCAGTGTCAGCTAAGGTGTCATATTCCAAAACCAGCTTGTGTATGCGGGCCAGAGTCAGTCGATTGAGCCACTGTGTAGCTACGTTCCAGTGTCTGAAGCGCTGTCTCAACTTTGAAAAGCTGCTCCCTAATATCTTTCAATATGCCCGCCGCGGTACCAATGCACCCCCCCAATCGTTGCTTTAAAAGCCTCCCACAAGGTGGAGGCACTGGCCACTGAACCGTTATTGAGTAGAAAGTATTGTTCTATGGCCTCCCGCACCGCAGCCTCAAACACCGGATCAAGTTGCGCCACCGAGCGCAGACGCCACATGAAGGTGCGACGCACAGCCGTCGGAATCCTTATGTCAAATTGTAGCGGATTGTGATCTGATAGAGTGCGCGGCAAGTTCGCAATCTCCAGTACCCATTCAAGCGCATCGCCACCCAGCAGCCAATAGTCTAATCGCGACCAACTGTTGTGTAGCGGTGTCGCATGTGTTCCCTCTTTCACTAGGTCATTTCGCACCCTGCACGCATCACTCAATCCATATTCTAGCATAGCACTCTTTACACACTGGGCCACTCTGGGGGTTCGGTGCGACATTAGATTAGACTTATCTAGATCAGGGTTCAAGTATGTGTTTAAGTCACCTCCCCACAGAATATCTGCTTCCAGCCATGCCCTCAATTTGGCATACATGCGTAAAAAAAAAACTCCGGGTCATCTCCAATAGGCCCGTATATGCCGACTATAGATACCAAGGAGCCTCCCAGCTTCCCCTGCACCATTGCACATCGCCCCTCCTCATCTACATACGTCTGGGCGGGCGTAAATGCGACGCCCCGTCTAATCAGAATCCTCGATCCTCTAGCATACGAAGAAGACACCAGCTGAAATCCCGCCCATCTTCCAGCAATACCTCTCTCTGTATGCTTAGTCAAATGTGTTTCCTGCAGCAGAGCGATATGTATGTCATGGCGAGTCAGATAAGCCAACACCTGGCGTATTTTCTTTGGGGAATTGAGACCCCTCACATTCCAAGTCAATCTATATCGCTCACCCATAATGACACTTTGTGATCCCTAACAGCCCAACAATCAATGCGAGCAACAATAGAAGGGCAGTTCCAGTGCCACTCGTGTCCAACTTGCCATACCGCCCAGCTCTCACTCAACCGACAAAAATGTAGCAATCACACAAATAAAATACAACACATAACCCCCTCGTTCCACCCACCACCCACACCAACCTCCCAATTTGGTCGGGACCATTGCCAACTCTCCTCCCTCACATTTACCCCAACTTCCATACAATACGTCAACAGGGGAACACCCGCTAGGGGGGGAGGGAACGGCAGCGAACACTCACTCCGTGGTGAGATTTGCCAGACTTTTAGCTGTGTGGCACACCTGTGTGCCATGAACCATGAGTGTGTTCAACGTCCAAGACGCCGAACCAGTGTAATATAATATGACTACATGCAAACATGTACAAGAGATCTGGGGGAACCATCCCCCAACTTCAGCAGTTCAAACAAATGAAAACAGATGATCAACAGCCTCCCACAACCACCATATATCCACCCTCGTCCATCAAAAAGACAATGACAACATTACTAATCTTTGTCCTCTAGTTTCGGAGAGGCTGATAGGCTCCCCAGCCCGCGCTATCGGGGCCAAGATTTGCAAATTTGTTTTGAAAATTTCAGGGCTGACTTCGAGTCCGTGAAGAAGTGCGCTTGGCCCTCGTGAGAAATCTTCAATTTGGCAGGGTACAACATTGCATATGGTACAGAGGCAATCTGCAGCAACTTCTTCACAGGCACTAACTCCCTACGTGCTGTCTGCACCACAGGGGTGTAGTCTGGAAAAAAGGACAGGTTGTCTCCCTTATAATTGATGGGGCTTCTAGCCCTGGCCTCCCGCAAGATGGCGTCCCTGTCAGCATAGTTCAGTAGGCGCTCAATTATCGGGCGGGGCGATGCACCCGGCTTAGGTCTAGGGCCCAGGGATCGATGTGCTCTCTCCACAATCATTACTGTCGATAACACAGTTCCAAATAGTTCGCGCAGTAGGCTGTCAATGAAAGTCTCCATTTTGGAAATGGCGGTGGACTCCGGCAGGCCAATTATGCGAAGATTGTTGCGCCTAGACCGCGCTTCCAAATCCCCATTTTTCGCTTTTGTGACCTCTAAAACCTTTTTCATCTGTAAAATTTGGGTCCGGAATTCCGCTTGCGAGTCCGATAGTCTGTTCTCCAAGACATCAAGCCTATGTTCATGCTTGTCCACTTTCTTCTTTACCACATCTAGACTGGTCGCTAGCGCGTCTATTTTACTGTCTATTGATTTCATCCCAGAGCGCAATTCTAGCAGGATAGTCCTGGTGTCGTCCTCCGAGTCTTCCACTATCTCCGACATGCCCTGCGTCCCAGGCTGGTCCCCCATGGCTTTGTTTGCGCATGTATTACGCTTACTTTCAAACTGGAGTTTCGGCTGTTTGGGGTCAGATTTACCCATAGTGGTGGAGGTATGTGTGTATTATATAGCACTCCTTCCCCAACATGTCTCTCCACGTGTTCAAATCACTAGTGCTCAAATCCGCTGAGTCCGCGATTTAGCTCCCTAGTGGTGTAGTGAGATCTCAGTGCCACCCAGCTACCAGGTAATTATAGTAAACTGTAGAGATGTGCACCCCGGTCAGTCTCAGAGGGTCTCTTGCAATCCCAGCCGCCGAGGATGTATCCAAGCAGCTCTCAGGACTCGCCCCCACACAGGATAAGCCTATAGTATGGCTGGGATATGTCCTGTAAAGCCACCACCAGATCCGAATGCTTTCGGCGCAGTTCTCTCCCTCCGGCAACCAGGAGCACGGCTGAAGTCCGTCGTTAGTTCTGCCAGGTAGGGTCCGCCACTAGTGCCGCAGCCCGCATTCGCCGGGGAGCTCCCAGGTCGCACCGGCACCCCTAAACGCACCAGGGCGTACAGACTGGCACCGCCCCGCCCCGGGGCGCTAAGCCGGCACAACTTTCCTCTAGGCAAGCAGCGGTGGTACCATTACATCGCGCCCGTCACAGTCAGACCGCTCTGGCCTGTCCAAACACCACCCGTACACTATAATGGGAATGTTGAGGCAAGGCCACGCAGCCCGACCTGCACCCAGCACAGCATGCGGCCCACACCTCACTTACCGCACTCCCTCCGGGTCATCAGGTGCACCGAGGTCCGTCTCCGGCCGGGTCTGCGGGCCGCTCCCAGTAGGGCTCCTCCCACCTCGTGGTGGCAGCTCCAGGTCTCTCCGAGGCGGTCTCCGCAGTAGCAGCCTCGCGCACCTCAATGGTTGCAGCCCCAGCACAGAAGCCTCACACTGCTAGCATCCAGCTATCCCACACGATGCACGCTACTGTTTTATTTGTTCCCAGGGATCAGCACACCGAATGTGTACACCTCGCCCTCTCCGCTCCTCAGCAGTCCTCTCTCGCCGCAAAGCCGCGGGCGGGCGCGATTTTCTTAGCGGCCGATCTGTGATTTCAGAGCAGATTAAAGAGGGTGCCGCTGCTCCCCCAAGGCCAGAAATCTCACCGATCGTGGTAGGCGAAAATTATTACCGCTGCATGTAGTTTTGAATGGCACAGGTGTCCATCTCCTATGGTATTTACCGGATGTGCAGGTCTGGCGTGCGGAGCTCCCTCAAGAGGCAGCCATTCAGCCTCACGCCATAGCCACACCCCGCCCCTGAAATATTAAGTCATAGTTGCACCCTCCCTCCCTATTGAAGACCTTCACAGCTCCGCAGAAGGACAGCAATGCTGGGTGCAATTTGCATGGCTTTTCCAGTACTGCCAGTGTGTGTGCTCTGACATAACTGCTTCCCTTTGGAAAGGGACTCTACCAATGGAGGGTGGTGTGCACTGTGTGGCTCGTACCCCCTTTGAGGGATGTTTATGAAGAACCACTAAGAGATGGTGTCTTATTCCTAAGCGAGGCCTGGAGGTGAATGCTAAATGTGCCCCAATTTCTGTGTTGGGTATATTACATGTGTCCTTCCATGGCTTTTTTTTTCCCAAGCTCCTATTTTTCCTTCATGGAGTTGAGACCAAGTGAGGTGTTCTCTCATTTGCATGTGGTAGCGCTGCACGTACATGAGTGAACAACTGCTTCCCATGGTCGTAACTTAGCACACATGCATCAGATATCACAGAGGTGGGCGCACAAACAATTGTAGCTCCTACCGCACTTGCCATTAGACACAGGAGCAAGGAAATAGGTGCAAATGCCCCTTGTATTTCTCTGCAAATTTGTGAAGTACAATACCTGGGATCTGCAATCCAAATAATGGACTTCCTGGAGCCGAAGGCAGAGCCATTACTCTGTACATTTTACTCAGCAGTAGTTTTATACCAGGCCAGTGCTTTGTGAGTCAAGCTCAGGTGCACGCCGCCAAAGTAGTACATGAAAGATTTACAATGTCCTGAATAACACCTTTGGCCACAACTCTCAGTAGAAAGGAACTGGTGCCTCAAATATCCCTAAAAAATCATAATGCCAAAATCTTCCTTAAATGAGTAAAATGCACAACATCAAAACTCCCATTAGTTAAATATGTTCACTTGCATAAACAGCTTGTGAGTTGAGTGTCAGCTAAAGAAATCTGTGAGCAACCGGTAAGCTTCTGGTTTGGGCCAAGAATATGTTTGCCTTTCATACTTCCAGGTCAATACAAAGACTCCCATTGATGTGAGTAATTACACCATTTCATTTGCAAACTGTGCTTTCCCGTGTCCCCTGTATAAATGGCCTGTGTATGTGCTAGAGTCTGATGAGGCTGGGCTTGGTATCTGCGCTCGCCTGCAATATTACCATGCAGGGAGTGGGAACAAGCAGACTTGGCTGCATAAATGACAACTATAATGCATCATGTAAGGCATTGATTAAGGGCCTGATTAATAGTTTGGTGGATGGGTACTCTGTCATAAATGGGACGGATAGCCCCCGACTGTATTATGGGTTCATTTGTATCCAATACGCTTGTAATATGGTGGATGGGATATTGTTCATATTTGTGATGGAGTACCTGTCCACCAAATTCTCTATCAGGCTCTGATTCCTGAAGGTGGCCTGCAAACAGGGTGTCATGTATGTGGAGTGGTCTGTAGTCAAGTGAAAGTGTCCTGGCAGGTCAGTTCCTTAAAAAGGTAGGTAGGGCGGGGGGAAACACTCTATCAACCATTGCTGCCTTGTAGAGACAATGGCCAGCCATCCAGATTACATTATAGACGTCTTCTTCTAGAGTCTCATTTGTAGTGATTATTGTAATGCATTCCTCTCCTAAAGAAGGGACAGGAAAGCAAAATAGAGGAGCTAGACAGACCTTCTGATGAAATATAGATTTAGTAACATAATTAAATGTGATGCCCGTGTGCCTTCGAGGTGCTAGGTAGACCAGACTGTATGCTTAAGAATCCTTGCCTCAAGGGCAAGGTCATTATAGTAAAACAGTTTAAACATTGCTGCTTTGTGTTTTTTTGGGCTTCCTGAAGGGAAAGAAGATGTCTGTCTGTGTTGACAACGTTACAGATGTGCGGGGAATGGACACCACCCAATACACACCATCCATTGCATCCTACGTCTGCCAAGCTATCGTTATCCCTTCTGACGTGGTAGGCTTCAAGGCGGTGGTGTCCTCACAGCCGGTTAGTCTGGCCGATCGTTTTATAGGTAAGTGGCAGCAGAGGGTGGACTCTTTCCCTATCACCAGGAAACACATATTCCAGCTATTAGGTGATTGTGGATTATTTGTATCTTAACCTTACATGCTCTCCTTTCACCCATCTCCTCATCAGCATAGGACTAATGACTAAAACCAACTCTGTTTGCCTCAAAGGAATAATTAGCTGTGTGTGAAAGCTGATAGAATGTTAATGCTTTTGTTATTTACAGAGCAGAACAATTAATGATTATTCTCTCTGAGGTATTTTCAATTTTTATCCAACTTTTTTATATAAATTCCTGTTGCCAACAGACCCTAATTCTATCTGGTCCCTTTCACAGGCCCATCTGAACCCTTCACTTCTACAAGGTCCTGACAAAATTCCATTAACATCCCAGATGCCCTACACATCATACACATTAGCATACTACAAAGCTCCTGCTGAGACTACACTTATACTGGTAGCTAAGGACATCGTTTCTGCTGCAACTGTACTCGCCGTTCCTAGGAGTGTGTGACCAACAAATGTGCAGCATTGCAATCATGTTGGACCCAGTTGATTGAGCCTTTGCAATGATTTTGAAGCTACCAGCAAAGTGTGAACTTGCCTGATCATCTCTCCTTTCAATGTTAGGTAGAAGTGTTTCTTTAGCAGGATTAACCAATTGAGTGTAGGTCGAGATCATCCAGCAGCTCTAACGTAGTAGATCAGCATGGAATGGTCTCTGTGTTAAACGGTGCATGCAGATCTAAGGATAGAAGCTTGATGGCTCCTCATGTCCGTAATAGTGCGGAACCAATGCTGCCACTAAAATATGATTTATTGAAATGTCTTGATCGAAAACTGACCAGAGACCAGATCAGGAGCTCAGCTTTATAGACTCAAGCTAGCTTAGAAATCCACTGGGATAGATGCTTCTTCAGGATTTTGGATATGGTAGGGCATAGACTTCTTGGACACATTTTTTTCAGGTTGGCTGGATTAAGTCCAGGCATGGTCAATAAGGGTGAGATAACTCCTGTCTTACATTGTTCTGGAACACGGCCGGAAGAAGAGGGGAAACTGATGAAATCGCATATGTCACCACAAATGGATGGAATAGGGGTTTAGCAGAAATGTAAGAGCACATAAGGATTTTATATTAGACAGTTGTTGCTGTTGCAGCTGGCAAGGAAATGGGTGAGCTTGATGGTTCGCCAAGCCATTGATTGGCCCCGCATATTGTTTTCACCTTTAAATCCACAATTTGTGGCAGCCTAAAACAGCTATAGCTGAATACATTGGCCCTTCCTTCAGTGCCCTCCCCTAAATCCTTATCCGCCACCTTTGTTCCAGCATGGTGGGTATCACTTCCAAGCCGATCACGATCACGTGACAGCTGTTGGCACAACATCTTTCTCTGCTCCTATAGCCTGTTCACATGCCCCTGTGTTTGGTTGTATTGCAGGAGTAACAACAGATGAAAAGTTGGACAATATCACCTCCCCAGCTAATCTCTTCACCCAGGCCACCTCCCCGCTGCCCGACGTCATATTCTATTACAGGTATTGTGGTCGCTATGAGATTGTCCCACAAGAGTTCAGTGGCTTTTGTTCTTGCCAAAATATATTGCACAAGATACATTCTGAACAACAAGGAGCGCTCTCTGAGTTATGTTATTCAACAAAAAGGCTCAGAGTGGTCTGTGTATATACTAAATATGAGCCGAAAGTGCTTGTGCATCGCTGGGGCTTAAAGAATGTTGCCGCCAACCCGTGTGTTCTGTACAAGTGTAAATGCATGGCATGATAAATGGATAAATGCCTCATAAGGCACAGTACTGAAACCAGAACTACCTCATTCTGCTTCGAGGTTAAAGAACAGGCTGAACTTGCAATTCATACATTATGGGGCCTATTTACAAGCCCCTTGTGCCGCTGGTGCGCCACTCTTCACATGGGAACAAGTGATGTACCGGCGGAGCAAGGGGCTTGTAAATAAGCCCCTATGTGTTTTACGTTTTTTCCTGAAAGAAAGATGGGTTGTTTTTGTGCAGATGGTCTTAAGAGATATATATTTATTTAAGAGCTTTAGGTTTGAATAGCATTCCATTCCTCAGTGAGTATGTGGGTGCTGTACACATAGAACAAAAGATTACTGTAACAGAAGCAGTAATAGTAACAACAATTAAAACTGAAAACCCGGCTTAAATGAGTATCAGGGTAGGGGAATTAATCCTAAAGGAAAAATAGGGGTCTTCATCTAAATGTTTAGAAACAAGGGCATTCCAGGAATAGTGTATTCTCAATGCACAGACCTCTTTACCACCGGGGATTATGAGCATTTCAGAGTGGGGAATGTTAAAATGCAGTGTGTGCGTGAGGCATCCCAATTTGCCCTCAGTTGCGAGCCAGTGAAGAACACAAAGCACCCGTGTCAACTGATCATGCTTTCTTGCGGTGTCTTCCGTAGCCAGGATATGTAGACGTCAAAGGCTCCATCTCTTTTGAGTACAGCATGTTCAGGGTCTCTAGAGCACGTCTTCGTTGCATGATTCATGGGGGGTGTTTGCCAGCCGTTTCACTGCTGAGGTTTTTCAGGGCCTTTGTGTGGATACATTTGTGTGTGGCACGGATGGTTTTGAAAATGACATTGGCATCAATAGACCCCCAGGGTAGAGGTTTCAGAGTCGGTGGGTGTAGTTGCAGGTTTTTTTTTTCTGGCTGCCAGACTATCTGCTTTGCTCAGGATCTCCTTTCATATTTGCATTTTTTTTACAGACCAGTGTTACATCGTTATAAGGTTTCTTCAGCTCGAAATGAGGTGATGACGATTCTAACCTGAGTAATGAGGCTGTAGAAATGAAAATTAATTTCATCAACGTATTATTTAAAAGATACACTTGTTAACGCTCTATTTGCAAGTAGACCTCTGGCACCCATGGCCCTAGCGATTTGCTGCCCAGTTGTAAATTCAGATGCACAGGTTTGGTCACCATGTGTGACACTTCTGATCAGTTCATGTTTACAATATGGTTTTCTGGAGGTGTTCTGTATAAGAAGGGCGAGCCCTCGATAGTAGGTAACTATTGTTTAATGGCCATAGACGTCAAGGCCAAGGCCTTGCACATGTATTGTTAGGGGATCTTAAGGAGTTTTATGTCAAAACATCCACCACAAAACTATTGTGGTACCAAAATATCGTTGTCTAAACATCAACAACAAAACCTTGGTCTGCACATACAAATCAAAACAAGGAAAAGGAAAAAAACGAATGGTGCAGCAGCATGAGAGTTTTCTCCCATGGGCAGGGAGATCATTTTAAAAAAAATGTATTGCCCCTTACCGCCAAGAATATACTGTACAGTAAAAACAAGCCTTCTGATTGCCCACTCTAAATAGGGCGATGGTCAAATTTAAGGTTTAAGCAGACAGAGGAAATTTCACAGGGTTGGACTGGCCTATAGGGCAATCAGGCAGTGTTCAGTGGACTGTTCTGCCAGATCAGTGGGTAGGCTGTTTTGTTTAGCAGTTGTGGGGCTGTTTTATGGCCAGGTGGGACAGTTTTTACAGATGATTTCTCTGATATTACCTCTTTTTTAGCTACATGCTTCGCTAATGGAGGTCCCTTTTATATTAGTGCCCAGGTCTATTTTTGGTCCAAGTCCGACCCTGCTCTCAGTGAAAATCTGGTGGTCTGCCCAACTCAAGATTGTGTAGTTGCACCAAGAGTTTGGCTGCCAGAATACTCCGTCACCATTGCATCCACCAAATGGTAAATTAGATCCTAATGTATACACATTACAACTTCTTAAACAATATAAGTAACTTTAAAATAATTTTGTCAAGTAATTAAAAAAAAAACTAAATTATAGTTTTTAATAAATGTATTAAACAAAGAAAAATCTTTAATATACTGATATTAATATACGGTTTATGCATTGATACTTCTAAAAATGTATCTCTGTCTTAATGTAAGGCATGTGGATATGAAGACCAAAGGGATCATTGTTACTAAGGTATTAAAAACATAGTTAAAGAAGAGCATATGTGTGGGAACATCCTTGGAAAAACTCGATCAAGACAAAGAAAACCCAAATAATTATGATTATACTTTTAACGATGTAACAGGGTAATTACATAATATGCACCTGTTCATTAGGATGAGTAAACCACAGGATAATCTTTCACGTTTCTGCAAAGGAGTGTAAATGATGATGATAATATTACTCCTACAATGTCTGAGTCATGAACATATTCTTACTTATGATAATTGGAAAATATCAGGAGTCAGAAGTTATTGATGTATTGACATCCATGTGATCTCATACTTGAGACCATGTTTGTTTGCCTTTGGAACTATAGGCAGGGTACTTTGTTGTTTATGTAGGTTCATACTGTATACAGTTATAACAATGTTGAGTATCAGTTTCTCCTCAATTTGCGTGATGCATATTTTATGTTGTCTTCACCCAAAGGTCAAATGATGTAACGCAAGCCTGTCCTTTTGGGAGAGCCACCGCAATCCATCTGCGATGTGACCCGGTGAAGGTTGGATTGGGAAAGCTGTCCATGCCAAGGTAAGCAGAATGTGATGTGAAGAAACCACCCACCCCCTGCACACAGTACCATCATTGCTCTTCTGAGTACCTGATCCAGACACCACAATGCAGTACCAGGAATGAGATCCAGGACCTGTGGCTTGACACCAGGTACACAACTGGGCCAAGGTGACTTAATACCAGACACTGAAGTTAAAATATCTGAGTAAAGCCTAGATGCAGACTCAGAATATGCTGTGAATTCATAGGTGGTATACTCTGTAACGTATTACCAGCTGTGCGAGTCAGATCCGTTGACTCGGACCATGTAGACAAATGACACATAATCTCCATAGAGATTATAAGAATGAAAACCCAAAGCTCAGTATCGGGTATCAGAACCAGAGCCTGGGGTTCAGTGCTTGCTACAAGGGCAAATCACAGGCGTGCCAGAACATGTGTCCTATTACCAGGGATCAGAGCCATAACCTACAGCTCAATACCAGGTAATAGAATCAGAACCAGAGCCCACTATCAGATAGTAGAGTCGACCCCCATAGCCTAGTTCTAGGACCAGTGATTGAGCACAAGATCCTGTGGTCCGAGCCTGCTGCCAAATACAAGGTGCTAGATTCATAACATGCAGCCAAATACCAGATGCTCTTGGTAGACTCTTTGACTCAATACCAGGTTAGTCCATGGACTCAATACCAGGTAGTAACATTGAATTGTGGACCAAGACCAGGTACCAGAGCCATAATCTGTTTCCCAACAACAGATGCTACATTTCAAACCTATTCATAAAAAATTGGAGCTGAGATATGAATCAGTAGCCTTATACAGGTACTAGTATCGTCACTGGTGAACCAATAATGCGTATTAGAGTCTGCACCACAACAACACAAGGTACCTGTCAGAAGAAAGGCTCGATGCCCTGTGCCAGAGACTTGTCCCAATACCAGAAATTAGTTGTTCACTTTGAGCTAAGACAGTTCAGTAAGAGCCTGTGCACCAATAACACCTTTCAGAGAATTGACCTTTGACTTAATTCAATGTAGTAGAGTCATAATCAGTGTTCCAATATCAGCCACTAGTGTTACAGATATGATTGGCCATACATTGCTGGGTTAGAAGTATTTATGCCCTCTGAGTGATGTGATATCCTCCCAAAATACCTGCCTCTAGTGGGTTTGATTTTAGTTTTTTGATTCTTTCCTGTAGAACTTTTGCATCCTACATCCATATTTGACAGATGGTCAAAGAGCCGTGCTGGGTCCATGTGACTGCTGAACCTTGCAAAGGGACTTTAATGACGGCTAGAAACTAAGAAGAACAAGTCTCTCCAATACAGAGTCCTAATGTGATGTTGCTTCACTCCCTCTCTCCTCAGTAAATGCATGGACGGAACATGTGATGGCTGCACCTTCCACTTCCTGTGGGAGACGGCCGAAGCCTGCCCGCTCTGCTCAGTGCATGATTACCACACTATAGTGAGTGCCTGCTCGCATGGAATCCAGGTATGCACCTTTCATAGCACTGCGTACAAGGGGCTAATACAATTTCACATCAGGCCATCCCACTGCAAAGCCATCACTTGAGTCTTTACCTGATATAATTGGGTGGGGGGGTCGTTGTCATATGATTTTCTGTGTAAAACGTCAGGCTCTTTCAGCTTACCTGCAGTGCGCCCGCATGAATTGCTGTTGATCACTACTGGGCCTATAGAACTGAGTGAGCTGGGTAGAAGCTCTGGAATACAAGGTTACCCCATGGCAGCAGGGGGTGGAACTGAGTAGTGTGTTTGAGGTTGCAGATCTGGAGTAGATGCAGTTTCTGAAAGTAGAGGCTGAGGCAAATAACAGATATGTACCTGAATCCCTATACTGGAGTAGCCGAGCTAAGGCTGGCGATTATGAATATGCAGTGGTAGAACTCTGTGCATGGTTGTGTGCTGGAAGTGTAGTCAGTGCTGACGTCTTAGCCTATTGAGTCTGTGTGGAGATTCTAGTCCTCATTACGATGGCCGAAGGACCGCCACCGAAAGGCTGTTGGTGGCGGTCCACTGGTTTCTGACTATAGTCTGGCTGGGTCCCTGCTAATCAGGGCC
This sequence comes from Triturus cristatus, assembly GCF_964204655.1. Taxonomy (NCBI): domain Eukaryota; kingdom Metazoa; phylum Chordata; class Amphibia; order Caudata; family Salamandridae; genus Triturus; species Triturus cristatus. The sequence continues at coordinate 556,503,961 of NC_140579.1, read as the reverse complement.
CCAGTCTCACTGATCTCTCTAAACAACTTGGTGTGCATATTAGATGCACTAGTGATTGGATACTGTGGTACCTTATGAGCCCCTAGTATATGGTACCTTAGGTACCTAGGGCATTGGTACTTCACAGGCCTACCAGGGGCTGCAGCATGTATTATGCCACCCCTGGGAAGCATTCACAATCTGACACCACAGGCCTGCTACTGCAGCCTGTGTGAGGCAGTGTTAGCACTCCTCACTGAGGTATAGGTTCCTATATCTCACCATACACACACATACAAACCTATCAGTCACTCCTCTTGCAGGCCCTAACAATCCTGAGGGCAGGGTGCTTGGTTTACTATGTGAGGGGGTGCTTCTGCATGAGCAGGACCCCTCTGCAGCTGGCAGAGTCTATTATCTGCTGCTGTTTGTGGATGCGGTTAAACCATATACTCTTAAGTGCATTATAACCTCGCGGTAAATGCTAACTTTGGAATGACTGCATCAAAACATGTCGTGTTTGGTGTCAAATAACTTGGAACCATACCCCCACACCAGTAACTGGTGTGGGAGTATGATCCCACCCTTCTAGAGGGGACGACATGTACCCACTGTACAAAACGGTAGAAATCTCATAGAGCCCTGGCATCACAAAATGGATGCCACCAGCACAGACACTGGGCTGACCTCCTGCTGCTGACCGAAACTCGCAGTGGAGGAAGCCCAACAAAAGGTATCCTGTCACAGGGAGGTGTCACCACCTCCCAGACAGGATTTAGTGTATTGGAGCTGGGTGGGTACACTCTTAGAGTGCCTTTGAAGTCCTGCACTGGGGGAGCAGTAGGCTCCTCTGTGCATATGCCAGCTCAAACCGGTTCAGGGGCTACCTGCCCTTGCTCTGGCGCGAAACTGGACAAAGGGAAGTGGGTGTAACCACCCACTACCCTGACCCTCCTAGAGGAGTGGTCATAGAGCTAGTCCCTCCCCTATCTTCACTATAAGATACCAAGCATTGCCAATGCAATTCAGATTACCCTGGACGACGCTCTACAAAGAAGAATCCTGGCCCTTCGACGTTCCACTATCTCTGGAAGACTGAAGAATCTCCCTTGGAGTCAAGGAGTGACTCCCCTGCTTGGCAGGCACCAGTAACTTTGATGAACGGTTGCAAACTTCACCGCTCCCGCCGGAGTCCGAAGTCCCTGCGTCCCCTGAAGCAGATTTCCTGACCTCTCGATGGCCATTTTGAGTCACCAGCGAAGCTGTGGCATCTGGACCCCAGGAGTGACGAGGAACAGCAATACCAGGGAACCGTGCACTGATTTTGAGTGCAAACCCTAAACAACGTTCTACGAACTTGTGCTTTGGACCATCTGTAGTCCAAGTCCCTAGCAGGTCTGGTACCGAAAATCAGTGGCCTACCCCGTCCCGAGGGACCGTGGGCTCCTGTGGAACTTTTCCTGAAAAGGCGTCTTCGCGGTTACTTGCCCGTTGGCTAGTGACTCACCCGAAGACTTTCTCATCAACTTCAAGGGCTCTCCTGGTTGCTCCGGGCCTGCCCTCACTTACCCTTGCTGGGTAAGTCCATCAGACCTTGCTGGTCTTCATCATCGTCAATCTTCATTCCACACAAGACTTGCAGTTGCCAAGGCTTGTTGGCTCCAATCCGGTTGCCGACACCGTCATCAGCTGCAGACATTGTGGGACACTCAGAATCCAGCTGCTGGTCATCGTTGATCTCTCCTGGACCTCGTGAGCGAAGAGACAAATCACCATCGACGACCTGAAACGACACGACATCAGTGGTCATCCATTCTGCTGGCCACCGGTCTCTGGCAAGTGACTTTGAACACTGCCCCCTCAATTTTCAGGTCCTCTTCAACTTCAATCCATCTTCGGATTCCAGCGGACACCTCTTCAGTCGTCTCAAGCAGCAAGTCTTCATTGGTCTCCATTGAAAACAGCATCGCGACCCGACACCAAAAGACACCTATGCATCCGGCTTCCGTGGGTGAGGTAACTCGTGCACTCCGGTGCCCAAGTGTGTGTTGGCCCTCAAAATACTTACCCTGTAAGTGGCTTGCTTGTTGACTTCTTCGAAGTGCCATAAAACTTTGAAATACAAACCGCGACTTACGCCATTGTAACCTATAGGAAACCCGCGGCTGTGCTTAGACACTGCACGCGTCTCCCGTGGGCTTGTTACTTACCTGCTAACACTGCAGAAGTGAAGCCCCAGCGATTCCCAAGGCCCTAGGCTTTGTCATTTTGCAAGTCGAGTTGTTAACCCATTTTCTTAGTATATGGTCTGGTACGCCCCTAGGGCTACAGCCATATTTGTGCTTAATTTATTGAGAACTGTTGACATTTGAATGTGTATCTGGGTTCTAATCTCATAAAGAGATTAGTAGAGTGTATTTAGAAATAAATACATATATATTTGATATATATACCTGTGTGGTGTCCTTTTCATTTGGTAATTCAAGAGATTATAAGGTAAAACAAGCTGCTTTACATTCCTCAGAGACCTAGCCTGAAGGCTGCTCTCCACAGCTACCACTAGGATAGCTTTCTTTAAAAGGTTGTCTTAAACCTATCTACCATAAGAGTCGAATTGGACTGGTGCAAGGTGGCCACTATAACTAGTGACCAGCATATGCCAGGCCAACTTCTCACATTGGTGGGCAGCGTGTGGGATTCCAGCTTGCCATTGTTTTACCAGAAAAACCTCTATTTGAATTACTAACTGAAAACCACTAAAGGTACTCAAGGTACATATAAAGTCAAGCTAGTATCAATAAGTTCTACTGAACTTAGAGCTGTTTGTGAAGGGATAAGCACACCCTTGCTACAGCTCAAGCTAGGTTCAGTAGGCCTCAACTAGTGTAGGTAGTACAACACTGCACAACACTAGTATGTCTCACCAATGTGGAGCCAGTGGGTCCACTCCAGCTCAGTACAAAGACATAGCCTACACTGAACTGAAGGCCTTATGCTTTGAAAGACAACTGAGGGTGGGCAGGAGTTCCTCCTCACAACACATGATAGATCTGTTAGTAGCAGATGACCTGAGACAAGCTGTAGGAGCTAGTGGGTCTGCATCAGGGAGTGGGTCAACCATAGTCTCTGGGTCTGATGATGAAAATCAAGATGACCTGGAGTCTGTGATTGAAGGGCCAGGCCCAGAAGGGTCTGAAAGGAACAGAGGAATTCTCCTTAAGAGAGCTGACAAAGTGGGAGAAAGGCCTAGGTCCCCCTCAAGGGACTCTGACCATTCATACCACTCTGGAAGAGAATCTGTTCCCCAGAGGAACTCCAACTTTCCCAGGGAGTCCTCCTCTGAAAGAAGGTTCAAGATGCTCCAGTATGAGGAAGCTAGGCTTGCCCTCAGAACCAAGCAATTGGCCTTAGATAGGGAAGCCTTCGAGCTCCAAAGAGCTTCTAAGAAGGAGGGGTTAGATACCCCTGGTGGCAGCAACAGTGTCCCTAGAGGTAGAGATTACATTCCAGACCATCGGAACCTGTCCAAGGTTGTTCCTCCCTACCAGAGTGGGGATGATATCCACAAATGGATAACTGCTATGGAGAGGGCCTGTACAGTTCAACAGGTCCCCCAGACACAGTGGGCAGCAATCTTGTGGCTCTCCTTTTCAGATAAAGGTAGAGACAAGCTCCTCACTGTTAGATAAGAGGATGCTAATTATTATGAAGCCCTGAAGAGTGCTTTGATAGATGGGTTTGGCCTAACCACTGAACAGTACAGGTTGAAGTTCAGAGACACCCAGAAAGCACAGACTCGATTGGACTGACTTTGTTGATTGTGCAACCAAGGCTCTAGAAGGTTGGCTGGTTGGTAGTAGAGTAACTGACTTTAAGGGATTGTATAATATTATAATGAGAGAACAGATCCTTAATAATTGCCCGAACCAGTTGTTGCATCAGTACCTGGTGGACTCTGATCTGACCTCTCCCCAAGAACTGGGAAAGAAGGCAGACAAATGGGTCAGAACCAGGGTGAGGCAGAAAAACCAGAACCAAGGTGGTGACACTAAGAAGCAAGATCCTAAAGGCTCAGATAAAGGTGGGGATAAATCTAAAGACCAGAAGTCTTCACAAGGGCCCCCAAAATCTGCAACTGGTGGGGAGTCACAATCTGCAAAGGGAAAAGGCCAAAAGAAGCCCTGGTGCAAATTCTGTAAACAGAAAGGGCACTGGACTTCTGACTGTACAAAGTCCAAAGACCAAACCACCACCACTCCAGCCCCTAAGGCAACTGTTCCCCCTAGTGCAGTCATTGGTGGAGGTAATACTCAGAATAAGGGTGTAGTAGGGTTGACCCTGGGTTCTGATGTGGACTCTGGCCTAGTCAGAGTACCAACACAGGCATTGCTAGTTTGTGAGGGAGACCTTGATATGTCCTTCCTAGTGAGCCCCAGTAACCTGGGCAAGTACAAACAGCAGCCTATCATAAATGGCAAACAGGCTTTGGCATTTAGGGACACAGGTGCTAGTGTCACCATGGTGGCAGAGGACCTAGTGGACCCTACACAGATCATCCTGGGTGAAATGTACCAGGTAACCAATGCAAGCAACACCAGGACCAACCATAGCCTTGCAGTTGTGAATTGCTCCTGGGGAGGGGTAACTGGCCTCAAAAAGGTGGTAGTCAGTGAAGACCTCCCTGTCGAATGTTTGTTGGGCAATGATCTGGAGACTTCAGCCTGGTATGAAGTAGAATTATGGACTCATGCTGAGATGTTGGGCATACCTGCAGAGGTATTTGCTGTGACCAGGTCACAAGCCAAAATGCATAAAGCTGAACCAGCTCTGGATCCTGAAACTATGGACCAGGTGCTACCCAAGAGAAGGAGCAGTAGGGTTAAGGCTGGGCCTTCCCCTCTGTCTCAGATCTCAGATTCCCCTCCTGAGGGAGGAGAAGCAGAGCCTGAAGAAGGAACTGCCCCAGATGAACTTGAGCCTGGTCAGGTTGAGTTCTTGGGGGCAGGGGGACCTTCCAGGGAAGATCTGAGCAAAGAGCAACAGTGCTGCCCCACTCTTGAACCCCTCAGACAGCAGGCTGCTGCTGAGGCTGCTGGGAGTGCTAGTGGGTCCCATAAGGTTTATTGGGATGAGGGGCTCCTATATTCTGAGGCTAGAGATCCTACCCCTGGAGCCACCAGGAGGTTGGAAATTCCTCAGAAGTTTAGGGGGTTCCTCTTGACCCTAGCACATGATATCCCATTGGCAGGACACTTGGGCCAAAACAAGACATGGGACAGGCTTGTACCACATTTTCATTGGCCACACATGTCTGAAGACACAAAGGAGTTTTGTCGCTCCTGTGTCACTTGTCAAGCCAGTGGCAAGACAGGTGGCACCACAAAGGCCCCCCTGATACCACTACCTGTGGTGGGGGTTCCCTTTGAAAGGGTAGGGATTGACATTGTTGGTCCCCTTGACCCACCCACTGCATCTGGGCACAGATTTATACTGGTGGTAGTGGATCATGCCACCAGGTATCCAGAAGCTATACCCCTAAGGACTACCACAGCTCCTGTGGTAGCAAGAGCCCTCATTGGAGTTTTCTCCAGAGTGGGTTTCCCTAAGGAGGTCATCTCTGATAGAGGATCAAACTTTGTCAGGATATCTAACTGCAATGTGGAAGGAGTGTGGTGTAAACTACAAATTCACTACTCCCTATCACCCACAATGCAATGGGTTAGTTGAGAGATTCAACAAAACCCTAAAGGGAATGATTAAAGGACTCCCAGAAAAGCTTAGGCGAAAATGGGACCTTTTACTTCCCTGCCTTCTGTTTGCATACAGGGAGGTTCCACAGAAGGGGGTTTGCTACAGCCCTTTTGAACTTCTGTTTGGGCACCCTGTTAGAGGACCATTATGTCTGGTGAAGGAGGGATGGGAGTTACCTCTCAAACCTCCCAAACAAGATGTAGTGGACTATGTACTTGGTCTCCGCTCCAGGATGGCAGAGTATATGAAGAAGGCCACTAAAAACCTTGAGGCAAGCCAAGAATTACAAAAGCTTGGCATGACCAAAAGGCTGTCCTGACTGTTTACCAGCCAGGCCAGAAAGTGTGGGTGTTGGAGCCTGTGGCCCCAGCAGCTCTCCAGGACAAATGGAGTGGCTCCCATACAATTGTTGAGAAAAAGGGAGAGGTCACCTACTTGGTAGATCTTGGCACTCCCAGGAGCCCCCTTGGGGTGCTCCATGTCAACAGACTTAAGGCATATGTGGACAGGGCTGACATGAGCTTGCTCATGGCAACTGATGAGGACCAGGAGGAGGAGAGTGACCCTCTCCCTGACCTGCTGTTACAGAACCCTGATGATGGATCAGTTGATGGTGTTGCTTTGGCAAGCAGCCTCACTGAGCATCAACAAACTGAATGTAGACAAGTGCTACATCAGTTTAGACATATGTTTAGCCTGACCCCAAGTCAGACTTCCTGGTGCACCCATGAGGTGGACACTGGAGACAGTCTGCCTGTAAAGAGTAAAATCTACAGGCAACCTGACCATGTCAGGGATTGTATCAGGACTGAAGTCCAGAAAATGTTGGAGCTAGGTGTTATTGAGCCCTCAGATAGCCCTTGGGCTACTAGCCCAGTAGTCCTTGTCCCAAAACCTCACACCCAGGGTGGTAAGAAAGAGATGAGGTTTTGTGTTGACTACAGGGGCCTCAATGCAGTCACCAGGACTGATGCCTACCCAATACCAAGGGCAGATGAACTAATAGACACTTTGGCCCCAGCCAAGTATCTCAGTACATTTGACCTTACAGCAGGCTATTGGCAAATCAAGTTAGCTGATGATGTCAAGGCTAAAACAGCATTTTCGACCCCTGTGGGCACTATCACTTTGTGGTAATGCCCTTTGGTTTGAAGAATGCACCTGCCACATTTCAGAGGTTGGTGAATAAAGTTCTGACTGGTATGGAATATTGCTCCGCTTATCTTGATGATATTGCTGTCTTTAGTTCCACCTGGCAGGATCATCTGGTCCACCTCAGGAATGTACTGGAGGCCCTGCAGAAAGTAGGCCTCACTATCAAGGCTACTAAGTGCCAGATAGGGCTGAGTCAGGTTGTGTACCTGGGCCACTGTGTAGGTGGAGGCCAGGTTCAACCATTGCAGAGCAAGATCAAGACCATAATGGAATGGGTAGCTCCAACCACCCAGACACAGGTGAGAGCCTTCTTGGGCCTGACTGGGTATTACAGGAGGTTTGTTAAGGGATATGGATCTATAGTGACCCCCTTAAATGATCTGACCTCCAAGAAAATGCCAAAAAAGGTTCAGTGGACAGCTAGCTGTCAAAAGGTATTTGATGACCTCAAGCAGGCAATGTGCACTGCCCCCATCTTACAGAGTCCAGATTACAAAAAGTTAATTGTTCAAACAGATACTTCAGAGCTGGGTGTGGGAGCTGTACTGTCTCAACTTAATGATGAAGGTCAAGACCAGCCAGTAGCTTTCATGAGCAGAAGGCTGACCCCTAGAGAGAAACGTTGGTCAGCCATTGAGAGGGAGGCCTTTGCTGTGGTGTGGGCCCTGAAGAAGCTGAGGCCATACTTGTTTGGCACTCACTTCATAGTTCAGACTGACCATAAGCCCCTCCTATGGCTCAAACAGATGAAAGGTGAAAATCCTAAACTGCTCAGGTGGTCCATTTCCCTACAGGGGATGGACTATACAGTGGAACATAGACCTAGGACCCAACATGCCAATGCAGATGAACTCTCAAGGTATTTCCACTTAGAACATGAAGACTCAACTGGTCAAGGTTAGTTTAATGTCCCTGCGTTTGGGGGGGGGGGGGGGGTTGTGTAGGAGAGTGGGATCTGCACTTATGTTGCCCCCACTTTTATTCTGATGTATACACTGGTTTCTGGCTATAGTCTGGCTGGGTCCCTGCTAATCAGGGCCCCAGTCTCACTGATCTCTCTAAACAACTTGGTGTGCATATTAGATGCACTAGTGATTGGATACTGTGGTACCTTATGAGCCCCTAGTATATGGTACCTTAGGTACCTAGGGCATTGGTACTTCACAGGCCTACCAGGGGCTGCAGCATGTATTATGCCACCCCTGGGAAGCATTCACAATCTGACACCACAGGCCTGCTAATGCAGCCTGTGTGAGGTAGTGTTAGCACTCCTCACTGAGGTATTGGTTCCTATATCTCACCATACACACACATACAAACCTATCAGTCACCCCTCTTGCAGGCCCTAACAATCCTGAGGGCAGGGTGCTTGGTTTACTATGTGAGGGGGTGCAACTGGCAGAGTCTATTCTCTGCTGCTGTTTGTGGATGCGGTTAAACCATATACTCTTAAGTGCATTATAACTTTGCGGTAAATGCTAACTTTGGAATGACTGCATCAAAACATGTCATGTTTGGTGTCAAACAACTTGGAATCATACCCCCACACCAGTAACTGGTGTGGGAGTATGATCCCACCCTTCTAGAGGGGACGACATGTACCCACTGTACAAAACGGTAGAAATCTCATAGAGCCCTGGCATCACAAAATGGATGCCACCAGCACAGACACTGGGCTGCCCTCCTGCTGCTGACTGAAACTCGCAGTGGAGGAAGCCCAACAAAAGGTATCCTGTCACAGGGAGGTGTCACCACCTCCCAGACAGGATTTAGTGTATTGGAGCTGGGTGGGTGCACTCTTAGAGTGCCTTTGAAGTCCTGCACTGGGGGAGCAGTAGGCTCCTCTGTGCATATGCCAGCTCAAACCGGTTCAGGGGCTCCCTGCCCCTGCTCTGGCGCGAAACTGGACAAAGGGAAGTGGGTGTAACCACCCACTACCCTGACCCTCCTAGAGGAGTGGTCATAGAGCTAGTTCCTCCCCTATCATCACTATAAGATACCAAGCATTGCCAATACAATTCAGATTACCCTGGACGACGCTCTACAAAAAAGAAGAATCCTGGCCCTTCGACGTTCCACTATCTCTGGAAGACTGAAGAATCTCCCTTGGAGTCAAGGAGTGACTCCCCTGCTTGGCAGGCACCAGTAACTTTGATCAACGGTTGCAAACTTCACCGTTCCCGCCGGAGTCCGAAGTCCCTGCGTCCCCTGAAGCAGATTTCCTGACCTCTCGACAGCCATTTTGAGTCCCCAGTGAAGCTGTGGCATCTGGACCCCACGAGTGACGAGGAACAGCAATACCAGGGAACCGTGCACTGATTTTGAGTGCAAACCCTAAACAACGTTCTACGAACTTGTGCTTTAGACCATCTGTAGTCCAAGTCTCTAGCAGGTCTGGTGCCGAAAATCAGTGGCCTACCCCGTCCCGAGTGACCGTGGGCTCCTGTGGAACTTTTCCTGCAAAGGCGTCTTCGCGGTTACTTGCCCGTTGGCTAGTGACTCACCCGAAGACTTTCTCATCGACTTCAAGGGCTCTCCTGGTTGCTCCGGGCCTGCCCTCACTTACCCTCGCTGGGTAAGTCCATCAGACCTTGCTGGTCTGCATCATCGTCAATCTTCATTCCACACAAGACTTGCAGTTGCCAAGGCTTGTTGGCTCCAATCCGGTTGCCGACACCGTCATCAGCTGCAGACGTTGTGGGACACTTCGAATCCAGCTGCTGGTCATCGTCGATCTTTCCTGGACCTCGTGAGCGAAGAGACAAATCACCATCGATGACCTGAAAAGACGCGACATCAGTGGTCATCCATCTTGCTGGCCACCGGTCACTGGCAAGTGACTTTGAACACTGTCCCCTCAATTTTCAGGTCCTCTTCAACTTCAATCCATCTTCGGATTCCAGCGGATACCTCTTCAGTTGTCTCAAGCAGCAAGTCTTCATTGGACACCAAAAGACACCTATGCACCCGGCTTCCGTGGGTGAGGTAACTCGTGCACTCCGGTGCCCAAGTGTGTGTTGGCTCTCAAAATACTTACCCTGTAAGTGGCTTGCTTGTTGACTTCTTCGAAGTGCCCTAAAACTTTGAAAAACAGACTTGCGCCATTGTAACCTATAAGAAACCCGCGGCTGTGTTTAGACACTGCACGCGTCTCCCGTGGGCTTGTTACTTACCTGCTAACACTGCAGAAGTGAAGCCCCAGCAATTCCCAAGGCCCTAGGCTTTGTCATTTTGCAAGTCGAGTTGTTATCCCATTTTCTTAGTATATGGTCTGGTACGCCCCTAGGGCTACAGCCATATTTGTGCTTAATTTATTGAGAATTGTTGACATTTGAATGTGTATCTGGGTTCTAATCTCAAAGAGATTAGTAGAGTGTATCTAGAAATAAATACATATATATTTGATATATATACCTGTGTGGTGTCCTTTTCATTTGGTAATTCAAGAGATTATAAGGTAAAACAAGCTGCTTTACATTCCTCAGAGACCTAGCCTGAAGGCTGCTCTCCACAGCTACCACTAGGATAGCTTTCTTTAAAAGGTTGTCTTAAACCTATCTACCATAAGAGTCGAATTGGACTGGTGCAAGGTGGCCACTATAACTAGTGACTATGCCAGGCCAACTTCTCACACCATCTCACCAGGGATCTCCTGTTCGCCATATTATTATGGCATTTGGACGTGTGCCAGTCGGAAACACCAACCGCCATGGTCCTGACATGCAGTCTTTATCCGACTGCCTGTCAGACCTCCCTGGTTGCCCTTTTGGACCGGCACCTTGTAGGCGGCTGGTCCCGAATACGATATGATGGTGGACGGACTGAAGTCCTTCTGTCATCGTAATGACCCCCTCTGTTACTGAAACACAGTTGGGGGGATTGCTGCATACTAAGAATCAACAAATGATTATTAGCAAGCATGTTTTGGTGTGAATAAGGGCGAGACAGTGATAAAGGGCTAATCAGGATTCAGGTCAATTGGACAAGTTTTGTGCATGTTATTAGCATTGGAATCGTAGTGCCACTGAAGCAATAGCAAGCCTGAGGTACATTGGAGAAGCTGTGTGAATCATCTAATGGTAGACTAGTGTGGTTGTTGCAGATCACGGCAAATGTATGTCACATGGAAACCAAACATTGATTACAACAGAACATGCATTACACAAGCTAATGTTTGATCTCAAACATCCACCCTGGAAGACCCTCTGTGTGCAAGCACTAACTGCAGACATATACATATGCACGAAAATGAACTAAGGGTCCAAGTAATTGATGGACATAGTACTTGATGGGGGTGGGCTTTAAAAAAAAAAAACATAACATATACTGTTGTGTACTTGGCCAGGGTAGGAAGGATGTTGCCACTGGGGAAAAGGGATGTGTACATCTCAATGGATGAAAACTAGCAGATGTAGAGTTAAGTGATAATAGAAGGGTGTACTAACTTTCTCTTGATATTGCTGTATTTAAACTGTGCATGCATCTTGTTGAGTGGTTCATATATCCAGCTAACCATTTTCTTTGAGCTCATTAAGTTCATTCCTTTCATGTGAAAAATGCAAAAAAATAACTAAGTTTTGAAAAATGTAGCTCTTCATCTGATGACCAGTATAACATTTCTTGTACCTTCACACTACATGTCCACCTCTGTCCAACAGAAAACAGCATTTGTCTGGCGGGAGCCTCGAATGTGCCACGGGGGAATGGCCCTACCTGACCCCGGAATGACTATCTGCAAATCTATGGATTTCTGGCTGAAGGTGGGAATCGCTGTGGGCACCTGCACAGCCCTGCTGCTAGTGGTGATGACCTGCTACTTCTGGAAGAAAAACCAAAAGTAGGTCCCACAACTAAGACTTGTGTTAGAAATGGCACACTTTCTATAAAGGAAATGCTATAGAAGATGTGCAGGTCCAGTTTGTTTTTTACTGAAATCAGTCATAGCTTCCGTATAGAGAACACTGAACCCCATAGGACAGACCTAAAAGATGAGGACACTCAACAGCTAGTTGTTCTCTGTCTATGCCTACCACAGTGCTAGCTTCACAGAGCTTTCAACACAGCGTCTTATTCACAAAGGTTCATTTCCATGTGTAGATTTACTATAAATAAGTTTACTCTTACACTCGTAAGTAACTTTACTACTTTTGGCTATTCACCATTTACAAGTGTAAAGTTACCCAAAAATACAAACTTACATGTCCCCACCCCCTGAATTCAGGGAGTGGAGCCTCATTTGTTAGTGTAAAGTTACTAGTTGTAACTTTTCACTCATAGGTAGATGTCCCTGGTATCAGGACGGACTATTGTAAAGTACAGGGGAAAGTTTATTAAACTTTAAAAAATTGTCAAACTATTTTAATCTAAACATTAATGTCAATTATTTTAAAATAATTATTTTAAAGTAAGCATAACATAAAAATGCTACAGCATTATTGACTTAATTCTGAATTAATTAGGTAATTATTTTAAATAAATTAAAGAAATTATTTTTGTTAGGATTTAAATAAAAGCAAATTTCACACCCAAAGTATACTATTTATGTGGATCTATTATGTAGTCAAATTTATCAAAAGTTATGTATAGAATGAATTAATTATTCAAATTATTTTTTTAAATTTATATGCATATATCTAAAAATAAAGTGACATCACTTTTTACATTTTAAAAGTTTATTTACATATTTCATAGTACATTACTAATTGTGTTTTATGTATATATATAGTTGGCGTCTCTATGCAAGGTAACTTGGAGTTTTGTGATGTTTAAAGCGGCGTACCTCATCACAGAGACGCCCCGCCGCGCTGAGAGCGGTACCTTTGGTGTGTGAAGATTGTTTGCACCGTGAGGAGCTGGAAATGCCGGTATTGCCAGGATGGACATTGATAAGCACTGTGGCAGTTTTTCCTCACAGCACCCACTTGGGATTGTATTTTTTCAATGTACATAGCCCTGGTAGCAACCAATTTGGTTCAGATACGGACTACTTACCCCACAATGCCACTGTGCTGAAGGAGGTCCCATTAGGGCGAGGTTAAAGGTATGAGTCCACTCAACTGCTGGGACTTTGCGCATGCAGCCAGTGAACAAGGGCATGGAGCCCGAAACATGTTTGGCGCTTTGCTTGTGGGGTTCAAACGCGCTGTGCTTATTACCTGCAATAAACGATGGCTATATTTCCACCTGAGTTGGCGTCTCTATGCAAGGTAACTTGGAGTTTTGTGATGTTTAAAGCGGCGTGCCGCGCAGAGAGCGGTACCTTCGGTGCGTGAAGATTGTTTGCACCGTGAGGAGCTGGAAATGCTGGTATTGCCAGGATGGACATTGATAAGCACTGTGGCAGTTTTTCCTCACAGCACCAACTTGGGATTGTATTTTTTCAATGTACATAGCCCTGGCAGCAACCAATTTGGTTCAGATACGGACTACTTACCCCAAAATGCCACTGTGCTGAAGGTATATATATCAAATATATATGTATTTATTTCTAGACACACTCTACTAATCTCTTTATCAGATTAGAAGCCAGGAACACATTCAAATATCAACGTTTCACAATAAGTTAAGCACAAATATGGCTGGGGCCCTAAGGGCGTACCAGACCATATACTAAAAAAGAGGTTTAGGAAAGTCGACTTGCCAGGGGACAAGGCCTAGGGCCTGTAGAATCGCTGGAGCTTCACTAATCCACCCAAGGCAGGTAAGTAAAAGACCCACGGGAGACGCGTGCAGTGTGAGAACACAGCCACGGGTTCCCTATTTATTACAATGGAGCAAGTCGCGATTGGATTTTTAAAGTTTTAGGGTACTTCGAGGAAGTCTACAAGCAACCCACTTACAAGGTAAGTAATTCGAGGGCCAACACACACTAAGGCACCGTAGTGCACGAGTTACCTCACCCAGGGAAGCCGGGTGAATAGGTGTCTTTTGGTGTCGGGTCGCGTTGCTTTTTTCTATGGAAGCCAAAGAAGATTTGGTGCTTGCGAAGACTGAAGAAGTGTCCGGTGGAATCCAAGGCTGGATTTAAGATGAAGATGACCTGAAAGCAGAAGGGACAGTGTTCACAGTCACTTGCCAGTGACCCGGGGCCAGGAAGATGGATGCCCACAGATGTCGGGTGATTTCAGGTGCTTGAGGGTGTTTTGACTCTTTGCCCACGAGGTCCAGGAGGGATCGACGATGACCAGCAGCTGGATTCGGAGTGTCCCATAACGTCTGCAGCTGACTGAGGTGTCAGCAACCGGATTGAAGCCAACCAGCCTTGGCAACGGCAAGTCTTGTGAAAAGTGAATAAAGTCAATGGTGCAGGCCAGCAAGGTCTGAGGGACTCACCCAGCGAGGGTGAGTGAGGGCAGGCCTGGATCAACCAGGGGAGCCCTTTGGTTTGATAAAGTCTTCAGGGGACCCACAAGCTAATGGGCAAGGGATCGCAAAGATGCCTCGTGAGGAAATGCTTTACAGGAGCCCACGGTCACTCGGGACGGGGTAGGCCTCTGATTTTCGGTGCACAACCTGCTAGAGGCTTGGGCCACAAATGGTCCAAAGCACAAGTTCGTAGAACATCGTGAAGGGGTTGCACTTGACAATAGTGCATGGTACCCAGGTATTGCGGTTCCTCATCACTCTTGGGGTCCACTCACTTCAGCTCTGCTGGGGACTCACAATGGCCATCACAATGGCCAACGAGAAGTCAGGAAATCCACTTCCGGGGCTGCAGGGATTTCGGACTCTGGCGGGAGCGGGAAAGTTTGCGACCGTTGATTCAAAGTTTTGGTGCCTGCCAAGCAGGGGAGTCACTCCTTGACTCCATGGGAGATTCTTCCGTCTTCCAAAGGTAGTGGAACATCGAAGGGCCAGGATTCTTCTTGTAAAGCGTTGTCCAGGGTTATCTAACTTGCAATGGCAAGGTGTTCCTATCTTATAGTAAAAGAAAGGGAGGGACTAGCTCTATGACCACTCCTCTTGGAGGGTCAGGGGAGTGGGTGGTTACACCCACTTCCCTTTGTCCAGTTTCGTGCCAGAGCAGGGGCTGATAGCCCCTGAACCGGTATGAGCTGGCATATGCACAGAGGAGCCTACTGCTCCCCAGTGCAGGACTTCAAAGCACTCTAAGAGTGCACCCACCCAGCTTCAATACACTAAATCCTGTCTGGAAGATGGTGACACCTCCCTGTGACAGGATGCCTATTGTTGGGCCTCCTCCACTGCGAGTTTCAGTCAGCAGCAGGAGGGCAGCCCAGTGTCTGTGCTGGTGGCATCCATTTTGTGATGCCAGGGCTCTTTTAGATTTCTACCGTGTTTCCACAGTGGGTACATGTCGTCCCCTCTAGAAGGGTGGGATCATACTCCCACACCAGTTACTGGTGTGGGGGTATGATTCCAAGTTGACACAAACATGATATGTTTTGATGCAGTCATTCCAAAGTTAGCATTTACCGGGAGGTTATAATGCACTTAAGAGCATATGGTTTAACCGCATCCACAAACAGCCACAGGGAATAGACCCTGCCAGCTGCAGAGGGGCCCTGCTCTGGCAGAGGAACCCCCTCACATTGTAAACCAAGCACCCTGCCCTCAGGATTGATAGGGCCTGCCTTAGGGGTGACTGATAGGTTTATATGTATGTGTGTAGGGTGAGATATAGGAACCTATACCTCAGTGAGGAGTGCTAACACTACCTCACCCAGGCTGCAGTAGCAGGCCTGAGGTGTCAGATTTAGTCTGCTTCCCAGGGGTGGCATAATACATGCTTCAGCCCCTGGTAGGCCTGTAAAGTACCTATACCCTTGGTACCTAAGATACCATATACTAGGGGCTCATAAGGCACCACAGTAACCAATCACTAGTACATCTAATATGCACTCCAAGTCGTTTAGAGAGAACAGAGAGTCTGGGGCCCTGATTAGCAGGGACCCAGCCAGACTATAGCCAGAAACCAGTGTTAACATCAGAAAAAAAGTGGGGGCAACATAAGTGCAGATCCTACTCTCTTACACTATGGGTGTGTTTATTTAGATCACTGCGGTCCTTTCTCCTCTGATACTGCGTATAAGTACATCTTAGTTGTAGTGGATTCATGCACACGTTTTCTTTGGGTCTGGCCACAACGGAGTGCTGATGTTCGAACTGTCATCAGGGATTTGCGTGTCTTTGTGGGAATTTTTGCATGTGGTACCCTTCATTCTGACCAAGGTCCAGCGTTCGCCTAGCCAGTAACCAGTGTTAACATCAGAAAAAAAGTGGGGGCAACATAAGTGCAGATCCTACTCTCCTACAATAAGTTAATTTAATTTTTTAACATTAGTTTCTGTTGTGTGTAACTTCAAGTATTTCCTTCATTATTTTCTCATTAGTGTCTGAGGAGTTTTATTTTAAGTCCCTGCCTTCATTATTTTGTATGGGAGAATGCTGCAGCATCAGTGGTTAACCATGTGCAGTGCTGGATTTACTGACTTACTTTGTGTCATCAGGTGCCCATATTTCACTTTGATTTAACCTTAAGGCTATTGAAATCTAGGTCTATGTAGGTAAAAGACAAATCCCTTCAATGCATATGATGTAGGGGAAGGAGATGCTACCTTGCTTTAGCTCTATCAAGGAAAGAATGAGGCAAATCCTATAAGTGGCACGATACCTACTCACTTGAATTAATTGACATTAGATTATCTTTTTACCTCCTCCTTATCTGACACTTTATTGGAGAGGTTTGGTTGATATGTAGTCAGATGCATGACCTGTCAATACCTTTTGGTGTATTTTTTCAGAATATAGAATTGTTATTTTTTTCTCCTACCAAATGTTCAAATCCACAATATTGAATAGCACAATATTATTGTGAAGGTAAGTATGTACTCTTATAATAAATCTAATCTTACCTATACATACTTACATTCACAATATTGTGGTAGTCGATATTTTGGTTCTGATATTTTAGCAGGATGATGTGTTTCTACTTTTCTGACAAACTTTGTTTTTTTTGCATCCTTAATTAAAAAGCCATCACATTCTATTAGACTGTAATAATTCTGTGTTATAGTTATAGTCAGACTTCTTATGATACATCACCCATTTTTTGTGATCTCCTTTATAGGCTTGAGTACAAATACTCCAAACTGATGATGAATGCCACCAACAATGATGGTGACCTGCCGGCAGCTGACAGCTGTGCCATTATGGAGGGCGAAGATGCGGAGGATGACTTGATCTTCAGCAGCCGCAAATCTATCTTTGGGAAGATAAAATCCTTCAAGGCAAAGGTAGTTTTAATGTGGACTGTTGAAGTGTATTTGAAATGACTTGTTCAAAATGTATCTTGGGGATGGGGGTGGGAGGGTGTAGTCTTTTAGTGGGCATCATGCCAGATAAAAATGAACGGAGATCCGTTGCATTCAAAACATTTCCTATAGTGCTACGGTGAGGCCGTTCAAGGGAAGTAAGAATGAGTTGTGAGGGGGTAACATGTATTACTGCAAATAACACTTACACATCCCAACTACTCTTTAGCAAATCGGCCCAGCTCTGATCCCAAGAATCCTTATTGACCCAAGGTTTGTTCTCTTCTTGCTGTCAACATATAAGTTGACCTCAGGTTTTTCTCAATCGTAAAGCAAAACTTTCACTTTGTCCCTCATGCCTGTACTTTGTCAAAATTCCTTCTAGAGTACAAAGCGTTCTTTCTCATTTGTTTTAATTCAATGAAGCATGCACTGGCTGTGCTAACCTCACAGCAGCTTAAACTTCCTTCATTAATTGAACACTGCACTTAACTCAACACAGTTATAATTTCTGCTCTTTGATGACTAGTCATGTCCCACGTCCATCACTCCTCTCCACTAGACAGACCATGACACTTAAATTCAGGTCAGTGATTTAAGTGCTGGCTTCTGGTGTTGAAGCAGCTCAAGCAGCCTTCCGTTCCTCCTCACGTTACCTGTGCAATCATCTCATTGTGCCTGTCACCCTCTAACCCATTACTGCAGGTCTATAACTTTTAGAGTCACTGCTAAAATAAGCAGATTTGAGATAAATGGCTTTACATAAATTCAACCATGGCGATTTAAAATAAATGGCCCCTTTCAGAGCAAACAAGGCTTCAATATTCAGTGGGAAAAAAAGACTGTTCGAGAAACCTATATTAAAATAGAGGGTTCCCAACATTTTCTGAATTATGATATTGCACTGGTTGTAAGTTTGTATAGAGATCAAACAGCAATTGCCAGCATAGCTTAGCAGCCAGGCTCCTACTTTTATACAGTGATTCTTTTGTTCTTTAGCGCCAGGGGGCCAGGGCCTGGCTCAGTCCAGTTCTGGAGTACTTTGTTTTGGTGACTCTGCTCTTTCCTTTCAGCAGCAGGGCAGAGACATCAGCCGCTCCACAGGGGGCGGAGCCGGCTTTGTGGTGGCAGAGCACAGGTCTATTCAAGAGTCAGGGTGTACTCCTCCCACCCATCCTGGGGCAGTCTCTCTACCCACCACCTGGCAGCCAACCTGTCTCCTGGAATCCCCCAGCCCTGCTCCTGTACCGTTGCTAGGCAGAACACACACCCACAGCAGAGGCGGACTGAGATGGTCAGGCACGCAAAGGCTAACTTTCTAAAAGTAGCATTTGCAAACCCAGGATATTAAAATAACCTTTACTAAAAGATGTATTTTATTATCCCAAGTTCAGGCATACTAAACATGACTTCCTACCATGCTCTCTGAGTCCACTGAGGTCACAGCGTGTAGCGATCCCAGCAGCCCATTCTGGCCTATGGAGAGCAGGTAGCCTTCAATAGTGAAAGACGAAAATGGCTGTAATTCACTATTAAGACATGCCACACACATCAGGGCATGTCCTACCTTATGCCTACAATGCACCCTGCGCTTGGGCCTACCAGAGGGGTGACTAACATGTAGTTAAGGGAAGGTTTAGGGACTGGCAAGTGGGGACACTTGCTCAGTCAGCGCGACGGTACCGGACCGCGCGCAGGTTCTGCAGTGGCAGATCCTAGACACATTTTACCCCGCTGCTTCGGTGGGTGGCACAATCAGTGCTGCAAGCCCACTAGCAGCATTTGGATATACAAGCCCTGGGCACCCCTGGTGCACTCTACTAGGGACTGATAGTAAACCAAATATGCCAAACGTGAAAGTCAATTCACATGATATATTTTACCATAGGGAGCACTTGCACTGTGGCACTGGATGGCAGTGGCACAGTGCCCTGAGCAGCTAACACCAACACAAAAACACATTGAGGCACAGACAAAAATGGAAGGGTGACCCACGCCAATGGTGCCAGGTCTAACATGGAGGATACATGGGTCGCCAATTGATACTA
This sequence comes from Triturus cristatus, assembly GCF_964204655.1. NCBI lineage: Eukaryota > Metazoa > Chordata > Amphibia > Caudata > Salamandridae > Triturus > Triturus cristatus. Next base: position 556,484,754 of record NC_140579.1, on the reverse strand, counting down.
GTCCCTGCTCAATTGAATTTAGCCATGAGGAGCGATTCCCCTTCTTTTTTGAAAAATGCAATAGATGGATTAAGTCTGGTTTCTGGGGGTAGAGCATTCCAAATTCTGGGCGCCATCCCTGAAAATGTTCGGTTATAAGTTTTTTTCTTGTTGAATCTTTGTGGTTTCAGTAGAAGGTTGTTAGCACTTCTTAAAGATCTAACACCACACGAGGGCACCAGTTTCTGTGCCAGATAGCTGGGTGTATTGTGATGAATGGCTTTATGAGTCATACATGCTATTTTCAAATGAATTCTGGCTTCAAAAGGTAGCCAATTAAGGGATTTTAGGTCAGGTGATATGTGGGAACTTCTTTTGGAGCCAGTGATAAGCCTCGCTGCAGCGTTGATTGAAGCTCTTAGAGGGGCCGTTGCCGCTCTGGGCAGGCCGCAGAGAGAGACACTACCGTAATCCACTCTTGGGATGACTAGAGCGTGTACTGCCAGTTTGAAGTCCTTATCTGGCAGGAAAGGTTTCAGTTTTCTCAAAGTGTTTATCTGAAAGTTTGCTCCTTTTGTTGCGTTGCTGATGTGTTTATGCATATTGAGGTTTCTGTCCAGAGATATTCCCAGCGATTTTGCTGCATCAACGATGAGGGGTTGGCAATTGAATGCAGTAAGGTGTTTGATCCAATCTTGCATTATGGGTACTTGGGCAGGGGGAGCGATGAGGAGGAATTCGGTTTTGAGGGCATTCAGTTTTAGATGATTTTCTGCCAGCCATGTCTGAGTTTTTCCGAGAATAGAGTTGAGCGATTTGATATCTTCTAGGGTGTGGAACTTCAGGTATAGTTGTGTGTCGTCAGCGTACATGTGGTATTGCACGTTCGACGAGTAGAGAATTTCAGTGAAGGGTTCCATGAATAGATTGAACAATGTCGGAGATTATGCAGATCCTTGTGGGACTCCTAAAGTGACCGGAACAGGTTTGGACAGGGAGTGATTGACCTTGAATCGTTGTGATCTGTTTTGGAGGAACGAGGAAAACCACCTTAGAACTGATCCACCTAAACCCATTCTGTGTTTCAGAAGTTCTATCAGATTATCATGTTTGACAGTGTCAAAGGCCGAGGAAAGATCTAGTAAGATGAGTAGGCAGGCCCCGTTCTGATCTAGGATTTGTAGGGCATCGTCGATTATATGGGTCATGGCCGTTTCAGTGCTGTGACCTGTGCAGAAACCTGATTGGTATTTGTTGAGTAGGTTAAACTGTTCAATATGTCTTAGCAGCTGGAGGTGTACACATTTTTCTAAGAGTTTGGCCAGGGTAGGCATGTTGGATATAGGACGGTAATTGTTTAAGTCTGCAGCGTCTGCCGTAGGTTTCTTTAGAATGGGGGATACCTGCCCGGCCTTGAGGGTGTCAGGGATACAACCTTGGCGTTAGGAATTATTTATGATCTTGGTCCAGAGAGGTAGAAGCAGCGGGGTGAAAGCTTTTACAAGGTTTGCTGGGAGAGGCTCAACGAAGTGATTAGCAGGATTTAAGGCAGTAAGTATTTTGAGAATAGATTCTTCATTATAGGGGTTGAAGGATGACCAAGATGCATTGTTTTTTAGATCGAACTTTGATGAGCTTCGGTGTGGGGAAGTTAGAAGGGATGGTGAGGGGTTCATGTGTGCAGCGGAGTGTGTGATTAGATTGTTGAGAAGGTCCTTCTTTATGTTATCGGTCTTCTGAGAGAAGAAGGAAGCAAATTCTTCACCGGTGGGTCGTGGGCCTAATTTATCCTGGGGTCGGTGAGGTGCATCCTTAGATTGAGTTTTGATTAACTCAGAGTTTTTTGGGACGGTTTTTTGCCTGGTCTAATTGGTGGCTAAACAAGTCTGCTTTAGTGCGCTTGATTTTTCTGTAATATGCCTTCCTTTTCTTTCTTAGTGTCTTGAGGTGATTGGCGGATGGAGCTGCTCTCCATCTGCGTTCAAATATTCTTAGGGATCGTCTATCCTTGTTGAGTCTTCCATCGTACCATGGTTTAGAGTCTTTTTTGGAGACTCTCTTTAATTGAAGGGGGGCTGCCTCGTTTAGTATCATTTTTATGGAGTTGAAGTAGTGGTTGGTGAGATCATGAACGTCGGCTATCCCTACGGGGGGAAGAAGAAAGTTGTAGCTGGAAGTTGTGAGTGTGTTGGGGTCAATGTTTTTCAGGTTCCTCTTCCATACTTTAGGCCTTGTGGGCTGACCCAAGTTAAGTTTCACTGTTTCGTTGATGAAGAAGGTGATAGTATGATGATCCGACCAATCACATGGGAGGATCGTGTCTAACTGGATGGAATCAACTTTAGCGATTACTAAATCAAGGATGAATCCTTTATCGTGTGTCGAGCTGTTCACAATTTGGGTGTGGTCGAGATCCGCGAGGAAGTTTTTGAGACTATTGACAATTGCATCATTGGGATCATTCCAGTGGAAGTTGAAGTCTCCGAGAAATATTTGGGTGTTTTGATGTCCGGCATTAGTAGAGGCTATGTCCATAAATTGTTCGGTAAAGGTGAGGAGGTGAGGTTGTCACCTGGGGGATGATAGAAGGTGTGTAAAGAGCATATTGGTTTGCCATTGCTAGTGATGTCGAGGCAAAAGTATTCACAAGACGGGAATACGGGGGATGTGGATCTGTTTACTGAGATAGTGTTTCGATGTATGCAGGCTATACCCCCACCTGTCTTGTCTGTTCTATGCAGCCTGATGATATCATTTTTTGGGGGTACTAGTATATCAATGATAGGTGTCGATGATTCCTTTAACCAGGTTTCAGTTAAAATTAGTAACTCCGGTTCTTGTGTGAGAATGAGGTCAGCTATGTCAGCTGCCTGTCTTGAGGCCGATCTACAATTTAGTAGTATACATTTAAGACGGGGCGTGAGATGGGATGTGCTGGGTTCCTGAATGAGGGTAACTCGTCTAAGGTTGTTTTCGATGATGCCTCTGGGGTTGTGTTTAGTGGGCCTGTGAGCGTTGGTTGGAATGGTTGGGATTAGAGCCATTTTGGGTGTGTAATCTGTAGTCATGGTGTTGTAATTTCGGTGTGAGGGTTCGTAGGACTGTACAGGGAGTAGGTCTTTCTATGATAGCGGATTAGTATTGCGTATTGGACGGGTTGAGTTACTGTGAAGGGGAACTGATTTCCATCTTGAGGTCGGCAATTTTGATGTAACAACTGCGTGGGGCAGGTGAGAATTTGACTTAGTCTGTCGTGGAAATCTGTTGTTCAAGGGTTGACTCAGAAGAACGTCAGATAAACGTTGTATTTCTGCTTTGATTTGAATGAGAGTATGATCTCTTCGTCTAGGGTCTGGTGAGGGAGGGAGCCAGATCGGTGAATGTATTATGGGTGTGGGTGGTGTGTTTGCATCCTGAGGTTGGTTAGTGGGCGGCCCTCCTTCAAGGTCATGATGAGGCGTCCTATCTAGCTCCCTCTCCATATCCGGGAGTGTTGGTCTGGAATGATGAGTGGCTGCAGGGGGCGTAGAGGTGGTAGCGATGTGGTCATGGGATTGATGGGTTCGCACGGGGTAGGGTTGACCATGGGTGGGGAAATATTCGTTCCAGGGGAGGATGCTGGGTCTGATAAGGGTGTAAATGCAGGTGCCATAGTAAGGGGGGAGTGTCTTAAGGTAGAGTCTCATGGGGAGGGGCGCTTAATTGTAGCTAATGGTCGTGATATCAGAGTGGTGGTGTGTGAGTTCATGATGGGTGTCATTGCCGGTGCGGTAGGAAGGGGGAGCGTCTTATGTATGCGTCAGGTGTGGAGGGTGGGGTAGTTTGGAGCTCGGTGTAAATATCGGTTGGGGTAATAAGGGAGTGTGGCAAGCGGCAGAGTTTGGCGGTGTGATAAGGTGAGTGCTGGTGTTGGGAGTAGCCTGGGGCGGGGCTTGGGATTTTCTCACTTGTTCCTTGATAATGGGGAAGATGTTATCCAACAGGTTTAGGCTGCGGTATGTTGACTGCATGAGAATAGTTCCGTTATTATATATTGTGATGGTTGCTGCCGAATGAAGTTTTGGGAGGGGAAGATATAGATAATGCTTTTCTGGTGGTGGAGATCGCAAATATTTCTAGGAATGCTTTCCTCCATTGCGCTCTTCGTTTAGTGTAAAAGATGATATCCGTGGTTATATGTCCTTTGTTTGTGGAGAAGTAGGGATCAGAGATGGGTGTCTCCGGGTTTAGATTTATCATGTTGTGTTTGAAGCGTTTGGACGCTTTTTTTGAGAGATTGGGGGGGTAGTTAATGGTGTAGGTATGTGCGCCTGTGAGCTCCATAGTGGGGCAGGCACTGTTAAAATAGGTTAGGGCGTTATGGTGCGATGTGTGTATGGTCTCGTACAGGGGGTTGGTACTGTGAGGGGGTGATGGGCTTGGGAAGGGTCGGGACACTAAGGCGGGTGATTGAGCAGAGATGTTGGTGGCTTAGGTTTGTGCAGAGGGAGTAGTAGGAGATGTATCAAGTAGCGTAATAGCGCCTAGTCAGGCAAATGGAGGGTTGGGGGAGGCCCTGGGGCCATAAAGATTGAGAGATAGATAAAGATGATTTAATTACATTTTAGATTGAGGTTCTGACCTGTATGGGTAAAGAGGGAGACAGTCCAAGATGTCTGCCTCATTGGAGTGGGCATCATAGCCATTCGGATAGTCCTGTATCTCTTTCCATTTAATGAGCTGGTCAGGAGTAGTCCTGTTTCGGTTTCTGTATATCAGTTGTTGTTTTTGGTCCTTTTTCAATGTTTATGTTTTGCTTCCTTCAAGGATCAGAGTCTTACTTTACCTAGTGCAACAGTAAGCCGGAGGCGGACCCCAAAGTGATGGTATTTATGAGGTCCGCCATTTTGTTGTTATGGATCTAAAAGCAGATGCTGCCCCTAGATAGAAAAATAGTGCCAGATGGAACGCACTTCGTTCCCATGTGTAGGCAGATGACTCCAATGTTTCACAGAGTAGAGATGCGCCTGGAGAAATTATGTGCGGTTTCTCGCTGTTGTCCGCTGTGCTGTCAATGCGGAAATATACAAATAACATGCTATCTGCCCATGGTTGTCAAGGTTGCATCGGCGCTGACATCAGGCATGAGAGGGAGGCGCTATGCTGATGACCTTATTCTAAGCACGCTTGCATGTGTGGCCTCATCTCGCCATGGATACAGTGAATAATGTACAAAGTAAAAGCAAAAGTCACACCTTCAATGAAAAGTATTTTCACATTGCCATCCACGTTGTTATGAACTGCGCCTGAGGGGGCGGAGTTAGGCTGCGTCTTCGTCCGTGGCTGCTTGCTCCGTGATGGTCCGTGTGCTGGGTCTAGGCAGATCCGCCGCAGGGCGCGAGCCTTTCAGGCTCCCTCGAGCCCTTTGTAAATCCGTGTCTTGCCCCGCTTAGACGTCCATGCCCGCTGCGCTATTCCTCTGGTGTCGCTGAGGGCATCGGTGATCAGTCGGTGTTCCTGTCCGATCTGGCCGTGCTTGATCTGCTCCGCTTCGTAGATGTTGACTATGTTGATCCGCAGTTGGCGCTCAGCGAGCAAAGCTGGTTCTGCACCGCCTAAGTCAGAGCAGCCACAAGTGGGAGTCTATGTGCTCTGGTTGATCTGGTCGGCACTTCACATCGTGGATAGGGATCCGAAACCCGTCAGCCCTACCGAAGTCAGAAGGGACAGAGGTGAGTGTCAGGGTTGGCCTCGCTCCCGATAAGTATCATCGATGTGTCGTCTATTTCGTGTTCTGTTCCCGTTCCTATGTTCCGTAGTTCAGTTCCCCTACTCCATTCCACTGTCCGGCTGCAGCTAACAGGGATATTGAGTACAAAGCAAATCCCAAGCGCTCGGAACTCCTTGGTGAGCTCCTACCAGTCGGCCATTTTATCTCTGCTCATGAACTTGGAATTGCAGGTGATCCAGCGGTAATTTCATGGCAATTTCTCAATGCAAAACCTCATTTTCCTCTAATTTACCGCTGTAAAGGTACTGGACCCTTGCCAAGGTATAATACCTTCAGGAGACTTTACATAAACATGAAAAATCAAAAATGCAATTAATATTTAAGCCAATAAAAAGAGCTGTGAGTATTCTTAAAGGGTTTTATTTTCTAGTTAAAAGTCAAAGTTCTCTGACCCTTTATTCATTAGTCAAATATCAATCAGATTACAGAATTGAAAATAGGAAAAATACAATTAATACAAACATATTATAGGTTGCATACAGGAGGGAAAACCCCTAGTTCTATGTCAGTCAGAACTCTTTAAAGAGTTTCAGGAAAAATATAATTCAAGAGTGAGTTTGCAAGGCTAATCAATATTTAATGATTGGCATAAATCTCCCATAAAGAGAAATAAATGCATAAGACAAATCTTTTCAAAACTAGTTAATTAGTCAAAGCATAAACTTAGAGTTTTAGCATTTAAATCTAAACCTTTTCTATCAGCTGCACTCTCTGCCCTGGTCTGTTCATCTGCGTCTCTGTGCTTCACAGCGATAGACTGCCCGCCCTTCACAAGATCACAGAGTAATGTGATCTGCCTTGCCAAAAATATGACGTGCAAGGACTCTCTGAAAAAATATGAGCAAAGGCCCCCACCTCCCTCTGTCTCTCCTCAGACGCAATCTCCTCCCAGGCTGCACCCGCGACGTTCATGTGCCTAACCCATATGATGTCTGGCCTCATCTGCTCCCTCTCCTCTCTCCTCCTATCTCTTCTAGTCCCAAAAAGCTCACACGCCCCCTAAAGCTTCTAAAGCGTCTAAAAGCCAACACGCCCCCTAAAGAGGTCATTATTTATACTCTAATTCTTGGCTGACTACACTAATAATGTTGCAGTTTCAGTAGAAACTCGCACTGTGATTGGTTAGCATAGATGACATGAGGGTCTCACCATCCTGTTCTCATTGCAAATCCAACCCATACCAGTTTTAACAAAGGAAGCATTAATTCTTAAATAAGTCTTATTGTTTCACCATCAATTATAAAAATATGCAACATTAAGGCAGAAAAATGTATCAGTCCATTTCTTCCTTCCTTTCACATCGCACGCAGGAAGGATACTTTCCACAAACACTGATACATTGGCACGATAACAAGAATTTACAGTTCACTGTGGCCTTGACCCAGGTCTCTTCACTTGAGGCACTTGGCAGTATGTAGCTGGTTCTGCGCATGCGTTTCTCATTCAGCACAATTCTCAGCCATGCTGGATTCCCAGGCAGCCATTTTATGGTAGGCCAAAACCAAAACAAACACAAAAAAGTATTTATTTATGAAATAAAATCCATTATATTTACCTTCCCCCATACCAGTACCCTGTATTAGTTATTACCTAGCAAAAGCTATTAATTTAAAGCAGCTTTTCTATTATTTGTACACAACATGCAAAAGTGTGCAATGTACAACATAGCATAAACATGCGCCAGTGCAAATTTTGAAAGCACAAACAGTTAATACATCAACATGCTCTAATGTTTTAGATAGCTTTTCATGCAAAATGCTTTTGCCCCACGTGTAGTGTCGGTTGATTAATTAATACACATTATAAAAAGATGTGTTATGAACTGAATATGCATTGTCTAAATATGCGACAAAGCCAGAGTCTCTTGAGACAGGAACAGGGAGTGTAGATTATAGAGAACACATTCCATTTTATCTTCAAAGCTAAAAAGGAAACTGCAATCACGAGTTTCTCTACACTGCAAAAACACGTGTTAATTCAGCACAAGCATTTCAGACTGAAAGCATTTTGACCAGGCCTCAATTGATGTCGTTCACTTTGCAAGCAAAAGACACACAATTGATGGACGGAATGCAGAACAAATCAAAACATTCACCCCCCTGTCAAGAGATCTGGGTTAAATCCATCATTCTTTTGCTCACCATGCCACCCCAGTTTAGACCTGGCTATATGCAAATCAGTCTTGACCCTGTGCCTCATGGGAACAGACCAGCCCGAACTGCCAAGCTGGCTATATGCAAATCAGTCTTGACCCTGTGCCTCATGGGAACAGTCCAGCCCGAACTGCCAAGTTTTACAAGCACCAAAAGTGCCCCTTTCAAAAAGCCTTTGACTAGGCCTCATTTCATATTTCATGTGCCATGTGTTTTACTTGCATCAAAATATGCGTGCCGTTTTTAAATGCAGTCTGTCTGAAACACAAAACAGAGCAATGCTTAATCTTGAGAAATCTAGCTCTATCAACTCACCCTTTGATGATAACAAATCATGATACCTCAAATGATTTGTAAATCATCACACTTATTTATTTTCACAAGTGACATTTTTATTGAAAAAGCTGAGCATATAACAATTTTACCTCTATTTTCTAAGGCAACACACATTTTTGTCTGTAATCAGATCATATATAGATAAGCTCAAAGTTTAGTGCAGAGTTCTGTAAGTAGCTTCTTAGAACTGTTAGTCTTCTATAAAATAAGTAACTAAAATAATAAAAGGAAAATTCAACAGGACAGTTCTCTTTTCTATTTGTTTTCTTCTTTTCTTTTTCTTTCATCATTCAAAGATTCTTTTCTCTTCAGCTCTTGACAATTCTCAGTTATTGTTTCAGCCTTTCTTTCTCTCTTTGTCACCAGCTTGCCATCAGGGTGGCTCATACAGTTCATTCAAAGTGGCATTCTGTACTTTTTCCATGCATTTTGACCACTCAGATGCTGAGAAACTCTGATAGCGCACCATGCATTCTCTGCACTTTTCCAATCCAAGCCTTTCACTTTTATTCTCACTTTGATCAGATTCAGATGTTTCAAGAGGCCACTGCAAACGTTTTAGATACCCTTTCAGCCAGCTTTTCCCTACCTCCACTCGTAGGCCCACAGCACTAATTTCTTCTTCAGAGGCTGCATCTGACTCTTTCATCCTTTGGATACTGCTTTCATCTGAGTCTATTTCCACTTATTACTTTTCCAGTGTGTAAGACCTGGGGTCTCCAGGCCCTAAGGGGGTAACGTGACACGAGCGGCTGGGCACCCAAAGGCTTGTGTGTAAAGCGACCATACAACACACACATCCACTGAAGCCAGGAACGCACACAATAAGGGACGCCACACTGTAGAGATTTATGCAAATAACTCAAGTTTATCCAAGCAGTTCGAGATAAATGCAGTTCATGGGATAACAAGGCAATTCATAAGATATATATGCACTTCAGGAGATATAAATTCAGTTAAGGAGATGACCATGGCAATTCACTTATGTCAGCGTTTGATCCGCCAGCACCATATTCACCAGTATGATTTTCACCAGTACCTTGTATATTTTACTCCCCGTGGTAGGGTTTAGGGATTGTAGTGCCACTCCTAGGGGCGTGCAGGGACCCAGGGCAGACCTCGCGGGCCTACCGCTACCTTGGGACAAATCTGACGAACACCTTCAGAGCAGAGCATTAGAACATAGCGCCACTCGTAACCAGCATGCAGTGCATACTTCAGAGCAGAGCATTAGAACATAGCGCCACTCGTAACCAGTAAGCGGCAAATACTTCTGCACTGAGCATTAGAACATAACGCTACTCGTAAGCAGTGAATACGTCAGCACTGAGCATTAGAACATAACGCTACTCGTAATCAGTAACAATGAATACTTCAGAACGGAGCATTTCGAACATAGCGCTTCTCGTAATCAATAGCAAGGAATACTTCAGAACGGAGCATTTAGAACAGAGCGCTACTCGTAATCAATAGCAAGGAATACTTCAGAACGGAGCCTTTAGAACATAGCCCTTCTCGTAATCAATAGCCATGAATACTTCAGAGCGGAGCATTTAGAGCATAGCGCTACTCGTAATCAATAGCAAGGAATACTTCAGAACGGAGCATTTAGAACAGAGCGCTACTCGTAATCAATAGCCATGAATACTTCAGAGCGGAGCATTTAGAGCATAGCGCTACTCGTAATCAATAGCAAGGAATACTTCAGAATGGAGCATTTACAACAGAGCGCTACTCGTAATCAATAGCAATGAGTACTTCAGAACGGAGCAGTTCACGGAGCACCACGAGTCGCACGGAGCAAGCCTCTCGTACTCCGGTGCAGTTCGGGAGACACAAAGTTCCTGAATCGTCAGTGGGGAACAAGGGGCGAATCCCTCGGAGGGGTCTCTCTGTCGTGGTGACCAGGGTACTCCCACGGAGAGGGAACCCGGGCTCAGGGTGCGGTGTGGCTCCCAGCCTGTAGGGGGCGCACCGGGGTCAGTCCCAAGCCTCCGGGGCTTACCTTGCTCGACGTCGGGGGGCGTCCACACCGGCTCCGCAGTCCGCAGGCGATCCTGTTGCGACGGGGGCCGGCCACGGCCTCACGCACCTTCACCACAGCTGTGACGGCAGCGGGCTTCTCCTCGGGCCTCGCGACGATGAGGGGCACTCTTCCGGCCTTCGGGCCGCAGCGGTGAGCGCGCTTCAGCCTCCGCGCCACGGAGGGGGTGCTCAAATTAAGCTGGGGGGCTCCGCGCTCAACGGAGCACGCTGCCGGGGATCCCAGGCCTGGTCAGGGAGCGCAGGGGTCACAGAGCTAAGACCTGGTTGATCCTCAGCGATACCACAATTGGTTAGGTAGGTAGTTTCAAGGTTCAGTCTGGACACGCAGTCTCAGCATTCAGTTCCGGCAATCAGTTGCTCTTGAAAGTCTTGATGGCGCAGATGTATCTGGCGCCCTTAAGGGGTTCTGTTACAGGGGGGTAGGGGGTGAGTTGGCAACTAGGTCCTTCCTAGTCAGGCTGGACAGAGGTTCCCTGGGTCCTCCTGCTGCTGGGCAAGATCAGTGGGTTTCACAGGATCCCTCACTCACTTAAGAGGCAGCACCTAAATCCTGTCACTCTCGGAGGCATAAGTCCCTGGCTAGGCCCTACCGCCTACACTCCTGCGTGGATTCTCCAGCTCTGCTTTACCCCACTGGCCAACTGACTAGAAAAAGTTCCCCCTCTCACTTATGTATCCCTAGGTCAGGTGACCTCTAGCCAAGGCGGCAAAAGTAAAACCACACCTCCCTTCTAGAAGGTTCCAGCACATTCCAGGAGCTTCCCCATTCTACCTATCGGACAAAAAAGGCGGGCTGGTGTCGCAACATTGTTGTGGGGTTCCAGCTAGCTCCTGGCAGCTAGGGTGCTACTAATAAAGACCACTCTGCAGTAGCAGGGGCCTGTGGCAGCCATCTTGGGAGAAGGGAGCACCTGCACCTTAACACTGATTGGCAATGAAAAGTCGCCCGGAGACCTAAGTCCAACATCAAAATGAGGGTGGAAAAATGAGGCACGATCAAAAATAAATGGGGAGACCACCCTAGGGCTTACAGGTCCAACACAGTGCCACATCAGTTTTCTCTAGTGCTGCTTTCAGACTCTGTGTGTTCCCTTACAGCTTGACTGACCCTCTTCGGTGGACTTTTGACCACAGCTGGCATATCTTCTTGGAGAGGAGCTGTTTTATCAGGGGGACACAGGACCATACATGTATGAGAGGCATGCACCCAATTTGGAAGGCCACCACATTCCACAACAGTCTTTGCCAGTATCCTTTGGAACAGGCCTTTCCATTTCACAGCATCTCTTAGATCAAAGTTTTGGCACCATTCATTATGTAGATCTTGTGTAGCAGCTGCAATCTGGTGAGAAACTGCACGCTCCACATCAGTCAGACCTTCACAGCAATGGCTAGTCTTTTCATCAGTTGTTTTCACAAGCAAGTGCATTTGCATGTCCATTTTCAAGCCACTTCAGTGATACTGAAACAGTCTTTTGCAAAGTGTAACTCTGTACTGTCTTTGTGTTGCTTTATTATGCTTGAAATATCAGGGAGATAGCTACAATCGAATCTTTGTCCAATCTGGGGTTCTGCACACATCATCTTTGAAACCTCATTATGATCTGATTTCAGAGAAACTGGCAATCTATACCTAGGCATCAGTTTTTGCAATAACACATTTGCTACTATGCAGTTTTCACTTTTCTCAAAAACAGTTCTGATGCAACCCTGTTCTGCTTCTGAAACAATTTCTTGAGCCTCTATTAATTCACCCGTGAAGATTCCATTGAATGTATATGCTAACAGAACACAATTTTGTGCAACTGAATTAGCATTTCTCTCTCCCATGACAACAGTGACTCCATTTGAGCAGCTATACTGCATGTTATGGTAAGGGCAATCAATTTCGAATTTTGGGCTGAGATAACTACTGAAACCCATGAAGCTTTGACAACATAATGTATAAGGAGCACAGCATGTGCTGCTCTTAAGGTGTCATTATTACCTTTCAAACATGGGTCATCTACAAAATGGACATTGTTGGGCTGAATCAGACGTTCATCCTTAAAGTCTGATCTTGGCTTTATGCATATATTCATGACATCTAGACACTCATTCAGTTTAATTGATGTTGGGGTCAAAGGTCTTTGGGAAATAGATCACAGACCCTTGAACACGTTAATGCTTTTGAACAGGCACTGAGAGAGCACAGCCCTCCCTCTCACTGCAAATTGGTGTATTTTCTTTTAAATCAACTTTCATTTCTAGTGTCAGGGCACAACACTTTTTCTCTTTCAACTCTAGGAATGCTCTTGTGCAATTATTGTCCAATGGAAGCGGATCAGACACATCCTTGTGTGTCAGCCTCAGTAAAGGCTTAGCCACTAGGGAAAGGTTTAGTAACCACTCTAGTTAGTCTAGCTAACCATTCCCAAAAACATCTTGACTTCTTTCTGAATTTGAGGTGGATTCATCTGGTGAATTATTTCCACTCTCTCTGGTGACACCTTTCTAACTCCCTTTCCAATTATGTGTCCCAGACATTCATCTTCTTTTTGACAGTACTCCTGACTATTCTCATACAATGGCACTGTGACATGAACATGACAAAAATCAATAACAGTAAGCCATTCTTCAACACATGGAATGTTGAAAAATATGTTGGCTGGATTTGGTACCACAGGACAACGTGGAAAAGTTATGCTATTAATCTCCTGCACTAATCTGTTCTTAACATTTAGTTTCTGTGAACCTTTGATCAGAAAGTTACATAAACCTCCAATCACTTCCATCAAAAATCTTATACTCAGTTTATCTCCAATTATGGGTAAAATGTCTGCAACTGATGGTGTTCTTGAATACATGTCATCTGATTCTAATTTGAATAAGACATGTTCTACACATGTTATTAATCTGACATCTTTCTCTGTGAACTCCCTTAATTCTGTGTTTATTAGTTCTTTCAAATCAGAAGGTAAGTTTTCAACTGTCTTTTCTGAAAACGATGCTACAGCTGTCTCTTGTTGGGCCATTTTAAAATGTACATCTTCATCAGGAATCTGATAATTACCATCATCTGGTGTACAGTAATTTGTGCTGTTTAATTTGCAAAACAATTGTTTTCCTGCCAGGCCTGAGTCACAAACAACAAATTCGTAACTTTCCTCAAATGGGCCTATTTTTGGTGCAAATTCTTCTAAAACTGGGTTGGTAATTTCTTTGTTTAAAACTCCTACAACTAAGTCTGGACCTTCCACTGCTTTCACAAAGGACTTGGTAAATTCAGAATTGTTGGGGTTAAAACTCTCATTTTCAAATACAGCAACCTGTTGAACTGGGTTCTGATTTTGTTTCTGGAAATAATCCACATTTGCTCTGGACAACTTATTTAAATTAATTTTAGCATTTTCCATATTTTGTGGGACCATTTGGGCTTGAAAAACTCCTGCCATTGGTACCTGTTTCTGAACTGACATTTACATTTGCTCGGCTGACACATCTTGCACCTGCATTTCTCTGTTTTTGCACATTTCCACCTGTTGCATCATGTTTAAATTTCTTCTTCCAATGCTCAAATCTGTTATATAAATGACAAAAGAATACTTTTTCCAGCAGTGCAACATCCATACCTGAATTTGCACGAACCAAAACACCTTTACTTCCATCCTGTGTTCTTTCAATCTGTACCCAATCAACATCCTTTGCTGGCACTCTGCCCTTCAGGAAAGTAATCACTGCTACGTTTTTCTCCATAACAACAGAAAATGATGGTGCATTCATGCAAACCCTTAACAATGTCTCCTCACCTGGCCTTTGCACAACAACTTTAGATTCAAACCACAATTCAGTCTGCATGGCAATGTCAGAGAATATTTCCAAATGAATGCATAACTCTTTTAAAATTTCAACAAATCCATCAACTTGTGGGTACCACAGCAGATGTTTGTCTCTCAATTGTGGAAATGTGTTCAGAAATGCTGCAAATTCACCTTTGTTCCGTGGCGCATGAATATGCACTTCTCCCACCTTTTCTCTCAATGAGTAAGCAAAAGCTTCTCTCTCATCCTGTTTATTATTTTCCATAACAAGATCTGGTAGTTTATTTTTCTTCTCATGTTGTCTTGCCCACTTGTCTCCTAATTTCTCAAACCCATTGCATTTGAAATTATATTTTATTATTTCTGTAATGTGCAACTGCGTTCCTGAAGAACACATTTTCTCATTTGCTTCATTATCCATATGTACCCTGAAACTTTTCTGAAATGAAAAACTTCATGAAACATCAATTTCATAATTTTGAGTCACATCAGTCAGTCTATTATGTGTAGTTACTGCACATGTAGCTGTTTCCTTACTCAGGGAAATTAATTCTTTTTCCTGACACTGGTTCACATTTTCATGATTTAAACAGGAGGGACTGTTGATTGATTAATGTTCAACGTTGAATTTAAAACACTAAGCTGTTTCTCTTTTTCAGGCTCTGGGTTAATTTGTTTCCCCATGCTCTCTATCTTTTTAATCACTGCTGCTGCCTCAAACCTGGTTGGAAAAATCCCATCTTCAAATATATCAAATATATTCATTTTATCCAGGGCTGCAGATGTTGTAAAGTCCATTTCCCCCCCACCTTTCAGTGCTTGGACTGTCTGGGGTAATTTCTGTTCAATAATCTGTGAGTTTCTGAAATAAACCCTAACAAAATCACTCCTTCTGCAGCTCTTTGAACCTTTTGAGTAGGGATCATATTAATTGGGACAGTCACAATTTTTCTAGGTGTTGCCTGTGCATCTGCAGTTTGTAATTCTTGGACTGAATCAGTCACATTTGAAGCAGTAACACCTGGAGGTATCACTGTCAGTGCTGAATCAACAGATAGTGGGTCAATCTGAAATGTCTGCACAGTTCTCTCAATCTGTGTTTCTCTCTGTTTAACAGAAGCAGTAGCCACTTTAGTACTTACTGGTACACTATTTTCAGTATTTTTAATGGGAACCACATAAACTGGCGGACATTCAATTAACAATGCATCCATTATTTCATCCCCTGAATCATTATTTATTTGAAACTTTTTATCATCATTAATTCCCTTCTCCTGCATCTGGTGCTTTTCCTTTTTAGCCTCACTTGCTTTGTCTCTTGCTGTCTTTTCCCACATGCTTAAAGCCTCAAATTTTGCAGCTCTAGATGGTGTCTTTATGTCACATAACACTTCCCTTATTTGTCAATGATTTGCAATTCAAAAGTACCATCTTTTGGAAACCTCAAAGGACCTTCTTTTTACAGTAATCTTGCACCATTAGTGAACACACATACATTAAAATGTCCCAAGTTGGTAGACCTAAAATGCACAGGTGTTCCTTCAGGAGCATCACCAATTAAAAACGAATGTTTCACTTTACCTCCCAACAGATTCTTTAAACCTTCAAACATTTTCATTTCTGCAATAGTTCAAAACAATGTATTTTCTCCAATGCTGTCAGTTTCAATTTCAGTCAGTTTAACACCTACTACTGACCCTCCACACAATCTTACTGAATTTCTTTTCTGAGTTTTCTGAATCAAAATTCTGTTAATGACAACATAAAAACATTCGCTCCTCTGTCTGTTCCACTAAACAAAGGATATTTTTATTTTCACTGCGAGTAGCACATTCTGCTTACTCTTCACAAAGTAAGAACGTCTGTTTACTGTTCAAACACTGCGAGTAAATCCCTTCCGCTTACCCTTCACTCAAGCTTAGAAAAACCTGCTACTCCTTTAGTGTTACCCTTTCTAGGTGATATAACACCGAAGTTTCACCAGCGAACTCTTTGCTATCAATCACTCTCACTTTTACACAGAAAATCTACTTTAACACTGCCAGCCCTGCATAGCTTTTCAGTGTTATTCTATCAGACAAGTAACCTCAGAGCAGTGTGGCTTCCATTTACCACCCGCTATTCCTTTCCCGGGAATTTCCAGGTATCACTGTACCTATGCTTCCAGACAACATAAAACAAGACACTAACTTTTCATGTTAAGAACATATAATCAATAATTCTGTCCTATGAAATTACCAATATAATCAATTAAACCAAGTAAAAAATGAGCAAAATTTTCACCAACAGTCAAAACTCTTACTATTTCCAACACTTCAAAAATACATCCTAGCACATTAACAACATTTCACAACCCTATTTATACTCACACCACTCCAGCAATCGCCTTCTTGCATCACCTTCCAGTACTGCTCTGCCAGTCTTCAGGTTTTGAGCATTGGAATCAGAACTTTCTTTCGAGAATCTGGACATTTATCTAACTTGGGCAATTATTTTACTTCCCTCCTAAGGTCAATGGACCATTAGTCGAATAGTTGATGGTGATATTAATAATCCTTAATCACCAAACTAATTGATAATGACCATCCTCTTGCTACCAGAAACTGATTCAGTGGTAATTTCAAGGTAATTTCTCAATCCAAAACCTCATTTACCTCTAATTTACTGCTGTAAAGGTACTGGACCCTTGCCAATGTATATTACCTTCAGGAGACTTTACATAAACATGAAAAATCCAAAATGCAATGAATATTTAAGCCAATAAAGAGAGTTGTGGGGGGCGTGGCTTAGCAGGCCATCATGGCGGACGTGTGCTAAGCGAGCTCCATCCAGCCCGCTTTTAATCCTACATTTATCCTAGTTCCTCTGACCCCCAAATGATTCTGGAGGAGTGCCCACAGCGCGGACTTACCATAGCTGGTGCCCGATGTGCTTCTGCGGCCCCCAAGTAGGATACTGCCGGTGTGATCACGCTGCGTGTGCGACGCGGCCTGATTGCTGTGGAGGAGCTGGGGTGTTGCGTGGTTTCCTCCGGAGGTGCCGGGGCCTCGCTGGGTCCAGCCCGCAGGCGGAATCGACTGACTGGAGAGCCTGAAGACTGCGGGGGACGGCAGCGTCGACAGGAAGATTGTTGGCGGCCCGGTTACCTCGCAGTGGCACCGGCGGCGAGACGGCAAAAGATCGGACGACAGCCGGAGCGGGCCGCACTGGTGAGGAGAGTTGCAGCGAGGCCAGCGTAGTGGTGGTGGTCTAGACCCCTGACGGGTGGAGCGCGTCTGAGCAGTGGGCACCTCCGTGAGACAAGACCAGTGACACGAGTATTGGGGCAGCATACGAGGGATCCGTACCCCCCCTGCTTGGGATCGCAGTGTGGGATCGGCGGCATTGTCAAGCCGCGGGGGGGCAGACTGACTGTGATTGGGGTTTTGGGCCCCCTCTCCCTTTTATCGAGGGCTCGCGGTGGTGGCCTGCACACCCTTGGCCTCCCGCCTGAGTGTGTGGTGGATCACCCAGGAGGCCCTGGAGACGCTGTGGGTCAGCGGAGGCGGCCTCTGGGGTTGGTTGCCCCTTCTCAGCTCTGCACGACGGCCTGAGTGGGGTCAGAGAAAGTGACACGGCGGTCAGGTCAGGCCGCGCAGACGAAGAGAGCGGGGGTGTATTGAGCGCTGTGGCCCGTGGTGGAGACTATTGGTGGAGGCGAAGGGACGACTCATCGTGACTGCTCCCCCCATAAGCAGGGTAGTAATAGGGGATCGGCGGTGTCATCTAGCAGTAGGGGATCGGCGGCGCAGTCCGGCCACGGGGAGAGTGACTGGGTGCTCTGTTGTCCCGCCTTGGGGTCGGCAGCATAAGTGGCCAACCGGCCGTAAAGCCCTGGAGGTTGGTGATTGTGGCAAATCAGTTGAGGCACTCAGACTGGGTCATGCTTGGATCCCCCCCATCATCTAGCAAGCATACTACTATTGGCGGTTGATCGGACCGCGTGCGTATTGCGGGGGGAACCTGGTGGCTTCGGGCCCGGGGGGTGATTCACTGGCCCTGTTGCAGCTGCAGCCATCATAGACGCCGATCGAGGACTCTGATAGACCTGTATGGGCCTGCCTAGACGGGGAGCTTTACGTGTACGCCTGGCCCGGCTCTCCCCAGGTCTGCCCGGGACCCCAGGGGCAGCGATGACGAGAGATAAGAGTGGCAGCGGCTCGGCCAAGCATGGGCCCATTGACAAATTCACCGGTCCGGGCGCAGTGGCGGGTGCGACCAGGGGCCAACCGGAGGCTGTTCCAGACAACGCAGCTGGTGGCCATCACCCAATCCAGGGACATGCTGGATGCTAAAATTGGGGCAGTGGGGTCGGACGTCATGCTGCTGCGGCAGGACTTGCACAATGCAGTGTCCCGTATCACTGAAACTGAGACCCACATCTCGGGAGTGGAAGATGATGTCGCAATCCTAAAGCAGAAAATAGCAAATATGGAGACTGTTCAGAAGAGTCTGGCGCTCCGTGTCGAGGATGCAGAAGGGCGCGCCCGACACAATAACCTAACATTTGTAGGATTTCCGGAGGGCTGTGAAGAGGGTAACATGGAACGCTTCCTCACGCGGTGGCTGGAAAGTTGGCTCCCCCCAGAGGCTATGCCACGGTGCTTTGTTGTGGAGCGGGTCCACAGAGCCCTCATGCGGAAACCACTGCCGGGGGCTCGCCCACGACCAGTGATAGCAAAACTTTTGAACTATCATGACCGAGATGCCATACTGAAACAGGCCCGGGCTTAATTTTTCCTGATTACAGGCGGCAGGTGCCAATAGTTCATGGCCGCGAAGGCCCGCCTAAGAGAACTGGAGCTCCCATATGCCCTTTTGTTTCCCGCTCGCCTGCGAGTGGAATACCGATCCCGCGGAGGAGGTCTTCCGATGGACAGACTAAACAGTACAAGTGCTAGCGCACACACCGCCCGGGAGGGAATCGGATTCTTCCCCCAGTGAGGTGGCCCGGAGGGGTCCCCCCGGGACAGCAGCGGAGGGACACTAGACGTTCGCGATCCCAGCGGCGTTCCTTGTCTTGCGGGGCCTCCTCTAGGGGGGGGGAGACCCACTCCTGGGAGCCAGGCGTTGAAGCCCTGATATCCGAGGTGGATATAGTGCTGTGGAGTTCCATCTGGCTCAACATGTACTCTGGCACATACTGGTCGGGGAAATCTTAATGTGGGCTGGAACTCTGCCAATCTCGGGCTGGTCAGGATCATGCCCGAGGACTATGGGCTGTAAGTTGGGCATCCATTGGTTGGGACGGTTCTTGTTCCCCCGTTGGGGATCGGGAACTAGCCCTGCTGCGACAGATACTTCAGTGTTCTTGAGGTATGGGGTGGGGGGTTTGTTGGGGGGGTGTTGTTTGAGGTTCCGAGTCGCATTTCCACTTGGGGTCCGCTATTCTATGCACACACGTCGCCACAGTCTTCGAATGGTACTGCACGACAAGTCCCTTACCTATGGCTAGCGCTTTACATAGAGATCAGACGACCCCAGGTGTCCTTCACATTATAAGCTGGAGTGTACGCTGGGCCTTAGACAAAATTAAACGTGGGGCTATACTACATCAGGTGAAGAGGGCTAGGGCCGAAATCCTTATGTTGCAGGAGACACATCTTATGGGGACAAAGGCGCTCTGCTTGCAGAGGTATGGATTTCAGCAAGTTTTTCATGCGGGATTCACGAGGGGCTCCAGGGGAGTGGCGATTCTGGTTCACCGCAGGGCCCATATGTACACGCGCAACAGTGGACTGACACACAGGGACGGTATCTGTTCATCCGGGGCAAGATTGGGGAAGACCCCTTGGTTCTAGGCTGCGTATATGCTCCCCCTCCTACAGTGGACTCTCGTGGAGCGGCTACATGCCATATGGGCGGATATGCCTGATGTGTTCTCCGTGGTGGGCGGGGACTGGAGCGACATTATGGAGTTAGCCAGGGACAGGAGTGGGGCTGGGGGTGGCTCAAGGAGTGGTCATCCCACAAAATTGTACTCGCTGGTGACAGGCCTAGACTGGGTGGATGTGTGGCGGCGTGTCCATGGTGACAGACGGGAGTACACGTACCTCTCGGCGGTCCACAAGTCCTTCTCCAGGCTCGATTACCTCTTTATTCCTCGAGTGATGGCTAGTAGGGTGGCGTTGGCTGAGATCCTACCCCGAGGCCTCCCGGATCACTCCCCGGTGTCTCTTGAGCTTTATATGGGTAGGGGGCGACAACCCTTCCGATGGCGCCTCTCGGTGTGGCATCTACAGAATGAAGAATATGATACACATATGAGAGAGGCCATTGACCAATACCTAACCTTAAATGAGGGGTCGGTGCCTAGCACTGCGACTCTATGGGAGGCTCTGAAGCCTACCCTGCGAGGCGTGGATATATCCTGGTGTGCGGCGGCTCGTAGGAAGCATACGGAGGAATTGATATGGGCGGAGGCCAACATAGAGGCACCTGAGCGCCGGGCTCGGGAGGAGGGAGATGGACGGCATGTGAAACAACTACTTCTGGCCCAATAGTCCTGTGCTGCCCTCCTGATGGATGAGGCCCACCAAGTTTGGTTGGCGACACGTAGCGGGATATATCAATGGGTAGACAAGTCTGGCAAGATGATTCATCGGCTCTGTCAGGGCACCTTCCATTCCCAGGCCCTTCCAGGTATTCGGGACGAAGCGGGAGTGCCGATTACTGACCCCGCTATTATAGCAGAGAGCTTCGCCACATACTATGTAGATCTATATGCCCCCGGTGAGTGTTTGCCAGTGTACACCGTCGATAAATTCCTAGCTGATCTATCGCCCCAAGCTGTGTCAGACGAGGTGTGCCAGAACTGGCGGCCTTACAGGGATTCCGGGGATGGGACGATATTGGTATTTCAACTCTGGGAGATGTTTTGAGGGGCATGACACTCATGTCTTTCCGGGACTTAAAGAGGGAATTTCGTATGCCCTAGTCACAATTCTTTAGGTACCTCCAGTTTCGCCATGCGCTGTCCCCTAGTCTGGAGGGTTTGGAATCTCTCCCTGATTTTAGTCCACTGGAAGCGAAGGTCTTTATGGGGGATCTAGAGACCAAAAAGATTTCCTGGATCTATCAATCCCTAGTCACACATTGCTCTACCACACTCCAGAAGTTGCGAGGGGACTGGGAGAAGGATGTGGGCACGCTGGAGGAGGAGGACTGGAGGGAGGCCTTGGCGGCTCTAAGGGGGGCGGCTATAGCGATGCGCCTTCTCCTCATGCAATTTAAATACTTGCACAGGGTCTATTTTACACGGGCTCGACTGTATTGAGCGAGATTGGTTGCCTCCCCGGAGTGTCTTAGATGTGGTCAGGAGGAAGGTACATTCATACACACTATCTGGCAGTGCCTCTCCCTGAATCGCTTTTGGAGGGGGGTGTTCTCCTGCCTATCGGAGGTCCTGGGAGCTCCCGCGGACGTCACGGCTAGCTCTGCTCCATGTTATGGAAGGAATAGGGTGTAACATCTACAAAAGACACCTCATGCAATTAGGCTTCACATAGGCAAAGCGAGATATTGCCAAGGCGTGGAAAGCGCCGTGGGCCCCATCGGTGGCCGCATGGAAGAATTGCTTAGACTTTTGCATGGGGCTGGAACAGCCTATCTTTGTGGCCAGGGGAGGTCCGCGTAAACATTATAAAATATGGAAAAGATGGGCGGATTACCGGGGTCTGTGGCTGAAGCCGCCAGTGGCTGTAGAAGCTCATTAATTGGGATGATTTCTGATGTACACAGGGATGTGGCGGTTCAGGGCAGGGGGGAGAATCGGGGAGGGGAAGTGTTATCGTGCTACGACTCTATTGCTGTACATAAAGGCTGTGGTCAGGACTATGCGGACTGGGTGCGACTTAAGGGATATTATTTTGTTTGTTTTCATTATTTATTTTGTTGCCACTTACAAAAGTCAGTTGCTCCTGGTGTGCAGAGCCCTGCGATGTGTATGCAATTGACAAATAAAAATACGTTTAAAAAAAAATAAAGAGTTGTGTGTATTTTTAAAGGGTTTTATTTTCTAGTTAAAAGTTAAAGTTCTCTCACCCTTTATTCATTAGTTCAATATCAATCAGGTTACAGAATTAAAAATAGGAAAAATAGAATTAATACAAACATATTGTAGGTTGCATACAGGAGGGAAAACCACTAATTCTATGTCAGTCAGAACTCTTTAAAGAGTTTCAGGAAAAATATAATTCAAGAGTGAGTTTGCAAGGCTAATCAATAATTAATAATTGGCAAAAATCTCCTAGAAAGGGAAATAAATGCATAAGACAAATAAATCTTTTCAGAACTAGTTAATTAGTCAAAGTATAAACTTAGAGTTTTAGCATTTAAATCTAAACCTTTTCTATCAGCTGCACTCTCTGCCCTGGTCTGTTCATCTGCGTCTCTGTGCTTCACAGCGATAGACTGCCCGCCCTTCACAAGATCACAGAGTAATGTGATCTGCCTTGCCAAAAATATGACGTGCAAGGACTCTCTGAAAAAATATGAGCAAAGGCCCCCACCTCCCTCTGTCTCTCCTCGGACGCAATCTCCACCCAGACTGCACCCGCGACGTTCACCTGCCTAAACCATATGATGTCTGGCCTCATCTGCTCCCTCTCCTCTCGCTTCCTATCTCTTCTAGTCCCAAAAAGCTCACACGCCCCCTAAAGAGGTCATTATTTATACTCTAATTCTTGGCTGACTACACTAATAATGTTGCAGTTTCAGTAGAAGCTCGCATTATGATTGGTTAGTGTTTGACTTGGCCCTTTTTGCAGGGTCATCCCTGAACTTTCTGCCTTACTCCTATATTTTTTCTGACCTGTTGTTGGCTGTTTTATGACTCTGTGATAGTACTAAAGTGCATATGCTCTCCCTGTGGTAAATTAATGTATGATATGTGATTCCATGATTGGTTGATTTGGTTTACCTGTCAGACCCTAGTACAGTGCACCAGGAGTGCCCAGGGCTTTTAATCCAAATACTGCTGGTGGGCTTGCAGCACTGGTTGTGCCACCCACAGAAGCAGCCTGTAAACATGTGTCTAAGGTCTGCCATTGCAGAACCTGCGTGCAGTCTGGTACTGTCATGCTGACTGGGCAAGTGCACCCACTTGCCAGTCCCTAAACCTTCCATTTTCTTCATATCAGACACCCCTATGGTAGGCCCAAGGGCAGGGTGCATTGTAAGGATAAGGTAGGACATGCCCTGGTGTGTGTGGCATGTTCTAATGGTGAATTACAGCCATTTTCGTTTTTCACTATTGCAAGGCTACCTGTTCTCCATAGGCCAGAATGGGCAGTTTGGTTATTACATCTTATAATCCTAACTGACTCAGAGAACATGGTAGAAATTCGAATTTAGTATGCCTGAACTCAGGATGATAAAATACAACTGTTAGTGAAGTTAGTTTTAACATTTTGTGTTTGAAAATGCCACTTTTAGAAAGTAGGCATTTTCTTGTCTAACCATTCAAACCTGCCTCTGCTAGGCTGTGTGTATTCTTTTGTCTGGAGTTTGAGTGACGGGGCTGGGGAATTTCAGGAGACAGGGTGAGGTGCCCCAGTGGTGAATAGAGAGATCTGCATCTAGATGGGTGGGAGGAGTTGCACCTGGGACCTGAATAGGGCTGTGCCTACCTTCCACAATGCTGGCTCCACCTCCTGTGGGGCGTCTAATGTTTCTGCCCTGCACTGTGCAAGGAAAGGAGAAGACTGGTTAACAGAGTGCTCAGGAACTGGTTTGGACTGGGCAAAGGCCCCTCTGCCTTCAGAGGACAAAGGATTTCTGGGTATACATATTGGGACCCTGATCCCAAGAATTTAGATCACTTTGGGAAAACAAGAAGAACCTCTGCTGAGGGAGGAACCAGAAGAAGCTGAGGAGGAAACTATCCCTGAAACTGGGGGATTGGCCTGCAGTGGTTGCCTTACTACCAAAGAGAGGAGAAAGGAACTTTGTGTGTACTTTTGCTCAACTTGTCAAGGATCTCCATGGGCTTGGAAAAGAGCTTGCCTCCTGCTGAAGTCTCAGGAACAACAGACTTCACCCCCCAGCTCCCCAGAGTTCTTTGGAAGTGCCTGCTGCTGTTGTTGGGCCTTCTGAGGGACTGCGTGTCGCAAGGAGCTGGAAGCGCGATGCAAGAAGAAGCGTGCCGCCGTCGGAGCTGTTGTTGTCGCATCTCGTAAAGTGTGTCGCCGCTGCAGCATCGCGCGTAAGTGTCTCGCATCATCTAGGAAGTGTCTCGCAACGCCGAAGAAGCGTGTCGCCATCGCAGCCATCGTAGCTGACGCATTGCACCGCATCAAGAGAAGAGTCTCGCATTGAGGAAGAAGCGTGTCGCCATCGCAGCCATCGTAGTTGTCGCATTGACCGCATCAAGAAAAGCGCCTCGCATCCACGGAGAAGCGTGCCGCCGTCGGAGCTGCTGTCGTCTCATCGTGTAAAGGGGTGTCACCGCTGCAACATCGCATTGAGCGGAAGCGTCTCGCAAACGTCGGAGAAGAGTGTCGCTGCCAAGGCCACTGTCGTCGCATCGCGTAAAGGGGTGACGCCGTTGCAGCTGAAGCATCGAGTCGAGTCATCTCACAACATCGCAGAAGCGTGCCGCATTTGGAAGATCTTCACGTCTTTATTTCTTTGCACCAAAAACTTCATCGCATCAACATCGTTGCAACACTTTTGTTGCCCTGCGTGTCGCATCTAAAAGGTACATTGACTTAAAGTGTCGCATTTAAGAACTTAAGAGAACTACGCAAAATTCTACTATCTAAAGTAACAGTACTGTGTGTTTTTGTCGTTGGATGGTCTTGTGGTAAATCTATATAAAGAATATTTATTTTTGATATAAAGCCAGTGTGGTGTCCATTTGTAGTGTTGTCACTTGGTTACTGTATGTGTTCACCAAGGCTTCACACACTGCCTCTGAGATAAGCCTGTCTGCTCGTGCCAAGCTACCAAGGGGGTGAGCAGGGGTTACTTTAGGTGTGTACCCCCTTACCCTGACTAGAGGCAAGGGTCCCTATTTGTCACAAGTGCATACCTGTGCCAACTAGAGACCCCCAAGTCTAACATTGGTAGTCAGCGGTGAGGATTCTGGACTTGCATTTGTGACTCATGTACAGTGATTGGTGAACACTACTTAGTGAGTGCAGACCTTAACGCAACCAATACTTGTTGGTAGATTTCTTTTTGGGACTTTCTATTTTTGAGTACTGCCAAGCTTTACCATGCTGGAGAAAGCAGCATCCATAGTCTCTGTTGATAATGAGTTGGAATGGGAAGAAGAGAAACTGGAAAGCTACAAAGTACAGCAGCTGAAATTCTTTTGCAAAAAAATTAATGTTTGCACTACTGGATGCAAAAACAAGGCAGAGTTCTACAAGGCGCTGAGGGCCTGTGTAGAAGCAAGAAATGCCACTGATGATGATAATGCAGAGGAGCAGCTGGAAGGGCCAGAGTGTCCAAGAGGAAGGAGAGCCACTTGCCCTGCCGGTAGCAGTGTTTCTGGTAAAAGACTATCTCCAGAGGAGTTGGCAGATAGAAAAGAGTGTAGGATGCACGAAATGGAGCTGACCAAGCTCAAGTTAAAAGGGCTGTTAGAATTGGAATGGCAAATTAGAAAGTTAGCCCTAGAGGAAAAGAAAATGGAAAAGGAGCATGAGTTGAGTATGAGGAAGCTTGACTAAGAGATCGAGAGGCTTGAGGCCATGAGTGTCTCAGCCCACCAACAAGAAATGTGTGTAGCTCAGAGATTGAGCTTTGCTGAGTGGGAGGAGGAATCCAGCTCAGATGGTGGCAGCGATATTGAGTTATCTAGTGCTGGGAGAGTAGTACACACACCTAGAGATGTGGCGCCTGACTTGAAGGAGAGGGTTAACATACACCAGGAGGTACACGGATATGAGGTAGCTCCAGTAGTGTGCAGTGTCCCTGGGATGGATTGGGGAACTGGCACAGGGGTTCATATTCCTAGTGGTGGGAGGGATTCCCCCATTGTTGAGATCCTGGTGTGCGAGTGTGAAGACCGCCCAGAAGAGTGTGGGTTGAGTGACAGAGACAGTCCGATACTGTCTTGCCAATCTCTGGAGTACGTGTGCAAGGCACTGAATGGTGAGGTAAAGGATAGTTTGGTAAACCCTTGTAGGGGGCTGTGTAGTCAATTGTGGGAGAGCATATTGTAAGTCTCTGTTTTCCAGAGCTATGCCAACACCTGTTGGAGAGTGAGTTCTCTGACCGCAGGGAGCTCACATTGGAGGCAGACCTTTTGGTGGAGTCCAGAGGGTCTGGCAAGGCATTGGGGAGTGAACCCAAGATGAGTGGTTCAGGTATCTTCAAACCCAGTGTGGTGGAAGTGGCTCAGAGTAGCCCAGCTAGGTCCTGTAGTAGTAAGAGGGGTGTAGGGCCTCACGTCCTGTTTTTAAGGGGAAGAAGTGAGAATGGGTTATGCCCCGGTAGTGCCCAACCTCAGTCTCAGAGCCTGGATTGTTCTTTAAGGGAACACCAGGTGGGGAGCCTAGTCTATGCTGAGGGGCTGCCCGTTGTGCGGGATCCCCTAGTGTCTGGTGAACGGGGAGTGTCTGTAAGCAGGCCTCTCTCAGTTCGGGTGTCTGGCAGTACCGCTCCAGTTGGGAGGGTGCAGAAGTCCAGATTGAGGGGTGAGAGGGGGAAAGAGTCCCCAGTGGAAGAACCAGTGGGTCAGGGGCCAGCCAGAAGGGCTGCGTCACCAGTGAATGACCATGGTGACACCACTTCTGTCCTGGGGGATCTTCGCGTCAGATGGACAGGGGTCGGTAGATCTGTGCCAGGCAGACTCACACGACACATGAGTTATGTGTCACCCTCCGGGGGGGCATGCGCCAGGCGAGAGTTCAACCGCATGGGTTGGTCCCAGGGTTGGGAAGCCGGGTTCAGGTGTTATCTGACCTGGAGGGAGAGACATCTGTAATCAGTGTCCCTACCAGTCTGTCTCCTTGGTGTACCAATCCAGGTGGGAGGGTACAGCCATCTGGAAGGGGGTGCAGAGGGAGGGAGTCCTCGCCTCTGACCCCGGCTCAACTGAAGGGTTTAGACCCTAGCTTGGAGGGACAGGTTCAGGGTGTCCCCCCTGACCTGGACGCCCAGTTGCAGGATAGAACCCCTGAACTGGTGGGCGAATTGTGCAGGACACCTGCCACAGGTGCCCTGGTAATTCTGGAAGAGGGTACCACTCCAAGTGGGAGTGTACAGAGCCCCAAGGAGAAGGACCGGGTGTGGGAGAGGCCACCCCAGTCTTTGGTCCAGCCGCCGGGTACAGGCCTGGGACTGGTGGGTCAGTGCCAGGATGTCATACCTGACCTGACAGGAGGGAGAATGGACACAGGGTGCCAAGCACCTGGGGCTACTGCGCCCCGCTCCCTGGTGCCACAGAGGTTTGAGAGCCCTGAGACGCATAAGGCCTGGGTCTCATCCCTGACTACTGTCAGTGGCCACTGTGGCATTTTGCTGTCTGTCTGTTGGGACACACCTGTGAGACAGTTCCGGTTAGGTGCTGCAGAGGTGGTGTCCACAGGTGAGGAGAAGGGTTCCCCATGGATTGGCTTGGTGGGCCCTGAGAGTATGGACAGAGGGATTCCAATAGGTTCAGATTGACGTAGAACTGAAGTCTGCCCCTGCAGTTGCGGGCCAGGTCCTTGTTCTATCGCCCAAAGCAGGGAAGCCCATCAAGGTAGTGATTGGTCTACCCTGCGTTTTGGCTGGAAGGGGGTTGTGTTTGACTTGACCCTTTTTGCAGGGTCATCCCTGAACTTTTTGCCTTCCTCCTATATTTTTTCTGACCTGTTGTTGGCTGTTTTATGACCTTGGGCACTTTACCACTGCTGATCAGTGCTAAAGTGCATATGCTCTCCCTATGGTAAATTAATGTATGATTTGTGATTCCATGATTGGTTGATTTGGTTTACCTGTCAGACCCTAGTACAGTGCACCAGGAGTGCCCAGGGCTTGTAATCCAAATACTGCTGGTGGGCTTGCAGCACTGGTTGTGCCACCCACAGAAGCAGCCTCTAAACATGTGTCTAAGGTCTGCCATTGCAGAACCTGCGTGCAGTCTGGTACTGTCATGCTGACTGGGCAGTCCCTAAACCTTCCCTTTTCTTCATATCAGACACCACTATGGTAGGCCCAAGGGCAGGGTGAATTGTAAAGATATGGTAGGAAATGCCCTGGTGTGTGTGGCATGTTCTAATAGTGAATTACAGCCATTTTCGTTTTTCACTATTGCAAGGCTATCTGTCCTCCATAGGCCAGAATGGGCAGTTTGGTTATTACATCTTATAATCCTAACTGACTCAGAGACACATCGTAGAAATGCGAATTTAGTATGCCTGAACTCGGGATGATAAAATACATCTTTTAGTGAAGTTGGTTTTAAAATTCTGTGTTTGAAAATGCCACTTTTAGAAAGTAGGCATTTTCTTGTCTAACCATTCAAACCTGCCTCTGCTAGGCTGTGTGTATTCCTTTGTCTGGAGTTTGAGTGACAGGGCTGGGGAATTCCAGGAGACAGGGTGAGGTGCCTCAGTGGTGAATAGAGAGATCTGCATCTAAACACGGGTGGGAGGAGTTGCACCTGGGACCTGAATAGGGCTGTGCCTGCCTTCCACAATGCTGGCTTCACCCCCTGGGGAGCGGCTGATGTCTCTGCCCTGCACAGTGAATGAAGAGAAGGAATCCTGTCAACAAAGTGCTCCAGGGCTGTACTTGCCTTTCACAATGCTGGCTCCACCTCCCCTCTAATGTTTCTGCCCTGCACTGTGAAAGGAAAGGAGAAGTCTGGTAAACAGAGTGCTCAGGAACTGGTTTGGACTGGGCAAAGGCCCCTCTGCCTTCAGAGGACAAAGGATTTCTGGGTATAAATATTGGGACCCTGATCCCCAAAATTTGGATCACTTTGGGAAAACAAGAAGAACCTCTGCTGAGGGAGGAACCAGAAGAAGCTGAGGAGGAAACTATCCCTGAAACTGGGGGATTGGCCTGCAGTGTTTGCCTTACTGCCAAAGAGAGGAGAAAGGAACTTTGTGTGTACTCTTGATCAACTTCTGAAGGATCTCCAAGGGCTTGGAAAAGAGCTTGCCTCCTGCTGAAGTCTCGGGAACAACAGACTTCACCCCCCAGCTCCCCAGAGTTCTTTGGAAGTGCCTGCTGCTGTTGTTGGGCCTTCTGAGGGACTGCGTGTCGCAAGGAGCTGGAAGCGCAACCCAATAAAGAGAAGCGTGCCGCCGTCGGAGCTGTTGTCGCATCTCGTAAAGTGTGTCGCCGCTGCAGCATCGCATCGAGCCGAAGCGTCTCGCATCATCCAGGAAGTGACTCACTACGTCAAAGAAGCGTGTCGCCATCGCAGCCATCGTAGCTGACGCATTGCACCGCATCAAGAGAAGAGTCTCACATCGAGGAAGAAGCGTGTGGCCATCGCAGCCATCGTAGTTGTCGTATTGCTCCGCATCAAGAAAAGCGCCTCGCATCCACGGAGAAGCATGCCGCCGTCGGAGCTGCTGTCGTCGCATCATGTAAAGGGGTGTCGCCGCTGCAACATCGCATTGAGCGGAAGCGTCTCGCAAACGTCGGAGAAGAGTGTCGCTGCCAAGGCCGCTGTCGTCGCATTGCGTAAAGGGGTGATGCCGCTGCAGCTGAAGCGTCGAGTCTTCTCGCAACATCGGAGAAGCATGCCGCATCTGGAATATCTTCACGTCTTTATTTCTTTGCACCAAATACTTCATCGCATCAACATCGTTGCAATACTTTTGTTGCCCTGCGTGTCGCATCTAAAAGGTACATTGACTTAAAGTGTCGCATTTAAGAACTTAAGAGAACTAAGCAAAATTCTACTATCTAAAGTAACAGTATTGTGTGGTTTTGTCGTTGAATGGTCTTGTGATAAATCTATATAAAGAATACTTATTTTTGATATAAAGCCTGTGTGGTGTCCATTTGTAGTGTTGTCACTTGGTTACTGTATGTGTTCACAAAGGCTTTACACACTGCCTCTGAGATAAGCCTGTCTGCTCGTGCCAAGCTACCAAGGGGGTGAGCAGGGGTTATTTTAGGAGTGTACCCCCTTACCCTGACTAGAGGCGAAGGTCCCTATTTGTCACAAGTGCATACCTGTGCCAACTAGAGACCCCCAAGTCTAACAGTTGGCATAGATGACATGAGGGTCTCACCATCCTATTCTCATTGCAAATCCAACCCATACCAGTTTTAACAAAGGAAGCGTTAATGCTTAATACAGTCTTATTGTTTCACCATCAATAATTATAAAAAGATGCAACATTAAGGCAGAAAAATGTATCAGTCCATTTCTTCCTTCCTTCCACATCGCACGCAGGAAGGATACTTTCCACAAACAATGGTACATTGGCACGATAACAAGAATTTACAGTTCACTTTGGCCTTGACCCAGGTCTCTTCACTTGAGGCACTTGCCAGTATGTAGCTGTTTCTGCGCATGCGTTTCTCATTCAGCACAATTCTCAGCCATGCTAGATTCCCAGGCAGTCATTTTATGGTAGGCCAAAACCAAAACAACCACAAAAAAGTATTAATTTATGAAACAAAATCCATTATGTTTACCTTCCCCCATACTAGTACCCTGTATTAGTTATTACCTAGCAAAAGCTATTAATTTAAAGCAGCTTTTCTATTTGTGCACAACATGCAGAAATGTGCAGTGTACAACACAGTATAAACATGCACCAGTGCAAATTTTCAAAGCGCAAACAGTTAATACATCAACATGCTCTAATGTTTTAGATAGCTTATCATGCAAAATGCTTTTGCCCCACGTGTAGTGTTGGTTGATTAATTGATATACATTATAAAAAGATGTGTTATGAACTGAATATGCATTGTCTAAATATGCGACAAAGCCAGAGTCTCTTGAGACGGGAACAGGGAGTGTAGATTATAAGGGAAAGGAGCTGGGAGGAGAGAACACATTCCATTTTATCTTCAAAGCTAAAAAGGAAACTGCAATCACGAGTTTCTCTACAGTGCAAAAACACTTGTTAATTCAGCACAAGCATTTCAGACTGAAAGGATTTTGACCAGGCCTCAATTTATGTCTTTCACTTTGCAAGCACCAAAAGTGCCACTTTTGAAAAGCCTATGACTAGGCCTCATTTCTTATTTCATATTTCATGTGCCATGTGTTTTACTTGCACCAAAATCTGCATGCCATTTTTAAATGCAGTCTGTCTGAAACACAAAACAGAGCAATGCTTAATCTTGAGAAATCTAGCTCTATCACAGGGACGTCTAGTGGCTGGTCCTGGAGCTGTAGTAGCAGACTAGTAAAAGTAGAAGGACTCCAGGACACCTGTTTTTTAATTCAATGTTTTATTAATTCTGCAGGTGGTTGACAACGCAGTTGTCATAATCTGCTCTTTTGAATGTTGATCCTATCCACATTGACTTCATTGGAGGGTTATGTCATGTAATGTATGTTGGTACAGTTCCTATTTGTTTCAGTTGTGTAACATTGTTGAATTATAACAAGTAGCTGTTTTTATTGATGTGGTGACAGCTTGACAAAACCTTATATTTTTGATGTTACATCTAGTATATGTGGGGGGATTATAGGGCTCAGGACTGACTAGGGGAAAACATTATATGAGGGTGTCACTAAAGCATCAGGTCCCACTAGCTGTGTAAAAGTACGTTTCCTTTTTAAAGAAAAATCACTGACTGGACAAGAATTTGAGTGTTCTTGTTGAGTACCAGTGAGCTTGAGATACTAGCCCAAACTGCCTCCTATGAGCAGGTAGTGGACTAATCCACTACGCTACCCTAGAGTCAATTGCTACAATGGGGTACTTGGTTCCCAATAAAAAGACAGTTGTGGACTTGTTACTTGTGAAGGACTCACATCTTTTACAACTAATAATCCAATTTCTTACAGCAGCTCATCCCTATGCACTCATATCATTATTCTTATTACATATTTCATATTTCGATATCCACCATTTTGTGCATCCTCATATTTCCCGCCCACTTTTATCACCTCCTTCATGTCTGAACACATAGATTCCCATTTTCTCAGCCTTCTCTGTTTCGCTTTTCTCACCTTATCCCTCAATCTGGTCTCTCTTCCCTTCACAACTTTTTTCTGGTCATGTCCTTGAAGGGACTCCGCTACAAAAATGTTATCTCTCACTTTTAACAGCTCTGAAGTCCCCTTTGAGCCCAACCAACTAGAAGAATCCTTGAGCAATCACTTCTGTGCTGAATAAACGTAAATGGCATATGACTCCACACAGCATGCAATGACATGTGATATGGCCAAATTAGCATTTCCTTTCTCCAGCTCAGTCCACATGGCGTGAAAAACTGACCACGCTTAATTTCTCCAT
This sequence comes from Triturus cristatus, assembly GCF_964204655.1. NCBI lineage: Eukaryota > Metazoa > Chordata > Amphibia > Caudata > Salamandridae > Triturus > Triturus cristatus. The sequence goes on along the minus strand of NC_140579.1, from coordinate 556,452,254 downwards.
ATACCAGTTTGCCTCATCCCCAGCTGAATTCGCCCCTAGAGTGTACACCGTGCCCCCATTGAAAAGGCATTTTTGCAGAATGCAACAACCAATAGTTCACTGACACTCTTAAAGCTCTCATTAATGACAGGTGTGAAGGAGCCAGGTTCCACGTTCTAGATTTACTCTGGAACCACTGGTAGACGGCTCTTTATTTCATGCTTGGAAGTGTGGAGGGGAGAAAAATCATTTGTCAAATCATACGCTGCAATTTCATTGAACCATGACTCCAAAGTTAGTTTATTACAAAGCCAAAAACAACTGGACATACAGACACCAAAAAATGAGGGTGTAGAAATAGATTGGAACGAATACAAAGCCAAACCTACGGGGAAAGTTGAGTCTATGCAGCATATAAAGAATGACCAGTTCTAGCATGAGGACACAGAGTATCACCGCGCCCACATCAAGAGTCTTCTTCATTGGAGGTTTGTAAGTAAAAAGCATTAGTATGTCTCTACACTACCACTACTGTGACATCCCTACTTAGCAGTTCCCGTCCAAGTTCAGAAAAGAAGTTGTCAGCACGTGCAGCTTCCTAAGAAGTACACTCACGTTGAATGGGTCAAGTAGCACAAAGCTACAGAGCTCGTTCTAAGATGCTCTCTTCCTTCTCAGAATGGAGTCTGTCCCCAACCCCAACACAAAAATCATAGGACACACCCATCATCACATCACGCGATCATTCCATCCAGCCGGACACCACAGCGTAGGGAAATTTCCATGTGGTAGCAGTGATCCCAGGATCTTACTCGATGACCTTAATTCCCAGGCCTTCTCCAGTGAGAAATAACACCATCCCACATTATCAGTATTGCTCATTCAAATGTATCTTCTTCTCACTAAGCCTAGCTCCTAAAACAAAAATGTTATTCTAACTAACAAGAATACATTTCTCCACCTGCATTTTACGAATAAACTCGTCTAGGGAGCACGACAGGGAAAAAATACACACGAGGCCTACAGAAATCTGCCAACATAAGGAGCAATATGAAATTACATTAAACACTCATATACGTGAACATTATTACTATGCATTTCTAAATCAATGTGTTCCAAAACAAACAAATTATTTCTCATTAGTTGCATGTAAACTCAGCATATTAAGACTTTTCATAGAATAGCACACAATTACAATGTTAATTTCTCCACGTTATACAAAAATGTCTACCACTTCACTTTACACATGATTACATTACACATTCTAATAACCAAATGTTAACACGACAAAAGAATAAAGGTGTAGGTGCAAATTACTCATGATTATGATGCACCCCTACAAATGGAGCAGCACAATCGTGCTCTATCAGGTGCAAACATCTCAGCGATGTCAACACTCAACCATACTAGCTTGCATCATTTACCACAAAACGATACCTAAAGCCAAAAAGTTACTTTTTCATAATCATGGTGGCTCATGCAGCAAACAGTGCCAGAAAATTATTCAGAGTTGCACAAACCTTTATTCCCCAATACCTCAGTGGTCCTCAACCATCATATCACAAAACCAAAACCCATGCCACAGCTTTTAGAGAAAGAAGAAAAGCAGAGCCAATATTGACTTTTCAATCCTGACTCCCTCCACCCGTCCGACTCCAATACAATATCACAAGAAATACCTCACCGTTACTCCTTCAGACCTCAACAGATCTTAATATTATTGCAATCTGTCAGACCCAGCTAGGATTGCTGGGGACCATGTCCTTCTGAACTGCTGCCAGCCGTGCTATACACTTGCCTCACCTTTGGCTGCATTCGTTAACAGCTCCCTAAAAGTGACCCCTTCCTTAAAAAGTCACCAGTAATGTCCTCAACCCCACTGATGCCATTCACTAGCGTCCCATTGCTGCATTCACATGAATCTGCAAAGAAAAGATGGTCACAGCATGTTGAAACAAAATCCACTTTGAATCCCACAAATCAGGTTTCATTTTCTGCATTACTGTCTGTTTGGAATGACATCCCTGGAATGTTTTGTGCATTCTTCTACATCACTACCTCGGCCCCACTTTCGACACAATAGACCATACAGTCCTTCTCCTTCAGACCCCAAGAGATCCTAAAATTATTTCAATCTCTCAGGTCGAACTAGGAATGCTGGGGCCCATGCTAATATGCTTGCCTCACCTGTGACACATTTATTCCTAGTTCTTTCAAATAGAGAAGTACCCACCTCCCTTAAAAGCTCACAAGTGATGCCTAACCTCAGGAAAGTCACCCTCAACTCCACTGATCCCAATCACGAATGGCCCATTGCTGGATCCCCATGGATCGACCAAGGAAAAATGCTCACAGCCCAACTGCATGTTGAAAGCAACATCCTCCTGCAGTACACAAATCGGGTTTTCGAGTCTGAATGGCTCACTGTTTTGGGATGACATGCTTAAAATGCTTCTGACCACGCTCATTGTTCGGTACTTGTTGGCCTCATTCGACACCAGAGAGTAGCAGTTCTGAACCTGCGGTCCGTGGCCACCCTCAGGATCCATGCCACCTATTCAGTGGATCTGTGACTGTTTAGGTATTAAATAATAATAGCAGATTAATAAAGTATATACAAATATGATCAAAATGCAAAACTGAAAACTTTAAAACGTCCTGTAAATGTGAAGGAATTTGAAATTAGAGGCAAAAATGTTAGTTTTCAGCTTTAGCTTTATTCATAGAAGCAGCACAAGTGCAGCAAACAGAAGAGATGGGTGTCCGCGATTGAAGCACCAGTGAAAAAGAGCATGCGTTAGGAGGAAAAAAGACAAAGTGGTATGTTAGAGCTTAACATATTGCCTTGTCTTTAGAATTAAAAGTTCCTAACTTCCTATTAAAAACAAACTTTTGACCTATCCAGGTATGTTTGTGAATTAAATAAAATATTTCATCTTTTGTCTTGTTTGTTTGTTGTAGACTTGTTTCTGTGTTTGTGTGTATTGTTTTGATCTAACAGTTGTAGAAATTGGTTAAGCTGGGGCCCCCAGTGCTGACTCAGAGGGGGTCCCAGGATTCCAGTAATGATTCAGTGGGGTCCACAAAAGTCAAAAGGCTTAGAACCGCTGCAAGAGCCATACAGTCCTTCTCTCAAGGACACTCACACATTGTTTGCATCCCTTCTGCCTAACCACAGTCAAATGTTAAGACTTAGTAATCTCTCCTCAAAAGCCAGGCCAAGTCGACTGTGGGTTCCCTTAATGCTTCCCTTGAGCCCATACTGATCAACATGTATGTGAAACTTCTAATGGACATCCTCCATCACTTTTATTTCCATTCCTATCCGTATGACACCCAAGTCTACCAACCACTTCATGGTAGCAAATACCCACCTGCCAACAGGTTTGAGAGTTCTATAGCATTTCCCATACATCTTCCTCTAACAAACACCTGTAGCACAACAGTTTACACATGAAATCTGTAATGATCAGACTATCTCTGGCACCATGAGTGCATAGGTTAGTGAACTATATGCTGACGCTCATAGTCCTGAATAAAATAACATCCTCCTATGTGTTGGTTGTAAACACTATACACTTAGGGGCCTATTTATGAGCCGGTTTGCATTGTGTTTGCACCACTCAATGTGGTACATGTGCAACACAAACCTTAAGTGAGGTTTTTAGAGCCGCTCAAGGGCACTTTGCTTGGCCTTGAGTGGCTCCATAAATCTGGAGTTAAGCAACGCAGCGCAAATTGCTGCGTGTCTAACGCTGCGCACCTGATGCGTTCCATGGGTGTTGCATGGGTTTTCCAATGCAACTCCCATGGTTTTTGATGCATTCCCAGATTTACCGGAACTAGTAAACCTGGGGATGCATCATAAAGATACACCTTCCCAGGAGAGACGTTAACGATGAGAAATACCTTTATTTCTCCTCGTTTCTTTCTCTTTCTATGTGTGCTGCAAGAGAATTATGCCTCTCAGGATTGTTTTTGTGCAGGAAGGTGCCGCTTCCTGCACAAAAACAATCCTGCATGCAACCTAGGCACCCTTGCACCATGGTGCAAGTGTGCCTGAGTTGGTGCTAGCCTTCCAAAATGGCGACAGTGCAGGGGAAACGGCAGGAATGCACCATATTGCCTTAAATATGGCACATTCCTGCACTCTCCCTGTCATGCAGTGCTGCACTACGTGACAAGTTCATAAATCTACCCCTTAGTTTAACTGCATTAACTCTATTACAGTGTCGCTGATAAACCCATGTAGATCTTGTACCAAATACCAGCTGATGCTGTTCTTGCACTTAGCAAAGGGTGACGTATGGTGTTCCTTGCAAGTAAAGCCTTGCCTCACGTCGCATAAGCTTTCAACTGCTGGTGACATCAAAACAAGAAGATGGAGACATTTGTAGCTTCTCGGTGTTTATTGTATCGTATTGTTTCGTATCTTAGATTTATATAGCGCATACTGTCACCCTACGGGTATCCTGGCGCTGCGACTTGCCCAGATGACATTGTGCGTGAAAATAGACTGTTTAGCAATATGGGTTGCTCGGTTATCTAGTTCTTAGGGAAGAGCCACGTCTTTAGGCTCTTCCTAAATGGAAGCAGAGATTTGACTTGTCTGATGTTCGGGGGAAGGTCATTCCAGAGTCGTGAGGCTGCTACCCCAAAGGCTCTGCCACCTGTCCTGGTCTTCTTAAATCTAGTGGTGGTTAACAGATTTGCGCTTGATGAGCGTAGGTTTCTCCCAGGGATGTATCAGGTGAATTTCCCCTGCATGGATATTGGGCCTAGTCCGTGTACTGCTCTGAACACAATACAGAGAGATTTAAAATGAATTCTCTCATTTATGGGTAACCAATGAAGGTCTTTCAGAGCTAAAGATGTTGAAGACCTACGCTGCCTGCTTAGCGACAGTTTGGCCGCAATGGACTGGATCCTCTGTAGCTTTCGTAGTGCTGACTGCGGTGCTCCCAAGTATAGGGAGTTACAATAATCCAGCCTACTCGGTATTAGACTCCTCACCACCAGAGGTCTGGAGGTGGCGGGCAGGAGCGGGAGGATCTGGTGCAGTGCTCTTAGCAAGTAGTAACAGGTACCGACAGTTTTGTTGACTTGTGACTCCAGTTGAAGATTCTCATCCATTAGGACCCCCAGATTGCGCACTGTTCTGGCGGGAGTCAGTGGTTTCTCCGTCAGGGTGAGTCTAAACTCGATGGGATAAGGCCGTGCAATTTTGGCCACGAAGCAGTAGACTATCTCGGTTTCTTCTCCGCTAAATTGTAAGGAGTTTTTCCTGAGCCAGCTGGAGGTTCTGAGCATGCATTCCTGGAACTTCTCAAGGGATACTGCCTGATTTCCTTCCAGAGAGAACACCAGTTGCGTATCGTCTGCATAATTGACTAGGTCGATGCTAAAGGACTTAATAATTGGGATTAAAGGGCGTAGATAAATATTAAAGAGAATTGGGCTGATTGCTGAGCCCTGTGGCACCCCGTGTCTCACAGGGGTCTTGGGGGAAGTGAACGGTTGAATGGTTACCACTTGTTGCCTGCCCGTCAGGTATGATTGCAGCCACTTTAGCACCCGTCCTTTCACTCCGATGTTCTCTAGTTTTTAGCAGGATACTGTGATTTACCGTGTCGAATGCGGCCGACATGTCTAGTAACACTAGCACGGACAGATTGCCATTGTCGGCACGCATTCTCAGGTTATCCAGGACCGTCACTAGGGCCATTTCCGTTCCATGCCCTGGTCAGAAACCGAATTGGTCTTTGTCTAGCAGCTGGTTTTCTTCTCGGTAGATGGACAGGGACTTACTAACTGTCCGCTCCAGAATTCTTACTGGATACGGTAGAAGAGATATTGGTCTAAAATTCGATGGACAGTTAGGATCAAGTGACGGCTTCTTGAGCATCCGGGTCACCACTGCCTGCTTCCAGACCTTTGAGACAATTCCCCTTTCTAATGACTGACAGCAAATCTGCCGCAGCTAGGGAAATAGTTCTAACTGGAACTCTTTCCAGATCGCATGTGGAAGAGGGTCCATAGAGGACCCGGAGGATACGCTTTGGGCTAGATGTTTAATATATCCTCAGTGGGGATTTGAAAGTGCTCTAAAGCGGGTGGCTGATAGTTCTTGGGTGCCTCTTTCTGTTGCTCTGTTGGTGAATTCATAGGGGGTTCCTTTTCCTCATCAAAGCTGCTATTGTTGTTGGAGTTTAGGCCATCAACTATCTTGTTGATTTCTTTGTTAAAGTAGGTAGCAATATTGTTGCAGAGTTATTGTGTCGCGGTTACTTTATTGCCCCGCGGTTACTTTATTGCCCGTACACGCTGGATTGGATAGGTCCTTTATGATGGTAATGAGCATTTTTGTACTATTAGGTGCCTGCAAAATTGTTTTAGCATAGTACTCTGCCTTAGCCCTTGAAATTGCTTCCTCATATGAGGCCTGTACTGATTTCAGCTTTTCTCTATCAGATTCCTCATATGACCTTCTCCATATCCTTTCGGCCCGTTAAAATTTTTTCCTCAGAAGTTTTAGCTCTTCACTGTACCAGAAAGCTGAGGGTTTCTTTCTATTCTTCAGCCTTTTTACCGGGGCGATCTGATCTAAAGTACCTTTTATGTGGTCGCAGTAAGTTCGGTAATTGTCATCCACTGATTTACTGGACACGAATAGATTCTGTTCTATGAATGTCGGAGATTTCCTGTTTCTTAATAACTTAGCCCATTCACTTCCCTTCCGGAAGGTTACTGGCTGATTTGTGTTGCTGGCCATACTGGGCAACCTGATCCTAAAATGAATTAAGGAGTGATCGGTCCAGCATTGAGGTAGCACTTCAATCACCTCAATCAATTCATTGTGATTGTCTGCATAAGACCAATTTCGACGCTCAGCACTCAGTTAGGGAATGGTAATAACATGTATTTTTTAATCTTCCCAGAACCCCCTGAAAATTGTAGGGTTTAGGCAACCATCAATTCCATTTTCATCATATTGTCCAAAAGATGAGGGAGACATAGTCCAGTTCATGAAAGTTGGAAAGAGCATCTCCTGGCTCGGCTCCTCCTAAAGCAACCTTGTGGCATAGGTGCAAATTATTTCCAACATTTCCAAAGTCTGGAAAGCATCTGTGACTGATTTGTTTACCACGGAACTAAATACACGCATTAGATTTTACATGCAGAAGCTCCTATGCTCAGTCTATCAGGAGTGTGCATTCTATAGACTCAATAATTTCATTCACTTATGCATTTTTCCTGATCCACATGCTGCCAAAAGCGATTGTCATACTCAGGAAATCCAAGATAACAATGATTCCTAGTGCTCCAGAAGAGCCACGACAGTGGTGCTTTCCGGGCTTGCTTCGCCTACCTATTCAGTTACACAGGATGCCTCTGTGCAAACCAACCTTCTCACCAGGATATCAGGCAAGATTCGCCAACCTAGTCATTCATCGCTTTCGTTGACTGCCTGGCTCCTGACCACCTTCAACAAGGCTGACTGACCCTTTCAGATGGTTGTATAAATATCCTGAAAGAGGTCTTCATATATGTTTTATGTGAAATAAATTCTACATCTTCTGTCTAGGAAAGCAGAGACAAAGAAACAGTACTGGCTTACCATAGTTTTAAAAAATTGGCAACTGCTCATTTGTACAGAGTGGGCCAATTAACTGAGTTGTCCTGTGGTCGACAGGGCATGGGACAAGGGATTTCTATATACTATATACAGTAAGGAGGGTAAACCTAGCCTTAACCTCTACATCCCCCGATTATTTGGTTGTGTTTATAATTATTTCTTCAGATTCTAAGTAGACAACATATAAGGACAGAAAAGTCATAACCAACCAGTCAAAGTGCAAAAAAGAAAGAGAAGGCCTCTTTGAAGCTGGTTGTATCATGTTAAAGCACTACAAAGTTCACGATGAGGTATCTATTTTAAGAATGTATTTAGGACTGCTCATAGTGGTGCTTAAAGACTAAGGTGACAATGTGAGCTATTATACATGCAGACTGTAACACGAACAAAGTGATGGATGGAGTGGCAACTGCTCAGCGCCACATCCCAATCCACTGTTTTTTGCCCACTATTGCACTTAACCACAGAATTCAAGCTATACCTCACTGACGAAACCTGAGTAGGTTGAAACTGGTCTGGGGTTCCTTGTGTTCTCATATGGAGGGGACTTGTCTTGGCTGGGCTGTTCGGACTGGAGAAGGACCAAAACTGATTTCCATATGGCAGATCTCCATCTGGAGTGGCACAGAAGGCCAAAAACCAAGGTCTGGAAATAAACCCCTCGTGATTGCCAAAAGATTAGATTAATTCAAGCATTTCTTCTCACCTTGCTGTTTGTTACAGTAGATACCTTGAGTACAACAGATATGCACAGACATGGGTTCCGTACTCACTGTGCCACAGCACTCAAGCTATAACTCAATGACAAGGCCTAAGTAGGTCGAAACTGGGCTCGGGTTGCTTGTGTCTCCATCTGGAGGGAATCAGGCATGGCAGTTCAGGCTGGATTGTTCCGAATGGAGCAGGGCCATAACTGATTTGCATATGGCAGATTTCGGTCTAGACTGACATAGTGGGTGAAAAATGATGGTTTGGAATGCGACGGGCAATTGATGGTTAGTACTGAATAGGTATTCCCCAAATGCAGGAGCATGACTATCTTGACTGGCGTATAAGGCACATTATGAATGTCGAGTTAACGTACAGCTATTATGATATCTGTCCTTTTTCTGATCTAGGTTCCATGACATCAGTGGGACATTGCCCACTGTATTACGATGTGGGAGGTAGGTTTTCCCCTCTCATTTTGTGTAGATAGCATTTGATACCCTGGTCCTGATGAATTGCCCATGATCTTACTGACAACAGAGGCAAGATACATGTCGACCGAATGAGAGTAGGACGTAGGCATCTAGGCACTTAACCCCTAGCTTTACGCCACTCTATTGACTTTTAATCAGGCAATTTACCTACCAGAATAAATACAATTCAAGGAATAATTTACCTGTTTTAACTCACTTACACTACATCTACACTACTGGGCCCCTCACCCCCACTGCACCAAACGGCAGGGACAAAAGATCTCCGACAAAGAGCCCCATTTATGGGAGCCCGTCAGGCATTGCAGCGCTGGCCCGACGAGGAGCAAGCCCAGATGATGAAGCATGACACCTAGCTTGCTGGGTGTGTGAGGGCTCCAGTTCCGAAGTGGGGTCTCCCCCTCTCACTTTGAATAATAGGATTCACTTATTGAACCTACATATCGAACCTAGTACTCGCTGACCTTATATGTCTCCTCACCCTTAGGAACTGCATACCCATCTTTATACAAATTGCCCTGGGCACGTATGCTTGACCTGAAAAAAACCCTATTGTCCCTCCTCTTGTTGTTACATATCTTGACTGGATGCCATAGCTTAAGGTTAAAAGCAAAAGCGCTCTCTTTGGTAGCACAAAGGGGACATGTAAACAAAAAAGAAATGGTAAAAAGTTAATAAAAGGCCCATGTAGAAAAGGATGCGAGTGACACTAATATGTGTGTACCCAATTTCAATTTTGCCTAATTTCTGAAAGAATAAAAAGGGCTGTTTGAAAAATTACATTACTTAATTTAAATCAAACTCAAAAATGCAATTCTTACTTATTTTTTATTAACTATGATCATCGGAAAGGTAAACACAGCTAAAAAAATACCTGAATTCCTATAACAAGCAGCCTTTAAATGAGACCCATACCATAGGTAAGTCTCATAGGTCAAAACTATCTCCAATGTAGTACTGACCTTACTCAGTTTTAAAACATTAAATACAAAAGAAAAAGAAACCATGTCTTAACTACGGCCTCATGATGTATCTTATCAATCAATCAGACGGTATTTGAAAGCACTGTTTATCACCCGCAAGGGTATCCAGGCAGGGTAGCAACTGGAAGTGATGTAAGATGCCAAAATCTCATGTTAGGACTGCAGGTAATAGGAAATTGTGAGCCATATTTGAATGTTCTAATTCTTGGAAGTAACTAGTATAAAGAGAGAGGTAAAAATGTAATGTGTTACAAATGTGTGAAGGGTCTTCATGAGGTATATGAACTATGGTTCTAAAATGTTATGAGTAGTAGTATGCATAATTGTCTAATATGGACATAATTGTATTAAGGAAAAGGACAGTAATCGGAAATCATGTAAGATGGCAAAAGTGCATAGGTGGCCAAGAAGTAAAAGAGATTAATCAGTCACCTTGGAAAGGTCTGTACCTTGAAAGTTCTGTATGTAGGACCCAAAGAAAGCCCAAAACATTACTAATATGTGAAAAGTCTTCTAATAATATGCAGAATCTGATTTTTTTTGTTGGGTCTAGTAGGTAAGCGTAATTATGATCATAACCAGTAATCGTGAAAAAATTCGAAAAACCTGCAAGGCTACATGTAATATATACAGCTGTCAGCCATGATGGAGCACTGTAATTGTTCCATACAGTATACAGTATATTAGATGATGCTGAAGCAAAAATATTTCTGTTTTAGCCTTCCTGCATTGATATAATAGATCTTCTTCGTCCCCTAGTATTTGTAATGTTTTACATGTAACCACCAAGTTTTTTGATTGGCAGACAATTGCCTCTCACTTTTAAGAGTTTTGTGGAGCAGAGGGTCACTACAAATTGTCAGAGCTCCCACCCTGCTCAGTGTGCAGTTCCTATGCAATATTTAGAAGTGGGGAATACTAGAGGAACCAAACTCATTAAGGTCAGGTTTCTCCCTGGTATTAACCCCTGATTTTAACTATACCATCTTGGGGCGGCAATAAAATAGTAGCTCACTAGTTAGGTATTTTTAAGACTTATCTTCCTTCCACTCCACATCACTGCACCTCACATAGTCTATAACTAAGTGCTACTACGTATTGCGCAAGTTGCAGCACGCCTCAATCCGTAAAGGATTGAGAGGAACACCAATGATGAAGCATGCCACCTAGGGGAAACCCTGGTGGGTGAGGGTTCTCTAGAAAAGGAGTCTTTTTTTCTAGTAAGGTTATTACAACGAACTTTGGTTGAATCCTAGTTCCCCCATAGGTTAGTTTTTTTTCGATATACTCGAATTTTGTGAAACAAAATCATTATAAATACATATATAGTAGAGGTATCCTCTTTCTGTTGTGTAGATCACCTTCAAAAAAGTAAATCTCCTTATAAGTGTAGAAGACCACAATTCACTTAAATATTATCAATAATTTGAATCAATCAATAAAGCAATAAGTTATTTATTCAATCCATTGAAATACAGATCATAAAAGCACAGAAAAAGATCGATACTAGCATAATAATTCAGATCCTAACTTGAAAAATTAACTTCTAATTTTTTTTAATTACCGATGTAGTACCTCAAATTACCTGTACAGATCATAAATAAACATTGCTGTAAAATTTGGAAATGGAATAAAAACCTGCCGTGTTTTTGGGCGTATCTTATGGGCCACAAACAGAACATATATAGTTGCCCTTTATCTGCAGCTTAGTTTTAGAGTGGATGCTCCAGACAATCTAACGTCCCTGCAGTTTTCTCCACCTTATACAGGCCTACAAAAATGTGGCTATTGAAAAACATACAAAAGGTTCAGGCAAAGACTTAAAAAAATAAAAGGCTACCCGACATTGTCTAAAATTGTAACGCCGTAAAATCGGAAAGATAAAATCTTCTCTTTCTTAACAGAGCTATGTGTAAGTCAGACTGAGGTGATTGTTTATCACATGGGCACAAAGTCAGTTCAGAGTGCTTAAACCTTCTCTCTGGATAGCCCAGAATCAGAGGGATCAGGTTCATACGGAGCCTCAATAAAATGTATCTGTGCTGTGCTATACTGGTACTTACTAGGTAAGAATACCTTCCCTCTATCATGGGCAGGGTTAACTGATATACAAGGACTGATTGTTTGGTATGATTCCTTTCCATTCGGTCATAATGTGCCCTGGACATAAAAATGTCAATCAGTTTCTGTTTCAAAATCTTCCTGCACGCAGTTGGGTCCTTAAATAATTCTGCAAGCCCGATAGCAGTCAAAGTTGACTCTACATTCCTCAGCCATCTAATCTTATTGTTATTTTCCAATTTTAAACAATTCTTTATTATAAATTGCGTCAGGTTTACCATCTCCCTGTGCCAAATAGAAAACCACAATAAGATCAGAGCTAATCTAATGGTGTCTGATATATAGGCTAATCCCAATAATTCTATGTGTAAAATATAGTTTGAGTAGGAAGAGGGAAGGGAGACTAAGCTCTTAAAAAATCTGTGTTCAAGGATTTGAAGAGAGTCTATGGGCGCCATACCTCAGACTCCTCCACCATACGTAACCGCTGATTTGGTCTTAGCCTGGCGGTTCTTTTTTACTGGGTCTAGAGGTCTTGCGCCCAACTTTCTACCAAAATACATAATGGCTGTCAAACCCCTCTCCATACCTAGGCCCCTACCCACCACCAAAGTTGACCAGGTTTGATTTTTGTCGAACAGAATCCCCAGGTAGGGAAAGGTATCTACCACTTCTATTTTGCGTGATTCCATGTGAAAGTATGGAGCTCAATGGCTGCTACCAGCCCCTGCTATAATAACAAAGGATTTTGTTTAGTTAACTTTCAAATCCAGTGATGCCATAAAAGACACGTATGTTGTTATAAGTCGTTGAAGGGCTACCCCCATTCTGGCAATCAACACTGTGTCATCAGCATAGGCCAATTTTGGTAGGGAGCAGGTGTCAAACATGGGAACATCCAGGGACGAGCCCAAAAGAGCTGCCTTAACCCCATTTGTACAGATGGAAAAAAGAAACAGGGCAACAACGCACCCCTGCCTAACTTCCCTGGCAACCTTAAAAAAGTGGGTGCACTCCCCGTTTTTGCGATAGCAAACACTTGCAGTGGCATGGGAATATAATTGGCGACTGAAATTAATTAGAGCCCGGTCAATCCCCGACGACTCCATTATATACCATAGTTTAGAGTGGCCCACGCAGTCAAATGCTGCTTTTAGATCCACAAAAGCCATATAGATCTTGCCACCCTTTGCTCTGGTATATTTGTCTATGGTTAAAGATAGATTCAAGCACTGGTCTATCGTGCCCTTGCCTCTTTGGGACCCATACTGTGCCTGCATTAAGATATTTTTCTCTTGCGCCCACCTTTCCAGCCTATATAGAGGCAGTCGACCCATGAGCTTAGCAGTTGTGTATAGCAGAGAGATTGGCCTATAGTTCTGCGGGTTTTCCCTGTCCCCATTTTTATATATAGGGACGATTACACTGGTCTTCCATGAAGGCAGAGAGCCAACTTTAGCTATGCTGTTAAAGGAGCCCACAGATCTTGATTTTCCTGAAAAAAATCTACCAGTAGTCCGTCAGGATTCGGAGCCTTCCCAGCACTACAGGCAGCCAGCCCTCTTCTTACTTCTAACAGTGAGAGATAAATTATCCAGCGTTTTGGTATCTATATTGGTTAGAGGTATCAAAGGGGGGCATACTGGAGGCAAAGATATGTTCAAAGTGTGCCACCCATGCTTCTTCACCTACATGAGTGTCCAGCGTGGGATCCTTGGGATTTTTAAAACAGGGGGCATTAATTATCTTCCAGAAGTCTCTGCTGGCTGCATGGTCAAGTTCAGCCCAGGCCTACTCCCTCATATCCCTTTCTCTTTTCTTCCTTGCTGTCTTGTATTCCCTGCATAATGACCTTATTTGGACAACATTTCTAGGCTGATTTTTCAGGGCTTTTTGAAGAGCTTTTCGAGATTTTGTGTTGGGGAAATCAAACCAGCAGTTGGATGTGGGTTTGTCCACCAGTTTATAACAGGTGAAGGCCCTTTTAGGTCTCGCCTGACCCAGCGCATGCGCTGGTCTGGCGAGACTTTTTGAGAGGGCTCCAAAAAGTGCTACCAGGCCAGCCTAGAGCTACAGTGCATGTGCATGTGCGCGGGCGCGCGCGCCGTGCTTGACGCGATTACTTTCACTTTGATGTTTGATCGCGATCACTTTCGCGGCCGCTTGTTTAAATTGCATCAGTCAAAGAGAGTGTGAACAACTGTGCAGCTGGCTTCGCTACTTTTCTTTTGTTATTACTGATTTATAGTTCCACTACATTTCACTAGAGGAGAGCAAAGTTCCAATCTTGACCTGGTATATTGGTAAGCTGTCAACCTGCAGAGTATGAGTTTACTGAGGGAGGAGTTGGAGATGCAAAATGAGTTGTTGCAAGAACATGGTCAGCTAAAAGATAGTTTGAGTGATAATTCTCCTGTTTCGGGTTTTCTGCAGACTTTTTTCTCCCACAAACCTACCTACAGCAAATTTGCAAATGTTTAAAATGTTATGGAGGAAAACTTTGCAAGAACAGACACCCTGGGATTTACAACCAAATTTCACAGGGTAGTGCTTTCGCTTCACAGTTAAAGAATATATCGCCCTTGTATATTTTATATCGCTCTCGGTTTTTTCACGTCTATCCCTGACGTGCTGGGAGGAATCTGAACTGCATCTTTTTCCATCAACCTGTTCTGCAATCCACCACGCACCCAACCTTCAGTTTTCGTGTCAGTTCCATGAGCCGGTGTGTGCTTGTTCCAAAGGTTCCTTGAGCTCTTCCCTAGGGGCTGTGTCCGTTCTCCCCACACACTCCGGGTCTTTCCTCAGGAATGGGCGTCTTCCATCTCTGGGTGAATAGATGCCCAGCAGCCGCGTGCACATTTGCCCCCGCTTCTCTGCATGGGTGTCATTTCCAAACATAATACGAGCAGAAGTGGCATCCCAAGCGCTGTGACGGAGTAATGTCAACTGACGTCACATGAACCTGGACACTGACGGGCTTTTATTCCTTGTTGCAGCATCTGCATCTGGGTGATTTCCAATCAAACTGCTGACATTAACGTTTCATGCTGCCTGTATCCTGCCAGACGCCCAAATAGGATGCGCAACAACCACATTCAGTCACACGTGGTGTGTTTAACCCTATATCATTTTATTCTAGGGCTTGCAGAAAGTTTTAAAAACAACAACATGCAAAGAAAGAAGACAGGCCGCGCTGTCTAAAGTATCCCAGACGCCACTGGGCCACCTGCAGCTATTATCACAGAGCGTTTCCATGTCTGCCAACTTGAAGAACAATCTCACCGTGTGAGTAGGGGGTGGGGCCTCGTGCCAAGAAGTACTTATGAGGCACTTTTGAACCCCACCCTGCCCCTAAACCCCCGCCTCCCCAATAAAAAACAAAAATAAAACAAGCTTGCTGAGGCTGCTGCTGGTGCCCTAGGGTGTTTTCACACCCCTTGATGTGTGGTTTTCTTGCTACCCTGTGATATCGGCTCTTCACCGGAGACCGTTTGATGGGAGCCATATCGTCTGTCACACGGTGGCACCGTGTGAGTTGGCAGGTATCTGTTTCTAGGTCTGAAATACTGACAAAAATACATAGAAACTTACTGGAGTCAAAGTCCTGGCCTTATAAGTTGAGTAAACTCTGCTGATTGCTGCTTTGTAAAGGAGCCCCCCCTGTAACTCCATGCTAATGGAGGCGATGTATCTTCATAGACAGACACCTGGCACCACAATCCATAGGAAAGCTCCCATCTCTACAAGCCGCATTTGCTGGGAGTGAAAACGCTTAGTCGGCTAAACGAATCAATGCAATCCACAATGAATACAAATGGACATGGGAGAGCAACAAAAGGGCCGTCTACCTGAAGCCGAACAGAAAGCTCTTTCCTTCCCTCGGAGGTCATCCATAAAATGGCTGCGGGCCTCTGCCCACAGGCTGTTTGCACGGCTCGTGCCAGGCAGCCTTGTGGTAGTGAAGAGAGACAAAGGACTGCAATTAATCTACAAATAGATTAAAAACCCAGCAATAACTGAAATACTAAACAAGTAAGTATCTTTTTCTTCACCTCACAGAACACCTAGATGAATGTCTAGGGATCAATCAGAATATTATTATTAATACTGTTGACAAAAACAACTAAAGGAATCTACACCTTGAAGTCTGTGGAGACTTGATAATTGTAAATTGGATTTATGTAGCGCTTACATCTAATTCGGCATTGAAGTGCTTAGTGGCGAGTAGCATGGTACCCCAGAACCCAAGATTAGAATTAAAGTTAAATAGTTAGTATATTATTAATATGTGCTTTCTTTTTTACTTGTGGGTTAGTTGTGGTTTTAAGTTTGTGCTCTTGAGTTATCAGGTGTTCAGTAGTGCTTTGAGTAGGGATAGAATGATGGGAGTGGATTAGGAAAGCTTTAAATTGTTATCAGACGTAGTGGGCATGTGGGCATTTTAGTTTAGCAAATTGGCTAAAAGAAGGTGGGTTTTTAGGAGCTCACAGTCAAAAAGGTTTAGGATGACTCAGAGAGGAAGGAAGGGACAAAGGTTGAAGGGAATAGATCTGTTTTTTTAAAGAAATAACTGAAATTAACACATACGTGTAGAGAAATACCCACACATTTAAATATGTAGTGGTATGCATACACACATCCATATACACGTGTCATTTAGTAACGTTTTAGTGGCATGCCCAGATAACTTTGTGTAATAGTTTGTTTTACTCCAGATTCATCCCATGCTGACTTAAATATGGGGCAGTTACTTCAGAACGATCTCATAAAAGGTACTTTTTGAACACACTTCCATTATGTGAACATTAATAAATCTTTTTATTTTTTATTTTTTGTTTACCCGAAGAGTGGATCGTGATTACAGAAAACACCCAGAACCGCTTAGCAGGTGAACTAGAAAGTGGGGTTGGTTCCTCGCCCAAATATGGGAAAAGGTCACTCTGTACCACAAAGAAGATCCATGAAGGCTCGGTTAGACTGTTAAAAGGGGTTCCCAGCAGGAAAATCAGAAGGATCTAACAACAGAGGTATATTCTGATTAGTTGAAGGCAGCCAATCAGGTGTGCTGAAATAGCAGGCTGTTCAGTGGTTGCACGCTTCTGAGAAACCAATAATGTCCCTGTCTAGCCAGCCGTCAGACTGTCCATTACTGCATAGACAAGCAAGCAGTCTTGAGGCAGTTCATGGATGCACTTTTTCTGAGCTTTGTAAATGAGCGTTTTTTTAGGTCTCGCCTGACCCAGTGCTTGCGCTGGTCTGGCAAGACTTTAAGTAAGGGCTTCAAAAAATGCTACCGCCGGCCACAGCTTGCAGTGCATGTGCGCGGGCGCACACATGTGCAGAGGCGCCATATGGCATGATTACTGCTGCGCGCGCACCACTCGCGCACATGCACTGCAAGCTGTGGCCGGCGGTAGCATTTTTCCCCCGCGATCACTTTCACTTTGGCCCCGCGGTTAACTTCCTTGTTAAATGTGCAGAGGCAAATAAGATAATGCATTGTTTTGAATTCCGTCCTATAACTCTCGTAAAGACTGCCCTACTCAGTGAGTTCATGCTTCCAACCTTTGTTTGACTCGGCAAGGGAAGAATGCTGCGAATGACCCATCCTGGCACTAACGAGTGCTCCTCTTCAGGCAGCTGCGCACGTGTGATCAGCCACCATGTCCTCTCACAGTGCAAGGCAGCCAGGGGTGAAGTGGGCCGACCCACTGCCCAAGACTGTATGCTGAGGTGGGCGGACGCAAAATGGGGAAACAATAGATGAAGAGGGATTATCAGAAGTCCCTGTATCTATGCATGGGTGTTGTTTTTTTATGATGCTTTTTTTTGGAAAACATGATGTTGACTAAACAACTTAAGCTGTACCCAGGCTAGACCTAAAATAAAGCCCTGTGCCTTGCTGCACAAATGTTATTCTTACATTCTGAAATCCATGTGTGTTTAAATGCCGTAAACCAACTCTCAATTGACCTACGTAGCACAGTTGTTAGGCATTCATTCAATGAAAAGGAAAAGCACTTCAAATGAAGCTTGAGGTAAACTCTTCTGTGAAACTGAAAGTGTGCAACTGGGACCTAGGTACACAGGCAGAGCCATGTGTAGAACTGAAATATTGAACAGACGATGCAAGTCAGGATTGGGGTGCATTCGCCCAAGTCTTAAACAGATGCTTTCCCTAGGCTATTATTTGCCCAAAGTTCACCAAGCAATTGACAACAATAATGTACTCGGTGAGAACTGAGGTGGTGCATCAGTACAGTTGTCCGTGGGTCCAAGGAGTGGTATAGCAATGTGGCTACAGTGGTGACTGGGGTGCAGTGACGTGTGGGCTCAGTTGGACACCGTGTCACTGGGGCCGATGATGCATTAAGGCATTATAGGTCGCTACTCTATAGTGCCATGGCATAGGGCAACAAGATTTCGAAAGATTACCACAAAAGGGGCTAAAGCGGCCTTTTTGCTAGGGGAAAGGAAGCACCTGAAAGGCAACACACCAATTTGCTCGGCGATATGAAAAATCTTGCACTGCAGCTCTTCCTTTTGCGGACCCAGACTAGAAATGGGAGCGTCACTTGTCTGTCAGTAAGCGCTGGTGCCTGATGGCGTGTGGGAGGAGATCAGTAAAGTGAAGAGGTAAAAACAGGAGAAAAGGCAAATGGAAGAGATGCAGGAGACAGGGGGGAAGGAAAGATGGGTGTGTGGGTACATAGGGAACACGGCAAGGAGAGGACAAGAGGGGGCGGGGTAGAGAAGGCGCGGACAAAAGAAAAAGCAACAAAAAGACGTGCGGCCACGAGACGCGCTCTGTGGTGGGGGAGGGGGAGGAGCATTGAAGCAGAGCAGGCAACACTGAGGCGCAAAAGTGAAAGCAGGCTGGCTGGCGAGTGGTGTGAGATGTGCGCACACCATGACGAGAGAGGAAAGCCATATGGCGCCTCTGCTCGTCATTGTGCGCGTAACCGCACGCCCGTGGCCAGCCAGCTAACAGACCTAACAATCTCTGAAGCGCTTCCCCAAACGGATTGCATGGCGGCACGATGCACGTGATTATGCGCGTGCTCGCCATGCAATCCACTTATGGGAGCACTTTGAAATGCCCCTTTTACTAGAGTCTCGCATAGCGATTGCGTAAACACAATAGCTAGGCGAGACCTAAAAATGTGCAGTGTGCTGGTTCCACTCACTGGCCTTCTATGTCTCTCTTTTTATTGATGTCCTCTTTTCCTCGCCTTTCCCATTATTTTATTTCTTTCTCTACAATGCTCTCCCTCTTCGACTCCATCTATCACTCCCTTTGCTTTCATCTCTCTTTCTAACTCCTTCACTGTTTCCGTTCACTCTCTCTCTGCTTCCAATGTCTCATTTGTTTAATACATCTGTCTTACCTCTGTCTTTCTCTCGCCTTATTTCACCATTCTCTACTACTCCCTCGCACTTCCTCTATATTAGCCTCATATCTCGACCTCATCTGCACCTCTTTTTCTCTATTTCTCATATCTTTCTATTTTTCATCCCACCGGCTCTACCTGCCTCGCTACTTTGTTTACCTGACCTGTCATTCTGTGCTTCCCCTTTCTATTTGTGCTATCTCATTATAACTCACCTCTCTCCCTATCTTATTTCTCTCTAGACCTTGCCACGCGGGTTGGCACCTTGCTTACCAGCCTACATTTAAAACTGCATGCCAGGCCTCTAAAAACAAGCATTGGCATAGCCAATAGATCTCGCCTTTGGGACCTTATACTTTTTAGCGATGCAACAGTTGATGTTATTGCACCAAGGATATTGTGCTGCATAACTAAATACTTATAAGGTCCCAAAAGCGAGACCTATTGGCTATGCCAATGCTTGTTTACTTTTCCTAGCAGTTCTACAAACCGCAATAGTAGTGATGCTGGGCTGGACTCCAATTCTAGGCAGTTGAAGATATTCTCCAATATATGCGGTATAAATACTGGGATCAGTTTCAACTTATCAATTTGGGCCCACTTTACTTGGTAACCATTCTTTCTGGCCATAGTTGGGTTTTCTGTTTTCCGAGGCTGCAACACTTTTGTGAGGTCCAGACTCAGCGGTGTATATAAAATTGTGTGGTTACTAAAACACGTAAATAGATTATCTACATGAGTAACCTTATCACTAAAAAAGTTAGACATTAATATAAAATCACCAGTGGATTCATGACCATTCAGTTTTTCCTAAGTGGCCTGTTATTGAATTTGGCTTGTTGTCTATTGCCATATTCCTAGTATATAACATCCTGTTTAAACTATTTCTGTATTCATTATGAGCGAAGTGGTAGATAGGGTTTCGTAGTATATCTTCTAAACCACAAACACAATCTTGTTTATACTTGCAAGGGTGTGCATTAAAGTCACCCACCCATATAGTACTAAGTGCTCCATTACTGACATACGTAGCGAGTCTATCTATTTCCCTGTTCAGCTCAGCTACCACTAAGTGCATGTTCCCCCTAAAATTATTATTATAATGTTTATTGGGTGCCATGTGCCCTCACTGTCATCCTCTACCAAGAGCAGATGGAACTGGGCACTCGGGCATTCAAACTTCTTTATTTTTATTGGTCTGGTGTTTGGGATTAGAGTCAAAAGGCCCCCCCCCCTTTGCTCTACCTGATGATGATGATGATGTTGTCTCTGTCTGGAATGAGTGGTAACCATTTATAAAAACTTGATCCGTGGCCCATATTTCCTGTAGGCATATAATATCTTGAGTTTGTCATTGTGTTTGCAATGTACATTGCCTATCTTTTGGCCAATACCAGCCACATTCCATGAGGCTAATCTAAAAGATTCATTATGTGCCATTTTCTGAATGTCAGTAGTTTTTACGCTCCCTTGAGTATCAACATCCGAGCTTTCCAATCCCTCTACAAGATCATTACCACCCAAGGGTAGTCAATCGCATGCTTCTAGGTCTGTCAAGTGGGTACATTTATTTTCGAATCTCAACCCCAAGCCACCCATATTTCAATCTATACAGCCTCCTATTGATCCTTCCATCTGGGGTCTTCTAAGTTAATTTCCCTGGGGTGAAATGTGCCTATAGAAATACTCTAGAGGTAGGGCTGAAATCTGTGTACCATGGAGGGCTACTTTGTGTAGCTGACCTAAGAGGGATCTAATAACAAATGTATAATTGAAATGCATTACTACACAGTTGCCCGATGTACATTTTCTAGAAGAGCCCAAACATCCTACTCTCCTGGCCATGATAAACTGATTAGACAAAATGCCATGACGGAATGGTTCCGTCATGAGCACAAGTTCTAGTGTGCTCATGACGGAACATTCCGTCATGAGCACATGCTCAGAAAATCCCTCTGCTGCAGACAGCAGAGGGATTTACCTTTCTTTTTTTTTTGCCTGGGGAGGTGGGGGAAGAGCTTCCCCAACCTACCCAGTCATATTTTGGAATTTCATTGCAATGATGATCGCGCGCATGGCGTGCCATCGTCATTGCAACGAAATCGAAACTGAAACTTAGTTTCAGTTTCTCAGTTTCGGTGCTTGTGGGGCTATCTCAGCCCCCCGAGCACCGAAAAAGATGGGAGCGGTATCGTTGGAAAGGGGTTAATCTCTTCCCTAGTGGATTCCTGCTTGTGGATCAACCCAGGAGGCAGGGATCCACCCAGGGAGGGGAAGAGGCCCCTTGGGCAAGGGCAATGCTCCCCCCATATTTGTTTGGTCACAACAGTCTTTCTGCAACTCCCCCGCCCCCCCCCCACCCTCCCCCCGGGCGGAAAGCTCTCCAGGGGGGCAGAACAGAAAGCCCACTAGAAACCAGGGATTCTTTTTTTCATTGACGTTGGGGTGGGGCAGCCCAAAAAGGGCATGGCAATGCCCCCGCCCCCCCAGAGAAATGTCAGTCTTACTGCCTCCCCAGGGGGCAGATGGGGCAGTAGGCCCCAGGGGGGCGGAAAGCCTACTAGAAACCAGGGATTTTGTTTTTATTGACGTTGGGGTGGTGGTTGCCCAAAAAGGTCACGGCAATGTCCCCACACACACCCCTACAGAGAAATGTCAATCTTTCTGCCCCAGGGGGCAGACGGGGGCAGTAGCCCCCAATCTGCCCCCCGGGGGGCAGAAAGCCCACTAGAAACCAGGGATTGTTTTTTTTATTAACGTTGGGGTGGGGGCTGCCCAAAAAGGTCATGGCAATGTCCCCCCTCCCCAGAGAAATGTCAGTCTTTCTGCCTCCCCAGGGGGCAAATGGGGGCAGTAGCCCCCTAATCTGCCCCCCCCGGGGGGGCACAAAGCCCACTAGAAACCAGGGATGTGGATTTTTTTTATTGACGTTGGGGTGGGGCCTGCCCAAATGCCCCCATCAAGAAATGCAACAGTCTTTCTGCTCCCCCCTGATTTGCCCCCGGGGGGGTAGAAAGCCCACTAGGCCCCAGGATTTTTTTTATTTAAGGTTGAGGTAAGCCCAGAATGGGCATGCCAATGCCCACACCTCCCCCAAAAAATGCCACAGTCTTTCTGCCTCCCCCTGCGGGCGGATGGGGTCAGTGGCCCATGATCTGCCCCCGGGGTGGGCAGAAAGCCCACTAGGCACCAGCGATTACACTGGCTTTTTTATGCGTGGGGGCTGCCCAGAATGGGCATACCACTGCCTCCACCCCTCCCAAAAACATAGCCACAGTCTTTCTGCCCCCCCCTTGGGGACATATAGGGGCAACCTCCCTTCCCCCGATTCCCCCCCAGGGCGGCAGAAAGCCCACTAGGCACAGACTTGTTTTTAGAAATGTGCCTACCTGTGGATTTTGAGCCCTAGAGCAGCCGGCACATAGGGAAACCTAGCAAACCTGTACAATATGTTAAACTAGACACCAAGGAGAATCCAGGATGAGGTGACTTGTGTGCCTCTCACCGGGATCTGTTACCCAGAATCCCTTGCAAACCTCAAACTTAGTTTTAAAAAAAACACATTTTCCTCACATTTCTGTGATGGAAAGTTCTGGGATCTGCGTGGATCCACAAGATTCCACCCACTCCGCATTCCCCAAATGCTTCTGAGAAAAATGGTACCTCAGTTGTGTGGGTAGGCCTAGTGCCCAAGACAGGAAACGACCCAAAACGCAACGTGGACACACCACATTTTCACGGTGAAAGCGGACCCTTTTTTTGCAAAGTGCCTTGCTATAGATTTTGAACCTTAGCTCTGCCAGCACCTAGGGAAACCTAGTAAACCTATACATTTTTTTAAACTAGACAACCAGGGGAATCCAGGATGGGGTGACTTGACTGGCTCTCACCAGGTTCTGTTACCCAGAATCCCTTGCAAACCTCAAAATGTGTAAAAAAAAAACACATTTTCCTCACATTTCTGTGGTGGCAAGTTCTGGAATCTGCGTGGATCCACAAAATTCCCCAAAGTCTTCTGAGAACAATGGTACCTCAGTTGGGTGGGTAGGCCTAGTGCCCGCGACAGGAAACGTCCCAAAACACAACGTGGACACACCACATTTTACAGTGAAAACTGACACTATTTTGCAAAGTGCCTAGCTGTAGATTTTTAACCGTAGCTCTGCCGGCGCCTAGGGAAACCTAGTAAACCTGTAAATAATGTTAAACTAGACACCAAGGGGAATCCAGGATGGGGTGACTTGTGTGCCTCTCACCAGGATCTGTTACTCAGAATCCCTTACAAACCTCAAACTTTGTAAAAAAAAAAAAACAAATTTTCCTCAAATTTCTGTGGTGGAAAGTTCTGGAATCTGCGTGGATCCACAAAATTCCACCCACCCCGCATTCCCCAAAGTCTTATGAGAAAAATGGTACCTCACTTGTGACAGAAAACAGCCCAAAACGCAACGTGGACATAACACATTTTCACAGTGATAAGGTGCCTAGCTGTAGAGTTTGAACCCTAGCTCTGCTGGCACCTAGGGAAGCCTAGCAAACCTATACGTTTTTTAAAACTAGATAACCAGGGGAATTCAGGATGGGGCGACTTGTCTGGCTCTCACCAGGTTCTGTTACCCAGAATCCCTTGCAAACCTCATAATGTGTCAGCAAAACACATTTTCGTCACATTTGGGTGGTGGAAAGTTCTGGAATCTGTGTGGATCTACAAAATTCCACCCAGCCCGCATTTCCCAAAGTTTTCCGAGAAAAATGGTACCTCACTTGTGTGGGTGGGTCAAGTACCCGCGACAGGCAAGGGCCAAAAACCTATTGAGGCAACTTCAAAATTACCTATCACAAAATAACCTGGTTTTGGAAGGGGGGTCCCATGAGTTTTTGGCTCCGGGCTCGGCGGTCAACTAGGGAAACCTACCAAGCCCACACACTTCTGAAAACTAGAGACCCATGGGAGTCCAGGGAGGTATGGCTTGCGTGGGTCCCCCATCGTTTTCCTACCCAGAATTCCCTGCAAACCTCAAATTTTTATGAAATAATCACTTTTTTCTCAAATTTCTGTGTGGGTAAGTTTGGGAATCTATGTGGATCCACAAATTTCCTACCACCCATCGTTCCCCCAGGTCTCCTGATAAAAATGGTACCTCACTTGCGTGGGTGGGTCAAGTACCCGTGGCAGGCAAGGGCCCAAAACCTATTGAGGCGACTTCAAAATGACCTATCACAAAACAACCTGGTTTTGCAAGGGGAGTCATCTGGGTTTTTGGCCCCAGGCTCGGTGGCCATCTTGGAAAACTACCAAACCCACACATTTCTGAAAACTAGACACCTGGGGGAGACCAGCGAGGTATGGCTTGCCTGGGTTCCCCAACGTTTTCCTACCCAGAATGCCCTGCAAACCTCAAATTAAGCTGAAAAAAATCACTTTTTCTAATATTTCTGTGTGTGAAAGTTCTGGAGTCTACGTGAATCCAAAAATGTCCTACCACCCAGCGTTCCCCCAGGTCTCCCGAGAAAAATGGTACCTCACTTGTGTGGGTGGGTCAATTACCCGCGACAGGCAAGGGCCCAAAACCTATTGATGCAACTTCAAAATGACCTATCACAAAACAACCTGGTTTTGCAAGGGGAGTCACCTGGGATATTGGCCCCAGGCTCGGTGGCCATCTTGGAAAACTACCAAACCCACACATTTCAGAAAACAAGACATCCGGGGGAGTCCAGCGAGGTATGGCTTGCGTGGGTCCCCCAACGTTTTCCTACCCAGAATGCCCTGCAAACCTCAAATTTAGCTGAAAAAAATCACTTTTTTCTCACATTTCTGCGTGGGAAAGTTCTGGAATCTACGTGGATCAATATATTTCCTACCACCCAGCGTTCCCCCAGGTCTCCCGATAAAAATTATACCTCACTCACGTGGGTGGGTCAAGTACCCGCGACAGGCAAGGGCCCAAAACGTATTGTGGAGACATCAAAATTACCTATCACAAAACAACCTGGTTCTGCAAGAGGGGTCACCTGGGTTTTTGGCCCCGGGCTTAGTGGCCATCTTGGAAAACTACCAAACCCACACATTTGTGAAAACTAGTTACCCGTGGGAGTCTGGCGAGGTATGGCTTGCGTGGATCCCACAACGTTTTCCTACCTAGAATGTCCTGCTAACCTCAAATTTACCTGAAGAAACACATTTTCCACATATTTTTGGGTGGAATCACCATGCCGGCACAAATGTCCTACCCCACAGCGTTCCCCTTAGTGTCCCGAGTAAAATGATACCTCACTTGTGTGGGTGGGGCAAGGGCCTGTGACTGGGAAGAGCCCAAAACATTGGGAATAAGGGTATAGCACCTAGTATTCTAAGCGCTACATTTTTTTAAAAATACGTTTTAAGCCAATTCTGCATTGGACACCCACACAAGTAGGTATCATTTTACTCGGGTCACTAAGGAGAACGCTGTGGGGTAGGACATTTGTGCCGCCACGGTGATTCCATGCAGAAATATGTGTAAAATTAGTTTTTTTAGCCAAATTTGAGGTTTGCAGGGGATTCTGGGTAGGGAAACGTTGGACTCCCCAGGATGTCTAGTTTTCAGAAGTGTGCGGGTTTGGTAGGTTTCCATAGATGGCGGTGAGCCCGGGGCCAAAACCCCAGGTCCCCCCCAAAACCAAGTAGTTTTGTTATAGGTAATTTTGATGTCTCCACAGTACGATTTGGGCCATTTCCTGTTGGAGCCACTATGCCTACCCACACAAGTGAGGTTTTTATTGGGAGACCTGGGGGAATGCTGGGTGGTAGGAAATTTGTGTCAGCCCAGTGATCCTAGAACTTTCCCACACAGAAATGTGAGAAAAATTGATTTTTTTCAACAACATTTGAGGTTTGCAGGGGATTCTGGGTAGGGAAATGTTGGGGTACACACACAAGCCATACCTTGCTGGACTCCCCCGGGTGTCTAGTTTTCAGAAATGTGTGGGTTTGGTAGGTTTCCCTAGGTGGCTGCCGAGCCCGGGGCCAAAAACTCATGGGTACCCCCTTGCAAAACCAGGTTGTTTAGTGATAGGTAATTGTGATGTCGCCTCAATAGGTTTTGGGTCCTTGCCTATCGCGGGTACTTGACCCACCCACGAGTGTGAGGTACCATTTGTATCGGGAGACCCGGGGGAATGCTGTGTAGAAGGGAATTTGTGGATCCACGCAGATTCCAGAACTTTCCCACACAGAAATCTGAGAAAAAAAGTGATCTTGTCAGCTAAATTTGAGGTTTGCAGGGGATTCTCGGTAGGGAAATGTTGGGGGACCCACACAAGCCATACCTTGCTGGACTCCCCAGGGTGTCTAGTTTTCAGAAATGTGTGGGTATGGTAGGTTTCCCTAGATGGCCGCCGAGCCCGGGGCCAAAATCTCATGGGGCCCCCCTTGCAAAACCAGGTTGTTTTGTGATAGGTAATTTTGAAGTCACCTCAATAGGTTTTGGGCCCTTGCCTGTCGCAGGTACTTGACCCACCCACACAAGTGAGGTGCAATTTTTCTCTGAAGACTTTGAGGAATGTGGGGTGGGTGGACTTTTGTGGATCCACACAGATTCCAGAACTTTCAACTATAGAAATGTGAGAAAAAATTGTTTTTTTGGACAAATTTTGAGGTTTGCAAGGGATTCTCGGTAACAGAACCTAGTGAGAGACACCCCATCCTGAATTTCCCTGGGTGTCTAGTTTTCAAAATGTATAGGTTTGCTAGGTTTCCCTAGGTGCCCGCAGAGTTAGGGTTCAAAATCTACAGCTAGGCACTTTGAAAAATAGTTTCAGTTTTCACTGTAAAATGTGGTGTGTCCACGTTGCGTTTTGGGCCGTTTCCTGTCGCAGGCACTATGCCTACCCACACAAGTGAAGTGCCATTTTTCTCAGAAGACTTTGGGGAATGCGGGATTGGTGGAGTTTTGTGGATCTACGCAGATTCCATAACTTTCCACCACAGAAATTTGAGGAAAATGTGTTTTATTTTGACAAATTTTGAGGTTTGCAAGGGATTCTGGGTAACAGAACCTGGTGAGAGCCAGTCAAGTCACCCCATCCTGGATTTCCCTGGGTGTCTAGTTTTCAAAATGTATAGGTTTGCTAGGTTTCCCTAGGTGCCGGCAGAGCTAGGGTTCAAAATCTACAGCTAGGCACTTTACAAAACAAGCATTTACAATGCAATAGGTCTCGCATTTACTAGAGTATGAGCTATTGGCATTGGAAATGACAATGCCTTTTATTTATTTGTTTAAAAAACCAACACATTCATAAAAGGCATTGTAATCTACAATGCCAATTGCTCAAACTCTAGTAAATGCGAGACCTATTGCATTGCAATGCAATAGGTCTAGCATTTACGCAAGTGTAAGTTATTGGCATTGTAAATAACAATGCCTTTTATTTATTTTTTAAAAACGGAAACAAAAACAAAAGGCATTGTCATTTGCAATGTCAATAGCTCAAACTCACGTAAATGCGACACCTATTCCTTTGCAAATGCGTGTTGCTTTACTTGACCAGCGCTTCCTGAAAATATTTAATGAGAAATTCAAGGCAGAGTGTATAATGTGTCCATGTGCTCTGTAACCCAGGGGCTGGAAAGAGAACATAAAAGCCATCAAGAGCTGCCCAATCAATTATTTACTTTTACTACTTAAGCGCTATCCTGGACATATTTTTGTACGGTTGTCAATATTCATCATGAACTATTCACACTCTGGCTTGTGCATTATAAATTAGACTAAAGAAAAGAAGGGTTTTTCCTCCTTCTGGAACATAAAGATCAAATAGATGTGCAAGACATACATTATATACACTTGCAACATTTGTTTGAGAGGGGTAATAGTATGGGATGGCATGGATGTGACTGGATGAGAAAGAAAAACAACAACACACATGCCAACAATGCTTGGCACTCACAACTTACTGCACTGTTCAAGAGCCAAATCTCCCCGCTGACAAGGTGGTGGTTTTGAATGTCCATCAAGGGCCATTTCCAATTCTCTTGATGACCAAGTTGAATGCAGTGCTACTTTTCCCATGAATAATGGTTGCTTTGTACACAGGGGGCTAGATCACACCGAATTAAACAAAACAACACTCTAGAATATACTCTTAAGCTTACTACAGGCACACAAGAGCTCAGTCTCCGTATCGTCTGGAAGCAGGCCTTTCATTCGGCACAGTTTCCGGAAGGATTCCTCGGGTGACCTAGTCTTATTCAGCACTCATTAAGTAATTTCATTACAGATGCAGGAAAACCCTACCTACTATTTACGATACAAAAGTGTCTGGGCAAAATAGTGCATCAAAAGAACCCTGATGTAAGACTGTGCAATGATCAGTGCAAGCAGTGTGACCTCCAGCACAAAACACATGAAACATGCTTTTACGCATTATTAACCTCAGTTGCTCATTGTTCAGTCACCCTTGGGACATTTAACAGCACACATTGCACGAAGTACAAACACTCTCTCTACCCCATACTGTGAAGCTAAGGTGCATGGTGTGCCATCCTTATGAGCAATGAGATGGGCGCGTTGCACTTAAATAGACTGGCTGAAGACTGCACAAGAATCTTTCTGCTGGCAGCCTAGAACGCCAAGCACACCTAGAAGGGTTGAGAAAGAGGCTGAAACCAAAACAATCCACGAGGACCCACATATAGTTTTTAAATGAGACCCTTCTATTCCACGCGTAAAGTGCATGAAAAAATGTGTCTGCCAGAGAAATTCATACTGCTTGTACTTTAAAGTTGAAATCAGCAGTCACCACTTGCAGGCAAGACTTTTAGTAGATTATGTTAGGCAACTGCAGTGAAGAGGAGGAAGGTGGAGAAAATGACTTTAGGATTGTGGTGAACAATACCACCCACAATGCACTGCAGCGCTCGTCATCCTTGGGCCAGCTTAACAGAGACTCCAAATAAAACAATGAAGCGGCTTAGGATACTAAACAAGGCAGCTATCATATTAGGAGCGTCACTAAATGTACAACAGCATTGGCAAGCAAGAGAGAAAACATCCACAAGGTCCAACATGACAAGCAAATCTAGATGAGCAACTGATGAGCGCACACTTTGCAGCCAGTACTATAAACAGCAGTCAAATAAGCTCAGTGGTAAGAGCACTTTACCTATTACCAGGAGGCGCCTCTTAGTGCTAGAGATGGTCTGCATATACCACAAATCTCACTGGCTCAGGCACACTACTTACAGCGGAGACCGATGTGAGCATGCATATGAAAACAGGACCAATCAGTCAATTAAGTCATAATCCTAAATCGTAACAATTTTAGCACTGAAGAAGCTGCAAGCTGGCTTAAGTGAAGTATTTCTCAAGGCAGCAATGCTGCAACCCATCACAAAAAAACGCATTCGCGTGAAACAATAGGTCCAAGAAAGTTGGAATAGGAATGGACTCAGGTAAGTGTAATGTACTCCACATCTCAAGGTCAAAAACATATTTTATATAGGTTGTGTAAAAGCCATCAGGCAAAATGTACTCCCCTGATGCTGCAAATCAAAAACTCCAATATCGTAGAAGACACAGTGTACCTAGTCGCCATACAAATTCAAAAGTGGGAGGGAAAAAAAACAAGCGGCCTCTTCTCCGTCCTTGTTCAGACGCAATATGGGCGGCAGATAAAAACAACAAGTTCTTAGTCACCGTACAGAGCAATTGAAGTTGCAACAATAAGTATTAAACGATAAAGTGTCTCTTTTTCTCACTGCGTGTTCTTTTACCTCAGTGACATTTGCTCCTAATCCCCGTAAGCATGTACTGTGAAGCAGAGCACGTGCACTGAAGGACAGTAACTCACCCAGGAATCCTTGCTCTTCTGGCCTTGGTTCGTCAAGTTCCTTTCTTTAATGATGGCTCGACCAAGCCCGCTCGAGGCTGCCTTTTTCTTCCCCATGTTCAGCCCTGCAACGACTTGAATCCCCAGTAAACGTTCACAGGGAGGCGGGCCTAGGAGGACCCGCCAGAGCCATCTTGAAACGATGTACAGTCGGGAAAACAAACGTGCCAAATGGGAAGAACGCGCTATCGTATTTTTAACACCAAAAAGAAAGCTCAGATAAAGATGTAATTTTACAGGTGGACAACTAAAGCAGGCATACGTCTGTAAAAACGTCACTTAATGCATACATGCCAACATTACAGAAGAGCAAAGTGGGAAATGTAAAAAAAGACAAGCTGTCGCCGACTCTCCGTGGAGCAAGTCAGCAACGAGGTGTGTGTGCGCGCGTTAGGCGTGTGTGCGCGCGCGTGTGTCTGTGCGTCTGCGCGTCCACAGACCCCGATCGCTGCGCGTGCCCTGGTCTGACTCCCTTGGGAGCAAACACGGCGACAATAAGTCTCGTTGGCGGCAGCGCTTCGCGCTGCAACGCCAGCGAGACCTAAAAAGGGTCAATTTTCACTGTAAATATAAAGTGTGTCACGTTACGTTTTGAGCCATTTCCTGTCGCGGCCACTAGGCCTACCCACACAAGTGAGGTACCATTTTTTATCGGGAGACTTAGGGTAACAGAATTGTTGAGCAACTGTTATTACCTATTGACTTTCAATGCATTTCTGCCTTCCAAATGAAAGACAATGTATAAAGAAGAAGTCATTTTGAAAAATGACCTACACTTCTCATGCTAGTATGGGTACTCACAATTTCGGAAATGTGCAAATATATACTGTTTCTAAACTCTATATTTTGTTCCAATTTCAGAAATACATAGGTGTCTTTCATACTGATTTTTCCATGTATATATTTTCCCAAATTAATTGCTATATACCCGGTACATAACAAAAAAACATTGCTAGACGCTGCTCAGTTATTGGCGCTGGGTTCGTCGGGTTCTTGGTGAACCTACACGTCCTATATATCCCCACAACCAGAAACATCCAGCGGATGTAACGGTATATTTCTTTCAAACAGTTGTCATAATTAGAAGAAGTTACATGTGAAAATGTTGACACAAATGGCTGTTTTTTCTCAACTAATTTTCAATTTTTCCTATATTCAACGGTTAGTTTCTATAAAGAAACCTTCAAGGATCTACACAAAGGACCCCTTTCTGAATTTAGAATCTTGTCTACTTTTCTAAAATGTATAGCTTTCTAGGATCCATTATTGCTTTCATACCCATTTCTACCATTAACTGGAAAGAGGTTGAATGCACAAACAATAGCAAAAATAGGCTATGTCCCAGAAAAATGCCAAAACTGTGTAAAAATATTTGGTTTTCTGAAAACGTCTGCTTGTCCCTGAGCTGGGAAGATGGTGATTTCAGCACCACAACCCCTTTTTTAATACCATTTGCAGGGGAAAAAAACCAGACGCTTTAATCTGTTGCCCTTTTTTCCCATTTTTCCCCAAAAAACAAAAATGTACATGTATTTTGGCTAATTTCTGGGCCCCCTCCAGGGGATTCCACAAACCCTGGATACCTTTAGAATTCCCATGATGTTGAAAAAAAGGATGCAAATTTAGCGTGGATACCTTATGTGGTCAAAAAGTTACAGGGGCCTAAGTGCGAACTACCCCAAATAGCCCAAAAAAGTCTTAGCACAGGGGGGAAAGGCCTAGCAGCGAAGAGGTTAAAATTAGTTCTGCCCTGGTCACTAGTAATCTAACGTGGCCTAATAAGTATCTTGTTTAAAATGATACTTTTATATCAAACATCCTTTATTTTGTAATTCTTTTTGATTTCTGCGCCGTCATAAAAGTACATAAAAAATTTACTATGTTTTTGAACTTTTACTAAATATAATTGGAGGTCAATCGATTCTCTTTTATACCTAGGAAATGTACATGATTCTCTGCATGTCATCATCAACATATATTATACTTTTTTCATCACTATAGTGTAAAATTATGTTTCCCATGACATACATCTACCTAGATAATCACTGGTGCCTATTCTTTATTTGTGTCACTTGTGTGACAATTTTTGATACTGAGAGTGAAAATAGAGGAAAATGATATGAGGTATCACTATTTACTTGGGTGTGTTGTGCATTGTCTATATGTAAATCAAACGATCTTTCTACTTATGAGCAATAGCTTGCATTTCACAGCCTTCACAAATTCCTATTTAAAGGACGACACATGCTTTGGCAGTTGTGCAGAACAAAAAGAATAACCTGATTACAGTATCAAAGAAAGACATTTAAATGCATCACAGGAAGAAATACATACAATGTAATTTAACTCCTTTAGAAATGAATGACCTTGTAATGAATACCTACTTGGTTGTTGATATGTTAAAGATTAAAACAAGAATAGAACCCAAACCAAAAACAAAATATATTTTAAAAAGCATATGGCCCGATTCACAAAGGTAAGCTCAAACCTGAAGTCTAACTTTAGACCTGAAGTCTAACTTTAGACCTGAAGTCTAACTTTACGCCTAAAGTCTAACTTTACACCTGAAGTCTAAGTTTAGTCCTGAAGTCTAAATTTAGACCTAAAGCCTAAGGTCCCGATTCACAGAGGTTAGACCAAAAGTAATTTTACTACTAGAATGTTTACTAGTGGTAAAGTTACTAGTAGTAACTTACATTTGTGAATATCGAAAAGTAGTAAAGTTACACTTTTTGTCTAACTTTACCTTTGTGAATCTGGCCCACAGAGATTAGACAACAGATGGGAAATATTTGTGCTTGGTGAACAAGACGTGGAGATGATGTGTGAGCAGGAACTGATGGACCCAGTTTCCCAAATAGTCTTGGATCCAAGGTTGTGCAGTACCTTGGACAGCAAAGACACTCAAAGCCTGTATAACCAGTGCTAGTGATCCACTGTATCAAGGGCTACAGAAGGGGAGAGTGGCTTGCCTAAATGCACTTTCGCAGCAGCTCCCCACGACAGCACTACATATAAGAAAAATCTTACTATAATCCTGAACATTTCCCACAAAACACCCCTAATATTAAGTCGCAGCTGAGGAATCTGGAGAGCGGGGAATCTCCTCGATCCGAGGGACGCGGCGACGAGAGAGACGACCGGGGTGACAAGCCCGTTGGCGCCAGGCCCAGTCAGATACAGGATCCGCCCAGGAGCCCCAGCGCTCCGGCACGTAGGAACTCAAACTGCACAGAGGAACGAGTTAGCCCGAGAGTCGTTTTGGGAGAAGCAACTTCAGGAGAAGGCATAACGGGGTAGAGAGGTACCGGCCTCAGACATTGTATGAAGGAGGGGCCTGGAGAGAGGGAGGACCGTGGTGCTGCAGCCTTCACCCGCCCTGTCTGCCCAGGGAGCCGAGGACGTGGATTTCACCCCCCCCGGCGACAGGAACAACTGGTGGAGAGACGCACCTGACCCGCGGGGCTGTGCTATCACGAGGAGGCAGGTACTCGTCTGGGTCCTCGGGATTCACCCAATGGAGAGCGGTGGGAGTGCGGCGATCTCGGTTACTGCTGTCAGGAGCGCAGGAGTTTGAGGAGCAGGCCGAGCGGGCCGCAGAGGTCCTTCCCAGGACAGAGGGGAACCCCCATGCTTGGAGGGAGTTGCAGATGTACAGCAGATCTGACACGGAGCCCAAGGTGAGCAGGAGGTCCTGGTGTGGAGTCTGGGGCACAGAGGGACCGACCTGAGTGTCCCTGAGTTTTGGACGTTATTGGGGGACGCGGTAGGCCACCGGACCTACTGCAGAGGTGTCTCCGGGTCAGCAGTAAACTAGCAGAGTCCTGGTAGAGCCCCCTTGGAGGGTAGTAAAAATTTAATCAAGAGGGCTTCGCCCAATCGCCGGCTACACGAATGGAAGGCTGAACATGAGAATACAGCCCATCAAGCCCAATCAACCATTGATCAAGCAGGAGGGAAAGCAGGGAAGACCAGGCAGCCAAGAACATGCATTGTCTTCCCACGAGCAGGGGACTGTAATGAAAAGTAGAGCGCACACCAGAAGCCGGAATAATAAATGCAAGTAAGCAACCATGGTGGCCCAGTGACTTGAGAGGAGATGCAATATACAGAGTACTCTAATCAGTGAGAACGACAATACCTGCTAGTGGCGGCTGGTGAATCCCTCAAGTGCAAGATTATTACACTTGTGGAAGCAGCAGGAGGAGGCTTGCTACAGAGGGGCTGCAGCAGCTTGCTCTGGACACTCACAGGTACCTGCGGGCCTCTGATACAATTACCTACATCTCTGACTCTGACTAATCATGGTGAAAGACAAGGGGGCCCCAAGTCGCAGGCAAATAAAATAATTAACTACACCATGCCCCTCCCACAAGGCCAAGGGAATCGGACAGAGAGTGGGGTGGGATGCGACAATGGAGATCTTTGGAGCGACAAGGAGTCCCCTTCATTGCTAGATTTATTACAAGCAATCTAGTCAACGCGTGAAGACATGATGCACAGAATCGACACAGTGGCCATAGACGTCAACCTGTTAAGATGTGATTTGATTAAGGTGGTAGACAGGGTAACTACCACTGAGGAAAATGTCTCCACGCTACAAACTGAGATGCGTACCCCCAGAGACACTGTCATTGCACTCCAGAAAAGAGTAGTAAGCTTGGACGAATGGGCGGAGGACTCCGGAAGGAGGTCTAGGAGGAATAATCTCAGATTTGTGGGCTTTTGGAAGTGGGCCAAAGGCCTGTCAGTCAAACTCTTCCTGGAAGACTGGATCCAGAAGGAATTAGCCCCAAAAAGACTGTATACATTTTTCAATATAGAAAGGGCACACAGATCCCTGGCACCTCCCCCGAGGCCAGGGGTGCCTCCCAGAGCTATTATCACCCGGTTCTTCAACCATCAGGACAGAGATGTGATCTTGCAGACTACACGCATGAAGGGACCACCGCTGTTCGAGGGTCACCCCATATAAATATACCCCAATTATACCCAACGAGTTCAGGAACAAAGAAAAACGTACCTAAACGTAAAATGACGTCTCCGAGATCTAAATATGAAATATAGTTTATTGTTCTCTGCCAAATTAGGAGTGGAAACTGCAGGCCACACCTTATTTTTTCAATCTCCCGCAGAGGCCAGCGACTGGCTGGCCTCTAGCGGGATACCAGGCACTTGTCTGGTTCCCTCGACAAGATCCTCCAAAGCATCAACAGCAGGTGATAAACTTTGAGAAAGACGAAGAGGACAGAGGCAGAAATCTCTGTCTCGTATAGGAAGTCGAGGCAGAATCAGGGTTCGCCCAGATGGAACCTTGCAGGCCCCGGACACTGACACAGTGCTGGAGTCCGAAATGGCGACTCAAGATACAGGACATGACACCGGCAACTTGGAGGACCCAGCAGAATAAATGGCAAGACAGAACACACCCGAAGGGCAAACAGTGACGCGGATCCAAGAACATAAAGGAGTAAAGAGTGAGACAATAAAATGCCTTAGTGTGGAAATGGTAAATCAGCAATATTATTAGAGAAATACATGGACAGATCGACTGTCGTGTGGGAGAGGAATAACACTGCATGCCCCCAACAGTGGTCCGCTCCCCCAGAGGGAGGTGAAGGGTCCACCTTGCTTTCCCTGGCACAGCAACAAACCAACAGGTTCACAGTTTAACTTTCTGGGAGAAGAACGTTTTGCATCGAACTTCCGAACAAGATAAGTTAAGTTTAAGTTTGTGGGGAGGGTGGTTTGGGGCGCACTTGAGAACTGCTATCCTGCAACTTATGAGGGGAGTACGACATACAAGAATGCCCAGTGGGAGGGGAGGGATTGGGAACTATGTAGTTATGTTTAAGGGGAAAGTTTTGGAAGAATTAGGTACATTGTGTCTTGAGTTTGTCTTTGAGAGACTACTGGTGATTAAAGGGAGAGGTGAGAATGTAGCAAGTAATACACAACAAAAAGGGAACAAGTGGAATAGCACACAAACATGGGAGCACAAGAATTGAAAATCATAACATGGAACGTAAGAGGTATGGCCAACTATGAGAATAGACTAAGGGTGCTAGAATACCTGAACCGATATCAAGTAGTGATCGCGTGTTTACAGGAAACATATTTATGGGGGCAAGAGATAACATGTGTCAGATGCCAGTGGAGAGGGCAGAAATATGCCACATACTACTCCAGGCTTGCAAGGGGAACACTTGTTTGTGTAGCACCCGGGGTTCCATTCAAATATCTACACCACGTGGTAGACCCAGAGGGATGATATGTGGTCATACACGGAAACTGGGAAGGGAGGGAATTGTGTCTAATTCATGTGTTTGCCCCCAATTCTGACAGCGCGGACTTCCTTACCAAAGTAATGGAGCCAGCAACTCCGTTTCTAGGAGCGGAAGTGATTTTACTAGGGGATTTTAATTGTGTATTAGATGCACACCTAGATAGGCACCCACCCAAAGAGAGTACAAAGCCTCGGTCTAAGAGAGTATTATTAGATCTTAATGGGTTGCAGCTCACAGACGTGTCGAGAATGGGTAATCCCCTTAAACAGGTATTCTCCTGCCATACACCCGCATCAAACACATTTAGTCACCTGGACTATTATTGCATCTCAATGGGATTATCCTTGGGAGTGGGTGGGATTTCGAATCTACCCCGATATTTATCGGATCACTCTCCCCTCGTAATGAGCTTAACTGAGGGACAGGGATGCCTGGCGATACCACTATGGCGCCTTAGAGCGGAAGCGCTACAAGACCCCCCTCCCCCCCATTCGCTGCCGCTATGGCAGAGGCATTTATGCACTATTTTACAGAAAATTGGGGAGCAGCGTCTCCCAGAGCATTGGAATAGGAGGGTATGAAGGTGGTGGTTAGGGGGATTGCTATGAAAACGTTATATGGGGCAGGCAATAATTGGAGTAGGGAAAAAGGGGGTAGTGATGGACAGAGTTTCTGAATGATGCAGAATACTCTTACCAAGTCAAGAGATCATGGTTTTAATCCATCACCATTTTTTAGCTCACTGCACCATCCCAGCTCAGAACCTGGCTACATGCAAATTAGTCTGTACCTGTCCCAGTGCATGATGGGAACAGGGCAAACCAAACTACCAAGCCAATTCTTATACTGGGAAGGAAACAAGCTTCCGGGGACCGGTTTCTGGCATCACAGCCTTCGTCGGCCCGGCTTGCCTGAATCCTGATGGTGCAATGAGCAAGGGACTCACGTCTGAGCATACCCTCCCACACTAAGTGTGGATAAAAGCGATTTGGGAAAAAGGGGGTAGTGATGGACAGAGTTTCTGAATGATGCAGAATACTCTTACCAAGTCAAGAGATCATGGTTTTAATCCATCACCATTTTTTAGCTCACTGCACCATCCCAGCTCAGAACCTGGCTACATGCAAATTAGTCTGTACCTGTCCCAGTGCATGATGGGAACAGGGCAAACCAAACTACCAAGCCAATTCTTATACTGGGAAGGAAACAAGCTTCCGGGGACCGGTTTCTGGCATCACAGCCTTCGTCTTTTACACAGTGTCTTTCATTTGGAAGGCAGAAATGCATCGAAAGTCAATAGGTAAAAACAGTTGCTTTACAAATCTGAACTACCCTAAGTCTCCCGTTAAAAATGGTACCTCACTTGTGTGGGTAGGCATTCTGCCCACGACAGGAAATGGCTCAAAACCCAACGTGAGCACACCACATTTTCACAATGAAAAATTACCCTTTTTTTGCAAAGTGCCTAGCTGTAGTTTTTTAACCCTAGCTCTGTCGGCACCTAGGGAAACCTAGCAAACCTATACATTTTTGAAAACTAGACAACCAGGGGAATCCTGGATGGGGTGACTTGACTTCCTCCCACCAGGTTCTGTTACCCAGAATCCCTTGCAAACCTAAAAAATTGTCCAAAAAAACACATTTTCCCCACATTTCTGTGGTGGAGAGTTCTAGAATCTGTGTGGATCCACAAATGTTCACTTACCCCGCGTTCCCCAAAGTCTTTCGAGAAAAATGGTACCTTACTTTTGTGGGTCAGCCAAGTGCCCGCGACAGGAAACGGCTCAAAACGCAACGTGTTTAGATAAAGAACAATAGCAAAATACTAATTAAAACCATCCAAAGTGAGCCAGGCGCAACTTTGCAAAACAGGACAGAAAATTCAACATAACTCAATGTTACTTGATAAGCAATATATAATTATTTATTGTTTTTTTATACACAAATAGGAATGGACCATCAATAGGAATAAACCATAAATAGAGAAAAACGGTGATGTAAATATCCTATTCAGAAAGCACAAAATGTAGATCTGGTATAAATTAATTTCCAGAAAACAAATGTCACACGGTCAATATAATGGTTGATAGAAACATAGCGGCAGATTTAGACGACGCGCGTTTCAGCTGAATTGCCTTCATCAGGGGACCGTCTATTGAATAGAAATAGAAGTTCAGAAGACGATATTCACTTCTTGGTCGCTAAAATGTAGCTTTACAGAATCCGCCAGTTTAGTAAATCTGCCTTTACATAGAGGAAAATGAGTCTACAACATAGGTAAGATGTAGGTCTAATCAAACCAAGGGCTATGATACGGCTTATCCGATGTACCGACGTATAATGAATACGTCGATACATCGGATAAGCCATATCGTAATGATTTCCCTCCTTCATCCTTTTGCTCTGCCTCATTAAGATATCTCTCCAGAAGAACTCTCTGGTTCCTGAT
The DNA here is from genome assembly GCF_964204655.1 of Triturus cristatus. Lineage (NCBI taxonomy): Eukaryota > Metazoa > Chordata > Amphibia > Caudata > Salamandridae > Triturus > Triturus cristatus. Next base: position 556,413,394 of record NC_140579.1, on the reverse strand, counting down.
AAAACTTAAAAGAATAAGGGCTGTAATCTGAATACATCTTTAAAATTTAAAGTACTCTCTTGTGAATATCCTCATAGCCCTTGGTTTGATTAGACCTACATCTTACCTATGTTGTAGACTCATTTTCCTCTATGTAAAGGCAGATTTACTAAACTGGCGGATTCTGTAAACTTCAAGAACTCCACTAACACTCCAAAAAATGTTCTTAGATGGTCCCTAATACCAACAGCTACATTTTAGCGACCAAGAAGTGAATATCGTCTTCTGAACTTCTATTTCTATTCAATAGACGGTCCCCTGATGAAGGCAATTCAGCCGAAACGCGCGTCGTCTACATCTGCCGCTATGTTTCTATCAACCATTATATTGACCGTGTGACATTTGTTTTCTGAAAATTAATTTATACCAGATCTACATTTTGTGCTTTCTGAATAGGATATTTACATCACCGTTTTTCTCTATTTATGGTTTATTCCTATTGATGGTCCATTTCTATTTGTGTATAAAAAAACAATAAATAATTATATATTGCTTATCAAGTAACATTGAGTTATGTTGAATTTTCTGTCCTGTTTTGCAAAGTTGCGCCTGGCTCACTTTGGATGGGTTTAATTAGTAGTTTGCTATTGTTCTTTATCTAAACATGTGTCTATCCCTGCGTATAGCAAACTCATTGTTTATGTAGGGGTCCCCTTTTTCTCATCAAAACGCAACGTGGACACACCTCAATTTCGCAGTGAAAAATGACCCTTTTTTGGCAAAGTGCCTAGCAGTAGTTTTTGAACCATAGCTCTGCCGGCACCTAGGGAAACCTAGAAAACCTATACAGTTTTTAAAACGAGACACCCAGGGTAATCCAGGATGGGGTGACTTGACTGCCTCCCACCAGGTTCTGTTACCCAGAATCCCTTGCAAACCTAAAACCTTATTTAAAAAAAAACACATTTTCCCCACATTTCTGTGGTGGAAAGTTCTGGAATCTGCGTGGATCCACAAATTTCCACCCTTCCCGCCTTCCCCAAAGTCTTATGAGAAAAATGGTACCTCACTTGTGTGCGTTGGCCTACTGCCCGCGACAGGAAACGGTGCATAACGCAACGTGGACACACCTCAGTTTTGCAGTGAAAAATGACCCTTTTTGGGCAAAGTGCCTAGCTATAGTTCTTGAACCATAGCTCTGCCGGCACCTAGGGAAGCCTAGCAAACCTATACATTTTTGAAAACTAGACACCCAGGGAAATCTAGAATGGGGTGACTTGAGTGCCTCCCACCAGGTTCTGTTACCCAGAATCCCTTGCAAACCTAAACAATTGTCCAAAAAAACACATTTTCCCCACATTTCTGTGGTGGAGAGTTCTAAAATCTGTGTGGACCCACAAATGTTCACTTACCCCGCGTTCCCCAAAGTCTTTCAAGAAAAATGGTACCTTACTTGTGTGGGTCAGCCTAGTGCCCGCGACAGGAAACGACTCAAAACGCAACGTGGACACACCTCAATTTCGCAGTGAAAAATGACCCTTTTTTGGCAAAGTGCCTAGCAGTAGTTTTTGAACCATAGCTCTGCCGGCACCTAGGGAAACCTAGAAAACCTATACATTTTTTAAAACGAGACACCCAGGGTAATCCAGGATGGGGTGACTTGACTGCCTCCCACCAGGTTCTGTTACCCAGAATCCCTTGCAAACCTAAAACCTTATTTTAAAAAAACACATTTTTCCCACATTTCTGTGGTGGAAAGTTCTGGAATCTGCGTGGATCCACAAATTTCCACCCGTCCCGCCTTCCCCAAAGTCTTATGAGAAAAATGGTACCTCACTTGTGTGCGTTGGCCTACTGCCCGCGACAGGAAACGGTGCATAACGCAACGTGGACACACCTCAGTTTTGCAGTGAAAAATGATCCTTTTTTGGCAAAGAGTCTAGCTGTGGTTCTTGAACCATAGCTCTGCCTGCACCTAGGGAAACCCAGCAAACCTATACATTTTTGAAAACTAGACACCCAGGGGAATCCAGGATGGGGTGACTTGAGTGCCTCCCACCAGGTTCTGTTACCCAGAATCCCTTGCAAACCTAAAGAATTGTCCAAAAAACACATTTTCCCCACATTTCTGTGGTGGAAAGTTCTGGAATCTGCGTGGATCCACAAATTTCCACCCACCCCGCGTTCCTCAAAGTCTTCCAAGAAAAATGGTAACTCACTTGTGTGGGTCGGACTAGTGCCCGCGACAGGAAACGGCACAAAAGGCAACGTGCTCACACCTCAATTTCGCAGTGAAAAATAATCCTTTTTTGGCAAAGTGCCTAGCCGTAGTTTTTGAATCCTAGCTCTGCTGACAACTAGGAAACCTAGCAAACCTATACATTTTTTAAAACTAGACACCCAGGGGAATCCAGGATGGGGTGACTTGACTGCCTCCCTCCAGGTTCTGTTACCCGGAATCCCTTGCAAACCTAAACAATTGAAAAAACACCCCACATTTTCCCCACATTTCTGTGGTGATAAGTTCTAGAATCTGCGTGGATCCACAAATTTCCACCCACCCCGCGTTCCCCAAAGTCTTTTGAGAAAAATGGTACCTCACTTGTGTGGGTTGGCCTAGTGCCCGCGACAGGAAACGGCTCAAAACACAACGTGGACACACCTCAATTTTGCAGTAAAAAATGATCCTTTTTTGGCAAAGAGTCTAGCTGTAGTTTTTGAACCATAGCTCTGCCTGCACCTAGGGAAACCCAGCAAACCTATACATTTTTGAAAACTAGACACCCAGGGGAATCCAGGATGGGGTGACTTGACTGCCTCCCACCAGGCTTTGTTACCCAGAATCCCTTGCAAACCTAAAACCTTATTTTAAAAAAACACATTTTCCCCACATTTCTGTGGTGGAAAGTTCTGAAATCTGCGTGGATCCACAAATTTCCACCCACCCCGCGTTCCCCAAAGTCTTATGAGAAAAATGGTACCTCACTTGTGTGTGTTGGACTAGTGCCCGTGACAGGAAACTGCGCATAACGCAACGTGGACACACCTCAGTTTCGCAGTGAAAAATGAACCTTTTTGGGCAAAGTGCCTAGCTATAGTTTTTGAACCATAGCTCTGCCGGCACCTAGGGAAGTGTTAGATTTGGGGGTCTCTAGTTGGCACAGGTATGCATTTGTGACAAATAGGGACCCTCTCCTCCAGTCAGGGTAAGGGGGTACACTCCTAAAATAACCCCTGTTCACCCCCTTGGTAGCTTGGCACGAGCAGACAGGCTTATCTCAGAGGCAGTGTGTAAAGCATTTGTGAACACATACAGCAACCAAGTGACAACACTACAAATGGACACCACACAGGCTTTATTTAAAAAATAAGTATTCTTTATATAGATTTACCACAAGACCATTCAACGACAAAAACACTCAATACTGTTACTTTAGATAGTAGAATTTTGCTTAGTTCTCTTAAGTTCTTAAATGCGACACTTTAAGTCAATGTACCTTTTAGATGCGACACGCAGGGCAACGAAAGTGTTGCAACGATGTTGATGCGATGAAGTTTTTGGTGCAAAGAAATAAAGACGTGAAGATCTTCCAGATGCGGCACGCTTCTTCGATGTTGCGAGAAGACTCAACTCGATGCTTCAGCTGCAGCGGCGTCACCCTTTACGCGATGCGACGACAGCGGCCTTGGCAGCGACACTCTTCTCCGACGTTTGCAAGACGCTTCCGCTCGATACGATATTGCAGCGGCGACACCCCTTTACACGATGCAACAACAGCAGCGCCGACGGCGGCACGCTTCTCCGTGGATGCGAGGCACTTTTCTTGATGCGGTGCAATGCGACAACTATGATGGCTGCGATGGCGACACACTTCTTCCTCGATGCGAGACTCTTCTCTTGATGTGGTGCAATGCGTCAGCTACGATGGCTGTGATGGCGACACGCTTCTTTGGCGCTGCGGGACACTTCCTGGATGATGCGAGACGCTTCCGCTCGATGCGATGCTGCAGCGGCGACACACTTTACGAGATGCGATGACAACAGCTCCAACGGCGGCACGCTTCTCCTTCTTGAGTCGCACTTCCAGCTCCTTGCAAACACGCAGTCCCTCAGAAGGCCCAACAACAGCAGCAGGCACTTCCAAAGAACTCTGGGGAGCTGGGGGCTGAAGTCTGTTGTTCCTGAGACTTCAGCAGGAGGCAAGCTCTTTTCCAAGCCCTTGGAGATCCTTCAAAAGTTGAACAAAAGTACACACAAAGTTCCTTTCTCCTCTCTTTGGCAGTAAGGCAACCACTGCAGGCCAATCCCCCAGGTTCAGGGATAGTTTCCTCCTCAGCTTCTTCTGGTTCCTCCCTCAGCAGAGGTTCTTCTTGTTTTCCCAAAGTGATCTAAATTCTTGGGATCAGGGTCCCAATATTTATACCCAGAAATCCTTTGTCCTCTGAAGGCAGAGGGGCCTTTGCCCAGTCCAAACCAGTTCCTGAGCACTCTGTTTACCAGACTTCTCCTTTCCTTTCACAGTGCAGGGCAGAAACATTAGACGCCCCACAGGAGGTGGAGCCAGCATTGTGGAAGGCAAGTACAGCCCTGGAGCACTTTGTTGACAGGATTCCTTCTCTTCATTCACTGTGCAGGGCAGAGACATCAGCCGCTCCCCAGGGGGTGGAGCCAGCATTGTGGAAGGCAGGCACAGCCCTATTCAGGGCCCAGGTGCAACTCCTCCCACCCATCTAGATGCAGATCTCTCTATTCACCACTGGGGCACCTCACCCTGTCTCCTGGAATTCCCCAGCCCTGTCACTCAAACTCCAGACAAAGGAATACACACAGCCTAGCAGAGGCAGGTTTGAATGGTTAGACAAGAAAATGGCAACTTTCTAAAAGTGGCATTTTCAAACACAGAATGTTAAAACCAACTTCACTAAAATATGTATTTTATCATCCTGAGTTCAGGCATACTAAATTCGAATTTCTACCATGTTCTCTGAGTCAGTTAGGATTATAAGATGTAATAAACAAACTGCCCATTCTGGCCTATGGAGAACAGGTAGCCTTGCAATAGTGAAAAACGAAAATGGCTGTAATTCACTATTAGGACATGCCACACACACCAGGGCATGTCCTACCTTATCCTTACAATGCACCCTGCCCTTGGGCCTACCATAGGGGTGTCTGATATGAAGAAAAGGGAGGGTTTTGGGACTGGCAAGTGGGTGCACTTGCCCAGTCAGCATGACAGTACCAGACTGCACACAGGCTCTGCAATGGCAGACCTTAGACATATTTTACAAGGCTGCTTCTGTGGGTGGCACACTCAGTGCTGCAAGACCACCAGCAGCATTTGGATTTACGAGCCCTGGGCACACTCAATGCACCGTACTAGGGTCTGACAAGTAAACCAAATCAGTCAATTATGGAATCACCAATTCATACATCAATTTACAATAGGGAGAGCATATGCACTTTAGCACTGATCAGCAGTGGTAAAGTGCCCAGAGTCATAAAACAGCCAACAGCAGGTCACAAAAAATACAGGAGAAAGGCAAAAAGTTCAGGGATGACCCTGCAAAAAGGGCTAAGTCCAACACAACCCCCTTCCAGCCAAAACGCAAGGTAGACCAATCACTACCTTGATGGGCTTCCCTGCTTTGGGCGATAGAACCTGGACCTGGCCCGCAACAGCAGGGGCATATTCCAGTTATACTCCAATCTGAACCCTTTTCAATTCCTCTGTCCATACTCTCAGGGCACACCAAGCTAATCCATGGGGAACCCTGCTCTTCACCTGTGGGCACCACCTGTGCAGCATCTAACCTTAACTTGCTCACAGATGTGTCCCAACAGACAGACAGCAAGTCACCATGTCCACTGACAGTAGTCAGGGATGAGACCCAGGCCTTATGCCTCTCAGGGCTCACAAACCTCTGTGGCATCCGAGAGCAGGGGGCAGTAACCCCAGGTGCTTGGCACCCTTTGTCCACTCTCCCTCCTGTCAGGTCAGGTGTGACCTCCTGACACTGACCCAACAGCCCCAGGCCTGCACCCGGCAGCTGGACCAGAGACTGGGGTGGCCTTTCCCACACCCGGTCCTCCTCCTTGGGGATCTGTACCCTCCCAACTGGAGCGGTACCCCCCTCCAGAATTGTCAGGGTGCCTGTAGCAGGTGTCCTGCACAATTCGCCCACCACCTCAGGGGTTCTATCCTGCAACTGGGATTCCAGGTCAGGGGGGACACCCTGAACCTGGCCCGTCAACCTAGGGTCTAAACCCTCTAGTTGAACTGGGGTCAGAGGCGAGGACTCCCTCCCTCTGCACCCCCTTCCAGAGTGCTGTACCCTCCCCACTGGAGTGGTAACCCTAGAAGCTACATGGGTCAGGACACTGATTACAGTTGCCCCTTCCTCCAGGTCAGACAACACCTGAACCTGGCTTTCCAACCCAGGGACCAACCCATGCGGTTGAACACTTGCCTGGTGCACCGGGACTTCCTTGGGAGCACGCATGCCCCCCCTGAGGGTAGCACATAACTCCTGTGTTGTGTGACAGTCTACCTGGCGCAGATCTCCCGACCCCTGTCCATCTGACAGTGTGCGAAGATCCCCCAGGACAGAAGTGGTGTCACCATGGTCATTCACTGGGGACGCAGCCCTGCTGGCTGGCCCCTGACCCACTGGTTCTTCCACTGGGGACTCTTTCCCCCTCTCACACCTCAGTCTGGACCTCTGTACCCTCCCAACTGGAGCGGCACTGCCACACACCAGAACTGATGGAGGTCTGATTACAGAAACTCCCCGCTCACCAGACACTAGGGGATCCCCCTCAACAGGCGGCCCATCAGGACAGCCTAGGCTCCCCGCCTGGTGTTCCCTTAAAGAACAATCCAGGCTCTGAGACTGGGTTTCGGGCACCTGGGGACATAACCCATTCTCACTCCTTCCCCTTAAAGACAGGACGTGAGGCCCTACACCCCTCTCACTACTACAGGACCTAGTTGGGCTACTCTGAGCCACTTCCACTACACTGGGTTGGAAGATACCTGAACCACTCATCTTGGGATCACTCCCCAATGCCTTTCCAGACCCTCTGGACTCCACCAAAAGGTCTGCCTCTAATGTGAGCTCCCTGCGGTCAGAGAACTCACTCTCCAATGGGTGTTGGCATAGCTCTGGAAAACAGGGACTTACAATATGCTCTCCCTCAATTGGATCACACAGCCCCCTAGCAGGGTTAACCAAACTATCCTTCACCTCACCATCCAGTGCCTCGCACACGTACTCCACACCACTCTCTTGAGATTGGCAAGACAGTATCTGACTCTTCTGGGCAGTCTTCACACTCACACACCAGGATCTCAACCATGGGGGAACCCCTCCCACCACTAGGACTATGAACCCCTGTGCCAGTCTCCCAATTCACCTCAAGAACACTGCGCACCACTGGAGCTACCTCATATACTTGAACCTCCTGGTGTAAATTAACCCCCTCCTTCAAGTCAGGTGCCACATCTCTGGGTGTGTGTACTACTCTCTCAGCACTAGAAAATTCAATATTGCTGCCACCATCTGAGCTGGATTCCTCCTCCCACTCAGCAAAGCTCAATCTCTGAGCTACACACATTTCTTGTTGCTGGGCTGAGATACTCATGGCCTCAAGCCTCTCGAGCTCTAAGTCAAGCTTCCTCATAATCAACTCATGCTCCATTTCCATTTTCTTTTCCTCTAGGGCTAACTTTCTAATTTGCCATTCCAATTCTAACTGCCCTTTTAACTTGAGCTTGGTCAGCTCCATTTCGTGCATCCTACACTCTTTTCTATCTGCCAACTCCTCTGGAGATAGTCTTTTACCAGAAACACTGCTACCGGCAGGGGAAGTGGTTCTCCTTCCTCTTGGACCCACTGGCCCTTCCAGCTGCTCCTCTGCATTATCATCATCAGTGGCATTCCTTGCTTCCACCCAGGCCCTCAGCGCCTTGTAGAACTCTGCCTTGTTTTTGCATCCAGTAGGTCAAACATTAAAGTTTTTGCAAAAGAATTTCAGCTGTTGTTCCTTGTAGCTTTCCAGTTTCTCTTCTTCCCATTCCAACTCATTATCAACAGAGACTATGGATGCTGCTTTCTCCACCATGGTTAAGCTTGGCAGTACTCAAAAATAGAAAGTCCCAAAAAGAAATCTACCAACAAGTATTGGTTGCGTTAAGGTCTGCACTCACTAAGTAGTGTTCACCAATCACTGTACATGAGTCACAAATGCAAGTCCAGAATCCTCACCGCTGACTACCAATGTTAGACTTGGGGGTCTCTAGTTGGCACAGGTATGCACTTGTGACAAATAGGGATCCTCTCCTCCAGTCAGGGTAAGGGGGTACACTCCTACAATAACCCCGCTCACCCCCTTGGTAGCTTGGCACGAGCAGACAGGCTTATCTCAGAGGCAGTGTGTAAAGCATTTGTGAACACATACAGTAGCCAAGTGACAACACTACAAATGGACACCACACCACACAGGCTTTATATAAAAAATAAGTATTCTTTATATAGATTTACCACAAGACCATGCAACGACAAAAACACACAATACTGTTACTTTAGATAGTAGAATTTTGCTTAGTTCTCTTAAGTTCTTAAATGCGACACTTTAAGTCAATGTACCTTTTAGATGCGACACGCAGGGCAACGAAAGTGTTGCAACGATGTTGATGCGATTAAGTTTTTGATGCAAAGAAATAAAGACGTGAAGATCTTCCAGATGCGGCACGCTTCTCCGATGTTGGGAGAAGACACGACTCGATGCTTCAGCTGCAGCGGCGTCACCCTTTACGCGATGCGACGACAGCGGCCTTAGCAGCGACACTCTTCTCCGATGTTTGCGAGACGCTTCCGCTCGATACGACGTTGCAGCGGCGACACCCCTTTACATGATGCAACGACAGCAGCGCCGACGGCGGCACGCTTCTCCGTGGATGCGAGGCGCTTTTCTTGATGCGGTGCAATGCGACAACGACGATGTCTGTGATGGCGACACGCTTCTTCCTCGATGCAAGACTCTTCTCTTGATGCGGTGCAATGCGTCAGCTACGATGTCTGCGATGGCGACACGCTTCTTCGGCGTTGCGGGACACTTTCTGGATGATGCGAGACGCTTCCGCTCGATGTGATGCTGCAGCGGCGACACACTTTACGAGATGCGACGACAACAGCTCCGACGGCGACACGCTTCTCCTTATTGAGTCGCGCTTCCAGCTCCTTGTGACACGCAGTCCCTCAGAAGGCCCTACAACAGCAGCAGGCACTTCCAAAGATCTCTGGGGAGCTGGGGGGTGAAGTCTGTTGTTCCTGAGACTTCAGCAGGAGGCAAGCTCTTTTTCAAGCCCTTGGACATCCTTCACAAGTTGAGCAAACGTACACACAAAGTTCCTTTCTCCTCTCTTTGGCAGTAAGGCAACCACTGCAGGCCAATCCCCCAGGTTCAGGGATAGTTTCCTCCTCAGCTTCTTCTGGTTCCTCCCTCAGCAGAGGTTCTTGTTTTCCCAAAGTGATCTAAATTCTTGGGATCAGGGTCCCAATAGTTATACCCAGAAATCCTTTGTCCTCTGACCCTGAAAAAAGGGCTAAGTCCAACAGGAAGCCTAGCAAACCTAAACATTTTTGAAGACTAGACACCCAGGGAAATCTAGGATGGGGTGACTTGAGTGCCTCCCACCAGGTTCTGTTACCCAGAATCCCTTGCAAACCTAAAGAATTGTCCAAAAAACACATTTCCCCCACATTTCTGTGGTGGAAAGTTCTGGAATCTGCGTGGATCCACAAATTTCCACCCACCCCGCGTTCCCCAAAGTCTTATGAGAAAAATGGTAACTCACTTGTGTGGGTCGGCCTAGTGTCCGGGACAGGAAACGGAGCAAAAGGCAACGTGGACACACCTCAATTTCGCAGTGAAAAATGACCCTTTTTTGGCAAAGTGCCTAGCTGTAGTTATTTAACCATAGCTCTGCCGGCACCTAGGGAAACCTAGCAATCCTATACATTTTTGAAAAGTAGACAACCAAGGGAATCCCGGATGGGGTCACTTGACTGCCCCCCACCAGGTTCTGTTACCCAGAATCCCTTGCAAACCTAAAAAATTGTCAAAAAAAACATATTTTGCCCACAATTCTGTGGTGGAAAGTTCTGGAATCTTCGTGGATCCACAAATTTCCACCCACCCCGCATTCCCCAAAGTCTTCTGAGAAAAATGGTACTTCACTTGTGTGGGTCGGCCTAGTGCCCGCGACAGGAAGCGGCACAAAACACAACGTGCTCACACCTCAATTTCACATTGAAAAATAACCCTTTTTTGGCAAAGTGCCTAGCTGTAGTTTTTGAACCCTAGCTCTACTGACAACTAGGGAAACCTAGCAAACCTATACATTTTTTAAAACTAGACACCCATGGGAATCCAGGATGGAGTAACTTGACTGCCTCCCACCAGGTTCTGTTACACAGAATCCCTTACAAACCTAAACAATTGTAAAAAAAAAACACATTTTCCACACATTTCTGTGGTGAAAAGCTCTAGAATCGGCGTGGATCCACAAATTTCCACCCACCCCGCGTTCCCCAAAGTCTTTCGGGAAAAATGGTACCTCACTTGTGTGGGTCGGCCTAGTGCCCGCGACAGGAAGCGGCTCAAAACGCAACGTGGACACACCTCAATTTCGCAGTGAAAAATTAGCCTTTTTTGGCAAAGTGTCTAGCTGTAGTTTTTGAACCATAGCTCTGCCGGCACCTAGGGAAACCTAGCAAACCTATACATTTGTGAAAACAAGACACCCAGGGGAATCCAGGATGGGCTGACTTGACTGCCTCTCACCAGGTTCTGTTACCCAGAATCCCTTGCAAACCTAAAACCTTATTAAAAAAAAACCACATTTTTCCCACAGTTCTGTGGTGGAAAGTTCTGGAATCTGCGTGGATCCACAAATTTCCACCCACCCCGCGTTCCCCAAAGTCTTATGTGAAAAATGGTACCTCACTTGTGTGGGTCGGCCTAGTGCCCACGACAGGAAACAGCGCAAAACGCAACGTGGACACACTTCAATTTCGCAGTGAAAAATTACCCTTTTTTGGCAAAGTGCCTAGCTGTAGTTTTTGAACCATAGCTCTGCCGGCACCTAGGGAAACCTAGCAAACCCATACATTTTTTAAAACTAGACACCCAGGGGAATCCAGGATGGGGTGACTTGACTGCCTCCCACCAGGTTCTGTTACGCAGAGTCCCTTGCAAACCTTAAAAATTGTTTTAAAAAAAAAACACATTTTCCCCACAATTCTTTGGTGGAAAGTTCTGGAATCTGCGTGGATCCACAAATTTCCACCCACCCCGCGTTCCCCAAAGGCTTCCGAGAAAAATGGTACCTCATATGTGTGGGTTGGCCCAGTGCCCGTGACAGGAAACGGCACAAAACGCAACGTGGTCACACCTCCCTTTCGCAGTGAAAAATGACCCTTTTTTGGCAAAGTGCCTAGCTGTAGTTTTTGAACCATAGCTCTGCCGGCACCTAGGGAAACCTAGCAAACCTATACATTTTTGAAAACTAGACACCCAGGGGTATCTAGGATGGGGTGACTTGAGTGCCTCCCACCAAGTTCTGTTTCCCAGAATCCCTTGCAAACCTAAAAAATTGTCCAAAAACACATTTTCCCCACATTTCTGTGGTGGAAAGTTCTGGAATATGCAGGGATCCACAAATATCCACCCACCCCGCGTTCCTCAAAGTCTTCAGAGAAAAATGGAAACTCACTTGTGTGGGTCGGCCTAGTGCCCGCGACAGGAAACGGCGCAAAAGGCAACGTGGACACACCTCAATTTCGCAGTGATAAATGACTCTTTTTTGGCAAAGTGCCTAGCTGTAGTTTTTGAACCATAGCTCTGCCGGCACATAGGGAAACCTACCTATCCTATACATTTTTGAAAAGTAGACACCCAGGGGAATCCTGGATGGGGTGACTTGACTGCCTCCCACCAGGTTCTGTTACACAGAATCCCTTGCAAACCTAAACAATTGTCAAAAACAACACATTTTCCCCACATTTCTGTGGTGGAAAGTTCTAAAATCTGCGTGGATCCACACATTTCCACCCACCCTGCATTCCTCAAAGTCTTCCTAGAAAAATGGTAACTCACTTGTGTTGGTTGGCTTAGTGCCCGTGACAGGAAACGGCGCAAAAGCCAACGTGGACACACCTCAATTTCGCAGTGATAAATGACTCTTTTTTGGCAATGTGCCCAGCTGTAGTTTTTGAACCATAGCTCTGCCGGCACCTAGGGAAACCTAGCTATCCTATACATTTTTGAAAAGTAGACACCCAGGGGAATCCCGGATGGGGTGACTTGACTGCCTCCCACCAGGTTCTGTTACCCTGAATCCCTCGCACACCTAAAAAATGGTAAAAAAACCACATTTTGCCCACATTTCTGTGGTGGAAAGTTCGGGAATCTGCATAGATCCACACATTTCCACCCACCCTTGTTCCCCAAAGTCTTCCGAGAAAAATGATACCTCACTTGTGTGGGTCGGCCTAGTTCCCGCAACAGGAAATGGAGCAAAACGCAACATGGACACACCTCAGTTTCGCAGTGAAAAATTATTCTTTTTTGTCAAATTGCCTAGCTGTAGTTTTTTAACCATAGCTCTGCCGGCACCTAGGGAAGCCTAGCAAACCTATACATTTGTGAAAATTAGACACCCAGGGGTATCTAGGATGGGGTGACTTGAGTGCCTCCCACCAAGTTCTGTTACCCAGAATCCCTTGCAAACCTAAAAAATTATCCAACAAACCCCATTTTCCCCACATTTCTGTGGTGGAAAGTTCTGGAATCTGCGTAGATTCACAAATTTCCACCTACCCTGCGATCACCGAAGTCTTCCAAGAAAAATGGCACCTCACTTGTGTGGGTCGGCCTAGTGCCCGTGATAGGAAACGGCACAAAAGGCAACTTGGACACACCTCAATTTCGCAGTGAAAAATGACCCTTTTTAGGCAAAGTGCCTAGGTGTAGTTTTTGAACCATAGCTCTGCCGACACCTAGAGAAACCTAGCAAACCTATACATTTTTCAAAAATAGAAACCGAGGGAAATCCAGGATGGGGTGACTTGACTGCCTCCCACCAGGTTCTGTTACCCAGAATCCCTTGCAAACCTAAAATATTATCAAACAAAACACATTTTCCCCACATTTCTGTTGTGGAAAGTTGTGGAATCCGCGTGGATCTAAAAATTTCCACACACCCCGCGTTCCCCAACGTCTTCCGAGAACAATGGTACCTCACTTGTGTGGGTCGACCTAGTGCCCGCGACAGGACACAGCGCAAAAAGCAACGTGGACACACTTCAATATCGGAGTTAAAAATGACCCTTTTTTGGCAAAGTGTCTAGCTGTAGTTTTTGAACCATAGCTCTGCCGGCACCTAGGGAAACCTAGCAAACCTATACATTTTTTAAAATTAGACACCCAGGGGTGTCCAGGATGGGGTGACTTGACTGCCTCCCACCAGGTTCTGTTACCCTAAATCCCTTGCAAACGTAAAACATTGTCAAAAAAACACATTTTGCCCACATTTCTGTGGTGGAAAGTTCTGGAATCCGCGTGGATCCAAAAATTTCCACACACCCCGCGTTCCCCAAAGTCTTCAGAGAAAAATGGTACCTCTCTTGTGTGGGTCGGCCTAGTGCCAGCGAAAGGAAACGGCGCAAAAGGCAACATGGACACACCTCAATTTTGCAGGGAAAAATGACCCTTTTTTGACAAAGTGTCTAGCTGTAGTTTTTGAACCATAGCTCTGCCGGCACCTAGGGAAACCTAACAAATCTTGACTTTTTTGAAAATTAATCACCCAGGGGAGTCCAGGATGGGGTGACTTGACTGCCTCCCACCAGGTTCTGTTACCCAGAATCCCTTGCAAACCTAAAAAATTGTCCAAAAAAAACACATTTTCCCCACATTTCTGTGGTGGAAAGTTCTGGAATCTGCGTGGAGTCACAGATTTCCACCCTCCCTGCGTTCCCCTAAGTCTTCCAAGAGAAATGGTACCTAACTTGTGTGGGTCGGCCTAGTGCCCGCGACAGGAAACGCCGCAAAATGCAACTTGGACACACCTCAATTTCGCAGTGAAAAATGACCCTTTTTTGGCAAAGTGCCTAGCTGTAGTTTTTTAACCATAGCTCTCTCGGCACCTACGGAAACCTAGCAAACCTATACATATTTGAAAACTAGACACCCAGGAAAATCCAGGATGGGGTTACTTGACTGCCTCCCACCAGGTTCTGTTCCCCAGAATCCCTTGCAAACCAATCAAAATTGTCAAAGAAAACACATTTTCCCCACATTTCTGTGGTGGAAAGTTCTGGAATTTGCGTGGATTCACAAATTTCCACCCACCCTGCGTTCCCCGAAGTCTTCCACGAAAAATGGTACCTCACTTGAGTGGGCCGGCTTATTGCCCACGACAGGAAACGGCGCAAAAGGCAACTTGGACACACCTCAATATCGCACTGAAAAATTACCCTTTTTTGGCAAAGTGCCTAGGTGTAGTTTTCGAACCATAGCTCGGCTGGCACCTAGAGAAACCTAGCAAATCTATACATGTTTCAAAACTAGAAACCCAGGGGAATCCAGGATGAGGTGATTTGACTATCCTCCCACCAGGTTCTGTTACCCAGATTCCCTTGCAAACCTAAACAAATGTAAAAAAAAACACATTTTCCCCCCATTTCTGTGGTGCAAAGTTCTGGAATCCGCGTGGATCCAAAAATTTCCACTCACCCCGCGTTCCCCAAAGTCTTCCGAGAAAAATGGTACCTCACTTGTGTAAGTCGGTCTAGTGCCCGCGACAGGAAACATCGCAAAACGCAACGTGGACACACCTCAATATCGCAGTTAAAAATTACCCTTTTTTTGGCAAAGTGTCTAGCTGTAGTTTATGAACCATAGCTCTGCCGGCACCTAGGGAAACCTAGCAAACCTATACATTGTTGAAAACTAGACACCCAGTGGAGTCCAGGATGGGGTGACTTGACTGCTTCCCACCAGGTTCTGTTACCCAGAACCCCTTGCAAACCTATAAAATTGTCAAAAAAACCCACATTTCCCCCACATTTCTGTTGTGGAAAGTTCTGGAATCTGCGTGGATTCACAGATTTCCACCCACCCTGCATTCCCCAAAGTCTTCCGAGAAAAATGGTAACTCACTTGTGTGGGTCGGCCTAGTGCCCGCGGCTTGAAACAGCGCAAAAGGCAACGTGGACACACCTCAATATCGCAATTAAAAATGACCCTTTTTCGGCAAAGTGTCTAGCTGTAGTATTTGAACCATAGCTCTGCCGGCACCTAGGGAAACCTAGCAAACCTATACATTTTTGAAAACTAGACAGCCAGGGGAGTCCAGGATGGGGTGACTTGACTGCCTCCCACCAGGTTCTGTTACCCAGAATCCCTTGCAAACCTAAAACATTGTCAAAAAAACTCATTTTCCCCACATTTCTGTGGTGGAAGGTTCTGGAATATGCGTGGATCCACAAATTTCCACCCACCCCGCGTTCCTCAAAGTCTTCCGAGAAAAATGGTAACTCACTGGTGTGGGTCGGCCTAGTGCCCGGGACAGGAAACGGTGCAAAAGGCAACATGGACACACCTCAATTTGGCAGGGAAAAATTACCCTTTTTTTGGCAAAGTGTCTAGCTGTAGTTTTTGAACCATAGCTCTGCCGGCACCTAGGGAAACCTAGCAAATCTTGACTTTTTTGAAAATTAGACACCCAGGGGAGTCCAGGATGGGGTGACTTGACTGCCTCCCACCAGGTTCTGTTCCCCAGAATCCCTTGCAAACCAATCAAAATTGTCCAAAAAAAACACATTTTCCCCACATTTCTGTGGTGGAAAGTTCTGGAATTTGCGTGGATTCACAAATTTCCACCCACCCTGCGTTCCCCGAAGTCTTCCACGAAAAATGGTACCTCACTTGAGTAGGTCGTCTTATTTCCCACGACAGGAAACGGCGCAAAAGGCAACTTGGACACACCTCGATATCGCACTGAAAAATGACCCTTTTTTGGCAAAGTGCCTAGGTGTAGTTTTTGAACCATAGCTCGGCTGGCACCTAGAGAAACCTAGCAAATCTATACATGTTTCAAAACTAGAAACCGAGGGGAATCCAGGATGAGGTGACTTGACTGCCTCCCACCAGGTTCTGTTGCCCAGATTCCCTTGCAAAACTAAACAATTGTCAAAAAAAACACATTTTCCCCACATTTCTGTGGTGGAAAGTTCTGGAATCTGCGTGGATTCACAGATTTCCACCCACCCTGCGTTCCCCTAAGTCTTCCAAGAAAAATGGTACCTAACTTGTGTGGGTCGGCTTATTGCCCGCAACAGGAAACGGCGCATAAGGCAACTTGGACACACCTCAATTTCGCAGTGAAAAATGACCCTTTTTTGGCAAAGTGCCTAGCTGTAGTTTTTTAACATAGCTCTCTCGGCACCTAGGGAAACCTAGCAAACCTATGCATTTTTGAAAACTAGACACCCAGGGAAATCCAGGATGGGGTGACTTGACTGCCTCCCACCAGGTTCTGTTCTCCAGAATCCCTTGCAAACCAATCAAAATTGTCAAAAAAAACACATTTTCCCCGCATTTCTGTGGTGGAAAGTTCTGGAATTTGCGTGGATTCACAAATTTCCTCCCACCCTGCGTTCGCCGAAGTCTTCCACGAAAAATGGTACCTCACTTGAGTGGGCCGGCTTATTGCCCACGACAGGAAACGGCACAAAAGGCAACTTGGACACACCTCAATATCGCACTGAAAAATTACCCTTTTTTGGCAAAGTGCCTAGGTGTAATTTTCGAACCATAGCTCGGCTGGCACCTAGAGAAACCTAGCAAATCTATACATGTTTCAAAACTAGAAACCCAGGGGAATCCAGGATGAGGTGATTTGACTGTCCTCCCACCAGGTTCTGTTACCCAGATTCCCTTGCAAACCTAAACAAATGTAAAAAAAAACCACATTTTCCCCCCATTTATGTGGTGCAAAGTTCTGGAATCCGCGTGGATCCAAAAATTTCCACACACCCCGCGTTCCCCAAAGTCTTCCAAGAAAAATGGTACCTCACTTGTGTGGGTCGGCTTATTGCCCGCGACAGGAAACGGCGCAAAAGGCAACTTGGACACACCTCAATTTCGCAGTGAAAAATGTCCCTTTTTTGGCAAAGTGCCTAGGTGTAGTTTATGAACCATAGCTCTGCCGGCACCTGGGGAAACCTAGCAAACCTATACATTTTTTAAAACTAGACACCCAGGGGAGTCCAGGATGGGGTGACTTGACTGCCTCCCACCAGGTTCTGTTACCCAGAATCCCTTGCAAACCTACAAAATTGTCCCAAAAAAACACATTTTCCCCACATTTCTGTGGTGGAAAGTTCTGGAATCTGCGTGGATTCACAGATTTCCATCCACCCTGCGTTCCCCAAAGTCTTCCAAGAAAAATGGTACCTCACTTGTGTGGGTCGGCATGGTGCCCGCGACAGGAAACAGCGCAAAAGGCAACTTGGACACACCTCAATGTCGCACTGAAAAATGACCCTTTTTTGGCAAACTGCCTAGCTGTAGTTTTTGAACCATACCTCTGCCGGCACCTAGGGAAACCTAGCAAACCTATACATTTTTGAAAACTAGACACCCAGGGAAATCCAGGATGGAGTGACTTGACTGCCTCCCACCAGGTTCTGTTACCCAAAATCAGTTGCAAACCTAAAACATTGTGAAAAAAAACACATTTTCCCCACATTTCTGTGGTGGAAAGTTCTGGAATCTGCGTGGATCCACAAATTTCCACCCACACCGCGTTCCTCAAAGTCTTCCCAGAAAAATGGTAACTCACTTGTGTGGGTCGGCCTAGTGCCCGCGACAGGAAACGGCGCAAAAGGCAACTTGGACACACCTCAATTTCGCAGTGAAAAATTACCCTTTTTTGGCAAAGTGTCTAGGTGTAGTTTTTGAACCATAGCTCTGCCGGCACCTAGAGAAACTTAGCAAACCTATACATTTTTCAAAACTAGAAACCCAGGGGAATCAAGGATGGGGTGACTTGACTGCCTCCCACCAGGTTCTGTTACCCAGAATCCCTAGCAAATCTAAAAAATTGTCAAAAAAAACACATTTTCCCCACATTTCTGTAGTGGAAAGTTCTGGAATCCACGTGGATCCAAAAATTTCCACACACCCCGCGTTCTCCAAAGTCTTCCGAGAAAAATGGTACCTCTCTTGTGTGGGTCGGCCTAGTGCCCGCGACAGGAAACAGCGCAAAACGCAACGCGGACACACCTCAATAATGCAGTTAAAAATGACCCTTTTTTGGCAAAGTGTTTAGCTGTAGTTTTTGAACCATAGCTCTGCCGGCACCTAGGGAAACCTAGCAAACCTATACAATTTTAAAAACTAGACACCCAGGGGAGTCCAGAATGGCGTGACTTGACTGCCTCCCACCAGGTTCTGTTACCCAGAATCCCTTGTAAACCTAAAGAATTGTCCAAAAAAACACATTTTCATCACATTTCTTTGGTGGAAAGTTCTGGAATCTGCGTGGATTCACAGATTTCCACCCACCCTGCATTCCCCAAAGTCTTCCTAGAAAAATGGTACCTCACTTGTGTGGGTCGGCCTAGTGCCCACGACAGGAAACGGCGCAAAAGGCAATGTGGACACACCTCAAATTCGCAATGAAAAATGACAATTTTTTGGCAAAGTACCTAGCTGTAGTTTTTTAACCATAGCTCTGCCGGCACCTAGGGAGGTGAACACCCTAAATATCGATTCAGAAATATCGACTGCCCAGAATATCGAATTCAAAATATAGAGTGGACAGAATATCGAATATCAAAATATAAATAGGTCAGAATATCGAAATTGGGGTACGAAATATCGATTTCCATAATATAGAATTTAAAAATATAGAATTCCATAATATCGAATTTTAAAATATAGATTACCATAATATCGAATTTAAAAATATAGAGATCTATAATATCAATTTTTTTTTTAGTGTTATGTATGGTAGTATATGTGTTAAAATGATGTATTATTTTTGTAATGTATGTTTAATTTATTTAAACTAATGAATGTTATGTAATGTTTGCATAATTTAATTCCGTAGCGTGTTGTGGGTTTATAGGGGAATAGGGTGGGAAGTAATTTAATTATGGTTAATTAAATATTAATTATATTTATATGTTTTGATAATTAATTGATTGATAATTAATTATTAATTGGTAATTAATTTATATTAATTGGTAATTAATTTATATTAATTGAAAAATTGATAATTATGTTAATTGTATTTATTATTATTAGGAGCGGGTTGTGGGTTTGTAGGGGAATTGGGTGGGAAGTAATTTAATTGTAAATAATTATTTTTTTATTTGTGTGTATTGATAATTAATTGATAATTATTAATTGGTAATTAATTTGTATTAATGGGTATATAATTTGTATGAATTGCTAATTATTTTTATTAATTGCAAAATTATTTTTATTAATTGATGAATTGATAATAATGTTAATTGTATTTTTTATTATTGGGAGTGGGTTGTGGGTTTATAGGGGAATTGGGTGGGAAGTAAATTAATTGTAATAAAGTAAATATTTTTTTTTATGTGTATTGATAATTGATAATTAATTATTAATTGGTAATTAATTTGTATTAATTGGTAATTATTTTTTATTAATTGCTAATTAATTTTTTTAAATGGTAATTAATTGTTATTAATTGGTAAATATTTTTAAATAACTTTTTATTGGTATTCATAATTAATGTAATCTTATTTTAAAATTAAATCATTACTTTCCCTACTTTTGCACTCTCAGGAGTGGGAATAGTATTTTTTACGCTCCCGCTATTCCAACTCTTTCGCTACTGTTGCACTCACCGGAGTGGGAATAGTAATTTTTACCCCTACGCTATCCAACGCTTTCCCTACTGTTGCACTCATTGGAGTGGGAATAGTAATTCTTCTCTTCCTGCTATCCAATGCTTCCTGTACTGTTGCACTCTCTGGAGTGGGAATAGTAATTTTTACCCCTACGCTATCCAATGCTTTCCCTACTGTTGGAGTCACTGGAGTGGGAATAGTAATTTTTCCCTTCCCGCTATCCAACGATTTCCCTACTGTTGCACTCTCTGGAGTGGGAATAGTAATTTTAACTCTCCCGCTATCCAATGCTTTCCCTGCTGTTGCACTCACTGGAGTGGCAATAGTAATTTTTACCCCTACGCTATCCAACGCTTTCCCTACTGTTGCACTCACTGGAGTGGGAATAGTAATTTTTCCATTCCCGCTATCCAACGCTTTCCCTACTGTTGCACTCTCTGGAGTGGGAATAGTCATTTTTACCCTCCCGCTATCCAACGCTTTCCCTACTGTTGCACTCTTTGGAGTGGGAATAGTCATTTTTACCCCTACGCTATCCAACGCTTTCCCTACTGTTGCACGGGGAACAGCCATTACAACGCGGTTTTTACCACGCGCAGCTTTTACATCGCATGCGTTACAACGCATGCGATGCTACAACGCAATGCCATTACAACGCAAGTCTTTACATCGACTTGCGCTAGATGGCGTGCTAACATTACAAATAGTGTAGTTTACTATCCCAACACCTTCCCTACTGTTACGTGGACTGGAGTTGGAATAGTAAATTACACTTTTCTAATGTTAGCACGCCATCTAGTGCAAGTCGATGTAAAGACTTGCGTTGTAATGGCATAGCGTTGTAACATCGCATGCGTTGTAACGCATGCGATGTAACTGCACGCGTTGTAATGACACGCGTTGTAATGTCATACATCCCTGTTGCACTCACTGGAGTGGGAATAGTCATTTTTACCCCTACGCTATCCAACGTTTTCCCTACTGTTGCACTCACTGGAGTGGGAATAGTAATTTTTACGCTCTCACTATCCAACAAAAGCTCTACTTTTTTTACATTACTTTTATTATGTTTACATTTTTTTTTTTTTTTTTGAAAATTTTATTGAACAATAAATCAATTACAAGCATGGGCCTACAACCACCAGGGCCGGCCGCTAGATTCAGAAAGGATCATACAGTTCTTAAGGCAGTAGTCGACTCCCGGGGCCCAGTCCCGTACACGGCTCCGGATAGTCCTAGGGAAGCAGGATACATAGGTTTAACATAAATAACAAATAAAAACAAAAGGCGAGGCATAAGGACAAAAAGTGTGGGTCAGGCTACCTCCGGGGGACTCTACTTCAGACCTTCAAATAGCTATCAAGAGGAAGGAGTACTGATAGGTCGGGGGGGGGGTCACAGGAGAGGAACGTCTACATTCGGTTATTCCAAAAGTCGCAAGGAACCATCAAGGGTCAGGGGGACAAAGCAATATCGGTGTCCACTAGGGGGGGAGTACAGATACCCCCACGATACGTGTTCCATTGCCCCCAGATTCTACCCCATGCCCCAGGTTTACCACGAGCCACATACACAGTCTTCTCCCTGAACATGCACCAGTCCATGTTCTCCTTCCATACGGACACGGTGGGAGGCCGCTGGGAACCCCATAGCTGCGCTATATCTCTCTTGGCAATCATGTTCCCCAGGGCCGCCCACCGAGTCTGAGCCGCGTTATAATCATTGGGCTCCCACACATTCAGGACACAGCGACGCACCTCTGGCAACAGCGCAACCCCGGTGACTTGTCCCATGACCACATGAACCCGGCGCCAGTATTCAGCCACCTCGCGGCACTCCCAAAGGATATGGAGAAAGGTGGCACTGAGCCCACATCCCCGCTTACAGAGCCCGTCTTCAGAAAATCCCATCGAGACCAAACGGGGACCCGTCACATACACCCGGTGGAGAATCTTAAGCTGGACCAGGCGGAGACGGGCTGGAATGGCCACTTCCTTGGGGGACGACAGTGCGGACTGCCAGTCCTCGTCGTCCAGTTCCACCCCATCCCCCGTCCACGCCTCCCGGAGGCGCACCAAGAGGTCAGCCCGATTATTGATAAGTTTTTTATAAATTAAAGAGATAGTACTGTCGGGGACATGACCATCGAGTATGCGGTCCTCGATGGGCGAAGAAGCCGGGATCTTGGTCCCCACCCCAAAAACAGAGAGCAGGGCATGCCGAACCTGGGCGTAGCGAAAGAACTCCCTTTCCGTAAGTTCGTATTCGCTCTGGAGCGCCGCGAATGTTTTAACCGCACCCTTAATCCATAAGTCTCCCACTCTACTAATACCAATCGTGTCCCAACGTTCAAACCCCTTCGTTGTCCAGAGGCTTCCCAGTCGGTCGGAGGCAAACAGGGGAGTAGCACATGTTAATCGCTCACTCCAGCCCATGGCTACATTGGCCGCCCTCCAGATCCGTACCGCAATCTTAGTAGGGCCCGTAAGGGTCCGTCCAGCCGAGCTGGAGTAAAGTGCCCTGTTATAATTTCCGCCGGGAAGCAGGAATTTATCCATCTCATACGCCGGATTCAAGCCAGGCGCATACGTGGCATGGTTAATGGCCGATAGCTGTGAGGCCCAATAATACCTACGAATGTCGGGAA
The DNA here is from genome assembly GCF_964204655.1 of Triturus cristatus. NCBI lineage: Eukaryota > Metazoa > Chordata > Amphibia > Caudata > Salamandridae > Triturus > Triturus cristatus. Next base: position 556,390,806 of record NC_140579.1, on the reverse strand, counting down.
GCGCGATGCCCCCGTCATACCAGGGGAGAGTAAGCTTTGCCAGAGCGATACGAGCCCGTCCGTCCCACACCAGTCTCCTCTGCAGGCTCTCCACCTCCCGAAAGTAGGACACAGGAATGACATCGAAGGAGTTCTGAAGTGCATAGAGGAATCTGGGAAGGGACATCATTTTAAACAGCGCTGCCCGACCCAGCGGGGACAAGGGTAGCTTACACCACCGAGCCGTGTCCTCCCTCAAACGCCGAAGTGGAAGCAGGAGATTCTGCTCATAGCGAGCCACCGGGTCCATCGAGACGTATATTCCCAGGTATTTAAAGCCGGACAGAGATAATTGGATCGGAAGCCGAGGCGGCAAGAGAGGAGGGTCGCCGGAGATAGGATAGACACAGGATTTAGACCAGTTGATCGTTAGACCCGAATTTCTCCCAAAGGAAGTCAGAACATCAAAGAGAACATTAAGCGACTGCCGCGGCGAGGTGAGATACAGGAGAATATCGTCTGCATACAACGAGACCCGATCCTCGAAGCCCGGGGCCCACCGGATCCCTCTGAGCGAGGGCTCCCAGCGGAGCCAAGCAGCGAGCGGCTCCAGGGCAAGAGCAAAGAGCAGAGGGGACAACGGGCACCCCTGCCTCGTACCCCTACCGAGAGCGAAGGGCCGAGAGACCCGACCATTAACCACCACCTGAGCCATGGGTCCCGTGTAAAGAAGCTTCACCCAGCCAATAAATCCTTCCCCAAAGCCGAATTTGGTCAAAACAGCCCAGAGGAATGGCCACTCGATGGTGTCAAAGGCCATCGTGGCGTCTAAAGAAACCAGCACGGCCGGTTCGGAGAGGTACGCCGCCCTGGCGAGGGCGCCGTGAAGACGCCGCAAGTTAAGAGCGGTGTTACGGTGAGGGATGAAGCCGCATTGGTCAGGATGAATCAGATCGCAGATGACGCTCAACAAACGATTGGCAAGGACTTTGGCCAGGATTTTAGGCTCTGCGTTTAGCAGTGAAATAGGCCTATAGGAGGCACAGCGGTCTCGTGGCTTACCGTCCTTGGGGATCACGACTATCGTAGCCAGACGCTGGTCGTCAGAAAGGGAGCCTGCCTCAAGGGACTCCTGAAACATACGACGGAGGAAGGGCGCGAGTTTATCCGGGCGCAACTTATATAATTCAATAGGCAGACCGTTGGGACCCATCGCCTTGCCCGAACGAAGGGACCGAATCGCAGATGCAATTTCATCTACAGACAAGGGGGCGTCCAGCTGCTCACGGTCTTCGACGGACAGGCAGGGCAAAGCAATATCCCTCAGCAGAAGGCAAGAGTCTTCCTCGTCCCTATCAGTCACCGGGGAGTACACGGCCCGGAGGTGGTCAGCAAAACATTCCACAATCTCGCCAGGCTCAGTCAGACACACTCCATCCGAGACACGCAGCTCCGGGACCACACGATTCACTCTCTCCTTCTTATCCAGCCACGCAATCAACTTTCCCGCCTTGTCCCCGGCATCATACAATCGACCCTGCTGCTCCCTATACATCGTTTTGGCAGCGTCAGTGACAAGAGACCTGTATTCAAACTGTTTCAGGCTGAGGGCATGGAGCCCGTCCGGAGTGACACCCGTCTCCAAGGCCGACTCCAGCCCCGAGATGTCAGTCTCCAGCTTCACCACTGCCTCACTCTTATGCTTCTTAGCCACCACTATCTGGGAGAGGGCGTGTCCGCGGATTACGGTTTTAAAGGCTTCCCACAGGGACCTTGCGGACGACACCGACCCCTCGTTTTCAAGGAAGTATTGGTCCATAGCCTTAACCAGACTGTCGCGAGTCGTAGGGTCTCGCAGGTACCACGGGTTGATGGGAGCGATCCGCCCTGCAGACCGCGACTCGGTGTCAAAGAGCAACCACAGCGGGGAATGATCGGAGATACCCCGCGCCAGGTGCCTAATCTCTCGTATCCGACCAGTCTGTGCCGCGGGCATAAGGAAATAGTCTAACCTAGAAAGACTCCCATGCGCCCCAGAGTGAAAGGTGTACTGACATTGGGTCGGATGCATTAATCTCCAACTATCTACCAGACCGAAGGTCTCCAGCAGTCCACCAAGCCATGCCTGGGCAGCGGGGAGGGCCCTGGGTGGGTGACGATCCAGGGCACCCGAAACAACCGAATTAAAGTCCCCGCCCATAAGCAAAAGACTATCCGGAAGTTCAAGCAGCATTCGACCCAAGTCCGCAAAGGTGGAGTTCTGGAGGCCCGGGGGGACGTAAACTGAGACCAAGGAAAGGGGCTGCCCCTCCCACCTCCCAGTCAGACACACATAGCGCCCTCTGTCATCCGAGATTACCCTAGTGATATCCAACGGAAGTGAGGATCGCAGGAGAATGCCCACCCCCCTGGAACCAGTTGTGAAACCAGAATGGGCCACGAGGCGGTATCCCCCCCTGTTCATTGCATGACAAACATTACCAACCAGATGCGTCTCCTGGATAAACACCACATCAGGAGTCAGACGGCGCAAATATTGCAGTACTACACCCCGTTTGATACGGTCCCCCAACCCATTGACGTTCCATGACATCAGCCTCAACCCGTCCCCCCCCATCCCCTCCAATAGATCAAAAGCCCCCCATTCAGTAGCACAGTTCCCGAATCTGGACAAAAATCAGTACCTCGCCCTGCAAACGAAAAACACACAGCAAAACAACCCCTCCCTCCCCCCAACCCCCCCCCAAATCCAACTCCCCCCACCCTGCACCCCTGCGGGCCAGAAAACCCCCCCAACTTGCAGTGTGCCTGTCGCCCTCCTAACCCCATTCTACGAAAAGACCCCGGAGGAGGAAAGGGACCCGTCCCCGCCCGCCCCCCACACAGGTCCTAGCGAGACAAAATGAACAAAAGAAGTAAAACCCAGCTGAACAGTGCAAAATGGCAGAATCAAGGACCAAAAGTCACTCCAAAGGGGACCCGTCACCTTCGGCGCCTGCAGAGGGCCCGGGACGGCCACCTCTGTCCGGCAGCGAGTCCAGCCAGTCACTCACGGCCACAGGAGAGTCAAAAAAGGCAGTCCGATCCTCATGTTCCACTCGGAGTTTTGCAGGGTAGAGCATAGAGTACTTTAGGCCCAGTTCATGGAGACGACGCTTCACCCCCTGGAATCCCATCCGCTGTTTCTGGACAAGTTGGGTAAAATCCGGATAAAAGTTAATGGATGAGTTCTCATGACGAACCGGGCCGTGGACCCGTGAGGCCTGCAGAATCGCATCTCGGTCTCTATAGTGGAACAGTTTGGCCACGATAGGCCTCGGGGGGGCCCCCGGCCGCGGCCGACCGCCCGGAACTCGATGGGCCCGCTCCACGGCAAAGAACTTGCTTAGGCCTGCAGGGGCCAACTGTTGGAGGATGAGTTCCTCGACCAGGAGGTCAACCGGGCGGTTGTCGGAGGACTCCGGTACGCCTATGACACGGATGTTGTTGCGTCGGGCCCGTCCCTCGAAGTCCTCCAGCCGCCGAGCCATCTGATCGTTGACCGCCTTAATGTCACCCAGCGCGGCCTGCAGGTCCGACACATCCGCACCAAGGGTGGAGGTCCGCGCATCGAGAGCCTGAACCCTCTCGTTAGTTTTGGAGAGGTCTGCCCGAATTAAGGTGACATCGATTGCCACCGTGTCGATTTTACGGGCCAGGGCCTCGTATTGCGTGGCGATGGTTTCCCTGATGCCATCAATGGCGCCCATGATGTCCTGCAGGGAAAGCTCCGGAGAGACGGTCGTGCCACCGCCGGCGGCATCCGGGGGGGGGCCGGTCGCTCCAGGGGACCCTCTGCCCTGAGTGTAGTGGTCCATGTTGTTGGCCTGGACCGGTCCCCCGCGGAGGGAGGCCTTAGTCTTACGCCCCTCGGGCCCCCCTTGCCCCCCATGTGGTCACGGATACCGAAGGGGACCGCCGATCAAGAGTCGTAGGGGCACCGGCACCGCAGACCAGCGCCTCACCAGGGACCACAAGAGAGCGGTGCGGGGGGACCCAAGGCGATGGGCACACTAGTGGCAGGTGGAGACAAGGCCTCGCGCAGAGGCCAAGGAAACACCTCGCCACATCAAGTGCGTTCGCAGGCCAGCCCCCTGAAGTCCGAAAGTGAAACCGAAAGTGGTAGAGCGGCCACTGGCACCGCACTGCAGCCGCTGTTGTTCAATTACGACACGGCTCCACGGTTCACCCTCGCCCCGGGCACCTCCGTCGGGTGGGTCCCAAAAGTTCAAACAACGACAGCTCAGGATTCCCAGGTCCGATTCGAGTTCTGAAAAGAGATACGTGCTCAGCCGGTCTTCATCTGCCAGATTCCATAAACCACATCAGGATATTCTCAGGATAAATTCCGAGGAGCAGCAAGGGTCCGGGGAGCCCTGTGCTCACGCGACCATCTTGGGTGCGCGCTAGGCTCCTCCCCCTATGTTTACATTTTAAGCTTTTTTATATTATGTATGTTTTATTTACTTGTTTTTAATATTTAATTACTTTAATTTTATTTTTAATACATTAAAAAAAATCGATATTTTAGCTAACTATATTTTAACATTCTATATTTTGGAATCGATATTTTAGTACTTACCTGTTTGTAGATAGTGAGTCGATATTCTGTCCTTCTATATTTTGGCGTAGATATTTTGGGCATTCTATATTATGTCCCTCGATATTTAGTCACTGAACCCCTAGGGAAGCCTAGCAATCCTATACATTTTTGAAAAGTAGACACCCATGGGAGTCCTGGGTGGAGTCACTTAACTGCCTCTCACCAGGTTCGGTTACCCAGAATCCCTTGCAACCCTAAAAAATTGTCCAAAAAACCCACATTTTCCTCACATTTCTGTGGTGGAAAGTTCTGGAATTTGCGTGGATTCACAAATTTCCACCCACCCCATGTTCCCCAAAGTCTTCCAAGAAAAATGGTACCTCACTTGTGTGGTTCGGCCTAGTGCTCGTGACAGGAAACAGCGCAAAATGCAACGTAAACACACCTCAATTTCGCAGTGAAAAATGACCCTTTTTGGGCAAAGTGCCTAGATGTAGTTTTTGAACCATAGCTCTGCCGGCACCTAGAGAAACCTAGCAAACCTATAAATTTTTCAAAACTAGAAACCCAGGGGAATCCAGGATGGGGTGACTTGACTGCCTCCCACCAGGTTCTGTTACCCAGATTCCCTTGCAAACCTAAAAAATTGTCCAAAAAAACACATTTTTCCCCCATTTCTGTGGTGGAAAGTTCTGGAATCTGCGTGGATCCAAAAATTTCCACACACCCCGCGTTCCCCAAAGTCTTCTGAGAAAAATAGTACCTCACTTGTGTGGGTCGGCCTAGTGCCCGCGACAGGAAACAGCGCAAAACGCAACGTGGACACACCACAATATCGCAGTTAAAAATGACCCTTTTTTGGCAGGTGTCTAGCTGTAGTTTTTGAACCATAGCTCTGCCGGCACCTAAGGAAACCTAGCAAACCTATACATTTTTTAAAACTAGACACCCAGGGGAGTCCAGGATGGAGTCACTTAACTGCCTCCCACCAGGTTCTGTCACCCAGAATCCCTTGCAAACCTAAAACATTGTCAAAAAAACAAATTTTCCCCACATTTCTGTGGTGGAAAGTTCTGGAATCTGCGTGGATTCACAAATTTCCACCCACCTCGCGTTCCTCAAAGTCTTCTGAGAAAAATGGTAACTCACTTGTTAGGGTTGGCCTAGTGCCCGCGACAGGAAATGGCGCAAACCGCAACGTGGACACACCTCAGTTTCCCAGTGAAAAATGATCCTTTTTTTGGCAAAGTGACTAGCTGTAGTTTCTGAACCATAGCTCTACCGGCACCTAGGGAAACCTAGCAAACCTATACATTTATGAACACTAGACATCCAGGGGAATCCATGATGGGGTAACTTGACTGCCTCCCACCAGGTTCTGTTACCCAGAATCCCCTGCAAACCCAAACAATTGTAAAAAAAAAAACACATTTTGCCCACATTTCTGTAGTGGAAAGTTCTGGAATCCGCGTGGATCCACAAATTTCCACCCACCCCGCGTTCCCCAAAGTCTTACGAGAAAAATGGTACCTCCCATGTGTGGGTCGGCCTAGTGCCCGCGACAGGAAACTGCGAAAAACGCAATGTGGACACACTCAAATTCGCAATGAAAAATGACCCTTTTTTGGCAAAGTGCCTAGCTGTAGTTTTTGAACCATAGCTCTGCCGGCACCTAGGGAAACCTAGCAAACTTATACGTTTTTGAAAACTAGACACGCAGGGAAATCCAGGATGGGGTGACTTAACTGCCTCCCACCAGGTTCGGTTACCCAGAATCCCTTGCAAAACTAAAAAATTGTCAAAAAAAACAAATTTTCCCCACATTTCTGTGGTGGAAAGTTCTGGAATCTGCGTGGATTCACAAATTTCCACCCACCCTGCATTCCCCGAAGTCTTCCAAGAAACATGGTACCTCACTTGTGTGGGTCGGCTCATTGCCCGCGACATGAAACGGCGCAAAAGGCAACTAGGACACACCTCAATTTCGCAGTAAAAAATTACCCTTTTTTTTCAAAGTGCCTAGGTGTAGCTTTTGAACCATAGCTCTGCCGACACCTAGAGAAACTTAGCAAACCTATACATTTTTCAAAACTAGAAACCCAGGGGAATCCAGGATGGGGTGACTTGAATGCCTCCCACCAGGTTCTGTTACCCAGAATCCCATGCAAATCTAACAAATAGTCAAAAAAACACATTTTCCCCACATTTCTGTGGTGGAAGGTTCTGGAATCTGTGTGGATCCACAAATTTGCACCCACCCCGCGTTCCTCAAAGTCTTCCGAGAAAAATGGTAACTCACTTGTGTGGGTCGGCCTAGTGCCCGCGACTTGAAACGGCGCAAAAGGCAACGTGGACACACCTCATTTTTGCAGTGAAAAATGACCCTTTTTTGGCAAAGTGCCTAGCTGTACCTTTTGAACCATAGCTCTGCCGGCACCTAGGGAAGCCTAGCAATCCTATACATTTTTGAAAAGTAGACACCCAGGGGAGTCCTGGATGGAGTCACTTAACTGCCTCCCACCAGGTTCGGTTACCCAGAATCCCTTGCAAACCTATAAAAATTGTCCAAGAAAAACACATTTTCCCCACATTTCTGTGGTGGAAAGTTCTGGAATTTGCGTGGATTCACAAATTTCCACCCACCCCACGTTCCCAAAAGTATTCCAAGAAAAATGGTACCTCACTTGAGTGGGTCGGCCTAGTGCCCGCGACAGGAAACCGCGCAAAAGGCAACGTGAACACACCTCAATTTCGCAGTGAAAAATAACCTTTTTTTGGCAAGGTGCCTAGCTATAGTTTTTTAACCATAACTCTGCCGGCACCTAGGGAAACCTAGCAAACCTATACATTTTTGGAAACTACACTCCCAGAGGAATTCAGGATGGGATAACTTGACTGCCTCCCAACAGGTTCTGTTACCCAGAATCCCTTGCAAATCTAAAAAATTGTCAAAAAAAACACATTTTGCCCACATTTCTGTAGTGGAAAGTTCTGGAATCCGCGTGGATCCAAAAATTTCCACACACCCCGCGTTCTCCAAAGTCTTCCGAGAAAAATAGTACCTCTCTTGTGTGGGTCAGCCTAGTGCCCGCGACAGGAAACGGCGCAAAACGCAACGTGGACACAGTTCAATGTTGCAGTTAAAAATGACCCTTTTTTGGCAAAGTGTCTAGCTGTAGTTTTGAACCATAACTCTGCAGGCACCTAGGGAAACCTAGCAAACCTATACATTTTTGAAAACTAGACACCCAGGGGAGTCTAGGATGGGGTGACTTGACTGCCTCCCACCAGGTTCTGTTACCCAGAATCCCTTGCAAACCTAAAAAATTGTCAAAAAACCCACATTTTGCCCACATTTCTGTGGTGGAAAGTTCTGGAATCTGCGTGGATTCACAGATTTCCACCCATCCTGCGTTCCCCAAAGTCTTCCAAGAAAAATGGTACCTCACTTGTGTGGGTCGGCCTAGTGCCCACGACAGTAAACGGCGCAAAAGGCAATGTGGACACACCTCAAATTCACAATGAAAAATGACACTTTTTTTGGCAAAGTGTCTAGCTGTAGTTTTTGAACCATAGCTCTGCCAGCACCTAGGGAAATGTTAGAACCGGCGGTCTCTAGTTGGCAGAGGTATACACTTATGATAAATAGGGACCCACCTCCTCTAGTCAGGGCAAGGGGATTACACACTCAGATAACCCCTGCTCACCCCCTTGGTAGCTTGGCAGAGCAGACAGGCCTATCTCAGAGGCAGTGTGTTAAGGATTTATGACCACATACAATAATAAAGTGAATACACTACAAACGGACACAACACAGGAGTTATTATAAAAAATAAGTATTTTTACATAAGGCTTAGCACAAGACCAAATAACGATAAAAATATACCACAATCTTAATAAATACTCATTGGAAGGAAAAATAATAGTTCAGGTAAAGTTTCTTCTTAGGAAATAGTTCTTTAGCAACAAAAGTAAGTATTCTTCTTAAAACACAGTTCTTGGCAACAATGTGACCCCCACAGGAGTCACACGACGTCGAGGATACGATATTCCCAAGGTTCGGCGTCGACCGCGAGGAGCGCCACGTCGAGCCTAGAGTCGCAACAGACCCCACAAACACAGTACCTTTAGAATGAAGCAACATGATGATCTACGGCGTCGAGAGGTCGGCGCCGAGAGGTCGGCGTCGATCGTGCCCCGGAGTCGGGGCGATCCGCAGCGGCGTCGAGAGGTGTCGGGCCGGAGCAGCGCTCACGGCGTCGAGAAGGGCGCAGCGTCGATGCGATCAGCAGCGGCGTCGAGATGGGGTCACTTGGAGCTGGAGCCGAACTCACTACTCACTGGCGTCGCTACTGGCGTCGATCGGGCCCGGCGGCCAGCGTCGAAGGCTCGGAACACTGGAGCCGTACTCACAATGTCGAGCTGGATTCCGCGGCGTCCGTCGACGTCGAGATTGCAGATTTCCCCTGTGCACTGGAAACACCACGTCAGCAATTCAGCAGAGGGTGAAGTCCTTTAGCCCTGTGACTTCAACAGGAGGCTGGCACTCTTCCAGCCCTAGGAGATTTTCTTGCAGGCTGGAGAGTACACACTAAGTTCCTCTCTCCTTGCCCTTGGCAAAAATAAAGAAGCAGCTTCAGGTTCCCCCCAGCAAACAGCACACTGGCAGAAGGGGGAGGCAAGTCCTTGGATCAGCAGGCTTCTTGTCCTTGGTAGAGGTTTCCTTGTCAGAAGTGATCTAAGTTCTTTGGTTCAGGGGTCCTTCTTTTATACCCCTTTTCTGCTTTGTTCCCTTTGTCCAAGCAAGGAAATTCCCCCCATCCCAGGTTTGTTGTGGGTGTTGCCAGGCCGAGGCACCTGGCCTATTCACTGAGCAGGGCAGGGTCATCAGCCGCCCAGCAGGAGGCGGAGCCAGTATTGTCACTGACAGGGGCAGGGCCATCAGTCGCCCGGTGTGAGAAGTTGGCCTGGCATAAGCTGTTCCTAGTTATAGGGACACCTTGCACCAGTCCAATTCGACTCTTATTGATGATAGGTTTAAGACAACCTTTAAAGAAAGCTATCCTAGTGGTAGCTGTGGAGAGCAGCCTTCAGGCTAAGTCTTGAAGGAGTGTTAAGCCTATTGTTTTACCATAATAACCTCTTGAATAACCAAATGAAAGAGTAGCCCACACAGGTATATATATAAAATATATGTATTTATTCTAGACAGAATCCCACAGTCGCTTTATGTGACTAGTGGCAAAGTTACACTTCCAACAAGCATTTATAAACACAATAAATAGCACAGAAATCAATGGGCCCCCTGGGGGGACCAAACCATATACTAAAATAGTGGTATAAGAACCACAACAATTCTACAGGCAATGCCTAGGGCATTCAGGATCGCTTGCCCCCCACAGTTATGAGGAAGGGGACCCACGGGAGACGCGTGCAGTGCAAAGAGCTGCTAGCGGGATCGCAATGTTAGCCTATGGAGAATGTCGCGGTTTGAAATAAACAGATTAAAAATACTTCTAGCAGGAGTACAAAGTTAAAACTTTAGACTTAAGCTTTTGAGATGCCCACAACCCTGAGAGTACCGAGGTACCACTGTTACCTGCCCCAGGGAAGCCGGGTGCATAGGTCGTTTCTGCTGTCGGGTCGCGGGCTGATTTTCAATGGGAAAATAGTCAAAAGTTCTGCTAGCCAAAAGCGTCGATGATGCCGTGAAGATCAAAGATGTGAAGAATGTAGAGAAGAACCTGAAAGCAGAGGGGACAGAGTCTGGGTCACAGCAAAGTGACCAGGAGGCTCAAAGCAAAGAGCCCTTCGATGTCGGGTGCTTCAGGTGAGAGGTGCTGTTGCTTGGATCTGCAGCCACGGGCTCCGGGAGGCTTCAAGGAAGGCCAGCTTCTGGAGGGCGACTGTCCCACGTCGGATGAGGGCCGCTGCGGTGTTAGTGTCCGGATTGGATCCACTAAGCCTTGGCAACCGCAACCCACGAAGAATAAACAAATCAGCTACAGTGCAGACCCACGAGGTCTGGGAGAGGTCTCCTTCGAGGAGACTGTAGAGCAGGCCTGGAGCAACCAGGGGAACTCTTGTTTTCAAAGATAGACCTCCGCTAGGGCCCACAAGTCGAGAGACAAGGGACCGCGGGAGGCGGCAATTTGGCGTGCGTAAAAGGGCACCCACAGGCCACCGGTGGGGGCTAGAGCGCTGGTCTTTGGCACAATTGCTGTAGAGTGGTTGGCTCGTAAACGGGCCAAAGCACAACTTCCCCACTGGTCAGGGTCGTGTGCTATGCAAGAGGTGGCCGGGGTCTCGGGGTATTGGGGATTTCGGCACCCACGCGGTCCACGGTGCCCAAACTCGTTGAGCACACTCACTGGCCTCTGGGATGCGCTGGAAACCCACCTCAAGGGTTCTGGAAGTCGTCGAAGTTCGTGAGAGCAGCGAAGTTCCAACCGGGTCACTTGCAGTGTTTCAGGTGCCTGCCAAGCAGGAGGATAACTCCTTTATCCCAAGGGAGATTTCTTCAGTCAGCTGGGCAGCAGCTCGTCGAAGGTCGGTTCTGTAAAGTTCCAAATTAATCTGCGGCTCTGGGGCCACGTTATTCACCTTTATCCCCAAGATTAGGGGAGTGTCCAAAGTAGTGTCCACCAATGGCTGGTGAGGTGGGAAAGGGTGGCTACACCCTCTCCCCTTTGTGTGTTTCCAACCTGGGCGAGGGGCAGGATGCCCCTGAACCGGTTCCAAGCGGTGTATGCAGAATTTGGTCTCTGCAGCTGCCTACATGCAACTCTGAAAGGACATTTGGTGCACCCACCCTGTTCCAATCCACATTATCCTGTCTGGGGAGATGCTAGCACCTCCCTGCCACAGGAGCCCTATTGTCCAGCTGGCGAGGCTGGGGTTTTCCCCAGCAACAGCCAGCCAGGGTCGTGTAGGTGGCGGGCAGTAGCCATTTTGTGAAACTTGTGCACTTTTAAATTGGTGTCTAAATTCTACCGCTTTTCCCATATCGCCCTTCTAGCAAGGGGGAATCGTACCCTCATGCCCATGGCTGGACTGGGGGTATGATTCCTACATGTTTGACAACAAACACGATATGGTTCTGTGTAGCCATTCTCAAGTTATCGCGATATCGCAATAGACTTATAATGCGGTTAAGAGTATATGGTATGGCTACACTATAAACAACCCAGTAACGATTTTACGAAGGTTGCAGAGAGGCCCTACTCATGTAGGGGTCCCCCCTCACACATACCTCAGCACCCTGCCTTGTAGGATTACCAAGGCCTGCTATAGGGGTGACCTATGAGAGTACATGTGTTGTAATAGGGTGGGATATAGGGTACCTATATCCCTGTAAAGGGTGTTAGCACCACCTTACCCAGACTACAGTAGTGGTCTGGTGGTGTCAGTTTGTATGGCTGTCCCAGGGTGGCACAATATGTGCTGCAGCCCTGGTAGGCCTACTGAGGGACCCATGCCCTGGGTACCTAGGGTACCATCTACAAGGGACTGTCAGGGCACCCTCAGCATCCAATTGGGTTTGTACCTAGAGTACTCACATCAGTTTTAGGGAGAAAGCAGATAGGCTGGGGTCCTGGATAGCAGGATCCCAGCCAGACTAGTCAAAAACCACTCAAATACCAGGCAAAAAGTTGGGGGCAACCATTAGTCAAATTCCACTCTCCTACACCCGGCAGGAGGTGGAGCCAGCATTGTGTCAGGCAGGGCAGGCTACCAGGGACTACTCTTCCCCCACTCTAAAGGTAAATGCCTCATTCACCCCACACTGACTCATTCAGACCTCTGGAGCCACCCAGCCCCTGACACACACACCAAACCAGCAGAGACCGGTGGATAGTTGGACAAGAAAATAGCCACTTTCTAAAAGGGCTATTTTCAACCACAGAATTTAAAAACCATCCATCCTAAAGGATGTGTTATTAAATTCTGAGTTCAGCGATACTAAACTCGAACCGCTACCATGCTCCCTGAGTCAGATAAGATTATAATGGAGTTAATAATCAATCTGCCCATTCTGGCCTATGGAAGGCAGGTAGCCCTTCAATAGTGAAAAACGAAAATGGCTGTAATTCACTATTAGGTCATGCCACACACATCAGGGCATGACCTACCTTTTACCAACAATGCACCCAGCCCTAGGGCCTACAATAGAGGTGTCTGAAATGTGGCAAAGGGAAGGTTTTAGAGACTGGCAAGTAGGTTTCCTTGCCAAGTCGACATGGCAGTCAGGGACTGCACACAGGCTCTGCGATGGCAGGCCTGGTACACATTTTACAAGCTGCTTCTGTGGGTGGCACCACCGGTGCTGCAAGCCCACCAGCAGCAGTTAACTTACATGCCCTTGGCACACGCAGTGCACTAGACTAGGGGAGAGACTAGACTAGAGGAGAGACTCATGCCAATGATGCCAGGTCTAACAGGAAACCTAGCACACCTATACATTTTTGAAAACTAGACACCCAGGGAAATCCAGGATGGGGTAACTTGACTGCCTCCCACCCGGTTCTGTTACCCAGAATCCCTTGCAAACCTAAAAAATTGTTTTAAAAAAACCACATTTTGCCCACATTTCTGTAGTGGAAAGTTCTGAAATCCACGTGGATCCACAAATGTCCACCCACCCCGCGTTCCCCAAAGTCTTCAGAGAAAAATGGTAACTCCCTTGTGTGGGTCGGCCTAGTGCCCGCTACAGGAAACGGCGCAAAACACAATGTGGACACACCTCCAATTCGCAATTAAAAATTACCCTTTTTTGGCAAAGTGCCTAGCTGTAGTTTTTGAACCATAGCTCTTCCGGCACCTAGGGAAACCTAGCAAACCTATACATTTTTGAAAACTAGACACCCAGGGAAATCCAGGATGGGGTAACTTGACTGCCTCCCACCAGGTTCTGTTACCCAGAATCCCTTGCAAATCTAAAAAATTGTCAAAAAAAACAACATTTTCCCACATTTCTGTGGTGGAAAGTTCTGGAATCTGCGTGGATTCACAGATTTCGACCCACCCTGCGTTCCCCAAAGTCTTCCAAGAAAAATGGTACCTCACTTGTGTAGGTCAGCCTAGTGCCCGCGACAGGAAACGGCGCAAAAGGCAATTTGGATACACCTCAATTTCGCAGTGACAAATGACCATTTTTTGGGAAAGTGCCTAGCTGTAGTTTTTTAACCATAGCTCTCTCGGCACCTGGGGAAACCTAGCAAACCTATACATTTTGGAAAACTAGACACCCAGGGAAATCCAGGATGGGGTGACTTGACTGCCTCCCACCAGGTTCTGTTACCCAAAATCCCTTACAAACCTAAAAAATTGTCAAAAAAAACACATTTTACCCCCATTTCTGTGGTGGAAAGTTCTGGAATCCACCTGGATCCAAAAATGTCCACACACCCCGCGTTCCCCAAAGTCTTCCTAGAAAAACGGTACCTCACTTGTGTGGGTCGGTCTAGTGCCCGCGACAGGAAACAGCACAAAACGCAACGTGGACACCTCAATATCGCAGTTAAAAATGACCCTTTTTTGGCAGGTGTCTAGCTGTAGTTTTTGAACCATAGCTCTGCCGGCACCTAAGGAAACCTAGCAAACCTATACATTTTTTAAAACTAGACACCCAGGGGAGTCCAGGATGGGGTGACTTGACTGCCTTCCACCAGGTTCTGTTACCCAGAATCCCTTGCAAACCTAAAACATTGTCAAAAAAACACATTTTCCCCACATTTCTGTGGTGGAAGGTTCTGGAATCTGCGTGGATCCACAAATTTCCACCCACCCCGCATTCCCCAAAGTCTTCCAAGAAAATGGTACCTCACTTATGTGGGTCGGCCTAGTGCCCGCGACAGGAAACGGCACAAAAGGCAACTTGGACAAACCTCAATTTCGCAGTGAAAAATGACTCTTTTTGGCAAAGTGCCTAGCTGTAGTTTTTGAACCATAGCTCACTCGGCACCTAGGGAAACCTAGCAAACCTATACATTTTCGAAAACTAGACACCCAGGGAAATCCAGGATGGGGTGACTTGACTGCCTCCCACCAGGTTCTGTTACCCAGAATCCCTTGCAATCCTAAAAAATTGTCAAAAAAACCATATTTTCCCCCCATTTCTGTGGTGGAAAGTTCTGGAATCTGCTTGGATTCACAAATTTCCACCCACCCTGCCTTCCCCGAAGTCTTCCAAGAAAAATGGTACCTCACTTGTGTGGGTTGGCTTTTTGCCCACAACAGGAAACGGCGCAAAAGGCAACTTGGACACACCTCAATTTCGCAGTGAAAAATGACCCTTTTTTGGCAAAGTGCCTAGGTGTAGTTTTTGAACCATAGCTCTGCTGGCACCTAGAGAAACCTAGCAAACCTATACATTTTTGAAAACTAGAAGCCCAGGGGAATCCAGGATGGGGTGGCTTGACTGCCTTCCACCAGGTTCTGTTACCCAGAATCCCTTGCAAACCTAAAACATTGTCAAAAAAACACATTTTCCCCACATTTCTATGGTGGAAAGTTCTGGAATCCGCGTGGATCCAAAAATGTCCACACACCCCGCGTTCCCCAAAGTCTTCCAAGAAAAATGGTACCTCACTTGTGTGGGTCGGTCTAGTGCCCGCGACAGGAAACAGCGCAAAACGCAACGTGGCCACACCTCAATATCGAGGTTAAAAATGACCCTTTTTTGCCAAAGTGTCTAGCTGTAGTTTTTGTACCATAGCTCTGCCGGCATCTAGGGAAACCTAGCAAAGCTATACATTTTTGAAAACTAGACACCCAGGGGAGTCCAGGATGGGGTGACTTGGCTGCCTCCCACCAGGTTCTGTTACCCAGAATCCCTTGCAAACCTAAAACATTGTCAAAAAAACACATTTTCCCCACATTTCTTTGGTGGAAGGTTCTGGAATCTGCGTGGATCCACAAATGTCCACCCACCCCGCGTTCCTCAAAGTCTTCAGCGAAAAATGCTAACTTACTTGTGTGGGTCGGCCTAGTGCCCGCGACTTGAAACGGCGCAAAAGGCAATGTGGACACACCTCAATTTTGCAGTGAAAAATTACCCTTTTTTGGCAAAGTACCTAGGTGTAGTTTTTGAACCATAGCTCTGCTGGCACCTAGGGAAACCTAGCAAACCTATACATTTTTGAAAACTAGACACCCAGGTGAGTCCAGGATGGGGTGACTTGATTGCCTCCTTGCAGGTTCTGTTACCCAGAATCCCCTGCAAACCTAAAGAATTGTCAAAAAAAAACATTTTCCCCACATTTCTGTGGTGAAAAGTTTTGGAATCTGCTTGGATTCACAGATTTCCACCCACCCTACGTTCCCCAAAGTCTTCCAAGAAAAATGGTGCCTCACTTGTGTGGGTCGGCCTAGTGCCCGCGACAGGAAACGGCGCAAAAGGCAACTTGGACACACCTCGATTTTGCAGTGAAAAATGACCCTTTTTTGGCAAAGTGCCTAGCAGTAGTTTTTGAACCATAGCTCTGCCGGCACCTAGGGAAGCCTAGCAATCCTATACATTTTTTAAAAGTAGACACCCAGGGGAATTCCGGATGGAGTCACTTGACTGCCTCCCACCAGGTTCGGCTACCCAGAATCCCTTGCAAACCTAAAACATTGTCAAATAAAACACATTTTCCCCCCATTTCTGTGGTGGAAAGTTCTGGAATCCGCGTGGATCAAAAAATTTCCACACACCCCGTATTCCCCAAGGTCTTCCGAGAAAAATGGTACCTCACTCGTGTGGGTCGGTCTAGTGCCCGCGACAGGAAATAGCGCAAAACGCAACGTGGACACACCTCAATATCGAGGTTTAAAATGACCCTTTTTTGGCAAAGTTTCTAGCTGTAGTTTTTGAACCATAGCTCTGCCGGCACCTAGGGAAACCTAGCAAACCTATACATTTTTTAAAACTAGACACCCAGGGGAGTCCAGGATGGAGTCACTTAACTGCCTCCCACCAGGTTCTGTCACCCAGAATCCCTTGCAAACCTAAAACATTGTCAAAAAAACAAATTTTCCCCACATTTCTGTGGTGGAAAGTTCTGGAATCTGCGTGGATTCACAAATTTCCACCCACCTCGCGTTCCTCAAAGTCTTCTGAGAAAAATGGTAACTCACTTGTTAGGGTTGGCCTAGTGCCCGCGACAGGAAATGGCGCAAACCGCAACGTGGACACACCTCAGTTTCCCAGTGAAAAATGATCCTTTTTTGGCAAAGTGACTAGCTGTAGTTTCTGAACCATAGCTCTGCCGGCACCTAGGGAAACCTAGCAAACCTATACATTTTTGAACACTAGACATCCAGGGGAATCCAGGATGGGGTAACTTGACTGCCTCCCACCAGGTTCTGTTATCCAGAATCACTTGCAAACCTAAACAATTGTCAAAAAAACAAATTTTCCCCACATTTCTGTGGTGGAAAGTTCTGGAATCTGCGTGGATTCACAAATTTCCACCCACCCTGCATTCCCCGACGTCTTCCAAAAAAAAATGGTACCCCACTTGTGTGGGTCGGCCTAGTGCCCGCGACAGGAAACGGCGCAAAAGGCAACGTGGACACACATCAGTTTCGCAGTGAAAAATGATCCTTTTTTGGGAAAGTGCCTAGCTGTAGTTTTTTAACCATAGCTCTGCCGGCACCTAGGGAAGCCTAGCAATCCTATACATTTTTGAAAAGTAGACACCCAGGGGAATCCCGGATGGAGTCACTTGACTGCCTCCCACCAGGTTCTGTTACCCAGAATCCCTTGCAATCCTAAATAATTGTAAAAAAAACATATTTTCCCCCCATTTCTGTGGTGGAAAGTTCTGGAATCTGCTTGGATTCACAAATTTCCACCCACCCTGCCTTCCCTGAAGTCTTCCAAGAAAAATGGTACCTCACTTGTGTGGGTCGGCTTATTGCCAGCAACAGGAAACGGCGCAAAAGGCAACTTGGACACACCTCAATTTCGCAGTGAAAAATGACCCTTTTTTGGCAAAGTGCCTAGGTGTAGTTTTTGAACCATAGCTCTGCTGGCACCTAGAGAAACCTAGCAAACCCATACATTTTTCAGAACTAGAAGCCCAGGGGAATCCAGGATGGGGTGGCTTGACTGCCTCCCACCAGGTTCTGTTACCCAGATTCCCTTGCAAACCTAAAACATTGTCAAAAAAAACAAATTTTCCCCCCATTTCTGTGGTGGAAAGTTCTGGAATCCGCGTGGATCCAAAAATTTCCACACACCCCGCGTTCCCCAAAGTCTTCCGAGAAAAATGGTTCCTCACTTGTTTGGGTCGGTCTAGTGCCCGCGACAGGAAACAGCACAAAACGCAACGTGGACACATCTCAATATCGCAGTTAAAAATGACCCTTTTTTGGCAAAGTGTCTAGCTGTAGTTTTTGAACCATAGCTCTGATGGCACCTAGAGAAACCTAGCAAACCTATACATTTTTGAAAACTAGAAGCCCAGGGGAATCAAGGATGGGGTGGCTTGACTGCCTCCCACCAGGTTCTGTTACCCAGATTCCCTTGCAAACCTAAAAAATTGTCCAAAAAAACACTTTTTCCCCCCATTTCTGTGGTGGAAAGTTCTGGAATCCGCGTGGATCCAAAAATGTCCACACACCCCGCGTTCCCCAAAGTCTTCCAAGAAAAATGGTACCTCACTTGTGTGGGTCGGTCTAGTGCCCGCGACAGGAAACAGCGCAAAACGCAACGTGGACACACCTCAATATCGAGGTTAAAAATGACCCTTTTTTGCCAAAGTGTCTAGCTGTAGTTTTTGTACCATAGCTCTGCCGGCACCTAGGGAAACCTAGCAAAGCTATACATTTTTGAAAACTAGACACCCAGGGGAGTCCAAGATGGGGTGACTTGGCTGCCTCCCACCAGGTTCTGTTACCCAGAATCCCTTGCAAACCTAAAACATTGTCAAAAAAACACATTTTCCCCACATTTCTGTGGTGGAAGGTTCTGGAATCTGCGTGGATCCACAAATGTCCACCCACCCCGCGTTCCTCAAAGTCTTCCGAGAAAAATGCTAACTCACTTGTGTGGGTCGGCCTAGTGCCCGCGACTTGAAACGGCGCAAAAGGCAATGTGGACACACCTCAATTTTGCAGTGAAAAATTACCCTTTTTTGGCAAAGTGCCTAGGTGTAGTTTTTGAACCATAGCTCTCCTGGCACCTAGGGAAACCTAGCAAACCTATACATTTTTGAAAACTAGACACCCAGGTGAGTCCAGGATGGGGTGACTTGATTGCCTCCTAGCAGGTTCTGTTACCCAGAATCCCCTGCAAACCTAAAGAATTGTCAAAAAAAACATTTTCCCCACATTTCTGTGGTGAAAAGTTTTGTAATCTGCGTGGATTCACATATTTCCACCCACCCTACGTTCCCCAAAGTCTTCCAAGAAAAATGGTGCCTCACTTGTGTGGGTCGGCCTAGTGCCCGCGACAGGAAACGGCGCAAAAGGCAACTTGGACACACCTCGATTTCGCAGTGAAAAATGACCCTTTTTTGGCAAAGTGCCTAGCTGTAGTTTTTGAACCATAGCTCTGCCGGCACCTAGGGAAGCCTAGCAATCCTATACATTTTTTAAAAGTAGACACCCAGGGGAATTCCGGATGGAGTCACTTGACTGCTTCCCACCAGGTTCGGCTACCCAGAATCCCTTGCAAACCTAAAAAATTGTCAAATAAAACACATTTTCCCCCCATTTCTGTGGTGGAAAGTTCTGGAATCCGCGTGGATCAAAAAATTTCCACACACCCCGCATTCCCCAAGGTCTTCCGAGAAAAATGGTACCTCACTCGTGTGGGTCGGCCTGGTGCCCGCGACAGGAAACAGCGCAAAACGCAACGTGGACACACCTCAATATCGGTGTTAAAAATAACCCTTTTTTGGCAAAGTGTCTAGCTGTAGTTTTTGAACCATAGCTCTGCCGGCACCTAGGGAAACCTAGCAAACCTATACATTTTTGAAAACTAGACACCCAGGGAAATCCAGGATGGGGTGACTTGACTGCCTCCCACCAGGTTCTGCTACCCAGAATCCCTTGCAAACCTAAAAAATTGTCCAAAAAAAACACATTTTCCCCACATTTCTGTGGTGGAAAGTTCTGGAATCTGTGTGGATTCACAGATTTCCACCCACCCTGCGTTCCCCAAAGTCTTCCAAGAAAAATGGTACCTCACTTGTGTGGGTCGGCCTAGTGCCCGTGACAGGAAACGGCACAAAAGGCAACTTGGACACACCTCAATTTCTCAGTGAAAAATGACCCTTTTTTGCCAAAGTGCCTAGCTGTAGTTTTTGAAACATAGCTGCCGGCACCTAGGGAAACCTAGCAAACCTATACATTTTTGAAAACTAGACACCCAGAGGAATCCAGGATGGGGTGACTTGACTACCTCCCACCAGGTTCTGTTACCCAGAATCCCTTGCAAACCTAAACAATTGTAAAAAAAAACACAATTCCCCACATTTCTGTGGTGGAAAGTTCTGGAATCTGCGTGGATTCACAAATTTCCACCCTCCCTGCCTTCCCCAAAGTCTTCCAAGAAAAATGGTACCTCACTTGTGTGGGTCGGCTTATTGCCCGCGACAGGAAACGGCGCAAAAGGCAACTTGGACACTCCTCAGTTTCGCAGTGAAAAATGACCCTTTTTGGCAAAGTGCCTAGGTGTAGTTCATGAACCATAGCTCTGCCGGCACCTAGAGAAACCTAGCAAACCTTTCCTTTTTTCAAAACTAGAAACCCAGGGGAATCCAGGATGGGGTGACTTGACTACCTCCCACCAGGTTCTGTTACCCAGAATCCCTTGCAAACCTAAAAAATTGTCAAAAAAACACATTTTCCCCACATTTCTGTGGTGGAAAGTTCTAGATTCCGCGTGGATCAAAAAATTTCCACACAACCCGCGTTCCCCAAAGACTTCCGAGAAAAATGGTACCTCACTTGTGTGGGTCGGCCTAGTGCCCGCGACAGGAAACAGCCCAAAACACAACGTGGACACACCTCCATATCGCAGTTAAAAATGACCCTTTTTTGGCAAAGTGTCTAGCTGTAGTTTTTTAACCATAGCTCTGCCGGCACCTAGGGAACTGTGAGAAGTTGGCCTGGTATATGATGTTCACTAGTTAAAGTGACCACCTTGTACCATGCCAAGCAACCCTTATGGTGTGGTTGTAAGTCAACCTTTTCGGACTAGCTGCCCTAGTGGTAGCGTAGGCTAAGCAGTCTTTGAGGCTAAACTCGTTAAAGCGTGTTAAGCAGGCTGTTTTACCAATTGCAACCCCCCTTTATACCAATGAAAGGACACCACACAGATATATATTCAAAATATATATGTATTTATTTCTCAAAGTATCCCCTAGACTCTTTATGAGCACAGGAGCACAAATCGTTAAACAAGACAACGTTATAATATACAGAAGTTGCACTTTATATGGATGGGCCCTGGTGGCCACTCAAACCATATACTAAAATAGTGGTATAAGTACCACGAACAGGAAAGGGAAAAGGCCTAGGGCCTCTAGAACCGCTGGGCCTACAAGGAGCTAACTTTAGTTAGTGACCAGGAGGTCCACGGGTCGCGTGTGCAGTGAGGAAAGTCACACGCGGGCTCCCATAGGTTTTCAATGGGTGCGGAAAACTTTAAAAGTTACTGCAGAAAGGGTCTTCTGGATGGACTACGATCTTAAGATTCAAAACACAGACACTAGAGATGTTTCTCTACACTTGGGCACCGGAGTGCCAGCTTTACCTCACCCACAGGAAGCGGGTGCATAGGTCTCGAAGTGCGTCGGGTTTCTTCTATCGATTCAATGGAGCCTGATGACAAAGATGCTGCAGGCGGTCGGTCCAGAAGAGATGCGGTGGATCCAAGAGTGGATCAGAGTTGTAGAAGACCTGAAAGCAGAGGGGACAGTGTTCACAGTCACTAGCCAGTGACCGGCGTGGCACCAGGTAGGTACCAGGCGATGTCGGGTGCAAACAGGTGATTAGGTGTAGCTTGTCTCCGCAGCCACGTGGTCCCTGAAGGTCGACCACGTCCAGGAGTCGAGTCACGAGCTATCCCACGCAGGCTCTCGCTGTCAGCGGTGTCGGCGACTCGAAAGAAGCAAACAAGCCTTGGCAAAGGCAGGAGTCGTGGAAAGAGAGGAAAGCTGATTGTTCTGACCAGCAAGGTCAGAGGGGCTGCTCTTTTGGAGAGCAGCTAGGGCCAGTCTGGAGCAACCAGACCAGTGTCGTTGATTTCAAAATAGGTCGCCAAAATGGCCACTAGCCAACGGGCCAGGGACCGGGCAGGCGCGTCGAGATGCAAAGTGCAGAGGGGCTCCACGCAGATCGTGGAGATGCTGGAGGGCTCACCTTTGGTGCAGATGCTGCTCGGTGGTTGGGCTTCTCAGGACCCAAAGCACAACTCGGAGGGAGCCTCTGTCGTTGCACTTGCAGCTTGTCGTCAGTCTTCCAAGATGGCTGGCTCCACGTGTCTCGGTGCCTCCCCGGGTTCCTTCTTTGCAGGGACTGTGGATCGGGCGGTGAGAGGTCTGGAGGTCCAGGTCTTGTCGGGCTCTGGGCTCGGGCTCCGGCAGGAGGCGGCGGCAAAGCAGACGTTGAATAGCTGGTTGGTGCTTGCGTTGGCAAGAAGGTCACTCCCTGACCATAGGGGAAATTTCCTTCAGTCCTCTCTGCAGCAGAGCGTCGAAGTTCCCGTCTTCTTCTTTGTAGTAAGTTGATTCGAGGATGTCTGAAGTCTTAGGACACAGCTCCTACCTTTAAGCGGATTCTAGGGGCCGGACTACCTGCTAGGTCCCTCCCTAAGGGTGGGACCAGGAAGGGGGGTGGTTACACCCCTAATCCTTTGTCCAGCTCGCCCCAGGTCCGGGGCTGGTGTGCCCCAGGACCGGATTGAACTGGCATATGCACCGAGGCTCCTTGTGAGCCTCAGGCATGTCTGGTTTCTTTCAAGCCCTACCTGACCAATACACAAAATCCTGTCTGGGGTGGTGCTCGCACCTCCCCTGGCAGGAAACCCTTTGTCCACGTCTCCCAAGCTGGAAGGACTCCCAGCAGCAGGAGGGCAGACTTGTGTCTGTGGTGGCAGCATCCATTTTGTGGAGCTGAGGCTATGTCTGATTTTACCCGGGTTTCAGGTACTGTACATGTCGTGTCCCTCTAGAAGGGTGGAATGCTAACCCCGTCGCCAGAATTGGCGAGGGGTTAGTATTCCAATTCGTATGACACCTTACTCGACATGTTTTGATAAAGCCAAACCAAAGATAGCATTTAACCGCAAGGTTCATAATGCACTTAAGAGTATATGGTATGAAGATATCTGGAAACGGTAGAAGGAGGTTGTTCCGACCACTGCAGACAGGCTCCGCTCATGCCAGAGCACCATCTCACATGGAACCAAGCACTCTGCCTTCAGGATTGTTAAGGCCTGCCATAGGAGTGACTTATAGGTTAACATGTGTCCCATTTAAGGTTAGGTATAGGTATACTACACCTAAGTAAGAGGTGGTTACACCAACTTACCCCAGCTGAGTGATCAGCCAGTTGTGTCAAATTTGTTAGGCCAGGCCAGGGGTGGCACAATACATGCTTCAGCCCCTGGTAGGCCTTAGATACACCAATGCCCTGGGTACCTAGTGTACACTGGTACAGGGGCTCACAGGGTGATCCAATTCCAATTGGTTATGTACCTAGGGTGCATAGTGTCAATTTAGTTAGAGAGAACAGCAGGCTGGGGGTCTGATTAGCAGGCCCACGGCCTCAATATGTCAAAAACCAGTGAAGCAAAAAGCAAAAAATTTGGGGTGACCATAGGATAGCAGACCCTACTCTCCTACATTAAGCAGTAGTCCTATTACAATGGGACAAGAAAGAAGACAGTGACAGTAGCTATAACCACTTTGAATTATCACTCTGCTAGAGGTTGGCATCTACTTGGGTCATAGGGAATTATCTAAGACCATAATTATGTTTTTATTATCATGCCTCTATGCATACTCTTCAATCAC
Organism: Triturus cristatus; assembly: GCF_964204655.1. Lineage (NCBI taxonomy): Eukaryota > Metazoa > Chordata > Amphibia > Caudata > Salamandridae > Triturus > Triturus cristatus. Next base: position 556,367,232 of record NC_140579.1, on the reverse strand, counting down.
TTTCTATGGGATGTGAGGTAGCTCCAGAATATTGCTATACCTCAGGTTCTCTGGTATTTGATGCAACTCTGGCATTCCTTGAACTGAAACATAACCTATATCTTTGGCATTGGTTTCATTTTTGTTTCAATACACCTCTCTCCTCTAGTTTGTATGCACACTCATGAATAACTTTCCTGAGTGTATACCGCTACCCTAGGTACAAACATATCAACTTCATATCAACAGTCTCCTAATTTGTTGAAGATCCATTCTGTTCCTCTGGTAGCTTTAGAATCCAAACTTGCAACAGCTGTGGTAGAGTAGATCAAGGTATTCTTTGTACCCGTACTTTAACTCAAATTTGTTTTTAAAATACTACGTAATTTTGGGGAATTCTTCTCTGCATCCACCACCACCTTTGAATCAAGCTTTTAAAAGGAAAACATAATCTCCAAGGTTTTAACAAAAATATTTGGTAAGAAGGTCCTCATAGCAGCAACAGAGTATCTTGATTGACTAGCAAGGCAACCAAGATACTTAATACCTTGAAGATGATCACACACATTTCCAAAAACCTGAGAAATCTGGGGCCTCTGATTTTAAGTTCAGACGTGTATATAAACGTATCCTCCAGTGAAGCAAAGCCATTTGCCAAGTGTTGCCAACGTTCCATGTGGTTCACTAGCTTTTCTTTCACCAGAATGAACGTAGCACTTGTGAGCTCAGAGTATTGTGCTTGGTGGATGAGTGAGAGTGTGAAGGTAAGTCCTTCACACAGATCATAAAACTTTTTATCTTACTCATGTGTCAAATACATTATGTAATGATTAGAGGTAGTTCTCACAGTGTTCCACATTGCAAAGTTATGTTATGTTGATTTGTATAGCACACTAATCACCTAAGAGGTATCCAGACGCTTGGGCAGGTGTGTCGGTGTGTAGCCCCCTAGGTGCTTATACAAAGGCCCAGGTCTTTAGCTGCTTGCAGAACCTCATTAGTGAGGATGAGGCTCTGATGTGTTGAGGGAGGTTGTTCTATGTCTTGGGTGCGTTGTAGGTGAATGAGCGACCTCCAGTTTTGCTTTGCGGATGTGGGGAGTGTGTGCGAGTGAGAGTGAGGCAGAGCGTAGGTGTCTGATGGGTTGGTAAATGTGTATGCGGCTGGTCAGGTATTCTGGTCCTGTGTTTTTTAGAACTTTGTATGTGTGCATGAAAAATTTGAATTGACTGCGCATATTAATGGGGAACCAGTGAAGCTTCCTGAGGTGCAATGTGATGGGGGTGTGGTGTGGGAGGTGAACTATAAGTCTTGCTGCGGTGTTCTGGATGGTCTGAAATCTGTATAGGAGTTGTTTGTATATTCTGTCATAGAGAGGGTTGCTGTAGTCCAGCCTGCACCTGCTGGTGATGGCTGCTTGTGTGACGGTCGTTCTGCGGTTCTTAGGCAACTATTTGAAGATCTTTTGCAGCATGTGTAGGATGTGGAAGCAGGAGTGCACACTGCGCTGACTTGAGCTGTCATGATGAGCATGTCATCTAGGTTGATCTCAAGATTTCTTGCGTAGTCTGTGGGTGTGGGTCCTAGCTCTGACGACCACTAGGTGGATTCCCATGGGGAGATCGTATTGCCGAAGACCAGTACTTTCATTGTGCCGTAGTTAAGCTACTGGCAGTTGGTTGGCATCCGGTCATGCTGTTGGTAAAGTTCATTCTGGTGAATGTTGTCTTGTCCGTCAGGGAGAGGATGAGTTGGGTGTCATCGGCGAAGATGACGGTGATGTTGGCGAGTGATGTCATATAGATGTTGAAAAGGGTGGAGCTGAGGGATGATCCCTGTGGGATTCCGCATATCAGTTTCTTGATCTCTGATGTGAAGGGTGTATCAGACCCTTTGGGTTCTTCCCGTGAGGAAGGAACAGATCCATCTGAGAGCAGATCCTTGAGGGTGTTGTGGGAGACAGTGTCGAAGGCCGCGGTGAGGTCGACCAGGCTGAGGGCCACTATTTCCCATTGGTCCAGGATGATCTGAATCATCGGTGGCCACAATGAGTGCTCTTTCAGTTTTGAAAATCTATCTACATATTGTACCCAAAGCGTATTCCCACTTTTAGGGGATACACTATTATATACAGCAGACCAGTATCTTTCGTGATGTTTGTCCTCATAAATAAATACCTCCATTGTGGCAAAGAAGGCAAAGGACTTTAGACTTGTATCTGGAAATACATTAAGTGTTCATATTCAGGAGGCAGATCTTTGTTGACATCGCATGAAAATCTGATTCTGTGATAAAAGATTCCTTCTATTTTTGATGATAAAATGTGTCTCATGCCGTCCTTAATGCTGGAAGAAATTGTGTTCCAACCTATCGATACATATTCCCGTTGTGGGAAAGAAACACCAGTTTTTTTCTGGGGATTGTTCATTGAATAGCAATCTATAGAGAGCACAGGTTATCTGTGCACATAAACTCACCAAATAATCCTTGCAGGCTCTGACATCAATGTTGCTGCCAGATTTATGTGCAGTATCACTATCCCCTCAACGTTCCACCTTCATAATTTAAGGGTCAGTTAAAATGGTGACTTTATTTTGCTGGGGACTGGAGAAGACATGTACTTACCTTTGGAAGCTGTAATGATGTACCTCCTTAAGGGGCGAGTGTAGTTTTTCTTTCCAAATCACTTTGCTTTCGAGATGAGGCCCATTTCTGACAAAATGTTTCTGTTTTTATTGAATATGGGTAACCTGAATGTCAGACAACGTACACTGAAGTTGAAATGCCCTATGCACGAACAATGAGGTGGCGAAGACATGGTATTTTAAAGACTTTCCCATTGAAGGAAAGTGTCTACTGTGAACATCTTCTACATTTACACTATTGACTGAAAGGCTATGTTCACCTGAACTGAAACTGTGTGTACTGTTGGTGAATCCTAGACTTTTGGAGCTGCGCAAATCCTAAGTGCAGGTAAAATACCCTTGAAATGGTGGCTGTGCCTGGTGAGCACAGTGATTGCCTCCTTCGAGGTACAGGATCTTGAATTAAGAGCAAATTTGTCATTCAAGGAAATGCAGCTACTAACACAGTTTGATGTATCCTTATCCTTTGTACTTAATGTGCACTTCTTGTAACATTAAGGATGGACTCCCAACCATAAACAAGACATAACCCCAACTAATGGTGTTGTGCTGATATTGTTTGGTAAACAATAAAACTGTGTCGACATTGTTTGGTAAACAATAAAACTAATGGGACCTATGCAGCTTGAGCCACTGAATTAGACTATTTCCTTCTAGTTTGAACCCATGGAAGGGATACCAACCCCCTACTTGTCCCAATTCTAGGTTCTGTCCTTCATTATATCTGGACATTTTGGAGACACCTTTCAAACTCCATGGAACCCCATGATTGTCAGGAGCTCTCCCAAGCTCCAAGGAATTTGGGGATTGCCAGGGCTCCCACAAACATCAAGGATCTGAGGTATGTTGAAGGCTTCCACAGTCTCAGTGATATCAGTCTTTGCAAGCTATTTCCACTGTCTGCCATACTCTGAGGATTGTCTACACTCTTTAAACGCCAGAGTTTGTCATTTTTCTTGAAAATATTTGTAGGATATTGGAGACTTTTGGAGATTCAAAGAGCCTCCTTATACCCGGGGATTGTTGGAGTCAGGTCGTATCTTAGGTACACTTTGCTGCCAACGCTGCTCTCGAAATACCTAAATCTGCCATCTCTGTCAAGGTCAGTGACCGATACCATGAGCTGAATGTTGAGGTCCAAAAGAGGAGTGAAGACACCCCGGGGAGAGAAATTTTGGGGAAGAATCTAGGAAGGTGGGAAAAAAGTGTAGGTATTATAATAATAAACAAAAGAAAAATAATTTATAGAAGCAGAAGAAGAAATGTTATGAAGTATAGTTAAAGCCCAGACATCGACCAAATTAATTTGGAATTTTATAGGAGTCCAGAAATCCAACATTCCCGCAAACTTTGGGGATGAGAAGGGAATGGATGAGTCCTGGTCATCCACAGAGTTGTGGAATGTTTAAGAGTCCTGGACAATGCCTGATTTCATGGAGTTTGGTAGGTGTGTTTTTAGTCCTTGGATATCTTAAGGCTGGAGAAGCCACAATCAACCAACAATCTTAAGTCTTGTTATGCTAAAACAATGAGAGTAAACAATTATAATGTTTCCGAAGTATTGCCTAACATGATCTCTTGTGACAACTCTCTTAACTGATGCAATACCACAGGAAAAGAAACTCCTGCCAAATAACTGCCACAATATGAGAACTGCGTCTTACATGTTACAATCTGGGCCCGATCACGTGTTAAGGCATTATTTATCACCCCTAATAAATAACAGTGCCACAGGATACGTTATTTATCAGGTGCGATAAATAACACCTATTATGAGTTTATGGGGAATGGTGTTTAACACACCAAAATCCACCTGATACCGTACGCTTTCCCTTGTTAAATTTAGGCAGCTTTCACCTGCCGACATTTAATGAAGGTTGAGTTATTTAAAGCATCCAATAAATATCTGATGTGTTCAATACCTTCAAAATCCTAATTCTGACCCATGCTTAAAAAGGGGTTAACACATGGGTCGGAATATTGCGAGAAACTATTAATCAGGCACTCTGTGCCTCTTTGTATTCTGATTGTCAGTCTCCACCCTTGTTTTATGTCCAGAATTCAACCATTTCATAATTTGTTTAACAAGGGAGGTTCTCACTCTACTGGACATCACAATGTGTTCTGCTATATACAGTTCAATCATTTCATTTAACTGATATCGCTAAGGTTTAAGTTGTAAAGTACTTTCTCAGCCAGTGCTGGAAATTGCATTACAAGTGTTTCCACTAATCAGAGAAGTATATCCCTGGACCGTGCTTCAATGGTGCTTGTGAGTTGCTGTGGTGAGGTACCAAACAAAGCTCAATTGCAATTCCACAGGCTCAGTCAGCAATTGATGAGACCTTATCTCATAGTTTGCTCTTTACAACATGTTTTTATTCCATATTCTCAGACAGCCCTTGATATCAGTGACTTTTCAGCATAATCACATGAGCCTGTCTACTCCTCTCCTGTAGTTTTCTATCACGTACCACATATTGAAATATTCTAACTTTTGTAGAATAGGTGATTCCTTGTTTGAAGTGCAGTTACTACTTTTATGCCTATACTTTAACAGCACAGAACACGTTTCCTTACACACTTTTCTACAACAACTTTTCCATCAATGAATAACAAAGTTACTATCATCATTGGTTGCTTAACATGTAACTTCAATATTTGTGCCTTTCAGGGGTTGTTAAAAACTATCTACTTTGATGACGTTTTTGCGGTTTTTAGCAAAACAGACATGGGAAGCTGCCCTTTCTCCTTGTCTTTTATTTTCAGGTTCATCACTCTGCAGCCCCCATTACTAATCAATCTTTGATGCTACCATGTTCAGTATAAGCAAAACTGGTTCTTTCCTGCAAACAATTGTCACTTTGTTTCATCAGCAAATAATCACCAGTTTTCCTTCACAATTTTCAAAATAACCCAGTTTGAGGCAGAATATTTATTGAATACATTTTTACTTAGTTCTGAAGCTTCAGGAGATAATTTCTGTTCATAACCATGACTGTTTGATCAATGTCATTAAAGGTCATGGATTTATAACTTTTATCAATAATCTGCTGTATTTCTCATTTTATAAACATCTAAAAATGAGATAATGTGCTTTGAACTAAACAAATTGCTCAAAGAAAAGTACTTCAGTGGATCCAGAAGATCAAGAGTCTTCACACTGTTTAGACCTCAATTGCACATATTCCAGTTTGCTTTCTAGAAGTTATGCCCTGATGTCCTGTGTATTTCTGTTGATCAAATGTCAGCTCAACCAGAGTTTCCTATATATATATAGATATAGATATACATATACATATATGTATATATATATATATATATTACCTATTGGCGGTCGCCAGTAGGTAGTTATAGTTAGGACCTATTTTCCATAGGAAATCCGCAACATTCTATTCCCAATAAGTCTGTCGCCGGATGACGAATCCTCGCGAAATTTTCCAAACTTTTGGCCAGCTCCGCTCCGCTCCTACCCTGAAAGTTTTGTGGTGATTCGTCAAGCGGGGGCCAAGAAAAAAGGGGGGTCCCAAAACGCGTTTTCCTCATCCAATTTCCCTTAGGATCTGTTGTCGCAGCTACAGCCTGAACCGCTGAACGGAATGACACCAAATTTGGCAAAGAGGTAGTCCTCAGTTCAGACTCGTGCCTTTTGCATAAATGGTGTGAATCCGTTTTGTAGCTCCTGAGAAAATTAGATTTAAAAGTACATAAATATCTATGGCCGCGGAGGATCTGCGGCTTGTACACGCACCATATGCGCACCCTCCCCGAACCGAGCGCGCACCCTCCCGATCGCGCGCTGAATGCTAATTGGCTGTCGAGTGTCTCTCTACATTCGAAACCAGGAACTGTTGGCGGCCATTTTCTGCCTCGGTAGAAGCGAGGCTGAAGAAGCAAGGGGAATAAGTGTGTAAAACATATAAAGGGGGCAGAGTGGAAATACTCTGACCCTCTAGAGGTGCTTAGGGGGTCCCAGAAGGACCCCCTGGGGCCCCCTTTAAAAAAAAAAAATAAACGGCAAAATGTGCGCACGGAGTGCGCATCCTATCGCGTTGGATGCACGGATTCTCTCGCGGTGGGTTCGCGGATCCAAGGGAAAAAAAATGAAATTGTTGGGAGATAAAGCTTAAGCTTAAGTGTTTTGTTCTTGAGTGGCTCTAAAAAGAGCCGTTGTGTTCATTGAGAGTTTTTGGTACTTATAAGTAAGTACCTATACAGAGTCTAAAGTTGTTGAGGAAGACTCTGTTTCCTTCATCAGTAAAGTGTACTCCATCTCTCCTATACATCTCTTGCATATGAAAGCGCAGATTGTTCTTGTAAATGGACCCCATTCTGTAGTCTTGGAGAAAAGCAGAAACAGATTTATTCACATGTTTCCTAGCTTTCTCAATCTGTGGACAAAAATGATCGGACCAGTTCCATTTCTGCCTTTGGCATATGTTAGAATACACAAAGGCAGTTTTAGGGAAAAGTGAAATCAGTTCTGCAAAGGTGTCCTTCATAAGCATTTCCAGACCTACCCCAGTCAAAGTGCCTAGGTCATTGCCACCACAGTGCACTATTATGAAGTCAGGGTGTTGGATTTTCATGAAGGATTTCAGCAATGGCATCAATTGGTGCCACTTTAACCCTCTCTGTCCAATCCATTTAATGTCTATATTTGGCAAACCTAGGTCTTTGTGAATGCCTTTGTTTTCTGCATACCTTTGGCTCCAGAAAATTTAGCTGTGTCCCACAATCCACACACTAAGGATCTTGTAAGGAGGTCTGGATGCACTCAGATGGTCTCTGTAAATGAAATGGCAGGTTGGAAAGTAAGATGTTTTTAAAATGGTGGCTAAGATGCAATTTTGAAAAAAGACAAGAAATCATTGGTTGTTTGACAACCTTCTACACTGAAAGGTAGGGTGCATATTTCTGTTTTTTAAATGCATGATTCTTATTGGTTAACAAAAACTGATTGTAAGGAACATTATATATGATAAGCTGATATGTTGAGAAGTCAAGCACACTTGCTGTCTTGATTAGCAACATTGTGTGTGCTGAACTTGTGACCTGTGTGCTCAGTACAGTGTTCCATGAGCTGTTTCTATAGTAACGGGCAGAAGGCAGATTGAGGGAAGGGTTGAAGTTTATGTCATTTGGAAAGGGTTGAAATGTTTAACCAATAGAAATGTGTGTTTGCTTTTGAATTTATGTGGGAAGGAATGTGATTTTATGTTTACATGTATATGTGTGTAAAATGAGAGTGAAACTTTGCCATTCTTTGGTTCTGCTGACAGGTGCATAGTGCAGAGATACTGTATAAGAAATTCTGGTGTGTGACTGATATCTGGTGTGTGACTGATATACTTCTTAATCTACAAAACATCTTGAAAGGCGAGTTATTTAATTGTGAGGGGATGTATGTAAACTATTTTTATTTTAATCAGACTAATGTATTTCTTCTGCTAAAGTGTAGGGAGTACTTTTTTTTCTCTACAATCTTATTGACAGTGTGTGTGCATGTAGAAACCATTTTGTGATAAGGATTTGTTTTTTCATGTGTTTGTAGACAGATAATTATGCAGTTTGTATATTTTGGTAGAATTAGAAACCAGTCATTGTTTATGAATTTGTGAAATGAGTTATGTTTCTGCACTAAAATGTAGTACTCCTTGTAGATGAAGAAATGTGTTTTGGTATAGTGCAAGGGATAGTGTTGTTTGTCTAGAGAGTCTGTGTGCATTTGGGAACCACTGGGAGAGAAGCATTTAGTAACATCTTGTATTTGCTGACAGATAACTCTTTTGAAACCTGTCATGTTGTCAAGTTTTAGTAGCATTAGAAGCCAGTCTTTGCTTATGCGTTGATTAAATGAGTCAGGCTTTGACACAAAAGTGCAGTCTTGAAATATGTACATTTTGTGCAGTTCCCTTACCACATCCACTGTAGTGAATGAGTTTTGGTAAACTCCTAGGGATAGTGGTGTTTGTGTAGAATCACACTGTGAGTCTGTGTGCATTTGGGAACCACTGTGAGAGAAGCATTTGGTAACATCGTGTATTTGCTGACAGATAACTATTTTAAAACCTGTCATGTTGTCAAGTTTTAGTAGCATTAGAAGCCAGTCATTGCTTATGCGTTGATTAAATGAGTCAGGCATTGACACTGAAGTGCAGTCGTGAAATAAGTAGATTGTGTGCAGTTCCCTTACCACTTCCACTGTAGTGAATGAGTTTTGGTAAACTCCTAGGGATAGTGGTGCTTGTCTAGAATCACACTGTGAGTCTGTGTGCATTTGGGAACCACTGTGAGAGAAGTGTTTGGTAACATCGTGTATATGCTGACAGATAACTGTTTCAAAACATGTCATGTTGTAAAGTTTTAGTAGCATTAGAAGACAGTTATCGCTTATGCTTTCATTAAATGAGTCAGGCATTGACAGTAAAGTGCAGTCGTGAAATATGTAGATTGTGTGCAGTTCCCTTACCAGTTCCACTGTAGTGAATGAGTTTTGGTAAACTCCTAGGGATAGTGGTGCTTGTCTAGAATCACACTGTGAGTGTGTGTGCATTTGGGAACCACTGTGAGAGAAGCATTTGGTAACATCATGTATTTTCTGACAGATAACTCTTTTAAAACCTGTCATGTTGTCAAGTTTTAGTAGCATTAGAAGCCAGTCATTGCTTATGCATTGATTAAATGAGTCAGGCTTTGACACAAAAGTGCAGTCTTGAAATATGTACATTGTGTGCAGTTCCCTTACCACTTCCACTGTAGTGAATGAGTTTTGGTAATCTCCTAGGCATAGTGGTGCTTGTCTAGAACCACACTGTGAGTCTGTGTGCATTTGGGAACCACTGTGAGAGAAGTGTTTGGTAACATCGTGTATTTGCTGACAGATAACTCTTTTGAAACCTGTCATGTTGTCAAGTTTTAGTAGCATTAGAAGCCAGTCTTTGCTTATGCGTTGATTAAATGAGTCAGGCATTGACACTGAAGTGCAGTCGTGAAATATGTAGATTGTGTGCAGTTCCCTTACCACTTCCACTGTAGTGAATGAGTTTTGGTAAACTCCTAGGGATAGTGGTGCTTGTCTAGAATCACACTGTGAGTCTGTGTGCATTTGGGAACCACTGTGAGAGAAGTGTTTGGTAACATCGTGTATATGCTGACAGATAACTGTTTCAAAACATGTCATGTTGTCAAGTTTTAGTAGCATTAGAAGACAGTTATCGCTTATGCTTTCATTAAATGAGTCAGGCATTGACAGTAAAGTGCAGTCGTGAAATATGTAGATTGTGTGCAGTTCCCTTACCAGTTCCACTGTAGTGAATGAGTTTTGGTAAACTCCTAGGGATAGTGGTGCTTGTCTAGAATCACACTGTGAGTGTGTGTGTATTTGGGAACCACTGTGAGAGAAGCATTTGGTAACATCATGTATTTTCTGACAGATAACTCTTTTAAAACCTGTCATGTTGTCAAGTTTTAGTAGCATTAGAAGCCAGTCTTTGCTTATGCGTTGATTAAATGAGTCAGGCTTTGACACAAAAGTGCAGTCTTGAAATATGTACATTTTGTGCAGTTCCCTTACCACATCCACTGTAGTGAATGAGTTTTGGTAAACTCCTAGGGATAGTGGTGTTTGTGTAGAATCACACTGTGAGTCTGTGTGCATTTGGGAACCACTGTGAGAGAAGCATTTGGTAACATCGTGTATTTGCTGACAGATAACTATTTTAAAACCTGTCATGTTGTCAAGTTTTAGTAGCATTAGAAGCCAGTCATTGCTTATGCGTTGATTAAATGAGTCAGGCATTGACACTGAAGTGCAGTCGTGAAATAAGTAGATTGTGTGCAGTTCCCTTACCACTTCCACTGTAGTGAATGAGTTTTGGTAAACTCCTAGGGATAGTGGTGCTTGTCTAGAATCACACTGTGAGTCTGTGTGCATTTGGGAACCACTGTGAGAGAAGTGTTTGGTAACATCGTGTATTTGCTGACAGATAACTGTTTTAAAACATGTCATGTTGTCAAGTTTTAGTAGCATTAGAAGACCGTTATGGCTTATGCTTTCATTAAATGAGTCAGGCATTGACAGTAAAGTGCAGTCGTGAAATATGTAGATTGTGTGCAGTTCCCTTACCACTTCTACTGTAGTGAATGAGTTTTGGTAAACTCATAGGAATAGTGGTGCTTGTCTAGAATCACACTGTGAGTCTGTGTGCATTTGGGAACCACTGTGAGAGAAGTGTTTGGTAACATCGTGTATTTGCTGACAGATAACTGTTTTAAAACATGTCATGTTGTCAATTTTTAGTAGCATTAGAAGCCAGTGTTTGCTTATGCCTTGATAAAATGAGTCATGCTTTGACACTAAAGTGCAGTACCATGTAGTATTGTCTTTACTGCACCAGAACTGAAAATTTCAAAGTTTTACCCAGGCACTGTCCTAGAAGTAGTCTGATGGTTTAGTCAGTTTCTAAGTACTTATGTTGTGAACCATGCATTAACAAATAGACTGCTTCAAATGTCTATGCAGTATGCATGTAGTTCTCTAACCACCTACACAGTTGTTTTTCACACCTTCAATTCCCTAGTCAGTATCCATACACTTCCAGGAAACACCCTGTCACTCCCTTTGCAGTCCTCTATTGACCCATTCAGCACCATGTACTAATCCATTCACTGTGCCAAAACCCAAACACTTATAAATTCACCAAGACACTCTCTTTCCAGTACTCTAATGATTCAGTCACTGCCTAAGTATTCATGCACTGAGGCAGTCCTTAGCACATGGACTGCTTCAAACCCCTATGCACTATGCATGCAGTCTTCTAACCACCTAGACACTTGTCTTTCACACTTTCAATTCCCTAGTCAGTATCCATATAGTCCAGCAAACATCCTGTCACTCCCTTTGCACTCTTCTAGTGACCCATTCAGTACCAAGTACTAATCCATTCCCTGCGCCAAAAGCCTACCACTTATAAATTCACCCAGGCACTCTCCTTGCTGTAGTCTAATCATTCAGTCAGTACCCAAGTACTCATGCAGTGAGCCAGGCCTTAGCACATAGACTGCTGCTTTAAATGCCTATCCAGTATGCATTCAGTCCTCTAATCAGCTACACAGTTGTCTTTCACACCTTCAATTCCCCAGTTAGTATTCATACACTTCTAGCAAACACCCTGTTACTCACCCAGTGTGTCTCCTTTTAGTACTGTCATCATTCAGTCAGTTAGCATGTAGTCTTTTAGTGAGGTAGGCTTTAGGGCATGAACTGCTTCAAAGTAGTATGCACTATGTATGTAGTGTTTTAACCATCGTCACACTTGTGGTTCAGAGCTATAGTTTCTTAGTAGGTTTTTATATAAAATGTGTTTGTACAGTAATGGAATACTGTAAATTTGAAAGTTATTAATACACATTTATTTGTGATTTTTTTTGCAGATACTGAAAGAAAGAAAAGAACAGAGGCAGGAGGATTATTTGAAGAAACATCAACCACAAGTATTGAATAAACAAGATAATGTGGCTAAAAGGAAAAAATCTTCTGGTAAGATCACAAAGCAATTTATTAAAAATGTTTGTAGGAGCAAACAGAATGTAGATAATGCTGCCACTTCAGAGAATTTTTCAAGTAAGAAAAAAATTCAAAATAAGAGGAAAAGTAAAAAAGCAAATGTTCAGTCAAAGGAGATGAAGTATGGTAAAAGAAGACAAAATCAGTATAAGGAATTAAGCAAAAAAATATTTTACAAGAGAGTAGTGCATAATTTGCTGAAAGATGTGAATAAATATAAAAAGAGAGCTTTATTTTATAAAAAGAAGCATATTGAAAGCATTGTGGAAAAGGCTTTTGAAGTAAAAAGAAAACTGTTTATTTTAGTGTTAAACAGAATTCGATCACTAGCTAAACCAATATATGTAATGAAGGCCAAAAGTAGGAGGAAAAGAGTTATTAATAAAAAAAAAATTGTGATTTTTTTTGGGAGAATGGAAACACAGTTCTAGTTCAGAGCCTTTTTTTAATGAAAAGAGTTATACACTGAGTGAAAAATTATTGTATGCAGTTGACACCAGTGGTAGAGTTTATGAGGTTAGTGATGGTTGTCAAATGGAGAAAGAGAAAATGGTTGAAAGAAATGCAGAAGAAGTGATAGCTGATGAAGTTTTAGGGAGACGTGCTAAAAACCCTGTGTACACTTGGGATTGCAGTAGTGTTTGTAGTGTGCGACAGGAATCTATTGAAAAATTATGTAGTTTTTTACGAGCCTATACAAAAAAAAGTGTAAAACAAAAGATTAAGCTGTTGCAAGGACTAGACCCTTGCAGAGTGAGAAAACATACTGGTTTGCAAGGTCATTCTCTGGCTTGTCTTTCTAGGAAAGTTTGTGAAAGTGTTTTTCACCATTTCAGAATGCTGGCAGTACATGATACTCAAATGCGGAAGTTAGTGAGAAGGTTGTATTATGCAAAAAGTCCAGCACTAAAGTTAAGTGAGTTGAACAGTGCTCTTTTACGTGGGTCAGTTTCAGATGTGAAGCGGGTCTGTGAGGATATTGAGTTTTGTTACTTTGGGCCTCAGCAAGAGAGTGAAGAAACTGACACATTAGTAGAACAAAATGTTGAAGACCATGTAGAACCTGTAATTACAGAAAAATTTGAGGATGAAATCACAAAGTTTAAGGTAATTTCAGGTGAAAGACCAAATGTTTCTTGTATTTGTTGTCGGCGAAGTCACTATAAAAATCAGACTAGGGGTGTCAATCTTTATTTAAAAAGTGAAATAGAAGATAATGATAAGTGGATGGAATTTGCAACTTATTTGTTGGTAGAGGATTGTTTTGATTTGGGATGTGAGCAGCGTATTTGCAAATATTGTTATAACAAATTAGATGAGAATAAAATGCCTGCTAGAGCTGTTCATAATAATCTAGAGTTGGTTGCTATTCCTCCAGAGCTGATAGATTTAAATACGTATGAGTCTATTCTGATACAATGTGTTCACCCGTTTCAGGCTATTGTTCGTATGGAGCCCAAAACAAGTAAATTACCTCCATCAGAATTGCAAAGAGGATTGAAAGGAAGAGTTGTGTATTCACCATTAGATTTAAGGAAAAATATTGAAACTATTGGTGTAGATCATGAAGAAAATGAGCCACTAGTCATTCTAGTTAATGGTGTTCCTACTAAGAATAAGAAAATCTGGCAAGAGTTAGTGGATGTTAGAAAAGTGCAAAAGGCATCATTGTATCTGTTAAAAAATAATGAGTACTATAGAAATGTGTTTGTTGGAGAAGAAGAGATAGATTTAGCAGAAGATAGTGAAACATTAAGTGGACAAATTGAAAAAGTGGACATGTCCAGATGAAGAGATCTATGAACATTACAGTGTACATCCACTTCATTCCAAAGAGGTGATGGGGAATACGATTGAGTTGTTTCCAATGAAGAAAGCAACAGGAAGTCACATGAGTGTATGGGAAGAGAGCTTGGAAGCTCGTTGTTTTCCGCAGTTGTTTCCAACAGGAAAAGGTGGACGATATGATGAACGTCCTGTGCAGATTCCTGCATCTGAATATCAGACAACAAGATTATATGCAGAAGATCCAAGATTTCGACAATGTATCCCTTATATGTTTCATCTTCTGTTTGGAAGTGACTTGTCTGGACTTTCATATGCAGTAAATCACATTTTAAAAACTGGAATGCATCTTCAAAATGTAACTGCAAAGGATTTTATGGATAAAGTGCATCAGAGAGATGATCATTTAGAATCTCAGTTGATTAATCTGATGGCATGTCAGCGTGGGACTAATGAATATTGGTACCGTCGACATGGAGAACTGAAATGTATGCTACGGAACATGGGAACTCCTACATGGTTCGTTACACTAAGCTGTGCTGAGTATGCTTGGGATGATTTACTTGAATTTTTTCGAGAGGCAAATTCCAATATAAAAAATATTGAATACAAGACACCTGGAGAATTGTGCTCTTTTGATCCTGTCAATGTATGCAGATATTTCAATCATAGATTTGAAGCTATGATGTCTTTCATCTGCAATAAAAAGAATCCTCCTCTTGGAGAAGTTGTGGATTTCTTTTGGAGAAAGGAGTATCAAGCAAGAGGTGCTCCTCACATACATATGTTGTTATGGGTCAAGGACGCCCCCAAATTTGGAACAGATTCAGATGAAACTGTTTTGTCTTTCATTGAAGATTATGCTACATGTGCTCTTCCAAATAGCAGAGAAGAGAAAAACTTAAAACAACAAGTCTTACGATTTCAAAGCCACAGGTGTGGAAAATACTGTCGACGAAAGTACAAGTCAAAGGATAAGTTCTATACCAAATGTCGTTTTGGATTTCCACGTCCTGTATTATCCAAAGGAAGAGTGAAGAATCAAAATACATAAATGACTACAATCCAGTTACTTTATACATGTGGAACGCTAACATGGATATTCAGTATGTTGCGGACAATTCCATTGCTGTTGCTCGATATGTAACGTCTTACATTACTAATTCAGAAAAGACTGAATTGAAAGAAATGTGGGAAGAGATTTATCACGAGAAGACTCTAAGTAAGAAATTATACAGTTTCAGTTTGAAGATGTTATCGCATCGTGAAATTGGAGCATATGAATGTTCAGATCGGTTATCATCTGCAAGTCTATATTCCAAAAGTAGAAGGATCATTTGGGTAAGTCTAGGTCTTGCAGGAATGCGAAATCGGGTACTGAAATCTGTTCAAGAAATTTAATATTTAGCAGAAAATTATCCTGAAAGTACAGATATTTTGAAAACCAATATGTTGGACACATACTATCCAAATAGAAGTCATCATCTTGAGAACATGTGTCTCTATGAAGTGCTGCAAAACTACACTTTTAAACGGAATATTACAGAGAACATCAACGATGGAAAATATGGAGTGATTGGTTCTGAAGGATGTCTGGTGAAAAAAAGGAAAGGAAATTTAATTAATCACATAAAAATGAGTTGTGACACTGGTGACAAAAGGGAATTTGACTATTTAGCCCTTTTGCAAATGTTCAAACCATGGCGTTCTGAACTGGAATTGCTTGGAGATTTTCCCAGCTATGAAGATTCATTTAATGCTTGTTAATAAAAGATACAATGCAGTGCTTTCACAAATTATGTCAAAAGGTTGAATGATGAATTTGATCAAGAAGCTATAATTGCAGCTGAAATTGCTAGAGACAGTTCTCAAGACAGTCAAAGTTCTGCTGCACTGAGTCAAGATCCACTAGGACAACCAATTGTTGAAAATGAAGCAGCGATTGCAATGAATGAGGTGGAAACAGCAATGTATCAAGCACAAGAAGATGCAATACAGTTAGGAAACTTGGAAGAGCAACTAAGGTGCCAATTTCCGATCCGGTAAAAAAATTCCCCGTCCGGTCGAAAAACCCACCGTGCGGAAAAATAAAGTCCGACTGCGCAAGTACGATCCCTCCCGTCCTCCCCATTTCACAACCGTACGCAAAAAACACCGTCCGAACCGAACTCCCATAGCAACCATGGAGACATGTGCCCGCATACGCGCCGAACACCCCACCACCCCCCCCGCCCGCGTATGTACGCACCGAACCCCCACCCCAGCAGTGCATGTACGCCCCGAACCCCCACCCGTGTATGTACGCCCCGAACCACCACCCGTGTATGTACGCACCGAACCCCCACCCCAGCAGTGTATGTACGCCCCGAACCCCCACCCGTGTATGTACGCACCGAACCCCCACCCTGTATGTACGCCCCGAACCCCCACCCGTGTATGTACGCCCCGAACCCCCACCCCAGCAGTGTATGTACGCCCCGAACCCCCACCTGTGTATGTACGCACCGAACCCCCACCCGTGTATGTACGCACCGAACCCCCACCCCAGCAGTGTATGTACGCCCAGAACCCCCACCCGTGTATGTACGCACCGAACCCCCACCCGTGTATGTACGCACCGAACCCCCACCCCAGCAGTGTATGTACGCCCCAAACCCCCACCCGTGTATGTA
This sequence comes from Triturus cristatus, assembly GCF_964204655.1. Taxonomy (NCBI): domain Eukaryota; kingdom Metazoa; phylum Chordata; class Amphibia; order Caudata; family Salamandridae; genus Triturus; species Triturus cristatus. The sequence goes on along the minus strand of NC_140579.1, from coordinate 556,350,583 downwards.
CGCCCCGAACCCCCACCCCAGCAGTGTATGTACGCCCCGAACCCCCACCCGTGTATGTACGCACCGAACCCCCACCCGTGTATGTACGCACCGAACCCCCACCCCAGCAGTGTATGTACGCCCCGAACCCCCACCCGTGTATGTACGCCCCGAACCCCCACCCGTGTATGTACGCCCCGAACCCCCACCCCAGCAGTGTATGTACGCCCCGAACCCCCACCCGTGTATGTACGCACCGAACCCCCACCCGTGTATGTACGCACCGAACCCCCACCCCAGCAGTGTATGTACGCCCCGAACCCTCACCCGTGTATGTACGCACCGAACCCCCACCCGTGTATGTACGCACCGAACCCCCACCCCAGCAGTGTATTTACGCCCCAAACCCCCACCCGTGTATGAACGCCCCGAACCCCCACCCGTGTATGTACGCCCCGAACACCCACCCGTGTATGTACGCCCCGAACCCCCACCTCAGCAGTGTATGTACGCCCCGAACCCCCACCCGTGTATGTACGCACCGAACCCCCACCCGTGTATGTACGCACCGAACCCCCACCCCAGCAGTGTATGTACGCCCCGAACCCCCACCCGTGTATGTACACACCGAACCCCCACCCGTGTATGTACGCACCGAACCCCCACCCCAGCAGTGTATTTACGCCCCGAACCCCCACCCGTGTATGTACGCCCCGAACCCCCACCCGTGTATGTACGCCCCGAACACCCACCCGTGTATGTACGCCCCGAACCCCCACCCCAGCAGTGTATGTACGCCCCGAACCCCCACCCGTGTATGTACGCACCGAACCCCCACCCGTGTATGTACGCACCGAACCCCCACCCCAGCAGTGTATGTACGCCCCGAACCCCCACCCGTGTATGTACGCACCGAACCACCACCCGTGTATGTACGGACCGTACCCACACCCGTGGAAGTACGGCCCGTACCCCCACCCCAGCAGTGTATGTACGCCCCGAACCCCCACCCGTGTATGTACGCACCGAACCACCACCCGTGTATGTACGCCCCGAACCCCCACCCCAGCAGTGTATGTACGCCCCGAACCCCCACCCGTGTATGTACGCCCTGAACCCCCACCCGTGTATGTATGGACCGAACCCCCACCCCAGCAGTGTATGTACGCACCGAACCCCCACCCGTGTATGTACGCCCCGAACCCCCACCCGTGTATGTACGCCCCGAACACCCACCCATGTATGTACGCCCCGAACCCCCACCCCAGCAGTGTATGTACGCCCCATACCCCCACCCGTGTATGTACGCACCGAACCCCCACCCGTGTATGTACGCACCGAACCCCCACCCCAGCAGTGTATGTACGCCCCGAACCCCCACCCGTGTATGTACGCACCGAACCCCCACCCGTGTATGTACGCACCGAACCCCCACCCCAGCAGTGTATGTACGCCCCGAACCCCCACCCGTGTATGTACGCCCCGAACCCCCACCCCAGCAGTGTATGTACGCCCCGAACCCCCACCCGTGTATGTACGCCTCGAACCCCCACCCGTGTATGTACGCACCGAACCCCCACCCCAGCAGTGTATGTACGCACCGAACCCCCACCCGTGTATGTACGCCCCGAACCCCCACCCGTGTATGTACGCCCCGAACACCCACCCGTGTATGTACGCCCCGAACCCCCACCCCAGTAGTGTATGTACGCCCCGAACCCCCACCCGTGTATGTACGCACCGAACCCCCACCCGTGTATGTACGCACCGAACCCCCACCCCAGCAGTGTATGTACGCCCCGAACCCCCACCCGTGTATGTACGCACCGAACCCCCACCCGTGTATGTACGCACCGAACCCCCACCCGAGCAGTGTATGTACGCCCCGAACCCCCACCCGTGTATGTACGCACCGAACCACCACCCGTGTATGTACGCCCCGAACCCCCACCCCACCCGTGTATGTACGCACCGAACCCCCACCCGTGTATGTACGCCCCAAACACCCACCCGTGTATGTACGCCCCGAACCCCCACCCCAGCAGTGTATGTACGCCCCGAACCCCCACCCGTGTATGTACGCACCGAACCCCCACCCGTGTATGTATGCACCGAACCCCCACCCCAGCAGTGTATGTACGCCCCGAACCCCCACCCGTGTATGTACGCACCAAACCCCCACCCGTGTATGTACGCACCGAACCCCCACCCCACCCGTGTATGTACGCCCCGAACCCCCACCCGTGTATGTACGCACCGAACCACCACCCGTGTATGTACGCCCCGAACCCCCACCCGTGTATGTACGGACCGAACCCCCACCCCAGCAGTGTATGTACGCCCCGAACCCCCACCCGTGTATGTACGCCCCGAACCCCCACCCGTGTATGTACGGACCGAACCCCCACCCCAGCAGTGTATGTACGCACCGAACCCCCACCCGTGTATGTATGCCCCGAACCCCCACCCGTGTATGTACGCCCCGAACACCCACCCGTGTATGTACGCCCCGAACCCCCACCCCAGCAGTGTATGTACGCCCCGAACCCCCACCCGTGTATGTACGCACCGAACCCCCACCCGTGTATGTACGCACCGAACCCCCACCCCAGCAGTGTATGTACGCCCCGAACCCCCACCTGTGTATGTACGCACCGAACCCCCACCCGTGGAAGTACGGCCCGTACCCACACCCCACCAGGGAATGTACGGACCGTACCCCCACCAGTGCATGTACGGACCGTACTGACGCCAAAAACACACGTACTGAACCAGGACAAACCATATTTACACAAGGAGAGTCAATTAGAGTTTCCCCACACCACCAAACATGCCCAACAACCCCACAAACATCACATACACTGACCTGCAACTGCCAAACTGCCAGAGGCCCAAAACACAACCACTCCTCATAACACACCCACACAAAATTCAAACACAGCCACACCCACAAATGGACCAATAAAAATGGACCACACACACAAACCATGAGCCTTTGCAACAGACCCACTGCTGCCAGAGCCCACAGACGACCCACACCACCATACTTGAACCTCACACTTGCATACCTTCACACAACCACCTACACAAACACCCCCTCATCACATTCACACACACACCTCCACTACCACACTCACACACCCACAACCATCCACACCCACACCCCCACAACCATCCACACCCACACCCCACGCCATGTCCACAACCAAGAATCCAAAGTTCACAAAGGAGGAGCTGGAGATCCTTGTCGACGAAATCCTCAGAGTCGAGCCACAGCTCTTTGGAACATTGGTCAGACAGACCAGCATATCCGAAAAATCGGCCATGTGGCAGAGGATTGTCGATTCTGTGAATGCTGTTGGGTCCACCAGAAGGACCAGGCACGAGTGCCAATCCAGGTGGTACGATCTGCGGAGGACGGTCAAGAGGAAGATGACTGACAATCACAACCAGGGGAACATCACTGGAGGAGGGCCGCCCCCCAGACCGGTACAATACCATCCCTGGGAGGAGAAGGTGATGTCCACGCTGGCGGTGGAGGGACTACACGGACTACCAGGACTCCCAGACCCTGGTGAGTACACAAACAACTCACCTCACATGGGGGGAATGCCATACACAATCAATCATGCACGCCACCCCCCCCCCCAAGCCACCACCGGACACAACCACACTCCACAAACACACACATGCCACTAGCGCCTCCATGCCCCATGCACCAATCAGGGCCATGCCAAGTCACAGGCCACACAAAACACCAACACAACACAGGATGTGGCCGATGCTGGGAGTGGGGGCATCAAAACTAACATTGAGCAACTCACAAGCACACAACAATGCCCTCAGCCCATATGGCCCAGGGCACAGCCATACAAACTGTGTGTACCCACACAGTACTGTCTTGCCTGCAAATGGTGGCCGCCTTGCAGGATGACATGGGTCTGAAGGCACAATTTGCACATAACAGCAGACAATGAAGATGCATCACTCTGATAGAGTCTCAGCACACACCGCCACAGCAGCAGCCTACACTCAGACACACTGCCCAATGGGTGCCCGGAGAACAGGAACTAACTCACATGAACAAGCCAATGGCCATTCAAAGACCGGCTAACTGTGTGTGCCCAGGAAGCTGGCCTGAGGTGACAGAGGGTGACAAATAGAGGGAGGGAGAGGGGGAATGAGAGGGAAGGAGACAGAGGGGGACACAGGGAGACAGACAGAGGGAGGGAGTAGGGTGACAGAGGGAGACCGACAGAGGGAGGAGGGTGACAGAGGAAGGGAGACACAGGGAGACTAAATCACCCTTGGGTGGTGTGGCCATGTCCACTCGTCAGCCGGTGGACTGTGTGCATGCAGACTAGGTCTGGCAGTGCCTCAACCCCCCCCTACCGTAGATGAAGACCGGTCCATGTGTCAATCTGTGCACGAGTCCATCCGTGCTGCAGGCACAGACCTAACCACACACCCAGTATACCCACCCACTGTGTCGGTAAGAACCCTGTCACAAATGCTTCAGTCACCTACCTGCATCATCAAATTGCCTTGGCAAAAAACCATTTGGCCACGTACAGTGCAACACGTAAGGCGCCTCTGCATGGCTCGCTACGCCCGCACACCACACTGCTGACTGTGTACCCAAATAGATGCATCAACTAAGATTGTGTCACACATGCGTAAAGCCCTGACAGCTGTGGCCAAGGGACATACCCATGCACAAGTGCACTGTGAGAGGAATACAAGACAGATCCAACTACCCAGAGGAAGAGTGCCAAATCAGAAATGCATGAAACATGGATGCCACATGTAACACTGTTAACATTGTCTCTCTCACACACAGGTCAACGTCGTCGATCACCCCCCAACACTGGGGGGGAAGTCTCACAGGACCAGGCTCTGCGGGATGAGGACCCCACCGCCAGCGACGACTCTCACCACTCCGTGGATGACCCAGACCAACCTGGCCCCTCTGGTGTCCAACCACCTGCAGCACCTGCGTCAGGTACAACTGTGCCAACCACCACCCCCATTCCTGCCACATCCCAGGAGACGTCCAGGAGCCCTGCCCGCACACGACCACCCAGCCAGTCTGCCCAGGAGGGACACGGTCCTCCGGGCACCCAGGAGGAGGCAGGCGGCAACGCAGATGCCATCCCTCAGGGGTCCCGGAGACCCGATGTGCCCACAACGGCAGGCCAGGTGCACGTGGGCAGGGGTGGCGGGAGTGGAGGACGGCGGAGGCGCCAATCTGACCAGGGAGCTCAGGACCCGGTAGTGTCCCAGGTCAGCAACATCCTGGATACATACCGGCGTGACACCAGGGGCATGGACCAGATTGCGTCTACCCTCAATGACATCAAGGGGACCCTCGAGGAGATGAAGACCCTGCAGGCCCAGCAACATGCCTGTCAACTGCAACACCAAGGAAGGATGGAGGATAGACAGGCTGAGCTCGTGGCGGTGCAAACCCAAATGACCGGTGTACTCCGTCGGATTGCCGACAACATGGGCAATCCTCCCTGTGGCACCAGGTGAAGGCCATTACCAGACACAGGGAGGGATCAGGAGGAGGAGGATTCATCCGACGGAGCGTCACAGACATCGTCACGGCCTGCTTCCGAGGGTCCCCGCAGGAAGGTGGGTCGTCCACGAAAAAGACTGTGAGAGTCAGCAGAACATCACCATCTCCCAGGTCACCTGGCCTGGCACCTGGCCCTCTGGCCCAATAGCAGCACATGACATTCTCTGCCACATGGACTTGCTGGTCACTGTCTGACCTATGTTGACGAAGACTGTGGCATGGACTCTGATAATTTGCTACGGCAAGGATACCAACTCCCCCAGTGAACTTTGGATTCTACACTCCCGCAGTGCACCTCTTGTCATCCCCACAAACCCGTACCCCACCACAAATAAATTAATCACAATTACAAGATGATGCCGTGATTCTGCATTATTACAATACATGTGTGTGTCGTAAAGTCAAAGCATGCCTGATCTCAGAATTAACTCCAACCATCCAAACCGTGGGGTCTCAGTCTTGCCCAGGACACACATGGGTCCCAATGTATCATCTGATACAGACATGGAGTACCATACTCACCTGTGCTGGGCCCAACCAGCTGAGTGGTTCCCGCACAACTGTGGCTACAGACACATTTAGGGGAGCAACAGTCATGCGCAGAGGTCAGGGATCATGTGGAGTGACCTGGCTTGCCGCTCCCAGGTATGTCTAGACATGTGTCCCTACCATGTCCTGCATGCTTGCGTCAGGCGGATGTTGAGAATGGTGGCTAGGCCAAGGTTGGATGCATGGAGATGCCAGAATGCAGTTTTGGATCACAGTGCCACATGGTTGTGTTGGGGTTGTGGGCTGCATCATGAGTGTGGGCGTGGATCGAGAAGGTCATCCTGCAGCTGGCTGTGAATCATTCCCCCCATCCCGTTTGGACGTTGATGTGGCCTGGTTGCCCGATGCAGTAGCAGAGCTGTGCAGATGCACTCCGGATATGGACAAGTATCATGGGAGTTGTAAGGCACATGTCCGTAGACTGCAGGGTAGGATTAGACACGGATGTTGTAGTTGCCCTGGGTGATGGTCTCTCTTGCCTTGAGGTGGATGGAACTGTGCATCTTGTGCATAATACAGATTCCAATCCCTGACAAACCGCTAGCATCTTGCTACTCTACACATAGACACATATGCACCACCTCTGAAAACTATGCCAGACATGCCGCATGCACAGTGGCAACAGGCCACCATTGACAGAGAAGAGGCACCTTGGAGACAGAGGGACACATTTATTAGTCATGTGTGTTGGAATGACAATGATACTCTGTCAACACATACACAGGTCATGTGGATGAACATGTGGGAGCAACACTGGCACCCCCCATTGCAACACAGATGCTGGTATTCCATTGAACTGGCACACAAGTGACGGATAACAGCTAAACACCCCCTGCTGCCACGGAGAGGCTGCTATACACCATTGAGGCACTGATGGGGCAATCACACACCATGTCAACCCGGTGCAACCTGTATGTTTCCGAGGCCAGTGTTACACACATTGATGGCCTCATCACAATCCCCAATCCCCTGACACATGACAGTCACCAAGTCTGACCATGGCTCCAGGTGAAGCCTGCCCCATGTCATGTTCCCCATGTAGGATCCACATGTATGCAAATTGACCACACATGAACCGGAGAAATGCACACAGACTACAAACAATTTACACACCCAAAACGCCGTGAGGCATCCCTTACCCTAAGGAGATTTCCAAACTTGCCCGTGCATGTGACGCAGAATCAGCACACGTTGCTGTGTTCATGAGGAGTAGCAGGAGCACAACAATGCCACCAGCAGACAGCATGCCCATGGACCTGTGGAAGAGAGACACACAAGGAGTCAGCCCAAAGGAGCACATCCGCAAGCATGTACTCAACACGTATCATGTTGTCAACATGACAGGTGACAATGATGACTCTCGGACAACATCCTTCCATTGCGCCATCACTCGAGTGACACTTCAATACACACCACTGACTCACTTGGCAGACATGCAGATGGACACACACATTGCAACACATGCCACACACGGCCCAATGCGTGCACACTCAGACACTGGAACTCACCACTAAGCAAAGAAGTCGCGTATGAGCCGACTCCGCATGTCCTCCACAGCCTCCTGCTCCTCCACATCACTTGCCCCGTCACCAAGCCCTTCATCCTCCACGGGTGGATGGTCCTGGTCATCTTGATCCAGTATGAGTGGAACAGCTTCCTCCACTGCCATGTTGTGCAGCATGCAGCAGACGATGATGATCTTGCACACCTTCACCGGGGCATATGGGAGTGCTCCGCCGGTCTTGTGGAGGCACCGGAATCGGCTGTTCAGAAGTCCAAACGTCCTCTCAATGACTCTCCTGGTCCGCCCATGGGCGTTGTTGTAGCGGTGCTCGGCAGCCGTGCTGGGGTTGCGGACAGGCGTCATCAGCCATGGCATGTTGGGATAGCCAGCGTCCCCTACAAGGAAACATCATGGACAGAAGTGTGTCAGCACAGGCAGTGAGATTGGAAGATGACGCCAAACACTGAACTGCCAGAGTCTACCCACCAACAATACATGCTCGCTCGTTCCGCAGCTGCAGCATCATTTCAGGCAGCCTGCTACGCCTCATGATGAAGGCATTGTGTGCTGATCCTGGAAAGCGAACACAGACATGTGAAATCACCATGTTGGACAGACACACCACAAGGGCATTAATGGAGTGATAATGTTTGCGATTCCTATACACCACCTCCTGTGCCTGTGGTGGTACCAACGCAACATGTGTCCCATCTATGGACCCAATGACATGGGGCATCCCTCCCAGGGCATAGAACTCACGCTTGACATCTGTCAACTGCTCACGAATTGGGAATTTAATGTACTCATCCAGGTGAACCAACATAGCCTCTAAGAAATCATGCAGAACACGGCTGAACATCGTCTGGGACATGCCCCCGACGTCAGCAATGGTATGTTGGAACGTACCCGTGGCAAGGAAATGTAGGGCTGCCATCACCTTCAACTTGGGTGTCAGTGCACTGGGATACCTGTGGCGCGGGAGGAGGTGTGCTTCCAGCCGGCCAGTCAACTCATCAATCAACCGTTGGCTGAATCTGTAGCGGCGTATACAGTCCCGTTCATGCAGGGCAGCCAGGTCTGGCATACGTTGAGGGAGAGGCGGAGCCCTGCAGTGAAATTGAAGGAACACCGAAGAGTGAGCACTGTACGACGACATTGTCAATGCACTGAGCACATGTTAAACAGCCAATACACAAATGCCACATTCTGAGTCAGGTCTGTGCCACATTTCCTGGACACGTACGCCAGGCAGGTGACACTCCTACCAAGGGACAGCCACTAACGGAGTGGGGCAAGCTCACGATGACATGGCATGAGACTAGCTGTGGGCCAGTGTAAGTGAACATGCACACGCATCACAGGATTCACAGACATCCACACATGTGAAGAAGTAGGATGCGTATGGTACAGACAGGTTGGTGTATGCGATATGCACTGGTCACATGTTATAGGAAAAGGACAGGCCACACACATTGCCTTGGAGGAGTACATGTCGAGACAGAACATACATACATTGAGAGCATGTGGATATGTACTTGTTTTGATACTCCGTGTAGTTGCATACATACACACCTCATGGCAGATCACATATGTGGGCTGGTGTGCGGAACAGTGTGCCATGGCCATCTACACACAGACACATGTTGGTAGCAGCAACTGCTGATGCATTGGACCACACACCTACAGCAAAATCATGGAAACACATGCCACACACATGACATGGTTGCAGCGTGCAACGCAGCCATTCACATGTCATGTGTAATATTCCGTGTACCTGGCATCAGGGGACAGGTGCGGGTGTCCGTGACTGGGACATGCAAGTGACTCATGGCTCTACTAGTGTGTACGACATGCACACATGTCAAAGGAGTGGAGGGGATGTGTGGCACAATGCGCACCATCACACACGACATGTGTACACAGCTCATCGTACATATGCTTTGCCCACACCTCAGGGGTAATGTGCCACATCACATCCTGACACACCTGTGTCACACACATGTGGTATTGCACAGACAATGCATTGGTGTCCACCCTTGGCAAAATCTGACGCTCCATTCCTGTCTGTGTGCCGCCTGTCACCACTGACAGGTGTGGAACGCACCGTACATACTCTGAGGGCGTGTATAGGGTCCCTGGGCCAACATGGGCGCTGGCGTATGCGTACGCCACAGTAGTACGGACCGGACAAGCGCTTGTACAGTCCGGATCACAACATGGGCGCTGGCGTATGCGTACGCCACAGTAGTACGGACCGGACAAGCGCTTGTCCGGTCCGTACTACTGTGGCGTACGCATACGCCAGCGCCCATGTTGTGATCCGGACCGTACAAGCACTTGTCCGGTCCGTACTACTGTGGCGTACGCATACGCCAGCGCCCATGTTGTGATCCGGACCGTACAAGCGCTTGTCCGGTCCGTATCACTGCTTTTGGGGTGCCCTAGGGCGTGGAACGCACCGTACCTGTGTGTACATGTATGAAAACACATAGGGGACACATGAGGGACAAGTATAAGGGCCTAAATGCATGATGGTTGCCATGGAGACAGAGTTTGATTTTTGAATTTGAGCACCAGGTGCCCAGCAGAAGTCAGTTTGCAAGAATCTACATTGTTGCAAAGTGGATGTTGACTTGACATCATCATCAAAACTGAAGCCATGCAAAGCCACACACTGGGGTAGGTTTGAAGGGATTGGATGAAACGTAGGATGCAAATGTGACTGACCAATCAATCTGTACTCCTGTACATGAACAGGCCAGCCAGGCAGATATAAGCCAGCCAGGTCCCATGAGAGAGCACTTGCCTGCACATCCATTCATCCATGACCACTGCTGCTGATAGTGATTCCTCTGGCACCATGTCCAGGACTGTGGAGAGGTCACAGCCATTCACCCAGGAGGAGAACCTTGCCCTGATAGATGTGATCCTCCCACAGTACCAGAGCCTGTATGGTCGACCAGGGGTTCAGGTGAGTGCAGACTCCACTAGCTTAGACTGTGCCCCTTTTGTGTGACAGTGACTTCTGGCATTGTGTCCATGTGTGACAGACATGCACTGGTGTTTAGAGTGGGTCCCAGGGTGTGGAAGGCCTCATGTCACCCATGCAGTGCATGCTGTGTTTCCTGTTTGCACTCCTCACTTGCATAGTGCCTACTGTGACAATGAATGCATGGTGCATGCCACATACTGCCGGGCTACTCCTCCTGGGGATGTTGTTTCCACAGTCCTGATGTGATCCTGTGTTCCCCCCAGTGTGACAGGTGACAGTACCCATGGATGTGTGTTTGTTCAGTGTACCTGTGCTGTGAGTGTCCAAAGGCCGTGTTCGTCCCCTGCACATTGGTGTGTGTGTAAGTCCCCTGTCATGTGGGTGAGTGCATATGGGGAGTGTTGCACACAAGCTGCATGAGGGATGGATATAGCCTGCCCATCCGATGTGAGCAGGGAGCAGTGCTGTGTGCATGCCGTGCTGAGCCAGCCCCACACCTGTGACACCCCCCGTCTACTGGCACATGGGCAGAGTGAGGTGTGTACCCGCAGTTGCCAATGCCATGTGATTGTCCTGTGCCTGTGTGTGTCTGTGTACTCTGCTGAGGTAGCATCAGTGTGCTGGGGCAGGTGACTGTTTTGAGGTGCTGTACATAATCCTGGTGTAGCCTGTGAGGCACAGTGTGATCCCTGGTCAGTGAGTGTGTGGTACCCCTCATGCCACCCGTGTACTTTCAATGGCACGTAGTGCATTTGGCCTTCCACAGTGGATTATGTCCCTATGACAAAGGTGCAATGAGTTGCATGCATACCATGGCCTGTTCATGAAGAGGATTGTTCTATATGTGTGTCTCTGTGTCTTTGCTCATGTGGATTAATGTATTCTCACTTTTGCATCCTCACAGGTAGGCGCCATTGCCAAGGGGGAGATCTGGAGGACAGCCGTCAGTGCCGTGAGGGGTACAGAGGGTCGGATGCGGGGCCTGTCTCAGGTGAGGAAACGCTGGCAGGACATCCGGTGCTGGACGAGGAGGATTGCACGGGTCCTGCTGGGGGACTCACCTGAGAGCCGTAAGAACCGTGGGCGCCGTCGTCTGACCCACATCCAGAAGCGTGTGCTGGCAGTGGTCTTCCCCGATATGGACAGGCGCCTACAGGAGAAGCAGCAGCAGGAAGGGGGTAGGTACATGTGTGTCAGTTGTGTGTCCCCAGCCAATGTAAGTGCGCAGTTGCATGGATACACTGCCAGGGTTTGATTGTGCAGTGCGTCAACTTCTCCCCAAAGTAGCCCAGTGCTGTTCTCACTCCCTCCCTTCCCCTCCTTGCCATGTGTTCCCTGGTCTGTCTGTAGCCACTCTTGCACAAGGTTATTTAGGCAGGCAGTTTATGCAGGTGCCCAATGCTAGCAGCATCATGTGTGGGGGTGATGTGTCACAGGTCTGGGGACCTTGCGTGTGCCCTGGCCAATTTCAGTCATTGTGGTGTCCATGTCACTTGGCACTGATTGTGAATCACGACATACGGGTGTGTCTCCAAAATGTACAGCCTTCCAGCATGCATGTCCAATTGTGTGCCCTCTGACATGATGTGCCTGAGTGGGAGGCCTGCTATGTGCAGGGACGGTTGCTTAATTTGCAGTCATGTCCATCCTGGACCATGGAGGAGTGTGGGCACTACTGTGCCCTGGGGAACCTCTTCCTAGGTATCATGTGCGTCATCCAACAATATGGCCATTCACTGTGTCTTCGCCATGGGTTGGGTAGGGTGGCATTGTACCCTGGGCTCAACTGTTAGGACCTACAGGTTGCTACATGTGTCCACTGTACAGGGGGACCCATTTTGCTTGTGCATACTCACAGCGGGCATTACCTGTGTGTGTTGTTAAGACAATCTGATGATGTTTGCCTGTCAATGATGTGTGGACAGGCGCACCAGGGGCAGTGTGTGTACAGTCATGAATTAGTGGAGGCCATGTGTTTTCATCCCAGAGTAAGAGGTGTACATACTTTCTCCGTCTCAATGAGATTGTCTCAGGTGTGAGTGGTTTGTGCGTACAAGGCCTACATGTCAGAAGCTTCATCCTCCTTGCTGGGTGTGGCCTGTGTGTGATGTTTGACTGGACATACGCTCAAGGTGCAGTGACCCAGTCATGTTTGGCATGGTTTCATGTATTGCCTTTGCAGCATGTGGCAAGAGTAAATGGATATGATTCCTGCTCATCCCTTTTTGACGACGCAGTGTGGTGCAGATGCTGTGCACATTTGTCCCCAGAGGCTGGCTCCTCTGTAAAAATTTAGGTGCAGTGATTTGCTGTTGTGTCATGCTCTCCATTGTGTCTCAGTGGCATGGTGGGTCGACAAACTGTGTGTTCCATGGCCTACATGTGTACATTGTTTTGTAGGTGTTACTCCTGTTGCTTTTCAGGCTATGCAATGTGACCTATGTATATTTGACTCATGTGACATATGTGTACAGGTGTCTGATTATCTCCTGTCTCTTCACCTTGCCCACAGCATCGCCGGGGGACACGGAAGGAGACACTAGCACGGACCGGGAGGAGGGATTGAGCACCAGTGCCAGCAGTGCTGTCCTGTCTGGCACATGGAGTGGCACGGAGGCCGAAGGGAGTGAGGCAGAGGACCTGTCGACTGCCAACACAGACTATGACGCAGACGGGTCCGAGGCTGAGCTCCCAGAGGTGGTGGAGTCTGCCCCCCCAGCTGATGGCAGCCCTCCACATCCCCCCGCCACCTCAGTTTCCATCACCGGCCTCCCACCTGCTCGTGGCCCTTCCCTCCGTGCTCGGTCCCCACATGTCTCCTTCCTGACAGGCACCGCACCCCCTGCCCCTGTCACCACTGCTGCGGTGAGTGCGGAGTCTGTGGACATCCTGAGGCAGTTGCAGGTTGGTCAGACTGCGATGCTAAATGTCCTCCATGCCCACACCCAGGTGCTGACCCAGATGGAGGCATACATGGAGGGCATGTCGGCTGCGCAGTCTGACCAACAGCAGTTGCTGAGGTCCATAGACTCCACACTGACTGCAGCACTGGATCTCCTGCAGCGCTGCCTACCCCCCCCCTACCCCTGCCCCATCCACAATTCCCACTCCCGTGCCTGTCCCACGCACATCCAGACGTCAGCGTGCACGCACCCCACCAGACACAGGCACCACACCACCAGGGAAGTAGAAGCGCACACCTCCTGTCACGCACACACAGGGTGAGGAAGGCACACCCACTGGGTCGGGGGGGAAACGTACAACACGCAGCCACAGTGGGAGTCCGCAGTCCACACAACCCACTCCCTCCAAATCCACTCCCCTTAGCTCTCCTGGCCAACAGTCGGTGACAGCATCATCCACTGCAAGTGTGTCCCCCCACCCCAGGAGGACACCACCCCGCAAGCGGTGGAGGCAGGACCCGGCCAGGGGAGTTGAGTCCCCCACCCTGTCCACACCCTCCCCCAGTGGCGCTGCGACCCATCCCTCTGCCCCCCCCCCCCTCCTTGGGGCCTGTGGTTCGATTGGGTGCGGGGGAGTCGCTGGGGGACCTTGCCAACGTGTGCAGCGCCATTCTGTCCTCCACCTTTGGCGCTGGCACCCCCCCTGTGGCGGAATCATCCCTCCCTGCACCCACAACACCTACCCTTGCCCCTCCTGTCCCTGCGGTGCCTGTTTCCACCCTCCCCCCTGATGCCCCCTCTTCTGTGGATGAAATGGACATGTGAACTGTGCAGGCAAGCTAGGGGACACACGTCCCGATGTGTACCCCCCCCCGGACTTTGCTGCTGGCCTGGCCCATGGCCCTTGTACATAGTGGACATTTTCTCAGAGATATTTTCCTGCTGAATAAAGCATTTTCTTTTGGTTTTGCACACTGATGCTTTCCTGGACTTGCTGTTGGTGCTGGTGCTCCCTGAGTTGGGGTGGTGATAATGTGTTAGGGGTCTGTGAAATGTTGGAGTGTGCTGCTCATGGGGTGTACCCTGCCATCTGCGTGCCATCACAGAGGTCTCTGCCAATGGTATTTGGTCATGTTTGCTCTCACTGTATGGTGACATTGTCCCAAGGTGTGTTCCATCCTCTGGGGAGCCGGCCATTTTCCCTGCAGGGTGTCTCCCATATGCTGTGCTGTGCTGTGTCTACATTTCCTGGATGTTTGAGGGTTGCCTTTCAATATGGCCATGCTGGCTCAGCGATGGCTCCACCTGCATCTGGGGTATCACCCTTGTTGGTCACTGAACTTGTTGATGGGGTATATTGTCCTGTGTCTGGGCACTGCTGGGAGTGATAGGCACCCACCCCTCCTGTCTCTGGGCACTGCTGGGAGGACTCTGCACCCACCCCTCCTGTCTCTGGGCACTGCTGGGAGTGATAGGCACCCACCCCTCCTGTGTCTGGGCACTGCTGGGGGACTCTGCACCCACCCCTCCTGTGTCTGGGCACTGCTGGGAGTGATAGGCACCCACCCCTCCTGTCTCTGGGCACTGCTGGGAGGACTCTGCACCCACCCCTCCTGTCTCTGGGCACTGCTGGGAGGACTCTGCACCCACCCCTCCTGTCTCTGGGCACTGCTGGGAGGACTCTGCACACACCCCTCCTGTCTCTGGGCACTGCTGGGAGTGATAGGCACCCACCCCTCCTGTGTCTGGGCACTGCAGGGGGACTCTGCACCCACCCCTCCTGTGTCTGGGCACTGCTGGGAGTGATAGGCACCCACCCCTCCTGTCTCTGGGCACTGCTGGGAGTGATAGGCACCCACCCCTCCTGTGTCTGGGCACTGCTGGGGGACTCTGCACCCACCCCTCCTGTGTCTGGGCACTGCTGGGAGTGATAGGCACCCACCCCTCCTGTCTCTGGGCACTGCTGGGAGTGATAGGCACCCACCCCTCCTGTGTCTGGGCACTGCTGGGGGACTCTGCACCCACCCCTCCTGTGTCTGGGCACTGCTGGGAGGACTCTGCACACACCCCTCCTGTGTCTGGGCACTGCTGGGAGGACTCTGCACCCACCTCTCCTATTTCACAATATGTACGCTCATGACATACACGGGTGTGGGTTCGCTCCATGCATACGCGGGTGGGGGCACGTGTCGTACTTACACTGTTGGCGTGGGGGGTACGCTCCTTGCATACGCGGGTGGGGCTACGTGTCGTACATACACTGCTGGGGTGGGGGTTCGGTGCGTACATACACGGGTGGGGGTTCGGTGCGTACATGCACGGGTGGTGGTTCGGTGCGTACATACACGGGTGGGGGTTCGGTGCGTACATACACGGGTGGGGGTTCGGTGCGTACATACACGGGTGGGGGTTCGGGGCGTACATACACTGCTGGGGTGGGGGTTCGGTGCGTACATACACGGGTGGGGGTTCGGTGCGTACATACACGGGTGGTGGTTCGGTGCGTACATACACGGGTGGGGGTTCGGGGCGTACATACAATGCTGGGGTGGGGGTTCGGTGCGTACATACACAGGTGGGGGTTCGGTGCGTACATACACGGGTGGTGGTTCGGTGCATACATACACGGGTGGGGGTTCGGGGCGTACATACAATGCTGGGGTGGGGGTTCGGGGCGTACATACACGGGTGGGGGTTCGGGCGTACATACAATGCTGGGGTGGGGGTTCGGTGCGTACATACACGGGTGGTGGTTCGGTGCGTACATACACGGGTGGGGGTTCGGTGCGTACATACACGGGTGGTGGTTCGGGGCGTACATACAATGCTGGGGTGGGGGTTCGGGGCGTACATACACGGGTGGGGGTTCGGGGCGTACATACAATGCTGGGGTGGGGGTTCGGGCGTACATACACGGGTGGGGGTTCGGGCGTACATACACGGGTGGTGGTTCGGTGCGTACATACACGGGTGGTGGTTCGGGGCGTACATACAATGCTGGGGTGGGGGTTCGGGGCGTACATACACGGGTGGGGGTTCGGGGCGTACATACACGGGTGGGGGTTCGGTGCGTACATACACGGGTGGTGGTTCGAGGCGTACATACAATGCTGGGGTTGGGGTTCGGGGCGTACATACACGGGTGGGGGTTCGGGGCGTACATACAATGCTGGGGTGGGGGTTCGGGGCGTACATACACGGGTGGGGGTTCGGTGCGTACATACACGGGTGGTGGTTCGGTGCGTACATACACGGGTGGTGGTTCGGGGCGTACATACAATGCTGGGGTGGGGGTTCGGGGCGTACATACACGGGTGGGGGTTCGGGCGTACATACAATGCTGGGGTGGGGGTTCGGTGCGTACATACACGGGTGGTGGTTCGGTGCGTACATACACGGGTGGGGGTTCGGTGCGTACATACACGGGTGGTGGTTCGGTGCGTACATACACGGGTGGGCGTTCGGGGCGTACATACACGGGTGGGGGTACGGTCCGTACATACCCGTACCCACGCTCTGCATGCCTGGGTACGGCCCGTACCCATGCCTTTGGTGGGTGGGTACGGTGCGTCCCCCCATTGTTGCGGTGCCGTGGGGTCCGCACCGTACACAGTCCTTGGGGGCGTGGCTACGGGTCGTACCACGCGTACCCCTACATGACCCCAGCAATGCTGGTACGAGCCGTACCCAGGCCTTTCTGACGTGGGTACGGGCCGTACCGCCATTGTAGTAGTGACGTAGGGGGACGCGTGGTACGTTCCGTACCCACGCTCTTGCGGCCTGGGTAGGGTACGTACCGGTTCGCGTGACCATCCACTTCCGATGTGGCGGACGCATGCGTTGCTGGCCACGCCCCCACCCCCTGGAGGTGACCAGGCCCTGATGGTCAGGTATGTCCAGGCCATGTATGATTTGGTACCATGTGTTGGTGTTGTGTGTCCTGCCCCTGCCCCCCCCTTTGCCCCTGGTTGTTGTGCTGACCTTCTGCGGCATCTGCGTCGGTTCCTGTACGCCAGGTGGACTGCTAGGAGGGCAGGGATGGCACGTAGGTTCGGGTCCATGTCTGTTCGTCGCGTCCAGCTGCTCCTTGCGTGTGTCGTCCTGATTTCCCGGCAGTTTTTGGCAGCCGGTAAATATATTCCATGCGAGATGACGTCGGTTCGAATCGTACTTCCTGGTTCGTGAAACGTAGGCTGGATGCGTACCGACGTCAGGTCGGCGCTTTTCCGGATCGGAATTGTGTTTCGATTCTGTTCGGTCGGTATTTTGTTCGATTCGAACGGAAATGGTGTTTCCGTCCGAATCGTACTTTCGGATGGATTTCGCACCGGGTACGAGTCGGACGGAGAAAAGGCTCCGTCCGACGGTTCGTACCCGCTTTTTACCGGATCGGAATTGGCACCTAAATGTTGAACAGAAACAAATATATCAGCAAGTGAAAGAGCAGATTGACCATGGATTACTTCATGAAAAGAGAGTGTGCTCATGTACATCATTTCAACCTATCCGAATGTATGTGAGTGGTCAAGCTGGAACAGGAAAGAGTTTCTTAATTAAAGTAATTACAAGCTATCTGCAAAAAACAACTGAGTCGCATTTGTCTTGTGTTGTCACTGCTCCAACTGGGTTGGCAGCACATAACATTAAAGGAATTACTTTACATCGTTTACTAATGCTGCCAGTAGAGCATGAGAACAAATTGGAATACCACAAGCTATCTGGAGAAGCTTGTTGTGAAGTTTCAAGAGTCCTGAAGAAAATGAAACTTCTCATTATTGATGAGGTGAGCATGGTTTCAAACTTGAGGCTTGCTTTTGTGCATTTAAGAATGCAGCAAATTCTTAAAACAGAGTATGACATGTTATTTGGAGGAAAACACGTCATAGTTTTTGGAGATCTACTACAACTGACACCGGTAAAAGGACAACCGGTATTTAAAACACTTGCCCATGAAGATACCAGAAATTCTCTTGGCAGTGTTGGTAATGTGAACATTTGGAGTAATTTTGAATACAAAGAACTGACAACAAATATGCGACAGGCAAATGATGCTGAATATGGAAGTATTCTTCAAGATATAAGAATTGGAATTCTTTCAAAAAACAGGGAAAGAAGCTTTGGAGAGTCGATTACTTTACAATGTCTTTCCAAATGAAAATGCAGTTCCTGCAAAAGTGTACGTGGAAATTGCTAAAAATAAGTCAGTGATTTGCTTAATGCCAACACTGCGTGTGTTCAATATTCAACGACGAATTATTAAAATTGTAAAATGAAGAAATTGTAAAAATGGAAGCCATCGATAAAATACATGAAGGAATCACTATTATTTTGACGGGTAAGTTGAGATCAAAACTGGATTGTTTAGAAAAATAAATATCTAAAACTGCTGGTTTGGAAAAGACACTGTATGCGTGTGTAAACTGTCGGGTAATTTTAAGGTGTAATTTGGATGTAGAGAAAGGTTTAGTTAATGGTGCAATGGGCAAAGTGGTGGATTTTGTGAATTATCAGAAAAAAGAAGGAATTGAATTTTTTAAAATTAAATTTCATCAGATTGATGAAGTTAAAGAAATTGGTTGTTGTTCAGTTCGTTTTTTGCTTGTTAAAGATTTATTTGTCTGTAGGAAACAATTTCCATTTTCTCTGGCATATGCAGTGACTATTCATAAATGGCAAGGATTAAGTGTAGACAGTGCATTGGTGAACATTGGATCTACCGTATTTAAAGAGGGTATGGCATATGTTGCTTTGTCGCGAGTCAGAACATTATCTGGTTTGTTTTTGATTGATTTTGATGAGACCAAGGTTACTGCAGATGCAAACTGTGTAAAAGAGTATAATAGGTTAAGAAGGGTGTATGCTCCAAATTTAGGTCAATATCCTGTATTTGAAAAGCGTATGGTTGGTCGAAAAAGAAGGTTAGAGAATATCTGTTCTGAAGGTATCAAGAAAAGAAAAGAACAAGATAATGTTGTGATTGCAGGTAAAAAGAAATTGGACACTGTTGGAGAGATTGTTGGTTATCAGTTTGAAAATAGTTCTGGTGTCAGCTGCTATGCTAATGTAGTGGTCAATGTTGTTTTTTATCTTGAAGGTTTGCAAGAACAAATCATGGAGAATCAGCAAAAAAGATTTTGTTCTCTGTTGCATTCTGTTTATGAAAAATTGACAACAGATAGAAGTAAAATACAATCTGTTTCAGATGTTCGTAATCTTTTGGATATGTGTTCTGGTTCTGCACAATTTACACAAAATATCCAACAAGATGCTCAGGAATTTTTAATGTATATGCTTACCATTTTTGAAAATGAAGGTGTAGAAATAGAAAATATTTTTGGCCTTTCTTAAAAATGGGAACATGATTTTGAAAATTGCATGTATACATGTAGCACCAATGTAGACACTGAGAGATTTCGGTATTTAACATTACCAGACTGTAAATCAGTGTCTTTCAATAAATTAGTTAAAGGTGCAAATCAAAACATGGAGTGTAGCCAATGTAAATCAGAAATGTTATCCACATTATTCTTAACAAAATATGGAAAATACATAATTTTAATGATGCAACGTTGTACAGCTGACAGAAGAAAATTGGATACTTTAATAAAGCAATTTGTAGCAGCACAACTATCAATATCAGGAAGGACTTTTGTAGCAATTGCTATAATTTTTCATGATGGTCCTTCCACCACATCTGGACATTGCACTGCCTATCTAAAATGTGACAAAGGCTGGACACTTTGTAATGATGCCCAATTGGTTTTCAAACAACGTTTGCCTAGTGAATTACCAAATTCCTACCTAATATTTTTAAAGCCAAAGTTTTAGGAAGATAATTCACTCTCTGAGGAATTTATTATTATAATTTATTAGGATTACCATTGGACAATTTACATAAAGAAGAAGTACAAAAATACCATTTGGCCTCAAGGAAAGGTATATTTTTGTATTATGGACTTTTTGGTGGTCATTCTTCTTTGAACATCTTTGCAGACAAAACTCTGTGCTTACTTTTATCATTCGCAAGGAATTTTAAAAAAGGAAATATGTCACTTTTTGTAACATAGTTATTGTGTAAGATACTGTTTCATATTTACAAAGAGAGGAAAAGGCACTTTTTATACTCCATGTAAATACAACCTCATCATGCAGACCACTTTGCGTTGATAGGGTGTTCTATAAGTGTTGTTGTGCATGATTGCACTGAATACTCATAGAACAAGACACATGTCTAGATTTATCAGAAATCATAAATCTCGATGTGTGTGTGAATGGTGCACCATTCTAAAATTGGTGTAGGAAAGCACAACAAGGAGAATTGTTTTCATTTCTCCACATTTTTATATCTTCAATGCATGCTAAAATGTTCAGCATACATTGAAGGAGAAAAATGCATTTTCTCATTGTTTTTGTGCAGGAAGGTGTGTCTTCCTGCAGAAAAACAAACAGCATATGACACAGATATCCTTGCACTACGGTGCAAGGGTGCCTGTGTCACCACATGGCTGCAGTTTAAACAGCCGTGCAGATAGAAGCATAGATTTGCAACATATTTATGTACATATGTTGCATCCCTGTGCTTCGGAAGTACTACAGCACACTGCAGTTAAAGAGGTTACTGTGTGATGCTGCAGCACTTCCTCATACTTCTGCACTTATATATTCACCATACGCTACTAATGCATTTGTTCAGTCAATTACGTGCTACACATACATTCATCTAAACTAACACTAACAAAGAAATGTAGCTCTTTTTTTAAACCAGGAAAGTTAGTTCTTACAAGAACTTTTTTTTTTCTTCTTTCTTTTATATTTTTTGGGGGGTTTTCTGAACAATTTTAAAACAGGAGAAACCAAACAATGAACTTCAGGGAACAATAAAAAATAAAAAAAACTAGCAAATGTGACTTTCTTGGTGGCGGCAGATCAGATTGATCGACTGCTCACCATAGCACAAAGTCGCATTGCACTTAGTGCAGAGCACTTTTAAAAATTGAAATTGAGGACGGATGTCCAAGGTTTGGGCTGATGGATGCACTCTTGATGTGCTCTGCTGCGATGAGGTGGATGGCGCAGGAGCAGGAGTGTTTCTCATCCGTCGGCACTCTTCTCGTGCAAGATTGTTTGGGGTCCTCATGTGCTTCATCATACTTGCCGTGCCGTAAGAGTATTTCTCGTTAGGATCCCCTCGCGACAGGACTCTTTTGCAAATCTTGCACGTGACCAAGGTGGCATTGGTCTTATTCTGCCCCTCGGGAAAAGTAAAAAATTTCCACACCACTGAAGAAAAACGTTCTTTGGGTGGTGCCTCCGGCAAAAATTCATCCTCAGAAGTATGAGGTGATGCAGGTGATGCCTGCTGCCCTGAAGCCATTTTTGGTTGAAAAAAGTTAGAGCTAAGTGTAAAAGTCTAAAAAATCTTCTCCTCTCCAAAGAGATGGTGCTCCAAAGAAGGTCAAAGAAGAATGATTGAAATGGGTGGGGTCTTTCAATAGTTAGAAGAGGAAGTGTAATGAACCAATCAAATTTCTTTTTTGCAGGTCACATGGGATCCGCGCACCCTGCGTGTACGCAGCACGGACCCAGCGCGCATCCGCGAAATTGAATTAAAAACAGATTATAGGGTTAGATGTAAAAATATATTTGTTTTAAGACTAGTTTAGAGTTTGTCTTCAATTAATATTCACATGAAATACATACATATGTTTTTTTAAATGTTAAATACTTCGCGGGATCCGCGCACCCACCGCGTCATAGACGCAGATGACGCATCGCGGAAGCGCGTAAACGTCGCGTTACGTACATCGAACGTGTCACGTATAGGCTGGGAGTCGCATACCGGTTGCATTCGAATCGGTCAGTAACCACGTACCCGACGCATACCATGCGCGGATGCTATCGCGTAGGGATCGAGAACAGTGCGCATAGGGTCCGCGGATCCACAAACAATGAAAAAAATATATAAAATACAGTTTTGAACATATAGTTAAAAAAATATTTTGAAAAATATAAAAAAATATGTTTGAAAAACCCATTAAGTTCAAATAATATTTTTTAATTTTTAAAAGAATTAATTGGAAAAATAAGTTTAAAAAATGGTGATAAAAAAGTATTTTTTTTAAAAAGATAATTAATGAAATTGACACACTGAATTTGAAAAATATAGAAATCCAATCAAAATCATTAAACATGATATCTTCAGAGATAAGTTATAGATAAGAATTAGCATTTAAAAAACCTTTGAAATTCACTAAAAAAAACATAGGTTTCATGCACGTTATAGTTAGGAATTGGCATTTAAAAAACCTTTGAAATTCACTGAAAAAACCAAAGGTTTCAGGGGCGTTATAGTTAGGAATTGGCATTTAAAAAACCTTAGAAATTCACTGAAAAAACCATAGGTTTCAGGGGCGTTATAGTTAGGAATTGGCATTTAAAAAACCTTAGAAATTCACTGAAAAAACCATAGGTTTCAGGGGTGTTATAGTTAGCTGGACATTTCCCTCGTACAAAACCCTAGAAATTCCCCTGTTATAGTTAGTTCAGCTAACTATAACTCGCGCCCCCGCAATGCACTGCTGATGACGTCACATATTACATCACTCATGACATGGTCAATGACATCACTGATGACATCTCAAATGACATCACTCATGACATCACTGATGACGTCTTCCATGTGATAAATTAGTGCATCTTCTCACACCCTAATATAACCTTTGATACACCGACTCAAAATTTCAGATGGCCATTTAGAAAACCATAGATACTCCAATACCAATAACTACATACCCACTCATTAACTCTTAGGTCTACATACACCTCCACTCACTCACCTGTACAGTCACTCATACTTACAGTCACTCCGTACAAGACTATCATATGCATTTATACACCTACATAGACACTCACACACCACAAGTTATCCATAGAGGTACTCTCACACCTAGTCAGTCATGCAAATAATTATTCACACTCCCATTTACTCACCTATGCAGTTATACACACTCAAGTTCACTTACTCATAAAAATAGTACCACATTCTTACGCTCTTATACAATCATCGATACAAGCACACACTCATCCATACAGCCACTCTCACAATCACACACTCTCACATATACCCACTTATATACTCTTACACGCATATATACTGCCTTTCACATATGTAGTTAGTCACACATGTACCACTGAGATATACATTCAATCCCTAACACACCCATACATACACTCACTCAACCATACAGCTCATCACAGATGCACTCTTAAAACCATGCACCCATAGAATCACCCACTCACACATCTATGCATAGAGTCACACACACCCTACCCACACAAACACTCAGGCACCCATACAGATTCTCAGACAACCAATCAATAACCCATATAGACACTCATATAGCTATTCACAAAACCATGCAGCCACCTATACACCTACACACAGACACATACGGACATTCACACAGTATAGTCACTAGTCTGCAGTAAGATACATTTAATGACTCACTTATAGAGTCAGTTACGCACCTAGAAAATCATCCATTCACACACTTGTACACCCACTCATTCTTCCACAGGCCTTTCACTATAAATATCTAAAACATATTTAAACTTTACAGAAACACACAGTCACTGGATGACGTCATCAGTGATGTCATCGGTGATGTCATCAGTGATGTCACTGTCCATGTCATGAGTGATGTAATATGTGACGTCATCAGCAGTGCATTGCGGGGGCGCGAGTTATAGTTAGCTGAACTAACTATAACAGGGGAATTTCTAGGGTTTTGTACGAGGGAAATGTCCAGCTAACTATAACACCCCTGAAACCTATGGTTTTTTCCGTGAATTTCTAAGGTTTTTTAAATGCCAATTCCTAACTATAATGCCCCTGAAACCTATGGTTTTTTCAGTGAATATATATATATATCTATATATATATATATATTGTCTACTGGCGGTCGCCAGTAGATAGTTATAGTTAGGACCGTGTTTCCATAGGAAATCCACAACATTCTATTTGGAATAACTTTGGCGCCGGTTGACGAATCCTCGCGAAATTTTCAAAATAGGTGGGGCGCTCCGCTCCGCTCCGCTCCTACCCTGAAAGTCTCGGGGGGGATTCGTCAAGCGGGGGCTGAGAATAAAGGGGGGTCCCAAAACACGTATTCCCCATGCAATTTTCCATAGGGACCTTTAGTCCAAGGTACAGCCCGAACGGCTGAACAGAATTACTTGAAATGTGCCTTTTGCAGGTCTGGTGTCAATCTGTTCAGTAGTTCCTGAGAAAATCAAAAGTAAAATCATATATATATGTGGGCGGAGCCTAACCACACATCTCATCCTGAGATCTGATTGGCTGTCAGCACTTCATCCAAGAAGTGTTGGCAGCCATCTTGGGACCAATATACATGATAGCACCTCATTAAAAAGCATTGCAGTTAATAGAAGGTTTTAAGACTTTAGTTACATTATAAATCATTTGTTGATGGTACCATACTCATTTTAGGAATTGTGGTATGTTCTAAGGTGATTTCACCATGTGAAAAAGCCTTCTGCTGGGATATCATGATTGAGAGAAAAATATTTTCTCATGCTTTTCCCACAGAGGTTTAGAAGGTGATCTATAAGCTAAACTGAGAGCTTATTTTCTGTAAATTCACATCATCTTTCTCAGTCATGTGAGAATGAAGTCTGACATTCTCAGTAAAACATGTACATCCAACAAGGGCAGAGACTGTCAGTTGATTCCTTTGTGTTCTACTGCAGCTTCCCAGAGTGTTCCAAAGAACAACTAGAGCGCTAACAGTCCTACTTATGATAAACGTATGGCACACCTGAAGCCATCTTGCTTGGATTAAAGTGGTAACTCTTAAAACATTTAATGTAAAAAGGAACAAAATGAGGGGGTTCATTTTTCCATAAAAAGTATGATTAGTGCTGCAGAAAGAAAAATTAGGGCACATTTTGAGTGACTTCTCAAATCCTCTTCTATTTCATGAAAAAATTCTGACATGCAGACTGAAACATGCCCTTTCAATACCAGCAGCAGTTTTCCCTGGTGAGCAGTAGCTTTACTACAGTGATCTAATGAGCAAAAAGAGTGCTAACATTCTGAATTTATGGCAAATGTGTGACACATCTGAATGCCTTCTTGATGGAATCAAAGTAAAAAACTGAAAGTATTTCCTACTGAGGAGACTGCAGTAAATGAGGAAATTAGGAAACTTCATAACAAATAAGTCTCCCAAGATGGCCACCAGAGACAAAAGAGCCCAAATGTAGCCCAAATATCACCCAGATGTAGCCCAAGTATAGCCCAATGACAGAATGTCCCAGAGTGTTCTTAAAAACAACTAGAGCGCTTACTGTCTTCATTATGACAAAAGTATGGCACACCTGAAGCCATCTTGATTGGAATAAACTGGTAACACTTAAAACATTTAATTTAAAAAGGAACACAATGAGGGGGTTCATTTTGCCATAGAAATTATGATTAATGCTGAAGAAAGAAAATGAGGGCACATTTTGAGTGACTTCTCAAATCCTCTTCTATTTCATTAAAAAATTCTGACATGCAGACTGAAACATGCACTTTTAATACCAGGAGCAGACTTCCATGGTGAACAGTAGTTTTACTACAGTGATCTAATGAGCAACTAGAGTGCTAACATTCAGAATTTTTGGCAAATGTGTGACATATCTGAATACCTTCATGATGGAATCAAAGTAAAAAACTGAAAGCATTTCCTACTGAGGAGACTGCAGTACATGAGGAAATTAGGAAACTTCATAACAAATAAATCTCCCAAGATGGCCACCGGAGACAAAAGAGCCCAAATGTAGCCCAAAATCACCCAGATGTAGCCCAATGACAGAAGTGTGCAAAACACTTATTATTTTGTGTTTTTGCAGTGTTATATAGTGCAGACTCGTCAGGTATTGGAGTGCTTTACATGAGCATTGGTTACATCACACTAGATCAAATTCATTTTGGTTGTAGACATGGGGAGATAAAGTGATTTGACCAGAATCACAGAATGTTGAGCTGAAGCAGAAACTCCAACCTGGTTCCCCAGTTGCAAAGTCTGCAGCTCTGGAAGTAACACCACATCCTCTCCCCTAGGTGCAACATTTAATCAAGTGGTCAACTGGATAAAAAAACATAAAGATTACAAATAATTTATAAGTTCTTTGTCGCTATTTGAAAACTCAGAAAATATGTCCTCATTTTAGTTTTTTAGAGCACTAACCATAATTTTGATGCAAATAAGACCCTCTCATATATGTAATTTCTAAAGGAAATGCTCTAGGTATTACAGTTCTGATTACATCAAGATGACGTCAGGCGTTCCACACTTTTGTAATAAATATAGAATGTTAGCAATCTAGTTGTTCATTGGGATACTGTTGAGTGGCAGAGGCCAGGGGCACAGCCTCTGAAAATTGAAGGCAGGTAGGAGAGTGCAGAGGCAACAATTTGACCACACTGAGCAGACAGGAAGGGCCGTGGCAGCACAACAGACTATGGAGGGCAGTGGAAAGGGGGGCAGGGGCAACAAACCAACTATACAGGACTGGCAAGAGAGGGTGTGGCAATATAATAGACCATTGTGGGCAGAAGGAAGAGGCAGTGGTAGTACAACCATACATGCCAACAGACCCGTTTCAGCCAGGAAACGTCCAATGTTTTTAAGCTCAAATGAGCTTTATTTGATCTGTCTCCTGTCTACAATCTCCTCTTTTTCAATGTAACTCAAAGGGGAAAATTAATACCCCAGTGTTTTTTCAAAATCTCCCTCTTACCAAGTTCAAAATGTTCGCAAGTATGGTACATTGGATCATGGTAGGCAGGAGGAATTGGGGTAGGGACATGGACTCGGATAACAGAGGACAGGAGGGACATGGAGAGGTGCACCAAACTGACCCTACAGGGCAGGCATCAGGGTTTGCAGCAGCACAATACACCACACAGGGCATGTGGGACGGGAGTGCAGCACAACAATCCATAGAAAGCAATAGGGAGGGGACAGGACCATGCACATGGACAACAGAGAACAGAGGGGAAAGAGGCAATGGTAGCTAGCTGACCATAATGGACAGACAGGAGAGAAAGCTGCAGCATAACAGACCATAAAGGGCAGGAGGGACGGATCAGGGGCATTACAATGGAACAGACAAGCCAGGAGGGAGGGAATAGGGGTCTGCACATGGAAACTGAGGGCTGGGGGCAAGCGGGCAGGGCAGGAGCAGCAAGATGACCATGGAGGTCAGGCAGGATGGGCACTAGAAACAAGACACACCATGGAGAGCAGCAATGAGACTATGATGGCATACACACAGACCATGGAGGGAAGGTGGGAGGGGGTCAGGGGCAGCTAGCTGATCACACAAGGAAGGTGGGAGGGGCCATGGCAGCACAGAAGACCATGCATGGCAAGCAGGAGGGTTAGTGGCAGCACAATGGCTATGATGGGCAAGAAGGAGGGTGCAGGGGCATGCACAAAGGACCATGGAGGATAGAAGGGAGGGTCAGGACCTATGCACAGACAAGAGAGTTCAGGGGAAGGGGCCTCACAACACACCGCGTGGGGCAAGCAGGCGGAGCAGTTGCAGCACAACAGACCAGGGAGGGCAGAAGGGTGTGGCAGTAAAATGGACCATGGAGGACAGGAGGAAGGGGATAGGGGCATGGCATGTGGACAGGCAGGGTGGAGGTGGCAGGGACAGGTTACAGTCATCTGACAATGCTAGGCAGGTGGGAGGGGAGTGGCAGCTCAACAGAACATTCAGAGTAGATAGGAGTGGCAGGTCCATGGAACATGGTGGGCAAAAAGGATGGAGCAGGGGTATGCACAAAGACATCGAAGGGCAGGGGGAAGGAGAATAGGGGCAGCAAGGTTACCACAGAGGCTAAGCAGGAGGTCAATGATGGGCCATAGAATTGGGCAATGGAGGGCAGGAGGAGTGGACTGGTACATCATGCTAAATGGAGGGCAGTGGCAGCACATCAGACCATGCATGGCAGGAGGGAGGAGGCTAGTCCATGGAATCAGACAACAGAGGATAGGGAGGAGGTGGATGGGGCAGCAAGCTAACTGTTCAGAGAAGGTGGGTATTAGGAACTTTATTGTTTTGAAAATGTGTGTCTGTGAGAACTACTTAAAATATGAACAAGTATGCAGCATCATCTCACTTTTATTCAGGAAGAAGAGGACGTTTGTGACTGTGACTCCGGGCTCACTTGGCAGAAACACCCCCTGACCCTCCACCCCCCATCGCAAAATGTAATGCCCGTGAAAAGGGTAGGTGGACGCAGTGTTATATAGAACATAGTCCTGAGAGCACGATTGAAAATGAAAACTAGATGTAGTATATGGTATAAACTATGCACCAAAAAGTGTGATATAAGATGAACCGGGGCGTGAAATATAATATGCAATACATTGTGCGCAATGACAGATTCCTTGGAAAGCGTGAGATAGCACAGGCACTAGCGCGTGCTATGCGATATGCGCCTTGGAGTGTAATATGCACAGGGCAGTGTTGTGTAACCTAACTAGTCTCTAAAGTTGTAATATAAAATATGTGCTGGGGAGTGTAACGTTGCATATGCACTGTGACAAAGATATGGATCCCAGATTGTAATATGTATGGCATAGCGCAGTGCGTTATAACATAGGCATCGAGGAAGGCACGTTAGATGGGGCAATATAACCCGTGCGAAGTGTGACATGACATATTCACGGGGTGATGTTACAGTGCACATGGGCTAGAGAGTGTCATAGCATACGCACTAGCTGGTGGAATACAACACAGAGGTGTGTGGCACTCGGCGGGCACTGGTGGGTGTAACACAGCATTGGGCTTAGCCAGGAGCACGCTGTGACTCTCAAGTGAGGTTCGTCTCCTTTCCAGAGAGTAAAATAAAAAGTATTACACATCCGGCGGTGGATGTGTGTTTTATTAACCGTGAGGGGGTTTCTTGCATAGTTTAGTCAAATTTTTGTCAAATCCCCTTTGAATGGCTTGGTGTGCATGTGTATTAATTGTGCCCATCAATAGCTACCCTTGTTTATATAAATAAACGACAAGGGTGTCTACTTGGAGAGTACCCACCGGCGGGGGTGCCGGGATTAGGCACGGTAGGGCGCAGACACGTCAGAGCTTCACTAGCGGTGTAAATACATTCCACATGGATTCATTGTATGGATAGTCGCCTTTTAATGAATATCACGCAAATCGTCATGGTGATAGGTACATACGGTTTGTCCAGCATGTCCTAGGTGTTTCTATAAATATATATTTTATTAAAATAATAAAACACAAAGGCCGGCCCCGGGGGATGGGGTCCCCGGGGCAATAAGTGGCCTGAGGAGGGGGACAACGCAGCCCCCCTCCTAAAGAGTTTTAAAAAAAAAAAAAAAGGCCATGACCCGGGGTTTGAGGTCCCCGGGGCCGATTAAGGCCTTGGGCAGGCCAAATGTATATTTTTCAACAATAAAATGAGGGTACAGGCCCTGGGGGATGGGGATCCCCAGGGCCAATAAATTAGAAAAAGAAGGGGGGCCACACAGCCCTCCTTCTTAAAAAAATTAAATAAATAAAAGACCAGCATCACGCCGGAGGCCACGCCCCCTCCTTGCAGCACTCTGTAAACGCGCCCCCTAGCCAGTTGTGGAATTAATTCCCCTTCAATACTGAGGGTCCCTGAGGGCCAACTAGCCCAACAGGTATCTCCAGTATGCGCCAGGGAGCTACGTTCCAGACAGGTGTTCTGAGGCCACGCCCCTTTTTACACCTCCATGCAACGCAGCTCTGTGGCGCTTACTGGAGGTACCTAGTGGGCTAGTTTGACCCTAGGGACCCTTAGGATTCAAGGGGACTTAATCTCTCAACTTAGAACAGCCACAAGGCGCATTTACACAGTGGTGAAGGGAGGGGACGGGGCCTGAGGTGACGTGTGCAAACATGCCCTGTGGCGCATTTTAAGTTGGGGAAATAATTCCCTTTCAATCCTGAGGGACCCTGGGGGCCAACTAGCCCACCAGGTGCATCCAGTAAGCGCCACTGCTCTGCGTTGCAGAGAGGTGGTGCAGGCCGTGCCCCTTTTTACACCTCTCTGCAATGGCGCTTACTGGACGTACCTAGTGGGCTATTTTGCCCCTAGGGACACTCAGGATTCAAGGGGACTTAATCTCCCAACTTAAAAAACGGCCATAGGGCGTGTTTACACAGTGGTGAAGGGAGGGGACGGGGCCTGAGTTAACGTGTGCAAACAAGCCCTGTGGCGCGTTTTAAGTTGGGGAAATAATTCGCCTTCAATCCTGAGGGACCCTGGGGGCCAACTAGCCCACTAGGTACTTCCAGTAAGCGCCACTGCGCTGCGTTGCAGAGAGGTGGTCTAGGCCGTGCCCCTTTTTACATCTCTCTGCAACGCAGCTCTGTGGCGCTTACTGGAGGTACCTAGTGGTCTAGTTGGACCCTAGGGACCCTCAGGATTCAAGGGTACTTAATCTCCTAACTTAAAACGGCCACAGGGCGTGTTTACACAGTGGGGAAGGGAGGGGACGGGGCCTGAGGTGACGTGTGTAAACATGCCCTGTGGCGCGTTTTAAGAGGTAGTTTTAATCCCCTGCCCTATTATATACTAGGGGCTTACAGAGGAGGTCATGCTAATCACAGGGGGACCCCAACGCATAGTGTTCCCTAGTGTATGTAGGTGTTTTCACTGTATTCTGAGTGTCTTTTAACATAGCACTGGCTCTACGACTGGTTAGTCAGACTCAGTTACCACCAGTATCCATCTGAAAAAGTTGAGGGTACAGAATGATTTTGCAACAAGGCTTCTTTCTGCTCTTCTGTTTGTTCTTTCTGCACGTTATCCTTCTTCCTGCACTTTTCTTCGTCTTTGAGGACTTCTGTTGCTTCTTTCTGCATTTCTTTTTTTTCTTTCTGTGCGTTTTTTCTTCTTTCTTCACATGTCCTATCTCTGTAGGCATAGTTTGAAATTAGCATTTGAAAAACCTTAGAAAGTCACTGAAAAAACCATTGGTTTCTGGGGCGTTATAGTTAGCTGGACTTTTCACTCGTACAAAACCATTGAAATTCCCCCGTTATAGTTAGTTCGTGCACTGCTGATGACGTCACATATTACATCACTCATGACATGGTCAGTGACATCACTCATGACATCACTGATGACATCTCAAATGACATCACTGATGACATCATCCTTGTGATAGAGTGGCAGACCTCCTCTCCCCCTAATATGACCTTTGATACACACATTCAAAAATAGAAACTAAAATTTTCAAAACAATGGACATACCAATACCAGTTACAACAACCTATTTGTCACGAACCGAAATCCGGTGAGATGCTGCTCGCAGTATCACAAACTCCCGTTGCGCGATACGAACGCAACACGAACTACACTCCCCAGAAGGCTCCGCGGAGCCTGTCTCACGTGATCCAGGTTACGCAAGGCAAAGCGGATATAACCCAACGCGCGCAGAGAGCGGTGCCGATGATTCCTGGAAGTTCGTCTATCTTGGCTCTCCGGACCTGTCTTCGACCCGCCTTGCAAGAAGTAGCTGTTCCCGCCTTGGCAAGCCCGTTTCTGGTGTACCGACCTCTGAATCACGGCACTAGAGAATCTCCGCCCACAAACTCTCGAGCTCCTGGAAACCGCTCCAGCGCTCCTCTGCCCATGGAGTTCCGGGTACAGAGTAGCAGCGCGAGCGGTGCGCTCCTCTGCCCACGGAGTTCCGGGTTCAGAGTGGCAGCGCGAACGGAGCGCTCCTCTGCCCACGGATTTCCGGGTACAGAGTGGAAGCGCTCTGGACCGTTTGTCTCATTCACAACCGTGAGTACTGATCAGACCAGCTACCGTTCCTTGTGATCAGGAAAACACCTCCTTTTTTGCTTCCTATTGTTAACCTTGTGACGCAGTGCGCTCTCGAGTATTAAGCACTGTCTCTAAGTGCTGCCCTTTACTCCTAGAGGAACTGTGTTCGCCTGCCTGCGAGATCCCCAGCGGGCCCCGTTCCAGACTACCACCCGCTGGCCAGTGACTCCCATTAACCGGATAGCAGGTAGTGTCCTGGGTCCGCGCCTTCCTTCCGTGTGGTTAGAGGAGGTGCAGGTAAGAGGAGGATGAGAGGGGATTGAGTAGCAAAACAAATACGGGGATAAAGATACAGTCGTGCTCATTGTGTGTTTGTGTCTTTTCAGGTTCCTTTCCCTGCTGTTCCTCCCTTTCCTTCCCTCGCTCACCTGTCTTCCAAGTCCGTGTGTATAACACGTAGTCCGGACTGGGGACAGATGAGAGGTGGACCCCTATAGAGCATCAGCGCCATCCTGAGGAGAGGACCCCCAGCCACCGTGACACTATTCAGTAATTCTAAGATCCACATACACATCCACTCATTCACCAACAGTCCTATACAGTCACTCATACATGTACTCACTCATCATATGTACTCATACACCTATACATCCTGTTACACAACGCCACTCATCCATAGAGTTACTCACACACATAGTCACTCATGCTAATAAAGAATCAAACATCCATTTACTTGCATATACAGTTATACACACACCGCCACACTTACTTCTACAGAAACTTACACATACTTAGTCTTTTAAACAATCACTTAATGAAACACACACTTATTCATACAGGAACTCTTTCAATCTCTCACATATACTCACTTATATACACCAATAGTCACATATACTAGTTTAAAACATATGTAGTTACTCATAAAGACACTATTGAGACAGTCATTCACTCACTAACACACCCATGCACACACTCATCCACCCATACAGTCCTGCACACATGCTGTCTTCAACACATACAAACAGTGAGTCACTCATTCATGCACCTATGCACTACGTAATACCCCCCACCGAACAATACAGACACTCAGACACTCATACTGATACTCAAAAAACCAACTAATAACCTATATAGCCACTCATGTAGCTACTCACCAACCCATGCAGCCACTTATACACAAAGTGTGAGACTGATACAGATATTTACATATTTAAACATTACTCACTAAGCCATGTATTCACTAAGATACACTTAATCAGTCAGTTATACAATCAATTTTTCAAAAACAAATCATCCATTTAGACAATTATATACCCATTTATTCTTCCATCGACCTTGAGATGAAGTTGAAGTTGAAGTTGAAAGGGATTTGTATAGCGCTCTACTACCAAACGGTTTCTTGGCGCTTGGAGAAGGAAGAGGGGAAGAATTTAAGACGAATAAGCGGAGGAGAAAAGATGAGTTTTCAGAGCTACTCGAAAGTTCAAATAGGAGGGAGTAGATCTAATTGCCAGGGGAAGAGTGTTCCAGAAGAGGGGGGCAAGTATCGAAAACCTGGAGCCACCCGATTTCTTCTTGCAAAATCGGGGGACAAGGAGAAGGAGTTGAGTGGAGGAGCGAAGGTTTCTGGCAGGAACATATACATTGATCTTAGATCTAATGAATGCAGGGGCAGTGCCAGCTAGAGACATGAAGATCAAGCAGCCCATCTTGAAAAGCGAGCGCTCCCTGATGGGGAGCCAGTGAAGAGCCTTAAGCAAGGGGGTGGTATGACTAGATTTGGGGTGTCTATAAATGAGGCGTGCCGCTTGATTTTGGATAAGCTGCAGGCTACGGCTCTCGTAGGCAGGGATGCCCACATACAGGGTGTTGCCATAATCTAGGCGAGATAGGATCATAGCCAAGACAATGAGTTTAAGTGCTTCGACCGTGAAGAAGCGCGAGACTTTCCGGATGGTTCTTAAAGCCAGAAAGCAGGAGGAGACTGTCGAGCTTATCTGGGGACGCAGAGAGAGGTCCTGGCTGACTTTGAAGCCCAGAGTTTTAACAGAGGCAGAGGGAGACGGCGGGGAGCCAAGGATGGAAGGCCAGAAAGCAGGGGACCAGGGATTGGAGGGACCACCAATGAGAACCAGCTCCGTCTTATCGGGATTCAATTTTAATTGATTGAGGTTCATCCAGTTATAAATAAAAGTAAGTGTGGAGTGGACCGTGGAAACTGAATCAGGAGAGGAGGAGAGATTGAAAATGAGCTGGAGGTCATCAGCGTAGTTGAACGCCGTGACCTCAATATCCTGAAGAGCAGCAATGAGGGGGTGTATGTAGAGATTGAATAAGAGGGGAGAGAGGGAGGAGCCTTGGGGTACCCCGCAAGAAACAGAGCGGGAGGGTGCAAGAAAGCCTCCCAGATGAACCGCCTGAGTACGGCCTGCTAAAAAGGAGGTAAGCCAGGTCAAGGCCGACCCCCGTAAGCCAGCGCCCCTGACACGGTCGAGGAGGATGGAGTGGTCGACCGTGTCAAAGGCGGCAGAAAGATCGAGAAGGACTAAGGCCTGGGGGGAGTTGGTGTCAGCACTGCGTCTGAGCTCATCAACCACTGAGAGGACGACAGATTCCGTAGAATGTGCAGGCCGAAAGCCGGCCTGGTAGTCCGCCAGGAGATGATGGCCCTCAATGTAGGTGGAGAGTGAGGAGGTGATATGGCTCTCCAGGATCTTGCCCAGGAGTGGGAGGAGCGAAATAGGTCTAAAGTTGGAGGGGGCAGTAGGATCGGCCCCGTTTTTTTTTATGATAGGAATTACCGCGGCTGCTTTGAAAACATCAAGTACAATTCCTGAAGTAATAGATGTGTTAAGCAGGGTAATAGGGGGGGCTGGACAATGGGAGAAGATCTCCCTTAAGATATGTGCCGGGCAAACATCAGCGGGGGAGCCAGTTATGACTTTTCCCAGGAGAGTACAAAAGGCCTCTTCTGAAATCAAGGGAAATTGGTCGAGAGAGGAGGGGGGCGGGGGTAAAGGAGGACAAGAGAACAGGGGAGGTGCCCTGGGAATGTTCTGCTTGATGGTGGCAATCTTCTCAATAAAAAAGTCATTGAGGGAGTTACAGAGGGATTGGGAAGGAATGGGTCTAGATGCGACTCTGTCGGAGGCAGCAAGCTCGCGGACGATCGCAAATATCTCCTTGGATTTGTTGGCTACCTGATGAATTTTCCGGGAAAAGTGTTCAAGCTTGGCGGTGAGTATGGCTTTTTTATAGGCCCTAAGTAGCGTCAAGTAGAGGATTTTAAGGTCAGGGCAGTATCTGCGGCGCCACTGGCGTTCAGCCTGCCGGAGTTCCAACTTCTGGTCTTTTAAAGCATTAGAAAACCATATGTTGGCATCATGAGAGCGGTGCGTTCTGACCAGTCTAAGAGGCGCAACATGGTTGCAGGCCTCTGAGAGCCAGTTATCGATAATGGCTACCTGCCTATTGGGAGAAAAATCTGTCAAGGTAGGGGCAGAGGAGGCTAAGGAATGGCCTAAAGCGGTCAGATCCACCCTATTCCAGTTGCGAGCGTAGATATTTTTAGGAAGAGGGGGAGCGTTGATCTACCCCAATGGTATGGAAAAGGTAATCAGGAAGTGATCGGACCAGACACAGGGGGATAAAGTAGGCAGAGAGATTGACAGATTGGCGGACCAAACTTGGTCAAGGGTGTGCCCCTGAGCATGGGTAGGGGAAAAAATTTGAGGGGTAAAGTTGAGACAATGGAGGGTGTCAGAAAAATCTTTGGACATGGTGTCTTCACGTGGGTCACCCGGCCAGAAGTTGAAGTCACCCAACAGAAGGACCGCGGAGTTGTTAACCACCAGAGTAGCCAGTAAGTCCTGTATCACTGGAATAAAGCGAGGCATGGGTTGAGGGGGGCGGTAAAGGAGTAGAAAAGTAAGTGGAAATGCAAGATTCGTGGAGCGTGCAACCAAAAAGTCGATCGAGGGAATGGGGTGGTAGGAAAGGGGCTGGAATTGTAGATTAGAGCGTACTATCATTGCCACTCCGCCGCCAGTCTTCCCCTCAGAGCGGTCGGCGCGGAGGATGTAGTAGGGATCCGGGAGGGAAGTAAGAATATCGGGGAGGGAAGTGGCAGTGTACCAAGTTTCCGTGAGGAACAGAATCTCAGGTTGGGATCAAGAAGGTCAAAGAGCTCTAATTGGTGCTTGACCGCGGATCGAGTGTTAAGGAGAGAGATTGAAGCCGCAGGGGAAAGGCTATCAGGGTGCTTAGAGCGGGAAAGAAGAGGGGCAGGGCATGACGCCTCCTTGCGAAAGCTAGGATGCGGGCGTAAGAACTTGGCGCGATCAGGCTGGGCGATTTCAAGGGAGTTAATCCGGGCGAGAGTGTAAGGGCCGATGGACCAGTCAGCATGGCATGCCAGGAGCTGGTCAGGTGAGTAGGTAAAGGGGCGGACAGAGTGGAGGGCCCCTGGACCCGGCCAAGCGCGGACGGGCGCAGGCGGGCTTGCCTTTGGCGCGCCTTCGGCGTGCCGTCGGCGCGCCCGCTGCTCGCGTCCGCTGCGCGGCCGGGGAAGGCACATCATTTAAGAGGAAAGCAGAGGGCGTGGCCTAGCGGCAATGGGCGTGGCCTGGGCTCAGGCTTTCCGGGATTGGCGGCAATCCTTCTGCGACCCGCAGCAGCCCCTTGATCGGCTGCGCGGGGAGAAGAGAACAGCGAGAGGTAAGGTCACAGGAGCGTTAAAAGCAGAGGTACAGTTTAAAAGAGCGAAACTCCCGGCATCCGCCTCAGGAGTCAGTTTCCATCTAATACGCGCAAGGAGGGAGGCGCGGTTAATATAGAAGGAGGGGGTGTGGCCTAGCGGCAATGGGCGTGGCCTGGGCTCAGGCTTTCCGGGAATGGCGGCAATCCTTCTGTGACCCGCAGCAGCGCCTTGATCGGCTGCGCGGGGAGAAGAGAACAGCGACAGGTAAGGTCACAGCATATACATAGAGATAAACATATATAAAACATATGTAATTTTCAGAAAAACACACATTCACTGGATGATGTCATCAGTGATGTCATCAGTGATGTCATCAGTGATGTCATGAGTGATGTCACTGACCATGTCATGAGTGATGTAATATGTGACGTCATCAGCAGTGCATTGCGGGGGCGCAAGTTATAGTTGGCTGAACTAACTATAACGGGGGAATTTCAATGGTTTTGTACGAGTGAAAAGTCCAGCTAACTATAACGCCCCTGAAACCTATGGTTTTTTCAGTGAATTGCTAAGGTTTTTTAAATGCTAATTCCTAACTATAACGTACCTGAAACCTATGTTTTTTTCAGTGAAAATATATATATATATATATATATATATATATATATATATAGAGAGAGAGAGAGAGAGAGAGAGAGAGAGGTTCTTCAGAAGTACAATATCCAGTATGTCTGTTCTTTAGTTGGCTGCATATGGATAGTGCCTGGGCTCACTATGACCAGCTACTACATAATCATCTATTTAATGATGAGAAAAGCTTGCCTCATTCTAGTAGCTCTCTGGGAGTTCCAGAGCTGGTTGAGGTGTGCAGGTCTCTGCCAATAACAGGCGAGATGCTGAAGCCTACTGAGGTGACTAGGCCTAGCAGACATAGGTTTATGCTAGCAAAGTTTTGAAGCTCTTTGTCGAAGTAGTCTTATGGGAGTCTTAATCTGTGCACGGCTGGCTTCAGTTCTCTTCCCTCCTAGTATGATCCTCATGATCAGTAAACAAAAGGCACCTACTTGGTATTTGGGCCCAAATTTTGAGTTTGGAGGACAGGGTACTCAGTCATAAATGTGATGGAGCCCCTGTCTGTCAAACCTTCAGTCATCTGTTCAGCTATGAGTCGGTAGAGTGTTTTTTTGCTGACGGTGGCGCTTCCGACACTTG
This sequence comes from Triturus cristatus, assembly GCF_964204655.1. Lineage (NCBI taxonomy): Eukaryota > Metazoa > Chordata > Amphibia > Caudata > Salamandridae > Triturus > Triturus cristatus. The sequence continues at coordinate 556,312,314 of NC_140579.1, read as the reverse complement.
CGTCAGAAAACTTACTACAAAAGGCTGATGGAGTAGGGGCCGTCAGAGTAAAGGCATCAGGTGACACACCCTGTTTAGAGTGGATGATCTGATGACATTTTTTCTGTCTGTCACTCTGGTGGTCACAAACAGATAAAAATAAGCTGTGGCAGTGGTAGCTGTGAATGCACAGAAATCACCGCTGGCCCAGCAATGATCTCTAAATAGGACGGTCCTCGTCCATCAGGGTGGCAGATGTAATGTCCTCCACTGCCCTGGTGGACATAGGTAAAACTGCTAAACTATAAAGCAGACCCTGTGTTTGCAAACTCTGTCATTTACTTATCTCACTTAGTGCAAGACTTGAAATAGATGTGTGAACTTAGCACTGTGTTCATATCTCTTGGTTCCGGCAGCTGAAAAATCTTGCCACAGTGGAAAGGCCTGCAGGTGTGCCTCTGGTTGTGTTTTCTAAGGTCTCACAACTGGCACTGTATGTTTTTGTCAGCTGAAACAGTCACTTGGACAGTGTTATTCACTCGTAAGCCAATCTCTGTTAACTTGTTTGGGTTTGTCCCTAGAGAGACATTTGTTGGCAGTGTTATGTTGTGTTATGTTAAGTTATGTTTATTTGTTAAGCAAACTATCACCAGCGAGGGTATCCTGGCACTGAGCAGGTATGTATGCCTACCCCTGGAAATGGTAGTTTGGTTAACTGAAAAACCAGGTCTTCAGCTTCTTGGGTCATTCCAGAAGAATGGAAAAGGCTCTGATGTGGGAGGTAATCATCATCATTATCATCTTTATTTGATTATTAAAGAATAATTATGAAAGAACAATAAAACATGTTAAAATATAGTACATCAAGTGTATAATTTTTTGTAAATATTTTGAACCTTGTAAACACTGATATTTATTGCCTAATTTAAAAACTCAGTGTTTTGGTCAATGTAAACCAGCCTTTCACAGGTCTCTGAGGACCTCTCACATGTTACCGAACTCTCACAGGCCTCTCTTCGACCTCTCACAGGTCTCTTTGACCTTTCACAGGTCTCTCCACCGACTTCTCGTAGGTCTCTTTGACGACCTCTAACAGGTCTCTTCTTCACTTGTGGATGGCCTCCTTGCACCTCAAGGCTATGCCGATGTAGCAGTCTCTTCTGCCTCCACTCAAGCAGATTTTGCAGGGTCTGTCACATCCTGTAACCGCATGGGCCCTCCTCCTTACAGGGTAATCACTCTTGGGCTCCAGCCCTTGCTGTCAGCTTCTCCAGTGCAGTCTTTGGCTCGCTTCGGACTTTGCGCCCTCCGTCCTTTACTTCAACTGCGCCTACTGCTGGTGCCTTGTGCACCTGGTTCCTCCTCCTGTGGTGGCGTCCTCTCGCCAAAGGGGGAGCAGTCAGTGATCTCTTCCTGAACTTGGTGGCGTTACATGACCGCAGGTAGCGCTCATCGCACAGCTTTTCCTCCTGAAGTCTTTTCACTTGTCTGGGGCCAGTACTCTTTACAGCCTCTTCTGGTGCACCCAGTCTGAGGCAGTGTTTACAAGGATTTATGTCACTATGTATACTATTCGTCCCACAACCACTGGTTATCTAAAAATGCAGTCAGGTATTGAGTGTTTTGGGTAGGATAAAAAGTTCTTCAATATCATTTTTGTTAGAGAGATACCCACTTCAAAAAAAGAGTTGACAACTAAAATTTGCATTTTACTAATGAAGACATTGTAGTGACTCATGCACCATTATGACTGTCCCCCACATCACACTATTTTTAAAGATGATCATGCAGGAGCAGTTTCAATAACCGTCTGTAAATTAAACAAATTGGTTGAAGTTTGTGTCAAAGGGCACTGCAGGTTTTTCATTTTAGCCTGCATGCTGAACCTATTTAGAGGTGAATGAGGTTTTACCATGAACTAAGCTTATGTTTGGAAAGCAATCTCTCGACCCACCAATCCTGCCTACTGCCTGTTTCCTTTAGACGGTATCAAATATTAATATGAGGGTCCAGTGGCTGCCTCTCTCTCTCTTTCTCTTTTATGTGCTTTGTCTCTTTCCCTCTCCCCTCTACATCCCTCTCTATCCCCACTCCTCAGCAACCAGGTCATCGTCTGTCCCCTACTCCCTCACTCCCTCCATTGCTTTCTCCCACCAATGCCAACACTAAGCACTGCTGTTGCTTGGTGTTTTTTCCCTTCCACACCTATTTCTCTCCTTCCCTGCCTCTCACTCCCTACCCGCTGCCCAACGTACACTTCTGCTGCTATTCGTTTTGCCAATCATTGTACAATCACACCGGCATTAGCAAAGTCAATTGTGGCAGCCGGGAATCTTGGAATATTATCTTCCATATTTCCAAAATGGATGCCAAATTTTGTGTAAATACAACGTGGGGGCAACTTAGGTACGCACATCCATCTTGTAATGTTATTTTAGTTACTTGCAAACTTGCAAGATGGCTGCCATGTTGCAAATAGAAGCTACGTGGTTGGTGGCCATCTTGGAAATAGACAATATATTTGTCCATCTTGGAAAGAGATAAATTACACTTTCAGGATGACCTCTATGTTGTGCCTAGAAGCCATATGGTGGCCATCTTAGAAGGTGACCAAATCATGTTCAGGCATCTTAGAACCTTATTTTCTGTACTGTGATGGCTGTCACATTGCCTCATCATGCATCCTAACGACCAGTGTAGACGTTTAAAAACATAACAATCAAGATGGATGCCCACCGCCATTGTCTTTGTCAATACTTGCACCTCATTGGCAAAGCTAGAGCAATTAACGTTGCCAATGTTTATTACTGGCTACAAAAGAGTAGATACCTCTCACTGTTCCTATCCATGCAGCTCTTCACAACACTCTTTTCTTATGTTACTCCTACTTAGAGTCTAATGTTCTTTCTTTTAGCGTCTTCTCTAGGATTGTAGTCTTTTGTGTTAAATTATCTGCACAGCACTTTGGTAAAAGCATGAATTAAATACCATCAAATAAAAGGAAATGAGCATACATTTCTTCGCAGAAAATATCTCAGCACCCCAAGCAGGCCACAGCCCTGTCTTCCCTAAGCTGCAAATCAGCCTTACTGATAAGGGTGACCAAATGTCCCCATGTGACAGGAAAACCATGTTTGCAGCCATGGACTTTTATGTAACAGATCAGCACAATCTGCGAGCTTTCATCGTGGATTGCATCAATCGAAAAACACACCTATTAATGATTTGTGACATTAAAGTCCCGTGTTGGAAAGCTGGTGTCTTGGTAACCACTCTATGCCTGATGTTGGTCGGAGTTTCAGGAAAGAGATCAAGGTATGTACCATCACCACTAGGGACTCCTCACGACTGGATCATGAGTCCCAGTCGAGCTGTGTACTCCTGTAACTAACAAGACGTGCTGCACTACAGCACCCAGCATTCCTTGGTGTGCTACACTGCATGGTTTATTTGGGTCAGATTCCCCAGATGTTACCCAGTCAAAGCAAAGGGATTACACGTTGACATTGCAGAAAACTGTGCTGTAGCACCAATTTCCACATGTTATTCATACGGAGAAAGGTTGATGCTTATTGTAAGAGTGGACTTTCACTGTCAAATACTTGTCTATTACTCTCAAAACTGAGGTGTGGAAAGAGCTGTTGCAATGGGTCATCCGGGACGAGTTCTCTAAAGCGTATGTGTTTTGTTCTCATTGCTGGATCTCTGGGTATGCACAATCTGTTGTAGTGAAGATCATGTGGGTAGTGGCTCAACAACTACTGATCTGGGAGATTTACCCTGTCCATCATGTCCAGGCCCTGCAAACTTCAAGCACCTTATGTCAATGACTGTTTCTTTTTAATTGCCTGATTCTACTCAGAAAATGAAAAATGACGATGGTAATATTTTACAGCGTTTAGGGAGACTGGAATTTTAACTATTTTCTGTGCAGTTCAAGGTCTGATCGCTTTTCATATCAGAGTCTTTGCAACTCTGAATGTCAATGATATGTGTCAATCAGTATTGACTGTGTGTTGTTGGCCTTTCTTTTCAGAGGACATCAGATGGCTTTGATTCAGTTCCTTTGAAGAGTTCCTCTGCAATCACAGACATGGATCTCTGAACCTTCACTTATCGCCAAACCCATTGTTAGACTTCGGAGAGAGCCTTGCTGCAGATACATGCGGCGCCCTTCACATTCAGCCAAATCTTCGACACCTTTCCTGCGGCAGTCATTCCACTATGGCTGGGATTTTGCTCCATCACTGCTGCTTTGAAAGTGAATTATGTGGCTTTAATGGACAAACCTCTCATCAGAGATTTTTCCTCTTGATGTATTTATTTCTTTTTTTACACCAAATATGGCAATACTAGTGATTCTATCAAATACAGTGATCCATTTTTACCAAGAAGTAGTGCAATGTTTCCTTTTTCTGATCTAGCTTGACCGTGTGTTGATGAAGATACGAAAGTATATGGTAGTTTGTGTGCACAATCATTCTCTTAGCAGCAGTAAAGTGTTGTAGAAGAAAGTGTAAGGATCTGTGCACCCTTGGAGTGCAAACCTTATTTGTTGTTCGGCCTCTCTACTATTCCTCTAAAGCCTTAACAGAATTGAACATTGTGCTCTTTTTGTTACTGCTGCCTCCTCAGTAACTAGAAGCAGAACTTTCGAGTTGCAAAAGTATATGTACTGACATTTGCCTCACACTGTCATGACCAACAATTATTGTTGCTTTTATAACAGCATCTGATTTGAATTGAGGCTATGCCGCAAGAATTCAGTCTCAGACTTGGGTTTGCCACTATGCACTTATGTTATCAGGTCACCATTATTTCAGTGTTCAGCATTCCTGGTGCAAGTCATTTTTATAAGGTGTGTCAATCCAGTTAGCAAGACTATAACTCCCAGATTGCGTTATGAAACTCCAGAACTGGAAACATGACATCCTGACTAGATGGAGCTAAGTAGAAACAGCAATCAGTAGCCTTCTGCTCACAAGAGGAATGAAGTAGAGTGTGGTAAAGTAGGAGAGAGGAACAACCATGTTTTAATCAGTGCTAAATCTGTACTAGTGTTTGTGTAGTAGTTCTTTGTGTCAATAGTTTGTGTGATAAGTTGGTGGTCTGCAAGTGACTACACAGAGTTTATTGTGAGGAACAAAAGTTTTTTTTATTCTAACTAGTCACAAGTGTGTTCTAGTAATTATAAGGCATGATACCTTTGCTTACATTAGCCCCAGAGAATAAAAACTATAACCTCACGACTTGTAACTATCACATATTGTGTTTACATATGTCAGCCACTATGATTACAATGTAGATGCCACTGCGTTTTCATATTTTCCATACGAGTGTATTAGAAATTATTGTGGTTATTAATGTAGATGTGAGATTACCTATATCTAGTGCACTTTCGCCTTAGGCTTTGCAAGTTTGAGTATTTGCAAGGGAAAAACAGTTTGGGTTGCACCTTCAGGTAGGTCCACCAGTAATAATATTAAGTGGCGTGGTGGTGGTAAGGCTATAACATGATCGTTACCATGCTTCATAGTACTGTTTATACTCGTATTAATGCTGAATTACATATGAGTGCTTTACGATGTACTCGTTGCTGTAATACTCAAATACCAATAATCTAATACTAGAGTAATAATGCTCCAATAGTCTTTTAATACTCACAGAGTATTTTAAGAGTGAGTAGTAAAAGAGCATTAAAGTATTAGAGTATTCAAAATATCAGATTGCAAGACATGTAAAATACTTTGAATAAAGTTTGAAATGAGGGCGATTAGAAATTCCTCTACCAAAAAGATTCCTTCATAATTTTTCCCTATTTAATGCAACCAATCATTTCATAGACAACTAGAGTAAAAAGGATACTTACTTTCTTAAACGAAGATGGGGAATGGGATGCATTAAACAGGCTACCAGTTAACTATAAAAAGCTTGAACACATCTCCAATCTTATGTCACCAACAAAAATGGTTCTGGACTATCTCATTGTTTGGTAAATTCTGGTTGGATTGTGAAACCTATTGTGGCGTCAGTCACTAAATGACCTTTTTAATGTCTTACGCAACTCATATCAGCCAGTGAATTTATAGTTTAATAGAATAATAATTGTATTTTAATTTCAATACTGCTGATGTGGTTCAGACACAAATATTTGCAACGAAACAAAATGAGGTGATTCTGGATAGTGGATAGATAACACAAAGTGTATTAAATTAGGTTAAGCCAAAGAGAAATCAACAATGATGTAGACTAGGATCATGAGGCCTAAAATTACAGACAATTTCTACAAGTACAGTTCTAGACAAACACCTCTTCATTGTCAAGAGTGTTGCAGGATACATAACGTTCATGTTCGTTTGTGTTCCTACATTTCAATTCTTCCTCAACAGTTCACACTGAGCCTTCTTTCAGATCTAGGAGGATATGACTCTCACATTCTCTATAAATGTCTGTTCAACCAGACTACCCAGAATGCTTGCAAATTTCCAGAAGTGTTTGGAAATACTCAAAGAGTTTGGGCTATCTGTTTCATTAGATAGTTCCTGAAAAACTAGGGGCTATATCCCCTACAGAGGAAGACTACTGTAAATTAGTCAAACATTTGATACCTGTAGATATATAGATGCTGTATGAAATTAGACTATTGACAAATACACAGTATTTGGATTCACCTAAAATGCCTTCCATTTTAAACACTATTCTTCTACATTTTGCCTCTGCACTTTTTGTATACCAATCTCTCTTTATCACATTCTGAAACGTGTTGGTTTCTTTTTGGGTTATTCTTTTTAAATTGTTTTCTATTTATTCACCCACTGGCCATAATTTATTTAAGCTTGTTATTTCAGTTGTTTTACCCTCATCAGCAGTATTTAAGTGAAAATAAAAACTCTCTTTATAAGTTACATAGTATGTGGCTGGTTTGATATCCACATATTATAAATGTATTCCTTTCCTAACTTTCCTGCAGAGTGTGTTGCATTGTACAGAATTAGTTTAGTTTAGTTTAGTTTAGCTTTTTAATATGCATAAGGGGTGAAACTTACTATATAAACCATTAATACCCTAGACTCTTTGTGGGTTAGTGGATGGGTGGATCAAACATATTTGGAAAATACCAAGGCAGAATCACTCAGTAAAGCAGTATAAATGTATACATGTCTGCATCAGATTTTCCTGATATGTGAATGCCATAGCTCTAATGCCCTTTTAGGTACTCTAGGTATTCCGAAAAATCTCCGAATTGCCCAAAAGACAACTCTCCCTCAAATGGTGGGAGGCATATCAGCACATGCGCATCATCTCCCACTTGATATTACCCTCATGAGGTTACAACCACAATCACTTCCAAGTACAGCTTCTGATGTTTCACAATTTTAGGACTCCACTTTGTCTGTGTGCAGTGGGGCTGTCCAGTGCGGTATCATATTTCACACAGAGGTGTGCTCTTTTAAAATGCAAGCCTGGCTGGGTGTCCCCTAAATGTTCTCCCACCTTTTGAATTGATTTTTTAATCTACTTTCCCAAAAGTTATGGTGTGGCATAATCCGCTTTTTGCCACTTCTCTTCACTGAAATATCACAGTTCTGCTCCAACAAAGTCAATGTCCCTATTGCACTAGGAATGAAAGATCGAATCAGCCGAGAAGCAGCACATTCTAAGCAAAATTTAAAAATGCCTTTTTGAAAAAAAGAAATAATTGATAGCTGACTTCTTTTAATTTTACCCCAATCTACCTCACAATAAGCTTTCAAATCAGGGTACACTCCAGGTTCAACACAATGGAATGGTGTTAGATGCTGGGTCTAAATTTCTTTCCTAGTCTCTTCCATGCCACAATCAGAACAGAGCTATCTGTTCACTTGAGCAGGAGGTACCACCCCTTTTTGGGTACTCTAAAATCATATCCGCTACTTCTTTTCTAGGCTTTTCCCTGTCTCTTGAAAACAGCCTATGTCAATTACATTTTAAGTGGAATTGTGTGAACCCATTTGGAAAAACATTGTCCCCGTTCTAAATTTCAAGATGTTGACCGTGATGTCAGGATTTGAGACATCCGTAACAAATCACCAAACACAGCTGTGCTTCATAATGATATCTCATGTACATTTTGATTACCTTATTGAAGTATGGTTAAGTAACTGCTTTTCTCATTTATTACTTTTTTTCTGGATCAACGCTCTCAGTTTGTGTTAGGCTTTTTGTCCACCTCCTACTGAAAGAAAGAGCGACAGTACAGGTTTGTATTTATAAAGATTAAAGAACTGGTAGGTATTCTATTAGAAATGCTGTCAGAGGAACTCCAACTTTCTGGTCCTGGTCTTTTATTTGACAGATCAGTGCATTCTGGCTGTTTTAATATGGGTTTGCACCAGCTGAAACAATGGGTGTGCCGCATCTGATAATCATATTTAAATTACAATTTAATAGTGGATACTTGGACTCCCATTGCATTTTGGTAACTCAATTCCTGTCGTTACTAAGACTTCTGGCAAACACTGTCCCTATACCTCACTTAGCATCACGTTGAACTTGAGAACATTTGCATATTTTGGTAGCTACATTGTGGCTGGTTGATGAGAGACTGAAGAAACTGAAAAATGGATTTGGGTGGTGAGACATGGGCATGCTAAGTCAGATATGGATGCAGGCATTGAGTTACGCATTATCCACAGTATGGACATGCATACTGTCATATTTCTCACCACATTATTGTTTTACATTTTTGTCCTTTCCTACTTCCAGCAAAAGGGTCCCTTGATCCCTGACACCGAGAACCAGACTTGAACCCCCTGATCCCCAGTCTACAGCCAGTTGTGTTTCTGTTGCACTATCCTCTCCAAAGCCTGGATATGGTAATGTCTCTGCTCCCAGTTAGTGTTTTTGCATAGTTCATTTAACTAGTGAAGAAAGGAGGACAAAGCTCTTACTCAGCAGATCATGACCACCTACACTGCACAGCTTTTAATACCAGAAGAGACCCCACTGTGATTGTTGTCTGCCTGGATTGTGTATTTCTACCTGTTTATGCTAGATCCTATGTATATTGGCTGGGGTTTTCTATCTTGGCTCAGATTAGATTTTGAAAAAGTATCTGCAAATTAAGGGTCAGGGTCTAGAATTTGACCATGCAATCTGGATTTAGCTCAGACTTTCATAATGAGCCAAATGGAGACGTATATGTTAATGTGAGTCTTTCAGTATGTGCCATCCTGAGATGTTCAATATCAGGGTACGAGTAGATCAGATATAACAATCAGCAACATATCAAGTATTTGTTTAGTTCTTAGTACTACTATGCATCTCACTTCAGTTGAGGATCCAGTGACCACAGGACATTCACTTCCACCCGAAGAGGTAAATTAAGCCGATCCACACCACAGGGCGGTGCCATCTTGGTAAAGGAGCCCTGCTTTGCAGAGTTGCCTGATGTCACAGAGCAGGAAGGATGGTTCTATGAAACCGCACTGTGAATAAAGAAGCAAGTTATCAATACAGAAGGATGCAATATCCCACACAATGTTTTAGTGCTGGTACCAAAAAAATAGAAGTATTAAAATCGCCCAGCTCGTGCTGCTTCGTCAGTGTATTATGACATCACATATATACTAGGGGGTGGGGAAAATCAAAGGAAGAAAGTGTCTGCTGGATAGAAGTTGATCTTTCTCAGCCCTTTTAGGTCTCGCCTGAGCCAGCGCATGCACTTCTCTGCGAGACATTTAGTAAGTGGGTTTTCAAAGTGCTACCACACGCTCTTGCTGGCCTCAAGCTTGCGGTTACGCGTGCTCATTAAGCCTTACAGCGCGCTGCTCGCCTTCAACGCTCCTCCACCCCTCCCCCACCGCGTCTCGCGTTAATGGGAAACATATGTGCAAACGCCGTGTTATCACTTTCGCCGCGGCGGGCGCTCGCGTGCGCACCACTTTCGAAGCCGGGCTTGTCTTGTTCTATACCGTTGCGTGCGTGCGCACACCTCAATTAACTTTTGTTCCACTACCCGGCTTCCTTCCGTTGACTGGCTCCCTGACTCCACTGGTTGACTTTGACAGTAAGTTATCTATAATCAGTGGGAACAGGGCCGGTGAGATAAACAGACTTCTGTTGCCGCGAGCCACTCGGTCTGTACTTTGCGCCACGAGCGTGTCGCCTCCTGCGCCCTCCTCCTTTCAACACGGCTCTGTCACTCTGCTGCCACTGTTGGGTCGCTTGTGTCATTAACGCTTCTGCTGTGCTCTCACAACACAACTCAACAGGGCTGGCCGTCCTCTCACAACACAATTCAACAGGGCTGGCCCGCCGGTGAGTGTGACTTGCTACCCCACCAAACCTTCACTTACACGGAGCCCTGTTCCGTCTTCCAAGCGGGTAGCAGGACTGGCAGTCTGTCCCCTCTTCACCCGCCACAGACTGGGCTTCATTACCATTTAGGAAGCCGGGGGGCACAATACAAGCACCGAGCTGCTGACAGCGTTCTGAAAGAGCATGTGCTTTGTCCCACTCTGATGTGGGTATTGGCGAAAAGTAATCCACCGAATAGTTTCAAATATTTTTACAGTTATGGAATGTGTATTGTGTAGTGTATTATTTGTGTTTTCTCTAGGCATTTTGTCTTTTGCTAAAATGCCAAGCGGGCGAATTTTTGCTTCAGAAGGAATAGTTTCCCAAACCATGAATATGTGAGCCTCCGTGCCTGCTTCATTGTAAGAATTGAATGAAGGCTTGATTTTCATCGCTGCCAAAGGCGGTGTTTGTTTGTTGATCGTTAGTCAAATTGCACAGTAGCGAACTCACCACTGCCTTGCCTGGACAGTTTTTTAAGGGAGGTTTTGTCAGAAGGTTTTGTCTCCATGGTGAGATTGGGAAGGGTGAGCGTGGTGATCAGACTGTTTCCACATGAAACTGTTTGTAGACTACCTGAGAGCTTCTAAGGGAGAGCTTCCCTGCTCGAAGCCTGTATTGAAATGTGACAGGCATTGCTCAAAGTAATGACCCTTATGTGTCACACACACTGATATAACTGCTTAAGGTTCCGGTGAAAACAAGTAAATATTCCCAAACGACATGAAATAGTTTAAACCAGTCCCTTATTCTTTAAAGTTATCATCTAATCCGCCTAATCTACCTTTTTATAGTTAAATTGGGCGTGCATTTCAATGCAAGGCATCCTTTTTTTACAACGCCGTTCTGCTTTAAAAGCACCGTTGGTTAATACATTCACTTAAGATCTCAATGTGTCTACCTGAAGGGTCCCCGATTTGAATCTTGACTGGTGCACTGGGGAATAGTGACAGACATAGATTTATAGCAGGCGTCAGAGCCTGTAACAGAAAGTACTGTGAATATGCAAGTCTTTAGTTAAGAAAAGGAATTACACACTGCAGAATGGCAATTGCTGGCCTTTGATGAGCTGGTAAGATCGCAGGGGTCAATTCCTTCTATACCACACACTGATTCATATCTTGCGCACTAACTGGAATGCTGTGGCAATAGAACACCAAATCAATGCTGTTGTACAGTACCTCACCGTCATGAGCAATATGTGGAGACTAATCGTCTGGTTGGCAAAAGCTATTGGATAGCACATTCAGTCAGGGCGCAAGTCCTAAACAAGCATTGGCATAGCCAATAGGTCTCGCCTTTGGGGCCTTACAAGTGTTTAACCATGCAACAGTTAATGTTGTTGCACCAAGGATATTGTGCTGCATAACTAAATACTTATAAGGTCCCAAAAGCGAGACCTATTGGCTATGCCAATGCTTGTTTTAATTGCGTTGCCTCATTTTCTGGTTAAACTACAACTGAAGGATGCTCTATTGAGATGTCTAAGTACCAAACACACTACCTGCCCAATGTGACTTTGCCCAAAGCAAACTTTTCTCCCACCGCGAGGACAACAGAGAGCATTATGAGGGGTGGGGGCTTTAACCTATATAGAGATGTGCGAAGACGAACTGTTGAGGTCATTACCAGCAATATGGCATGGTGTCCCTCCCTCTCTCTCATTCGTTTTCCATCCCCTCTTCCCCTCAGAAATCAAGAGCAATCCTATATTTTAGGAAGAGCAAATATTGTGATTTATGAAAGAACATGTAACGTCTTTAACACCACTCTACAGACTGATACAAATTGGTAAAGTTGTCGCAATCATTTGCGCTAGCATTGTTGCATTGAGTGTACAGAAAGTGTTGTATTTATGTGAAGCAGTGTTATTTAGGAACTGCACAAAATGTTTGAAATAATGTGTTTCATTTCATTTTTACACGTGTACATTGAAGATAAAGCTGTAGTAGTATAAAAATTTAAATTGTGATACACTTTTTTTCTAGTCAGATGAGGGGGAACAACATGAACATGAATTTTGCCAAATGATTTTTACACAATTTGCTAAGAAAACATAGTTTGTAATGGAAAGTGGGTTCTGCTTACTTTTTGATTAAATAAAATATACTTTTTGGTCGGCATTATGAGTTGTGTCCTGTTCATTCCCAATGTCAAGAATATGTGTGTGCTTTTTAGTTTTTTTAGTGTTGTGGCTGTGGCACTTTTTGAAAACTGTGGTCAGATATTTCATTTCGATTGCCTTAGTGGGGCAAACCTGTACAGTATGCTTTGCATTGCCATCTACATTAAGCAGTCATGCATGCCACAGTGAATACCAATGTATTTTGAGGTACTGATCATATTTTATGCCGATAGAAATTCCCTCCTCATCCTGATTGGCTGAAGCAAGAAGAAGAAAAAGGAGTACTATGGATACTGTTGTAGGCAATGCAATAAAAGGGGGGCTTTCAGTCAGGGTGGAGGGAATAGCGTGACCCATAACTCCCCCACCGACAGCCAGTCTCCCAACCCCACCGTCTGCCACTCTCCCCGCAGATAGACATTAAGACCAGACTTCATGCTGTTGCCCGTGGCTCATTATTGAGAGCTTAACGCCTTATTAGTGACGCCTGCTTACTCTTGCGATATACAATTGCGGTTTTGTTGTTTTTCTCCAGCATATTTGGAGCAATTCTTGTAGATATTGCACCTTCGGTACTACTATCTCGGACTTGATGTATTTGTTTTTTTAAATCTGCCGTGAAGAAGTCTATGGTTTACCCCAAATAGTTGAAACACGTGTTGGAAAGAATGGCTAGAATCTACACCTCTGTTGAATTGCATTAAATGAAAATAAAGAACAGAAGAAGATTTCTGTGACAACTACAATTGTGGACTGTTCTCAAAAACTTTTGGACGTTTATTGCTCAGGATATTCACCTCTTTGTTTGTTATACGTGTGGACTGTTGTCTACGCGACTTGCAACGGTGGGTGGTCGTGACTTATATCCTTTGAACATTCTTACCTGTTAGCTGTGACTTTACACAACTCAGCGCATCTGAAACCTGACCACCTTCCATTACCAATATAAACCCTCCCTTCTCTAAAGGTAGATCTCTACCACTGCATATAAATAGACACAAATTCAAAGATGACCCAGCCTCACATCATTATGCTAGCGTCCTTCCCTCCCTCATCTCAGGCAGATGCCCGCTTCCCCCCATTTCCCTCCCTCCCCACCCTCCCCTCCCAATTTCTATCTCATAAACCCACTATCCTTTATTGTTATTGGAATGTATTAGTCATCCACATTATGTTATATTCGGTTATTATATCTGTTGGAAGGATGATGATTCTGTATGTTGTATATCCCTATCATTCATTAATCAATAAATAAATACTACACAAAAAAGCTATCTCTCTTAGATGTGTTTGCATAACAAATTAACAATAAAATTGATCTCCAAACATTTTAACAATGTCTGCTCCACTCCCAAGCAATCACCAAGTGACTGCTGGTGAGGTAAATCAAGCTAAATCAGCAGGACACCAGCATCATTCTTCAGCACACACTTCCAAACGCCGTAGGTTAGAGCCAGACCCCTCTTATCTGAATGCTGAGGATGAAGTTGGTACTCTACACCAAACCAAACAGTTGTGTACTGTTGTGACAAGGCTTTCGCTTCCTGTTGTTATGACAAAGCCGTGTGTGACTCACTTCTTATTGCTCCTTCCTAGCCAGCAATGTTAGGGCAACTTTCAAAGTTGAATCATCGAGATCTTACAGAGCTAGTTCTCAGCATTACTTGCTGGATAAATGGGCAGCCCATGGAAGAGGTTTTTGGTCAGAACTCGCTGAATCTAATGCTGTATAGATGCAAAACACGGGTCTCCAAATTATGTACTCTACATTGTCCTCGGATATCTTTTGGAAAGTCAGATGCAGAAACTGTTTAAGCCCCCCCCCCCCCCCCGTGTCTTACATGTTTCTGGCAGTAGATGTTTAGGTTTACATATCACAAGGCAAAGTGTATTTTTCAAATGCCACCCTTCTCTACAATAGATTAATGAATCAAAGGCTATGTCTTGTTACAACTGATAGAAGTGGGGTAGCCTAAATATGTTTAATGAAATTCCGTCTCAGAAGTTAATTTATGTTCAGCAGTATTCGGTGGGACAACTTTCATTGCTTCCAACTGCACCATGGTGCTCCTCTAGGATACTAATCTAAAAGGGTTAGTCCAAACCAAGGGTGCTCCCGTATGATTTAGTTGCGTAGCCACCAACCTTAAATCATAATTAGGATGTGCTGCCAGCTTACGTCTCTACTGGATTTGTATGCATTTTTTTGCACCTCTTGTCAAGGTGTTATAGATGAACCTTGTGCCTGCTTCTTTCTATTTGCCCCATGTTCCCCTCACTGCTAACTTGTGTTATCATCACAGAAATCTCAGAAGGATTTCTAGGATGTGCAGATGAGGGATGCACGTGCTACTTCCAGAATGTCGTTGAGATATGGTACTTCTGTCAGTGTTGTCATGTTTCTTGATGGTATGCTCACAGACGTGTAGTGTTTAGTTGCCTACATGTGTCTTTCCTTGTGATCTGTAACGTAGTGGCGACAAGAGCGTGATGGTAGATGCTGCGAGTACTAGCCTGTTGTGTCGATTTCCCTTCTCTCGCCTGTCTTCCACTGATCCACTTTGATCAGAAAACTTAGATCAGCCATCATTTGTAGGAGATGCCCTGCCTTGAGCATATGCACCAGTGGAGGTGGCAGAAATTTGCTACCTCGCTAGCGGCTATGGATTCCCCATATGAAACTGCCTTTTCTTACCTATGTGTGTTGATGCGTGCGTGACAATATGGCGTTGTTACTGCGGCTACTAAGGAGGCTTATTGTTAGATGCAATGTGGTCGTGGTTGAATGCAGTTTACAAGTATTCTGGAGTATGGAATTGCTTTTGTATAGATTTGTTTCATACATTAGTGGTGTGGTTACAAGGTGGAATGCCATACTGTGTGGTGAGTAGAACTGAGCTGTGTGGTGAAGTTCTGTGTTAGGTCGGATGTGTTTTGTAGTTTGTGTGGTTCTGTATCTTTTAGTTGTGAAGCAATGTGTTGTGTGGCCATTAAATGGTGTGGATTAATTTGGTATGGAGGCAACTTGTTGAGCTGTGGAGTGTTGCAGTGTATCATGTCAAGTTGTGGTGAGGTCTTACATTGCATGTACTGTGATGTGATTTTTATAAACTGGAGCCCAGATTTATCAAGCATTTGCATTGTCCATACGTCGCACAAGGTGGCGCAAGGACAATGCAAAGGCTTCAGTTATATTTACAAATCCAAGCATTGGGCAATTTGTGCCACCTTTTGTGGCTTCGTAAAGATATGTATCCGAACACAGCGACTTGTGCTGCGTTAAGTTACATTTTAAGCTGCAAATGGTTCCCTGGGTGGAGCATGGGCACTTCCATTCACCCAACCATGAATTTTGGCGCATTTCCAGAGTTACTAAACCTAGTAAACCTGGAAATGTGTTAATATAGTACGCCTTCCCCAGTGACGCGTAATGAGGGAAAATATCTTTATTTCTCCTTGTGACTTCCTCTTTCTATGCATGTTGCTTTCCACATCACATATTGAAAGAGGAAAATGCCTCTATGGATGTTTTTTGTGCAGAAAGGTGAACATTCCTGCGCAAAAGTAATCCTGTCCGTAACCCAAGTGCCCTTGCACTATGGTGCCAAGAGTCTCAGTGCAAGTAGAGAGCAGAGATGCACCGTATCTTTGAAAATATGGAGCATTTCTGCTCTCTCCCTTTCACACAACCCATCACAGTAACTTTGCTTGCTGCTCCGCATTGCATAAAAGATTAGTAAATATGCCCTTGGATACTGAGAAGGTTTGTTGAGTGAGCGTTTTGGGTGCCCAAGCAAAATGTGACAACTCTGTATAGCTAAAGTGCCAAACTGCTCTGAATAAAATAGGGGAAAGGTGTCAAGGGTCCCAGTTGGTAGAGGAAGAGAAAAACCAGAACGAGGGAAAAACCTACTTGCTCATTTTGTAGCTCTTGACTGAAAATGAAGAATATTACGAAGAAATCTGCAAGGCATGAGAACTCCTTCTGACATCAGAAAGGAGAAAAGAGGCAAGCACTAAATCCAAGCTTGTAATTCCAGAAAAAGATCCAACTTCTAGCAGCAAACAAACTGAGACAAAAGTAGTGGAAAGAGGGCAAAAGCATGCAGCGAAAAATAAAGATTGTGTTACATACATCTTTCTGTCATGATTACCTCCTTTATATATGATTCTAACAGGAACTGACCACGAGGGAAAAGGCTCATCGTCATCTTAGAATGAGAAGCTTAAATAACATCTTATAGACTGACCACCACCATAGGAAGGTGGTAGAATGCCCATTTCCAGAACTTCAAAGCATAACTTTGGTAAATGAAGGTGCCCAGGTTTGACATCCTCCTTTACTTGCTGGCTAAATTATAGAGTCCTGCTGCTGTCCTTTATGACTAGGCTCCGTACAACTCACAAAACACTCCTTCAGACGACCGTGAGCGCAGAGACTACACAGCAGTCGGATTGGGGCGGACACCTAGCGTGTGCTGATCACAATGCCTTAGAACACCTGTCCATCAGCATGTGGAGTGGTTCTTCCCTGCTTGGACACAATGGTCTTTGGTAAGTTCTTGACACTGTACTCGGGACGGTGGTAACATTAGGGTGTTTCTCTGTCATCAATGAATGAGGTATTTGCTGTTGTGAGGTCTGATGCGATGTTGGAAAATTTGGTGGTGTGTGGTAGGTATATTATGTGACCTAATGTGTCTGTTTCCTTTTTAGCTTTCTTGTTTGTTCAGCTTTTGGGAGTCCTGTTTATTTCCTCCAAAGAAATAGGGCTGGCAAGTCCATCTTGCTGAAATAGGGTGAAGAGAATTCCTGCTGGTTCTCTTCACACACCTGGTGCACAGAAAATTTCCCTAAAACGTGGGACGTTTTGTCAATATACTTAATAATGTCCCAGCCTCATTAAGGATAACCTCTAGGATGCCCATAAAGCCAACTCTGAGGAATAAAGTAATTGGAATGCTTTTCCATGAATAATAAAAGCAAGTGAATCCTTCGGAAGAAGTCATCAGTACTTATTGAAGTATAAGGGCATCAACATACTTTGCATGGATAATGTTGTCATGAGATACTTTTTTTGAGCTGAGGCCCCAGGATACATTTTATGGTGAATACGTTAACTGTGCCATTTCGTATAAAGAGCATTGCCCCCTCTTTGTACAACAAATCCTTCTTCCAGAGAATACCTTTGAGGGAAGCAATGCTTCTGACCCCTTTTTGGGCATTGCACTAAGCGCACTGAGTGGCTGGGATCCCCCTTGCCTAGTATTTACTAAATAGCTGAACCATTTCAAACCACCAGCCAGACCCACGCCTTGGTCCCCAGTAATTAGTCTCAGAAGGGGCATATTTACAAGGGCTTTATCTCCGCTTTTTTGGCTTACAAAGCCAAAAAAGCAGAGATAAAACAAGCGCCCTATTTACAAGAGGGTGCTAACATGCATAATCGCATGTTAGCACCCTTTTTCTCAACGCCTCCCTTTGCACCTCCAATGAGATGCAAAGTGGGCGTTACTGGGCGTACCCCGGATGGACTACCTTGCAAATATCGCTGATGTTTACATCGTGATATTTACAAGGCAGCCCACATGATTTCAGCAGACGTTAGATTTTGGCAAAAACAGCCGTTTTCGCCAAAATCTAACGTCTGCTAAAATCCTGACTTAGCCATCCCTAACATAGGGGGTGGATTATGCTGATATGACCCTGTGGATCGTATCAGCTATGTTATCGCCGTTTTGCAGGGAACATCGCTGGAAAACCAGCGATGTTCCCTGCAAAAGGGCGATAACCTCGCTATCTCTGGAATTTTTATCACCCTGGAGAAACGTGTTGTTAATAACGCGCTACCAGGGCGATAAATTCCAGAGATAGCCTGCGATAATATTATTATCACTAAGCACGGCCAGCGATAATTATCGCTGGCCGTTGATAATATGCCCCAGAAGTTCCTTTATATGGCTTGGCTTAGAGCACCAATGTGTGTGCCCCACATTGTGTGCGCACCACATTGAGTGCAGATCCCCATCCTACATTCCTCATGTATGTTTTCTCCTCCCTTGTTTGAATGATCCACTCTACAGGCTGATACTATCCTGGTTTCAGCGTGTTCCAGTGGCACAAGGGAGTCACACGGGACCACTTCCCACAGGGATTAGTAAACACGCTAGGTATAAGTAGAATCAAAAGACGGGGGATATTATCAAGACAAGGCGATAAATGTCGCTAACCGCAGTTAGCGCGCTTTTTCTTATCGCCTTCTACTGCCAGCTTCCCTCACCGGCTAAAATGTCCGCCGATAAAATTAGCGGGACGTTGATAGGAAAAGGCGCGCTAACTGCGGTTAGCGATAATTATCGCCTTTTCTTGCTAATATCCCCTGAGATTCTTCATGAATGATGGCAGCGAAGCACGCCATCGAAGACAGCAATTATGTTGAATGAGTGCAACTGACATGACAAGTCTATCATTTAACTGCCAGCATCTTACAGTATAGAACAGTAGTGGTGCTGCAGGAGCAGTGCGTTTTAACAGACCACGTGCATGAGTTGCTGCTGGGCTTGATTTCAGAGTTGGATTAGCTTTGAGTACACATAAACCTTCTTTGAGCAAAGTGCCCAGCGGCGTCACTATGGGGGTGCAGGGGTGCGGACCGCACCGGGTGACACCCTCACATGGGGTGATTCCAACAGAGCAGGTGTGTGCAGAGCAACCTAACATTTCAGGAGGAGGAGGTGCCTGTGCGCAGTGCGCACTGTCTCCTCCTCCGCCGAGACTGCGCACCTCTCTAGGCCCGGGTGCAGGCGGCTGATGTCGTTCCCGCATGCGCATTGGGCACTAAAAGTGCGCGTGACTGGCCTGCAGCAGCATCATGACGAGGAGCAGAGGCACCAACACAGCAGGTGAGTCTCTCCGGCACCAATTGATTAAATATCATGGGTGGTCAAGCGGTTATGCTGCCTGTGCTGCGTGAGTTGTGAGTGAGTGACTTTTGTGACTTCTTGAGCAGGGAGGAAGCAGTGCGGAGCGAGGTTCTTTTGAGCTGTCGGGAGGCCTGCGAAGACGACTTTCAGGCACAGCAGCTCTGTGTACATGCTGAGGCCTCTCGCCTGCTAGCGCGGCAGTTCTTCTCTTACTGAAAATATTGGCTGCAAGACGGGGTTCTCACTCTCTTTCCTCTCCTTTTTTTGTTTGCACCCCTGTGAAATGGATCCAAAAAAGAAAATCACTTTTGCTGGAAATCAATGTCCTATTTTTCTGACATTTCATTTCAGAGTGCAGCATCGGGAATAACAGTTTAAAAATATGAAAAATACAACTGTATGATCCTTTCTGAATCTAGCGGCCGGCCCTGGTGGTTGTAGGCCCATGCTTGTAATTGATTTATTGTTCAATAAAATTTAAAAAAAAAAAAAAAAAAAATATGAAAAATAAATAACTAAATAAAGTAAGACAGAGTGGTAGCAAACTGGCCAGATTGATTTTATTCACACCCAAACACATTAGCGCCACTTTTACAGAGTTTGCCAGTGAAGCGCTATTTTTGTTGTCTTGGCTTTGTTTTCCCTGGGCTTGGAACTAGTGCACCAATCCTGGAGGTACTGCAATGTGAGGATTGAAAAACAAAATTTGTACTGCTGCTCTGCATCTAGGGATGTTGTCTTTTTTTACCATACTGCTTACGTTTTGTAAGGATATAAGCAATGGCCATTGAAATGGGTCCATTCAGGGCCCTGTTGTCATGTCCTTAACTTTTCAGGCAAAAGCACTCACTGATTTCTGAACAGGGAGTGTAAAAGCGTTAAGGTAACCATGTTGTTCCTGCTTACATTTCACATGGTTTGCAAAATTTTGCATTCCCTATGATTGTTTGCTTTTTCCAGGATGCTGTCACTTTTTTCTTGTAGGCCACATATTGCTCTTGCCCAGTGTGTAATTTAAATTGAGCCACATCCAGGTGTTTATAGCTGGCAACAATTGGGTTGTAGTTGAAGGCAGTCTGAGTTTTTCTCAGTGGGGCAGTATGATGTTCAGTGGGGGAGAGGATGTGGCACTATGGCCAGAGCTGCTGAATTTGGAACTGGGGAACCAGGTTCAGCCTTAATAACCAGTCCCCCAGACCACTCTCCTGAGAGAGCACTATCTCATGCTAGACCTTAGAAGGCTTCGCAAGACATTAGAAGCCCCGGTGTCGTAGCACCAGCAGGTGGACCCCTAGCATGACAAGTGTAGGTTAACCTTCGAGGCTTGTCCACCACTATTCATACTGAAGTTCACCTCCAGTCTTGCGGGCAGGCCTATGAAGCAGCAAACCCTAGAACAACAGTGACCCTGTCACTGAGATCACAGGACCCTTGAGAAGGGCCAGCTCTAGGGCGGTGCAACCGGTGTGACTTTAGGTGGAGGCATCATTTTTGCAAGTATATAATGGTTTTAAAAGGGCTTGCTGCCTCCTTCCTGGCCTCCAGCAATTTTCAGTAACAATAAAAATGCCATGATGATGCTGGTGATTAATGTTCTTCCTAGAGAGAGATAGGAATTTTGCCTAATGGAAGATTTGACTCATGGAAAGGTAGCTCAGAGGGTTAATGTACCTGCTGCAAAGAACATGTACCATGCAGATCACAAAGTGCACATAATGTTAATAGGCCAGTGGGCTACTGCTTTTGTCAGAGAGATCCTTTTGTTACTTGCAGTTTATAAGTTACAATCCTAACATAGAACAGTGAGCTATTAACTGTCATCTACTTCGCAGCAACAAAAGTCACATTTTGTATTAACTTTTGATACGTTTGAGCTACAAACAATTTATTAGTTTAAATGGTCAGATCATGCTGCAGATCTTGCATTATGAGGCAAATGTGGCAGAGCCATTATTATTTAGAAAACATTTGCAAACTAGGATTTTTAGCCATTCATGTTTGAACTTCTGTTTTGGAAAAGGGAGAAGTGCTGATGACAGAAACTCCATGGCTCGGAGACAAATGGCTTGTGCTTCCACATTTTATCGTATTTGGGGACATTCTGTGATTAGAAGCATATCCCACTTTGTGAATACATTTTACTGTCAATAACTCATTATAACATTAAATAATCATGTGTATCCATTGGTTGATAAAACTGGGCAGTGAAACCAAACAAATACAAAAAATTGGGATGTTTGCGCATTCTGGCCACACCTCTGGCTCCGCCCACTGATCCAATCCTTGGGTTATTCCCGCCCTCTGATTCTCCGCCCACAGTTCCCCAACTTTTTTCCCCCCACTTCGACCATTGATATATCGTGTTGCTGGATAGTGGGAAACCACACCAGTACAAAGTACCATACCTATGATATTATAAATTCCAATAAACTGTTGACTAGCAGGTAGCCCACTGTACAACCTGATTAATGAGTCATTATCACACTGTTGTTAACAGGCATATTTTGTAAATATAGGACCTACACTTACAAACACTACTAAGGTTTCTGTATGGTCCCGTTATTTGCTAACTGTGTCCAATGGCGGACTCGGAGCGGAAGAGGTCCATGCGGTAAGTCGTGAGGGGGTGACACCATGATTTACCTGCACCGGGTGACACCAACCCTAGTAACGCCACTGAAAGTGCCTGAGTGCATTTCACAATCACGAAAAGAATAAGGGATGATATTGGCACTGTTTTCAATGGGAGTACAATATCATTCCTTAATCGAACATCCATGTTAACAAGAAGACCTAACACGTCAAGCTTCAAAAGAAATACAAAATACACATTTTTCGTGAATATTTTGGGAACAATATCCTTATGGCTATAAAATATCTAAAAATATATGCAATATTTAATGTATTTTTTGACAGTGATATATTAGACATCTGTGTTTCTCAATATATGTGCGTTTCATATATTAATTTTATATATTCATTGATAAAAGTTAAACAACATGAGCTCTATTTTACCAAATACTGGGAGAGTGAAAATGGATTGCATTCATAAGTGAGAAGGTGTGCCTGTGATTGAGACTCCAGGCTGTATGGAGAAGGGAGCATTGATAAATATATGCTTGACAGAATACGAATGAGGATAGATTGATAAATGAGTGACATTGTAAGGGATTGAAAGATGCATGAGTGAGTGAGGATGGATGGCGTTTTATGAATGAATAAATTCCCATGAGTGGATGAATGAATAGGAGAGAGGGTGGACAGATAGGCAAGTGAGAGTTACAGTGCGAAAAATAGATACATGAGAGTGTGTGAATAGGTGGTTGGATAATCTATTGAGTATGAATGTATACATGAACATTTTAATGGGAGTGGGGAAAACATGGATGTCCACATAGATGAATATCTTAAAATGTGAAGATTAATTCATTCAAATGTGCAGAAGGACAGATGACTAGAAGGAATGAAGGTAAATGGATTATAGCTGGTGAGGATGGAAGAATCTGATGAATGATACATGGATGGTTGTCAAAATGACAATGAAGATGGATGAATGGATTTGTAAGGATGGACGAATATATTGAAGATTTAATACGAGAGAGGATGAATGCATGAATGGATGAGATTGGGAATGCGAAGGGTGGATGGATGCTAGAGAGAGCATGTATGGGTGGTGAATGGATGAGAATGAGTGTGGAGATGGATGATTTTTAAGTGGGTGAAGGGATTGATGAGTAAGGGTGTGAGTCTTGAAGGTTACATGATTGAGTGTGAGAATGGATGTATTCAGGAACAACTGAGCATGAAGGGGTGCATGTAGGCTTTAGTAAGGTAGGGTGATGGACTGATGAGGGTGTGGAGAGGGATGATTAAAAAAAGAAGAATACATAGCTGCCCAGATGCCTACTCGAGTATGCTCATGGACTGATCAATGAATAAGGATGTAGGGAAGAAAGACACAGAGATGATGGATATCTGAAAACAACTGATTAATAGGTGTAAATATGTCAATTCAATTAAAATCTTTATTTGCGTAGGTAATAAAAACCAGCAAAAGGGCATTGACATTCCATCAGAACTTTCAGACATTTCCATAACCGTAGTACGAAATTAAAAAGTCAAAGAGGGATATTAGCAAGAAAAGGCGATAATTATGATTAACCGCAGTTAGTGCGCCTTTTCTTATTGCTGTCTACCGCAGGAGACTATCGCCGTGTTAACACACTGCTAACAGGCGATAGCTTCCCTAACCGGCTCAAATATCTGGCGATAAAATTAGCTAGACGGCGAGAAAAAATCCTGCGTTAGTGGGCGAATCCTAGAGATAAGCCCACATGCGATGAAAAACGCACGCTAGGCAGCAAATGAGGACTTAGAAAAAATTGCTTATCAGTCCACCTCCCATAGAACAGATGCCCAAAATAAGTTTAATGCAGATTGTAGCATCCATGGGGCAAGTGCAGCACACATCAACAACCCCCTCAAGCCACCCAACATCCAGGAAGACCAGGATGAGAGCCTACATGCCATGCTGGACCGGCGTCTGGAGCCTGGATTCCTCGCTGGACTTGCGTCTGGAACCTGGATGCCCCACTGGACCTGTGTCTGGAGCCTGGATGCCTCCCTGGACCTGCATCTGGAACCTGGATGCCCCGCTGGACCTGCGTCTGGAGCCTGGATGCCTCGCTGGACCTGCGTCTGGAGTCTGGATGCCTCGCTGGATCTGCATCTGTAACCTGGATGCCCCACTGGACCTGAGTCTGGAACCTGGATGCCCCGCTGGACCTGCGTCCGGAGCCTGGATGCCTCGTTGGACCCGCGTCTGAAACCTGGATGCCCCGCTGGACCTGTGTCTGGAACCTGGATGCCCCGCTGGACCTGTGTCTGGAGCATGGAGTGGGATGTGGAGGAGCTGTGGAGTCGATGAGCCGTGGCGGGAGACATTGATGAGCGACTATCGCCTGTACCTGGTGGTGAAGTCTGGCAGGTCGCATGGAGACACGTTGCTGACCAGTGTGAGAAGACCGTCTTGCGACCCTTAGAGCTGTTAATGGTAGAGACGCTCCCGCGCACCAATGTAGTGCGGTCCGCATCGCATACTACGATCCACCACTGCACTGGGGTGCACTGAGGGGATTACCAACTGTGTGTGCCATCTCCCTGCATCACAGGCTGGATGATGTTGGGCTGGCCGTACGCGGTGGAGGCTGAGGCCCCTGTAATACAGCGAACTTGTGTGGTGTGTGCACTGCACCTTCACGGCTAAGGGGGTCCGGCTGCATCAACTGCATCAGGAGGTCCACCAGCATACTAGGCAGCGACTGCTGTACCCAGCCGAGTGAAATCACACCTGGCTGAGGCTCCTGCTGGCTGAGTCACAGATTTGGAGAGAGTGCAGTGGATTGTTCCACTGTGTCAATGTCCAGGTAAGGAGAAGGTGGGACACGTAGCGCAGGAGGGCAGGGGGGGTGAGTCACTCAGGCCTAACACAAGTAGATGAACTACCCCCAGTGGCGCGTCTTCCACTATGGCGGAAGAGCGTTGCCCCACCGCCTCAAGCAGTGCAGGAGAGGAACAATCATCACATGATGATAACTCAATCAATGACTCAATCAGGGGAATTGTAAGCCCGCTACTCACCCGTGAGGGTATCAAGGCGCGGAGGGGGTTACGGTGTCTATATGCTGACGATTTGCTGATATATATACGAGACTTGCATGCTATACCGCCGGCCATATCTGAGATATTCCGTAGCTTCGAGGCGGTGTCAGGCCTTAGGGTAAATTGGGCTAAATCGGGAGCCTATCCTTTTCACGAGAATGTAGCCGCGACGGACATAGTTATTAACGGGACTATGCTTGCTTGGTACCCGACCACGTTCCGATACCTCGGCATATATATTTACAGGTCACCGGTGGACACACTGGAGGGTAACCTGGTACGTGCTGCCTCCTCCATAAGGGCACAGATACAATTCTGGAAGACTCTGCCGCTAAATGTCATGGGCTGTATCACTCTAACCAAGATGATAATACTGCCGAGGCTGTTCTATACCTCTCAGTGTATGTTCCGGTGCGAATGTTTAGGGAGCTAGAGGGATTAATAAGGGGTCTAATCTGGAATGCGGGACGGCCCAGGATAGCATTGCAGAAGTTATATGCACCGCCGGAGAATGGGGGCTTAGCAGTTCCCCATTTAGAATTATATTACTTAGCTGCACAGCTACAATGGTTAGCTAAGTGGCTGAATGGCAAGAACCTAATGGACACTGCCACCGCATCATCGGCATGGACACAGACTCAGATCTATAGTCTATTTCATCCATTGGCGAAACTTCCCCGTCCGACACAGATACATATAGAATTAGCCCATAGATGCTATCGAAGGAGCCTTCAACTCACAAAAGATGTCATTCCCTACGCCTCAATACTCCCACTTACTGGGACACCCAGAGGCAGGGATACTGTAACAGACACGGTACTAGCGCCCTGGACCACTGCAGGAGTGGAGACACTAGGAGACTTATTCGAGGATGGTGCCCTGCTACCTTTTGCAGCCTTGTCGGCGGAAACAGGATTGCCGTTGGGCCAGTTCCTCCTGCATGCAGCCATCATACGAAGGCTGACACTAACGTGGGGAGATTTGACTACTGAGCCGCCGACGCATCAGCTTATACAATATCTGTATGTGATGGGGGAGGGGTCGCATGTGGTCCACTGGCTGGTGCAGGCCCTACTCACGCATGTATTAAAGCCACCACAACGACTCCGTACGCGCTGGACTGAAGACAGGGGTAGGCCCTGGACTGACAAAGAATGGGAATGTATCTTAGCTAGTGCCACACACACACCACGCAATTCGCGATTTAAACTTATACAAACATTCATACTACATAGAGCGTATCTTTCGCCAGACAAGATAAATAACTATTTTAACGTAACTACCTCTGATTGCCCAAGATGCCATTGCATAGGGGCTGACCTGCTACATATGCTGTGGTCCTGCCCATCACTCATGTCCTATTGGCACAAAGGAAACACTCACAAGCAGCACTGGCACCGAGATACCGAACACGTGGGAGGTCTGCATATTAGGACTCTACAAACGATCAAAAGAAAAAAAAGTGAGCACTAGGTTCCAAGACTTAGGCCTAATAACCGCTAAACGATTAATAACCAAGAGATGGAAACATAAAGACCCTCCAGAGGCACCCCACTGGTTGAAATCCCTAGAGGTCTGGGCGCAGGCGGAGAGCATTATTCTGCATAGGGAGGAAACGGCAGGACTGCGCAAATTCCCCATCGCGCAGGCCTGGGATGAAATTTTGAAAACCCTCACACAAGCTAATACTACGCCACATACTCCTCCCACGCAGCAGGCGGAGGTGGATGCCTAACATGTAGTCTGGGTAAGAATGGGCGGGCTGTGCATGCAAGATGTCTAAGTCACAGCTGTCAAGTTCAGTAATGACCCCACATTTCATCATGGTAATCCATAGACATAACTCCAGAGACACGATACCTCACTGCCTGTATGCTCACACACAACACAGGAAGAGCACCTCATATCCGCTATGCACCCATGACCCTTGGCACAATCCTACTCGGAAGGCGCAAAACCCGACATATACACGCTCTGTTAGATAATTGATGTCTCTTATACCCCTTTTTAAAAAAAAATTTGTATACATCTATTTTCCTTTCGTTGTGGTTGAAATGTTATAAACAAAGATATCTTGTAATGCATTGAGATGGTAACTGTTTATCGCCCATGCACCAATGTTTATTGTGATTTTCAAGCAGAATTACGTATGAGTCACGCACCCCTAAAATAACTAACGTAGCTATACATGGTTCATTATCATTATGGAGACACATAAGAGGTAGATGGACCCTGCCCCCCTGATAGGAGGTGACAGCACGAATGAGATGCAGACACCCATACCAATCGGTACATTTATTTTAACTCTTGCGCCGCAGACGCTACCTGTGCCATGGCTGTTAGATGGCAAATGCTTGGAACAGTATTAATAATGGCATAGCGACAATGATTCTGTAAGAGAAAAGAGGGGGAAAAAACTGGGAAAAGGGTGGAAAATGTATCAATGTTTAGCTTGGCTGTATCAGGAAAATTGAAAAATGTAATAAAGATATTAAAAAATAAAAAAAATAAAAAATCAAGGCACGGAGGGTGGGGCAGAACTGTTAGCCGAGAGCCAGGTCTTGAGGGTCTTCCTGAAAGTGTTCAGGGAGGGGGCACATCTGATGTCTGCCGGTAGCACGTTCCAGGTCTTGGATGCCCCTGTGGAAGAAGGATCTCCCGCCTGCTCTGGCTCTGTGGATGCGCTGGGTTTTGGCCAGTGCGAGTTTTGAAGATCGGATGTTTATTTTGGGTACATGGAAGTTGATTCTGTCGTTGGGGTATTTGGATACCTTGTTGTGTAGGCATTTGTAGGTGTGAGTGAGGATTTGGAAGGTGACTCTTTTCTCCACGGGGAGCCAGAGAAGTCTACATAGGTGTTGGCTGATGTGTTCATGCTGAGGGATGCCGAGGACGAGTCTGGCGGCGGTGTTCTGTATTGTCTGGAGTTTGCGGAGTAGGGACTTGAAAATGCCGGCGTAGAGTACATTTCCATAGTCCAGTCTGCTGGTGATGAGTGCATGGGTGACTGTCTTCCTTGACTGTGGGGTGATCCATTTGAAGGTCTTGCAGAGGATGAGGAGGGTGTTGAAGCAGCTGGAGGTGACGGTGTAGACCTTTCGGTTCATGGTGAGGGATGAGTCGAGTACGATGCCGAGGTTTTTGGCGTGGTGCGAGGGGGTGGGTGGGCTTATGAGGGCAGCGGCCACCAGGTGTTGTGCCATGCTGAAGGGGTGGTTCCAAGGACAAGGACTTCTGTCTTCTCTGCGTTGAGCTTCAGGCAGCTGTTGGTCATCCAGACTGCAATGTCACGCATTCCTTTCTGGAAGTTGAGTCTGGAGGTGGTTGGGTCTTTGGTGAGGGAGAGGATGAGCTGGGTGTCATTAGCATAGGATACGATGTTGAGGCCGTCTTGTCAGACGATGGCGGCGAGGGGGCCATGTAGATGTTGAAGAGGGCTGGGCTCAGAGATGACCCCTGTGGGACTCCGCTGGTGATTTACGTGGGATCAGAGAGGAAGGGTGGCAGTCTGATCCTTTGGCTTCTTCCGGTGAGGAATGATCGGATCCAGTCTAGTGCTGTTCCTTGTATGCCGGCATTGTGTAGTCTGACGACTAGTGTGCGTTGGGAGATGGTGTTGAAGGCTGCTGAAAGGTCGAGTAGGATGAGGGCTGCGGAGTGGCCATGGTCCAGGAGGGTGCGGATGCCGTGTGTGGCGGCGAGCAGGGTGGCCTCGTTGATGTGGTTGCATTGCAATCCGGATTGGGACAGGTCGAGGATGGCGTTGTCTTCAATTAATCATGTCAGTTGCCTGTTGACTCTTTACTCTGCAACTTTGGCTGCGAAGGGGAGGAGAGAGATGGGCCGATAGTTCTTGAGGCCGGTGGGGTCAGCTGTGGGCTTTTTGAGCAGGGGACAGACTACTGCACGCTTCCAGTTGTCTGGGTAGGTGCCTGTTTTGAAGGTGGTGTTGATGGTGTGTTGTAGTTTGTGTGCGATGGCGGATGCTGCTCTGTGGTAGATGTGAGGAGGGCAGGGGTCGGTGGGGTCCCTGAGTGGATGCCTTTCATGGTCAAGGTGGTGTCTTCGGCTGTGACTGGCATCCAGGTGGAGATGGTGGGCTAGCTGGTGTGTCTGGGGGGTGAGAGGCCCGCTGTGGTCTGGTGGATGTTCTGCGAAGTTGTTGTAGAGTTTTTTGATCTTGAAGTGGAAGTAGGTTCCACGCTTATCGCAGAGGTCTTGGGACGGGGTGATGTCTGTGGCTTTGCTGCGTGGGTTGTTGAATACATGAATGACACTGAAGAGTTGCTTGGAGTTGTCGAGGATTTTGTTGTTGATGAAGTCCCCCTTGGAGGTCCTGATTTGGTTGTGGTAGTCCGTCATGGCGTCCTTGTAGGTGGTGTAGATTTCGGGTGTCTTGATCTTTCTCCAGTTCTTCTCCAGGTGTCTGCAGGTGCGTCTTCCTTCTTGGAGATTGGTGGAGAACCAGGCGGCTTTTCTGGGGTGCTGTTTGTTGGGGTTGCGTAGCGTGGCAAGCTTGTATGTGCAGTTGAAGATCCAAGTGTGGAGATCTCTAGCTGCGACATTGGTGTCGGGTGCCCAGGTGTGGTTGTCTCGGGTGAGGGTGGAGTTGAGTTGCTCGTCAGTAACCTTGCTCCAGTTGCTCTGTGGTGTGCGTGGGGCTGGTTTGGGTGCCTTGTGTTTGTCAATGGCGAAGTGTACTCAGTGGTGGTTGTCCATGGCGTTTGCGTTGTTTGGCTGAATTGAATGCTGTTTCCTGCAGCAAAGATAGGGTCGAGGGTGTTGCCTGCTCTGTGGGTCTGTGTGGTGATGAGATGTTTGAGTCCGATGTTAGCAAGGTTGTCACGAAGGATGGTGGAGTTGGGGTTGCTGGGGTTGTCGAGGTGGAAGTTCAGGCCTCCAATGAGTATGTCATTCATTGAGGCGATGGCATGGGGTGCAATGAAGTCGGTGATGGTGGTGGTGAAGGGTGTCTAGGAGCTGGGGGGTCTGTAGACGAGGGTTCCTTCAGAGTGTGGAGTTGTGGCTGGTCTGGATCTGGAAGTGCAGGTCTTCGGCAGATGGGAAGGTTTCGTTGGAGGGGTTGAGGCGGGGGGTGCTCTTGTGGGTGATGGCGAGGCCCCCTCCCGGGTGGTTGGGGCGGGCCTTCCTCTGGATCTTGTGTCCGTCCGGGATGGCGGTGTTGATGTTGGGGGCGGAGGAGGCGTTGGTCCAGGTCTCTGTGAAGAAGTCATTGTCGGACGAGAGAGAGTAGAGTAGGTTACAGATTTCCACGGTGTGTTTGTGCACGGAGCACACGTTGAGGAGGATGCATCTTAGGGTGTCGCCGGTGCTGACATCGGCTGTGTTGGAGTCCGGGGTGGTGGTTAAGGTCTGGCGGCAGTGGAGGCAGGAGAACTGCCAGTGGGTCATGTTTGGTGAGGTCTGGTGGCAGTCTCTGACTTTTCCGGGGTTGAGTGCGTGGAGGGTGGCTGTGCTGTAGCAGTGGGGGGCCCGAAATCCAGGGATCCTGGCACTGGTTGCGGTCGGGTCACGGACAGGCGCAGATGGGCTTGGCTTAGGCGTGCCTTCAGTGCACCAGCGGCGCACGTCCTCTGCGCAACCGCGCAGAGTCCGCCATTTAGTAGGGGAGGGGGGAGGAATGATCAGCTGGGAGGCGGCAATGGGCGAGGAAAGGGGTGCGGGCCACAGGGGCAGCAGCGGCAGGAAGCGGGAAATGCAGACTCCGAGAAGCCAAAAAAAAAACTGCAAAAGTTAAAAACAAGGGATGACTAACTGATGTGATCATGCTATGTATCCTTAGGGGGTGGGAGGGTGGGTAGGACTGCTCCAAAGTCAAACACAGGGCAGGGCATGGGCGGATTGGCATGCCCACTCAAGTGCGCAATGACTGTTTGGTCGGCCCACTCAGGCCGCCCAAAGCAGTCATGCACACTTCCCTGTTCGCAATGCAGGCTGCATTACAGTCTGCATGGAGAATATGGCCACCCCTCCGGACCCTGGCTGCATGACTTGTCCTGTTGCCGATTACCAATCCCACCGCTGCATCGCAGCGTTGTGAATGTTTCAGGGGAGGGAGCCTGGCTGCCTACTTCCTTTTCCTGGAAGCAGACGCAGGAGAGCAGGAGCTCCAAAGACACGGGACACAGCTTTGAGGTAAGACTTAACTCAATACATTTTTAACAACAGGCACTCACACACACCTCCCCGCATCCACGCACCACCCAGTGTTATTTCCGGCGGAGTACCACTCATGTGCCAAAGGCACATACGTTGTTGCGATGCATGCCATCACCACGCATTCCATTCCAATGCATACTGATACCAGGCACATTGCAACAGTAGAGTGGTTGTTGCATAGCTGAGACATAAAGATCACTGTTCCCACTTCAGTGAGTGCAACCCAAAACTAACCTTTGCACCACAAACCCAACCATGAACCCTGGAATTCCTTTTTTGAGTCCCCAAAACACACACAAAAACCACATTTGAGACAAATGCACACACCATTTTTCATATTTTACCACAAAATTCACCCCATTTTTCATATTTAACCCTAAAATTCACCCCATTTGTCATATTTAACTCCAATAAACACCCCATTTTTCATATTTTACCCCAGAATTCACCCCATTTTTCATATTTTACCGCCAAAAAAACGTACATGTTCATATTTTACCCCAAAACACATACGAACTTTAATTTACCCCATCACTGACCTCACAATGCATTGTGATCAAATGCGATGTTAAGGCACCTACGTTGTCGGAGTTGCGTTGTTAACTATGTACTGCCTGCATTGTAATGGTCGTCTCCCATGCCAAAGGCAACCCATAGGCTACGCTGTTTGCGTCCGTCTGCCGCTGGACCGCGCTCAGCACCAAGGAGTATTTCTCTTGGACACTCCACCGCTACAACGCCAGCACCCTGTTCGCCATCAACCCTGGATGCCACCTCGCCTGCCAGGACCAACCTCTGCTCCATCCCGGACATGGTCTTCACCATCACTGATGGCTGCAGTATCAACTGCAAGGGGCACCCCGACCGTCAAGGAGGAGGCATTGCCGTCACCTACAGAGGCCCACTCTGACTGGCCATGGACCATGGACCACGTCAACTCCCAGATCCGGACCAAGCCTAAGAACTTCCTCTGCGGCACCCTCATGTGCAGGCCCCGAGGCCATGGCCCCCCATTCTCCAATGTCATTGTGGACCTCATTGCACCCCAGGGTCTCCCATCCACCAACGACATCCGACTCGGTGTACTCATTTTCCACCTGGACAACCCCAGTGACCAGAGCACCACCCCCTCCCGGGGTGGGTCACCAACATCAGATGCAAGCAGCAAGTCACCTCAAGAGGCCACATAGCAGGACACATGGTCGAACACATCAACTCCGCCAGCGGGTACTTCAACTACAGCCACAACACCAGACTCTCCTGGACCGGCCATCATTGGTAACATCACATCTTTACCTTGCCCACTGGATGCCACCGCCATCATCGCACCCCCTCACAGCTGGATCAAGGCCAGCGAAGAACATCTCATCAACTTCCTCCGCACCAACACTCCACCAATGCTTCCAAACGATGACACCGCAGCGCGCAACCACCACCGATGGATCTCCAACAGCGCTGACATTGGGGCACCCCTCCTGAACAGCACTGCGTCAGTACCTTCTGCCTGCCTAATGGCAGGCATGAGGGTGAGGCAGTGCCACAGGGATAGGCTCGCCCCATGCATTGCTGGAGTTGCATCATGGTTGTGACACGACTGCAGCAATGCTTGACTTTAGCGCCAGCAGATACGTCAGGATTCCTGACGTATCTGTCATTACTTGCGTCATGGAGCGTCCAGTGATTACAGCGCATCCATGCTGTCGCAAGAAGGACATAGTGAGAAGTGTTGTAATGCTGTCTTGTCGCAGCGCAGCAACACTTTTCATGAATGGGGCACAGGTATGCACACTATCTTATTGATTGTGCACATTCCTGCACTGTAGTTTTGTCGCAGGGCAGCGCTGCAACATTGCTTGCAGCACTGGCCAGCGCCAAAACCTGCAGAGATATGGGCCGCAGTTTTATCACCATTTTTAAGACCAGCTATTTTCTGGTCTTAAGTAACTGGCTCTAACTGCTGTTAGAGCCAGTTTTTTGGTTCTTCAGAATTTCAAGGAGCCCCTTGATAATATGGAGTAGTGGTGTTTGCGTGCCTTTTTGCACGGAAACGCCTACTTTGCTTGCAATTAGCGATAAATATCGCTAACATGCTTTGAGATAATAAAAAAAACTGCCCGCTATCGCCCAAACACTCACGCTAAGGCCCATTTGCTGCAGCTTGCTAATAGTGAGATAAAATTATCGCTGCTTTAGCGGCAAAAACGTGCCGCTAAAGCGGAGATAGGCCCTTGATAATATGCCTCGTAGAGTTTCCCCACTTCACAGCCGCACTCTGGAATCAGTGATGATTTATGTCAGGGCTGAGATGCCCTGGTGGAGCTGAGAGGGGTCTGAATGCTGGAAGTGCAGATAGTGCACACATAATGCACTCTTTGGGTCATATGTGTGACCACAGAATATCTTTAGCAGCATTGGTTCACATTTATGTGAATATTGGGTGAGAAAAGGAGTGTGGCTAAAGGTCAGGGATGTGTGACACCGCAGCACTGTGCGGTGACTTATTATATTACATTGTTATCTTCATGCACCATTCTAGTAGCACAATAATTCAGAATTGGATGCAAAAAAAGGAGTAAAGTCCAAACGTAAACTATCCAAAATAAACAGCAGACGAGTCATGCTGCCCTTGATAAGAAGGGTCATGTTGTGTGATGTAGCGAATGCTTTGTCAAATGCCTCCTGACAAGTAGAAATAATTTACGTGTAAGGATAAAAGACTCTGACCAGATCTGCAGCTCTAAATTTCTTACAATGTTCTTCCTTGTCCATAAAGGGAAATACGGTCACTTTTATTTTTGAATTTGGCAAACTTTTTGGGGCTGCTGATCAAGAGGGCTCATTCAAACTGCAAATCTGGTGCTGCACAGGGACACCCTTGGTAGGCACTGTGATGTGTGGACCTTCCATTGGGCTCCCTCGACTTGCAGTGTCAAGGGTAGACCCTGGGTAGTGATAGAATTATAGTTTGTGGGGTGAAGTAGCTGCACCCTGGCATGATTTCTATGGTCACCCATTCAAACCTAAAGCTCGTGCCATGAGTGAGGTATTGTATTTATTCTGAGTGGACATTTTCATGAGCATGGGTTTTGCAGTGATGACTGTAAAGATCAGAAGGAGCCTGCACTTGGGATAGTTTAGTAACAGTGCACCTATCATGAGGTTAACCTTTAGCTGACCGTGAACATTTTTACGTTTGCATGAATGATGGTTGTTAGTTGGTGAATGACTGCTGCACACAGAGAACAGCAAGGACCGCCCCGTTCCCAGGCATTCCTTTTTTAGGTCGAGCCTAGAACAGCGCATGCTCTGTTGCTCGACTTTTAGTAAGGGGATTTTCCAAGTGCTGCCAGCCGCTGGCCTCAAGCTTGCGTGCATGTGCGCGTGAACGCGAGCAGCCGCCATTTGTCTGTTCTCCGTCACGGGCAATGCTTTTCCTTTTTTTTTTACTTCAAACATCCTTACTAAAGAACTAACTTGAATTCCCTTTCTATTCGATCGCTTTACCTTTTCAGGCCAGCAGGGAGCGCTATCGGCCCGCGCTCCTCAAGAACGCAAGCATGAAGCATCATGTCGTGAATGTTTTAATTTCAACTTCGCCCTCCTGTGGCCACTGTACAAGAAAAATATGTTTCTCTGACATATTACGACTAGGGCGTATTCCCCCCCAGTGGCGTCACTAGGGGGGTGCGGGGGGTGCGGACCGCACCGGGTGACACCCTCACATGGGGTGACACCAACGTGCTAAATAATGGGACCCCCGCCCGCGGACCAGCCTGCATGGGGGAGCCCCGCGCCCGGAGCCCAGACAGTGACAGCACACCACGGCTGTGCAGTACAGAGAGTGCAGCAGTGCGGGGGGCCCCCTCAGCACAGTTCCATAGCCCGAGAGCTCCAGAGTGACCTCCACTGAGTGCACAGCTCTTTACTTGCCTGCTGGCTCTTCTCGTCCGTCCGACAGACTTGAGGGGGCTGGCTCAGCTCCCAGCTAGCTACAATATTCTACGTGATACCGCACATTATTTGACGTCATAAGCATGCCCCGTGATTTAATTTGCCCAATCACCATAGGCGCCGTGGGCGGGCGCGGCTGCGCGGCATAGTTTCAGTTTTTGTTCAGCCAGGACACTGGGCCTGCGCTGCAGCACTCAGCTCGCGGGCGTTATGAATCGGCCGTGGTGGTGCATCAGCATGACTGACTTGGCTCAGGTGCCGCCTGCAGCGAGTCCAGTGCAGCCAGTTCTGCCAATACTATGCACGTCGGTCGGAGAGGAGTGTCCGTTCTGGACTGCGGACTGTGCAATCGTCGCAACTGGCCTTACTGTCAATGGGGCTCTGCGCTGACAAAGTAAGTGAAGTGTCACGCGCTGTTTCTTCTTTTCTTCCCATTGTAATTTACTTTTAGGAGTCGCGATTCATTCAGCCTGCGTACAGTTACATACAACAGCTCGTTATGTAGTCTGCACACAGTTTAATTCAGCCGCCCAAGTAACATCAGTGCAGCACTGCAGCAGAACATAAAGAGTACACTTGAGTCGACCTCTGCTTTTTACATCATACAATACGCTGCGTTATCAGTGAAGGGTCGGCTCGAGTCAGTCTGATTGGAATTTACGATGTAAAGGTCACACATGCATGCCCTCAATGTCTAATTATCGTGCACATCGAGCGGAACATGCCTGTGTGAGTTAGTGTACGTAAGGTTATTTAACAGGTCGGACCGGCAGGCAGTTTTGGCCCGGCGGCGGCAGTGGCACCTTTATTTGTCTGACCGGATGCGCAGTGTTGTCCCACTGAATGTTGAGCCATTTAATTGTGCTAACTTGGCCCAAAGGTATTGGAGGGCTCCTGCCGAGTGCTCGGGGTCTTGTGTTTGCAGGGGCAGTCAGACCCTCACTCCACAGCACCACCATGCTCACAGGTGTGCCGAGAGAGATTGTGGCCCTGTCTATGTCCGTTCACATGTAGGGGGATCAGGGTTGCCATCCCCTCAGCTAACCCGCTCGGCCTTTAGCAACGCCGTTCAGCTGCAACTTTATTACCGCAGCCCTGGCCTGAGAACACCAATCCGAGCAGGCTGGGGTCACCAAGCCATTGCCTCCACATTCCTGGGGCCAAAAGGGGCACCCCCAGGGTGTCGGTTAGGGGTGCCACACTCTCTGCTTCCCTGTGCCCGCACTTCGTCTTTAATGACTAACTCACTCTCTATTTTAGCAACGCGGCTGCGTGACTGCCGGGTCAGGCCTTGGAGTGTCAATCCGGGATGGCTGGGCTCTCTGTTGCTACTTTTTCCGTCCTGGAGAGTAGGGGAGGCAACCTCTAACTATGAGTACTAACCCCCTCGGCTTACTTTTAAGGAAGGATACTGCTGAATGAGCTCCGCCGGCTGAGAGCTTTGATTTCTGCTCCTGATTCCATCTGTTTGTTTCAGAAGAACTGAAGTATTAATGATAAGTGAGGCAAAGGCGTTCATTAACTCTTGGCAGCTATGGGCAGACTGGCCTGTACCCTCATCTGGGAGAATGCCTGACCAAGGTTTCAGATTGCTACATGTGACATTTTCATAATTTCAATGTAATTATGGGTCAGCCACCGCAGTGGTTTGCACCAGTTTTAAGATCTTAGAGTTACTCGGTCTAATTCATTTCTGACATTTTTATGTGTCACTTTCTTCATTGCTTGAGTTTTTTGCTCGCAAGAAAGTGCTACTCATACTCGTCGAAATCTCACTCCTAGTTGCATTGAAATTTTGAAAATGTGACACATAGCAATCTGAAACATTGTCAGCTATGAGTAAGTCTGGAAGGGGGCCCCCTCCATGCACTTTGCAGGGGGGCCCCCTCAGGTTTCGTTACGCCAGTGGAGTGCAGGTTACTAACAGTACAAGTGTAGAGTTTGCTGGGGAGACACGAGGGAAGAGGCAGAGGCGAGGGCACGAGAGGGAATGAAATAAGGGAAAGGGGAGGAGATCTAAAAATGTGCAGAGGAGAGTGGGCAGGGAGGTAGAAAC
Organism: Triturus cristatus; assembly: GCF_964204655.1. Classification (NCBI taxonomy): domain Eukaryota; kingdom Metazoa; phylum Chordata; class Amphibia; order Caudata; family Salamandridae; genus Triturus; species Triturus cristatus. Next base: position 556,275,101 of record NC_140579.1, on the reverse strand, counting down.
GGTTATTTAGCGGAAAGAGAAGATTGTTCTTTGTGTGACGCTTTGTTTTTCACAATCCCTACAACTTCAGTGCTGAAACATCGATGGCAGCACCAACACTGAAAATAATTCCAGCACCATTGGGTTTTGGTTCTGTTCCTGAAATTGACAGTTCACTACTTGCACGAGTGACGTGTGTCGCATTCGCACGAGGCCGGAGTGCCCAAAGGTAGAAACAAAAGAGAGCTAGGCGCTCGAGGCAGTTCCCAGACCACAGTACCCAGTGGGCGTGGCTGTTACTGGAGGCTACACTTCCGCTGGTAACCCGCCACGGATCGGCCTGTCACCACTACAGAGCTCTGGTGCTAATGTACCCGCCATAATTCCTATATTTCAATATTAAATCGTTTCCCTTTGTCAGAGATTTTAACGGAAATACATATGTAAAAAAGATTACAAATAATTTCTGTCCGAATGGCTCAGTGAGTTGAATGTACGGCAGTAAGATGCAGTGTTTTGTAGGTTATGGGTTAGAATCCCAAGGGCCAATTATAGTGTTCCATGCTTCTGAGATCTGCAATTAAGTACATTATTACATTGTGCAATTCCAATGATTATAAAATGCAGCTATGCGTTATTAAAACAATGTACTGTTTAGATTTAGTAGAACTACGAAAAAATTGAGTAAATATTTGAGAGATCCGTCTGCTTTTGACTTGTCCCAGGGCCATGACTCAGCCACAGTGCCTCTAAACCTGCCAACCTTGGAGCCCGAAGCTGGACCAATCACGGTCTCCCTGTGTCATCTTCGATGTTAAGGCTCGGTCATTCAAAACCCCTCGCTGGCGTTTCCCTGCTCTCATTTTTTTTGTATCAAATTAGCGGCATATGGAAACTGACCCTTCTACTGTGATACACAGACCTCTCGCACGGCAGGTGGACAGCCAAATCTGTGATACACAGACCTCTCGCACGGCAGGTGGACAGCCAGCGCTGTGATACACAGACCTCTCGCACGGCAGGTGGACAGCTAGTGGTATGCAACAAGCAGCTGACATTGTTAATTAGAAGGGGTGTGATTGTTAGCTTGCAGAAGTGCAGTCAAGGTGTGATGTGGGTGTGACCATGTAAGTGTGGGTGTGTGGGTTAGCACACATGTTTGTGGGTACCTTTTTGTGTGCATGTGTATATTTGTTTATATGAGTGTGCGGGTGTGTATGTATGTGTACATGTCTGGGCATGTGTGTGTATATGTCTGTGTGTGCCCCGTGTGCATGTGTGAATATGTGCACGTGCTCATTAAGCCTTTCTTCAATCACAGACCCTTAATTATTAACGTCGCGAGGATCTGGTCGTTCACCCGCCTCAGTCATGCAGAGGGGAGGTTTCTGCGCGAAGGTGGTGCCCCGTGAGAGGCCAGTGAATGCAGGGGCAGCGTACTGCTCATCTCACTTGCAGTTTAGAGCCTGGCACTTTGCTTGGCATTGCTGACTAGGGCTGTGAAGAAAGCACAGTGTTGTAATGTGCTGCAGCAAGCTCGTGCATACAACCTCCTGCACCCCAGGACAGTGCATGCCCCGGGGCTGCCTTTGCATCACTCCCGGTGACGTCTGCAAAGTCCAAAACTCCACCTGACCCCACATGTCAAGGGGGTGACTGATTATTACATTACAATTGCCCATAGGTAAGGTGTGCCCACGTAAGCTAGCCATAGTTAAAGTAGGAGTCAGTTTAACAATGAAAACGCATTTGGCTGCTGTGAGTCTTTCCCTCATTCTCTCATTTCAGGAGCCGGCTAACCACCAGATTATTGCAAATGTTACTATTAGTGTGAGAACTGTTTATCTAGTGAGTTTCACTGAAAGCTGAGTAATGAACTCCCTACACCTGTGCCTGGGCCAAGCACTGAGGTCCCATCCTAGCACGAGACAGCGTTGAAGGCTGCGCAGCTGACATCCGCCTTCTGTCATCTGCTATTCCCCCTCAGACTCGGCTGATCAATGCTACTGACTCGATCAGTGACAGTGGCGTCATCACTAGGGTTGGTGTCACCCAGTGCAGTGGCGTCACTAGGTGGATGCGGACCGCACGGGTGACACCATGAGTTACCGCACTGGGTGACACCAACCCTAGTGATGCCGCTGTTCCCCCCTCCCCCCCCCCCCACACTTTTACACGTTTAGAGTGAAGAGATATGTATGGCAAAACAGACTACAGTATGGAATACCTAACACAGAGTTTCATTAATCTGCAGGCAGGCTGTACCTCTGTGTTTTACTCTACAATATGCGGCTCGAATGCAGAAGAGCGGGCCCAGCTCTGTTCATATTTTATTTACAACCGGGCAGAATCCTCAAGGTTCTCTCTGACAAGCGGTGTTACAGAGTGTTGTATTTGTGGGCTATGTTGTGTTTTCCCCGGACGTGCGCTTCCCAGCTTTACACCTGTATCCAGAGGGTTATACAACTCTGTTTTATACGCCAGATGTATCCTAAGGGAGGCAGGGGTAGCATGAGCTTCTTCTGTGAATGCAGTCACGGTCAAACCCTGACATCGGACAGCCAGTGGTGTGATACACAGACCTCTCGCACGGCAGGTGGACAGCCAGCACAATACATGTGGGCTTCGTATCACCAAGTGAATATAAAAAGATCAACAAAGCCACAGGGGTCTTCCTCAGATTACTGGCTACTGCTGTAGCAATACAGTGACTCACATCACACTGCACACACTGTTTTACATTAAAACCTGCGCAGTGCTAGTGCGGCTGCAGCAGCCCCTAGAACTTGTTTATTTCTACTATCATGTTTTTCATGACTTCAGGTAGTTTTTCAGCGATCGGGTCTGCAGCTACAATACTGTGTTCTTTCTGCCGCATACGTCTGTGCTCTTGTTATCAGGGAGTTCAGTTTTTCCATTTTTGTTTCAATTGACATAATATAAGACGCAGAACTGATATTTATATACCTAACTTGTCAGTGTTCACTGTCGTTTATCTTCCCAACTCAACCCCAGGCCCACTTTGTTCGTCGAAGGCCAGGCTTTTGCATATAGGTGCCAGAGATGCTGGCGTGATTTAATGCCATGCCTGGTCAGCCTGAGTGGTTTTTGATCTGTCAGGTGGTTTCTCATCTGGCGTTTTCTGTGCTGTTCCTCTCGTGAACAAGTGCTGTAAATGTGACTTTCGGTGAATAAATATTAAATACAAATATTTCACAAAAATCTCTCGTTTATGTGATTCTTTTCGCCAGCGTTGCTGTCCTAGGCATTATTTATGATCAGTTGATCAGATATATAATGAATAAATTGGTTGTTCAGAAACATAATAATACATTTTTAGGTAGCTGTCCATCACCATAATTGTCTTATAATGGCTAAAATAAGCTCTTTAAGAGAGCGTATACATTTCACTTCAAAGGACATTTCACTGCAACGGAGTTTAACCTTTGACTTGGGAAAGAATATGTAGCCAAGAACTGCTTGTATATTGTTTTAGTGTGGAATAAATTAGCTGTTTACAGTTAAAATAGGACCTTGTTCAGAAACTGATACGGAAAGATAATGAATGCATTTGTAAGTACATATCCGGTGTATTTAGTAACCAACAACACTCAGATGAGAAAAGTAAACCAAAAACCACATCCCTTATTATAGGCCCTTGCCTCTCGCTCAGAGTTGGAACACTACAGCAAGTCTTTAACGTCTGGTGTAGATCTTTACAGCGGACTGTAATATTTTTTTCCAATAAAAACAGGCATGACAAACAACATTTTATTTCTAATTTTGAACGAGTAAAAGCGGTTCTCAAAAGAAACTTTTTTCAGTTTTTTTGTTGAAGATTTTACAGGTTTTTTTTGTCAAACATATCTAAAAAAAAACGAATTCCATTTTGGATACATTATTTTTTCTGCTATTTCGGCTGATGAGAACTTGATTTTTTAAAGCTTGATTACTGGGATCACCTAGACTAATAACTTCATGGTTGAGTAAAAAGTGAAGGTACAGTGGCAAAACAGGGATCTGAGTATACTTCTCACTCTGGAGAACAGATTACGGTACAATGGCTTGAGGAAGTATTGCTTCCTACTAGGGTGCAGATGACATGGAGGCCCTCTTGTCCTCGTACCGGCATCTTTTGGCAGCATTAAACTCCAGTGCCATACTTTCTGATGCTTATGCATCCCTTAGGTGCTGAAGCAGGATTTTCTGTACTGCGGCTGAAGGTTTTCTTGCATAAGTTGCAAGGCGCAGTCTTGACCAGCACCTTGTTATCTCAATCTCCGACACAGAATGACTGCCACACAATGGACTTCTATGGCCCCCTTGTTTCCTCCTGTGTCTCCTCATGCTATTGCTTCTCACTCCCTGAGTCAGTTTTTTTAGGCTTTGCCCACAAAACCAAACAAGCATTGGCATAGCCAATAGGTCTCGCCTTTGGGACCTTATAAGGGTTTAGCCATGCAACAGTTGATGTTGTTGCACCAAGGATATTGTGTTACATAACTAAATACTTATAAGGTCCCAAAAGCGAGACCTATTGGCTATACCAATGCTTTTTCTTTTCAGTCCTGTGTCCCAAGGACCTGTCTGAGTGAAATACACAAGGATTGTACCAGAGCAGAGCCCCGGAGGATGTAAATACCCAGATGGAAGTGGGCATTGACCATCACTCGTCATTCTTAGAAGAAGGCAAGTGGTGTCCTTTCCAGAAGTACCTCTGAGAATGGAAACACCACCCAACTTACGCGTTTGAATTTATAGACTTTAAGGATGTCTAATGATTTGCTCAATAGTCAGGGACTGGCAACATAACCTGAAACTCTCTAACAGCTTATTGAACACTCTCTTCGATACAGACCTATGTGGACCTTGTTGTGTTGCTTCCAGAATGGGGCACTGCGTGCTGCCAATTTCCTCTTGACTGCATAGGAACTTAGAGGCCCTGCAGATATCCTGTGGCTACTAATGATCTAGGCAGGCCAAGACTCCAAGTGACTCAGACTCAGGATCTAGACGCTCTACCAATCACCAGAGGGTAAAGGTGGCCTGCCTCAACCCCCAGCTGCGTCAATTGCAGGTGAGCTGAGTGCTGATGCTACAAAGTGCACACTTTCTCTCTGCACCCCCTTTTTTGCTTTTATTGTCCTCTCACCCAGCTTTTGTTACAGAGCTTCAGAATCCAGTGGGCCATCTCACTAGCCTGTTCAAGAAGGGCTGGAGAGGTCCCAGGGTGTACTGTCAAACACCATCACCCCATTGATCGAACTGCAGTCGTCCCTTCTTCATTGTCCCGGATACTCATCGTTGAGAATGGAGCTGCTGGCTGAACCAGTGTCACTATTACCCCCTGGTCAAGATAGAAATCGGTCAAAAACACACTTTCCCATAACCAACACTATAGCTAAAAAACCTCACCCTACTCTTCTAGTCACCTGAAATGACACAGGAGAACTATTTGAACATCTATTTTATGACAAAACTCAAAAAGTAAAAGGCACAATCCAGTCTAACTTGGCTGACACTCCTATCAAAGAAATATTCAAGGAAAGGGGACAATGTCACCGCCTGTGCTGGACTGGAACATTACAGAAACAAAGATGACCCTATCCCAGCCTCTCAGACAAACATTTTAGAATATATGCATGCATACTTACATTTCAACACGATGGTGAAAGATCAATCATTGTTCCAGGATTTTCTAAAAAGAGGTTAGGTCGAGCCACTTGCTGTCATAGCACAGCTACATAAAGTGACCGTGCTCCCATTTATGGGTAAAACATTAGAAAATGTTACAAGCCAATTGAAACTTCATGTCACAACCAAGAACCTACCAGACTAAAACCTAGCCGACTTAATGCATGGTTGTGGCACAGAAGCAGCATCACTAACTGTGATTAATGATACCATTAAGAGCATGGGATAAGCAGAGTCTTGCTTACTAGTCCTTCTCCTCCGTAAGTAGGCAGTGCCCTATAACACACCCTCCATGGGTCTTTAGAATCAGATGTGGATTGACAACAATGTCTTACATTGGTTTAGAATTTACCTGACTGACAGATCCAATATAGTTAATGCTGACAACCACTCCTCTGCTCCCGCACCTTCTCCTCATGGGGTCCTACAAGTTTCCAGACTAGCATCCATGCTTTTTAACAATAATGTGGACCGCTCAATGAAGAATGAAGATATGTGAATCTGATTAAGCATCAATAAGCTGGTCAGCATTATCCTAAAAAGAGTCTGCATGTCTTTGGCTTTCACCTAATTTCATACTCGCAAGTCTGCCTGGGATAAAGGTACTTACCTGCTCCCTTTTCCAAGAATGCATATCAAGACAAGAGTTCCCAATGGACTCTCTTTGACAGAAATGTGAACCAGGTGACTCTTAGTTTAGTATAATTGCTATATCAGTAAAATAATTTTTCAAATTCTCAAACAAATTAGGGGCATATCATCAAGGGCCGGCGATAAATATCGCAAAGCGCGCTTAACGCTTGCATATTTATCGCCGGCTATCTCTGGAATTTATCGCCCGGTTAGCGCGTTATCAACAACACGCATCGCCAAGGCGATTAAAATTCCAGAGATAGTGTGCATATCGCCGTTTTCCATGGTAGAAAACGGCGATATCCTAGATGATATGGCCTGTGGTCTTAGCCACACAATCCACCCCCCATGTTAGGTATGCCTTGGTCAGGAATTTAACAGACGTTAAATTCCTGCGTTAAGGCATACTTAACGTGATTTTAAATATCGCTAACCCTCGTTGTCAATATGACGAAGCTCGGTTAGCGATATTTTCCCAAGGGAGTCTTGTCAGGCACGCCTCCTTTGCATCTCATTAGCGATGCGATGGGAGGCGTGCTGACAAGGGGAGCTATTGCCAGTAAACTGTCGCTAATAGCTGTTAGTGACAGCTTGCTGATAGGGCGATAAAAATATCGCCGCTTTAGCGGCAAAAAGTGCCGCTAAAGCGGCGATATTGCCCTTGATGATATGCCCCCTGGTGCGTAATTTTTGCTGGTGTTGGCAGCTGATTGGCACCAAAACTTATTTGACACCGGCAGATATTTAAGGCTGTCCACCGCATGGTGGTGCAGTCTGCTTATATTTACAATTTTCACGAGCAGGGGTGAAGCTCAAGGGGTTACGTGACCCGGACAGGACCCGTATCCTGTGGAAGGTAGGATGCCTGTCAGGTGGCAACACCCCTAGTGTCTACCAGGTAAATGTAAATGTAGCTCAGAAAAGACAGGCCATGCCTGAGACATTTGTGATTTTGCAGGAATAAATGTCCAAAGAAGTTCATTGTATCTTTGAGTGTTTTTTTAGAACATCTGGATTAGAGCCTCTGTGACCGCAGAGATTTTCGTTTTGGATTTCCTTTTGAGACTAATGCTACTAATATGACTGGAGCTCTGTCCCTTCTTGATATCGTGCCTTGAGAAAGCCCTAGGCGTGCCAGCCACTTGGGCGAAACATGTGTTGGCTGTTTTTGTCACATCAGGCTCTAATCCTGATGTTCTCAATAAAAACCAATCAAAGATACAAAGGACTTCTTTGGACATTTATTCCTGGAAAATCACAAATTATATAAATATATGCTGCCGTGCAAGGGGACTACAAACCCCTCCTACCATTACCCCAGGAGGTGCCAAGTCCTGTCACCTGAGGCAAGGGGGAGGAGTCCCTTCTAGCGCTATAAAGCACCAACGCTAGTCATGCGACGCAGAACATACTGCTGCCACGCAAGGGGACTACAGGCCTCTACTACCATTGCGCCAGGAGGCGCCAAGTCCTATTACCTGAGGCAAGTCCTGTTACCTCTTCCCAGAGGAGCTGGGATTCCAAGCTGGGACCAAGCTCCGGGGGCGCTCCGACGCTTCCTCTCTGCTGGCTTGCACGTTGGTGATCACCTGGGGCGGGAGATAGTTGACAGCAGCCATGGTAAAGAGACTGAAGTGGACATGATGCCCCCAACACCTGCACTGCTCAGCTATCAGCCTCCCTCGGCCCTGAACTGGCTAAGGTACCTTAAACCATTCTCAAGGTCCCAGGAGCATTGAGGCAACCGGGACAACAATCATGGAGGACATCTGGCCATCACAAGCTCGGGGATCCCTTCAGGCCCAAGATCACCGCCCGTGAGTGCCACAAAACCCTGAAGGCCGGACTGAAAGCAAAAACCCCAGCAATGGCAAGAAGATCATGCTCTGTAAATATGTAAAATATATTTGTCCTACCCTAATCGCATCAACTTTTCTTTAAATGTAACCTTGAGTGAATTTGCAATTTGTATATATGTAACTCTAACCAATAGTATGTGTAGCAGACTTATGTACTTACTACCATTCTTTTGTGAATTTAGAGTTTATCTGTTTGTATCTTTTATGTAATTCATGTATTCTGAAGTCCTTATGAAATGTAGCTGGTTCTATTATAAAGCGCTCTGACACCTTAAGGTAAATTTCGCGCTATATAAAAATGCATAAATAAATAAGGGGGAGATGCCCCCTCTAGCTAGGGTGACCAGAATTTTAAAGCCAAAAACCAGGACATTTCCCCAAAATAGAAGAATGACTACACTTTTACTTCAACCCAGCGCACAGAATGACAGTGTTCCTTAGCAGAGAATTACAAAAGAGGCAGTAAGAAAATACATAAAATGCCATTTTTAAAGCCAGCAGCATGCCTGTAAATTAAATTGCTTTCTTATAACAGCTGCTAACTATCCCTGCTTTGCAAAACATAAAAAGATACCTTACACCGTTTTCAGCAGACCCTCTCTAAAAACCGTGACATGAGCTAAATTTCCTGAGATCAGCCAGGACAGCTGGTGGAAAACCGGGACTGGTCGGGCAAATCCGGGAAAACCTGGTCACCCTACCTCTAGCGCTATAAAGCACCAACACTACGCCCGTGAGGCAGGACCTGCTGCTCCCTTGCAAGGGGACTACAAGCCCCTACTACCATTGCGCCAGGAGGCACCAAGTCCTGTCACCTAAGGCAAGGGGGAGGAGCCCCTTCTAACGGTATAAAGCTCCAACGCTACCCCGGGCCAAGGGAGGGCATGTCCTGTGCCCGTCAGTGCGAGGAAGAGGCAGGGTAGAGCAACTCCCTTGGTTTATTGGACCGGTTGTTTCTATCATTTGCGAGTAGACCCTCAAACATTTCTATGCTTTCCTTACGTTGTTTGCATGTACTTTCCCTGGTTTGTCCATGGTCATTGAACTTTGCTCAGTGAGGAGGAGAGGAGGAACTGTCAATCACCTTTAAGGACATCGCAACTTCCTCTATTTAAAACTATTATATTTTTGTGTCTGCCCGGATAGTCTATCAAGCTACGCGACAGGTTGACTGCTGCCCACCTAGTATTCTCGGACTTAGTGAAGCCTGCACAGCGCACAAAAGTCTTTGGTTTAAGGTTGGAGGATGGGCTCCGCCCTGTGGTCAAAGGCGCTCAGAGGCTGGACGGTTTAAGGGTGGGCCTACCCTGTGCTCAGAGGCTGGACTGGAGCACAACTCTTTCCCTTGAACCGCAGAGCTATTGTGCTGCCTTACTGCGTCTGTTGTTTTAACATCTTTTGGGGTCTTTATATCAATCGCGCAAGTGAACTTTTACCTGTTAATGGTCTCGCCTACGTAGCACGCATGCGCTGTATAGGAGAAGACCTTTAGTAATGGATTCAGTTTTTGGCCCAAAAAACGTGCACGCGTTGCATTGCTTTCAATGGCAACGTATGCACGTTTGACGATTCCCTTGCGGAAGTGAGCTTTGAAACCATCGGTTTGTAATTAACAGATGGTTCCTGCTCGCTCCCACAAGGGAAACAGGCGCAGGCCCCCTCCTCTCTCCCCTCCCTCTGCTGCCAGCGTATTCTATAGCTCCGCCCATTGAAGTGTTAGCCCCACCTCCAATGTTTGACGTTAGCCACGCCACTATTACGTTCCCTATTATTCCCCAACGACCTTATTCCCTTTTTTAAGTTACAACCCTATGCTCTCATTTTCGATCTAATGCCCTCTCTGTCGCATCCTCGTGAATGCCTTCATCTTCTTCTCTTCCCTGTTTTATACTTCCAGTACGATCAAAGTTTGTCCTGCCCATGCTTCCATCCTTTCACATTCTTTAGTGGGCGTGGCTTGTGTAAGATCTGTTTCTTTTGCTCGCTCTGCTTTTTCCACCAGGCCTCGGATGTTGGGATTTTTTCTATAACGGACTCCGCGCATCCGCAGGAAGCAGTGGTGCCCGAGTCTGTAGCCCGGAGCCTGGGACAGGCCAAGCGGCTGTAGGTAGGGAAAAGCAAGAAGTTGGGAGAATGGTGGCAAGAGTAAATGGGGCCCCTAGGTTCCTGGGCTGTACAACACTGGGAAGAACTCCTGAGCATTTAATTTATTATCACCCTGAGGGCACTACCTTTAAAACACCGCCCTACTCTCGCTTCCTATTTTACTCCCAAGTTCACATTACAGCCCCAGAACCATTCACGTCTAACACCCTTGTGTAGCTTCTTAAGTCACAGCCTCAGACTGCACATATCGGACACCCCATACTTCAGATATGAACGTCAGATGATGTTTCATGCTTTGCTTCATCCAGCCGGATTTATAATTTACAACTTACACCTTCCAGAATACTCAAGACTTGAACCTTTCCAACTGCTACACAACTCCAACCCCTAGGCTGCTTGCGTATTATCGCCATCTGGGCAGTTTTTTTGTGACAATTTCCAGATTGTACAATACCAGACACCTGTTTTATTTATGTCTTTCATTTTGCTAGCAGGGGGACTGTTGGTTTGAAATGTGAGAAATACCACATGCCGGTACACGGTTAATGCCCTTCGCACATTTAAACGATTTAACAAGCTGATAACGTCTTCTGACGAATCCGCCGTTAAATGCTATAACCGGTAAACCTTTAAGAACAGATCTGGACATTAACACATTTCAGTGACTTTCAAAAACACAATTAACATGTTTTTATTATAGACAATAATATACTGTGGACGGATTTGTTGGGTAGAGCGATACCCCCTGACAAAGAAACAGACACAGCAGCTGACCTCAGCAACTCTCTGTCGCGCGTTAGCATCCCTCAACATGTGAACAGGCGCTGGACATAGTATCGTCATTGGCATCCTTCTGTACACCCCTCCAACCATATATACATTTCCCAATAATAAACACACAACACAGACTGGATTGGGTACAATTGCTGCAGGTTTGTTACATACACCATTATGTAATAGGTGGGTTAGCTTACGGGCGATCCAAGGGCAGGCAACCAACTGGGCAGCCTGCCTGCCTGATGAGCCTTTGCTACCCTACAAGTGATTCTCTTACAGGATCACGTGACCGTTGGTAACTTCTTACTCACGCCGCTTCCAGGGCGGAGCGTCGCATAGCAACCCCCCGGTTGATCAGGCTCACAACCGCCCAAAGGACTAGCAGGCGCCGACACGGCTTCCAGGACCCTCTCATGAGGCTCCTCGGATTTGGCTCTGGCACCCCCTATGGTGCCGCGCAGAGGTACACTTGGTACCGGCCTACTTCCAGTTCGCCCTGTAACTCCGCCACAGCTCTAGAGGTGGCTCCCGTCACCGCCAGAGCCCCCCACCACAGCTATAGTCTACCTGCAACCTCTCATCTCTAGCACCTCACTCAGGTCTAAAAGGAAAAGGTCCATGCCTACTGGCGATAAGTGAACTCCATCGTCATCAAAGTAACCCTTCACGTTCTCTTTGATCATCTCGTGTCTGATGAAACGCAGGCCCCTCTGGTCAGTGAACGTGTACATTGCCCCATTGAGTCGCTTCCGGGAATGCTCAACCGCCTCGCCTGATTTGGCCCCTCGCCAGGTTCTGCGTGGAATCATCTCGGACCAGAGAACATCGCACTGCCCTACGCGCTTGCATATCTTGCCTAGGTCGCTTTTCATGGCCTGCAGGAGAAGCCTTCTACCCAAAGCAATGAGGTCATTCCCCCCAGGTGAATCACAAAAAGTTTGGGTGGAGCCCCCCGCGCTGCCAGTCTCTGCTCCAATTTGTTCCTGAGCCAGCTCCATCTCATGCCAGGGAAACCCATCCACTCAAACTGTGCCTGTGGGAAGTGCTGCATCCAGTTCCGGTGAGACGCCCACTGAGCCACCCTGGAGATACATGAATGCCCGATCACCCATACCGGTAGCCCTAGTAAAACAAGAGGCATGGTTTACACTCTAATCATTTAATAACTTGTCAAAACACGCAAAATAAGACAAGAACAACTGCAAACAATAAATGATAAGGTACATCACGGGCGAACGTATCGTTCGTAGCAATCCGACTCCCACCGCCCCAGCTTCTTCACACTCCCGGGCTCCAAACCTGCCTTAAAAGCAGCCGTGGCAGCCCCGATCCTGAATGAGTGGCTGGAGTATCTCTTATCTGGCTGAGACAAGCCTGCCCTGGACAAACTAGCCCTGATGATTCTTTCCATCTGATACCTGGTCAGTGGGCCCTGGTCCACATGCATCAGTAGATAGCCGGCGGCAGGGGGGCGGCACACCAGATATTCCCTGACCCAGTGGACCGGGCAAAACCTAGGGTCCCTGAGGACCACATCAACACCCTGCCCAGCCTGGTTAGTCTTGGATCTCTGGAGGCGGATGGACAGGGAATCAGTGAGGGACACATCCAGGATGCCTAAGACATCGCCCGAACTGTCGGTCTTGGACCTGGCCACCAGCTCGCTAATCCGGAATGCGCCAAAGAAAGCCAGACAGAAAGCAGCCGCGAAGAGGGTGGCCTCATACTTGGAGTAGGTGACCCCATCCAGTACACCCAGCATGCCCATGAGGATGTTGAAGTCGATGGGGGCCCTATTATCTGGGGCCCTGGGCTCATCCCTAGCCCACCCCTTGAGAGCTACCCTTATGGCAAAAGATTTGGTTGTGTCTACCCCCCCCACCCCCCAGACAGCTTGGCGTCGTGACTCACGGCCGCCAGGTGGCCGCACGCCCAGGAGTGGCTCTTCCTATGCTCCCTGGCCCACACCACAAATGCCCGTACTCTACGCTCAATTGGTGCAGAAGAAATAACCAAGGTGTGAGACAGAGATCTGAAGGTGGCCAGGTGTGCCCCATAGCGCTTCCTAGTACCTGGAGCCAGTGCTCTCTCCCCCATAGTTCTCAGTCGTTGGTCCACTGCAGGATCCTCCAGAGGTGCGCCGGGAAGGGGGTCATCTGTGCTCTCGCCCACGGCCAGGCCTCCCTGAAGCGGAGCCATTGAAAATGAGAAAGAGCATCAGCTGCCACATTCTTTACCCCCTCAATGTGTCAAGCCCTGCATTCCACATTACAGCCCAGGCAAGCCCTGACCAGTTCCCTGAGCAGGCAGAGGACCAACTGGCACTTGGCTATCTGCCCATTGATGGCATGGACTACCACCATGTTGTCAGACCAGAATAGGACCTTTCTGTCTGACAGGGTCTCCGGCCAAAGGTGTAATGCAATGACGATGGGGAAGAGCTCAAGTTCAGTGATGTTCGCAGTGATGTTGCGCCTGCACCAGGCATTGGGTCACTCCTGAGCACACCAGTCCTCGCCCAGAATTGCCCCAAAGCCCTCCCTACCCGAAGCATCCGTGAATAGGCATAGCTCCTGACTGTCCACCCAGGGTTCCCGCCAGATCACCGTCCCATTGAACTGCGAGAGGAAGTCCCCCCACATGGCGAGGTCATGCTTCAAACCTGTCCCCAGTCGGACCCAGTGGTGCTTCTTTTTAACCTTTGATGTGGCCCTTGCTAGTCTCCAAGCAAACACCCTCCCAACAGGGATAACCCTCGCTGCAAAGTTTAGTTTGCCCAAGAGGCATTGGATGTCACCCAGAGTGGCTTTGTCTTTCCCCAGCAATGCCTGAATGTCCTGACGCAGCGCCTGTACCTTGTCCGCAGGGAGTCTGGACTCGCCCTTGACCGTGTCCAACTCGAAAAGTCAGTACTTGCGCCGGACCCTCAGTCTTGCCAGGTGCTAACGGCACCCCCAGGTGTTTGGACAAGTCTTGAAAGCACTGCAGGGCTCTCATGCACTCCTGCGTGTCAGCTCCCCCGATAAACAGGAAGTCATCAAGGTAGTGGGTCACTCCCTCAACCTCGAACGTACTCATTAGCACCCATTGATGGAACGAGCTGAACGCCTCGAAGTGTGCACAAGACACTGAGTAGCCCATGGGCATGCATTTGTCATAGAAGACTTTGCCCTGCCACTTGAAACCCAGGAGGTGTTGGTTGTCAGGGTGGACCGGCAGCAGTCGGAGAGCCGACTCAATGTCTGACTTTGCCAACCAGGCTCCCTTCCCCGCCCTCCTGACCATGTCCACCACCAGGTCCAGGGAGCAGTAGGACACAGAACACCTCCCCTCCTCCAACCAAGAGTTCACAGAGTCCCCTTCTGGATGCGACAGGTGCTGGATAAGCCTAAAGGACCCAGACTCTTTCTTGGGCACGACCCCCAGCGGGGAGATTACAAAGGGCGGAAGAGGTGGTACGTTGAAGGGGCCCGCCACCCTCCCCAGGGCTGCTTCCTTCTTTATTTTGGCCAGCACGATCTCAGGGTGGTCCCTAGGCGATTTGAGGTTCTCCGCGTCCCTTCTCACTAGGGGGCCTAGGTACGGATTCTAAATCCTTCCACAAAACCCTTCGCGAGGAGCGAGCCATCTTTGGTGTTGGGATACCCACGGATCAGGGGAAGGAGGTTGGCGATACTGATGGGGGACCCTTAGCCAGAGGGAGAAGAGTCGGTCCACCCCCGGGGAGCCCAAGGCGGCCTGCATCGCTGGTAGGAGGAAAATGGGAGCGGGATGGTGGGGTGGAGACATGGGAAGGGCAGAGATTACTTGTCCTGTCTGGCCCGAGAGCTGAGCTGAGCTATCTCGCTTGGGGCAGGAGGAGGCAGGGTGGGAGGCCCAGCACCTGCTACAGTTACCTTCTTTGGCTGCCAGAGGGACTTCCCACCCCAAACAGCAGCAACCAGATAGCTGCGGCGCCATGGTGACCAGGGGCTTGGGCACTACAGCGGGGGGTGGTACTGCTGGTAGCGTGGCCGTGGAGACCACAGTGGGTGTGGTAGGCACAGTCACCACCGTGGGCTGAACCAGGGTGGGGGTGGGGGTAGCCGTCGGCGGAGAGACCCCCACCACTGGTAGCTGTCCTCCCAAGGACAAGGGGCTCGCCAAGACCGGTCCCCCAACCTGAGCAGGAGATGCGCAAGACGGGCTGCCCGCCCCCCCCCAGACTTGTGTGAAGGCCGGGACCGCCGGTGCGCCAGCAGGGCGGGGAGGAGCAGCAGTCCCAGCCACACTGGACGGGCTGGCCAGGGCTAGGCCCGCTCTAACCTCGGACATGAAGCTCCGCAGGGTGTCTGAAAGCTTACCAAGGTCATCCGATGTAGCATAAGCCACCGAGGGCAGGCAACTGGCCAGTGTGGGCGCTGGTCCAGGTCCCAGGGCCGGGGGCGCAGGGAGGGGGGTGGTGCCCCAAGGGGGGCCAAGGCCCGGCTCCTCACTGGCAGCTGTTCCGCTGGGAAGTCTTTGACCGTGGGTCTGCGTATCCTCTTAGACCTAGAGGGGCCTGCCTCCTCATTGGGCTTGTGGTCTGCGGCCTGGACCTCGTTGGCGTTTCCTGAGTCCTCGGGAATATTGGCTTTCAAAAGTTCGGTGGCCTAAGCCAATCCCTTGGTCTTGGCCAGTTCAAGGAAAGCTGCGATCCGCGCATCTTCAGAGATGCCAGTCTGGGTCTCCTCGACTTGGGACCTTATCGAAAAAAGCGGCAGGGATCCCTGACTATCCATCGAATCTCCTGCGGGTGCCTCCCAATCTGGAAGGATAATGGAAAAGAGTTTAGCCCAGGAAGCCACACCACCGGAGCACAAGTAGCCCAGGTCCTGGCCCAGGGGACACTCTCTGGCCCCCCGTGGCTTGATACTTACAATCAGGAAAACAGGGGACGGAACGTAGGGCCGGTCGGACGGGCTTTGGAGGCACTGTAGTGGAGATGAAGGAGAGGTTAGTCGGTACCCCCAAACCTCCCTGCACCACCCTCTGAGTCCCTCACACCTTGCGGGTGCAGCGATGACCCAGCTCAGCCCCCCCCTGGGCGGGGCCGGTCAAGGGCTATCCCTGCTCGCAGGCTGCGATTACTGCTCCTAGGGCTTGCGAGGTGACCCTCCCCAGTGCCCATACCTGCAACGTGCGTGTATCCCCTATGGAGTCCGGCGTCAACAGCGCTGCTCGTCTCGCGAAGACCTGCTATAGGAGACAAAACCAAGTGTGAGGCGCAGGAGGGACGGTGCTGCACCTAACCTACTAGCGTGAACCAGTGTCCACTCCCCTGTGCCAAGGCCGGTGAAAGGCCTGCAGCACCCTATGTGGCAAGCCTTAACACCCCAGGGGCCGGCTGATTTATGGCCGCCCGATTGGTTACCTTGCCTTGACTCCACACATACACTCCGGCACTACTCCTCAGGACCTGGAATGCCACAGCAGCTGAAAGACAAGATGGGCGGGAAAAGCATGTTAGCTGCAGGAGTCGCCGCAAGACTGTTCCCTGGGGTCCAAGCTGATCACATGAGGGAAAAGACAGGTATACACAGGGGAGGCGCATGCGCCAAAGGCACGATGAAATCATGATGACCAGTGGGCCCCATCAGCACGGTGCTCGCCGGAGAGGGCCGCCCCCTGGAACGCGCAAGGGACCCCCTGAGCACGGATCCGCCAAATGCGGGGCCCTGGACGAGGCTGTGGAAACCCCCAGGGGCGGGCTCAACCTGCCGGCATGAAAGTAGGGGGATCGTGATTTGCAAACTACCTTCGCGCTGTATCTTCCCGCGGCCTAACAGTGTCGGTCACTCCACCAGCAACCCCTACTCTGCCAGCTGGACTGGCGAAGGGAGGGACCATTAGCCCATGCGTGTTGCACCAGGACCGGGTGGGGTGAGAAGCGCGACTGAGGCCCCAACCCGTCACCGGATCCCCACATGGGACAGGAGGCCGCAAGCAGGGTGCAGGTCTCGGGGTGGCTGTGTGTGAAGCCCCATGGCGGAGGCTGGCGATGCCTGACCGCCTGTGAGCTGTCTGGGGGTAATGTGGGCCCAGCGCTTGGAAATTACGGCTCTTGCCACGTGCCTGCCCCAAGGTGCGATGGTGGCAGACGCCTGCTGCACATGCCCCGGCGACGGAGCTACCTCCAATCCTATTTACACATAGCGCCTCAAAACCCCCGACCCCCTGCTGCCACGCTCGAATGCCCTCGCAGAGGCCGTGCATCAGGAGGTGGGCCGGGCACTGGTAGGCGACCTGCCAGGGCCCGCCCACTGTGCGCCTGTGGGAGGTGTGGGCCGTGCGTGCGTCACGAGCGCTGGGGAGCGTGTTGGAAATCTTTCCCCAAACTTGCTGCAGGGAATCCATTGCCTACATTTTAGCGGGGTGAACAGTGGCGTGGAGGACCGGGGATCTAACTCCTACTTTACCGGGTGGGAGTCTGCGCCCGCTATGCCTAGGTGACTCCATTTTATGGCCGCCCCGCCCCCGGCTGCTAGGCCGCCACGCGGGCGGCAGCTGTGCAGTCTGGTGCGGAGTGCAGCACACGGCCCGCCCGGGCGTGTCGTCGTCTGTTCCCAGGCGGGTGCTTTGGGCCCAAGGACGGTGTGGTGAAGCAGCCGTGCACCGCTTATCGTATCACGCTGGGGCCGCACGCACCTGCGGGCGGCACCCACCGTCGGTCGGCGGGTGCCCCCATGAGCACAGGGGGGCCTCTACCAAACCCCCACCACCCCTGATTTTCAAAGGGAAACCGCCCGCGCCCCGCTCGAAGCAGACGCGGTGCACTGATCCGGCTCTCCCTGCTCGGCAGTTCTCTCCCCCTATTTTGCACGATCACCTCGCCCCGCGACCAGGCATCGCGCCCCAGGCAGGGGCGGCACGACCCGGGTCGGGGTTCCAAGCTACCATCCAAATGCCGCATGGCCCGGCAGTGATGCGCAGTTAGCGTGAAGGTAGGGTGTTAGCGGTGATAAATGTTTTAGTAGGCCCCAGCGAGATATGCGATTGCGACCCCTGCGCCGACAGCCCCACCTCCGCCATAGGGAAACAGGCCGCGTCCCGCCCGCACCGAGGAAAAGCCGGCGCATGGACCTGTATCCCCCCGCAACTAGCAGCTCTCCTCTCCAGCAGTGGAGGGTGCAGGCGCATCACCCATCGGCGAGGCGCCGCGGCCCAGGCGGGGTCAGCGCGACCCCGGACAGGAACAAGGTGGCACCCCCCCAGGGCCGCAACAGGGATCAACAGCCCCCCACACCCATGGGTGTACCCCAATAACCCACAGGCGTATGCCTGTGGGGGAGCGTGGACCCCGCTGGCCTGGCAACGCAAGGGGCTGCAAGCGGGCAGAACGCCACGGTGCTCGCGCCCCCCCCCACCAAAGGCAGGCGATGCCATAGGGCCCCGTACAACCTGGTACTGCCCAGGGACAGGGGCGGGGGGGGGAGGGTCACGAGCGGCACTCACCGTAGCGGCTTACAGGTACACGAGACAGGACGGGCAGCAGGACCTTCAATGCGGCGTGCGTGGCGACAAAGAGGTCGCCAACATGGTGGGGGAGGGCTATATAGCCTCGACCAAGACGCCCCGGAAGTGATGCCCCGCGCGTCACGACCGAGCAGGAAGTGGGGGGGACTCAAACCGGAGTCCCTGCCCCCAAGGGGGGCGGGGAGGGGTATAAGGTGCCCAGGCGATACTAGAGCGCTGACCGCTCTAGTGGCCCCCTGTGGGTGCCGCGGTCAACGGCAGAAGGCATGTGACTGGCTAACAGGAAAAGGGGCTTCTAGAATTATTTTCTGTGCCTGTCTTCCAGAAGCACACAACTTTTTTAGAGTGCCCAGTGCGTACCCGCCGTGACACATGTTTTTAAAGGGAAAGCATGGGCAAATGCATGACCATAATGCGCATTATGGTTCACGGGAAGACGCACTTAGTTTATACATCGATGGCTGCGTCTTTATGGTCCGGTATGTTGTTTTCTGTCAGTATGCACAAGTTAAAGTGCGTATCTCCTCAGTTAATTGTGTGTATTACAAATATGTATTGGTATGAATTGCAAGTATCTAATTGGAGAAGCTTGTCTGCGACGGGCTGTCATCACTTTAGTGGCGGGGGTTGGAGTTCATACCTTTTCACCACACACCTGTGCGTTAACCTATACCGAAAAGACACACGCAGGGAAGACACGTGCAATGCAGTTGTCACTCTATAAACAAAAAAGGCCCCAATGACGCCTTCAATGTATCAAGCACATGAACACTCTGAATGATGTCCACTTTTCATTTTATTACAGTTCTTTTTTTTTTTAATATATAAAAATAAAAGGCACAAAAGAATATACAGATCTTAATTGAACTATCCAAATTTCTTTCAATATTACTGTTGATTTGTTGGGCAATTGCGTGCTTCTGAACATTGCCCACTTCCGCCTTGCCCATTCCATCCTGTCCTCTCCACGGTTCGTCGATCGAGTCATCATTTCTGCGAGTTAATCTGTCGTCGTGTTATTGGGATAGTCATTGCCTACTCTTCCTGACCCAATCCTGTTTTTTTTTTTTTTATTCCCCGTCATTCTGTATTGCCTGGCTTGTAGTTGCAAGCCTCCCTGTGTAATTGTGGGACTACAAGTCCCATAATGCAAAGTGGTGTTTGGTGAAAGTCAGGCCTGGTTGGTGTTCTCACACATATTATGGGTCACTTATCACCTTTGCCTCTCATCTCTCCCACCTGACACTTTCCTTCTCCCACACACTCTCTCTCTTCCTTTGGTTTCCTCTACCTTTCTCTCTTCCTCCGTCTTACCCACCACATTAATTGACTCTCTTTCTCACTGGATTTTCTCCTATAGCTCTTCAATCCCCGGTGGCACAGCACCCAGGATAATATGCTTCATGGCTAAACACTTATAAGGTCCCTAATGCGAGATCTATTGGCTATGCCAATGCTTGTTTCCTTTAGCCGTTTATTGTTGGGTTTTGTGATTTATACCTGATGGCTAAATGCAAGCTCGGCTCTAACCTAGGGTGACCAACCATCCGTAATTTTCACGGACTGTCTATGAATTTACTGTCATGTCGGTTGTCCGTGAAGAAAGTTTCCACAGACAGCATTTGTCTGTAATTTTAGCCTTGGTGGCAAAGGATAAATGTTCAGCAGTTGAGATGGCTCAGTTCAGGCAGACGGGAGGGCTCTCCTGTCCAGTGATTCAGCAGGAGGGGCAGGCAGCCAGGGTGCAGGGCTGCTTCAAAGAAATGTACATGTGGAGACTGGTTAATATGTGCATGTAAAACCTGCTTGAATGAGAACTAAATAGGTGTTAATTGACCTAAAGCTGCCTAAGCTAAAAGATTTCTATTTCCATAGTATTGTTAAGGTGTTCTAAGCTGAGCTGTGAAGCGGTGCTTTGCAACTACAACTGAGGTCACAAACCACTGTTATATTACATTACATTGCGACTCACAAAGAGGATGCGGATATCTCTTTCATGCCATCTCATGTTTACAAGTCACAAAACCCCTTTTACTATTCAGAAACGCTTTCCTCACTCTTAAAACAGGTTATGTGCATTGTACATAGATGATTTGTGTTAGACTTGGGGGTCTCTAGTTGGCACAGGTATGCACTTGTGACAAATAGGGACCTTCTCCTCTAGTCAGGGTAAGGGGGTACACTCCTAAAATAACCCCTGCTCACCCCCTTGGTAGATTGGCACGAGCAGACAGGCTTATCTCAGAGGCAGTGTGTAAAGCATTTGTGAACACATACAGTAACCAAGTGGTGACAACACTACAGATGGACACCACACAGGTTTTATTTGAAAAATAAGTATTCTTTATATGGATTTACCACAAGACCATTAAACGACAAAAACACACAATACTGTTACTTTAGATGGTAGAAGTTTGCTTAGTTCTCTTAAGTTCTTAAATGCGACACTTTAAGTCAATGTACCTTTTAGATGTGACACGCAGGGCAACGAAAGTGTTGCAACGATGTTGATGCGATGAAGTTTTTGGTGCAAAGAAATAAAGACGTGAAGATCTTCCAGATGCGGCACGCTTTTCCGATGTTGCGAGAAGACTCGACTCGATGCGTCAGCTGCAGCGGCGACACCCTTTACGTGATGCGACGACAGCGGCCTTGGCAGCAACACTCTTCTCCGACATTTGCGTGACGCTTCCGCTCGATGCGAAATTGCAGCGGCGACACCCCTTTACGCGATGCGACGACAGCAGCTCCGACGGCGGCATGCTTCTCCGTGGATGCGAGGCGCTTTTCTTGATGCGGTGCAATGCGACAACTACGATGGCTGCGATGGCGACACGCTTCTTCCTCGATGCGAGACTCTTCTCTTGATGCGGTGCAATGCGTCAGCTACGATGGCTGCGATGGCGACACGCTTCTTCGGCGTTGCGATACACTTCCTGGATGATGCGAGATGCTTCCGCTCAAAGCGATGCTGCAGCGGCGACACACTTTACGAGATGCGACGACAACAGCTCCGACGGCGGCGCGCTTCTCCTTCTTGAGTCGCCCTTCCAGCTCCTTGCGACACGCAGTCCCTCAGAAGGCCCAACAACAGCAGTAGTCACTTCCAAAGAACTCTGGGGAGCTGGGGGGTGAAGTCTGTTGTTCCTGAGACTTCAGCAGGAGGCAAGCTCTTTTCCAAGCCCTTGGAGATCCTTCACAAGTTGAGTAAAAGTACACACAAAGTTCCTTTCTCCTCTCTTTGGCAGTAACGCAACCACTGCAGGCCAATCCCCCAGTTTCAGGGATAGTTTCCTCGTCAGCTTCTTCTGGTTCCTCCCTCAGCAGAGGTTCTTCTTGTTTTCCCAAAGTGATCTAAATTCTTGGGATCAGGGTCCCAATATTTATACCCAGAAATCCTTTGTCCTCTGAAGGCAGAGGGGCCTTTGCCCAGTCCAAACCATTTCCTGATCACTTTGTTTACCAGACTTCTCCTTTCCTTTCACAGTGCAGGGCAGAAACATTAGACGCCCCACAGGAGGTGGAGCCAGCATTGTGGAAGGCAAGTACAGCACTGGAGCACTTTGTTGACAGGATTCCTTCTCTTCATTCACGGTGCAGGGCAGAGACATCAGCCGCTCCCCAGGAGGTGGAGCCAGCATTGTGGAAGGCAGGCACAGCCCTATTCAGCTCCCAGGTGCAACTCCTCCCACCCATCTGGATGCTGATCTCTCTATTCACCACTGGGACACCTCACCATGTCTCCTGGAATTCCCCAGCCCTGTCACTCAAACTCCAGACAAAGGAATATACACAGCCTAGCAGAGGCAGGTTTGAATGGTTAGACAAGAAAATGCCTACTTTCTAAAAGTGGCATTTTCCAACACAGAATGTTAAAACCAACTTTACTAAAAGATGTATTTTATCATCCTGAGTTCAGGCATACTAAATTCGAATTTCTACCATATTCTCTGAGTCAGTTAGGATTATAAAATGTAATAACCAAACTGCCCATTCTGGCCTATGGAGAACAGGCAGCCTTGCAATAGTGAAAAACGAAAATGTCTGTAATTCACTATTAGAACATGCCACACACACCAGGGCATGTCCTACCTTATCCTTACAATGCACCCTGCCCTTGGGCCTACCATAGGGGTGTCTGATATGAAGAAAAGGGAAGGTTTAGGGACTGGCAAGTGGATGCACTTGCACAGTCAGCATGACAGTACCAGACTGCACGCAGGCTCTGCAATGGCAGACCTTAGACAGATGTTTACAGGCTGCTTCTGTGGGTGACATAACCAGTGCTGCAAGCCCACCAGCAGTATTTGGATTACAAGCCCTGGGCACTCCTGGTGCACTGTACTAGGGTCTGACAGGTAAACCAAACCAACCAATCATGGAATCACAAAGCATACATGAATTTACAATAGGGAGCACTTGCACTGTGGCACTGGACAGCAGTGGCACAGTGCCCTGAGCAACTAACACCAACAAAAAAAATGAGGCACAACGAAAAAATGGAAGGGAGACTCATGCCAATGTGCCAGGTCTAACACGTGTCCCCTCCAGCTGAAATGTGGGGAGAACTACCCTACCTCCTGGGAGTTCTTTTCACTAAGGCGGAAAAATCTGGACAGACCATCAGCATTGGCGTGTTCTGTACCGGGACGATGTTCCACCGTGAAATCCATCCCCTGTAGGGAAATGGACCACCTTAACAGCTTTGGATTCTCACCCCTCATCTGCATCAACCATCTGAGGGGCCTATGGTCTGTCTGAACCCAGAAGTGATTCCAAACAGGTAGGGTCTCAGCTTCTTCAGTGCCCAGACCACAGCAAAAGCCTCACGCTCAATAGCACTCCACCTCTGTTCCCGTGGAAGTAACCTCCTACTGATGAAGGCTACAGGTTGATCTAGGCCCTCCTCATTCATCTGTGCTAGAACAGCCCCCACACCATGCTCTGAAGCGTCTGTTTGTACTATGAACTCCTTGGAGAAGTTGGGTGCCAAGAGCACGGGCGATGTGCACATAGCAGTTTTTAAGGCCTCAAAAGCTTCCTGACAGGTGTCAGTCCAAATCACCTTCCTTGGCTGCTTCCTGGAAGTCAGCGCTGTCAAGGGTGCAACAATGTTGCCATACCCCTTGACAAACCTCCTGTAGTAACCCGTGAGTCCTAAAAAGGCTCTCACCTCTGTCTGGGTTTTGGGCGGCTCCCAAGCCAGGATGGTTTCAATCTTGGGCTGTAGGGGCGCCACCTGGCCCCTCCCTACCTGGTGTCCCAAGTACACCACGGAACCCTGCCCAATCTGGCACTTACTCGCCTTGATCGTGAGGCCTACCCTCCGCAGCGCCATCAACACTTCCCAGAGGTGGCGCAGGTGTTCTTCCCAACTGGCGCTGAACACTGCGATGTCATCCAGGTAGGCGGCACTGAACGAATCCAGCCCAGCCAACACCTGGTTGACCAACCTCTGAAAGGTGGCAGGGGCATTCTTCATCCCAAAGGGCATAACCCTGAACTGGTAGTGCCCATCTGGTGTGGAGAATGCTGACCTCTCTTTGTCCCCATCGGTCAAGGCGATCTGCCAGTACCCAGACGTTCAGTCAAACGTGCTGAGGTACCGCGCAGCCCCTAGCCGATCTATGAGTTCATCAGCTCTGGGGATGGGGTGTGCCTCAGTCCTGGTGACTGCATTGAGCCATCTGTAGTCCACACAGAACCGGAGTTCGGGTGTGGCACCCGGCGCGGCAGCCTTTGGGACCAAGACCACTGGGCGGGCCCGAGGACTGCTAGAGGACTCAATTACCCCTAGCGCAAGCATCTTTGAGACCTCCCCTTTGATGCAAGCCCTTACCCTGTCAGTCACTCTGTAGGCCTTGTGCCGCACAGGTGTACTGTCCCCAGTGTCCACCTCATGGACGCACCAATCAGTGACACCAGGAACCAGGGAGAACAGATCAGAAAACTGTCCCAGCAACTGGTGGCAGTCATTCTGTTGCTCAGGGGTCAGGGTGGAAGAGAGGTTGACCCCATCCACTGACCCATCTTGCTCTCGGGCTGACAGGAGGTCAGGAAGAGGCTCGGTCTCCTCCTCCATCCCAGCATCTGTTGCCAAGAGCATGCCCACTTGAGATCTCTCCAAGTGGTGCTTCAGGCGGTTGACATGCAGGACCCTCAAGGGGTTCCTGGGAGACCGCAAGTCCACCAAGTAGGTAACCGGACTCTTGCGCTCCACAACCTCAAAGGGGCCGGTCCACTTATCCTGGGGGCCATGACCCACACCTTCTGTCCAGGCTGAAGCTCAACCAGAGTGGCATTCTGGTCGTACCACCGCTTCATCTCCTCCTGGCTGGCTTCCAGATTCACCTCAGGGAGCTTTCTGAAACGCCTAGTCTGGTTCCTAAAGGCCAGCATATAGCTATGTACATCCTGGGGAGGTTTCCTGGGAGATTGCTCCCAGCCTTCTTTGATCAGACTTAGAGGTCCTCTTAAGGGGTGTCCATAGAGAAGCTCAAAGGGACTGAACCCTAGAGATTTCTGTGGCACCTCACGGTAAGCAAAGAGCAGTCATGGTAAGAGGACGTCCCATTTACGCCTCATGGGTTCCTCAAGACCCATTATCATGCCTTTAAGGATTCGGTTGAATCTCTCAACGAACCCGTTTCCTTGGGGGTGGTAAGGTGTGGTAAACTTGTAGGTTACACCACACTCTTGCCACAGGGACTTCATATACTTGGAAATGAAGTTGGTTCCCTGGTCAGACACTACATCGCGAGGCAATCCCACTCGGGAGAAAATTCCCATCAGTGCTCGTCCCACCACGGGGGCCGTCACTGTCCTCAGAGGTATGGCTTCCGGGTACCGGGTGGCATGGTCCACCAAGACCAGGATGAACCTGTTACCCATGGCTGTCTTGGGGTCCAGTGGCCCCACAATGTCAATACCCACCCATTCAAAGGGGGTGCTGACCACAGGGAAGGGCTGGAGAGGAGCCTTGCGCTTCCTCCCACTCTTACCACTTGTCTGGCAAGTCTTGCATGTCCTGCAGTGAGTGTCTGAACTCCTGCGCATTTGGGGCCAATAAAAATGGGTGACATGCCTTTCAAAGGTCTTGTCCTGCCCCAAATGTCCTGCCAATGGAACATCATGAGCCAGCCCCAGTAGGATGGCTCTGAAGCGCTGGGGTGCCACCAGCACACGGGCTGACCCAGGCTCAGCAACCTTAGGCTCTGTATACAGGAGGTCATTCTCCCAGTAGATCCAATGTGATCCTGACTGATCACCTGCTGCCTGGTCTGCAGCCTGTTGCCGCAGACCCACAAGAGAAGGGCATACTTTCTGCTCATTGCAGAATTCCTCCCTGGAGGGTCCTCCTTCTCGCTGCCAATGGGTCAGCTCAGGCAGGTCCCCCAGTTCGGCTACCTGTTTCCCCTGTAGGCTCTAGGGCATCCCCCTCAGGGTCTGCTCCCTCCTGGACTGTGGGAACTTCGGGGGCCGGCTTCCCACGCCCCCTGCCTCTACTCTTGACGGCAGGTACCTGGGCCTCCCTCTCAGGCTCCAGGTCCTCTTGAGCACCTTTACTAGCTGCCATTGACCGGGTGGTCACACACGCCCAGTCAGGCATACCCAACATTTCTAAATGCGCATTCCGCTCCACCTTCGCCCAAGGTGAGCTCTCCAAGTCATTCCCAAACAAACAGTCAACAGGCATGGCGGGCCTCACAGCCATGAAGGAGAACTTCTTCAGGTTTGAGGAACAGCTGTTTTTACAAGTGTCCGGAACTTCCATGGGCAGTGTGTTCGCTCCGAGTTTAGCGAACCTCTATGTCCACAGTTTTGAACAGGAACACAGTTTTTGCCCTCTTAATCCATATAGACATCACATACGGTGTTGGAGACGGTATATTGATGACGTCTTTGTCGTATGGACAGGGTCATTGTCTTCCATCAATGATTTCAAGGCTTGGTTGAATACCCGTAATGCTTACCTGAGGTTCACCTGTGAGCTTAGCAAAGTGGGTTTGCCTTTCCTTGATGTCTTGATATTTCCGGCTGACGGCGCTCTTCGCACCGAACTGTACAAAAAACCAATGGCAAGGAACTCATTGTTGCTGTATGACAGTTTCCATCCTAAAGCTTTGCGCCAAAATTTGCCCTTTGGGCAGTTTCTGCGAATCAGGAGGAACTGTTCAACGATGGACAAATACTATGAACACGCTAAAGTATTGTCAAATCAGCTTGTGACCAGACACTATCCCAAAAAGTTGGTGAAACAGTCTCTGAAACGCGCAGCAAATAACAATAGGGCTGCATTACTTGAACTGACTAGTTCCAAGGAAGCTACGAACAGACTTACCTGTATCAATACGTTTTGCAGTTTTTCCAATCAGATCAAGAAAAGCATTTTGGCAAACTGGAAGATATTAAATATCGGGACGACACCTTTACCACGTACCTTGTTTGCCTTTAAACGTAGCACCAACATTAAGGACAGACTCATACATACTCGCCCACTTGAGACTAGTAAACATCATCAAGACACATTGTGAGATTTACCAAAAGTATGTGGTCATTTCCCCTACCGAAGTTGACATTGGCACGTTGAGACCGTGGATTTTGACTGGTCACACAAATTGCAACAGCAATAATTTAATCTATCTCATTACGTGTCCCTGTTCACTTCGGTATGTTGGGATGACGACACGTAAAGTGAAGACACGCATACTGGAACACAAGAGTACTATCCGCTGTAAGAAAGTCTCTACAAAACTGACCCAACACTTTGTGACGGCTGGCCACAGTCCCCAAGATCTGAAATGGACTGTGTTAGAACGTCCTTTCATTCCCACACACTTGACAGATGTTTCTTCTTTTCTGTTCAAGAAGGAACAACGGTGGGTCTACAAATTGGATACTGACCAGTCTGGTTTGAATGATGATATTCCCTGGGTGTCACTATAGTACATATTTCTGTATCTAACTATGTATGGATGCCACTCCTTTGTCGTGATGCCTTCTACTTGTAGGTTATTTAGCTCTAACACAGCTATGTACCTTAGTCCCGCTCGGGGCCAACATTTTTGATTATATGCCGTGTTTCACCACAGGTTTCATGCTTCACCACAGGTTTTATGTTTTACTTTTAGCGCATTTTTTTTATATATACGTGTAATCTATAGCACTTTCGCTTTTCTTCAGCGCATATGATTTACTCTATGTTCCTTCTGTGTGCGGAGCGCATTAATATCCACAGTATTGGGTTAGCATTATATAATGGCTTGACCATAGAGCGCATATTTGTTTGTGCTTATACGATTAATTTTACGTAGAGCGCTTTAGCATTTACATCAGTGGGCTAGCATGACACCACGGTTTCAACCATTTGGGTCCGTATTTTCATGTGCGCATATCGGGTGTTTGAATAGAGCCTTTAAACACTAATCTCTACCTCGTGGGCACCCGTAGTGTCGAGTCTTTCACCACAGGCTTTATTTCAGAATGACTCTGGGTTGGTCAGTTTATGGCGTTTATTATCTTTTAGACGTATTAGATATACGCATGTGCACACTAGTTTCAGTGCGGCCTATGAGACGCATGGGCGATGCTTATATGTAGCATTTTTACTTTGCGCATTATTTCCATTATTACTGAGCATGCGCAACGGAGCACTGTTAGCGCCACCTGAGCTCGATCAAGAAATCACGGCAAGGGCTATTTAAGAGGGCTGTCTTGGACCAGCACTCACCTCCGGCAGCAGGCTCTCCAGGTCTAGCGGTACCGACGGATAGGTGAGCGTTTGTGAGCATTTTTGTTGTCCCTTTGCCTTAGGTTCTATAAACCACGCTGGTTTGGGGATCTTGCTTTATGTCATGTAGTTGTGTCTGCTTACTACTATCCATACAGTCTTTGGTGGGTTCTTGCTCCCTCTGCTTGTCATGCTAGGCAGAGGGCTGAGTGATTAGTGTTTTTGGAGTCTCTACAGCAGACTTACAGCACATGTAATGTGACCTTTATGGGTTGACCCCTCATCTGTTTTTCATGATTCTACAGCTCCTTACACTAGTGGTTATTTTCATATGATCGATATGAATAGCTTTTGACTACTATACGATCGTTTTGAGATTTTGTTTACTCTTTTTTTTGCACTCCACAAATAATAAAAACTTTTTTGTAGAGCGGTGCTGCCTTCCTGAGCGGTTGCCAGGTAGAGGTGAGATCCTGTACCCAGCCTTTGCGGGTAAGGTATCTTTTTCCTTTGGGACTATTGTTCATGCAGTTCCTTTTTAGTACACATTTTATACTGTCAAGACATGTATTAAGCTTACCTGACATGTGCTACTTTCTTTCCATTTCAGGTGTTCGGATAGATGTCTGTGACATTGCACTGGCCCTATATCCTTTTTTGGTTTTGTTTTTCCACTTTCTTCACTTGCAGTAGCGTTTCTTTGTAAGGTCCTGACGAAAGCCCGATCCACCTTGGGTCTTCTTGGGCTGAAACATGTTGACCACCTAAAACTCACACCATAGCGGTTTTAAATCCATACCGCAGGTGCACTGCTTTTTAGGTCTCGGCTAGCGATGGCTGCGCTTGCGCAGTCTCGCTCGCGAGACATAATGACTTGGGTGAAGAGGGGCTTGAACCCGCCCCTCTTCTTCCCTGTTCTCCATTGGCTGGCCTAGTAAATGCTGGTCAGCCATTGGAGAAGAGGTCCCGTCACTCTGATCCTGCCCCGTCCTTTTCGGATCGGGGGGCGTGTTTTTTGCGAGAAGTCTCAGGGAGGAGACAACAGCAAAACACGCCCCCCAATCCGAAAAGGACACTCCCTTTCTCCGAGGCATTTTCTGCTGTGCCTCGGAGAAAGGCGGTGGTGCCCCGGCGTTGCTCCCGCGCACACACGCTATCGCTTTTACTAATTGCACTTCATCGTGTGAGATGTCTGCTGTTAATTTAAAGCGTTCTTTTCAAGAGTCACCGTAACAGCGACAGAAATAGACATTATCACGGGTAGGCAGCAGAATATTTCTATTTCCAACACAGAAAAAAAAGCGTCCCCAAATTGTGCTGATTCTGTTGCCGGCGGCCCCGCACGCTGCTGTGAATAACCTCAGAAGCAGCAGCGAGAAATAGCGAAGGCGAACTGACGAATCAGCTGACGGTGACCCTGTGTCTTGAAACACGAGCCGCGAGCGTCCACGCATCACGAGTTGCGCGCGGGAATCAAAGGAGCTGGTGTCATGTTAGTTACACAGATGATTGCCCAGACATGTGAGGTTTTTAAAACGAGGCTCCTCGCATGTGCGGCAGCTGTATTGTCTCTGAAAGTGTGGGATACTGTGAGACTCCGCACGAGTTGCAGGCCTCACAATTGCCGCTGCCGCACGCTGGCTGGTGTTAAAGGCGGTTTATTGTCTTGTAAGGAAGGGGCGAGGGGAGGGTTTGGTGGTTGGGCGGTGCTAATAATTCAGTCGTGATTTTTGCAAGGAGGGAAAGGCCGTCATGTTTTAACAAGCAGTACGAAAGGCGACGCGAGTGCCGCCTTCCGTGATATTGAATGTAGTAATTTACCATATTTTGAGTTGTGGTCCACAACAAATATGAGGCAAACAACATTAACAAAATAACGCCTCCGAATCCGAAAATGCCGCTGCGTCATTTTTCTTTTTTTTTCTCGTCGTCGCGTCTAGAGTCCCGAGAGTCGGTCTTCTCCCGTAGCCATGTCGGTGTGCTCTGTGCCGCCCCCTAGCAGTCCGTGCCTCCATGGCCGGTGCTCATCTCTCGCCCTCTGATCCCCCAGAGTGTCCCCCCATGCTCCATCCCACCCCCTGGACCCTGCCGTGCCCCTACACTCTTTTGGCCTGGCCACCGCCGGCTTTCGCACTGCTAAGTAACTTCCGAGCGAGTGGGCGGTGCGGTGCCAAGCCGGCTTTGCCCAGGCCCTCTCTGACCGGCAAGTATACAGTTGACTACTTCAACAGCTTGGCAGCAGCACAGCGAGTGAAGACAGGGGGACTCGCGAGCACGGGGGGTTGCGGATATTATGACAGGGCACTGGGGGCGCGGGTATAGTTTTCATAGAGGCAAGAGATCGCAGCGCCTGTCAAGCAAATCGTTTGATTTCCTTGTGTCTTGGGCAAAAAACATGTGACTAGGCTTGGTCCATTGTAACCCCCTAAGGCAAGGTTTGTGTAATTAAAAATACTTTTACCAACAGTTCATTCCGGGTGACGTAGCATTTTTCGCCAGTGAACTCTTACAAAGAGGTTACGGTGGAACAAAATCCAGTCCGTTACCTCATCCCCAAGTCACAACCGGCACAGAATCCAGTCCAGGTTTTCCTTCGCCCACGGTTGCTTTTAGAGAGTTTTCTAGGAAGTACCCACCTCCCTGCTTGTAGGCAGAGGCAGCAGTCAGGGGCCTCTGCTTCTCTGACAGATGGCTTATTTCCTCAGCTCAGTCCGATAGGGCAGATACCAGATTGCCCCCCCCAAGAGCCCACTGGGAGTCCCTTGCATCAGCACCCGCCCCTTCCACAACCAATACAACTCCTGAAGGCGATCAAGCAAGACTGGCAGCTTGAGTGGCAGCCGCAGGGAGGGGATGGTGGCCACCGCCTCACTAGTTAACGACTGGAGGCAGAAGAGAGAAGGGCGTCCAGAGAGAAGGGACAGAAAAAAGCAGTAGGGAGAGAGATGGGACGGAAGACAGAAGGAGAGAGAGCTGGAAAGGGAAGAAGCAGGGATGGAGGCAACTGAAGAAGGGCAAAAAAAAGAGAGAAACAATGCAGTAAAGGAGTAAGGAAGTTGATTGAATATGCCCATTGCTGTCAAGTGTCCCTTGTAACATGCGATGCTGTTCGATAGCAGTTAGAAGTAGGCAGCATTGTATATTTTTTTTCCTCGTGAAATAAATGTCATTTTCTTAGTTGAATTATGCTGGCCGGACTTCTATGTGAAAATTGTATGTGGGCTATGTACTTACACACAAAAGTAAAGTGAGACACCTGTTCAGTCTATTTTCCTGAGGATATCCAGTGTCACCAGTTGCTACTACAAACAAGCATTTACACAAGTTTAAGCTATTGGCATTGTAAATGACAAAGCCTTTTATTTATGTTTTAAAAACAAAAATTAAAAAGGCATTGTCATTTGCAATGTCAATAGCTCAAACTCGCGTAAATGCAAGACCTATTGCATTGCAAATGCTTGTGTATAATTCTCTCTCTCTTCTTTGGATAAAGGTATGCTGAGGAAAAATAAGGTTTTCTCCTAAAAAATGAGTGCCGGTGAGTGCCACCTGCAACCACCGGTTCACATTTACCGGTGTGTGTGTGGTGTCAGTGTTATGCCGTTATGTGTGCTGCGAAATGCACGCATGCGTTGTGGTTGTGTTAACTATTGTGTTAGGATTATTTTGGATATAGAAATGCGTTTAAGCGTTGAGCACGGTTCCTTATGCCAACTAAGGTGCACTCATATGCAGAAATGTGTGTTTGTTGAAGTTTGTGTTTGTTTCTTGTGCGTGCTTGTGAGGCTGTAAGAAAATAAAACTTTATTAAAGATAATAAAAAGCCTAATGTGTATCCGTGCTTTGCGGCGAATGGCTATACCGGTTGTGTTTGTGTATTTAGAGCAGACGATTGTCACGCCATCATAAACACCTTTTAATAATTGTGTGTGTGTGTGTGTGTAGGTGGCTCTGTGGGTGGCTCTATGTGAGTGGCTCTGTGTGGGTGGCTCTGTGTGTGTGGGTGGCTTTGTGTGTGTGGCTGTGTGTGTGGGTGCAAATGCAATAGGTCTCGCATTTGAGAGTGATTAAGCTATTGACATTGTAAATAACAATGCTGTTTCTTTATATGTTTTAAAAACAAAAACATAAACAAAAATAATGTCATGAGCAATGCCAATAGCTCTAACTTTAACAATGCCGAGACCATTGCATTGTAAATGCTTGTTAATCCTGACAGTAGGCATCTTTTGATTAAAGTTGGCTTTGATGCCTCCTAGCCAGTTTTAACGATCACTTCTTTTCACATACTCACGATTTTCATTATTTGCGCTGCACCCTTGCTCATACACTTTTGCTCATCATATGTGGACTTAGTTAGTCCTCAAAACTAGAAATAAAACATCCCTGAGCTCCTCCCTCTCAGTGAGGGGGTTGTAGCCCCCAAAGGAACTAGGATTTTCCTTTGGGAGGAGAGTCCCTATGATGAAGCATGTCACCATTGGTGAGTGAGGGATTACGTCCTCAAAGGGATCTGCCCTTAGGAACATTCTGCTCAACAGTTTTTCCAGTTAGGTTCATTACTATCGCATAGGTTTAATTTGTAACTTAGAGGTAGTTCATAGACCCTAGGATTCTTGTATTTGTTAATAGTTGATTGGGGATACAATCCTTGGTGGTCTTTAAAATTTTCCCTTGGACTCTCTCGTTCGAATTGTTTGTTTATTGGGCCTCACAGCTACCTGAAGAGTACCAGAGACCCCCCCCCCCACTCAAAGGGAACCTGAGCCACCTTGCAGTGACTCTCTTGTGTTGTCAGCGGCAACAACTGGGTAGAATGATCCAGGGACAACCTGCTCTTGAGACACCAGGTGACACTTGACAGCTGTCACCCTGGCCCCTGTGTCTCTCAGAGTCTCCACTCTATGGCCATTGATGGTCACCCACTGCCTGTATTTTTTAGTGTTATCAGGCAGCTGGGCCCTAGGGACCACAGTCTCTTAATGAGACAAGGGACATCTCTGCGAGACCCCACCCACCTTGGGCACCCCTTTCCTCACCCAGGGCTACACTAGCCATCTGCCGGGGGGCTGCACCAGTGGGTGCTAGTTTTCCATAAAGGCGGCACTTGGTATCATTGGCAAGATGACCCAGTTCACCACATTTGTAGCATTTCGGGGGCCCTCTTTGAACAGGTTGACCTGTCGGGGCCCCTGACGGTTTCTGGGGGTGAGGCTGAGAACCTTTCCCTTGGTGCCCTTGGGGATTACTTTGGGGCCTCTTTTGGAACTCCCTCTGTTTACCCTTGTCCCCCCCACTCTTCTGCTGGGGACCCTGCCCACCCTTGGCGGAGTCTCCCACGTGACCCTTGTGGAGCCTGGTACTGACCCAGCGGTCCGCCTCCTCAGCAAGCTTCCTAGGGTTAGTCAGCCTACTATCAATCAGGTGCTGGCGTAGCTCAGGAAAACAGTTACTGGACAAGTGCTCCCATGCAATTAAATCAAGAAGCCCTTGAAAATCATCAACCTTGCTACCCTTCACCCAACCATCCAATGCTCTGCAGAAAAAAGTTACATACTCAACATACGTACTGTTAGGAATCTTTGTGCAACCCCTGAACCTTTGCCTATACAACTCAGGAGTTAACCCATACCTAGACATCAAAGCATCCTTCATATGGGGATAAGAATTATAAACATCTTGAAGGTAAGTCTAGCAGTGTGTCCCGCCCCTCACTCAGGAACCGACCCCACAACCCCGCTCCCCAATCGTTCTCAGGGACCCGGTGGGAGGACATGGCTACCTCATAGGCCTTGAACCACTGCCCTATGTCATCATTTTTAAAGAATTCCTTTACCACATCTTTTGGTATGTACACCCTGGATTCTACCTGCACTGGCGGTGTCCTGCCACCAGAGGGAGTAAGCTCTAAACTCTTAGCCTTCAGCTCCAATTCCCTCAAAGCCATATCATGCTCCATTTGGATTTTTCTCTCTTCCAGAGCCAGCTTTTTGCTTTCCAGTTCCAGTTGCCCATTTAATTTGAGCTTTGCCATCTCCATTTCGTGCATCCTACCCTCTCTTCTATCTGCCAACTCCTCTGGAGATAGACTTTTAACAGAAACACTGCTACCGGCAGGGGAAGGGGTTCTCCTTCCTCTTGGACCCAATGGCCCATCCAGCTCCTCCTCTGCATTATCATCATCAGTGGCATTCCTTGCTTCTACCCAGGCCCTCAGCGCCTTGTAGAACTCTGCCTTGTTTTTACATCCAGTAGTAGAAACATTAAATTTGTTGCAGAAGAATTTCAGCTGTTGTACTTTGTAGCTTTCCAGTTTCTCTTTTTCCATTCCCATTCATTATCAACAGAGACTATGGATGCTGCTTTCTCCACCATGGTTAAGCTTGGCAGTACTCAAAAATAGAAAGTTCCAAAAAGAAATCTCCCAACAATTAATGGTTGCGTTATGGTCTGCACTCACTAAGTAGTGTTCACCAATCACTGTACATGAGTCACAAATGCAAGTCCGGAATCCTCACCGCTGACCACCAATGTTAGACTTGGGGGTCTCTAGTTGGCACAGGTATGCACTTGTGACAAATAGGGACCCTCTCCTCTAGTCAGGGTAAGGGGGTACACTCCTAAAATAACCCCTGCTCACCCCCTTGGTAGCTTGGCATGAGCAGACAGGCTTATCTCAGAGGCAGTGTGTAAAGCATTTGTGAACACATACATGAACCAAGTGACAACACTACAGATGGACACCACACAGGTTTTATATAAAAAATTAGTATTCTTTATATAGATTTACCACAAGACCATTAAACGACAAAAACACACAATACGGTTGCAGTCTGGTACTGTCATGCTGACTGGGCAAGTGCACCCACTTGCCAGTCCCTAAACCTTCCCTTTTCTTCATATCAGAATTTACAATAGGGAGCACTTGCACTGTGGCACTGGACAGCAGTGGCACAGTGCCCTGAGCAACTAACACCCACAAAAATACATGAGGCACAACTAAAAAAAAAGGAAGGGAGACTCACGCCAATGTGCCAGGTCTAACAATTTGCTATCAAAAGTGTGATTCAAAGACTTTGCAACAAAAAAAAACCTTTCACATGCGGCCCCTGGTGGATTGACCTGTCGCATTCTTCTTGCATTAAAGAGGGTTTTTTTCTTCTTGCACTTTTCACTGTGGAAATGCAGGCTCTGGACAGTGGTAGTATATTAGCTGCTATCAATGTCACCTTGCACCTAACATCAAAATAAATCACAGATGGGATGTGATATTGTGTGTTTCGGTGCCTCATGAATCAGGATACTTTACTAGGTCCGGATTTTAAGTAGGCAGGGTCCTGCCTGTGCTTAGCACGGGGCGCAGTTCTAACAAGCATTTGCAATGCAATAGGTCTCGCATTTGCGAGAGTTTGCACTATTGGCTTTGCAAATGATAATGCATTTTATTTGTGTGTTTTGAAAACCTGCGAGGGCGCACTTTGTACTTATAGTCCTTGCTTACGAGATGCAAGGCTGGCAATAACTGAGCCTCTTTTGCTGCCAGCCTTGCTTCTCGTAAGTGAGGACTAGAAGTACAAAGTGTGTGTTTACGCGCCGCTTGCATCTTATCAAAACACATAAATAAAAGGCATTGTCGTTTACAATGCCAATAGCTCAAATCAATCCTTGATTGAGAGCCTTTCCATAGGATGACACTGGTGAAAGACTTGAGCTTCAGAGTCCTAGAAATTGTCTTCATTTCAATGAAACACCATAGACTACATGGCTGTAAAAACACACAAATGGCTTTGTTTGCCATGGGTGATGAGCTCCTCACTTTTGTGTCCAAACTGGTGCAGTAAGTTAGGAATGGCTAGGCTGAGAAGGTTCCAGTTTTCTTTGAAGTATTTCATTGTGACTGTTTTTTAATATGTTTCTTTTGTAAATGAGTAACACTGACCGGAAAAAAAGTTTAATGATTTGTGGTTAAGTTTACTTCATTGGTCTGGCCCTCTTTCCACTGTTGGTTATGAACCTGAGACATTGACTCGAGATTTACACTTCTGGCGAAGCCTTAAAGGGTTGGTGACTTCCTTCTTATGTGTTTGATAGCAAACATTTCCAGCTCCTGACACTCTTTTAACCCCTGTTATTTCGTTCAGTTTGACTGTTTATTGCGGGGGGCCCAGTGATTCCTCCTTGACCCATTTTTTTTAACCTGTTGAATATTTACATGCAGCCTCTTGCCTTGTGGATGAGATTGTATGTATGACTGCTTTGAACTTTCCTTAGGGGACAATATCCAACTGAAGGTTCAGCTGGATCAGATATAAATGTTGGACTTGCATCTTCAAGGCGGTCTCTTGCTCATAAAATGGTGGATAAGCCACAACACAAGATAGTTACTATTCATGGGGAAAGCCTGACTACAGCGGGATATTTCTCTTTGGTCACCCATTATTGGTGACCCTCCTGTCCCTGCTCCTTAACGAAATCTCTAATAGTGTTTTTGGCCAAGACTAGTCTTTTAACTATTGAATCAATACAGTCACTGTTTCTCAACATGACCTTGACAGTCGTCTGCTCCACAGTAAGGCTGTCACCGTGTTATCTTGATGTTGGACTCCTCACAGCAGAATCATAGGGGAATTGAGGTCTTACGAATTGAAAACTTCACAGCATCTCTTTAAGTTGAATCAGTGTTAAGGACTTTTGTGAGCTGTTGGAGTGGGTGTGTGAGACCTTAGTCTGCTGTACCATCATCTTTTTAAGTGATGCTTTACAACAAATCTGTAGCTCTAGTAGCCTGTTCCTGTGCCAGTGGTTGATGTTGAACCGTTCATGTATAAGAGCATCACTTCATAATTGTGAGCATGGGTGATGGAGTGTCATTTGTGTGGACCTGAAATGTTCTCTTTAAACAAAAGCATGGTAGGCCACAGGGCAAGGTTTCCTCTAAGACGCACACACACCAGAAGCAGCACAGGTGGCAACAGTATGTCCCACCCATGTGTGAACATACAACAAGTTGGGGAAGTAAAACTAAGTGATTTGCTTCCTCAGACCTCCCCACTCCCCCCTTAAACATTGGTGAGTTGGTTGGTCCTTAACATGTCCCTTCAAATGGGATGGTACCACAAATACGCCCAACATCACTGCAATGCAAGCTTCCCTTGCCCACAATACAGGTTAAGCTTGGATGACAGATTTGCAGGTTACTCTCCTACACAGAATAGAGACGACATAGGTAACAGCGCTGCAAGCTTACTTCGCATGCACATCCCATAAATCAGTTAGCAGCAGTGAAGGCTTCAAACCATGGGTACTGCCTGAGCGACAGGAGCAGCAACTTCTCTTTCTCTGATCTCACTCTCGAATATTAGAACTTCTGCATTCCCTCTTATAGCCACGCCAGGACACGGAAGAACTGCAACGCAATTGAAGTGCTTCACGAAGCATTGAAATCGAAAAGGGCGCAGCAGCTAATATCATTTGCGCATTGGCAGAGCAGTGTGTTCTCAGTGGGGGGATATCATTGCGTGTATTCGTGGATAGGTTTGCACTGCGAGAGCTGTGCGGGATGGTTTTAGTACGTGAATAGTCGTACGGGCTAAAAGAGTGAAGCGTCCTGGTGCAAATTTGCACCTTTCCTGCTTCCTACATCTGTTAGTATCTAGAAGTGTAGTTTTCTCGAGGGGAGCAGATCATGGAGTTGGTATGGCCCGCTTGGTGGATGAGTCGGAAGTATTGCAAAGGAGTTATTTTTATTGGTTAAGACATGACCTCGACGCTGTTGTCGCTCTCCCCCTAATACATGGTTTGGAATAGGACAGGTGCCTGTACTTTCCCATCTGTCATCGACTGTACTGCTAGGAGGCGCTTCGCCGCCCCTTTGCCCAGCAGAGACCTTCAGATTAGTAGGTGTGCCCAGGGCTCCAGTTGTGGGCCACGGTAGTTTTCTTTCCTCAGAGATGGGTCAGAGCCCTCCCTCCGTGTTGTAGTTCTCACAGCGTGCTGTGTCATGCTCTCTGGGAGGCTGCGCCCTTATCCGATTCACTCAGGGCTTCGGCTCTGTGCAATCGACCTCGAAAGCTGGCCGCTTATCTTGGTTACGAGAGCGGAAACGTCGCGGTTTATTGAGTGAACCCCACATGGGGACATCTCACCACCGCGCATTCTCGCATTTTGTTAACTTACCAGTCTGTTTTGTGCTTCACTTTGAAAATAGCGCCTGCAGACTTAGCCGTTTTGTGTAAACGCTAGAGATGTGTGACGAGTGCCTGGTGTTTTGTAATGGTCCTCTTTCTATTTTCATTTCAGCTTTCCACCTTTTCTAGTACTCACTCAGACACTTTAACAAGGACTGAAAACTTGATGAAAGAAACGACAGCTACAAGTCCATCTTCCAGAGGGGGCTGAGGGGGTGAGAGTAATTCACGCAGGTGCAGGGGTATCGAAGAAGCAAGGGGCATCAACAGGCGAGGAGATGGGGGGGCAAACGAACCAGCTGATGGGCTCCGAGGAGGGGTGAGGAACTCCGTACAGGAGGAAAAGGGGGAGGGAAAGAATGAGATCACAGAGCAACAAGCACAACGCGGTCCCGAAAGTGAAAGAGGATCTCTTGTCTTTATGGGGCCAAGTGTTTAAACACATGGCCCCATAAAGATAAGAATACTTTTATGACGCAAGGAAGGCAGACGAGCCCGTCCAAATGGGACGGCTCGAAAAGCCAAACGAAAACGTCACTACCAGCTCTTTTCCAATGGCTGGCCAACGTTTAGCATAAACGGTGACGCCGGCCAATGGAAAAGAGGGGCGGGGCTTAATACCCTTTATAGAAAATACCCCAAATCATTAAATGTCGCCAGCGAGACTGCGCATGTGCGCAGCCCACGCCAGGCGAGACCTAAAAAGCTGGTGCTGAGACGGGTCTCTAACGGGCTCTCCAATTTTGTCCTAATCCTTAGGGTTGGAAACAATGTCTTAACTCTGCAGCAGTGCCACCCTTCACTGACTGATGTACTTGCAAAGAGACTGGTTACAGTTCTTTCACAGTCTCATAATTTTAGAACTGAAGTATTGTCAATGTTATTTACAACGAAGCAAAAGTTGTTGCTTATTTGTCTTATGCCACTAACAACCATTGACAAAGGCAATAGTCCTGGCTTGTTCTATGTGGAATGTTACTTATTGTGTTATTTATCTGGATGCACTGACAGAACCAGCAAATTTACCAGTCGGGCAGCAAAATATGCTAAGCACAGATTTCTTAGCTTACGTGTTTTTGGGCCACACCCTTAGTTACATCGGCCAAGCCCCTTTGACAGATCCCCCAGTTTTTTCAGTCCGCTTGAAGCCCTGTACTAGGTACTGTATGTATGGCTGTCCTGTAGCTATTCTTCATCATTTTACTACAGCAGTCAGCAGAAACCTATCATGCACCATTTAAGGTCATTTGTGTCCTGCAAGCTAGAGTCAGTGGAGACGTAAACCTTAGGGGTTTGCATGATATCACCTCAGTACATCTGCTGACATATAAAACAAGCTACAAGACAGGGGGCATGACATTTTAGGCTATACTGCCCCACTTGTGATCCTCAGCTTCTTGGTATAACTATACTGCTCTCCTACCTTTACCCTACTTTCGCCTACTCTTCTTGCATACGCTCAGGTTTACTAGTGTATATCTTGCTGGCATCTTTTTGGACTGGATTTTGTATCCTGTGGACATTTAAATAACTCAAGGTCAGCATTGATCAGGCAATTCCCTTGTCATGCTTTCATGTCATACACCTTCTGCACATCTATGTAGAAATGCTACAATGATTACCGTTTCTATGCTAATGTGATCCTTCTAAATGTTTACTCCTGTTATGACAACACTTTATATGGAGCTTTGCAAATTGTTCTCTGCACTCCTGTTATTGTGAAATCTATTGTGTAGTGCACTGTAATAGTTTCATCAAGTGCTTTCCCTACCCTTCCAGATCCCTTTTACAGATCCCTCAAACCGGTTTGAGTGGAGTCTGCACAACTGAAAAAAAGAAAATAAACTGCTAGGCTAGACATTTTACGAAGAGAATGTGCGTGTTTCATTTGTCCCAGAGTCTGCTTTCATTTTCTCATGCACAATGTATGGATTTAAGACAAAGAATGCTTTCAGTGCTCTAGAAATAATACAGCACGGGGCAGGAGAGATGTGGTACTATCCTTGTGCTCTCTTCTGCTGTATATGTTAACAACAGCGGTTCAGTGACTTGGTGCAATTTTCATATTTCAGACTGGGGTGCAATGTCATCGTCATTAACAGCAAATGTACTTGCCAATGGACATTGGCACAATATATTAGGTCTCACATTAGCTAAGACCTTTTGATTTAGCAAAAATTATATGTATAATATATTCATCTGACACAAAGCTGGTCACTCGGAGGACTGCACTCTAGTCCAGCAGTGCAAGACCCATTTAGCTACTTCCCATGCGTGCTGCTTTACATCTCACAGTGGCACTCAGATATGAGATGCTAGTAATAAAGTCCATCCAAGCAGATGTTGCCGACCACTTCTCTCACCAAACGTGCTTGCTCAGGACCATGAACTGTAAACCAAATATTGGACTGGACAACCCAGTTCAGTAACCATATAAATAGATTATGATCATATGAAATACCACAAAGAGACCTGCAGAGTTAATCCATTTATTATTAGTCTTTATTATCGATGTATTTCATCATAAAAG
Source organism: Triturus cristatus (assembly GCF_964204655.1). Lineage (NCBI taxonomy): Eukaryota > Metazoa > Chordata > Amphibia > Caudata > Salamandridae > Triturus > Triturus cristatus. The sequence continues at coordinate 556,234,112 of NC_140579.1, read as the reverse complement.
ACAGTTACAATACAAAGAAAAATACGAACAGAATGTATAATAAAAACAGATCCAGGTAATCACAATAAAATATAATCATATAAACAGATTTCGGTAACCTAATGCCCCTTGTTTCTAATATACCAAACCCAGGCCAAAAATTTAGCGACAGCAATTGCGACACATTCACTTGAGTCAAAACGCAAAATTTTAAGTGCTTCTGACCCATGTCTTGTTCCCAAAGTGCGACATAATGGTTTGAGCCATTTAGCCCGGGGGGCAGCGTAGGCAGAGCAAACAAAGAAGATGTGACCAACAGAATCAACACAGTCAATACACCAGTTACAAGAATCACAAGATACACCCTTCCATTTTTTTGTAAATGAATTAGTCGGAAGAGTGCCAACTCTAAATTGGTGGTAGAGTTTCCTGTCTCGGGGCCTTGTGATAGTATCCCAATAGGCTTCAAGAAGAGGGTTTTTTTTTTGATCTAGAAACCTGCCTGTCAAGGACTCAGCAGAAGCTGAAGATAGATGTTTTTGCAGCACCATTGACCAATAAAGGCCTTTAAAATCTTTTTTGGAGGGGAAAGGGTTATTAGCCGGGTCGGTCCACAGAATTCCCAACCCCATAGAATCCAAGAGTTGTCTAACCTGCCTGAACCAAGAAATGTTACCAGCTCCCAGGATGGATCGAACATCAAGAAATGCCTTAGCATAGGGGCCTAACTCGGGGACTGTCCATAGTCTCCTCCAGAAGGCCAGTGGCTTGAACCTAGCAATGTCATCAAAAGAATGACAGCCAAGATCCAACAGGAGCGGTTTCACTGGGGTAGAACAAGGAAGGCCCGTAAGCATTCTGAAAAATGTATGTTGTGCCTTAACCAGAGGAGAAAGATCGGCAAAACCCCAAAGTTCGGCGCCGTAAAGGATCGCCGAATTAATCCTTACATTAAAGATTTTAATGGGGGGGCCTATCATTTTCGACTGGGATTGCTTTTGTTCTTTAACTAGGCAACCAGAAAGCTGGGGCAAATTTAAGAGTAAGAACATCAATTTGCGGCCTCCAGTCCAGCTTGTTTTCAAATACTACCCCCAGATAGGTCATGACATTAGTTCGTTCGAGCAGGTCGTTATTCATGGAAACATGGCCCTTCACACATCTCCCTTTATTAAAGACCATATATTTGGTTTTAGAGACATTAACTGACAGGTCAAAATCAGAGCAAAAGTTAGTAAATACATTTAAAGCCACCTGTAACCCGGACAAAGTCTGGGAAAGGAGTAGGGTGTCATCAGCAAACATAAGGAGTGGAATTTTAGTACCACCCAACGTTGGGGCGTCCGTCGGTGTAGAAGAAAAATACTGGACAACTCTATTAATAAACAATAAAAATAGAGTAGGCGCAAGGACGCACCCCTGCCTGACACCCCTATTTACCCTGAATCTATCGGTAACCTGCCCCTGTTTCCCCCATCGAACTTGTGCGAAGTTGTTATCATGGAGCCTAATGATGATGTTCAAGAGATCAACCGGGATCCCTAGCTCTGCCAGTACACTCCAGAGTTTAGTCCTATTAACTAAGTCAAATGCTGACCGAAGATCTACAAAGGCAGCATATAAAGTACCACCACACAGATAAACCGTTTTCCAGACAATCAATTGGAACTTGAAAGCCTGGTCGATGGTATTAGTGCACGGTCTGAAACCGGCTTGCAAAGGAGAGACGATGTCCTCCTGCTCAATCCAAGTCTGGATTCTTGCCAGGATCATTCTTGCAATGATTTTTTCAACAGAATCAATAAGACTAATCGGGCGGTAATTCCCCGGGCAGGAGCGGTCACCTTTCTTAAAGATGGGTAGGATCTCAGCGCCCCTCCAAGAATCTGGAATGGCGGCCCCTCTGGCTATGGCAGTAGCAATATGAGCAATATAGGGCACCCAATTCCCAAGGTCAGATTTAAAAAGATCCGTGGGAACACAGTCCATACCCGGTGCCTTGCCACTCGGAACCTTACTCAAAGCCTTTTCAACCTCAGCACAGTCGAAGATTAAAGTCTGGGAGGTGGACAGGTCCCTGTTTGCTACGGGGACAAACCCCTCGACCTGATAGGCATCCGAAAACTGAGATTCAAAGTGCGTCACCCAGGTATCCGGAGGTACATGGTTGGTAGGGACCTGGGTATTCGGTGAATTGCCCCACTTAACAATATGCCAAAACAAGGTTAAGTTCCGATGTTTACTGGCAGCCAGAAGGTCAATCCAGTGGTAGTTATCCCACTCTTGTTTGGCCTTGACTTTGACCTTGTTATAGTCTTTTCTGGCCAATCTAATATTAGCCGGATCTTTAATGGTGATAGCAAGTTTCAATTTGCTATAGGAATCTCGGCATGCTTTGTTATACCAGGAGTTTGGTTTTAAAATAGGAGATTTCTTAGCCTTGCATGGTTTGGAAAAAAGGGATTTAAGGCCAGAAAATAGATGTTCGTGTACGTGTGTGGCCTCACCAACAACATCCTCTGTGCTCTGGAGAGACTGTAAATCCTCCAAAGCACAGGAAACCTTTGAACTAATCTCTGATAATAGTGCACTGTCAATAGCAACCTTTTCCCAGCGTACTCGCCGTAGATTATTAAATAAAAGGGCTTCAGCAGTCACTATTTCAGAGGGTTTGTTTCTATAGACTGGACAAAGTAGAAAACTCAAAACCAATGGGTTATGATCACTCTCGGGCGGTCATGAACCACCATGTCGCATAATGTGGACCAAAACTCCACTTTAATTAGGGCATAGTCGATTCTACTCTTACACCGTCGACCATCCGAAAAGGTCATCTTACCACCTTTATCAGAGGGGGTCCATCCATTTGCAGCCCTGAAACCCCGCTCCATACATAAGCTCATCCACTGGGTAGCAGACTCGGTCCATCTCTTGATAGGGGGGAGATCGAGAGGTGGGATGTTTAGGATCGCGTCCACCTCCCATGTGAGTGAATCAGAGGCAAAGAGCAGGGGTTCAAAACAGCAATTTAAGTCACCCACAATTATGACATTAGTGCATATATTAACGGTGTCCAAAAACCCATCCAGTTGTGAAAAGGTATTTGTACCACGGCCACCTTGGAGGCCCCTTTTATAGACATTTATGATCAAGATTTCAGGATCGTCATTGTGTTGCAATGAGCTAATCAATAAGTCAGGGCTGTCAATAACCAATTCTCTAGGGGAATACCCAAGAGTTTGCTTAACCCATATACAAAGGCCGCCAGAAGGACGGCCCCTTGTTCCACGTGAGGCCCCCTTAGAAAAATTTACATACCCAGAAAGATAGATGGGTTCCACAGCCCAAGTTTCCTGAAAAACCAGGATATCATGGGTGTTTACCCAGACAGACCAGTCTTCCAAGGTTACCTTACTACGAAGACCAGCAACATTCCACGAGACCAGAGTTATGGGAAGAGAACTGGTAGGGATAATCCACGGGGAAGCAGGAACGGGGCCCAAGATGGCTGGTTGGGTTGCAATGTTGTTAGAGCCCTTACACTCGCTCTCAGGGAAACAGGAATCAATGTGAGTAAGGGATGGACCATTTGGTAAAACATGTGTGGGACTGGGAAGCAAGGTACCCGATCCCACGTGTGCCCCCCCTTAACCCACCCCTCCCTGCTAACCCCGAGGTATCTGGGCCAGGACAGGCCTTACGCACACTACCCAGATTTTCCTTAATTGATGGTAGTCAGTCAACCCCTTCTAAGGAATTCAAGGGGGCATAGAAATTGGACAGTGGGAGATGGAAATCAGGTCCTGTCTGTCGATGAAAGCTCCTGTTAACCCTTTCCCAAACAGTAGGCGTGTCACATGGTAATGCATGAGAGTTGTGTGGATAAAAATATGACAAATCCAAAGTGGATATTCCTGTGACTCTCAAGATGTTGGGAAAAGTACAGATATGGCTCACCACCCTTGGGTCACGAAAATTTATGATCACACAATCTCCCTCCACTTGCTTGTACAGTCAAGATTTCAGCCCGTAATCTAGCAGGTAAAGGCCTATTACCATTACCATTTAACCAATGTGTAACTTTATTCTTCAGCTCGCTATGAGACTCGGGCTTTGCCTGGGGGAGCCGAGGAACACCAGCCATTATGACTGTATATGGCTGAGACTCAGGTGGAAGGTTAATACAGGGGAGTTTTTGAAAGGAATCAACACCCTTTAAACTAGGCTTACTGATAGGGATATTATTCTTATTAGTGGCAGTATTAGTAGTACAACCTGAATCTATCGGTACATCAATACTGACAAGGGGGCTGGGTGCTTCCACAACCTGATCATTACGAACAAAGATATTGGAAGGTGCTCTAGCCATATGTACATTGGCAGTAGAAACAGGCCCGGTTTTGTCAACATTATCGAGAATGGATGGAGTCTTAGGGCTAATAGGAGACACTGGAATCTTCTCCAACAAAGACGTGTTAGTGAGCACCATACCCTCTATCTTCTCAAGCGAAGTGGAGAGTCGATTAACTCTCTCAAGTAATGGTAGGAGAAGGGATTTAAGTAATTTCTCTACATGCTTGAGAAAACCAGGGGGAGTGGAGTCAACATTAGATTGGAGGATAGGAGAGTGCAATGACCTCGGACTTCCAGTAACCAGGGAGGTACTACCAGGCATGGTGGAATTAGAAGCGTCACAAATGTTTGCAGATATAGGCAGTTTGGACACTTTGGACGTTTTTACACGTTTGCCCTTAGAGGGTGCTCCCATACGTTTTCTTTTACCCGAAATAGGCCTAGACTTATGGACCAGAGTCAATGCATCAGTACGTGGTTGCTCAGATGAAGACTGTGGGTGGTTGGGACTAATGTTAGTGGATACACCACTGGGCTCAGAAATGTTTATAGTCTCGTGCAAATCATCCAACGAACACTGAGCTATTGTGTCCGACGACACTTGTATGATGTTATGCGGCATGTTGGAAATTGTTTGGGGCTGTCTACTTTCGGGAGAAATGGCTGTCATAATGTTACCGAGGGATGATCGTTTAGCAGAAATTTCGAGGGACAATCTTTTTTCTGTTAATAAAATCTCTTGTTCGAGAACACGAGCAGCTCTTGTAATGAAATTGTCGAGAGTCCCTGTTACTTGGCCCCCTATGCTACCCTGCACCACCTTCCTACCGGACCTTAGGGAAGTCATGCTTAGGGAAAAAAACTGACAAGCAATGGGGGGAGTAACCAAAAAGGATAAGAGTGGACCTCTAAGGAATATGAGTATATCTAAATCACGATAAAATATTAAAATGCTAAATATATGCAACAACAGCTGAATATGGCAATCCACCTATCAGCAATAAAACAAGTACTCACGATAACACTAATATTTACGGCTCGTTAGCAAAGACCCAGTTCAGGGGAGTGGCCCGCCCCGTCCTCAACCGACCTCGAACGGCCTCAAACGGCCCGCTCTTTGCCCGGTCTTCACCCCGGTCTGCGACCCGCGCGCGTTCCGCTAGCGCGTTACGGGAATGAGTTGTTAATGACAGACAACGTTAACAAGGGGGCGGGGTCGGGAAGAGCAACCAGGTGAGGCGGATCAATTTGGCGCAGGGCACCGTGGTCCTCGCAGTCCCAAAGCTTAACTAAGCAGCAGCCTTCCCCCTAATGCAGCGTAGCGTCCGTGTGGGTCTTTTCGCTCCGTGATACACAGCAAGAATGAAGTCCCATCCGAGTTTTTATGCTGGCAGGGCCAGCGAGCGGCTCCCGCGAAGCGGGGGCCGCGAGGAGTTGATTGAAGGTAGGAGGCGGGGTCGGGAAGAGCAACCAGGTGAGGCGGATCAATTTGGCGCAGGGCACCGTAGTCCTCGCAGTCCCAAAGCTTAACTAAGCAGCAGCCTTCCCCCTAATGCAGCGTAGCGTCCGTGTGGGTCTTTTCGCTCCGTGATACACAGCAAGAATGAAGTCCCATCCGAGTTTTTATGCTGGCAAGGCCAGCGAGCGGCTCCCGCGAAGCGGGGGCCGCGAGGAGTTGATTGAAGGTAGGAGGCGGGGTCGGGAAGAGCAACCAGGTGAGGCGGATCAATTTGGCGCAGGGCACCGTGGTCCTCGCAGTCCCAAAGCTTAACTAAGCAGCAGCCTTCCCCCTAATGCAGCGTAGCGTCCGTGTGGGTCTTTTCGCTCCGTGATACACAGCAAGAATGAAGTCCCATCCGAGTTTTTATGCTGGCAGGGCCAGCGAGCGGCTCCCGCGAAGCGGGGGCCGCGAGGAGTTGATTGAAGGTAGGAGGCGGCAACGGGAAGAGCAACCAGGTGAGGCGGATCAATTTGGCGCAGGGCACCGTGGTCCTCGCAGTCCCAAAGCTTAACTAAGCAGCAGCCTTCCCCCTAATGCAGCGTAGCGTCCGTGTGGGTCTTTTCGCTCCGTGATACACAGCAAGAATGAAGTCCCATCCGAGTTTTTATGCTGGCAGGGCCAGCGAGCGGCTCCCGCGAAGCGGGGGCTGCGAGGAGTTGATTGAAGGTAGGAGGCGGCAACGGGAAGAGCAACCAGGTGAGGCGGATCAATTTGGCGCAGGGCACCGTGGTCCTCGCAGTCCCAAAGCTTAACTAAGCAGCAGCCTTCCCCCTAATGCAGCGTAGCGTCCGTGTGGGTCTTTTCGCTCCGTGATACACAGCAAGAATGAAGTCCCATCCGAGTTTTTATGCTGGCAGGGCCAGCGAGCGGCTCCCGCGAAGCGGGGGCCGCGAGGAGTTGATTGAAGGTAGGAGGCGGCAACGGGAAGAGCAACAAGGTGAGGCGGATCAATTTGGCGCAGGGCACCGTGGTCCTCGCAGTCCCAAAGCTTAACTAAGCAGCAGCCTTCCCCCTAATGCAGCGTAGCGTCCGTGTGGGTCTTTTCGCTCCGTGATACACAGCAAAAATGAAGTCCCATCCGAGTTTTTATGCTGGCAGGGCCAGCGAGCGGCTCCCGCGAAGCGGGGGCCGCGAGGAGTTGATTGAAGGTAGGAGGCGGCAACGGGAAGAGCAACCAGGTGAGGCGGATCAATTTGGCGCAGGGCACCGTGGTCCTCGCAGTCCCAAAGCTTAACTAAGCAGCAGCCTTCCCCCTAATGCAGCGTAGCGTCCGTGTGGGTCTTTTCGCTCCGTGATACACAGCAAGAATGAAGTCCCATCCGAGTTTTTATGCTGGCAGGGCCAGCGAGGGGCACCCGCGAAGCGGGGGCTGCGAGGAGTTGATTGAAGGTAGGAGGCGGCAACGGGAAGAGCAACCAGGTGAGGCGGATCAATTTGGCGCAGGGCACCGTGGTCCTCGCAGTCCCAAAGCTTAACTAAGCAGCAGCCTTCCCCCTAATGCAGCGTAGTGTCCGTGTGGGTCTTTTCGCTCCGTGATACACAGCAAGAATGAAGTCCCATCCGAGTTTTTATGCTGGCAGGGCCAGCGAGCGGCTCCCGCGAAGCGGGGGGCGCGAGGAGTTGATTGAAGGTAGGAGGCGGCAACGGGAAGAGCAACCAGGTGAGGCGGATCAATTTGGCGCAGGGCACCGTGGTCCTCGCAGTCCCAAAGCTTAACTAAGCAGCAGCCTCCCCCCTAATGCAGCGTAGCGTCCGTGTGGGTCTTTTCGCTCCGTGATACACTATACTCAATACAGCACGCATACAAAAAAAAACGTTAAATGCATGATTGTCTCAAACTAATATAAACTTATTTTGACTTGTACTTATGTTGGTTGTCTATTTACTTACTTATATACTATTGCACGACCTCCTCTGATGTGTCTGTAAAACGTACCTTTTGTTGCAAATTTAAGTCCTGAATTTTGACCTTCTGTCCTGAATTTTTGTCCTGAATTTTGACCCTTTGTCCTGAATTTTTACATTCACCATCGTGAATTTGCACCCATGCCAGTTGGTCACCCTACTGTAAAGTGGAAGGAGCTGCTGCCAAGAAATCGGGCTCTCTTGATGGGTGCATTGACAAGGTTGTGGGTGCTTTAGATAAAGAGATCCTCCTAGCTGGGAGTCGGCTTTCCTTAGCCTGATTGCCAACAGATTGTGTAACTCTAGCTACTCCTACTGGCCAGAAGTGTGTGGACAGAACCCAGCCTGTTAAATGTGTCTCCCCTCCTATTCAGCTTGTCAGTCAAGCTTTGCATCCGCAACAAGATGTAAAATAAGGCCCATCCTCAAAAAAATCTTTCGATTTTACTAGGTCTGTGTCAATGGAGTCTCCCTCCCTTTATGATCATTTTAATTGTAAAGAGGTTATTGGGAGGCTGTTTAAGCAGTTTGGCAATGAGCTTGTCGACCTAATTGAGTCTAAGTTATCAGGGCTATATGACCGTTTGGGGCGCATTGAGGCTAAGCTAAATAACATTGATACTAAACTGGGTCACGAAGTGGCGAGAGGGGGCGAAACCAACATTCCCGGGAATAGGCCGTCTAGACCAGCACAGAAAATACCCCTGATTGATGGAGGGGAGCGGCTGTCCTCTTGCCTGTCCAGTGATGCCCCTGTACCCTGTGTTCCTTTTACCCCCAAGGCGAGGGAACCCGTATAGTGTGAAATGTTAGTGGGGGCCTGAATTCGGCAGGAAATCTAACTCATCCTGCCAAACCTTTGCAGGTAAGCTCTAGTTGTGCCTCTAAGTATGACCTCCCTCCGTTCGCATGCCCCTATGTGATGATTATGGCAAAGGTCCAGATGCTATGCCCTGAAATGGCTGAAACTACACAGGAACTCATTTATAAAACTGGATACTGGATCAAAGGGAAATCTGGTTTCCAGGGTGGCCTATTCTCTGAGATCTTTATGGCCAGGAGGGTGGGATGAATCGGGAACATGCACAAGGAATTCCAGGGGAATTGTGTTGTTTTAGGAACCCGAGGGTGACTAGGAACCTGATTTGGGCTGCTCAGCAAGGCCATCTAAAAAGCGGTAACATCATGATCTTGCCTCTTGGGTTTATCTACAGAAACCTGGCCAATACCACCCCCCCCCCCCCCCTTCCACTGTCTCTCTTCAACCTCCCTTCAATATACCAGTCCATAACCCTTCCTCCTCTTGGGAGACTTCTAAAAATGACTGACTCACTGCCCTAGTAATGCAACAAGTTCTATTTCTACCCAGGAGACCAGCTGATGCCAAGGTTATGTAGGAGCATATTATATAAGATATTGATGTAGCGCTGTGCTGCAAGCCATCTTGCTGTGCTGCGTCAGTAGGAAAGTGCAGGGATGCGTTTTATTTACAACAATATGATGCTTTCCTCTGTGCTGGTGCACAATAGGCTGCCTAGCGCCAATGCAGGCACCCTTGCACCATTGTGCTAGGGTGCCTACGTTGCAAGGATGATTATTTGTGTGCAGGAAGGAACATCGTCCTGCACAAAAAGGCAGGACGATGTGCAGGAAGGAACATCTTCCTGCACAAAAACAATTATTGATGCCATTTTCCTCCTTCTATGTGTGCTGCAGAATGCAGCATACATTGAAAGAGGAAAAACGAGTCGAAATAAACGTATTTCTCCTCGTTGCACCACTTTTACGCCTCCCCTCCGGAGGCGTTAGAATCTGACGCCTTCCCAGGTTTACAAAACCTTGTAACTCTGGGAATGTGCCAGAATCCATGGGTGTTGCATGGAACACCCACAGCAACACCCATGGAACACCCTTCTCATGCAGAGTAATGCGTGAAAGGGGCCATTTTTGCGAAGCCATATAAAGCAACGCAGAGTGGCTTTGCGTGGCCTTGTAAATATGGGGCAAGTGCACTGCACCACCGGAGTGTCAAAAGTAGTGATGCTCTGGTGGCGCACGAGGCTTGTAAATATGCCCCTTAGTTGCCCCCTCCAGCCTACCTCATACACTTGGAAATCCCATTATTATAACTAAACCCAAATGCAAAAAAATACCCAGGCCGCCTATGCAAGCTGATTTGGCTGGCTCGGTGGTCCCGGCCACCGATGTTAATATCCTAAAATTAACTGTGAGTACTAGGAGGATTTTATATGAAAGTTTGATATTATTTTTTTCCAGGCGACCTGGTCCACCGAGGACATTATCACTGATGGATATTACTCCCACATGATCTCTCCTGTTCCTTCCCCTTCCTGCTTGGTTTAAAATTACCCTTGAGTGTCGCGTTACCCCAATTCCCTCCGACAATTTTTTATTTCAAGCGTTTTTGTCCATGTGGTCTGGTGGATTGAGTGTAGTTTTGATAAATTTTTATAATGGATATTTTGACACAGACTACCTTGGCAATCTCAATCTGTTATCTGACATTATCCTTGGCATTGATGCACACCTAGCTCGACTAAATAACGTTTTTTAAAATTATTTTAGGCGGTGATTTTAACATCAATCTTGGTCTGACCCAGGTGGAAAATGTGCGCTCTGTGTTTGACTGCCTTATTTGAGGTGATTGGTGCCTGGGGGATAATGGGGGCCAGGCTGTCTACCAAATCATTAAATTGTTTGATCTTTTTAACATTACTGAATTCCATGATCCTCTTTACAGAACTAAAGCAACCTTCGTGAGGAGGGAGTGCGTTTCAGTTATACACTACATCCTTGTCAGCCGTGATTTGTCTGCAAGGATATCAAGGGCTGCCATCAATGAAAGCCTACATAGTGATCATATCCCTCAAGTCTTAGCCTATGTCTTCCTAGGAGGTGGGAGCTGCTAAGACAATGGCTCCCGAATCGCTAGCTGTCCAGTCCCGGGGATTGCGTTTGGCTTGGAGAAATATTGGCATGAGTAGGCTTCTGGGCAAAATTTGTTCCAGACACCTCTCTGTGGTACTTGGTTGTCTTGACCAATCTGGAAGCCACGGGGTGGTGCCTTCCCAATTTGTGGAGCTGGGTCAAGTGGTGAGGAACTTCCTGATGAAACCCTGTATACCAGGCCAAGACGAACATAGGTGGTTTGACCATACTTGTAGAATGGCATCTACACAACTCCATGAGGCCTTGAGGGAATTACCCAGAGACATTTTTAAAGTGCATCAATGTAGGGTGGATTATAAGACAGCTCAATGAACTAGACGCAAAGAAATCCAGAACGATTCATGGGGAAAGCTGGTTATGGCCTGTAGTGCCTTCTGGTCTGCGGTGGCTTAGATTAAATCTGTGTGTGTGAATCCTAATCCTAATTTGCGATTACATCTATTAGTCAAGATGACTGGGTCAATCATTTCACAGCGGTTTATTGGGCCCCAAATGCCGCTCTGGCCACTGATGAGGCAGTAGTATTTCCCCTAGCACTGGAATTTACTCTAGGTGAAGTGAGGGAAGCAATCAACAGAAGTCTATCTAAGAAAGCCCAAGGTCCGGACGATGTTCCTTGGGTCTGTAGAAATCTCCGCCGGATCTTTGGGCACCCTTTTTGTGTAATTGTTTCAATTCCATATGCAAGGCAGGCCTTCCAGACTCATGGCGAAGAGCAGTTACTGTTCTAATATTTAAAAAAGGCAATCCCAAATTACTCAAGTGCTATCAGACGATTTTCCTGCTGAGCTCTGCGGTTAAGTTGGTGGGGAGAGTGGGGCTGGATCGCCTTTTAGACTGGTTTGGGGAGGCCGAAATTCTGTCGTAGGCGCAGTATGGGTTCCGTGAGGGCCTAGGTATGCTGGAGTAATACCTCAATTTACACCTGCTAATTAGTAATCCCACCATTGCTAAGAAGGGCTCCATGTACCGGCCCTTTATGGATGTCTCCTGTGCCTTCAACAGCACGGTGAGGTCTAAACTCTGGGAGCCTTTGTCTGATATGGGGGTTGAGAAGGACTTGGTCCAGTTTCTGAGAGCACTGCATTTTGACCTCTCTCCCTCAGTCATGTTTGGCCCTGCAGGAGAACAGACAGATAGGTTCAAGATACGGAGATGAGTACCCAAGGGCTGCATCCTAGTTCCATTGCTTTTTCTGTTGTACATCAACAGCCTTGGTTCCACTTTTACTGCTAAGGTCTCTGACGCCCCCGGCAATGGCAGAAAAAAAGTCCCGGCCCTATTATATGCAAATGACGCTGTTTTGTTTTCAAGTAACCTCTTTACCCTGTTTAAGGAATTTGTCTATTTCATGGGCTCGCTTGTATTGGCCACAAATCATTTTAAAACCTACCTAATGGCATGTAACCCAAAGCAGACCAAGGTGCGGGGCGTCTCGCTTCAGGTCCAACCCGTTGCCCTTACGGAGGATTTCCCATTTTTGGGCATTATTTTTGTACCAGAAGGGCAAATGCGGCCCATGTACTGCTAAAATTTGCAGGAAATTTACTAGCTCGGTTGGATATATTTTTAGTCTTGCCAGTTGTATTGGCGAAAGACCTGTGGCTCCTCTGCTGGAGATTTACTGAGGTAAATATCTCTCTTTTTTAATGTACAGATCAGGTATTTGGGGTTATATTAATTCAAACCTGTTTCAGGGAGAACAAAGCCAGGTGTTGAGGAGGCTACTGGGAGTACCACCAGCATGCTCAACTTTTATCTTGCACCAAGAGCTTCGGCTTGAATGTATGGAGGACTCGATTAAACTGGCTCATCTTCTCCTGTGGTGCTCGCTATGGACCAATCTGCATGCCTCCCTTAATAGGGAAATTGCCAGAGATACTCTGTCTTGTGAAAGAGGTGTAAACAGTCCTTTGTTAAATCACATTTAGGCTGTTTTTGCAGACTTGGGTGAGTCACATTTATTCGTTGAGTCTGAGTCCACGACCAAACAAGACATGGTACGGGTAAAAACCTCTTTTAAATCAAGCACTTCAGCGTAGAGCGGCCCTTGAGCTTACTAAAACTTTTGTCATGGAGTATGCCTCGCTATGCTATACCTCTGGTCTGGAACGGTATCTGGAGTGGATTGATCACTCCTGGGATACAATGTTACTCACCCGCTTAAGATTGGGTTTCGTGGTTTGGCACCTGGGGTTCCCTTGGGGCCAATTTGACCCCTCTAAAATCATGCTGTGCCCTTGTGATGAATCCTCGCCACAGAGTCTGCTGTATTTCACGTTTTTAAAAAACTTTTATTGTGATTTTAGCAAATGGTTTTTACTCCCATTATTAAGGAAACAGGGCATCAGAAGGGCGAGGGATATTTGCAGTTACTAGATGCTCCGTCTAATTGTGTTAACATATGTTCTTTTTTTAAATGTGCTGTCAATAGAAGGAATTTAATGCTGTTTTAAGTGTTACAGATGTCTCCTTTGTTTAAACATATTGTGTTGGGGTCATTGTATCCCACAACTATGTTTTAGGTCTCGCCTGGCGAAAGCAGCGCATGCACTGCACTCGCTGCCCTTGCATGGAGAGCACCTTTTGGAATCAATTCAGCGAAGGGCTTGTATGCGCGCGTCTGCATGGACAAACATGGCTGCTCTTGCCATGTGTCCATAGCAAACAACAGCATGTGCGTGTCCGTAGTCCGTAGGGACTGTGGACAGCCTGACACCATTTTTCATCTTGGTGTGTCCTAGCAACGGAAATGCACGTTATCCACCCGCCCCCTTCCCGTTCTTCTTGTTCCCGTTCCCTTTGTTACTGCCCCCCTCCCGTTGGCCGTGTTCTCCATCCCCCCACCCTCTTCCCGTTGTCCATGTACGTTGTCTCAAAATTCGCTGACGAGCCAGCGGTAGTGCTACATGCAGCACGCGTGCGTAGCAGAGACGGCTGCTTCCTGGGCATTTGGAATTTGTGAGGCCGCAGGGAAATTAAAAGAAGATGGACCAAGGACACGTGGGTGAGTGTCTCCTGGCTGAAATCCGGCACAGGTCTTGTTGTGATTGGACACCCGCCCCTGTCGCTTTCCCATGCATTGCCTTGCAGTTGGTCCGTCTGGCCGTCACTTGGTGTGCGGCTTTCTGTTGGGACGCGTTTACTCAAAGCTCGTCTACTGTCACTTAGCGAATCTTTACAATGCCATTGTGTTTTTCATTCTTGGCGGAAATGGTGGAGCTTGTGGTTACTCTTTCCCATATTGGTTGATTGAATATTTAAAAATGGATTGTTATTACTCTATTAAAGCTTTCAGAGAGTGATTTGTATTTTGTAACATGGAATAGTGTCCACTCACTGACTGCTGAGTTTCTTGCCTGTGTATGGTCCTTCTCCCTGCCTGCTGACTGCCCACCTCAGCGCTGCTTGCTGAATGGCCACTCTGCCTCCTAAGCATCCACGCACTACACTCTCTGCCTGATAAGTGGTGGCTCGCTGCTTCTTTAGCTCCCGCTCACTGCCTGATCGCCTACTCACTGCATTCTGAATGGCCACTCACTATCTGATGAGCTCGTGCGCACTGCATGTTGAGCCTTCTCTACCTGCCTGCTGTGCTGAACTCACTACCTCTTCTAATTGCTTCCTGAACATCCAGTCTGTCGGGCACGTGATGGACTCGACCCCATCCAAAACACCTTACAGATGCACGCGCTTGTCGGCAGCTCACTCTCCCCTCGTCCACACTGGCCCATCTTTGCTGGGACATCTTACAGATAAGACCCCCAGGAGAGCCCTCTCGACGCTTCACTCTGTGTGCGAGGAAAACTGTTTATAGTCTCCGCTGGTCAGGGTATGGGCCTCTAGCCGTGGGCTCTCAGCTGTGACCCAGGAGCAGCTCTCCTCACTGGGCTCCGCATCAGGGTGCAGTTCATGGATTTACTCGGCTGGCACTGCAGTGGTGGAGGGCCCATTTGGCCTGGTGGTGCCTCTTCTGTGCTTGGAAGCTAATTCACAACACTTCTCCGAGTTGTGCCTGACTAGTCTGCCGTGGCTGCCAGTAGTGGGGTAGGGTTGGTCGGTGCATTTGCGTTCGCCTCATATATCTTCACATCACAGGTCCGGATCAGTGCTTCATCCTTTCGAGGCCGATTAACAGAATACCATTGAGGTAGCATAATCTACTAATGGGTTACAAACGTATACAACCCTGGCAGCAAGCGCCACGTGGAATGCAAGCCAGGCATATTCTGAAAACAGGCCTACTGAACACAAAACGTGTAAAAAAAACACCACCATACTTCAATGGATGACAAGGCAGCTTAGCTGGTCAATGCATCTGCTACAAAGCCTTGCTTGTAGCCTGTTTGTCACTGGTTACGGTTCCAGTGGAATGGACTCTGCCCTTCACCTATCTGAGGTTGATAAAATGAGTACCATTGCGATGAGGAATGGTGTACAGGAGGGTCAGACTGGGACAAAAAATAGGAATGAGCACCAGTTAGCAAACCACATAGCTGAAAAAAGTAACCCACATTTTCAAATCGAGCCTGTTTTATTAAGTCACGCTGTATGAGTATCTTGCAAGGCGTGTGAGACTTCATGTATTTGTGTTTACAGTTTTTTGTTACTTTTTAAAAAATTATTTTATTTTGCATAGTGACTTTATGTATTTGTGTTTACAGTTTTTTGTTACTTTTATTTTTGTATTTTGCATAGTTTTATCAACAAACATAAAAACAATTACCGTTACCATAAAACATGAGTACACTGTAGGAAGCTGCATCAGTACAAGAAATCGCATGAGTACAGTTAGCTGCAGGCAATGGTTATGGTAATATCAGGTCTCGAAATCAAGGTGCTGTACAAAGAATAGCAGGTGAAACTAGAGCTGGTTTATTTTTTTATTTTTTGCATTTCAAGGGATTGGAGGGCAACGTTATTTGCCGTGACTCACACAGTTTGTTGGGGTGAGTGGTGAAGCCAGGATAAAAGCTAACACATACTCACTACACCTTTTCCAGTCTGTGCACCTGCTGGAACAGAGGGCTTGTTGGTACAGTGATATTTTCTTGCAGACATTACTTTAACCCCTTCTACTCCAGTTCTGAATACATCTCCTACAGCAGTGCGTGTGGAATCGGCCCACTGGAGAATGTTGTTCGTAAAGCGCTCGGGCACCTCGGGGTAAATGGCACGCTTTATAAAAACGCATAAATGAATACATGTTGTTTATATTAGACCGGACCCTGCAACTGATCGCTGAGCATTGCAAAAAGCCGCACCAGGAACTGTTTTTTGGGGGGTTTTCCCCATTGTGCCCCTATTACACTTGTCGCTTGCCTGAACCTGTGAGTGTAGGGGGTGCACTTGCATTGAGAACTGTATAAAGATAGTTGCGAGGTTGACAACAGCTCTCAAGGATCTAGATATATTTGGAGCCTTTCGGGGAGGGGCTCTTTGTATCCTAGTTGTGGGTGGTCGTATAAGCATATGGACACCCAAGGGGAACAGATGGGGTAATTCCAGACGAAGGGAATCTCGAAATGACACTGAGGTAGAAACTCCGGGGTGACAGACATGGGCTCTTAGCAGCAAGCTGGTGGTTGGGCACTGCCTAATCCTAGTGGGCGCGGTGGGGGCAGAGTCTGGCAGAGTTCCTATAACTTGACAGTTCTTATTTTTCGTTATGTATTCATTGACTCTTCAGCTCAATACACGATAACTTCTGTTGTCACTCTTGAGTACAAATATATGTCACGAAACAGTTGCATATGACTGTAATATGTAAAACTGCAATAAAAACATTTTAAACAAGCATTTGCAATGCAATAGGTCTTGCATTAACGCGAGTTTAAGCTATTGGCATTGTAACTGACAATGTTTTATTTATGTTTCAAAAACCGAAACATAAATAAAAGGCATTGTCATTTACAATGCCAATAGCTCAAACTCGTGTAAATACGAGACCTGTTGCATTGCAAATGCTTGTTTTCTTTATGATCTAGCATCTGAACTTTAACTGACTAGTAGCACAGTGGGGTGAAGGTTCCTATATAGTATGGGCCGACACATTTGGTGGTGATTAAAGCTTTATATTTGGGGTTCTTTCTGGTGTATTGTTGTCTCCAATGCTTTTTAATCTTATGTACTGTATTGTATTGATCTGGAATGTTTCATTATTGTGTTTTAATCTTTGTATTGGACTTTTATGGTTATCTCGGTAACACGAAATAAAGTTTGACTTTTAACTTGTTATATAATAACAAGTATAGTGTGTCCAGGCCATTCTACCAGCTTTGGGTCAATTGGAATAGTCCAAATTGTCTCATTTGTAGGAGTGCAATCGTTAGTAGATGACGCTGATACTATAAATTTGAAGTGCTGGCAAGGACAGTGGGTGGTGACAGCTGCAGTTCCCTCCTGAGATATATCTCGTGCCCTGGCACTTATTTTTCTACAAATGCATTCTTGAGATGACGGAACTAATACTTTCAAAAACAAAATTCCTACATGACAATCAATGGCATCACCAGCTACAAGGTACCGCGATGGGAGCCAAATTTGCTCCTTCATACGCGGGACTGTTTATGGGATTTTGGGAACGAGAACACGCTTGGGGTCGATATGCCTCCCCCTGGGTAGAAAACATCATATTCTGGGGGAGGTATATCGACGATATCATTGTACTATGGAATGGTACAGAGGCCCAGTTGAATGACTATTTTACATTTCTAAATCATAATCCATTTAATGTGACTTTAACCATGTCACATTCCACTGACCAGATCGATTTTTGGGACATAACATTTTCAATGGAAATGGGATTCAGAGAAAATTATTTAGCAAACCAACTGAGAGTAACATCACACTACATGCTACAAGTGCACATCCTAAGGCTACTATTAATACCATTCCATTTGGAGAAATGATTAGGATACGTAGGAATTGTAGTGATATGACTTCATTCATGGATAATCTCAAAGTGACCAAAACAAGGTTCAAGCAGAGGGGGTATAAGCAGAGAATTTTGGACAATGCAGAAAATAAGATATTGGTAAAACCACGGGTGACTACCCTAACAATGAATAATTCTATTAGTGACAATAGAAATCGGTCGGCCTCTATAAATTTTGTCACTAAGTTTAATAAACATAGCCAAGGTGTGTACAAAATTTTATATAGACATTCGCCACTGCTTCATGAAATACCAGGGGTTAAGGGTGAGATTTCTCCAAAACCCAAGATTACCTACCGACGAGGAAGAACCTTGAGGGAAATGTTATGTCCCAGCTTTGTATCTACCAAGAGGAAAACAGAGGGAACATGGCTACCTGGACCAATATGTGGCTTTTTCACCTGTACTGACTGCAATATTTGTCAATACGTAAAGAACAAATTGAAAGACTTCAGTTACAACACACAGCGGGTTTATACCATTAGGCATACTATTACCTGTAGAACAACATATGTAACATATGTAATAGGCTGCAGCTGTGACATCATCTACGTAGGGAGTACTATCAGGCCCCTCAAAACTAGAATTCAAGAGCATGTACAGGCAATTCGTAATAAAGATACAAGATACCCCATAACGTTACATATGAATAAGCAACATGGGGGATAGCCTGAAATCTGGTTTCATGGCATAGATCATGTCACAATGAAACCTAGAGGGGGGACAGAGAATTGGCCCTTAGACGCAATGAGGCCGGATGGATATGTAGACTACGTAGTACCAGCAAGGGACATAATAGTGATGATGAACTACACTATTTCCTCTGACAAGTAGCTGTTTTGGTCTAGTAATTCCAGTTGTAATCAGTTGTGGCCCTTGTATAACTACACACCAGCTGTAATTGTGCGCAATTATACTAAAGCTTTAGTGACAACTATGCCCAGGGCTATATTAAATTGTAGATTACCCATATTTGAGAATACCACTGGAGTCTGGCAGAATACACCAGGTGTCAATTCCATAATATGTTCATCAGAAAATTGTTATATGGCATTATAAACGATCTCACTTTAAGACCTGGTGCCTTACTTATAAAGCCTTGAACGGTAAAGGCCCCAAATAGTTGGCAAACAAACTAATAAAAAGGACCTCCACCCTTAATTTAAGGTCTAACGCCATGAAATTTCTGAAGACTCCCAGAATCCGCCGTTCCCGTTCCGGGGCGAGGGCTTTCTCATGTCTCGCGCTGCATTACTGGAACTCGCTTCCCATTGCCATTCGTAACTGCCCTTCTCTTACAATCTTTAGGAACAAATTGAAAACCTTTCTATTTCTGACTCCTTAGTATTAGTGTCGTGGCTTCTTCTTCCTACTTTTCCCTCTCAGTGAATAACTAAGTACAGCGCCGAGATGCCCCCGGTTGAGTCGCGCGCTCTAGAAGTGCCCCTAACATAACATAACATAACGTACAATATTGTAATTTTATTAAATAACTCAATGCCAATATGTTTTAGGATGGGAATATGATACATTGGACAATTATTGTCGCTTTACCATGTTAAGATTTATATATTGATAGATTTCAATTTTGGGTCGTATATATTTTCCTCTTTTGGTCGTACTTTGGCCTTCAATTAGGTGCTTTTCAGTATGTCTTTATCATGGGCACTGGTTGCCCTTTTGACTGGATGTGCTCTGTAATTGCATACTTTTCAAAATACTTACATAAGAAAGATTGTAACTAAATACAACTTACTTCAAGTCGCTAATATTGCGGGGACGCGCTTAAAGCCTATCAGCCACTTTCATTAACTCTCGAGCCTGCCGTGAGGGGAACGGCCAGCGTAGGGGGCATTTCCAGGTTCTTACCTGAGCAGAACTTTCACCGTCGATACTGCCGCCGTGAGGGGAACGGCCTCTGGGACAACTACATCCCCCAGCATCCATAGCACCCGGCGCCTGCCGTAGACGTCACTAGGCAGCGCCTGGACTCCACTTAAGGCTCTCACTTGCCCGGCTGCACGGGACGCGCTTAAAGCCCATCAGCCACTTTCATTAACTCTCGAGCCTGCCGTGAGGGGAACGGCCAGCGTTGGGGGCATTTCCAGGTCCTTACCTGAGCAGAACTTTCACCGTCGATACTGCTGCCATGAGGGGAATGGCCTCTGGGAAAACTACATCCCCCAGCATCCATAGCGCCCGGCGCCTGCCGTAGACGTCACTAGGCAGCACCTGGGCTCCACTTAAGGCTCTCACTTGCCCCGCTGCGCGGGACGCGCTGAAAGCCTATCAGCCACTTTCATTAACTCTCGAGCCTGCCGTGAGGGGAACGGCCAGCGTTGGGGGCATTTCCAGGTCCTTACCTGAGCAGAACTTTCACCGTCGATACTGCCGCCGTGAGGGGAACGGCCTCTGGGAAAACTACATCCCCCAGCATCCATAGCGCCCGGCGCCTGCCGTAGACGTCACTAGGCAGCGCCTGGGCTCCACTTAAGGCTCTCACTTGCCCCGCTGCGCGGGACGCGCGCGGGCGGGCCCATCCTTGCCCGTCAGTGCCAGGAAGAGGCAGGGCAGGGCCTGTCCGCTAAGCTGTTGGGTGTGGCTGAGGGTTGTGTCTTACGATAAGGTGGGCGGCGTAGTAAATGCACCTTTGATGAACTCATTTATTACTTTTTATCGTAGTAATTGTTTGTTGTTCATCGATTTAGGCTGTTGAGTTGGCATTTGGGGAAGGTGGGCTGCTTTTGTGTGGGGTGGGATTTGGTTTTGTTATAACATGACTAAGAGGAGGGCTGTCGATAAGGTGGGGGGGGGACACTAGATGATTATTTAATCAGGGCTGAGTCGGCATTGAATCTTGAGATCCAAGCTGTGGAACGTAGACTCTCTTTAGATCCCGCTTCTTCATTACCCTGTGCCCAGATACAGGAAGACCCACTCCTTTCTAGTAATCCCTGTACAGTTGTTAGCACTACTACCCCCCCATCCTTATTTCTCCTGTTTCTGGGACGTTGGATACACCCCAGGTTTGTGATAGTATCCTGAGCTCTCCCAGGGTTACAACAAGAGGGAGGTTGGCCCATAAAGGGAAAAAGAAAGAGGTTCTTAGCAAAAATAGGAGAGGCCAAGGTATTAGTAAGCAATCTGTCGTGACGCTCCAAGCCGAGCCTAGTGGGACTTCTGCAAAAGGGCAGAGTCTTGATTTTAAGACCAATTCTTTGACTCAGGCTACGATTCAGCCTCTTTTGGATTCCCTAATTGTTAGTCTTAAGGACCATTTAGCTGGCCTTTTAGAGCCTGTCCTACATAGATTGGATTTAGTGGCCGGAAGGTTGGATACGTTCGAAGCTAGACTTATTGGTGATAAGATTTCTGCCACAGGGCCTCTCTTACAGTCAAATGGGGTGATGTCCGTCGGTCTGACCAATGAGGTCTGTAAAGTTAGACCGCCTAAGCCTGTGGGGGTCTCGTCAGTTATCCCTCCTATAGGGGAAGCGAAGGGTCATAACCCTGGTTTGGAAGTGGTTACTGCTAGGGGTACTAATTATTGCGACGAGCAAAGTCGCCCCCTTATGAGTAATAGGGCTGGTAATGAGGAGGTGGGAGCTGGGGCTCTTAATACTCTTCCCAACTTACACCTCCCACCCCAAGCCACCCCCTACTCCATAGTCTTGGCTAATGTCCCACCTCTTTTAGAAGGGACTTTTGAACATTGGTCAAACCTTAAGAACAAATCCCTGCATTACTTGGGTACCAAAGTAGGGAATAGCAAGGCCTTGTTCGATGATTTTAAAATGGTTAGGCGTATTAACTGGATTGGCCAGTCTTACAAGACCCTACCAGGTGACTGCGTGGTGTTGAGTTTTAGGTCCCCGTCACTGGTCGAATACATATTAGATGTTGCTTCCCACCAACCTTCAGCATTCAACTCGATTAAAATTCTCCCACTAGGCTTTTTTTATAAGCCAGGGTGTACTCAATCTACGGGGGATAGTCGTGTTTTCTCGAGTTTTCCAGCAAGGCCTAACCAGCCCATTTTGACCTCTAATCGTTTTGATATTCTTTCAACACTGGAGGATAATGATTGACGTAGGGCTAGTACTGCTTCTCCTCTACCGATAGAACCCGGGGTCTTGGCTCCCTCATGTCATCTGAGCCCGGATACTGCCATGTTATCGCTTCCTAGAGCTACTTCTTGCATGCCTAACCCCTCTGTTTCTATACAGCCCTCTTTTGTTAGTTTGGATGATCCCTTGGTTGTGCCAGGCCAGGTGGTGGAAACCGGCCCTGTAAGTCCGCCCTTGAAGTTTGGTTCATGGAATATTGCAGGCTTGGGATCCAGGCTAGACATTCCTGATTGGGCCACTTTTATTGACGATTTTGAGATATGGACGTTTCAAGAGACCTGGGCAACGGTCCCCCTCTTTCGTATAGGTTTCTTGAACTTTTTTAAACCTGCTGTTAAGGGCTATAGGGGTAGACCGATGGGCCGTCTAACCACATGGGTTCGTCAATGTGAGGGTGTTTCTGTGGTAGAGGTCCCAATCGATAGTCCAGACATTCTGTGCATTAGGGTTCAATCTCTTAATGGCCTTAATCTCCTTATTATAAACATTTATGTGAGGGGCCTCCCGGGTGGTAAATGTTCACCCACTTGTCTCCTTTTGGAGAACTTTTTAGGGTTCGAATCGAAGTCCACTAATAAGATAGTGGCTGGAGACTTCAATGTTTGTTTCGAGCCCCTGGGTGTTGACAGCGGGGACCTTACAGATGTTGAAGACTCTCTCTGGGGTGTCCCCCAGCTGGAGTTGGATCCTGTAAGGAAATGGACACAAGCGGCCCTGTTCATGAAAGGTTTATGTTTAAATCAGGGAATGAGAGCCGTTAACGGGCGAACTAAATCTGATAGGTCAGGGAGGATGACCTTTGACAATGGTAGAACTGGGAGTCGAATTGACTATATTTTAGTCAATTTGGAGTTGTGGTCGCTTATTGATGATATGGTGGTAGTAAGCAGAGTTGAGAGTGACCATAACCCACTTGTCCTCTGTATCAATGATAATAGCTTTACTGGCCCTCTTACTATTCTTGATGCCCGTGCCTCTGTAGATGTTATTCTCACAAACGATCAAAGAAGGGTGAGATGGCCGAAAATCGCCACTTGTGAGGCTTCTCGGGTGGCTATCAGGAATCTGGTCAGTAATACCATGATAACCCTCAACCGGTTGAAGTCCCAAGACTTGATTAAGGATAACATACGGGAAATTCACAATGTGCTCTTTACCGAACTTAAGTCATTTTTTGTTAGAACTTCATCCCCTATCGGTAAAGGCAAAGAGTTGAGAACTTGTACATGGTTTAACAAGGACTGTAGACTGGCCCAAAGAGCCCTGATACAGGCCATTAAATCTAGTTCACCTACCACCATCCAAAAATGTAGGGCTGCATACAAATCTGCCCAACTTAAGGCCAAGCAAAACTGGGATGAGGACCGCTGGAGGGAGCTGTATCAGGCTTGTCATGACCGTAATATGGTCCAATTTTGGCATCTTCTTAAATGGGGCAACTGCCCCTCGGATATTCGGCCCACCACCTATGTTGAGCTAGAGCAGTGGGTTGCGTATTTCGAGGAGCAGTTTATGGTTAGCGATTGGGCGGTTTTTATTACCCCTTTATTTGATACTGAAACCCCCTTGGAATTCTCCCCCTGTGAGGTCAAGTCTGTTTTAAAAAGTATTAGGAGTGGCAAAACCCCGGGTCCCGACTGTATCCCTGCTGATTTATTCATCCAAGAGCAAGATGTATGGGTCCCGTACTTGACTATGCTAGTAAATGGCCTTGCGGGTGGTGCTGCTGTCCCTGACTCGTGGCTTGGGGCAGAGATACTGCCGATCTATAAGAAAGGCGATCGCTCTGCCCCGGCCAATTATCGACCGATTAGTCTTATTGACGCAGTACAAAAAATTATAGCCCGCCTTGTACTGGGACGTATATAAATCTGGATGATCGATTCTAACGTGCTGACCCCTCTCCAGGCGGGGATTCGTTCACATATTGGGACCCTGGATCAAGCTTTTAGGGCTGTACTCCTATACTGGAAGGAGGTTTTTTTGGGGGGCGGGAAGCTCTATGCGGCCTTTGTGGACCTACGGTCCGCGTTTGACCTCGTGCCGAGGGTCAAGTTATGGGAAGCACTTCTGGAGATGGGCATGCCCAAAGAATTGGTGTCTTTCCTGGTTACTATTCACGATAATACGTATGCCCGTGTTCGTTGGGGCAAACCAGCAGAGGTGACGGACAGATTTAAAGTATCCAAAGGTGTTCGCCAAGGGTGTGTGCTTGCCCCCACCCTGTTTTCACTATTTATTAACAGGGTTATAAGCTATTTTTCCAACCACCCAACTGATGCACCCTCCTTGGCTGGAATGAAGATTCCCCTACTCATGTTCGCAGACGATACTCTTCTGATTTCAAAGACAAGACAGGGCCCTGTCTCGTTTTGAGTTATTTTGTCGCGAACATGAGTTGGAAATAAACGTTGGGAAGACAAAGTTTATGGTTTTTCGAGGCCCTAGGCGCATTAATGCACGGGTATGTTTGGGTGGCGTCAGTTTGGATCAAACGGCTGTGTTTACTTATTTAGGGGTTACCTTTAGCGAGACCTGTAGCTGGTCACACCAGCTGGACCTCCTCGCTCTTAAACACGCCCAATTAGGTGGAGCTTTGTTGAAAGAGCATAATCATTCTTTAACAAAACCAATAGCTCCCCTAATGAAGATTTATGGCTCCAAGATTCTTCCTGCCATTTTATATGGTGCCGAAATTTGGGGCTTTAGTAATTTGTCCAAACTGATGACTGCCCAGAACAAATTTCTCCGGTCAGCAATAGGGCTTCCACAATCAACACCGTGCATTCCATTATTATATGACTTGGGAATTCAGCATCTAGAGGACCTGGCAGGGTATAGACCCCTGGCGTTTTGGCGACGCCTGTGGACCACACCCGAATTATCTATTTATGCTAAAGCCCTCTTAGAAGTTAAAGGGCTCGAGGGTTCACACAGGATATCATGGTTGTCTGGTGTTAAAACCTTGCTGACTGATCTTGGGATGGGTGACCTTTGGGCCAACCCAGACACTGCTATTTTCCTGATGAAAATTGTTCTAAGGGACGCCTATTGGTATATGATTAAGAACAGGAGATTTGCCTCCCTTTCGGGTAGCTCCATGACAGCTAAATTTTTTGCTATTAAGGACGAGTCTGTTTACGAAGGTTATTGGGACACCATTATGAAACATCTTCATCGTAAACTGTATCATCAGTTTAGAGTGGGCGCCCTACCACTGCGAGGGCTCACTAAAAGCTGGAGCCCTCTTGGTAGTGATAAGTGCCCCTTTTGTGTGGATATGATCGAATCTATGGATCATTTTCTTTTTTGTTGTCCAACTTACCTTCTTCCTCGCCGTATATGGCTTCGTCCTGTATGCAGATTGATGAGCACCCATTCTCCACAGGTTGCCAGTAGAATTTTGAAAACAGACACATCTAAACCTGTTGTAATAGGTGTTGCCAAATTTATTAGTTGGGCATGGATTCTTAGGTTACGGAAACTCAATCCTTGATATGTGTCCCATATGGTTTTAGTCGTCTTAAATTAGTGTTATCACTATGGTTTTTAGGTTAGATTGGTGTGTGTTTTATTAATTCTTACTATGTTTAGTCATTATGTCTTAATAATTTGACTACTATGAATTATCCTACATGATCTTAATATTTTTATCTTGTATTGTTATATGATATTGTATTTTATATGAATCTTTTTAAAATATGTATAGTATGTCTTTTATGATGTTAATCGAATAAAGACTTTTTGACTGACTGACTGTATTACAAAATATAAATATACAAACACTCACATAAATGTGTTAATTTAGTATTATACAATAAAATTATTTATACTGAATATATATAATTAATGATGGATCAATGCAGGGTCACATCAGTTATTTGTATTATTGATGTCAAGTGTGGATGCACCTTTTATTTTGTGTTTCATATAAGGTTAAGGCACGTGGACAAGTGTAGGCACACAAATAGCGGTGAGATCGTGGACTAATAAATACTAGTTCGAAAAGAGTAGTTTACGGGAGTAAAGATTATAGTGATTTAGAGACTATCCCTAAAAATATCCCTATGACGTGATGTTACGTGGCCGACGTCCTCGAGCGCTTAAATGGTAGGAAGATGCTTGCGCATTTTCTTTGGTGCACTGAGCGCATACACTGCTGGCAACTTCTATTTACTCAGCCACGGGTGAGTAAAGACATGTTTGATTCGAGGTTGAGAATGCAGTAAATGTGGGGATTATCAGAGAGGTTTGGGATCTTTGAGCTGACAATATCGGAAATATTGGCAATATTCTAGATGGGAGATCAGATTGCTCTGTTGCCATGTATACACATTATTTCTAGATTGTACCGGTTGTGTAATAGGAAAGATGCCCATTCCAAAAAGAATGTCTTGTTTCAATGGTCGTTTTCATATTACGTTTATAAATTGGGTCTATCGTGAAATAGATAGTGTATCTGCCACGTTAAAATTGACGGCCTGTATTATTCGTTAGAGGCCGAGTACGCACAGCCCTTAGATTAATTAGGGTCGGTAAACCAAACTAAGTATGAATTCAACTTACAAATTTTGACAAAATGTAGTGATCTTTACACAAAGTATCATTTTATTATAGGCACAGTAGCCATTTAATAGGAGAGGGTTGCGATTTCAAAGGGACCAGCTGAGCCTTGATTTACAATAGGTAAGACAAAGATTTTCAAAACTGTAATTACTGGGACTGGTACTGTGCCATAAGATATTTGTTGATTTTTTTATATTTTATGATAGTAGTTATAATATTTTTCTGGCAGGCAGAGCAGTTGTGAATGACCATTGGAGTTTTGCATTTACGAGGAAGTGCCAAGAAAGTTTGAAATCTCATTACCTGGCAACAAGGTTTCATCTATTACTAAACAACTGCCATTAAGAAATATTGGTAGGTACATTGCATTTTAAGTCGATACTAATTGACAATATGATGCAATTACGAATGACAAATAATCAGCACCTAAAAATGCTTTGGGTACTCAAAGGTCCGGTATTGTCTTGTACTCCTTGTGGGTTTATCACGAACATTGGAGTTGTCTCTATAATGTGTGACCAAATTAGAACATACAGCCCAACAGCGTGTTATAAGCGTAGGACATTACAAATAGACCAGTATAGGCCTTAAGAGTAGTATGGGTCTATATCATAACTCATCTTAGTTATTGCATTTTGCATTATTTGCATTTGTCTATTTCTTTTTTCTTCTTGCTTCTCCCTCATATTGATAGCTGAGAGTGGGAAAAATGTCTATGTTCATGTCTCTAAATAGTAGTACATACCTCTGGGCCTAGTATCACCTGTATTTTATTTTAAGTGATCAGGACGTTGAGCAATTGGAACAGAACATGTAAATTGTAAAATGATCTCAATTTGACTTGACTTCTGTAGTCAACACAAAAATGTTATTATAAACCAAACATTAATAATATGGGTTGGTTCTAGGCTGTTTTGACAGAAATTGAAAATATTCCAGAGTAAAATATGCATTTTGGAGGCTTTTTGAAGTATCTTCTGTTTGGCTGGATAATGTGTTTTTATAATATAGTATGCCAATTTTGTTGTAATAATTGTATTATATACGCATTTTTAAATGTTTTTTACAGCCCTGATAAAGTTCTTTCTAAAAGAACGAAACGCGTTGGCTGCCTGATGAATTGTGAAAATTGAAAGAAGAATAAAGAAAATCTCAATAATACACACCATCGGATGGACAGTTATATAATTATTGTCTCTGTTGATTGTGCAAGGTGGTGCAACCCACAGTGGGTTTAAGTTTGTATTGATCTTGTGGATCACCCCTTGGGAACAGCGGGGGTAGTGGAGTTGCACACCGCGTTAGCTAAATAGCTTATCTATTAATTTGAATTGTAGGAGGGTAGACGGGAGGAGTCTCGAGAGAGATGCGACACAAACACTTTTGTGTCTGTGGAGTTGTGCTGTTTCCTTTTGGTTTTAAGTATATGCTACAAATACTTTAGGTGACTCTGAATATCCGCTCTGAATGACCATGACTCATGACCCTGCATTCCACAAGAAAGGGCGTAGAACCAAGAACTCAGTTGAATGTGCACTTCGACTATTTAGGGAATGCTTCAGGTGCCTACACCAATCGTGTGATGAATTGGCATATGCACCACAAAAGGTGTACAATACTACTCTCCTATGTTGCATAGTCCACAACATTTGTATCAGACAACATGTACCTATATCCGTGTACGATGTCCATTCAGATGACAAACCAGCAGATAATGAAGAAGATTTACAGGTAGGAGGAGGATATGTGCTACAGAATGCCAATGCTCCTGGAATCAGAGCCCACCCCATAATTAATTGTCTATGATTTACTACTTAAAATATAAATTTGATGACTCCACCACAATGTTTATCTTGAATGATTTTTATCCCTACTTAATCGTAGCAACAAAATAGGAGCTTGTTCTTTATGGGACATGATGAAAAAAATATGCATTAACCTTACACTATCATGATTGCACACAATGGTTGTCACATATCACAAAAATAGCAACATTTGCCTTGGTGCAGCTAGTCCAACATCAACAAACCGTTCATTTATGTAATATGTATTCCCTATATAGATTGAATAAAACATGGGATCTACTCATCAGCCACTACTCACACAAATGTATGAATTAAAAAACAAATGTTTTAAAGTAAAGCACAAGACAATGCTGGAGTGAGGTTTTCCCTAAGAATCGTATACCTCCTCCATTTTATCATTTTGAATTAAAAGAATAACTGATTAATATTAATAGTATTAATGGTTTGCTGTGTTTGATTAATCAACATTGCTAATTAGAAAATACACGTGGGAATCGCATTTGCATGGCTTGATTGATATGTAAACTAATTTTCGTATGCATACTAATGTCAGATATTTAGAATTTGCAAGTTATATGTTGCTTTTGTGATGTGATTTGTGAATCGTGCTTTAAATTGTGAGTATAGACCGCAATGCGTGTTGCTTTTGCTAGATAAATACACACACCTAGAGGGTTTAGTGAGGGAATAACATTTTAATAGTCATTTCCATGTATTAATTATATTTTGTGTCTCTTTGCTTAAGTTGACCTTTCTGGAGTGGCCACAAAATGGCTGCCATCCCTATTTTGACGGACAGACGAGATACAGAAGTCACTGAGTGAAGTGCGCCTGCGCTAAAAGATGAGCAACAATAACCTCGTCCTGACCCCAGGCAGGCTGTACTCCTGAAGGTCGCACTGGGAGGAGTGCCAATCCTCAAACAATGGACTTCCTTAACCTAAGAACTGTTATAATTGATGACACCATGGACACAAACCCGTATGGGAATGAACATGCCCTGAATGGACTAGAAACTGTTGCAAATTTATTAATAAATTGAGAACTACATCTAATGAAACATTGAACGTGTGAGAATCAGGAAGAATGATCCTGGTTCAACCAATCGGATTTGTTCTAAAACATGTATTGTAACATTTTGTTGTTGATTTTACTATAAAAGAAGTAGACTAGAGAGGGTCGTAGGTTCACTTTTACTAGATTTCCTGACGTTATGCTGACGGAGAGGACGGTGACACTGCTGGACAGCTGCTTGCCAGAGACTCTGATGGACTGATCAGATGCCCAATTAATTTACGAACTGATTGATCGAATTATGGGCATAGAGACGAAAGATCTGAATTTGACATAGAGGACGCCATTTAGCCAGATTAGGTAAATATGCGAATCAAAACATTGAATGCTTTATGATTTTCTTATGCTTTAATTAGATAAAGTTTTCAATTCATTTTAAACTGTGTCGGGTTATTATTTGAAGTGTTTTGATGTATATTGTTTAGAAGAATTAGGTGTCGCTTTTCCCAGCAACTAAGCTGATCCATGGCCCATAGTATGGGAGGAACTGCTAGGTTATAAAGGTATTGAGACCCTGGTGAGGTAGGGAGGAATAGTTGAACTTGTTGTTACTCATCAGGTGATTGATGCAATTTTCCTCCCATTTCCAGCGCATGGAATAAGAGAAAGGAATTTCCCCTCTCTCTCTCGAGGACCATTGATCTAAAGGTACAATGAATGAATGGTGTTATGGGCCCCACCAGTGAAGGAGTGAATGAATGTGGTTGTTGAAGAAGATCTGTGGTCTGTGACGTAGTGAGGGGATTTTTGGTATTCAGCGCTGGAGCAGTTTTTCTGGTAGCAGAGAATGGTTAGCTATTGTCTTGGGTTTAGTGATGATTGCTTGTAAATAGCTTATTGATTATTGATTGGTATTGGTTTATGTACTAACACTCTATGTTGAGTTGCGTCGAGTTATATGTTGTTTGCACGGCTTCTGGGATGTAGGAAGTTGGGAGTTTGTAACAGTTCCGTAGTAGAGCAGAGGTAGGTGCTGCTCTCGGGAAAGACGGAATTGTTGTAGCCCTGTAGGTACACAGGGGAAACGTGTGACAAGTGAAGTTGCACGGCGCATTGTCTGGGTTCGATTCGGCGGCATCGTCGTGTGTTGCCATTAGAAATATTCTCGGTGTGAGAGAAGTGTGTATGATAGCGAAGGTTACCTGTGAAATTTTGGTCTTTAAGTACCAGGAAACCAATTGGCATACCGATAACGCTTATCACTGAAAAGGTAGCAGGTGTTCTCTGAGCTTGTTAGAAGGACAAAGTAGAGGAAAGCGCTGCTTTGTTAACGAGTGTCATAATTCTGTAGTAGGACAGACTGTTCGCTGTTCTCGGGAAAGACAGGATTCTGTGATTATGTACTACATTTTCTTGTATGAACGAGTGTGAATGTAAAGGCATTCGGGTTGATTGCGAAACTCTAGGGGGCAGATTTATGTTGCACTTGCGCCACTTTTGCGCCGCCGTTGCGTCACTTTTGTGACGCAGCAGCGGCGCAAATCCTGCGCCATGGTGCGGGGTATTTACAACGTGATGCATCTGGGAGATGCGTCACGTTGTAAAGCCCTGCGCCACATGTAGGCGTTCCAGGGCAGGTGGGGGCGTTCCGGCGCAGGAACGCCTCCTAAAAGTGGCTGAGTGAAATCTACAAGATTTCACTCAGTCACTTTTAGGCCCATGCTGCGTCAAAACCCTGCGCCTGCTTGAAGCAGGCGTAAGGATCGACGCAGCATTGTACAGATAGGGCCCCCCAGAGCATTGCTGGAGCTGTGTCGCGCTTGCGACGCAACTCCAGCAATGCGCCACTTTTACGGCACAGATGCGTGACGAATCTGTGCCGTAAAAGTGGCGCATCCATGGTGGCGCAGCTGTGGCGCAGCTGTGGCGCATAATAACTGGCGCATCCCTGCTGATATGCAGGGATGCGCCAGTTATTATAAATCTGCCCCTAGGTTTCTAAAGTACCAGAGAAACAATTAGCTAATGCTTGCTAGAAGGGTGAAGTAGAGGGATGTGCTACTTTATCAACGAAAGTATTAATTCCGTAGTAAGACAGAGGTAAGCGCTGTTCTCGAGAAAGACGGAATTCTCGTGAGAAAGGTCTTTTGCTGTTCTTTGGCTAGCGAATCAGACAATGGAGATGTTTTAGTGTTGTTACTAATCGAATCGTAAAAGTTACAGTAAGAGTTTGACGAGAGCAGAGCAGAGCTGCCGCAGCGGCTGCTGACGTCAGAACGACCGCGCTGGGATTGGACAATAGATCGGAGGCGTAAAACGTTCCGGATTGGTGCGTTAGTGTAAAGCCGCGCTAGGAGTGGAGGAATACAGTGTGACGTAAGCGCTCCCTGATTGGAGTGTTAGTGTGAGTCGCGCTGAGATTGGAGGATTGTGTTAGTGACGTAGACGCTCCTGATTGGTGCGTTAGTAAGAGTCGCGCTGTGAGTGGACAGAATAGCGGTACCATTGTAAGAAGACTAAACGGTACACAGAAATCGAGAGAATGTATTACCAACCACCAGAAAAGAAGAAATCGTGGTTTGGGAAAATTAAATGGTGGTTCAAGAAA
Source organism: Triturus cristatus (assembly GCF_964204655.1). Classification (NCBI taxonomy): domain Eukaryota; kingdom Metazoa; phylum Chordata; class Amphibia; order Caudata; family Salamandridae; genus Triturus; species Triturus cristatus. The sequence continues at coordinate 556,202,347 of NC_140579.1, read as the reverse complement.
GATAAAGTAGTTGAGACTAGGGAAGGACAGTTACTTCCTCCACCGAAAACACCCGCATCTAAAATGATTGCAAAATATGGGTATCATACTTGTATTTGGTTGGATAATTGGGTAAAATACACCAAGGACGATGGAGTCCTGGCGTTTCCAGAACATGGTTCCTTTAATTTGGCCATTTTGAGAAATCTCCGAGACAAAATGATGGACTTAGAACCAAGACCTAGACCGACGCAGTTTGAGGCATTGACGGAATGGGAAGATGAAATGCATGAACGAGAAAAGCAGAGAAGTGGTAGGGGTTACCGATACATGTTCGGTAGATCATTCGGACATTAGACACATGATGACAGGATAAAAAGGTGGCGGAATGCAAGTATGACTGAGGGTATGTATCCTGTGAGAATGGTAGGGGAGAATGAAGGGAGAAAATGCACTGAGAAAAGGCGTAATGTGGATTTGAGTGGGTATGAAGTGAATGAATCAGAAGATGATGTTCTTGATGAGGTGTTTTACAAAAACCCACCACCGTATCAACCAGAACCAGAAGCATTGTCACCAAGTGCCCCAATGAGAGAAACATTACGAATAATTAAAACAGAGACTATGTCACAGGAATTAGGGAAAAGTAACTCTGCAAGAGAGATAGAAAAACACAGAAAGTAGGGTAAATGGTGAGAATTCAGTAGAACTGGCCAAAACTACCCTAGAATTAACCGAGAAAATAAGAGAATTGACCAAAAATCTAGAAGCCGTAACAGTTCCAGTAACGATAGGTCCAGTAATGCCCATATTTGAAAAACAAAAAGATACTGAACATTGTTTGACAGTGCCGTACAGAAGCCAAAATCTAATTGAAAATGCTGAACGGAGTCAAATTGACAATCCGTGGGGACCGACGATAAATATGTTTGAACCGAGCGTTTCAAATAATCCATTTGTAAATCAAATTTAAGCTGAAAAGAGCAGAATGACAATGGAAACATTATTAGAACCTCAAAAGGCCCCAGAACAAAATAATGTAGATAACCCAGCAGGACCTTCCGTAGAAGCATTAAGCGAATGGCTCAGAGAGTTACAGAAAAAGGATCAAGAATCCCAGTCAATAGATGTAGCCAAATTACGAATGGTATTAGAAGAATTAATAGTAGGAACTATCCCTACTGAAAAATTTAAAAACTATCAGGATGAGGAATTATTGTTTCTCTGCTAGAGTGCAACCTGGAGAGCGAAAAACTTGCATGAAAGATTAGAGGAGATTGCAAACGAAATGGGAATAGATTTTGACACAGTAAAAGCACTGCAAAAATCTTATCGAGTTGATTTCACTGAGAAGGATATAGAGAACATGAATACTACAGGAAGGATAGGTCAAATTAAGGACATAATTGGTTTGTTGAAAAAATGGGGAGATGTGGACAGATGGAGAAGTAAGTGGTGTAGAAGACGCGATAATATCACAGAAAAGACAGTTTCAGCATTTCCCGTCAGAGAGAAAGAAAAGGTAATGACAGAATACCCCATGAGAGAGATTCCAGGAAGGGGGTATGTACATGTTCCATGGACAAGACAGGACATTTTGTCTTTCACAAATGATTTCCCTCGACTACACGAAAGCCCGTCGAGTGGTACCGGCAGGTAGACAGATTTGTAAAATTGGCAAAGGTATTATGGATAGATTTGAATAGTCTATTCGATATAATAGTACCAGCAGATTTGTGGACAGAGTGCAAGCTGATGATAAATTGGCCCACTCAGGAGTATCCTAGGGACCCTAAGACGGGAGCTCCCGACCCAGAAGTAATGAAGAAATATGAGCAGGTTATGGCATTTCTGAAAAATAAGGTACCCCCTAAAGAGACTGATTGGGTAAAAATTGACAGAACCCAACAGGAGAGCAAGGAGTCAGTACATGCATATTATGAGAGACTAATTCAGGCTTTTAAACAGTTCAGTGGAGATGAGAACCTGAGTGATAAAGATTTGAGTCATTTCGTATACAGTTTTGTATATGTTTTACGCCCAGAAATTGGTGATATGATAAAGCAGCATACAGTTGATTGGCAAAATAAGAAAATAGATGAAGTTTTGAGACATGCAAAATATTTCAGCGATGAGATTGAGGCAAAACAGCGAAAACTGAAAGAAAAGGCAATGTGGGCACCGGTAAAGGTAGCCGAACGACAGGAAGCTCAGTTGGTAGAACAAGCGAACAATCCAGGAGTAAGACCAAGATTTGGTACAGGGAAAGGGAAAGGTAATATAGAAGAAGCCAAAAAGAAATTCCCATGTCACAATTGCGTTGAGTTAGGGCATTGGAAATCCGAGTGTAAGAACCCTCCAAATACTAATAATGAAAATCGATCGTTGAATCCACAGGTGCAGATAGAGGTGGGTGGTCAACTGCAGCAACAGCAGCAGGTGGTTACTTCCCAGAATCAGGTGCCAAAACCACCTTTTCCACAGAACAGAAACTCACAGAAGTATAGTAAGGAATCGGGATTCTACAATGAAGAACAGGTAAATAAACCATCACACGCTCGCACTGTTTCGAGTATTGGCTGCAACATGATGAGAGTGATTCAGAAATGGATTATTGACGGTGCCGAAGGGAGGAAGAAGAGTGCGTACTTGGCGCAACTCTAGAAGTAGACCAGACAGGACCATTTGTAGATGGGAAGATTAATGATGATAACATTATTTTCCTAGTGGACACTGGCGCTACTCGATCTACTGTTAGATCAGCTGATGTTAAGAATCTTCCTCTTTCGGATGAGACAATCCAAGTAGTTGGTGTATCTAACCAACAGTTAAAAACATACCTTACAGAACCCGTAAAGGTTAGTATAGGGAAATTTTCTGAAATGCACCGATTTGTGGTGTGTGACACTAGTCCTGTGAACTTGCTAGGTAGGGACCTGTTGTGCAAGATGAATTGCACTATATTTTGTACTCCAGATGGAATAGCTTTTGAAACACAAGATGAGGATGTATTGTATAAAATGACCATAGCTAACAGAGAATGTGAGAATATTGGAACAAATGCAGTATTTAATCCAGATGAACTGCCTAAAGAATTGAAACTGTCTGTAAAAGCAGAGGTTTGGGATTTCACCGGAGAAGATGTAGGGCTAATGAGAAACGTAGACCCAGTAAAAATTACTGTGAAAGATGGAGTAAGTTATCCGAACATTCCTCAGTATAGATTGACACCTGAAATAATTGAAGGAGTAACTCCAATAATTGAGAAAATGATCAAGCAAGGAATTCTGAGAGAAATATTGAGCAGTCCATGTAACTTACCCATAATGGGCCTGAAAAAGCCAAATGGGAAATTCAGAATAGTGCAAGAGCTGAGAAAGGTAAACAAAATCGTTGTACCATGTTGTCCCATTGTACCAAATCCATCAGTGATTTTGTATCAGATTCCCCATGATGCAGAATGGTATACAGTAATTGATTTGTGCCATGCGTTCTTTTCCATTCCATTGCATCACGACAGTCAGCAAATTTTTGCATTTCGGTTTGGAGACCGTATTTTGGCATGGTGCCGAATCCCACAGGGGTATACAGAAAGCCCCTCAATATTTAATCAATTGTTGAAAAAGTCATTAGAAAGTCTGCAAATGCCCGAGAGTTCAGTACTAGTGCAGTATATCGACGACCACCTTGTGGCGTCGAAAACTCGTGAAGCTTGTGAAGTAGACACTATAGCCTTACTAAATCACCTGGCAGATGGAGGGCTAAAAGTGTCCCCAGCCAAACTGCAGTATTGTAAGAAAGAAGTACAGTATCTGGGACATAACATTGAAAAAGGATTGAGGAAAATAACAATAGACAGAATCAGAATCATAAAAGGAATGAGAGCCCCCATGACTCAAAGAGAAGTGAGAATGTTTCTGGGAATGGTAGGGTACTGCCGCCAGTGGATCAGCAACTTTTCGCTGATTGCAAAACCTCTGGTACGGCTAACAAGGAGTGATGTAAAAGATCCCCTTGAATTGAACAAGGAAGAATTAGCAGCATTCAAACGATTGAAAGATGGATTGTGTGAAGCCCCAGCATTAGGTATGCCTGATTATGAAAAAGAATTTGAGTTATATCGCAGTGAAAGAAATGGATGTGCACTTTCCGTGTTAATCCAGAAGCATGGAAGATTGAGGAGACCGATTGCATATTATTCATCGATGCTTGATCCAGTAGCCGTAGGCTTACCTGGTTGTCTGAAAGCAGTAGCTGCAACATGTCGAAGTTTGGAGCAGAATGAAGGAATCGTGATGGGATATCCTTTGAAAGTGTTTGTACCTCATGATGTGGCGATTCTTCTAACAAGGAGTCGTACTCAGTATATGACACATAGTCGGCTGACTAAGTATGAGAAAGTCATATTAGGTGCAACGAATGTGAGCCTTGCGAGATGTGTGAATGTGAATCCAGCAACGTTGTTACCAGATGGTGAGAATGTGGAAGTGAGAGATGAAGCAGATCATGATTGTTTGGATGTGCTTGAGTATTGTACGAAACCATGACCAGACATAAAAGATGTACCTTTGGCAGAAAATGATTATGTAATGTTTGTTGATGGGTCATGTTTGAGAACAGAAGAAGGGGTGTTGAGTGCAGCATATGCAGTGTGCACGGTTTCAGCAGTGATGGAAGCATCCTATCTAAAAGGAGTAAAATCTGCCCAAGTAGCAGAATTAGTGGCTCTGACTCGAGCATGCAAAATTGGGAAAGGTGTGAGAGTGACTGTGATAACTGACAGCCAGTATGGCTTCGGAGTTGTCCACGATTTTGGCCAGTTGTGGCTACAAAGAGGTTTCCTAACCTCAAGTGGAACTCCTATAAAGAATGCTGAAGTGGTTGGAAAGTTGATTGAGGCGATACAGCTGCCTAAACAATTGGCTGTGTTGAAATGTGCTGCCCATAACCAAGGGGAGGATTATGTTACTGTCGGCAATAGATATGCCAATTACATGGCACAGTACTGTGCCAGAAATCAGTATTCAGTCAATCGGGCAAAGGAGAAAGAAATGACTTCCTATTCCTTAATGTTTACTAACGTTGTAGGGACATGGGAAGAAGTGAGACAATTGCAGGAGGAAGCAGGAGATGAGGAAACAAGGCAGTGGGTAAAAGCAGGATGTGCACCAAGAGAAAAGGATCATGTGTGGGTCTATCGAGATGGAAGACCAGTCATGCCTGATAGCATGTTGTCTACCATGGCACGCATGTATCATGGCCAGGGACACATAGGGAGAGATGCTATGATCAGGTCGTTTAAGCAGACCTGGTACAACCCAAAATTCAGAATTATGTCAGAGAGTCTATGTCAGAGATGTCTAATTTGTCAGCAATACAATCCTGGGAGAAAGACAGTAGTGAGCCTAGGAACTATAGGCCGAGAAGGAGGGCCTTTTACCAGAATGCAGATAGATTTCATTGAGATGCCAACATGTAACAGATTAAGGTACGTTCTGGTCATAGTCTGCCTATTCTCCAGGTGGGTAGAAGCATACCCAACAAGGAGAAATGATGGATTGACAGTAGCAAAGCTGCTTTTGAGAGAATTCATCCCTAGGTTCGGGTTCCCAGTGACCCTTGAATCAGACAGAGGAGGGTATTTCTATAATGAGATTGTGAAATTGGTCAGTGAAGCATTAAATGTACAACAGAAACTGCACTGTGCCTACCGACCAGAGGCTTCTGGTGTGGTTTAGCAAATGAATGGTACAATCAAAAACAGAATTGGGAAAATGTGTTTAGCCACAGGAATGAAATGGCCTGATGTCTTGCCTCTAGTTTTGATGACCATACGTGCAACCCCAGATAGAACTACAGGGTTAAGTCCTCATGAAATAATCATGGGACGTGCGATGAGGCATGCTTACATACCAGTCAACAAACTGATGACGATTTCTGATGACATGGTGTTGGAGTACTGTAAAGGCCTGGCTGACGCAGTTCATTCTGTGTTTCATCAGGTTGGAGCGGATGCCACCACCCTTGAAAAGAAGCAAGCCCATGATCTAAGCCCAGGAGATTGGGTGAGGATAAAGGTCCACAGAAGAAGAAACTGTTTGGTTCCCAGGTGGGGAAAACCAAGACAAGTCATTCTGACCACAACAACAGCTGTGAAGTGTGCTGGACTGAAAAACTGGATCCATGCCAGCCATACCTTGAGAATACCAAATCCAGTGGATTGTAAGGAGAAAGAGTACTATGACGAATCAGAGTCAAGTACTGAATCAGACCACGAAGAACCAAAAACACGAGAAAATCCTGAAAGGGGGGAAAACGAACCAAAACAGATTCTAGTCCCCAGAAGTGTCTCTCTGAGAAGAAGACTGCAGATTTCTGACAGCTCAGATTCTGAAAACGAGCAGAGAAAGAAAGGTCCTAGAAAAGAACCTAAAAAGAAGGAAGGAAAAGACAAAGAAGAAGCAGTAAAAGAAAGTCAAAGAAAACAAATCCCAGATGAAAATTTGAGAGTAATTCCACCTGAATTAATAGATTTGAATGAAGAAGGGACAGATACAGAGAGAGAGGGACAGATTGCGGAAGACCCCCGAGGAGGTGTAGGGAACTGCAACATCCAGCTAGGTGAAGGGACAAGTAGTCAGCAGGAAGATTGCGTGTCGGAGACCCGAGGAGGGAAAGAAGTAGGGAAACCGGAACAAGTGGTGGATGAAGAGACTGGTGAAAAGAAAAAGCAAGTCGGGACAGAATCAGAAGAGAGTGAGAACGAAATACCTGAAGGTCGAGTTCTGAGAAAGAGAGCTTGGAGAGAAGAAAAGAATGTCAAAGAAAGTAAATTGAAAAGAACTGTAAAACCAGAAGTTTGGCCGAACAAAATAAAGAGACTAAGATATCGATTGTCTCGAGTGAAATCACCAAGAGCTGAACAGGTGAATGAAGTTACAAGTCAGGAAAAATCAAAGGAGGAAGAAACAGTTGTAACAAAAGGGTCCGGAAGAACAAGAAAACCTAACTAGAGGTATAAGTCGCCGGAATGGACGTATGTGGCCCTGCCTGAAGAATCCTAAGAGGCAGACAGTCAAGGTAATCCAGAGGAGGCTTTACTGAAAGTGGTTAAAGAAGAAGAAGAATCAGAAATCCTGAGAGTTCTCTTGTCCGACATTGGAGAAGAAGAAGCGGAGGTTCAGGAAATTCTGTATCCTGATTGGGAAAAGGAGGCAAAGGACGATGAGATGCCAAACTGAATAAACAAAGAAGCTGTTGATGTGGAAAACGATAATAAAAGAGAAAAAGTTGAAAACTAGTGGGACCAAGTAGAAGCTTAGAAGCTTTGGGGGTAGAAACTGGTCACAAAGTAGAAGAGGCTAAGTCAAAAGACACGGTCTATTTAGTAAAAATGGCTATCACAGATGGTAGTAAAAGTAGATGTACATTCATGAAAAGATGGTGTAAAACATGTTGCTGTTGTACAGGATTATTAATGCTTTTGTGGAGCATCCTAGCTCTTGTAATATTATTTAAAGTCACAATAGATACAATAGAAGGACATGGTCAAAACAAAACTAACATAGGTAAAATTTCAAAGGTAGTACCGACTGTAGAAACAAACATTCATTAGCATAAAGATAGGTCTATTAACGATTTTTCTAATAATGTATTTTCAAAATTATTGTATGAATATGTAAAGACTATGGATGTAAGGGACTGCTACGTCTGCATGCAGTTACCTGCTTCTGTGGCAGAGGGAGTGACTTATCATCACCTTCCAGCTACTTATGGAATAACATGTAGTGTAATAGCTAGCTTATTTTATGAGATAGGGAAATTAGAGTATTATTTTTCAGATGTAGATAACATTTTTGCATTAGTGCCTGCTAATAATAAGCTAAATGAGGTAAGACCTTCTAAAGTTTTAGGTGAATTTTTCCTAGAGACTACTGAACTAACATTAGAAGCTGTGTTTAAATATAATTTGACATGCAGTTTGCAGAAAGAAGAGAAGACATTTTTAGGTCTCGCCTGAGACAGCGCTTTAGCGCTGCTCTGGCGAGACTTATAGTAAGCGACTTTTGGAAGTGGAAACGAGTGCATTTCAGGCCGCCAACTACAGTGCATGTGCGCCGTCTGGGCGCGCGCACCATTTAGAGGCCTGAAAGCACTCGTTTGCTTTCACTTTCGCCGTGATGTGATCGCGATCGCGATCACTTTCAGCGCACCATTTGGCAGCCTGCGTGCCCGCCCCCACTCCCCCCTCCCACTCCCTCTTCGTCAGCTTCAGTGCGTGCTTTCAGCGCACCATTTGGCCGCCTGCGTGCCTGCCCCCACTCCCCCCTCCCACTCCTTCTTCGTCAGCTTCAGTGCGCGCTTTCAGCGCACCATTTGGCCGCCTGCGTGCCCGCCCCCACTCCCCCACTCCCCCCTCCCACTTCGTCAGCTTCAGTGCGCGCTTGTTTACAATGCTAATACAATTTCTAAGTCAATGGTATACTGGCGTATGTGGACATTTTAAAACTACTACTTCTATAAACTCTCGTGAGGTCTAGAACAGCAAACGCGCGTTCATAGCGGCAACAAAGGGCTTGCCTGCTTGAGAAATAGGTTCCATTCTAGGGAAGCTTTTCCATCCTGCTGTTTATGGCCAATCACTCACTGTTTACAAGCCAACAAAATGCCCACATTCAGCTCCTACCAATGATAACGATCTTAACTACAGTGCAACTTTTCTCTTTATTGTACCGTCGCAGAGTCCTTTGAAAACACGCCCAGAAACCATTCTAACCTCTCGCACACTAAAGAGTTCTTGGCGCAGCCTTCTCTTTTTGACAGGAACCAAGCTCAGCACGTATTCAAACAACTTAAGGTGTAAAGGTAGCTTAAAGGGAGTCGTTAGCCTTGTTAGCCAACACTTAAAAAATTGCTTTTCCCTGTTTTCTTTAAGGTTGCGTTTTTAAAGTACATTATAAAAATGTGTTTGTACACATCAAAGGGAGGTGTCCTTCCTAACTTTGCATTGCCGTATAAAACCGCGCTTATAATAATAATCCACATTTGTAAAGCGCGAACAATCACCCGTAAGGGTCTCTAGGCGTTTAACTGCCATCTGCAAATAAAACGTGGCTTTCCTTAAACTGTTTTTTTTTATGGTGATGTGAAGGTTTTGCAAGTACTTTACGTGCATCTCAAAGGCAGCGTAAAATGTTATTTCATGTGTACGTTTCGTTCGAGAAGTGTTTTTCTAAAAAACGTAAAGTGTTGTCTAATTGTTTCACTAGTTATTTAGTGTGCGCAACAATTTGTTTTAGCACGCATTTGAAGTGTCGTGGCAAGCTGCATAATTGTGTCTATCACATGGCATTCTGTGCGCATAAGTTTGAGGCAGCATTGTTTTGTCCCCCTGTAGCTCTGTTCGCGGTGTACAGTGTAATGACCAGGAAGTCAGATTGGCTTTTAGCGGACCGCTGCAAACGGACAGGAAGGGGGTTTTTCCGGAGCGTGGGATACACAGCCTTTCCTGCCATTGTTTGTTCTGTGAAATGTTTGGGATTGTCTCTGAGCCGTGCACTGTTTTGCTCTTGGTTGGCTTCCGCTCTCTTTTTGGGTAGAGGATTGTTTGCTGTCACACACCTACCTGAGGTGAAGATTTTGGAGTTGGATGTCTGTGAAGTTATTACTGGAATGTACATGGCACGGCCAAAGTATGGAGGTCTGATGTATTTTTATTTTATTTCACGGCATATTTCACACAATGGATTAGTGCCCAACAGGTTCCAATAAAGACTAAGTGGCACACACACATTTTTGACATTTTGCAGAAATGTCTCTTTACGCGACTTAGAAGCACTCTGATTGCTTGGCATGCACTTCCTCACCTTTTTGTTTGAAAACCCTTAGCCACGCTTACAGCGGCCCTCGCATGGCAGTCTTTCCTCCCCCCCCTCTCTCAGACGCTCCTACCCCTCCCTTCCTGCAGGGAAAAATACGATCACACAACAGACAATAGGCGCCGCAAACATCGAAACCAGACCGAGCCTTTAGGCTTGGTTAATGGCCCATTCGCAAGTGTTGCAATTACAGACAACACGGGCGCCAGGAGAAAAAAAAAATCGCAAACATCCTTCCAATTACAGTTTCCTGTTCTGCTTAGAACACAGGATACAGTGGCTAGATCGAAGGCTTTACAAAAGTACATGACTGCTCTGATAAAATGTTTTATAACAGTTAATTTGTAATAAAACCAAAACATAAAGAAAAGGCATTGTAATTTTACAATGCCAATAGCTCAAACTCTTATAAATGCGAGACCTATTGCATTGCAAATGCTTGTTGAATATGGTTGAGGAAAGAAGGCATAAGATGCACAAAAAGGCATCAGAAGGAAAGGTTGAGAAAACAGCTTGGGACATAGAAATGGAGAAACATCTGACAAAAGGAGAGTCAACACCAACAATAGCTTTAGATAGGCCTCAGAAAGGAAAATTTTGTATAAGAAGGAATCAAACTGCATATGATAATCTTTTTGTAGGTAATAGTGAGTGCCATGATACATACCGAATAATGGGTGGATGGGGATTCAAAGGTGGAAGAGATCCAGTATTTCCTGGAATATATTTTATCTGTGGGAACAGGGCATATTATCGTTTGCCAGACCATTGCTATGGCACATGTTATGTAGGCCTGGTATTTCCAAAAATCTTTCACATGGACAGAGAAGAGGGTGTAAATAGTCTAAATAGTCATTTAGTGCGTAGAACGAGAGAATCTTGGGCAGAAATTGTGGGTGACATCTTTTGTGCATTGATACCGACAGTGGGAATAACTCTGAATGCAAATAAAATTAGAAGATTGTCAACAGTAGTGGATCGCTTGTCAACAAGCACTGCTCATGGATTTTTATTAGTTAATACTGAAATGGTTGCCATGCGTGCTATGGTAATGCAAAATCGACTTGCCCTTGACATTCTATTGGCAAAAGAGGGTGGAGTCTGTGTTGCACTTACATTCTAGACGAAAGTAAAGATCTAAAGGTTTACATTAAAAATATTACTGAATTGCATGATGAACTTGTACCACTGGAGGTTGAAGATGTATGGACAAGAATGGGAAAGAAAATAGCTGCTATTAAAAATTTCTTAGCTAAAATAGGTAGTACTGTTATAGGTAAAATTCTGTTTCCATTAACATGTGTGATAGTTGCAGTATTAGTGATAAGATTAGGGTGTATGTGTTGCAGGAAAAAGAAAACAAATAATAAAATAAAAAGAGATAAACTTAAGAGAAAAGGAAAAGATCCAGAAAAAGATTTAGAAGAAATAGCCTTAGATGAGTGGAAAGACAGTATGTATAAGAAAGTAAAAAGAGATGAATATGAAGAAACTGAATTTTGAGCTATGAGTAAGAAGTCATTTCAAATTTCCGTAAAAGGGTACTAAATTTGGGTGTTTTGTGGTGATAAAATCACCAAAGGGGGGATTGCTGGAGTGAGGTTTTCCCTAAGAATCGTATACCTCCTCCATTTGATCATTTTGAATTAAAAGAATAACTGATTAATATTAATAGTATTAATGGTTTGCTGTATTTGATTAATCAACATTACTAATTAGAAAATACACGTGGGAATCGCATTTGCATGGCCTGATTGATATGTAAACTAATTTTCGTACGCATACTAATGTCAGATATTTAGAATTTGCATGTTATATGTTGCTTTTGTGATGTGATTTGTGAATCGTGCTTTAAATTGTGAGTATAGACCGCAATGCGTGTTGCTTTTGCTAGATAAATACACACACATAGAGGGTTTAGTGAGGGAATAACATTTTAATAGTCATTTCCATGTATTAATTATGTTTTGTGTCTCTTTGCTTAAGTTGACCTTTCTGGAGTGGCCACAAAATGGCTGCCATCCCTATTTTGACGGACAGACGAGATACAGAAGTCACTGAGTGAAGTGCGCCTGCGCTAAAAGATGAGCAACAATAACCTCGTCCTGACCCCAGGCAGACTGTACTCGTGAAGGTCGCACCGGGAGGAGTGCCAATCCTCAAACAATGGACTTCCTTAACCTAAGAACTGTTATAATTGATGACACCATGGACACAAACCCGTATGGGAATGAACATGCCCTGAATGGACTAGAAACTTTTGCAAAGGTATTAATAAACTGAGAACTACATCTAATGAAACATTGAACGTGTGAGAATCAGGAAGAATGATCCTGGTTCAACCAATCGGATTTGTTCTAAAACATGTATTGTAACATTTTGTTGTTGATTTTACTATAAAGGGTCGGTAGGTTCACTTTTACCAGATTTCCTGTCGTTATGCTGACGGAGAGGACGGTGACACTGCTGGACAGCTGCTTGCCAGAGACTCTGACGGACTGATCAGATGCCCAATTAATTTACAAACTGATTGATCGATTTATGGGCATAGAGACGAAAGATCTGAATTTGACATAGAGGACGCCATTTAGCCAGATTAGGTAAATATGCGAATCAAAACATTGAATGCTTTATGATTTTCTTATGCTTTAATTAGATAAAGTTTTCAATTCATTTTAAACTGTGTCGGGTTATTATTTGAAGTGTTTTGATGTATCTTGTTTAGAAGAATTAGGTGTCGCTTTTCCCAGCAACTAAGCTGATCCATGGCCCATAGTATGGGAGGAACTGCTAGGTTAGAAAGTATTGAGACCCTGGTGAGGTAGGGAGGAATAGGTGAACTTGTTATTACTCATCAGGTGATTGATGCAATTTTCCTCCCATTTCCAGCGCATGGAATAAGAGAAAGGAATTTCCCCTCTCTCTCGAGGACCATTGATCTGAAGGCAGGATGAATGAATGGTGTTATGGACCCCACCAGTGAAGGAGTGAATGAATGTAGTTGTTGAAGAAGATCTGTGGTCTGTGACGTAGTGAGGGGATTTTTGGTATTCAGCGCTGGAGCAACAACAGAGACATTTCAAAATTGGGTTGAGCTTTTTTGGCATGTTGACCAGGAATACCTGACAATTGAGCAATATCGGCAGACCTCCAACAATGCCCTATGGGGGAGAGCTTGTAAGAAAATTAAAAAGTTGTAGATGTTAGAGCAGGGGAGAATGGCTGCATGAAGTGCTGGCTGAAGCATGCATCTTTGAGGTGGATAACTGCCTAAATGGTTCTTGTTGTAGGGCATGTGTGTGCTCCTCCAGTGAACACAACGTCTTCACTAATGTCTTCACTAATTAGACTTTGTTACTCATAGAATTAAGGCGCTGGTAAAAAAAAAGCTCACTGGGCTCGATGTTATCCAGATTACAGGCAGTTGAAAACATTTCTAATAATTTCTTAGAATTAATGCAGAAGGTAAAAACACCAATGGGACACTCGGCAAAAACGACTTCTATCTCACAGACAGACACTTTAGCCAAGATATCAATACCAGCCTCGAAGGATGGGCGTGGCGAGAGTGTTACAGATAGGGGTCTTAATTCAGAGTGTGACAGACAAACTTGGGTAATTGTGACCACAAGGTCCAATCTCAATCCATCCCACAATTTTACTCGGGCAAAGCAGCAACCTACCTGTCACCAACATATATTAGATCTACTAGCGAAGGCTATGCCATATGTAATTGCACTAAAAAATGTCCCTGTTACTATCCAATCAAAAAGAGCCTTGGGAGAAAATCAAAAATGGATTTATCATTGGTTTGGGAAGAGAACAGGCTTAACCAGACAGCTTTTTAATGATGTCAACATGGTAGGTTGGGTGGGCAGAAGTATCAAGACTTTTCAGGGTATCTTCTGCACCGTAAGGAACTTTAGGTCTCCCAATTGGGGAAAGTTGATTCTGTTTAGATTGGGTGCGTTTTTGCCCTAAAATACAAAGATTACTGCCGCCCCATTGGGCTACTTTTATAAGCCTGTGGATTGCAGGAGTCCTAGTACAACTCCAGAACCAGAGCCTGAGTGTAAACATGTGAACACTGACTTTAATGTCCCTATCACAAACTGCTTTTCTGCATTGGGAACAACTGATGACAATGACGGACTATCAGATGGGAGCTCTGATATTAGGTCAAAGTTTTCTCTCTGTAGAAGAGCCTAGCACCGTCACAACAATAATTTGTCTTTCCAGGTGCCTTTTCCTGGGACTCGCCATACTGGATAGAGCCATTGGACATGGTACTCCTCCCCTCTCACTGGGCCCGCCGAGGTCAGCTGAACTGTGCGTGCCCAAAATCAATGACCGGAGGCAGTTGCATGGCCAGCGCAGCAGGAGACTGATCCACAACCAAATAGAGGAGGCCGGCTCTTGCTGCAGACATTCCAGGAAGCTCTGAAAAAAGGGCCAGCTGCCTAGGGACTTTCGGGGGGCAGACATAGTGGTAATCCCAAAGCCGGGCCACAGTGGCATGTGCTATGAGGAATATCATCCAATCTCACTGCTAAACACTGAGGTTAAGATCTGGGCTAAAGTACTGGCCAATAGACTGTCCAGGTGCCTGTATTCTCCCCTGCTCTTCGCCCTTGCCATAGAGCTCCTGGCAGAATGAGTGAGGGTAGATGTTTTGCTCCGCGGTTTCCAGTGGTCTTTAACAGTGAGTGACAGAATCTCACTGTACGCAGATGATGTTCTGCTCTTCCTGGATGATCCTCCCAGCTCTGGGTAGCGAGCTCTGCAAATCTTGAACATTTTTGGGACTTACTCAGGCCTGCGGATTAATATTGCTAAATCATCTATATACTCCACTACTCATCACACAATGGTCATGTTGTGGACCCCAGAGCCACGAGTACTCTTTCAGGGATTCAAGTACATTGCCACAGAAGATAAGGCCTTGGCATGTGATCATAACCTCCATTCTCAGCTCAAGAGACTAGCTGTGGCATCAAATAAATTTTGGATCTCCCTCTACTGTCTTTGCTTGGCCACTCTGCCATCTTGAAGATGGTCTCACTGCCGAGACTTTTATACTAATTTCAAAAGTTCCTGTTTCCAGTGAAGAAAACCTTCTTCGCCAGGGCCAGTGCTGTACTATGAGAGCTCTTGTGGAATGGAGAGATACCCCGCATCTCCCTTGCAAAATGCTGCAGATCTGCATTTGAGGGGGACCTTGGCACCCCGGATCTGCTGCTATATTGTAGAGCAGCACATCTTCTGGTGCTTAATGACTCAGCTACCCGGCCTACGCTGTGGAAGGATGGGTCCTGGGGTGCAACAGCCTTCCACATTTGCTGTATGGTGGCGACTGGTGATGCACTATGCCCACTTCCACAGAATGGGCTAAACGGCTGATGCCCGAGACCCTGCTATGGAAGGGGACCAGACTTCTCCAGGTATGGCGCTTCGTGGATTTGCTAAATGGGATGCCATCGGTTTAACGATGCTGGGGGACATCCTCACACATGTCTCCCTTAAGGCTTTCTTCGCGCTCCAGACTGAATACCAATTGCATCGCTTCCAGTTCTTTTGTTACCCCCAGCTTAGACATGCCCTCACTTCCCTATTTGCCCACAGAAATTGAAATCCCAGCATATTCGCACCTGGAGGCGATCGTCCTTCTGACTGACATTAAAACACACAAACTATCGGCTCTCTATCAACCATTGTTGCACCAACTGCCAGACCCGATGGTGACGGTGAAGGAGGCATGGTCACGAGATCTTGGCCAGATTGAGGACAAGCACTGGACAGACACAGCAGCGGCACAAAAGGAGACAGTGGTGGCTGTTCACTTCCGTCTTATTCAGCCTAAAATACTCCACCACATGTACCTTACACGGACACGACTATCGCATATGGGACTGATAAACTCGGGGACCTGCCTGCACTGCAGTTATGTTAATGGAGATCTATTACACACCTTTTGGAGCTGTAGCGTCCTGTCGCACTTCTGGGAGGGAGTGCTGGGGAGGAGGGTCCCCAGGGAGCCGAAAATGGTCCTATTACATATTGCAGAGGATGTGGAGGCTAACAGATGTTAGAGGGAGCTGCTCTGGTTGGGATCGTTTGTGGCCAAGCGAGACATTTGAGAGGGCATGGAAAAATGCGGAGGCCCGGTCCTGAGAAGGATGGGTGAAGGGCATGGATTTCTGTATGTGCCTGAGGCTAGAGGGTGCCCCCATAAGTATGTACAAATATGGAATATCTGGGCAGAACATCGAGGGATCTACTTAGAACCATGCCCATCTAAGCCCTGGTTTATAGACAACGAGATACTCTCTTTCGAGCTCTTACCAAGTTGAGAGCTAAGAGGGGGGGGGGGGTATACTGGTTTCTTGACCCACTGACTTCTACAAGTGACATGGCCATATGAGCTACGGCTCTCTGGTTTCTGGGATATGGACATAATGCTGTGAGTTGAATTGTGAGTGATGACGCTGATTTGCTAGCATTATTTGAATGTTTTGCGTAAGACGTGGCTTTTGTTCTGCCTTGTTTAAACTAGAAACTAATAAAACTGTTATTCAAAAAGAAATTGTGTCTGCCCATTGTTGACCTTAGGGGTGCCCTGACTCTGATAACTTGATAACTTTTTTTGCCCTACCCTGGATGTAGCACCAAGTGCAAAAGCACAATTGATCGAATGAAAGATAGCATCTCCCTCTAATTGAGGCCTTTTACTTCAAGCAACGATATGATTTCTGAGCAGGCATATAAATGCTAATTTTAACTTTCACCTCTGCTCATTACCTGCGAAAGACGTTTGTGGTTAGGTGGATAGTACAGATCTAGATTTAACACAATTTGGCCATGATGGGTATGGTGAGAAGTTAAACAATCTTCTCATTAAATATAATTTATTTTTCACAAATGAGGTCAGTATCCCATATGCACCATTTGAATATACTTTTATGGGCCGAAAGACTAGAACAATTAATTTTATTCTCGCCAAGAATAATTTGGGTTCTTCGATGCCTAACTTTAAGACATTCCCTAAGTGATGATAATGCTCAGAGGGGGATATGCACAAGGATCAATCGCCGAGTTAACGACACTTTATCGCAGCCAAAGTTGCGATAAACTTATCGCCCCAATCACAAGCTGGTGTTAACATTACACAGCACCAGTTTACCCGTGATAGCAGCCGCAAAAAACATCGCCACAGATGACCCCCGCAACTATCGCTAATGAGATGCAAAGTAGGCGTTCCCGTGCCAAAAGCCGCGACAACACCACTCCACAACATTCACAACGACCAGCCAGAACAGCGATAAGAACACAAAACAGGAAAATAACACCTGATTTGACCTGGTGCAAAGTCGGACCACAGCCTGCACCACAAAAGGGAGCACAGCCCAGAGCCACACCTGGAGAACAACATATGCACCCGGGCAACTGAACATGCAGCCCGGGGGGCTGAAAGGGCAAAAACACCCGCCGCCACCACCCCCAGGATCCCCTCCCCAGCACCCCCGACCAAAGACATGCCACATCAGCTACACCTAAACATGTACAAAATAATCCGCATGATGTCGCACAATCACAACTGGTGACAAGCATGTGTCGTCACAAAAATGAGCATCACACATTCACTTTCAAAGCAACAAATGAAACTTTATTAAAATGAATAGCCTGCAAGACAAAATTCATGATGAGAAGGTGTGTCCTGCGCACATCCAAGGACAGAGAGAGAGCGAAGGAGAGAGAGAGCAAGAGAGGGAGAGAGAGAGATAAGAAGAGAGGGGGAGAGAGAGAGATAAGAAGAGAGGGGGCAGAGAGAGAGAGAGAGAGAGAGAGAGAAGAAGAGGGGGAGAGAGGGAGAGAGAAGAAGAGAGGAGGAGAGAGAGATAAGAAGAGAGGAAGAGAGAGAGAGATAGGAAGAGAGGGGGCGAGAGAGAGAGAGAAGAAGAGAGGGGGAGAGAGAGAGAAGAAGAGAGGGGAGAGAGAGAGATAAGAAGAGAGGGGGAGAGGGGGAGAGAGAGAGAGAAGAAGAGAGGGGGAGAGAGAGAGAGTGCCGCCCCTGCACACACAGGCCTCACTGCTCACCTGCTACCACCAGTGTGTCTCCAACCACTTGCCGGTATGTATAGCAGTTCACCAGGTCCCACATCTTAGACAGACCCGTCATCTGAAACGGAGTCCAGACACATGATTGGCACAGTACACACAATTGCACAAGACAACATCGCCCGCCTGCCCATGCACACCCAGGCAGAGCCACCCCAGCCCCTCCTGCCGCCCATCGGAGCATGCCCGCCCATGCAGACCCAGGCCTCACTGCTCACCTTCCGCCACCGGTGTGCAGACAGTAGGTCCCACCACATGCCGCTGCAAGCCATAAGCACGGGGCCCGCGGAAATGGCACCCTCTACGCCATGCAGGCCCGCTCCGCAGGCCACCAGGTCTCACGTTTGGTGCTGGGTCTTGATTACTCCATGGCAGAGGACATACCAGTACACCCGGCCTTGTCGCAGGCTGCACACCGGCTCAGCCCAATAGGTGCCACTAACTCTGGGATTCAGGAAGCGACGCCAGGTGGCGGTAGGCCCGCGCTGCCCGCTGGCTCTGGCCTACACTGCGGTCCAGCAGGGCACACAAAACCTGAGCTGTCCGGACCGCCGGGACGGGGCATCATCGCAGGCTGCACATCCGCTCAGCAGCTTAAGGTGCCCCTACCTCAGTGCACCCAAAGTCACCATCCTGTGGCGGGGAGCCTGTGTCGGCCGCAATGCTCCGGGTGCCACTAACCCTGTGCAACCCCAGTCAGCGCCACGTGGTGGTAGGCCCGGAACGGCTGCAAGTCCTCGGGTGCCACTAACCCTCTGTGCAACAACTCATGGGCCCTTTATGATTGAGAACCATGGAGCGTCCGTCATCCAGTCACCACCGGTCGAGAAGCGCTCGGGTGGTCAGGGCGGGAGCATGAAGTGTATATGGGTGGGAATATGGAGCCTCCGGTCCTGTGAGAACATTGATGATGTCTTTTCTATTGCTTTGAGCTAGGCTGTCTCGGACACTGGGGTGCTTAATGTCTAAACCTAAGAGGGGTTGACGCGGGCACGCTGACAGAGGGGGGGTGGGGGTAGAGAGGGTGGTAGGGGGGGGAGTTAGGGTAGTAAATGTTGAAGAACTGGTTTCTCCTGATATGCGCATTCATGGTTGGGTCTTATATAAGATGCTACTGTATGTAACAGTGATTTATTGGTACGTTGGTTGGAAAAACTCAATAAAATACTTTATAAAAAAAAAAGAAATCCAGTCACCACCGGCAGAGGGGAATATGACGTAGTCGGCCCCTTATGTTGGCGGAGTCACATGGCCTGTGACGCCTGTGCTGGATGGGTGTGGTGTGCGTGCAAACCTGCCCTCAGGGAGTGGCTGTGACATGCTGACAACTAGACCAGTGACCAGCACACCACCAACGAGTACGCCTGCAACGGGTAGCAATGAAGGCCCCCTCGGAGCATAAGCGGAGTGGTCTGGCCTGCTGTACGCCGGCCCAGCACAGGGCTTGCAACAATGACTCGTGGGCTCTGGGCGTGGTTCAGTCCATGTCCAGACATGGAAGTGACTGATGCTTGTGTCCCTGTTGTAGTGTCCATGGCACCCGGTACACAATATGGTAGGTAGCACCCTCTGACTGGCATCCCACAGGATGAGCATCATTGACGCAAGGGAAATCACTGTCCCTACACTCATCCACACATTCATACATGAATGATGAAAGACATAACACAGCAGTGCATCACTGGATGTTTATTGCACATCCAGTGCAGTTCTGCAGCTGGAGCGGTACAGGGCAATGCAGAGCACACTACACAATATGGGCCCATGGAGGGCCAACCAGAGTCCATCCAGGGATGAGAAGTACTGCGGAAGAGGAAGGGTACAGTCCGCAGTCTGTTCGCAGTGCCATTGGTCATCAAACAGGATATGGCAGTCCATGTCGCTGTCCAAGTTGAGTGCATCGGAGTGTATCGGGGGCCAGTGGAAGGTCATGGGGCGATGTGCGGCACCAAGCAGAAACAGGCCAGGTGGCGGAAATGAATGCTAGTTACTCCTGATCACAAACCCATCCACGTCCTCATCCCCGGATGTGTGCTCTGCCCCACCTGTGGGTGTTGCAGTACCGGCTGAGGCACTGTGTGCCACTGACACATCATGTGCCGGAGTGGATACGTCTGCCGCACTGTGAGGCAATGGCACACCAGGTGGCAGAGATGTGGATGGTGTGGGGCCAGCAGCATTCATCATCGCCACGCCTTGTGGCAGCAATGCCATGATGATGATCTGCAGGGCATGGTAGATCCCAGCTACATTTCGCTGGTGTGCAGCGGTGGCTGCCATCCTTTCTGCCTCCATCCGCACCATGTCCTCTGTGAGCCTCCGCATGTGTGCCAGCTCACGGCTGGTACCGCTGGAGCCCCTCTGAGTGGACAGGTGTTCTTCTCTCCGCGTCATGACTCTAGCAATGTCAGTCAGGGCTCGTTGGAGACCATGGAGCGGGCCTAGACACCCATGGATGGCGTCCAGTTTGGTAGCCATGAGGTCGAACCCCACCCGCACCTGCTCAGCCATCACCCTCTGGCCCTCCAGCACACAGCGTTGGAAGGCCATTTGTTGTTCCTGGGGGTCTTGGGAGACTGCCGGGGCCATGGGTGCCCCCTGCTGGGTGGTTAGGGTGGTGGGTGGGCTCTCCTCGATGCAGCTGGGCAGCCCTGATCCTGGAGGTGAGTCGCGGATGATGTCTATGATGTCTAGGAGGGCTTGTGAGTTGATGCTGGGGTTGTCCTCCTCATCATCAGTGAAGAGTGGCTGGGACTGCTCTGCAGGGGGTGTTGACGGTGGCCCTGTAGTGTGAAGGGGAGATGGTGTATTGCAATGTGTCCACATGTATGTAGCCGCATGGTACATGTTAACATTCAAACAGCATGGCATTGTACATTGTGACAGTCTATAGATCGGGTCATTGAGGGTGTGCACTGTGCTCTGATTGATTGTGCATTTGTGCCATCGTGGCCATCTCCACCAGCCCCCCAGGACCTTATGGTCACTCACCGTGTTGCGGTTGTGTTGTGTCCTGTCGAGCAGTGTCCGGTCCCCCGACTCCAGCCCCAGTATCCACACTGATGACTGTTGACACCAGCTCCTCCATGTCATCCAGCACGAGCTGTGGTGCTGGGCCCCCACCTCCAGTCTGCAATGCTGCCTTCTGGTTGGCTGCGAGTTTCTCCTTGGTCTTTCACTTGATGTCATTTCATCGCCTCCTGACCTAGTCCATTGTCCTCTTGTGCTCTCCGACGGCATTCACCTTGTCCACGATGTCCCGCCATATTCCATTTTTGGTGCCCAATGACAAGTTGGAAGTGACGAACAGTTGTTGATGGTGTTCCATCACCTCCATGACTATGATCCTGTTCGCCTGCGGACTGAATTTCGTCTTCCTCTTCTTCTTGTCCTTGCCCTTCTCTGTCCCCGAGGTCCCGGCCTGGTCATCCGGGGTGCTTGTGGGGTTGTGCTCGTCCTCTGCGCCTGCTCCGGCTGCCTCTATGGTGCTTGGGTGTTGGTCAGTTTGTGTTTGGGTGTTTTTTCTACTTTTATGGTGATTTTTCCCACCTGCCAGGTGTCTGTTGCAGGCCTGGCACTGCTTATCGCTGATTTCCTCATCGCACTTTGGCCCATCACAGGTTTTTTCGCATTGGGGTTTGTGTTTTTATCTCCGTCGAGCTGGTTTTATCGCGGACATTGGCCACGGTTTCGGCAAACTATCGCATGGGGCCGCCTTGTTGTGAATTCCACGTTGACATGGGGTTATTTTCCCGTGATTGGCTGCGATGCGTAAAGATGCGTTAACATTTTTGGTGATGTTTAGCACAAGTTCTTGTGAATATACCCCAAAATGTAGATATCAACAGCCCGAATGTTAATGAGAAGGCCATAAGAGCTAAATGTATAAATAACATTAACTTTGCTACCACAAATGGTATCACTCCGAAATGGGGCAGAGTTAATCCAGAGGCCTTCCTATCAAATTTTATACAGGATAATTACAGGACAGTTAAAGTCTGTTTAGACGAGAAGGCTAAGGATGAGGATATTAACGATGCCTTCCAGAGAATTGCTAGGAATTTTAAAGAGCTGTGAGGGTTCCTTCCACCCATACCAGTATCAAACCTAGGGTATGGTTTGATTCTGAGCACATAAAGCCCTTAGCTCATCGAAGGCGGCACTTAATTGACCCATTAGAGCTAAAGATGAAGTGATAACCTGCAGGCGGGCATATAGGGGTGCTCTGGCTGGTATGATGCAAATAATAAAAGATGAGGCTTGGTCAACGCTAATCACTGCTAGCAATCTCAAGGATTGTGCTGCTTTCAGGCACATAGTTAATAATTCCTAGCTTAATGGAGCAACTGCCATTACGATTGAGGTTGCCAGTCCACTAGATGAATGGGTGGCGCATTTTACCAATATTTATCTAACCTAGGAAGATGTGCCTGAGGATCATGGGGAGTCAAAGATATTGGGGACTGATGGGAAAGTTAAGGATAATGCCACTCTTGTTTTTTCATTAGAGGAAGTGATAGTAGCCATTAACAGTAGTCATGGTGGGAAGGCCCCTGGCCTTGACGCTGTGCCAGTTAACCTTTTTAAAGAAAACATAGACATATGGGGCTCTCTTTTGACCAAGGTCTTGAGAGGTATCAAGAGATCTGGTGCCTTACAGACTTGGTCAACGTCCTTAATTGTCTCAATTTATAAGAAAGGAGATCAGGCTGATCCAAAATGCTACCACTGATCTCACTCCTTGATTCATTGTTGGAGGTGCAGGCAGGATATTACTTGCGAGATTAGAGAAGTGGGCTGAGGAAAATGTATTATTTCAGATATACAATATGGTTTCCGAAAGTGGGTTGGGACAGTTGAATAATATCTCCAGTCTAAGCCTCTTTTTCGGAAAATACGCAGTAGGCAAGAAAGGTCCTACTTATTTTGATTCCATGACCTGCCCACACTTTTGACTATGTTAACAAAGGAAAACTATGGCGTCTGATGAATGAGATGGGAGTAGAGATCCCAGCAATTTTCCTAGAGAGATTTATACAGGGGCAAACGCAATGGTAAATTATGAAATAAATGGAGAATGTACACAAGACTTTGGGATTGGCATAAAGGTGAGACACGACTGTGTCTTGGTACCATTCCTCTTTATGTTTTAGATTAATAACTTGAGTAGGGTACTAAAAGATCAAAGTAGGGACTCTCCCCAGATTGGGCAACAGCCAGCCCCTGCACTCTAGTACGCGGACGGTGCCGCACTTATGGCTCTAACACTAAGGGGTCTGCAATTATTAATTAATAGTTTTGTTAAATATATGGCTCATCTGGACTTATGGGTTAAACTGTCCAAGACCTTCATCATGAAATGCAGTTCAAATATTGATATCATTTACCAGTTTAAAGTAGGAGAGTTTAATCTTAACCAGACAATTTCATTCTCCTACCTAGGTCTATTATTTGATGTTCGGGGGACAAGGTGACAGTTGGTCACACAAATAAATGACAGTTTGACAAATCAATTGCTGTGATTAATACTTTTTCTGTTAATTTTGGGAAGAAACCATTGAAAGAGATAGGTATTATCTATCGAGCAAAATGTGCCTCCTTATCTCCGTATGGGGCAGGTGTTTGGCGCTATGCCAACCTAGAATAGCTGCAGCTATTGGAAAATGCCTGTTTAAGAAAGTATCTCGCAGTTCGTTTATACCTTTGCTTGTCACAAGGAGTTGGGTTTTCCCTTCCTAGAAGATCTTATGAGGATTTGCCCTGTTTTGCTATGGTACAGAATATACATCTTTGGAATATGGTGAGAAAATCGCCATGTTTAACTATATTAAGGCTTTTTGTAGTAGACTAGGCAGAATGGAATTTTTTTGTGATTCTGCTACCCGATATGGAGTAAGTAAGGCGGAAATCAAAATCAAGTCAATGAAGTTGATGGAGGAGGAATGGCTTTATAGGGAATGTGGGAAGCCTAGTGTTCTAGTCCATGAAATGTTAATTTTAATGAAGGCATTCAATTCTACTTGGAGCATGTACATAATAGCTAACAGAGAAATGTTGTAACATGGTTTAGATGTAATCATTTTGTGTCTTTTCCTAGGGAGTATGACTGGTCTGCCACAATGGCTAGGTGTCCATGTGACGGTGTTTCAGAGATTTGCACAATGCACATTATCATTTCTGCAAATTCTACGAGACGCCTTAGTAACAAATGTTATTACCTATATTGTGAAAGAATAAATTCAGACAATGCAGGCCAGCTATGTTTTTTTTCATGTCCAACAGCTACATATCCTAGAAATGTGTTTAGCTGTGCCTACATATTTATGGCATGCCGTATTTTTGTTTAATACTTTTTAAAGCATTTTCAACAACAAAATACAGTAAGAAGAAAAGAGAGGGGATTAGGAAGGAGAGTTCTGAGGACTTTACACGTGCTAAATATAAATACGGCTTGATATAGTTGCAGTAAGTGACAGTATTATACATTTGCATGGGAGGGGAGACATTCAGTGCCTGCACAGGGGGGAACAAATATGCTCTCTTAGAGGAAAAGAGAACAGAGAAGTCTGCAATGCGTTATATTTCAGAGAGTGGACTGGTATGGCATGGGGAGGACGTGGTACTGGGCGGGTGAGGAGATGGTGATGGGGAGTTTGGGTCTAAATAGAGTAAATACGCCGAAGGGGTTGCCAAATGTCTTTAGGTCGTGCAGAGGGAGGTTGCCGTGATGGCATGCTGTATTGATACACAAGAAACAAGGCTGGTTGTTAATCGACTGACTGACATATTCCATGATGGAATTTTATGCAACCATTTGTAACTGGGGAAATATGATCTAGTTTTATGTGTAAATGCTCTTTTATATTTTATGGCTTGCTTTATTGCTATGTAAGAATTCAGGCGGATACCAAATTGATTGACTGACTTATTTATTAATTAAGTTTATGGAATCTTTGAAATGTTATTTTATATGGAATATTTTATTATTGCTTGTGCTGTTGTGGTTTTGATGGGGAAACCGAATTAAGCTTTTTCGATCGATCAACATTGTGTGTCAACCTAGTAGCATTGGCTTGTCATATTCTATGCTGATTTTTCCCAGATCTGTAGAACTTTAACTTCACAACATAAGAGTCTGAATGTAATTTGTCTCATTTATAAATGCTTAGTAATACTGTGTTTATTGATAACTATGAAGGTTTCAGTAATACTGTTATAACATGGAATTGATACCCCGTGAACACGTGACAATATGATAACTACAAAAATTGCGTTTGCAAATAAAAGAATATGTACTAACATTTGTTAAAGGATATGTGTAGACTTCATTTAAATTAATTCACATTTTTTAACAAAAGTTAAAAAAGGTAGGTTTATTAGTAAATTATAAAATAAGGATGTAATATTTATATATAATGTTTTCACAATACAAAATATTCATTCAAAAAACCAAAGGATACAGGGACGTTATTGTAACGTTTAGATTCTACTCATACAGAACAGAAATTCAGCTGTTTTAGTTATAGTTATCGCAAGTAACAATAACTCGTGCCCTAAGGAAACTATAAATTGCGTCCCCGCCATTCACAGTTTTCTCATCAGTAATTTCAATTCAAATGTTGCAATGATATTATCAATTATGTTATAGATGTGATGAATGATGTAATATGTCGGATAATTAGCAGTGCATGGTGGGGGCGCGAATTATAGTTACCTTAGGGCACGAGTAATAGTTACTTGAGATAACTATAACTGCTGAATTTCTATGGTTTTGTGTTTGTAAAAGCTGAACCTAACTATAACGTGAGGAACTTCGATTTTTGATCATGATCGAATCGACCCGCCATTTTGTGCTCCGCCGCCATCTTGTGTTGCCATCATTCAGGCAGCACGGCGAACAAAGTCTATTCTGCTTTCCCTGCAGCTTCGTGTCGAAATAACCCTTCTGCCTCTATTTGCAAAGCTGGTGTTAGGACTGGCCGAGTACACTAATCCCTGTCTGGTTTTTTGAATCCCCGTCTCAACTATCTGTTGGTTCACACTATTCTTTTCTGACTTTATCTTATCGTCTGGCCTTCACTGTCCTCTGCTAGCATTCTCTCATTTCACAACTGTCCTCCAACACACACAAACTTATCTCGCCACCTGCAAGTTAGTTACGAATCCGTTAATGAATTAGTTTGAGGGAGGGGTGACAAACATAGTTGGAGGAGAGGTTTCTTCGAGTCATCTGACTCTTTGTTTTCAAACCTTTCCTATTGGTTCTGTCCTGTTTTTCAACTTTTCTTATTGGCTCTTTCTTGTATATTCTGGGTGTGTATTTGGTTAATGTATATGTTACCTATATGGTATAAAAGATTGTGCACCACGGAGTGAAGTGGCAGTCTCCTAAGAACCTACCTTGTGTACTTCTGGGATAACTGTGCTAGCTGCAGCTAATAAATCTGATCTTCTAACGCTTAACAGAGTGTCCCGTGTCTCTGTGTAGCTGAGCAGGAGAACCCAGGAGGTTAAGGCGTACCCTGCGCCGCCAGGCCTAAAAGGTTCTGGTTCTTCAACTGGCGCCCAACGTTGGGCGGCTTCAGTGGTACCGGTTCTGCCTGAAGGTCGTGAGGAGCCCTGCAAGAAAATTCCGGAGGATTCACGAGCCACGTCAAGCGACCCCTGTATGTCGAAAGTGGTCCGAAGGTCTTTTGCAGCGTGGTTACTCCTTCCTGACGGCTACTGACGACTGCTGCCCTGACTGCCGCCCTGCCTTGGCCCTTCCTTTGGTGATGTATGGTAAGGCGAGACGATAGACGGGCCTCTGTTGGCGTGAGAAGATGTCCTTAGCTAAGTATTTGGTGGGTCGCTCCCACAATTTTGTTTTCTTAGTTACTTTGATCTTCTGGTTTCTTAGATTCGACTATTGCAATAGCCGAAGCCGAGGGGTAAGTGCATTTGTGCTGCGTAAACTGAGTTTTACCCCCTTGAAGTTTGTGAACAGTCAGGTGATATCACGAGATGCCTGGTCTGACTAAGTTTGGAAAATTTTGTTGCTTTGGTTGTAATAGGGATTCCCGGCTTGAGGACTCATGTCCGATTCCTTCGGTTGGAACTCCCACATATGAGCTCTATTCACAACATGGTATTGGCCCCATTGCCTTTACCGAGGCGTGGACCCGATACACAAAGAAAGATGGTGTTCTAAAATGGCCCGAAAATGGTAGTTTTGATCCTGATGTGTTAGACAATTTAGAAGCAGTCTTGTTCAAAAGAAAAGCCCGGCCCGCAATGTTTGACTCTTTCCGCCTTTGGCGTAAGGAAGCCAAACAGAAAGAAATTAAGCAAGCAAAACGAGATAGAAGAGCACAGGGTATGACAATTATACAGGCTGCCCAACAATTTAAAGACGATGAAATTGATAATGCGACAGAAATCTCAGAGAGACAGCATCGTATGGCAATAGATAAATGCTATCCGGTGTTGCCTGTTTCCCCTTCCGAAAATAAGAAAGATTTAGAAGAAGATCCCCTAATGTCTCACTTATTGAGATTGCCTCCGCCCTATGCACAAGGTGCCAATGCACCCCAGTTGTTACAGCCTGTTCAGCCGCCAGCGGTACCTCCGCCTGTTCCGGCCCTTCCGCATTTACCTCCTCCATTATTACCGCCTCTGCCAGCTTTACCATTAACTTCGACTTCTTTACCCTCATCTCCTGATCTTCGATCTCCTTTGCCTTCTGCTCCTTCTGCAATTATCGGTTCTCCTCCTGTCAGTTCGCCAAATTCTCATGTCCAATTCTCCGTCCATGCGCAAGCGACTTACGGACACTGTCACTGGTATTCTATCTCCTTTCTTTGAAGCTTTAAATGTGTCTCCGGCTTTTGCTCGAAGACAGTCTCGTAGTCAGTTCCCAGATTCGGAAGAACGAGAGAGGTTGGAATCTCTTGCACATAGATGGATCAAAAAGGGTCCCCAATACAGTATACTTTTTGTTTTTTGTTGAAACATTTTTTATTGTTTTCATAGCAACAACTCAGTACAAACCCCGCTTCCTCCCCGGTCAAAGAATATATTGCACATACAGAGTTACCAGCCAATATCCGGGAGAATAAGCATCCAGCCCATACGGGCCCTCCCCCCTCCCTCCCCACCCCATGTCAGTGTGCCTCCTGTCTTTCGCCTCGCTCCTGATGTGCCCCCTCCCTGCCATAAATCAGACATGGGTGCCCACCCTCCACTAGAGAACCATGGCCTTCCCTCGCGCTTTAGCCACACCCTTGCTTCCTGTGCTCGCTACTACTCCCCTTCTACTCCCCGTTCCCCGCCTCCTCCTGCCCGCCAGATGTGTCCCCCTCTGTCCCATTGTTAGCCATCAGCCCCTGATGTTCCACCACCAGCGCCTCCCACGCACGGGCCGTCGCCAGCGCTTTTTCGTCATCCCTCCGAAGAGCTAATTGCAACCGGGTCCCCAATACAGTATACTTGATATCATGCCTACCTTCTCACAATGGAATGCACCCACGCAAAGATATGTTTTCGATGTAATGTGTGATACTCTCATTAAAGAATGGGAGGATGCGAATTTAAATTCGGTTCCACAGGGCTTGTTAGATGTTCAGGCTGACTTTGATAAAGGACTTATTGTGGGTTCCAAAGTTGAAAATGCTGTAAGGACACTTATTTCCTTTAGAAACTTATTATCCTCTCAGACTTTCCTTGATTCTGATCCGTCGGTTAAACTGACACTGAAAAATTATCCCATGAGAGAGGTTCCTCCAGTATGGAAGGAAGAGGTTGCAGCAGTAGGTGCTAATCCAGCTATTCCTGCTCATTTTCAGCATATATGGGTACATGTCCCCTGGAAGAGATCTGAAGTTTTGGCCCTAAAACAGACTCTACCGGATCCTCGTAAAAACCCTGCGGGTTATTATAAAGAATTATCACAGACGGTTGACGCTTGCATCATGAATTTAGCTGATATCGACATGTTGATGGGAAATGTAGTCCCACAGACAATATGGGCTAAGATTCGCAAGGAGAATCACGCACAGGAATTAGGTGCTAATTGGGATGTTATAATTGCCACAGATAGAGACCAAGTGGGTGGTGCAAAGCCTGATGCTTTGATTTCAGAACTCCCTGGTAGGATTATTACATTAATGAAAACGATGATGCCTGCATTGAGAGTTAATTTGGATAAATTAGCGGCATGCAAACAAAAGAAAGATGAAAGTGTCTCTGATTTCTTCACTCGTTTCGAGGAGACATTTATTGATCACAGTGGTCAAGATATGGCTACGGAGGGTGGACAGTGATTATTCGTGGACAAATTTGTATTTAATTTGCTTCCCGAGCTGTCACACAAATTGAAAGATTCTGAAAGTTCATGGGCTGTTTCTTCTTCCGCCCAGATATTGGCTACTGCACAATATTATGAAAACAGAGATAAAGAGGAAAAAGAAAAGCAAGAGAAAATGACGAAAGAATTAAAAACGAAGGTTCTTTTGCAACAAGCTTATCCTCCTCGTCATGCTCAGCCTCAATTTCAACAGCCTCCGCAGTTTCAGAGGTTGTATCAAAAACCTGAGCCGTACATTCCGCGACCTTTGTTAGGACCTAATCAATGTGCCTATTGTAGAGAAGAAGGTAATTTTAAAAATAGTTGTCCGGTTTTATTACAGCGCAATGGAGCATTGTCTGCTCCACGAGGTCGTGCTGGCCTCCAATCAGCAAACAGAGGTAGAGGTCGAGGTGTGTTGACTCAAGAACAGCGTGCCTTTCCTCCTCCTAATTCCGTTAATTACTTTGATCAGCAAAATGTTAGGTCTACTCAGTACTACAATGAAGACCATTATATTGAAAACGGAAATGAAAGTCTTCATGCTAACTAGGACAGCCATGGACAAAGCAAGGGAGTTGTATCGATTCCAGTAGATCAGAATGGACCTTATGTTAACGTCACTACAATGGGTGTTTTAGAGCCATTTCTTCTAGATACTGGGGCGATGAGAAGTTAAATCATTCATTCTAAACTCCCTGGGGCACCTTTGTCTTGCTTAACGAACGTATCTGTAGGATTTTCTGGCGCCCCTGTTCGTAATCCGGTTTCTTGCCCTCTGCCCATCTCAATTGGCCCTTATGATTTGGAAGCTCCACTTCTGTTGATGAATGGTTGCGGTGAGAATCTGTTGGGTTTGGACCTATTGAAAAGAATGCATGCTACGATATATTGTTCTCCTTCTGGTGTACATCTTACTTTAGGACAGAAACTGATTTCTCCAATGTATTTGTCCAAAGATCAGTTTCCACTTGAATTGCTTTCTCTTCTAGCAACGCTTTGGGCCACGGGTCCGAACGATGTGGGCTGTCTTGAGATTTCACCTTATGTTGTCACTCTCAAACCTAATGTTGAATTGCCTCGTATTCCGCAGTATAGAATTTTCACTGAAGGTGAAAAAGCGCTTTTGGAAATCATTCATGATTTGATTCAGAAGGATGTGGTTGAGGAAACAAGAGGAAACATATGCAATAGTCCTATTCTTCCTGTTCTTAAACGCACTGATCCTTCTCAGCCTCCTGTATATCGTTTTGTAATTGATCTTCGGGAGGTAAACAAAATTGTTGTACCACAATTTCCTGTCGTCCCAGATATCACTGCTCTGTTGATAATGATACCTTCCACAGCGACTTGGTTTTCTGTTATCGATCTAAAGAATGCCTTCTTTAGTATTCCCATTGCAGAAGAGAGTAGGGACATTTTTGGCTTCTCTCTTGGAGGCCGAAGCTTCCGGTTCAAACGCGCACCTCAGGGCTATTGTGAAAGTCCTTCCATTTACAGCCAAGCTTTAAAATGTCATCTTGATACTTTTTATTTGCCATCTGGTGCTGCTCTTATACAATACATGGATGACTTGTTGATCGCTGCTGATTCAGAAGATATTTGCAAAAATGTCACTGTTGCATTGTTACGCCACTTGTTTAATCTGAATCATAAGGTTTCACCTTCCAAATTACAATATGTCCGTCGAGAGGTTACCTACTTGGGTCATCTCCTATCAAAGGAGGGACGACGATTAACCCCAGAACGAATTCAGGCGATTACGCAAATGTCTGTGCCATCCACACAAAGGGAGGTTCGTGCCTTTCTGGGTATTACCTCTTACTGTAGACAGTGGATCCCTAACTTCTCTCTGTTGGCCAAGCCTTTGCTGGCACTTACTTTGAAAGATACGCCTCAGCCCCTTCCTTGGACTGACGAGTGTCAGAGGAGTTTCACTGACTTACGTACTGCTCTGTGTTCTGCTCCTGTACTAGGCACCCCTGATTACAGTAAGCCTTTTACACTCTATGTTCATGAGAGAGAGGGTTGTGCGTTGTCAGTTCTAACACAACAATTTGGAGACAAACAGCGGCCATGGGCCTATTTTTCGGCTACGTTAGATACCGTAGCTAAAGCATTGCCTAGTTGTCTCAAAGCGACAGCAGCAGCAGCAATTTCTATTCGACAGTCTGCTGGAGTGGTGTTGGATAACACTCTCATTGTCATGGTACCACATGCAGTGGATACTTTACTAAACAGAACGAAAACGCAGCATCTTACGAGTGCTCGTCTAACCGGATACGAGCTGACGCTTTTGGCTAGTCACGTACACATCAAACGATGTAATACCCTAAATCCGGCTACTCTGTTGCCCCTTCCAGATGAGAAAAGTGTTGAAGAGCAACATGATTGTTTCTTCCGTACCGAGGAAGAGACAAAAGGAAGAATTGACTTGAGAGATACGCCGCTAGAGAATCCGGATGGAACTCTATGGGTAGATGGTTCTTGTTTTAAAATGCCTAATAGAGATACAGTTTCAGCCTCTGCTGTAACTACTTTACATACAGTTGTGGAAACAGCACGCATCAGACACAATTCAGCTCAAGCAGCAGAACTGATAGCTTTAACGAGAGCATGTGTATTGTCAAAAGGGAAAAGAGTGAACGTATACACCGACAGTCAATATACCTTTGGTGTAGCGTTCAATTTTGGGCGTCTTTGGAAGGAGAGGGGATTCCTCACTTCACATGGCACTAAAATACAACATGGTCAGCTAGTGACTGATCTTCTTGAGTCCCTTGCCTTACCCACCAAATAGCGATTGTGAAGTGTAGTGCGCACAAAAAGATTACAGATGATGTTGGCCGAGGAAATGCATTTGCAGATGAAGTAGCGAAAATGACAGCGAGAGACGCTACAAATCGAATGTATGTGGCGGGTCCTGCGAATTGGGACAGAGAGAGGGGAATGTATGAGAATACAGTAGAAAGTGTAAAATCGATTCAGGAAGAGGCTACAAAGAAGGAATTAAGTAGGTGGAAAGAAAGTACGGGAATGTTAGATGAGATGGGTTGTTGGGTGGAATTATCTGAACACCAACGTTGGCTGTTACCAAATGCCTATGTACTCCCAGTGGTTACTATGGCACATGGTCCAGCCCACTTAAGTGCAAAAGGTATATGCAAGCTTCTGGCTCCAGTGTGGCAAAATGAAGGAATTCCAAAATATGCAGACAATGTAGTGAAACATTGTATTGTTTGTTTAATGTACAATCCAGGAAAGGGTACCCCAACTCCAGCGGGTCACTTTGCTCCTCCGACATTTCCATTTGAGGTGTTGCAGATCGATTACATACACATGGAACGATGCAACAATATCAAATACGTTCTGGTGGTAGTATGCGCCTTTTCAAGACGGATAGAACCATACCCTCTAAAAGACAACACAGTCTTATCCACAGCTAAAATTTTACTGAAAGAATTTTTCCCCAGGTTTGGTTTGCCGCGCATTGTCTGGAGTGACAATGGGAGCGAATTTGTGGGCCAAGTCATGCAAAAAGTTTGTGCGGGTCTTGGTATCAAGCAAAAGTTCCATGCGGCAAATCATCCACAGTCAGCGGGTTTAGTAGAATGCTACAACGGTACACTAAAGTTAAAACTAGCGAAAGTTCAGGCTAGTACAGGACTCAATTGGCCCGATGCTTTACCATTGGCTCTTCTGTCCACCAGAACTGCAGTACACACTCGTTTGGGACTTAGCCCTTACGAAGTGGTTTTTGGACGCCCGGCTAATGTATGGGGAGTCCCTCGCCCTAAGAAATACTCAGACTTGCCATATCCAATGTTAATTGACTACTTGCATGATCTTACGACTAAATTGCGTGTTCTCCATCAACAGGTTCAGAGTACTTTACCGGAGGCTTCCACAGATCCAGGTCATTCCATTCGGCCAGGTGACTGGGTCTGCACCAAGAATTTCCAAAGGACGAGAAATCTGGAGCCCAGGTGAAAGGAGCCTCGTTTGGTGCTTTTGACCATGAGAACAGCAGCCAAAGTCGAAGTAAAGAAAAATTGGATTCACGGCGTGCATTGTAAGAAAGTGCCTTTACCTTTACCTTTTGATCAATGGGTGCGTAGGGGCATTGGTGACTCTGAAAGTGAAAAGGTTCCACGATTCGTACCTTTTAGCGATGCACGCCTGAATGGGACATTGTCTGAGAAAGAGGACGACGACATTCTGCAGGAAGCGATAACACCACATCGTCGCTTGAATACGACAAATCCACAAACATTGCTCCAAGACCAGAGAATACCAAACAAAGAACATTATAATTTGAGACCTAGACCAAATAACACTTAAGATTTTTTTCTCTCTTGTGTAGTATTCTGTCCCGGTTGCAGGATCACGGTAGGAGTCTTGATTGTGACCTGAGTAGTGGCAATAGGCCTGCAGGACTTGCAGTGTCATAGGACGGCAGATAATCATAATTAAGTGATCGAGGAAGATTGCCGTGAGCATCCATTAGAAAGATGGAAACTACACAAGGCAAAAGAGAGAGAAAAGATGAAATGAAGAAAGAATCCTGTAAAATAATGTACAGTCGTTTCAGTATAACTTTATGTATCATTATATTATTGTGTATCCTTTTGGCGGTTATAAGCTGGATTATTTATGCTCTGCAGCAAAAAGTTGTCTCTCCTTCTTCCTCTTCGTCTTCTTCTACTGTCTCTCCACATCTATTTCATACCCTTCCTCAACATGAACTCATTAGAAGAACTGAATATTATAACAATTCCTTTGTCCAGTTATTACATCAACACCAGTTAGTGGTCAATACGACTGACTGTTGGGTGTGTGGACTTATGCCACATACCACAGAAAAAAGAATGCCATATTTAGTTCTCCCGTTTTCTTATGAGGGTTCTGCTTGGGCTTATTTTGTCATTTTCTCCAATGCCTACCAAAGCAAGTTCAAACGATCCGTTAGTTCATATATTGGTGGTCCAGATTTTAGTCATAGCTCATTAATTAAGGGAATGATAGCTATGGCTAAAATCATGGAAAATAGTAAGATTTCCGTTGATGAAAGAAAAGCGTATACAAACTGGAACGTCACCCATTATGTCACTAGCCTTAGTGATAAGGTTAAACAAAGAAAATCTCCACCAATTTGGACTATTCCTCATCAGGGAAACTTCTGTCTGCAAATAAAT
This sequence comes from Triturus cristatus, assembly GCF_964204655.1. Classification (NCBI taxonomy): domain Eukaryota; kingdom Metazoa; phylum Chordata; class Amphibia; order Caudata; family Salamandridae; genus Triturus; species Triturus cristatus. Next base: position 556,167,857 of record NC_140579.1, on the reverse strand, counting down.
GATCGGTCTTCTGACACCATACAAAGAAACAACTGTTCCCACACATACGTCTACTCCTCTCAGAATTCGCCTCCTCTAGTGCCATCTCAAGGTACATATTTTATTTGTCACAAAAGGGCTTACACGTGGTTGCCAACGGGTTTTTCTGGTACCTGCTATATAGCTTTCCTTCTTCCCCCTACATACACTGCTTCCGCAAACTATCATCGGAACAGATATGGCAGAGGGATTATTGATTCAAAAGACACAGCAGGACAGGAGGGAGGAGATTTCCTCAAAGGATTTCTTCCTTTCTGGGGTCCAATGGCCAACAGCAGAAATATAAGGCAACTGGTCCGTGTCGTAGAGACCACAATAGACATCACTGTAGGAGCCTTAAGTAATATCACGGCAGAACTACAGGCGGACCGTCTTATGACCTTACAAAATCGAGTTGCCTTAGATTTTGTTCTCAGATCGTGGTGGAGTGTGCAAATTGATCGGGTCAAGTTGCTGTATTTTCATACCTAATGACGCTCCGACAGTATACCAAGCTATCTCCAAGTTGCATATAATCTCTGAGTCAATTCATCAGGACGAAGGAGATTGGTCCTTTTCGGAGTGGTTTTGGGGATTACTGTCCAAATGGGGTTGGAAAGCATTGACATTTCTTGGAATAGTTTTGACCATTATTTTCTCTTGTTGCCTTTGTATGCACTGTGGTCCCGCCATCTGTGACCTTTGTGCTACTATGTGCATCCTTAAACCCAAATCACAAAGAACAGAGAACATAAGAACGATGTTACAGCAACAGCTCGATGACCTCATGGCTATCAACATTGACTCAGATTAACATGAGTCTATCTTGCCTGAGTTCTGGCAAAAGGAGGGTCTGAGGAACTTCGATTTTTGATCATGATCGAATCGACCCGCCATTTTGTGCTCCGCCGCCATCTTGTGTTGCCATCACTCAGGCAGCACGGCGAACAAAGTCTATTCTGCTTTTCCTGCAGCTTCGTGTCGAAATAACCCTTCTGCCTCTATTTGCAAAGCTGGTGTTAGGACTGGCCGAGTACACTAATCCCTGTCTGGTTTTTCGAATCCCCGTCTCAACTATCTGTTGGTTCACACTATTCTTTTCTGACTTTATCTTATCGTCTGGCCTTCACTGTCCTCTGCTAGCATTCTCTCGTTTCACAACTGTCCTCCAACACACACAAACGTATCTCGCCACCTGCAAGTTAGTTACGAATCCGTTAATGAATTAGTTTGAGGGAGGGGTGACAAACATAGTTGGAGGAGAGGTTTCTTCGAGTCATCTGACTCTTTGTTTTCAAACCTTTCCTATTGGTTCTGTCCTGTTTTTCAACTTTTCTTATTGGCTCTTTCTTGTATATTCTGGGTGTGTATTTGGTTAATGTATATGTTACCTATATGGTATAAAAGATTGTGCGCCACGGAGTGAAGTGGCAGTCTCCTAAGAACCTACCTTGTGTACTTCTGGGATAACTGTACTAGCTGCAGCTAATAAATCTGATCTTCTAACGCCTAACAGAGTGTCCCGTGTCTCTGTGTAGCTGAGCAGGAGAACACAGGAGATTAAGGCGTACCCTGCGCCGCCAGGCCCAAAAGGTTCTGGTTCTTCAAACGTCACTCTAACTTTTGGTTTATTAGTGAATTTCTAAGGTTTTTTAAAAGCTATTTCCTAACTATAACATCCCTGTAACCTTTGATTTTTCAGGGAATGTCTATTTTGTTTTTTTTTTAAAGTAAAGTAATATTTACTTACCATATGTTAATCCAACTGCCACCATGCATGGCCTCTGGCCGTCCGCAGTTGGGGGTTAGCCGTAGGGCCTACAGCCAACCCCTCGCATGCAGCCAATCCCACACTGTGCACAGCCTTTGGCTTTGGCGGCCAGGCCCTGTGCCCAACTCCCCACATGGTGACCCCCTTCCTCCAGGGTCCTGTGTCTGTTTTTTGGGGAACGGGAGCACGTGCCCCCCTACTGGGCCGCTTTGGGCCTGGAGACCTCATCCCCTGAGGCACAGCAACATATTTCAGGAGGACAGGAGAACGCGCCCCCCACTCCTCAGGAAACTTTCAGCCCAAGGACTCTATCCCCAGGGCCTGTCACCATAATTAATGGTGAGGGGAGCACGCAGCCCCCATCCCTAGGATGATTTCAGGTCCAGGGGCCCCCTTCCCTTAGGCCCAGCACTATATTTATGGGGGAGAGGGGTATACTGCCCACCTCCCCAGGCCGATTTTGCCCCCTGTAACAAAGAGTTGATGCCCACCCATGGCACCCACCATGCTTTCTTTAGGGAGCGCGATGGGAGCCCCAAGAACCCTGCGGCTCCAGCCGGCTCCACACCTCTAGCAGGAAATGGTATTGCTTCCACCCGCAGGGAGCAGATAAAAATGCTGCTCCCTGTGGCAGTAGAGCAATCTTTTCATCTGTGTCTCTGCCAGCTTCTCTGCATGCAGGTGTTACGTAGATCGATGTGGAATGTTGTCCGGTTCATTCCGACATAGCCCGTGGCCGTGGGTTCCAGACTCCATTTCCCACCAGGCTATGTGCCGGCAGAACGGCATTTAAGGAAGTATGAGATTGAAGACGGAGCCAGTTATTCCTCGAGTATCCAGTTGAAACGTTGGTTGCCGGTTCTCGTTCCTGAACTTGGGTGGTTTGGTAAGGGTGCTTGGGCACCAAATTTAACTTCAAGTTATATTCGGTGAGTTCGGAAACATTTTAAAAAAAGACTTAAACCTGCCACATTACTTGTTCTTTCATTGGGCGTTTTGTTTAAAGCGCAACTTATACCGCCATGATGGAAACTACTTTGGTGTGATTAAGTGCAACGTGCAAAGCCGTGATGGAAACGGCATTTCATTCTAGTGTGTGCGTTTGCGGGGGTGTTGGTACCGCCGTGACGGAAACGGCAAACCAGTTATTCTGTGTGTTCATTATCAGCAGTGATAGCTACTGTGAGTACTATTGTGGTTATTGGAGGAAACACCGTTACGCCGAAGCCGTGTTTAGAAACGGTATTTACATGGTTCTACTTTGGGATCGAATTGACGAAGCCGTGTTGAGAAACGGCGGATGAAGATCTAGATCACATTTGGCTCTTATTCTACTACTGTGATAAGAAACAGTGGGTAGTGTGTTATGCAGAGACATTGCATATATTAATTCTCTTTCTAATTTTATGTATTGTAGTTACAGGGGGCATTTGGAAAATATTATGAGGAGCTCCCCTGCGAAGTACATTACAGTAAATGAAAGGGTGGGTTAATAGATAAAACGTTCCTCATGTTTACAGCAACTTATGTTTATGTACATATGATTTATTTCATGTACTCATGTCCCTCTTTGTTTTTGCTTTGAAAGGCGCATAAATTATGAACCAAGAAAAGATAGAACCATATCTATTTCATGAGGTTAATGAAGATTGTTGTTTTCTTTTACAGGAACTGGTGAGGGTATAACATCACATACAACTGTTCATAGATAGAGAATTGTATTATATATATGTTATCTAATAGTGTGCTCTTTCCATAGGTCTCCTTCCCTGCTGTCCCCATCTTTTCCTTCCCTCACTTGATTATATCATCATTCTGTGCTTTAATAGCATTCAGAAGTGAGACGATCAAGAGGTGGACCCCTTTTTTGCATCGAATCAACTCCGAGGTATCATCCGATCTTCGTGTGAAGCTATCAGAGCTGACAGAATAATCGGCCTGATATACTTTACTTCCCAGTTGGTTCGGGCACAGACTGGCCACATTAGAAGATGTCTTTGCGGCATTACAGTTAGTACAAACCGAATTAGCCGCATCTCGAATTGAGACGGCAGCTTTACAGGAAAAAGTAGAGAGACTACAAAGGGACTGGTTTAACTCCACCTGGAGTATAACTGAAGGAGGATTCTCATGGGCTGGTGGTACATCCTCTTCTCAAATCCCACCCTTGACAGTAGAGATACCTACTCCCATTCCATTAGCAGCACCAGAACGATTTCATGGAGAAGAAAAGAAAGTGCAGGTGTTCCTCACACAAATATTGCTTCACTTTACTTGTCGCCCTAAGGTGTTTGGTACGAATCAGGCGAGAGTAGCCTTTTTGATTTCTTACTTGGCTGGAGATGCAGCACAATGGGCCGTTCCGTTCGTTAGAAGAGATGATCATTTGTAGTATGATTGGGACGGTTTCAAAGACGAGTTTGAACGCGTCTTTGACCTCAGAGCCCATTCTTATTCAGTAGATAGAGAGCTACTAGACCTCAAGCAAGTCAACATAGACTTGCTGGTTTATGTCAATGCATTTCAGAGGCTAGTGGCAGAAACTAATTGGCTAGAGGAGAAACAGGAAGCTGTTTTTCACCATGGACTCAGAGACGAATTAAAAGATGTGATTGCCCAAATAGATCCCCAGCCAAAGAAATGCACAGATTTGGTAAATTTAGCTCTGCGTTTAGATCATTGTATAAACGAGAGAAGAGGGGATAGGAGGAAGTTTCATATCCCTCCTCTGAGGTACGAAAAGCCACGCTCTCCTGTAATATCATCTGGTTCCGTATCCGAACCAATGGAAATAGGTACTGTGAGGGCTGCTCTTACTCAAGAAGAAAAGGAACAGAGAAGGAAACAGGGTTTATGCATGTATTGCGGCAAGAAAGGGCATTTTGTAAAAGATTGCATAGCCAAGCCAAAGAATAAAGACGGTAGTTACGTAAGAGCAACCACCATAGCGGTACAAAAGGCAGAAAACTTAAAGGCCCAGGGATTGGGGGAGGCAATACCAAGGGCCATAATGAAATACCTTCAGTGATAGGGAAGAAGGATCACTTCTATGTCGAACTCCAGTTAATCATTAACTCTGTTCCTTTAGTTGTGCCTGCCCTTTTGGATTCCGGCGTTACAGGAATCTTTATTGATTATGATTTAGTACATAAGTTGGGAATCCCACAGGTGGCGAAAGGCCAACTAGAAACTGTCTTGACTGTAGATGGTAGGAATCAAGTTTCTGGTCCCATTTGTTTTCAAACCACAGAAATCGAGGTCATCTGTGAGAAGAATCATAGAGAAGTGATGTCTTTTAATGTTATCAAGGCAGCTATGTATGTGTTGATTCTGGGATTGCCTTGGTTAACAAAGCATAACCCTGTTATTGATTGGAAAGACAGAAGCATAAAATTCAACTCCCCTTTCTGTGACATGAATTGTCGGCCCTGTTTGATAAGTCCTGTTAAATACCTGCCTACAAATCATACTATTGCTACTGCTGCAGAAAAGGAGATAGAGTTGCCAGATATATACCATGAATAATTGGATGTGTTTAGCGAAACACAAGCAGAAATTCTCCCTCCACATCGACAGTACGATTGTCAAATAGACTTGGTTCCCAGGGCATCGTACCTTGTGGTAGGATCTGTGCTTTATCAGAAACCGAAAATGAACATTTACGAGAATATCTGGACAGGTATCAAGCTAACAGATTCATAAGACCATCCAAGTCTCCAGCTGCATCTCCACTCTTCTTCATCCCTAAGGCGAATGGCAAATTAAGAACTTGTATTGATTTTCGTGCATTAAACAGAGTCACTGTGAATAACAGTTATCCTCTTCCATTGATTCTGGTACTTTTGGACCAGGTGAAAAGGACTGTCATCTTCACCAAACTAGATCTAAGGGGTGCCTATCATCTTGTCAGTATGAGACAAGGTGATGAGTGGAAGACTGCTTTTCGCACCAGATACGGGTTGTTCGAGTATCAGGTGATGCTTTTTGGGCTTTGTAATGCCCCTGCTGCATTCCAGTACTTCCTCAATGAAGTATTGAGAGAGTTCTTGGATTTATTTGCCATGGTCTATATTGACGATATTCTGATCTATTCGTCAAACCCAGACATCCACAGTCAACATGTTGGGAGGCTATTAACTGCATTACGGAGGAATCATTTGTTTTGCAAACTCAGCAAATGTGAGTTTCATGTTGTCCAAGTTGAGTTCTTGGGGGTACTGTTGTCAGCACAAGGTCAAACGATGGCAGAAAGAAAGATTATGGCAGTACAAAACTGGCCTATTCCGGCAACTGTGCGTGACGTCCAATCCTTTCTGGGCTTCGCGAACTTCTATCGCAGGTTTATCAATCAGTTTTCCGATGAAGTCACTCCAATAACTAAATTGCTCAGAAAGAAGGTGCAATTTATCTGGACACCTGAGGCTAATCAGGCATTTGATCACCTGAAAAAGGCGTTTACTTCAGCTCCCATACTAGCTCATCCAGACCCAGAAAGACCATACTTGGTAGAAGCAGACGCATCTGAAGTAGCTATTGGAGCTGTTCTCTCCCAAAGAGATACAAATAATGGTCTATTGCATCCCATAGCTTTCATGTCCAGGAAATTAAGTGACTCTGAAATTAATAACACCATCGCTGAAAAAGAGCTTTTAGCGATAAGAGACGCTTTCAAGGAGTGGAGACACTACCTTGTGGGGGCAAAACACAAGACACCAGTCTACACAGATCATAGAAATTTACAGTTTATGACCTCGGCTCGTCTTTTATCCCCACGTCAAGTGAGATGGATGCTGTTTTTTGAAGAATTCCAGTTCGTACTCACTTATAGACCAGGGAGTGAGAACCGAAAGGCTGACGCCCTCACTAGACAGGAATCTACACACGCACCACAAGAACAAATCACTCATTCCATTATCCATCCCACGAAGGCATTATGTGTGATGCAAACTGATCAGTTTCTAGAAAGAGTGGTTAAGGCTATGAAGGCTCAAAGATGGAAAAGATGGTTAACCGATAACAAAGAATGGAAGGTCAAAAAAGGACTGCCTATTAAAGGAACACAATTGTTTTGTTCCTACCAAAGAACTTTAGCATGAAGTCATGAACTGGTGTCATACTACACCCACTGTCAGTCATAATGGAGTAGAAAAAACAAAAGAGAGAATATTGAGACACTTCTGGTGGCCATCCATTCAGAGAGATGTGGTAAACCTGATCCGCCAGTGCAACGTGTGTATGCAAACGAAACCTGACAGAGGAAAACCATATGGACTGCTCCATCCTTTACCCACTCCTGATATACCTTGGGAACAGATTTCCTTAGATTTCATAGTTGGGTTACCGAAAGACAAGGGGTGCACAACCATCCTAGTGGTAATTGATAGCCTGACAAAGATGGGCCACTTTATTGCTTGTACAAACCTTCCTACATCAGGTCAAGGAGCACAACTGTTGCCTACACATATAGTACGGTTACATGGCCTTCCAAAGATTATAGTATCAGATAGAGATACTCAGTTTACGGCGCAGTTTTGGAAGGTGTGGTGTTCCGCTTTGCAAATCACGTCAAACACATCACCGAGTTTCCATCCTCAGACAGATGGGCAAACTGAAAGACTTTATCAAACCCTAAAGCAATATCTAAAATACTATGTACAAAGCAATACAGAAGCCTGGGTGGATTGGCTATGGACAGCAGAAATAGCTTATAATAGCGCCCAATATAGCCCCACTAAGCTAGCTCCATTTTTTGTCACCTATTGTTTCCATCCTCGTTTTCTGTCTTTTTTGCATCCGGGAGAAGGGCAGAAGGTACCAGAGGTACATGCGATAGTGAAACATATACAAGAAGTACTAAAGATCACACAAAAGAACATTAAGAAAGCCAAGATCAAGTATAAGGTGCAGGCAGATAAACATCAAAGACCAGAACCTCAGTATAAAGTAGGAGATGTGGTCTGGCTGTCGACAAGGAATATACGCTCTAGACAACATAGCATATTCAATCCAAGATATATCGGACCATACAAGATCATCAAGGTGGTAAACCCAGTTGCAGTCAAACTCGCATTACCCAAACACATGAGGATACATCCAGTGTTTCATGTGTCTTTGGTTAAACCTGTTTATACCCCGGTACAGAAACCCACCGCTCCGGTATTGGTGAATCAAGAACAAGAATACGAAGTACAGGCTATCGTAGACTCAAAGATAAGGGGGAACAGAGTGTGGTATCTAGTCTCATGGAAGAGTTATGGACCAGAGGAAAACTCATGGGAACCAGCTACAGAGGTGCATGCACCAAGACTGGTGAAAACATTCCACACACTGCAACACACTAAGGCTAAACCCTGACAACGTTCCTCTTGGGAGGGATGTACTGTTACGTAGATCAATGTGGATCGTTGTCTGGTTCATTCTAGGATTGTCCGTGGGTTCTGGACTCCATTTCCCACCAGGCTATGTGCCGCGCCGAAATACGTAATACCGTATTACCGGCAGCAGAACGGCATTTAAGGAAGTACGAGATTGAAGACGGAGCCGGTTATTCCTCGAGTATCCAGATGAAATGATGGTCGCCGGTTCTCGTTCCTGAACTTGGGTGGTTTGATAAGGGTGATTGGGCACCAAATTTAACTTCTAATTATATTTGGTGAGTTCGGAAACATTTTAAAAAGAGACCTAAACCTGCCACATTACTTGTTCTTTCGTTGGGCGTTTTGTTTAAAGCGCAACTTATACCGCCATGATGGAAACTGCTTTGGTGTGATTTAGTGCAACGTGCAAAGCCGTGACAGAAACGTCATTTCATTGTAGTGTGTGCGTTTGCAGGGGTGTTGGTACCGCCGTGACGGAAACGCCAAACCAGCTATTCTGTGTTTTCATCAACAGCAGTGATAGCTACTGTGAGTACTATTGCGGTTATTGGAGTAAACACTGTTACGCCAAAGCTGTGTTTAGAAACGGTATTTACATGGTGCTACTTTGCAATAGAATTGACGAAGCCGTGTTGAGAAACGGCAGATAAAGATCTGGATCTCATTTGGCTCATATTATACCACTGTGATAAGAAACAGTGGGTAGTGTGTTATGCAGAGTCATTGCATATATTAATTCTCTTTCTAATTTTATGTATTGTAGTAACAGGGGGCATTTGGAAAAAGTTATGAGGAGCTCCCCTGTGAAGTACATTACAGTAAATGAAAGGGTGGGTTCACAGATAAAACGATCCTCTTGTTTACAACAACTTATGTTTATGTACCTATGATTTATTTCATGTACTCATGTCCCTCTTTGTTTTTGCTTTGAAAGGCGCATAAGTCCTGAACCAAGAAAAGATAGAGCCATATCCATTTCATGAGGTTAATGAAGATGAAGTATTGTTGTTTTCTTTTACAGGTACTGGTGAGGGTATAACATCACATACAACTGTTCATAGAGAATTGTATTATGTATATGTTATCTAATAGTGTGCTCTTTCCATAGGTCTCCCTCCCTGCTGTCCCCATCCTTTCCTTCCCTCACTTGATCATATCATCATTCTGTGCTGTAATAGCAGTCAGAAGTGAGACGATCAAGAGGTGGACCCCTTTTTTGCATCGAACCAACTCTGAGGTATCATCCAATCTTGTGTGCAGCTATCAGAGCTGACAGCAGGGAAACAGATGAAAGCCTGCTCCCAGTGGGGAGGAGCATTTTTCATGCTACCTGGCCACCCCACCCCCTTCTGAAAATTGTCCAGGCCCCAGGGAATGGCGTCCCCTGGGCTGAGATCGGCTTGGTGAGGGGGGGAGGTCACACACGCCCCCTCCCCTATATATATATATATATATATATATACATATATGTATATATATTCACTGAAAAAAACATAGGTTTCAGGGGTGTTATAGTTAGCTGGACTTTTCACTTCTACAAAACCATTGAAATTCCCCCGTTATAGTTAGTTCAGCTAACTATAACTCGCGCGCCCGCAATGCACTGCTGATGACGTCACATATTACATCACTCATGACATGGTCAGTGACATCACTCATGACATCACTGATGACATCTCAAATGACATCACTGATGACATCATCCAGTGAATGTGTGTTTTTCTGAAAATTAAATATGTTTTATATATGTATATCTCAAGGTCGATGGAAGAATAAATGGGTATATAAGTGTCTAAATGGATGATTTGTTTTTGAAAAATTGATTGTGTAACTGACTGATTAAGTGTATCATAGTGAATACATGGCTTAGAGAGTAATGTTTAAATATGTAAATATCTTTATCAGTCTCTCACTTTGTGTATAAGTGGCTGCATGGGTTGGTGAGTAGCTACATGGGTGTCTATATAGGTTATTAGTTGGTTTTTTGAGTATCAGTCTGAGTGTCTGCATGGTTCGGTGGGGGGTATTACGTAGTGCATAGGTGCATGAATGAGTGACTCACTCTTTGTATGTGTTGAAGACAGCATGTGTGCAGGACTGTATGGGTGGATGAGTGTGTGTATGGGTGTGTTAGTGAGTGAATGACTGTCTCAATAGTGTCTTTTTGAGTACGTATGTTTTAAACTAGTATATGTGACTATTGGTGTATATAAGTGAGAATATGTGAGAGTGAGAGATTGAAAGAGTTCTGTGTTGTATTCCACTAGCTAGTGCATATGCTATGACACTCTCTAGCCCATGTGCACTGTAACACCACCCCGTGAATATGTCATGCCACACTTGTCTTCACACGGGTTATATTGCCCCATCTAACGTGCCTTCCTCGATGCCTATGTTATAACGCACAGTGCTATGCCATACATATTACAATCTGGGATCCATATCTTTGTCACAGTGCATATGCAACGTTACACTCCCCAGCACATATTTTATATTACAACTTTAGAGACTAGTTAGGTTACACAACACTGCCCTGTGCATATTACACTCCAAGGCGCATATCGCATAGCACGCGCTAGTGCCTGTGCTATCTCGCGCTCTCCAATGAATCTGTCATTGCGCACAATGTATTGCATATTATATTTCACGCCCGGTTCATCTTATATCACACTTTTTGGTGCATAGTTTATACCATGCACTATATCTAGTTTTCATTTTCAATCGTGCTCTCAGGACTTTGTTCTATATAACACTGTGTTCACCTACCCTTTTCAGGGGCATTACATTTTGCGATAGGGGGTGGAGGGTCAGGGGGTGTTTCTGCCAAGTGAGCCCCGAGTCACAGTCACAAACGTCCTCTTCCTCCTGAATAAAAGTGAGATTATGCTGCATACTTGTTCATATAATAAAGTTCCTAATACCCGCCTTCTCTGAACAGTTAGCTTGCTGCCCCATCCCCCTCCTCCCTATCGTCTGTTGTGTGAATCCATGGACTAGCCTCCTCCCTCCTGCCATGCATGGTCTGATGTGCTGCCACTGCCCTCAATTTAGTATGATGTACCAGTCCACTCCTCCTGCCCTCCATTGCCCAATTCTATGCCCCATCATTGACCTCCTGCTTAAACTCTGTACTTAGCTTGCTGCCCCTATTCTCCTTCCCCCTGCCCTCCGATGTCTTTGTGCATGCCCCTGCTCCATCCTTTTTGCCCACCATGTTCCATGGACCTGCCACTCCTATCTACTCTGAGTGTTCTGTTGAGCTGCCACTCCCCTCCCACCTGCCTAGCATTGTCAGATGACTGTAACCTGTCCCTGCCACCTCCACCCTGCCTGTCCACATGCCATGCCCCTATCCTCTTCCTCCTGTCCTACATGGTCCATTGTACTGCCACACCCTTCTGCCCTCCCTGGTCTGTTGTGCTGCAACTGCTCCTCCTGCCTGCCCCGTGCGGTCTGTTGTGAGGCCCCTTCCCCTGAACTTTCTTGTCTGTGCACAGGTCCTGACCCTCCCTTCTATCCTCCATCGTCCTTTGTGCATGCCCCTGCACCCTCCTTCTTGCCCATCATAGCCATTGTGCTACCACTAACCCTCCCACTTGCCATGCATGGTCATCTGTGCTGCCATGGCCCCTCCCACCTTCCCTGTGTGGTCAGTTAGCTGCCCCTGAACCCCTCCCACCTTCCCTCCATGGTCTGTGTGTATGCCATCACAGTCTCACTGTTGCTCTTCATGGTGTGTCTTGCTTCTAGTGCCCATCCTGCCTGACCTCCATGGCTATCTTGCTGCTCCTGCCCGGCCCCCTTGCCCCCAGCCCTCTGTTTACATGTGCAGACCCCTACTCCCTCCCTCCTGGCTTGTCTGTTCCATTGTAAGGCCCCTGATCCATCCCTCCTGCCCTTTATGGTCTGTTATGCTGCAGCTTTCTCTCCTGTCTGTCCATTATGGTCCTGCCTCTTGCCCCTCTGTTCTCTGTTGTCCATGTGCATGGTCCTGTCCCCTCCCTCTTGCTTTCTATGGATTGTTGTGCTGCACTCCCGTCCCGCATGCCCTGTGTTGTGTATTGTGCTGCTGCAAACCCTGATGCCTGCCCTGCAGGGTCAGTTTGGTGCACCTCTCCATGTCCCTCCTGTCCTCTGTTGTCCAAGTCCATGTCCCTACCCCATTTCCTTCCATGATCCAATGTACCATACTTGCGAACATTTTGAACTTGGTAAGAGGGAGATTTTGAAAAAAAACTGGGGTATTGATTTTCCCCTTTGAGGTACATTGAAAAAGACGAGATTGTAGACAGGAGACAGATAAAATAAAGCCCATTTGAGCTTAAAAACATTGGACGTTTCCTGGCTGAATCGGGTCTGTTGGCATGTATGGTTGTTCTACCATTGACTCTTCCTTCTGCCCACAATGGTCTATTACATTGCCACAGCCTCTCTTGCAAGTCCTATATTGTTGGTTTGTTGCCCCTGCCCCCCTTTCCACTGCCCTCCATAGTCTGTTGTGCTGCCACGGCCCTTCCTGCCTGCTCAGTGTGGTTAAATTGTTGCCTTTGCACCCTCCTACCTGCCTTCAATTTTCAGAGTCCGTGCCCCTGGCCTCTGCCTCTCAACAGTATCCTAATGAACAACTAGATTGCTAACATTCTATATTTATTACAAAAGTGTGGAACGCCTGACGTCATCTTGATGTAATCAAAACTGTAATACCGAGAGCATTTCCTTTAGAAATTACATATATGAGAGGGTCTTATTGGCATCAAGATTATGGTTAGTGTTCTAAAAGACTAAAATAAGGACATATTTTCTGAGTTTTCAAATAGCGAGAAAGCACTTTTAAATTATTTGTTACCTTTATGTTTTTGTTTATGTTTATGTTTTTTTATCCAGTTGACCGCTTGATTAAATGTTGCACTTAGGGGAGAGGATGTGGTGTTACTTCCAGAACTGCAGACTTTGCAACTGGGGAACCAGGTTGGAGTTTCTGCTTCAGCTCGACATTCTGTGATTCTGTGATTCTGGTCAGATCACTTAGTCTCCCCATGTCTACAACCAAAATGAATTTGTTCTTGTGTGATGTAACCAATGCTCATGTAAAGCACTCCAATACCTGACAAGTCTGCACTATATAACACTGCAAAAACACAAAATAATAAGTGTTTTGCACACTTCTGTCATTGGGCTATATTTGGGCTACATCTGGATGATTTTGGGCTACATTTGGGCTCTTTTGTCTCCGGTGGCCATCTTGAGAGATTTATTTGTTATGAAGTTTCCTAATTTCCTCATGTACTGCAGTCTCCTCAGTAGGAAATGCTTTCAGTTTTTTACTTTGATTCCATCATGAAGGTATTCACTGTAGTAAAACTACTGTTCACCATGGAAGTCTGCTCCTGGTATTAAAAGTGCATGTTTCAGTCTGCATGTCAGAATTTTTTAATAAAATAGAAGAGGATTTGAGAAGTCACTCAAAATGTGCCCTCATTTTCTTTCTTCAGCATTAATCATAATTTCTATGGCAAAATGAACCCCCTCATTGTGTTCCTTTTTAAATTAAATGTGTTAAGTGTTACCAGTTTATTCCAATCAAGATGGCTTCAGGTGTGCCATACTTTTGTCATAATGAAGACAGTAAGCGCTCTAGTTGTTTTTAAGAACACTCTGGGACATTCTGTCATTGGGCTATAGTTGGGCTACATCTGGGTGATATTTGGGCTACATTTGGGCTGTTTTGTCTCTGGTGGCCATCTTGGCAGACTTATTTGTTATGAAGTTTCCTAATTTCCTCATTTACTGCAGTCTCCTCAGTAGGAAATACTTTCAGTTTTTTACTTTGATTCCAAAGGCATTCAGATGTGTCACACATTTGCCATAAATTCAGAATGTTAGCGCTCTTTTTGCTCATTAGATCACTGTAGTAAAGCTACTGCTCACCAGGGAAAACTGCTGCTGGTATTGAAAGTGCATGTTTCAGTCTGCATGTCAGAATTTTTTAATGAAATAGAAGAGGATTTGAGAAGTCACTCAAAATGTGCCCTAATTTTTCTTTCTGCAGCACTAATCATACTTTTTATGGAAAAATGAACCCCTCCATTTTAAATTAAATGTTTTAAGAGTTACCACTTTAATCCAAGCAAGATGGCTTCAGGTGTGCCATACGTTTATCATAAGTAGGACTGTTAGCGCTCTAGTTGTTCTTTGGAACACTCTGGGAAGCTGCAGTAGAACATAAAGGAATCAACTGACAGTCTCTGCCCTTGTTGGATGTACATGTTTTACTGAGAATGTCAGACTTCATTCTCACATGACTGAGAAAGATAATGTGAATTTACAGACAATAAGCTCTCAGTTTAGCTTATAGATCACCTTCCAAACCTCTGTGGGAAAAGCATGAGAAAATATTTTTCTCTCAATCATGATATCCCAGCAGAAGGCTTTTTCACATGGTGAAATCACCTTAGAACATACCACAATTCCTAAAATGAGTATGGTACCATCAACAAATGATTTATAATGTAACTAAAGTCTTAAAACCTTCTATTAACTGCAATGCTTTTTAATGAGGTGCTATCATGTATATTGGTCCCAAGATGGCTGCCAACACTTCTTGGATGAAGTGCTGACAGCCAATCAGATCTCAGGATGAGATGTGTGGTTAGGCTCCGCCCACATATATATATGATTTTACTTTTGATTTTCTCAGGAACTACTGAACAGATTGACACCAGATCTGCAAAAGGCACATCCCTGACCTGAGGACTACCTCTCTACCAAATTTCAAGTAATTCTGTTCAGCCGTTTGGGCTGTACCTTGGGCTAAAGGTCCCTATGGAAAATTGCATGGGGAAAACGCGTTTTGGGACCCCCCTTTTTTTTCAGCCCCCGCTTGACGAATCCCCCCGAGACTTTCAGGGTAGTAGCGGAGCGGAGCGCCCCACCTATTTTGAAAATTTCACGAGGATTCGTCAACCGGCGCCAAAGTTATTCCCAATAGAATGTTGCGGATTTCCTATGGAAACACGGTCCTAACTATAACTATCTACTGGCGACCGCCAGTAGATTATGTATATATATATATATATATGTGTGTATTCACTGAAAAAACCATAGGTTTCAGGGGCATTATAGTTAGCTGGACTTTTCACTCGTACAAAACCATTGAAATTCCCCCGTTATAGTTAGTTCAGCTAACTATAACTTGCGCGCCCGCAATGCACTGCTGATGACGTCACATATTACATCACTCATGACATGGTCAGTGACATCACTCATGGCATCACTGATGACATCTCAAATGACATCACTGATGACATCACTGGTGACATCATCCAGTGAATGTGTGTTTTTCTGAAAATTACATATGTTTTATATATGTATATCTCAAGGTCGATGGAAGAATAAATGGGTATAAAAGTGTCTAAATGGATGATTTGTTTTTGAAAAATTGATTGTATAACTGACTGATTAAGTGTATCTTAGTGAATACATGGCTTAGTGAGTAATGTTTAAATATATAAATATCTGTATCAGTCTCTCACTTTGTGTATGAGTGGCTGCATGGGTTGGTGAGTAGCTACATGAGTGTCTATATAGGTTATTAGTTGGTTTTTTGAGTATCAGTATGAGTGTCTGAGTCTCTGTATGGTTCGGTGGGGGTATTACGTAGTGCATAGGTGCATAAATGAGTGACTCACTGTTTGTATGTGTTTAAGACAGCATGTGTGCAGGACTGTATGGGTGGATGAGTGTGTGCATGGGTGTGTTAGTGAGTGAATGACTGTCTCAATAGTGTCTTTATGAGTAACTACATATGTTTTAAACTAGTATATGTGACTATTGGTCTATATAAGTGAGTATATGTGAGAGTGAGAGATTGAAAGAGTTCCTGTATGAATAAGTATGTGTTTCTATAAGTGATTGTTTAAAAGACTAAGTATGTGTAAGTTTCTGTAGAAGTAAGTGTGGTGGTGTGTGTATAACTGTATATGCAAGTTTGATTCTTTATTAGCATGAGTGACTATGTGTGTGAGTAACTCTATGGATGAGTGGCATTGTGTAACAGGATGTATAGGTGTATGAGTACATATGATGAGTGAATACATGTATGAGTGACTGTATAGGACTGTTGGTGAATGAGTGGATGTGTATGTGGATCTTAGAATTACTGAATAGGTTGTTGTAACTGATATTGGCATGTCCATTGTTTTGAAAATTTTAGTTTCTATTTTTGAATGTGTGTATCAAAGGTTATATTAGGGGAGAGGAGGTCTGCCACTCTATCACAAGGATGATGTCATCAGTGATGTCACTTGAGATGTCATCAGTGATGTCATGAGTGATGTCACTAACCATGTCATGAGTGATGTAATATGTGACGTCATCAGCAGTGCATTGCGAACGCGCGAGTTATAGTTAGCTGAACTAACTATAACGGGGGAATTTCAATGGTTTTGTACGAGTGAAAAGTCCAGCTAACTATAACGCTCCTGAAATCTATGGTTTTTTCAGTGAATTTCTAAGGTTTTTTAAATGCTAATTCCTAACTATAACGTGCCTGAAACCTATGGTTTTTTCAGTGAATTTCAAAGGTTTTTTAAATGCTAATTTCTAACTATGCCTACAGAGATAGGACATGTGAAGAAAGAAGAAAAACGCACAGAAAGAAAAAAAAGAAATGCAGAAAGAAGTAACAGAAGTCCTCAAAGACGCAGAAAAGTGCAGGAAGAAGGATAACGTGCAGAAAGAACAAACAGAAGAGCAGAAAGAAGCCTTGATGCAAAATCATCCTGTACCCTCAACTTTTTCAGACGGATACTGGTGGTAACTGAGTCTGACTAACCAGTCATAGAGCCAGTGCTATGTTAAAAGACACTCAGAATACAGTGAAAACACCTACATACACTAGGGAACACTATGCGTTGGGGTCCCCCTGTGATCAGCATGACCTCCTCTGTAAGCCCCTAATATATAATAGGGCAGGGGATTAAAACTACCTCTTAAAACGCGCCACAGGGCATGTTTGCACACGTCACTTCAGGCCCCGTCCCCTCACTTCCCCACTGTGTAAACACGCCCTGTGGCCATTTTAAGTTGGGAGATTAAGTCCCCTTGAATCCTGAGGGTCCCTAGGGTCCAACTAGACCACTAGGTACCTCCAGTAAGCGCCACAGAGCTGCGTTGCAGAGAGATGTAAAAAGGGGCACGACCTAGACCACCTCTCTGCAACGCAGCGCAGTGGCGCTTACTGGAAGCACCTGGTCGGCTAGTTAGCCCCCAGGGTCCCTCAGGATTGAAGGGGAATTATTTCCCCAACTTAAAACGCGCCACAGGGCTTGTTTGCACACGTTAACTCAGGCCCCGTCCCCTCCCTTCACCACTGTGTAAACACGCCCTGTGGCCGTTTTTAGATGGGAGATTAAGTTCATTTGAATCGTGAGGGTCCCTAGGGTCCAACTAGCCCACTAGGTACCTCCAGTAAAGGCCACAGAGCTGCATTGCAGAGAGGTGTAAAAGTAGCACGGCCTGGACCACCTCTCTGCAACGCAGCTCGGTGGCGCTTACTGGAAGCACCTGGTGGGCTAGTTAGCCCCCAGGGGCCCTCAGGTTTGAAGGGGAATTATTTCCCCAACTTAAAACGCGCCATAGAGTGTGTTTGCACATGTCACCTCAGACCCCGTCCCCTCCCTTCCCCACAGTGTAAACACGCCCTCTGGCCGTTTATTAAGTTGGGAGATTAAGTCCCCTTGAACCCTGAGGATCCCTAGGGGCAAAATAGCCCACTAGGTACGTCCAGTAAGCGCCATTGCAGAGAGGTGTAAAAAGGGGCACAGCCTGCACCACCTCTCTGCAACGCAGAGCAGTGGCGCTTACTGGAAGCACCTGGTGGGCTACTTGGCCCCCAGGGTCCCTCAGGATTGAAAGGGAATTATTTCCCCAACTTAAAACCGCCACAGGGCGTGTTTGCACACGTCACCTCAGGCCCCGTCCCCTCCCTTCACCACTGTGTAAACGCGCCCTGTGGCCGTTCTAAGTTGAGAGATTAAGTCCCCTTGAATCCTAAGGGTCCCTAGGGTCAAACTAGCCCACTAGGTACCTCAAGCAAGCGCCACAGAGCTGCGTTGCATAGAGGTGTAAAAAGGGGCGTGGCCTCAGAACACCTGTCTGCAACGCAACACCCTGGTGCATACTGGAGATACCTGTTGGGCTAGTTGGCCCTCAGGGACCCTCAGTATTGAAGGGGAATTAATTCCCCAACTTACAACTGGCCAGGGGGCGCGTTTGCAGAGTGCTGCAAGGGTGGGGGCGTGGCCTCCGGCGCGATGCCGGTCTTTTATTTATTTAATTTTTTTAAGAAGGAGGGCTGTGTGGCCCTCCTTCTTTTTCTAATTTACTGGCCCTGGGGACCCCATCCCCCAGGGCCTGCACCCTAATTTGTTTTGTTGAAAAAAAAAAATTTGGCCCTCCCAAGGCCTCAATCGGCCCCGGGGAACCCAACCCCCGGGTCATAGTCTTTTTTTTTTTTTCTTTAGGAGGGGGCTGTGTTGCCCCCCTCTTCAGGCCACTTATGGCCCCGGGGACCCCATCCCCCGGGGCCGGCCTTTGTTTTTTATTATTTAAAAAATATATATATTTATAGAAACACCTAGGACATGCTGGACAAACCGTATGTACCTATCACCATGACGATTTGCGTGATATTCATTAAAAGGCGACTATGCATAGAATGAATCCACATGGAATGTATTTACACCGCTAGTGAAGCTCTGACGTGTCTGACGCCCTACCGTGCCTAATCCCGGCGCTCCCGCCGGTGGGTACTCACCAAGTAGACACCCTTGTTGTTTATTTATACAAACATGGGTAGCTATTGACGGGCACATTTAATATACACGCACACTAAGCCATTCAAAGGGGATTCAACAAAAATTCGACCAAACTATGCAAGAAACCCCCCTCACGGTTAATAAAACACACATCCACCGCCGGATGTGAAATACTTTTTATTTTACTCTCTGGAAAGGAGATGAACCTCACTTGAGAGTCACATCGTGCTCCTGGCTGAGCCCAATGCTGTGTTACACCCACCAGTGCCCGCCGAGTGCCTCACACCTCTGTGTTGTATTCCACCAGCTAGTGCGTATGCTATGACACTCTCTAGCCCATGTGCACTGTAACACCTCCCCGTGAATATGTCATGCCACACTTGCCTTCGCACGGGTTATATTGCCCCATCTAATGTGCCTTCCTCGATGCCTATGTTATAACGCACAACGCTATGCCATACATATTACAATCTGGGATCCATATCTTTGTCACAGTGCATATGCAACGTTACTGCTTCAGCTCAACATTCTGTGATTCTGGTCAAATCTCCCCATGTCTACAACCAAAATGAATTTGATCTTGTGTGATGTAACCAATGCTCATGTAAAGCACTCCAATACCTGACAAGTCTGCACTATATAAAACTGCAAATACACAAAAAATAATTGTTTTGCACACTTCTGTCATTGGGCTATACTTAGGCTACATCTGGGTGATATTTGGGCTACATTTGGGCTCTTTTGTCTCTGGTGGCCATTTTGGGAGACTTATTTGTTATGATGTTTCCTAATTTCCTCATTTACTGCAGTCTCCTCAGTAGGAAATACTTTCAGTTTTTTACTTTGATTCCATCAAGAAGGCATTCAGATGTGTCACACATTTGCCATAAATTCAGAATGTTAGCACTCTAGTTGCTCATTAGATCACTGTAGTAAAGCTACTGCTCACCAGGGAAGTCTGCTGCTGGTATTGAAAGTGCATGTTTCAGTCTGCATGTCAGAATTTTTTAATGAAATAGAAGAGGATTTGAGAAGTCACTCAAAATGAGCCCTCATTTTTCTTTCTACAGCACTAATCATACTTTCTATGGCAATATGAACCCCCTCATTTTGTTCCATTTTAAATTAACTGTTTTAAGAGTTACCACTTTATTCCAACCAAGATGGCTTCAGGTGTGCCATACGTTTGTCATAAGTAGGACTGTTAGCGCTCTAGTTGTTCTTTAGAACACTCTGGTAAGCTGCAGTAGAACACAAAGGAATCAACTGACAGTCTCTGCCCTTGTTGGATGTACATGTTTTACTGAGAATGTCAGACTTCATTCTCACATGACTGAGAAAGATAATGTGAATTTACAGAAAATATGCTCTCAGTTTAGCTTATAGATCACCTTCCAAACGTCTGTGGGAAAAGCATGAGAAAATAGTTTTCTCTCAAACATGATTCATGATATCACAGCAGAAGGCTTTTTCATATGGTAAAATCACCTTAGAACACACCACAATTCCTAAAATGAGTATGATACCATTAACAAATGATTTATAATGTAACTAAAGTCTTAAAACCTTCTATTAACTGCAATGCTTTTTAATGAGGTGCTATCATGTATATTGGTCCCAAGATGGCTGCCAACACTTCTTGGATGAGGTACTGACAGCCAATCAGATCTCACGATGAGAAGTGTGGTTAGGCTCCGCCCAGATATATATGTGATTTTACTTTTGATTTTCTCAGGAACTACTGAACGGATTTACACCATTTAAGCAAAAGGCACGAGTCTGAACTGAGGACTACCTCTTTGCCAAATTTGGTGTACTTCCGTTCAGCACTTCGGGCTGTAGCTGCGTCAACAGGTCCTATGGGAAAATGCATGGGGAAAACGTGTTTTGGGACCCCCCTTTTTTCTCGGCCCCCGCTTGACGAATCACCGTGAAACTTTCAGGATCGGAGCGGACCAGAGCTGGCCAAAGGTTTGGAAACTTTTGCGAAGATTTAGCAATCAACGCCAACGTTATTCCAAATAGAATGTTGCGGATTTCCTATGGAAAATAGGTCCTAACTATAACTACCCACTGGCGACTGCCAGTAGGTAATATATATATATATATATATATATATATATATATATATATATATATATATATATATATAAATTCACAGAAAAAACCATAGGTTTCAGGGGTGTTATAGTTAGCTGGACTTTTCACTTGTACAAAACCATTGAAATTCCCCCGTTATAGTTAGTTCAGCTAACTATAACTCGCGCGCCCGCAATGCACTGCTGATGACGTCACATATTACATCACTCATGGCATGGTCAGTGACATCACTCATGACATAACTGATGACATCTCAAATGACATCACTGATGACATCATCCAGTGAATGTGTGTTTTTCTGAAAATTAAATATGTTTCATATATGTATATCTCAAGGTCGATGGAAGAATAAATGGGTATATAAGTGTCTAAATGGATGATTTGTTTTTGAAAAATTGATTGTGTAACTGACTGATTAAGTGTATCATAGTGAATACATGGCTTAGTGAGTAATGTTTAAATATGTAAATATCTGTATCAGTCTCTCACTTTGTGTATAAGTGGCTGCATGGGTTGGTGAGTAGCTACATGGGTGTCTATATAGGTTATTAGATGGTTTTATGAGTATCAGTCTGAGTGTCTGCATGGTTCGGTGGGGGGTATTGCGTAGTGCATAGGTGCATGAATGAGTGACTCACTCTTTGTATGTGTTGAAGACAGCATGTGTGCAGGACTGTATGGGTGGATGAGTGTGTGTATGGGTGTGTTAGTGAGTGAATGACTGTCTCAATAGTGTCTTTATGAGTAACTACATATGTTTTAAACTAGTATATGTGACTATTGGTGTATATAAGTGAGTATATGTGAGAGTGAGAGATTGAAAGAGTTCCTGTATGAATAATTATGTGTTTCTATAAGTGATTGTTTAAAAGACTAAGTATGTGTAAGTTTCTGTAGAAGTAAGTGTGGTGGTGTGTGTATAACTGTATATGCAAGTTTGATTCTTTATTAGCATGAGTGACTATGTGTGTGAGTAACTCTATGGATGAGTGGCATTGTGTAACAGGATGTATAGGTGTATGAGTACATATGATGAGTGAATACATGTATGAGTGACTGTATAGGACTGTTGGTGAATGAGTGGATGTGTATGTGGATCTTAGAATTACTGAATAGGTTGTTGTAACTGATATTGGCATGTCCATTGTTTTGAAAATTTTAGTTTCTATTTTTGAATGTGTGTATCAAAGGTTATATTAGGGGGAGAGGAGGTCTGCCACTCTATCACAAGGATGATGTCATCAGTGATGTCATTTGAGATGTCATCAGTGATGTCATGAGTGATGTCACTAACCATGTCATGAGTGATGTAATATGTGACGTCATCAGCAGTGCATTGCGAACGCGCGAGTTATAGTTAGCTGAACTAACTATAACGGGGGAATTTCAATGGTTTTGTACGAGTGAAAAGTCCAGCTAACTATAACGCTCCTGAAATCTATGGTTTTTTCAGTGAATTTCTAAGGTTTTTTAAATGCTAATTCCTAACTATAACGTGCCTGAAACCTATGGTTTTTTCAGTGAATTTCAAAGGTTTTTTAAATGCTAATTTCTAACTATGCCTACAGAGATAGGACATGTGAAGAAAGAAGAAAAACGCACAGAAAGAAAAAAAGAAATGCAGAAAGAAGTAACAGAAGTCCTCAAAGACGCAGAAAAGTGCAGGAAGAAGGATAACGTGCAGAAAGAACAAACAGAAGAGCAGAAAGAAGCCTTGATGCAAAATCATCCTGTACCCTCAACTTTTTCAGACGGATACTGGTGGTAACTGAGTCTGACTAACCAGTCATAGAGCCAGTGCTATGTTAAAAGACACTCAGAATACAGTGAAAACACCTACATACACTAGGGAACACTATGCGTTGGGGTCCCCCTGTGATCAGCATGACCTCCTCTGTAAGCCCCTAATATATAATAGGGCAGGGGATTAAAACTACCTCTTAAAACGCGCCACAGGGCATGTTTGCACACGTCACTTCAGGCCCCGTCCCCTCACTTCCCCACTGTGTAAACACGCCCTGTGGCCATTTTAAGTTGGGAGATTAAGTCCCCTTGAATCCTGAGGGTCCCTAGGGTCCAACTAGACCACTAGGTACCTCCAGTAAGCGCCACAGAGCTGCGTTGCAGAGAGATGTAAAAAGGGGCACGACCTAGACCACCCCTCTGCAACGCAGCGCAGTGGCGCTTACTGGAAGCACCTGGTCGGCTAGTTAGCCCCCAGGGTCCCTCAGGATTGAAGGGGAATTATTTCCCCAACTTAAAACGCGCCACAGGGCTTGTTTGCACACGTTAACTCAGGCCCCGTCCCCTCCCTTCACCACTGTGTAAACACGCCCTGTGGCCGTTTTTAGATGGGAGATTAAGTTCATTTGAATCCTGAGGGTCCCTCGGGTCCAACTAGCCCACTAGGTACCTCCAGTAAAGGCCACAGAGCTGCATTGCAGAGAGGTGTAAAAGTAGCACGGCCTGGACCACCTCTCTGCAACGCAGCTCAGTGGCGCTTACTGGAAGCACCTGGTGGGCTAGTTAGCCCCCAGGGGCCCTCAGGTTTGAAGGGGTATTTCCCCAACTTAAAACGCGCCATAGAGTGTGTTTGCACATGTCACCTCAGACCCCGTCCCCTCCCTTCCCCACAGTGTAAACACGCCCTCTGGCCATTTATTAAGTTGGGAGATTAAGTCCCCTTGAACCCTGAGGATCCCTAGGGGCAAAATAGCCCACTAGGTACGTCCAGTAAGCGCCATTGCAGAGAGGTGTAAAAAGGGGCACAGCCTGCACCACCTCTCTGCAACGCAGAGCAGTGGCGCTTACTGGAAGCACCTGGTGGGCTACTTGGCCCCCAGGGTCCCTCAGGATTGAAAGGGAATTATTTCCCCAACTTAAAACCGCCACAGGGCGTGTTTGCACACGTCACCTCAGGCCCCGTCCCCTCCCTTCACCACTGTGTAAACGCGCCCTGTGGCCGTTCTAAGTTGAGAGATTAAGTCCCCTTGAATCCTAAGGGTCCCTAGGGTCAAACTAGCCCACTAGGTACCTCCAGCAAGCGCCACAGAGCTGCGTTGCATAGAGGTGTAAAAAGGGGCGTGGCCTCAGAACACCTGTCTGCAACGCAACACCCTGGTGCATACTGGAGATACCTGTTGGGCTAGTTGGCCCTCAGGGACCCTCAGTATTGAAGGGGAATTAATTCCCCAACTTACAACTGGCCAGGGGGCGCGTTTGCAGAGTGCTGCAAGGGTGGGGGCGTGGCCTCCGGCGCGATGCCGGTCTTTTATTTATTTAATTTTTTTAAGAAGGAGGGCTGTGTGGCCCTCCTTCTTTTTCTAATTTACTGGCCCTGGGGACCCCATCCCCCAGGGCCTGCACCCTCATTTTTTTTGTTGAAAAAAATAAATTTGGCCCTCCCAAGGCCTCAATCGGCCCCGGGGAACCCAACCCCCGGGTCATAGCCTTTTTTTTTTTTTTCTTTAGGAGGGGGCTGTGTTGCCCCCCTCTTCAGGCCACTTATGGCCCCGGGGACCCCATCCCCCGGGGCCGGCCTTTGTTTTTTATTATTTAAAAAATATATATATTTATAGAAACACCTAGGACATGCTGGACAAACCGTATGTACCTATCACCATGACGATTTGCGTGATATTCATTAAAAGGCGACTATGCATAGAATGAATCCACATGGAATGTATTTACACCGCTAGTGAAGCTCTGACGTGTCTGACGCCCTACCGTGCCTAATCCCGGCGCTCCCGCCGGTGGGTACTCACCAAGTAGACACCCTTGTTGTTTATTTATACAAACATGGGTAGCTATTGACGGGCACATTTAATATACACGCACACTAAGCCATTCAAAGGGGATTCAACAAAAATTCGACCAAACTATGCAAGAAACCCCCCTCACGGTTAATAAAACACACATCCACCGCCGGATGTGTAATACTTTTTATTTTACTCTCTGGAAAGGAGATGAACCTCACTTGAGAGTCACATCGTGCTCCTGGCTTAGCCCAATGCTGTGTTACACCCACCAGTGCCCGCCGAGTGCCTCACACCTCTGTGTTGTATTCCACCAGCTAGTGCGTATGCTATGACACTCTCTAGCCCATGTGCACTGTAACACCTCCCCGTGAATATGTCATGCCACACTTGCCTTCGCACGGGTTATATTGCCCCATCTAATGTGCCTTCCTCGATGCCTATGTTATAACGCACAACGCTATGCCATACATATTACAATCTGGGATCCATATCTTTGTCACAGTGCATATGCAACGTCACACTCCCCAGCACATATTTTATATTACAACTTTAGAGATTAGTTAGGTTACACAACACTGCCCTGTGCATATTACACTCCAAGGCGCATATCGCATAGCACGCGCTAGTGCCTGTGCTATCTCGCGCTTTCCAATGAATCTGTCATTGCGCACAATGTATTGCATATTATATTTCACGCCCCGGTTCATCTTAAATCACACTTTTTGGTGCATAGTTTATACCATATACTATATCTAGTTTTCATTTTCAATCGTGCTCTCAGGACTATGTTCTATATAACACTGCGTCCACCTACCCTTTTCACGGGCATTACATTTTGCGATGAGGGGTGGAGGGTCAGGGGGTGTTTCTGCCAAGTGAGCCCGGAGTCACAGTCACAAACGTCCTCTTCTTCCTGAATAAAAGTGAGATTATGCTGCATACTTGTTCATATTTTAAGTAGTTCGCACAGACACACATTTTAAAAACAATAAAGTTCCTAATACCCACCTTCTCTGAACAGTTAACTTGCTGCCCCATCCGCCTCCTCCCTATCCTCTGTTGTCTGAATCCATGGACTAGCCTCCTCCCTCCTGCCATGCATGGTCTGATGTGCTGCCACTGCCCTCCATTTAGCATGATGTACCAGTCCACTCCTCCTGCCCTCCATTGCCCAATTCTATGGCCCATCATTGACCTCCTGCTTAGCCTCTGTGCTTAGCTTGCTGCCCCTATTCTCCTTCCCCCTGCCCTCCGATGTCTTTGTGCATGTCCCTGCTCCATCCTTTTTGCCCACCATGTTCCATGGACCTGCCACTCCTATCTACTCTGAGTGTTCTGTTGAGCTGCCACTCCCCTCCCACCTGCCTAGCATTGTCAGATGACTGTAACCTGTCCCTGCCACCTCCACCCTGCCTGTCCACATGCTATGCCCCTATCCCCTTCCTCCTGTCCTCCATGGTCCATTTTACTGCCACACCCTTCTGCCCTCCCTGGTCTGTTGTGCTGCAACTGCTCCTCCTGCCTGCCCCGCGCGGTCTGTTGTGAGGCCCCTTCCCCTGAACTCTCTTGTCTGTGCACAGGTCCTGACCCTCCCTTCTATCCTCCATGGTCCTTTGTGCATGCCCCTGCACCCTCCTTCTTGCCCATCATAGCCATTGTGCTGCCACTAACCCTCCCGCTTGCCATGCATGGTCTTCTGTGCTGCCATGGCCCCTCCCACCTTCCCTGTGTGGTCAGCTAGCTGCCCCTGACCCCCTCCCATCTTCCCTCCATGGTCTGTGTGTATGCCATCATAGTCTCATTGTTGCTCTCCATGGTGTGTCTTGTTTCTAGTGCCCATCCTGCCTGACCTCCATGGTCATCTTGCTGCTCCTGCCCTGCCCCCTTGCCCCCAGCCCTCTGTTTCCATGTGCAGACCCCTATTCCCTCCCTCCTGGCTTGTCTGTTCCATTGTAATGCCCCTGATCCGTCCCTCCTGCCCTTTATGTTATGCTGCAGCTTTCTCTCCTGTCTGTCCATTATGGTCAGCTAGCTACCATTGCCTCTTTTCCCTCTGTTCTCTGTTGTCCATATGCATGGTCCTGTCCCCTCCCTATTGCTTTCTATGGATTGATGTGCTGCACTCCCGTCCCGCATGCGCTGTGTGGTGGATTGTGCTGCTGCAAACCCTGATGCCTGCCCTGTAGGGTCAGTTTGGTGCACCTCTCCATGTCCCTCCTGTCCTCTGTTATCCGAGCCCATGTCCCTACCCCAATTCTTCCTGCCTACCATGATCCAATGTACCATACTTGCGAACATTTTGAACTTGGTAAGAGGGAGATTTTGAAAAAAAACTGGGGTATTGGTTTTCCCCTTTGAGTTACATTGAAAAAGAGGAGATTGTAGACAGGAGACAGATCAAATTAAGCCCATTTGAGCTTAAAAACATTGGACGTTTCCTGGCTGAAACAGGTCTGTTGGCATGTATGGTTGTACTTCCACTGCCTCTTCCTTCTGCCCACAATGGTCTATCATATTGCCACAGCCTCTCTTGCCAGTCCTGTATTGTTGGTTTGTTGCCCCTGCCCCCCTTTCCACTGCCCTCCATAGTCTGTTGTGCTGCCACTGCCCTTCCTGCCTGCCCAGTGTGGTCAAATTGCTGCCTCTGCACTCTCCTACCTGCCTTCAATTTTCAGAGTCCGTGCCCCTGGCCTCTGCCTCTCAACAGTATCCCAATGAACAACTAGATTGCTAACATTCTATATTTATTACAAAAGTGTGGAACGCCTGACGTCATCTTGATGTAATCAAAATTGTAATACCTAGAGTATTTCTTTTAGAAATTACATATATGAGAGGGTCTTATTTGCATCAAAATTATGGTTAGTGCTCTAAAAAACTAAAATGAGGACATATTTTCTGAGTTTTCAAATAGCGACAAAATTATTTTAATATTTATTTATTTATATTATTTGTAATCTTTATGTTTTTTTATCCAGTTGACCACTTGATTAAATGTTGCACCTAGGGGAGAGGATGTGGTGTTACTTCCAGAGCTGCAGACTTTGCAACTGGGGAACCAGGTTGGCGTTTCTGCTTCAGCTCAACATTCTGTGATTCTGGTCAAATCTCCCCATGTCTACAACCAAAATGAATTTGATCTTGTGTGATGTAACCAATGCTCATGTAAAGCACTCCAATACCTGACAAGTCTGCACTATATAAAACTGCAAATACACAAAAAATAATTGTTTTGCACACTTCTGTCATTGGGCTATACTTGGGCTACATCTGGGTGATATTTGGGCTACATTTGGGCTCTTTTGTCTCTGGTGGCCATTTTGGGAGACTTATTTGTTATGATGTTTCCTAATTTCCTCATTTACTACAGTCTCCTCAGTAGGAAATACTTTCAGTTTTTTACTTTGATTCCATCAAGAAGGCATTCAGATGTGTCACACATTTGCCATAAATTCAGAATGTTAGCACTCTAGTTGCTCATTAGATCACTGTAGTAAAGCTACTGCTCACCAGGGAAGTCTGCTGCTGGTATTGAAAGTGCATGTTTCAGTCTGCATGTCAGAATTTTTTAATGAAATAGAAGAGGATTTGAGAAGTCACTCAAAATGAGCCCTCATTTTTCTTTCTACAGCACTAATCATACTTTCTATGGCAATATGAACCCCCTCATTTTGTTCCATTTTAAATTAACTGTTTTAAGAGTTACCACTTTATTCCAACCAAGATGGCTTCAGGTGTGCCATACGTTTGTCATAAGTAGGACTGTTAGCGCTCTAGTTGTTCTTTAGAACACTCTGGTAAGCTGCAGTAGAACACAAAGGAATCAACTGACAGTCTCTGCCCTTGTTGGATGTACATGTTTTACTGAGAATGTCAGACTTCATTCTCACATGACTGAGAAAGATAATGTGAATTTACAGAAAATATGCTCTCAGTTTAGCTTATAGATCACCTTCCAAACCTCTGTGGGAAAAGCATGAGAAAATAGTTTTCTCTCAAACATGATTCATGATATCACAGCAGAAGGCTTTTTCATATGGTAAAATCACCTTAGAACACACCACAATTCCTAAAATGAGTATGATACCATTAACAAATGATTTATAATGTAACTAAAGTCTTAAAACCTTCTATTAACTGCAATGCTTTTTAATGAGGTGCTATCATGTATATTGGTCCCAAGATGGCTGCCAACACTTCTTGGATGAGGTACTGACAGCCAATCAGATCTCACGATGAGAAGTGTGGTTAGGCTCCGCCCAGATATATATGTGATTTTACTTTTGATTTTCTCAGGAACTACTGAACGGATTTACACCATTTAAGCAAAAGGCACGAGTCTGAACTGAGGACTACCTCTTTGCCAAATTTGGTGTACTTCCGTTCAGCACTTCGGTGTCATGCCTGGTGGACGGACGGGTGCGCAGGTCCAGTATATAAGGACTCGAAACTGGAACGAACGCGCTTAGCGTTCTAGCTCCAAGCCCTGTTTCCGTCTTTGACTTCGTTTGCCTGACTTCCGTTACGTGACTTCCTGTTCCCGTCCCGGAGTCGTTGTTGTCCTGGATTGTTTCTCTAACGAGTAGAGAGCACAAGTTCACCGGCGTTATTGTGGGTGTTTGTGACGCCGTTTCAGTCCGTTGCTCTTGTGCCTTGAGCGGCAGAGTTTCCCCGGTGTCTCCAGTCTTTCATCTCTGGGTCTCGCCGTGGTTACGAATTGCCTGCAGCATCGTGAAGCCACTCACGTCCTCATCACCTGAGTGAGTGTATCTGCACCATTCCAACGAGGCAGATTTTCCCCCTTATCCCAGTTCCTTGTTTGGTCCCCTGTTTTGTGTTTCTTTACCTGATTGTAGGCGGCACCCCTATCTCTCCTATAGTCTGGTTTTTTCTTAGTTTGTCATTAGTCGTTCCTACGCTCATGTGTCCAGTTGGTTGGAGGTTGAAGTAGAGTAGGATTAGCCCTTTTATCCGCGCTGTCTCCTGGCAATCTACTGCTAGCTTGGTTCTGTCGCCCCCCTAAGAATAAGGGATAGCTAGCGTGAACCACCGTGCCTCAGTCTTGTCAGCACCAACAGAACGAAAACGGTAACAGCGCGGGGCGCTGCTTTCATTTGCTCTCATTTGGATGGTAAAGAGGGGGAAGTGAATTGTTATGTTTCTTTCTTAGGATTACAAAATACTGCAACACTAACCACACAACAACTCCACTCTTCTTAGGAGAACCTTTACGAAGAACATGTGAGTTTAGCAAACTGGGAAGAGGGACATACATACATTGGGGTAGAAGTAGTATTAACTGTCTACTGCCTGTGCGATAGAATGTTCCAGAGTGAAGTCATCTTTTAATCCTGGTCGACATTCGATGTGCCTAAGCCTTGCAGAGTGCTGCCCCATCCTGATTCACATCAGAAGTAACTGTGCTTGGTAGGCAAATATACAGACAATATTTCCTGAAGAGATAAGGGGGCTGTATGTTGTTTTTGTTAACCCATTCTTTATGTTCCAGCAGAGTGTTGCCAAGTCTCGAAGACCTCTTCACCCATCCATAAACCGGACCCCCCTCCTTCCCTTGTTTTGTTTCCCTGTTTTCCCCTGTTGAGTCATCCGATACTCTAGTGTTTGATAGAGTCGGAGAACCACAGGGGAGGATTGAGGCATACTCTACTGATTCCTGACGCTCCTGCAGAAAGACCTCAGATTCATTACATTCGGGCTGTAGCTGCGTCAACAGGTCCTATGGGAAAATGCATGGGGAAAACGTGTTTTGGGACCCCCCTTTTTTCTCGGCCCCCGCTTGACGAATCACCGTGAAACTTTCAGGATCGGAGCGGACCAGAGCTGGCCAAAGGTTTGGAAACTTTTGCGAAGATTTAGCAATCAACGCCAACGTTATTCCAAATAGAATGTTGCGGATTTCCTATGGAAAATAGGTCCTAACTATAACTACCCACTGGCGACTGCCAGTAGGTAATATATATATATATATATATATATATATATATATATATAAATTCACAGAAAAAACCATAGGTTTCAGGGGTGTTATAGTTAGCTGGACTTTTCACTTGTACAAAACCATTGAAATTCCCCCGTTATAGTTAGTTCAGCTAACTATAACTCGCGCGCCCGCAATGCACTGCTGATGACGTCACATATTACATCACTCATGACATGGTCAGTGACATCACTCATGACATAACTGATGACATCTCAAATGACATCACTGATGACATCATCCAGTGAATGTGTGTTTTTCTGAAAATTAAATATGTTTCATATATGTATATCTCAAGGTCGATGGAAGAATAAATGGGTATATAAGTGTCTAAATGGATGATTTGTTTTTGAAAAATTGATTGTGTAACTGACTGATTAAGTGTATCATAGTGAATACATGGCTTAGTGAGTAATGTTTAAATATGTAAATATCTGTATCAGTCTCTCACTTTGTGTATAAGTGGCTGCATGGGTTGGTGAGTAGCTACATGGGTGTCTATATAGGTTATTAGATGGTTTTATGAGTATCAGTCTGAGTGTCTGCATGGTTCGGTGGGGGGTATTGCGTAGTGCATAGGTGCATGAATGAGTGACTCACTCTTTGTATGTGTTGAAGACAGCATGTGTGCAGGACTGTATGGGTGGATGAGTGTGTGTATGGGTGTGTTAGTGAGTGAATGACTGTCTCAATAGTGTCTTTATGTGTAACTACATATGTTTTAAACTAGTATATGTGACTATTGGTGTATATAAGTGAGTATATGTGAGAGTGAGAGATTGAAAGAGTTCCTGTATGAATAAGTATGTGTTTCTATAAGTGATTGTTTAAAAGACTAAGTATGTGTAAGTTTCTGTAGAAGTAAGTGTGGTGGTGTGTGTATAACTGTATATGCAAGTTTGATTCTTTATTAGCATGAGTGACTATGTGTGTGAGTAACTCTATGGATGAGTGGCATTGTGTAACAGGATGTATAGGTGTATGAGTACATATGATGAGTGAATACATGTATGAGTGACTGTATAGGACTGTTGGTGAATGAGTGGATGTGTATGTGGATCTTAGAATTACTGAATAGGTTGTTGTAACTGATATTGGCATGTCCATTGTTTTGAAAATTTTAGTTTCTATTTTTGAATGTGTGTATCAAAGGTTATATTAGGGGGAGAGGAGGTCTGCCACTCTATCACAAGGATGATGTCATCAGTGATGTCATTTGAGATGTCATCAGTGATGTCATGAGTAATGTCACTAACCATGTCATGAGTGATGTAATATGTGACGTCATCAGCAGTGCATTGCGAACGCGCGAGTTATAGTTAGCTGAACTAACTATAACGGGGGAATTTCAATGGTTTTGTACGAGTGAAAAGTCCAGCTAACTATAACGCTCCTGAAATCTATGGTTTTTTCAGTGAATTTCTAAGGTTTTTTAAATGCTAATTCCTAACTATAACGTGCCTGAAACCTATGGTTTTTTCAGTGAATTTCAAAGGTTTTTTAAATGCTAATTTCTAACTATGCCTACAGAGATAGGACATGTGAAGAAAGAAGAAAAACGCACAGAAAGAAAAAAAGAAATGCAGAAAGAAGTAACAGAAGTCCTCAAAGACGCAGAAAAGTGCAGGAAGAAGGATAACGTGCAGAAAGAACAAACAGAAGAGCAGAAAGAAGCCTTGATGCAAAATCATCCTGTACCCTCAACTTTTTCAGACGGATACTGGTGGTAACTGAGTCTGACTAACCAGTCATAGAGCCAGTGCTATGTTAAAAGACACTCAGAATACAGTGAAAACACCTACATACACTAGGGAACACTATGCGTTGGGGTCCCCCTGTGATCAGCATGACCTCCTCTGTAAGCCCCTAATATATAATAGGGCAGGGGATTAAAACTACCTCTTAAAACGCGCCACAGGGCATGTTTGCACACGTCACTTCAGGCCCCGTCCCCTCACTTCCCCACTGTGTAAACACGCCCTGTTGCCATTTTAAGTTGGGAGATTAAGTCCCCTTGAATCCTGAGGGTCCCTAGGGTCCAACTAGACCACTAGGTACCTCCAGTAAGCGCCACAGAGCTGCGTTGCAGAGAGATGTAAAAAGGGGCACGACCTAGACCACCTCTCTGCAACGCAGCGCAGTGGCGCTTACTGGAAGCACCTGGTCGGCTAGTTAGCCCCCAGGGTCCCTCAGGATTGAAGGGGAATTATTTCCCCAACTTAAAACGCGCCACAGGGCTTGTTTGCACACGTTAACTCAGGCCCCGTCCCCTCCCTTCACCACTGTGTAAACACGCCCTGTGGCCGTTTTTAGATGGGAGATTAAGTTCATTTGAATCCTGAGGGTCCCTAGGGTCCAACTAGCCCACTAGGTACCTCCAGTAAAGGCCACAGAGCTGCATTGCAGAGAGGTGTAAAAGTAGCACGGCCTGGACCACCTCTCTGCAACGCAGCTCAGTGGCGCTTACTGGAAGCACCTGGTGGGCTAGTTAGCCCCCAGGGGCCCTCAGGTTTGAAGGGGTATTTCCCCAACTTAAAACGCGCCATAGAGTGTGTTTGCACATGTCACCTCAGACCCCGTCCCCTCCCTTCCCCACAGTGTAAATACGCCCTCTGGCCGTTTATTAAGTTGGGAGATTAAGTCCCCTTGAACCCTGAGGATCCCTAGGGGCAAAATAGCCCACTAGGTACGTCCAGTAAGCGCCATTGCAGAGAGGTGTAAAAAGGGGCACAGCCTGCACCACCTCTCTGCAACGCAGAGCAGTGGCGCTTACTGGAAGCACCTGGTGGGCTACTTGGCCCCCAGGGTCCCTCAGGATTGAAAGGGAATTATTTCCCCAACTTAAAACCGCCACAGGGCGTGTTTGCACACGTCACCTCAGGCCCCGTCCCCTCCCTTCACCACTGTGTAAACGCGCCCTGTGGCCGTTCTAAGTTGAGAGATTAAGTCCCCTTGAATCCTAAGGGTCCCTAGGGTCAAACTAGCCCACTAGGTACCTCCAGCAAGCGCCACAGAGCTGCGTTGCATAGAGGTGTAAAAAGGGGCGTGGCCTCAGAACACCTGTCTGCAACGCAACACCCTGGTGCATACTGGAGACACCTGTTGGGCTAGTTGGCCCTCAGGGACCCTCAGTATTGAAGGGGAATTAATTCCCCAACTTACAACTGGCCAGGGGGCGCGTTTGCAGAGTGCTGCAAGGGTGGGGGCGTGGCCTCCGGCGCGATGCCGGTCTTTTATTTATTTAATTTTTTTAAGAAGGAGGGCTGTGTGGCCCTCCTTCTTTTTCTAATTTACTGGCCCTGGGGACCCCATCCCCCAGGGCCTGCACCCTAATTTTTTTTGTTGAAAAAAATAAATTTGGCCCTCCCAAGGCCTCAATCGGCCCCGGGGAACCCAACCCCCGGGTCATAGCCTTTTTTTTTTTTTCTTTAGGAGGGGGCTGTGTTGCCCCCCTCTTCAGGCCACTTATGGCCCCGGGGACCCCATCCCCCGGGGCCGGCCTTTGTTTTTTATTATTTAAAAAAAATATATATTTATAGAAACACCTAGGACATGCTGGACAAACCGTATGTACCTATCACCATGACGATTTGCGTGATATTCATTAAAAGGCGACTATGCATAGAATGAATCCACATGGAATGTATTTACACCGCTAGTGAAGCTCTGACGTGTCTGACGCCCTACCGTGCCTAATCCCGGCGCTCCCGCCGGTGGGTACTCACCAAGTAGACACCCTTGTTGTTTATTTATACAAACATGGGTAGCTATTGACGGGCACATTTAATATACACGCACACTAAGCCATTCAAAGGGGATTCAACAAAAATTCGACCAAACTATGCAAGAAACCCCCCTCACGGTTAATAAAACACACATCCACCGCCGGATGTGTAATACTTTTTATTTTACTCTCTGGAAAGGAGATGAACCTCACTTGAGAGTCACATCGTGCTCCTGGCTGAGCCCAATGCTGTGTTACACCCACCAGTGCCCGCCGAGTGCCTCACACCTCTGTGTTGTATTCCACCAGCTAGTGCGTATGCTATGACACTCTCTAGCCCATGTGCACTGTAACACCTCCCCGTGAATATGTCATGCCACACTTGCCTTCGCACGGGTTATATTGCCCCATCTAATGTGCCTTCCTCGATGCCTATGTTATAACGCACAACGCTATGCCATACATATTACAATCTGGGATCCATATCTTTGTCACAGTGCATATGCAACGTTACACTCCCCAGCACATATTTTATATTACAACTTTAGAGATTAGTTAGGTTACACAACACTGCCCTGTGCATATTACACTCCAAGGCGCATATCGCATAGCACGCGCTAGTGCCTGTGCTATCTCGCGCTTTCCAATGAATCTGTCATTGCGCACAATGTATTGCATATTATATTTCACGCCCCGGTTCATCTTAAATCACACTTTTTGGTGCATAGTTTATACCATATACTATATCTAGTTTTCATTTTCAATCGTGCTCTCAGGACTATGTTCTATATAACACTGCGTCCACCTACCCTTTTCACGGGCATTACATTTTGCGATGAGGGGTGGAGGGTCAGGGGGTGTTTCTGCCAAGTGAGCCCGGAGTCACAGTCACAAACGTCCTCTTCTTCCTGAATAAAAGTGAGATTATGCTGCATACTTGTTCATATTTTAAGTAGTTCGCACAGACACACATTTTAAAAACAATAAAGTTCCTAATACCCACCTTCTCTGAACAGTTAACTTGCTGCCCCATCCGCCTCCTCCCTATCCTCTGTTGTCTGAATCCATGGACTAGCCTCCTCCCTCCTGCCATGCATGGTCTGATGTGCTGCCACTGCCCTCCATTTAGTCCACTCCTCCTGCCCTCCATTGCCCAATTCTATGGCCCATCATTGACCTCCTGCTTAGCCTCTGTGCTTAGCTTGCTGCCCCTATTCTCCTTCCCCCTGCCCTCCGATGTCTTTGTGCATGTCCCTGCTCCATCCTTTTTGCCCACCATGTTCCATGGACCTGCCACTCCTATCTACTCTGAGTGTTCTGTTGAGCTGCCACTCCCCTCCCACCTGCCTAGCATTGTCAGATGACTGTAACCTGTCCCTGCCACCTCCACCCTGCCTGTCCACATGCTATGCCCCTATCCCCTTCCTCCTGTCCTCCATGGTCCATTTTACTGCCACACCCTTCTGCCCTCCCTGGTCTGTTGTGCTGCAACTGCTCCTCCTGCCTGCCCCGCGCGGTCTGTTGTGAGGCCCCTTCCCCTGAACTCTCTTGTCTGTGCACAGGTCCTGACCCTCCCTTCTATCCTCCATGGTCCTTTGTGCATGCCCCTGCACCCTCCTTCTTGCCCATCATAGCCATTGTGCTGCCACTAACCCTCCCGCTTGCCATGCATGGTCTTCTGTGCTGCCATGGCCCCTCCCACCTTCCCTGTGTGGTCAGCTAGCTGCCCCTGACCCCCTCCCATCTTCCCTCCATGGTCTGTGTGTATGCCATCATAGTCTCATTGTTGCTCTCCATGGTGTGTCTTGTTTCTAGTGCCCATCCTGCCTGACCTCCATGGTCATCTTGCTGCTCCTGCCCTGCCCCCTTGCCCCCAGCCCTCTGTTTCCATGTGCAGACCCCTATTCCCTCCCTCCTGGCTTGTCTGTTCCATTGTAATGCCCCTGATCCGTCCCTCCTGCCCTTTATGTTATGCTGCAGCTTTCTCTCCTGTCTGTCCATTATGGTCAGCTAGCTACCATTGCCTCTTTTCCCTCTGTTCTCTGTTGTCCATATGCATGGTCCTGTCCCCTCCCTATTGCTTTCTATGGATTGATGTGCTGCACTCCCGTCCCGCATGCGCTGTGTGGTGGATTGTGCTGCTGCAAACCCTGATGCCTGCCCTGTAGGGTCAGTTTGGTGCACCTCTCCATGTCCCTCCTGTCCTCTGTTATCCGAGCCCATGTCCCTACCCCAATTCTTCCTGCCTACCATGATCCAATGTACCATACTTGCGAACATTTTGAACTTGGTAAGAGGGAGATTTTGAAAAAAAACTGGGGTATTGGTTTTCCCCTTTGAGTTACATTGAAAAAGAGGAGATTGTAGACAGGAGACAGATCAAATTAAGCCCATTTGAGCTTAAAAACATTGGACGTTTCCTGGCTGAAACAGGTCTGTTGGCATGTATGGTTGTACTTCCACTGCCTCTTCCTTCTGCCCACAATGGTCTATCATATTGCCACAGCCTCTCTTGCCAGTCCTGTATTGTTGGTTTGTTGCCCCTGCCCCCCTTTCCACTGCCCTCCATAGTCTGTTGTGCTGCCACTGCCCTTCCTGCCTGCCCAGTGTGGTCAAATTGCTGCCTCTGCACTCTCCTACCTGCCTTCAATTTTCAGAGTCCGTGCCCCTGGCCTCTGCCTCTCAACAGTATCCCAATGAACAACTAGATTGCTAACATTCTATATTTATTACAAAAGTGTGGAACGCCTGACGTCATCTTGATGTAATCAAAATTGTAATACCTAAAGTATTTCTTTTAGAAATTACATATATGAGAGGGTCTTATTTGCATCAAAATTATGGTTAGTGCTCTAAAAAACTAAAATGAGGACATATTTTCTGAGTTTTCAAATAGCGACAAAATTATTATAATATTTATTTATTTATATTATTTGTAATCTTTATGTTTTTTTATCCAGTTGACCACTTGATTAAATGTTGCACCTAGGGGAGAGGATGTGGTGTTACTTCCAGAGCTGCAGACTTTGCAACTGGGGAACCAGGTTGGCGTTTCTGCTTCAGCTCAACATTCTGTGATTCTGGTCAAATCTCCCCATGTCTACAACCAAAATGAATTTGATCTTGTGTGATGTAACCAATGCTCATGTAAAGCACTCCAATACCTGACAAGTCTGCACTATATAAAACTGCAAATACACAAAAAATAATTGTTTTGCACACTTCTGTCATTGGGCTATACTTGGGCTACATCTGGGTGATATTTGGGCTACATTTGGGCTCTTTTGTCTCTGGTGGTCATTTTGGGAGACTTATTTGTTATGATGTTTCCTAATTTCCTCATTTACTACAGTCTCCTCAGTAGGAAATACTTTCAGTTTTTTACTTTGATTCCATCAAGAAGGCATTCAGATGTGTCACACATTTGCCATAAATTCAGAATGTTAGCACTCTAGTTGCTCATTAGATCACTGTAGTAAAGCTACTGCTCACCAGGGAAGTCTGCTGCTGGTATTGAAAGTGCATGTTTCAGTCTGCATGTCAGAATTTTTTAATGAAATAGAAGAGGATTTGAGAAGTCACTCAAAATGAGCACTCATTTTTCTTTCTACAGCACTAATCATACTTTCTATGGCAATATGAACCCCCTCATTTTGTTCCATTTTAAATTAACTGTTTTAAGAGTTACCACTTTATTCCAACCAAGATGGCTTCAGGTGTGCCATACGTTTGTCATAAGTAGGACTGTTAGCGCTCTAGTTGTTCTTTAGAACACTCTGGTAAGCTGCAGTAGAACACAAAGGAATCAACTGACAGTCTCTGCCCTTGTTGGATGTACATGTTTTACTGAGAATGTCAGACTTCATTCTCACATGACTGAGAAAGATAATGTGAATTTACAGAAAATATGCTCTCAGTTTAGCTTATAGATCACCTTCCAAACCTCTGTGGGAAAAGCATGAGAAAATAGTTTTCTCTCAAACATGATTCATGATATCACAGCAGAAGGCTTTTTCATATGGTAAAATCACCTTAGAACACACCACAATTCCTAAAATGAGTATGATACCATTAACAAATGATTTATAATGTAACTAAAGTCTTAAAACCTTCTATTAACTGCAATGCTTTTTAATGAGGTGCTATCATGTATATTGGTCCCAAGATGGCTGCCAACACTTCTTGGATGAGGTACTGACAGCCAATCAGATCTCACGATGAGAAGTGTGGTTAGGCTCCGCCCAGATATATATGTGATTTTACTTTTGATTTTCTCAGGAACTACTGAACGGATTTACACCATTTAAGCAAAAGGCACGAGTCTGAACTGAGGACTACCTCTTTGCCAAATTTGGTGTACTTCCGTTCAGCACTTCGGGCTGTAGCTGCGTCAACAGGTCCTATGGGAAAATGCATGGGGAAAACGTGTTTTGGGACCCCCCTTTTTTCTCGGCCCCCGCTTGACGAATCACCGTGAAACTTTCAGGATCGGAGCGGACCAGAGCTGGCCAAAGGTTTGGAAACTTTTGCGAAGATTTAGCAATCAACGCCAACGTTATTCCAAATAGAATGTTGCGGATTTCCTATGGAAAATAGGTCCTAACTATAACTACCCACTGGCGACTGCCAGTAGGTAATATATATATATATATATATATATATATATATATATAAATTCACAGAAAAAACCATAGGTTTCAGGGGTGTTATAGTTAGCTGGACTTTTCACTTGTACAAAACCATTGAAATTCCCCCGTTATAGTTAGTTCAGCTAACTATAACTCGCGCGCCCGCAATGCACTGCTGATGACGTCACATATTACATCACTCATGACATGGTCAGTGACATCACTCATGACATAACTGATGACATCTCAAATGACATCACTGATGACATCATCCAGTGAATGTGTGTTTTTCTGAAAATTAAATATGTTTCATATATGTATATCTCAAGGTCGTTGGAAGAATAAATGGGTATATAAGTGTCTAAATGGATGATTTGTTTTTGAAAAATTGATTGTGTAACTGACTGATTAAGTGTATCATAGTGAATACATGGCTTAGTGAGTAATGTTTAAATATGTAAATATCTGTATCAGTCTCTCACTTTGTGTATAAGTGGCTGCATGGGTTGGTGAGTAGCTACATGGGTGTCTATATAGGTTATTAGATGGTTTTATGAGTATCAGTCTGAGTGTCTGCATGGTTCGGTGGGGGTATTGCGTAGTGCATAGGTGCATGAATGAGTGACTCACTCTTTGTATGTGTTGAAGACAGCATGTGTGCAGGACTGTATGGGTGGATGAGTGTGTGTATGGGTGTGTTAGTGAGTGAATGACTGTCTCAATAGTGTCTTTATGAGTAACTACATATGTTTTAAACTAGTATATGTGACTATTGGTGTATATAAGTGAGTATATGTGAGAGTGAGAGATTGAAAGAGTTCCTGTATGAATAAGTATGTGTTTCTATAAGTGATTGTTTAAAAGACTAAGTATGTGTAAGTTTCTGTAGAAGTAAGTGTGGTGGTGTGTGTATAACTGTATATGCAAGTTTGATTCTTTATTAGCATGAGTGACTATGTGTGTGAGTAACTCTATGGATGAGTGGCATTGTGTAACAGGATGTATAGGTGTATGAGTACATATGATGAGTGAATACATGTATGAGTGACTGTATAGGACTGTTGGTGAATGAGTGGATGTGTATGTGGATCTTAGAATTACTGAATAGGTTGTTGTAACTGATATTGGCATGTCCATTGTTTTGAAAATTTTAGTTTCTATTTTTGAATGTGTGTATCAAAGGTTATATTAGGGGGAGAGGAGGTCTGCCACTCTATCACAAGGATGATGTCATCAGTGATGTCATTTGAGATGTCATCAGTGATGTCATGAGTGATGTCACTAACCATGTCATGAGTGATGTAATATGTGACGTCATCAGCAGTGCATTGCGAACGCGCGAGTTATAGTTAGCTGAACTAACTATAACGGGGGAATTTCAATGGTTTTGTACGAGTGAAAAGTCCAGCTAACTATAACGCTCCTGAAATCTATGGTTTTTTCAGTGAATTTCTAAGGTTTTTTAAATGCTAATTCCTAACTATAACGTGCCTGAAACCTATGGTTTTTTCAGTGAATTTCAAAGGTTTTTTAAATGCTAATTTCTAACTATGCCTACAGAGATAGGACATGTGAAGAAAGAAGAAAAACGCACAGAAAGAAAAAAAGAAATGCAGAAAGAAGTAACAGAAGTCCTCAAAGACGCAGAAAAGTGCAGGAAGAAGGATAACGTGCAGAAAGAACAAACAGAAGAGCAGAAAGAAGCCTTGATGCAAAATCATCCTGTACCCTCAACTTTTTCAGACGGATACTGGTGGTAACTGAGTCTGACTAACCAGTCATAGAGCCAGTGCTATGTTAAAAGACACTCAGAATACAGTGAAAACACCTACATACACTAGGGAACACTATGCGTTGGGGTCCCCCTGTGATCAGCATGACCTCCTCTGTAAGCCCCTAATATATAATAGGGCAGGGGATTAAAACTACCTCTTAAAACGCGCCACAGGGCATGTTTGCACACGTCACTTCAGGCCCCGTCCCCTCACATCCCCACTGTGTAAACACGCCCTGTGGCCATTTTAAGTTGGGAGATTAAGTCCCCTTGAATCCTGAGGGTCCCTAGGGTCCAACTAGACCACTAGGTACCTCCAGTAAGCGCCACAGAGCTGCGTTGCAGAGAGATGTAAAAAGGGGCACGACCTAGACCACCTCTCTGCAACGCAGCGCAGTGGCGCTTACTGGAAGCACCTGGTCGGCTAGTTAGCCCCCAGGGTCCCTCAGGATTGAAGGGGAATTATTTCCCCAACTTAAAACGCGCCACAGGGCTTGTTTGCACACGTTAACTCAGGCCCCGTCCCCTCCCTTCACCACTGTGTAAACACGCCCTGTGGCCGTTTTTAGATGGGAGATTAAGTTCATTTGAATCCTGAGGGTCCCTAGGGTCCAACTAGCCCACTAGGTACCTCCAGTAAAGGCCACAGAGCTGCATTGCAGAGAGGTGTAAAAGTAGCACGGCCTGGACCACCTCTCTGCAACGCAGCTCAGTGGCGCTTACTGGAAGCACCTGGTGGGCTAGTTAGCCCCCAGGGGCCCTCAGGTTTGAAGGGGTATTTCCCCAACTTAAAACGCACCATAGAGTGTGTTTGCACATGTCACCTCAGACCCCGTCCCCTCCCTTCCCCACAGTGTAAACACGCCCTCTGGCCGTTTATTAAGTTGGGAGATTAAGTCCCCTTGAACCCTGAGGATCCCTAGGGGCAAAATAGCCCACTAGGTACGTCCAGTAAGCGCCATTGCAGAGAGGTGTAAAAAGGGGCACAGCCTGCACCACCTCTCTGCAACGCAGAGCAGTGGCGCTTACTGGAAGCACCTGGTGGGCTACTTGGCCCCCAGGGTCCCTCAGGATTGAAAGGGAATTATTTCCCCAACTTAAAACCGCCACAGGGCGTGTTTGCACACGTCACCTCAGGCCCCGTCCCCTCCCTTCACCACTGTGTAAACGCGCCCTGTGGCCGTTCTAAGTTGAGAGATTAAGTCCCCTTGAATCCTAAGGGTCCCTAAGGTCAAACTAGCCCACTAGGTACCTCCAGCAAGCGCCACAGAGCTGCGTTGCATAGAGGTGTAAAAAGGGGCGTGGCCTCAGAACACCTGTCTGCAACGCAACACCCTGGTGCATACTGGAGATACCTGTTGGGCTAGTTGGCCCTCAGGGACCCTCAGTATTGAAGGGGAATTAATTCCCCAACTTACAACTGGCCAGGGGGCGCGTTTGCAGAGTGCTGCAAGGGTGGGGGCGTGGCCTCCGGCGCGATGCCGGTCTTTTATTTATTTAATTTTTTTAAGAAGGAGGGCTGTGTGGCCCTCCTTCTTTTTCTAATTTACTGGCCCTGGGGACCCCATCCCCCAGGGCCTGCACCCTAATTTGTTTTGTTGAAAAAAAAAAATTTGGCCCTCCCAAGGCCTCAATCGGCCCCGGGGAACCCAACCCCCGGGTCATAGTCTTTTTTTTTTTTTCTTTAGGAGGGGGCTGTGTTGCCCCCCTCTTCAGGCCACTTATGGCCCCGGGGACCCCATCCCCCGGGGCCGGCCTTTGTTTTTTATTATTTAAAAAAAATATATATTTATAGAAACACCTAGGACATGCTGGACAAACCGTATGTACCTATCACCATGACGATTTGCGTGATATTCATTAAAAGGCGACTATGCATAGAATGAATCCACATGGAATGTATTTACACCGCTAGTGAAGCTCTGACGTGTCTGACGCCCTACCGTGCCTAATCCCGGCGCTCCCGCCGGTGGGTACTCACCAAGTAGACACCCTTGTTGTTTATTTATACAAACATGGGTAGCTATTGATGGGCACATTTAATATACACGCACACTAAGCCATTCAAAGGGGATTCAACAAAAATTCGACCAAACTATGCAAGAAACCCCCCTCACGGTTAATAAAACACACATCCACCGCCGGATGTGTAATACTTTTTATTTTACTCTCTGGAAAGGAGATGAACCTCACTTGAGAGTCACATCGTGCTCCTGGCTGAGCCCAATGCTGTGTTACACCCACCAGTGCCCGCCGAGTGCCTCACACCTCTGTGTTGTATTCCACCAGCTAGTGCGTATGCTATGACACTCTCTAGCCCATGTGCACTGTAACACCTCCCCGTGAATATGTCATGCCACACTTGCCTTCGCACGGGTTATATTGCCCCATCTAACGTGCCTTCCTCGATGCCTATGTTATAACGCACAACGCTATGCCATACATATTACAATCTGGGATCCATATCTTTGTCACAGTGCATATGCAACGTTACACTCCCCAGCACATATTTTATATTACAACTTTAGAGACTAGTTAGGTTACACAACACTGCCCTGTGCATATTACACTCCAAGGCGCATATCGCATAGCACGCGCTAGTGCCTGTGCTATCTCGCGCTTTCCAATGAATCTGTCATTGCGCACAATGTATTGCATATTATATTTCACGCCCCGGTTCATCTTAAATCACACTTTTTGGTGCATAGTTTATACCATATACTATATCTAGTTTTCATTTTCAATCGTGCTCTCAGGACTATGTTCTATATAACACTGCGTCCACCTACCCTTTTCACGGGCATTACATTTTGCGATGAGGGGTGGAGGGTCAGGGGGTGTTTCTGCCAAGTGAGCCCGGAGTCACAGTCACAAACGTCCTCTTCTTCCTGAATAAAAGTGAGATTATGCTGCATACTTGTTCATATTTTAAGTAGTTCGCACAGACACACATTTTAAAAACAATAAAGTTCCTAATACCCACCTTCTCTGAACAGTTAACTTGCTGCCCCATCCGCCTCCTCCCTATCCTCTGTTGTCTGAATCCATGGACTAGCCTCCTCCCTCCTGCCATGCATGGTCTGATGTGCTGCCACTGCCCTCCATTTAGCATGATGTACCAGTCCACTCCTCCTGCCCTCCATTGCCCAATTCTATGGCCCATCATTGACCTCCTGCTTAGCCTCTGTGCTTAGCTTTCTGCCCCTATTCTCCTTCCCCCTGCCCTCCGATGTCTTTGTGCATGTCCCTGCTCCATCCTTTTTGCCCACCATGTTCCATGGACCTGCCACTCCTATCTACTCTGAGTGTTCTGTTGAGCTGCCACTCCTCTCCCACCTGCCTAGCATTGTCAGATGACTGTAACCTGTCCCTGCCACCTCCACCCTGCCTGTCCACATGCTATGCCCCTATCCCCTTCCTCCTGTCCTCCATGGTCCATTTTACTGCCACACCCTTCTGCCCTCCCTGGTCTGTTGTGCTGCAACTGCTCCTCCTGCCTGCCCCGCGCGGTCTGTTGTGAGGCCCCTTCCCCTGAACTCTCTTGTCTGTGCACAGGTCCTGACCCTCCCTTCTATCCTCCATGGTCCTTTGTGCATGCCCCTGCACCCTCCTTCTTGCCCATTATAGCCATTGTGCTGCCACTAAC
This sequence comes from Triturus cristatus, assembly GCF_964204655.1. Lineage (NCBI taxonomy): Eukaryota > Metazoa > Chordata > Amphibia > Caudata > Salamandridae > Triturus > Triturus cristatus. Next base: position 556,123,246 of record NC_140579.1, on the reverse strand, counting down.
CCTCCCGCTTGCCATGCATGGTCTTCTGTGCTGCCATGGCCCCTCCCACCTTCCCTGTGTGGTCAGCTAGCTGCCCCTGACCCCCTCCCATCTTCCCTCCATGGTCTGTGTGTATGCCATCATAGTCTCATTGTTGCTCTCCATGGTGTGTCTTGTTTCTAGTGCCCATCCTGCCTGACCTCCATGGTCATCTTGCTGCTCCTGCCCTGCCCCCTTGCCCCCAGCCCTCTGTTTCCATGTGCAGACCCCTATTCCCTCCCTCCTGGCTTGTCTGTTCCATTGTAATGCCCCTGATCCGTCCCTCCTGCCCTTTATGTTATGCTGCAGCTTTCTCTCCTGTCTGTCCATTATGGTCAGCTAGCTACCATTGCCTCTTTTCCCTCTGTTCTCTGTTGTCCATGTGCATGGTCCTGTCCCCTCCCTATTGCTTTCTATGGATTGATGTGCTGCACTCCCGTCCCGCATGCGCTGTGTGGTGGATTGTGCTGCTGCAAACCCTGATGCCTGCCCTGTAGGGTCAGTTTGGTGCACCTCTCCATGTCCCTCCTGTCCTCTGTTATCCGAGCCCATGTCCCTACCCCAATTCTTCCTGCCTACCATGATCCAATGTACCATACTTGCGAACATTTTGAACTTGGTAAGAGGGAGATTTTGAAAAAAAACTGGGGTATTGGTTTTCCCCTTTGAGTTACATTGAAAAAGAGGAGATTGTAGACAGGAGACAGATCAAATTAAGCCCATTTGAGCTTAAAAACATTGGACGTTTCCTGGCTGAAACAGGTCTGTTGGCATGTATGGTTGTACTTCCACTGCCTCTTCCTTCTGCCCACAATGGTCTATCATATTGCCACAGCCTCTCTTGCCAGTCCTGTATTGTTGGTTTGTTGCCCCTGCCCCCCTTTCCACTGCCCTCCATAGTCTGTTGTGCTGCCACTGCCCTTCCTGCCTGCCCAGTGTGGTCAAATTGCTGCCTCTGCACTCTCCTACCTGCCTTCAATTTTCAGAGTCCGTGCCCCTGGCCTCTGCCTCTCAACAGTATCCCAATGAACAACTAGATTGCTAACATTCTATATTTATTACAAAAGTGTGGAACGCCTGACGTCATCTTGATGTAATCAAAATTGTAATACCTAGAGTATTTCTTTTAGAAATTACATATATGAGAGGGTCTTATTTGCATCAAAATTATGGTTAGTGCTCTAAAAAACTAAAATGAGGACATATTTTCTGAGTTTTCAAATAGCGACAAAATTATTTTAATATTTATTTATTTATATTATTTGTAATCTTTATGTTTTTTTATCCAGTTGACCACTTGATTAAATGTTGCACCTAGGGGAGAGGATGTGGTGTTACTTCCAGAGCTGCAGACTTTGCAACTGGGGAACCAGGTTGGCGTTTCTGCTTCAGCTCAACATTCTGTGATTCTGGTCAAATCTCCCCATGTCTACAACCAAAATGAATTTGATCTTGTGTGATGTAACCAATGCTCATGTAAAGCACTCCAATACCTGACAAGTCTGCACTATATAAAACTGCAAATACACAAAAAATAATTGTTTTGCACACTTCTGTCATTGGGCTATACTTGGGCTACATCTGGGTGATATTTGGGCTACATTTGGGCTCTTTTGTCTCTGGTGGCCATTTTGGGAGACTTATTTGTTATGATGTTTCCTAATTTCCTCATTTACTACAGTCTCCTCAGTAGGAAATACTTTCAGTTTTTTACTTTGATTCCATCAAGAAGGCATTCAGATGTGTCACACATTTGCCATAAATTCAGAATGTTAGCACTCTAGTTGCTCATTAGATCACTGTAGTAAAGCTACTGCTCACCAGGGAAGTCTGCTGCTGGTATTGAAAGTGCATGTTTCAGTCTGCATGTCAGAATTTTTTAATGAAATAGAAGAGGATTTGAGAAGTCACTCAAAATGAGCCCTCATTTTTCTTTCTACAGCACTAATCATACTTTCTATGGCAATATGAACCCCCTCATTTTGTTCCATTTTAAATTAACTGTTTTAAGAGTTACCACTTTAATCCAAGCAAGATGGCTTCAGGTGTGCCATACGTTTATCATAAGTAGGACTGTTAGCGCTCTAGTTGTTCTTTAGAACACTCTGGTAAGCTGCAGTAGAACACAAAGGAATCAACTGACAGTCTCTGCCCTTGTTGGATGTACATGTTTTACTGAGAATGTCAGACTTCATTCTCACATGACTGAGAAAGATAATGTGAATTTACAGAAAATAAGCTCTCAGTTTAGCTTATAGATCACCTTCCAAACCTCTGTGGGAAAAGCATGAGAAAATATTTTTCTCTCAATCATGATATCCCAGCAGAAGGCTTTTTCACATGGTGAAATCACCTTAGAGCATACCACAATTCCTAAAATGAGTATGGTACCATCAACAAATGATTTATATTGTAACTAAAGTCTTAAAACCTTCTATTAACTGCAATGCTTTTTAATGAGGTGCTATCATGTATATTGGTCCCAAGATGGCTGCCAACACTTCTTGGATGAAGTGCTGACAGCCAATCAGATCTCAGGATGAGATGTGTGGTTAGGCTCCGCCCACATATATATATGATTTTACTTTTGATTTTCTCAGGAACTACTGAACATATTGACACCAGACCTGCAAAAGGCACATCCCTGACCTGAGGACTACCTCTCTGCCAAATTTCAAGTAATTCTGTTCAGCCGTTCGGGCTGTACCTTGGACTAAAGGTCCCTATGGAAAATTGCATGGGGAAAACGCATTTTGGGACCCCCCTTTTTTCTCAGCCCCCGCTTGACGAATCCCCCCGAGACTTTCAGGGTAGGAGCGGAGCAGAGCGCCCCACCTATTTTGAAACTTTCGCGAGGATTCGTCAACCAGCGCCAAAGTTATTCCAAATAGAATGTTGCGGATTTCCTATGGAAACACGGTCCTAACTATAACTATCTACTGGCGACCGCCAGTAGATAATATATATATATATATATATTTTATTTTTTTTTTCACTGAAAAAACCAAAGGTTTCAGGGGCGTTATAGTTAGGAATTGGCATTTAAAAAACCTTAGAAATTCACTGAAAAAACCATAGGTTTCAGGGGTGTTATAGTTAGCTGGAGATTTCCCTCGTACAAAACGCTAGAAATTGCCCTGTTATAGTTAGTTCAGCTAACTATAACTCACGCCCCCACAATGCACTGCTGATGACGTCACATTACATCATTCATGACATGGTCAGTGACATCACTGATGACATCACTGATGACATCTCAAATGACATCACTGATGACATCACTGATGACTTCATCCATGTGATAAATTAGTGCATCTTCTCACACCCTAATATAACCTTTGATACACCGACTCAAAATTTCAAACGGCCATTTTGACAACCATAGATACTCCAATACCAATAACTACACACCCACTCATTGACTTTTAGGTCTACATACATGTCCACTCACTCACCTGTACAGTCACTCATACTTACAGTCACTCTGTGCATTTATACACCTATATAGACACTCACACACCGCCAATCATCCATTGAGGTACTGACACATCTAGTCAGTCATGCAAATAATTAATCACAGTCCAATTTACTCACCTATACAGTTAAACACACTCAAGTTCACTTACTCATAAAAATACTAACAAATTCTGTGTCTTCCTGCAGACAAACAAACAGCACATGACACAGATATCCTTGCACTATGGCGCATACAGCCACTCCCAAAATTACACACTCTCACATATAGATAGTTATATACTCTTACACACATATACACTGCATTTCACATATGTAGTTACTGACACATGTACAACTGAGATGTACATTCAATCACTAACACACCCATACATACACTCACCCAACCATACAGTCCATCACAGATGCACTCTTAAAACCATGCACCCACTGAATCACCCACTCACACATCTAGTCACAGAGTCACACACACCCTACCCACACAAACACTCAGGCACCCATACAGATACTCAGACAACCAATCAATAACCCATATAGACACTCATATAGCTATTCACAAAACCATGCAGCCACTTATACACCAACACACAGACACATACAGACATTCACACAGTTTAGTCACTAGTCTGCAGTAAGATACATTTAATGACTCACTTATAGAGTCAGTTACGCACCTAGAAAATCATCCATTCACACACTTGTACACCCACTTATTTTTCAACAGGCCTTTCCCTATATATATTAAACATATTAAAACTGTTCAGAAACACATACTCAAAGGATGATGTCATCAGTGATGTCATGAGTGATGTCATTTGAGATGTCATGAGTGATGTCATCAGTGATGTCACTGACCATATCATGAATGATGTAATATGTGACGTCATCAGCAGTGCATTGCGGGGGCGCGAGTTATAGTTAGCTGAACTAACTATAACAAGGGAATTTCTAGGGTTTTGTACGAGGGAAATGTCCAGCTAACTATAACACCCATGAAACCTATGGTTTTTTCAATGAATTGCTAAGGTTTTTTAAATGCCAATTCCTAACTATAACGCCCCTGAAACCTTTTTTTTTTCAGTGAATTTCAAAGGTTTTTTAAATGCCAATTCCTAACTATAACGTGCATGAAACCTATGGTTTTTTCAGTGAATTTCAAAGGTTTTTTAAACGCTAATTCCTATCTATAACTTATCTCTAAAGATATCATGAAAAGCATTCTTTTTTAAAAGTAGGGTGCACATTAGTTTTGTGGAAAAGCATCTTTGTGATTGGTTAAGAAAAAGCAGTTTCAACGTGGAGTACATATCATAGGATAAAATTTGCTCAGCTCAACCACACCTGCTACTTGCATTTGGAAGGCACTGTTCGAACTTAAAACAATCGTCAACTTTTAACCTGCACGTGTCGTTAAATGTTCAAGAAAATGTTACAAAAAAATATCGTAAAGTTTTAAAAAATTTATGAACTTTTGACCTGCACGTATTGTAGAATGTTCTAGAAAGTGTGTTGATAGAATACGTTGCACTTCTGACTTCTATGTGTTGTTGAATATTTTAAAAAACGGTTCATATGGAAAATTTAAAAGAAACCAATAGAGAAGTTTTGAAACCTAAAAGAATCAAGGAACTATTCTAATTTATTCTTTACATGTATTTATGTGTGCAGCAACAAAATTATAGACACAACAGCACTAGGAAGAGGAAGAAGCAGGGAGTGGGGGGACGGGGGGAGATGGGCAGAATGGCACACATGCAAAATTAAGTACAGCACAAGTATAGACAAACAATGGCCAAAATGAAACACACTAACAAGGAGCACAAGTCACACAACCCACCAACATCACACCACTGAACGAGCATAGAAGTGAAAACCACGCTGTATTCATACAGGATGTGTACAAAGGCCAGTCGTTGGTGTTGTGGGATGTCTGTGACCGTGGTCATCATGGATGAGATGCCCAGCATGTGGCACATGGTTGAGTTCACTGTGTGTTATGCTGCCAAACGGCTGCTCCTCCCTCCCACGAGCCCCCACACTTTTGTACAGTGCGCTGTTGTATCTCATGCACTCGTACGGCACACCATTGTAATGCCTATTTGCGCATGTCCTGCTACATTCCAACTACACCATCACTGTGCCGTTTGGAGGTGGTGCATGCCACTATACAACATCGACTGCTGCGGCTCTTGTAACAGGCCACACCAGAACACAGAGACACACTTACCGCACTTCCTGTACACAGACATGTCCGAGACACCCCGTTCCCCTTGCCGGATAGGCACACCCCTCCACTGACCTGTGAACCCCAGACCAGCACATGCCATTTGTGCATGCAGGAGGATGCGTGCGTAGCTACACATCCAGGCTCACTGCCAACGCTGAGGTGACAGCACACTGTGATGTTGCAGGGCTCGTGCCTATCATGCTAAGACAATGACCACAGGGACACACTTACTAAGATGTGGGTTTGGGGGGCATTGGCGGTCCTGGAGTTGTTGAGATAAGTCTTCTGGCTCTCATGGGTATCCCTGTATCATGCTCATTGACTCTATGGCACCTGTGGGTGTTCTGGTGTGGCTCTTGGCTGTGTTCCCTTTCATGGTGCAGGTAGTTGTCCTGCTTAACACCAGCAGAAAGCAGGTGTAAAATCCCTAGTGCTAACGTGTCTTATCGCCGGAATTTGTTTCGCATTGCAATTGGTGTGAAAGTTGTGATGTGATTTTTTTCGTGTGCACAACAATATACGAACTGAGCAGTGTATCTCATCAAGATCCAGCACCTGACGCACTATTCTCAATCAATATAAATACAATGAGATTTCTTAATAGATTTTGTGTGTACACTGTAAGTGCAGCCAATACCTCAGTGCAATACAATACAGGATTTTAGTATTTAGAATAAATCGGAAAGGTGCACCTCGTGTCTTTTTGCACGGGAACGGCTACTCTCTATTTCTTATCAGCACTTTAACGGAAGTAAAGTTGAGATAAATCTAACACACTATTCAGAAGTTGGTGCAAACTGCAGATATCACCAGTATTCCAGCGATAAGTGCCCCAAAATTTAACACCATGGTGGACTCCATCAAATAACAGTAATACGAACAAGAAAGAGTCACACAGCAGTTAAGAGAACAACCAAAAACATTATTAATTTTTTTTTCAAACTTTATTTTTTTTAATAATAAATATATAAACGATAAACTATTTTCAAACTTTATTTTTTTATTAACATAAATATAAACAATAAACTAATAAACAAAATGTAACAGCAATAATACAAAACAACAAGGCGGAACACTCCTGTGGGAACCACGGATGTCGACGACAGACCTGGAAAATCAGAAAGATTGTTAAAAAAAAAACAACATGGTATTCTCAACAAAATACCACAAGAAACAAATCACAGATATATAAAATGCATACAGCTAACAACATTTTATAAGTTTAACTTACAAAAACTGTAAATGTTGCCGCTTTAAAATATTTACCGAATCTGAGGAAATTTTTTTGCAGAAGGCACCACGCCCACAACGTTTTTCTTCAGTGGTGAGGAAATTTTTTACTTTTTCCAAGGGGCAAACAAAGACCAATGCCACCTTCGTCACTCGCAAGATTTGCCAAAGAGTTCTGTTACGAGGGGATCCTAACAAAAAATACTCGTGCGGCACAGCAAGTATGATGAAACACCTAAGGACCCTTCATCCAAACAATCTTGCACGAGAAGAGTGCAAACAGATGAGAAACACTCCTGTTCTGTATCTGTAAAAGAATCACAAATAAATGTATATTAATAACTTTCAAATTTATACTATTCCATTACTGTACAAACACATTTTATATAAAAACTGACTAAGAAACTATAGCCCTGAACCACAAGTGTGACGATCGTTAAAACACAACATGCATAGTGCATACTACTTTGAAGCAGTTCATGCCCTAAAGCCTACCTCACTAAAAGACTACATGCTAACTGACTAAATGATTACAGTACTATAAGGAGACACACTGGGTGAGGGACAGGGTGTTTGCTAGAAGAGTATGAATTCTAACTAGGGAATTGAAGGTGTGAAACACAACTGTGTAGGTGATTAGAGGACTGCATCCATACTGCATAAGCATTTAAAGCAGTCCATGTGCTAAGGCCTGGCTCACTGCATGACTACTTGGGTACTGACTGAATGATTAGAGTACAGCAAGGAGAGTGCCTAGGTGAATTTATAAGTGCTAGGCTTTTTGCTCAGGGAATGCATTAGTACTTGGTACTGAATGGGTCACTAGCCCCTTCGCTGCCAGGCCTTTTCCCCCTCCTGTGCCAAGCCTTTTTTTGGCTATTTGGGGTAGTGCGCGCTTAGGCCCCTGTAACTTTTTGACCACATTAGGTATCCACGCCAAATTTGCGTCCTTTTCTTCCAACATCATGGGGATTCTAAAGGTACTCAGGGTTTGTGGATTCCCCTGGAGGGATCACAGAAATGAGCCAAAATACAGCAACATTTTGGTTTTTTTCGGAAAAATTGGAAAAACGGGCTGCAAATGAAAGCATCTCGGCTTTTCCCTGCAAATGTTATCAAAAAAGGGTTTGTGGGGTTGAAATCACCATTTTCCCAGCTTTTCGGGGATACCACACTTTTGTCAGAAACCCAACATTTTTTACACAGTTTTGGCATTTTTCTGGGACATAGCCTATTTTTGCTATTGTTTGTGCTTTTGACCTCCTTCCAGTTAATGGCAGAAATGGGTACAAAAGCAATAATGGATCCTGGAAAGCTATACATTTTCGAGAAGAAGACAAAATTCTGACTTCAGCAAGGGGTCATTTGTGTAGATCCATCAAGGTTTTTTTATAGAAACAAACAGTTAAATATAGGATAAATTGAAAATTAGTTGAAAAAAACAGCCTTTTGTGTCAACGTTTTCACCTGTAACTTCTTCTAATTATGACAGCTCTTTGAAAGCAATATACCGTTGCATCCGCTGGACATTACTGGTTGTGGGGATATATAGGACTTGTAGGTTCACCAAGAACCCGACGAGCCCAGAGCCAAAAACTGAGCAGCAACTTGCAATGGTTTTTTATTATGTACCGGGTATATAGTAATTATTCTGTAAAAATGTGTACATGGAAAAATCGGTATGAAAGACACCTATGTATTTCTGAAATGGGAACAAAATATAGAGTTTAGAAACAGTAGATATTTGCACATTTCTGAAATTGGGAATACTCATACTAGCATGAGAATTATCAGTCATTTTTTAGAATGACTTATTTTTTACACAATGTCTTTCATTTGGAAGGCAGAAATGCATCGAAAGTCAATAGATAATAACAGTTCCTTTACAAATCTGAATTACCCTAAGTCTCCCGATAAAAATGGTACCTCACTTGTGTGGGTAGGCATAGTGCCCGCAACAGGAAACGACGCAAAACGCAACGTGGTCACAACTCAATATCGCAGTGAAAATCTACCCTTTTTTGGCAAAGTGCCTAGCTCTGCGGGCACATTGGGAAACCTAGCAAACCTATACATTTTTTAAAACTAGACACCCAGGGGAATCCAGGATGGGGTGACTTGACTGCCTCCCACCAGGGTCTGTTACCCAGAATCCCTTGCAAACCTAAAAAATTGTCAAAAAAACCACATTTTCCCCACATTTCTGTCGTGGAAAGTTCCGGAATCTGTGTGGATCCACAAATTTCCACCCACCCCACATTCCCCAAAGTCTTACGAGAAAAACGGTACCTCACTTGTGTGGGTCGGCCTAGTGCCCGCGACAGGAAACGGCGCAAATCGCAACGTGGTCACACCTCAATTTCGCAGTGAAAAATGACCCTTTTTTGGCAAAATGACTAGCTGTAGTTTTTTAACCCTAACTCTGCGGGCACCTTGGGAAACCTAGCAAACCTATACATTTTTGAAAACTAGACACCCAGGGGAATCCAAGATGGGGTGACTTGACTGCCTCCCACCAGGGTCTGTTACCCAGAATCCCTTGCAAACCTAAAAAATTGTCAAAAAAAACACATTTTCCCCACATTTCTGTCGTGGAAAGTTCCGGAATCTGTGTGGATCCACAAATTTCCACCCACCCCGCATTCCCCAAAGTCTTACAAGAAAAACGGTACCTCACTTGTGTGGGTCGGCCTAGTGCCCGCGACAGGAAACGGCGCAAAACGCAACGTGGTCACACCTCAATTTCGCAGTGAAAAATGACCCTTTTTTGGCAAAATGACTAGCTGTAGTTTTTTAACCCTAGCTCTGCGGGCACCTTGGGAAACCAAGCAAACCTATACATTTTTGAAAACTAGACACCCAGGGGAATCCAAGATGGGGTGACTTGACTGCCTCCCACCAGGGTCTGTTACCCAGAATCCCTTGCAAACCTAAAAAATTATTTTAAAAAACACATTTTCCCCACATTTCTGTCGTGGAAAGTCCCGGAATCTGCGTGGATCCACAAATTTCCACCCACCCCGCTTTCCCCAAAGTCTTACGAGAAAAACGGTACCTCACTTGTGTGGGTCGGCCTAGTGCCCGCGACAGGAAACGGCGCAAAACGCAACGTGGTCACACCTCAATTTCGTAGTGAAAAATGACCCTTTTTTGGCACAATGACTAGCTGTAGTTTTTTAACCCTAGCTCTGCGGGCACCTCGGGAAACCTAGCAAACCTATACATTTGTGAAAACTAGACACCCAGGGGAATCCAAGATGGGGTGACTTGACTGCCTCCCACCAGGGTCTGTTACCCAGAATCCCTTGCAAACCTAAAAAATTGTCAAAAAAAACACATTTTCCCCACATTTCTGTCGTGGAAAGTCCCGGAATCTGCGTGGATCCACAAATTTCCACTCACCCCGCTTTCCCCAAAGTCTTACGAGAAAAACGGTACCTCACTTGTGTGGGTCGGCCTAGTGCCCGCGACAGGAAACGGCGCAAAACGCAACGTGGTCACACCTCAATTTCGCAGTGAAAAATGACCCTTTTTTGGCAAAATGTCTAGCTGTAGTTTTTGAACCCTAGCTCTGCGGGCACCTTGGGAAACCTAGCAAACCTATACATTTTTGAAAACTAGACGCCCAGGGGAATCCAGGATTGGGTGACTTGACTGCCTCCCACCAGGGTCTGTTACCCAGAATCCCTTGCCAACCTAAAGAATTGTCCAAAAAAACACATTTTCCCCACATTTCTGTCGTGTAAAGTTCCGGAATCTGCGTGGATCCACAAATTTCTACCCACCCCGCGTTCCACAAAGTCTTACGAGAAAAACGGTACCTCACTTGTGTGGGTCGGCCGAGTGCCCGCGACAGGAAACGGCGCAAAACGCAACGTGGTCACACCTCAATTTCGCAGTGAAAAATGACCCTTTTTTGGCAAAATGACTAGCTGTAGTTTTTGAACCCTAGCTCTGCGGGCACCTTGGGAAACCTAGCAAACCTATACATTTTTGAAAACTAGACACCCAGGGGAATCCAGGATGGGGTGACTTGACTGCCTCCCACCAGGGTCTGTTACCCAGAATCCCTTGCAAACCTAAACTTTTTTCAAAAAAACCAAATTTTCCCCACATTTCTGTGGTGGAAAGTTCCGGAATCTGCGTGGATACACAAATTTCCACCCACACCACGTTCCCCAAAGTCTTACGAGAAAAACGGTATCTCACTTGTGTGGTTCGGCCTAGTGCCCGCGACAGGAAACGTCACGAAACGCATCGTGGTCACACCTCAATTTCGCAGTGAAACATGACCCTTTTTTGGCAAAATGACTAGCTGTAGTTTTTTAACCCTAGCTCTGCGGGCACCTTGGGAAACCTAGCAAACCTATACATTTTTGAAAACTAGACACCCAGGGGAATCCAAGATGGGGTGACTTGACTGCCTCCCACCAGGGTCTGTTACCCAGAATCCCTTGCAAACCTAAAAAATTATTTTAAAAAACACATTTTCCCCACATTTCTGTCGTGGAAAGTCCCGGAATCTGCGTGGATCCACAAATTTCCACCCACCCCGCTTTCCCCAAAGTCTTACGAGAAAAACGGTACCTCACTTGTGTGGGTCGGCCTAGTGCGTGCGACAGGAAACGGCGCAAAACGCAACGTGGTCACACCTCAATTTCGTAGTGAAAAATGACCCTTTTTTGGCAAAATGACTAGCTGTAGTTTTTTAACCCTAGCTCTGCGGGCACCTCAGGAAACCTAGCAAACCTATACATTTTTGAAAACTAGACACCCAGGGGAATCCAAGATGGGGTGACTTGACTGCCTCCCACCAGGGTCTGTTACCCAGAATCCCTTGCAAACCTAAAAAATTGTCCAAAAAAACACATTTTCTCCACATTTCTGTCGTGGAAAGTCCCGGAATCTTCTTAATCTCTTACAGATATGTGGGAGTCCACCGGGTAGCTCTAGACTGGGGCCTAAGTTTGTCGCTGTTGTCCCTCAAAAACTGTTCAGCATACAAATTTGTCTGCTCAACAATCTCACCCAAAAATACATCATCCATAAACAACTGAAAAAACTGTATAGGCAAAAAGTGTTCACAATCCACTGTACACCCTGCATCACCGCTAAAGGCAGGCAACACCGGCTGCACCATGTTTGGATCAACCCAAAGTCCAGCACTTCCAGTAGGAAGCCTAGCAGCCTCAGACGGCAATCCAGATGCCTCTTGCACCATCGGCACAGCAGTTTCCTCCTCTAAGACAGGCACTTCATCCGCACTGAGAGTTGCTTCATCCACACCCAGAGTACCTTCATCTGCACTGAGAGTGCCTTCATCATCTGATGATTTTATACAGAAAGCAATGGTATACAGGAATTGATACACAATTTATTTTTGAAAAGAGCACATTTTAATTATCCTCTCTCTAGTAAATCAATCTAATAGAAATATATCAAAACATTTTAGCCATCTACATAAAACGTGACGTCTAATCAGGCGAGAAATAACAAAACATCTATACAAACTTATGTACTAATTTACAAAAAGGAAACATAACACACAACACCTATACACATACGTTAACCCCACAAGTATATTCCACTAGTGTCCTCCCACTTAATCAGGGCGAACCACTCGGAGGTAGTCAAGGTAGTATACTGGAAATCTATCCAACAATGTAGACCCTCTCAGAATACTGTCGCGTTGTATGCAATCAAAACTTCATGTTTACGACTCCTCCTTCAAGAAAATGTGTCTACGCACATGCGTTTCGGCCTTAATCTTTCCTTGGCCTCCTCAGGACAGGGTTACTGCAAAACTGTGCCCACAACGTCCGTGTAAGCTCCTCCTGCCACTCAGAAATTAAAGGTCGCTCAATTCCAAAATGCCTTCGCGGCAAAATCAGGGCACCTTGGGCCCAGATCACGGGCTCCTGTGTCGCCAATGCTCTCCCTCGTCTGTCTTGGTCCCGAATTTATAAATCGTTACTGGTCCTGCACAAAGCTAGAACCCACCGCCAACGCCGTCCGTCACGCGTGAAAACACATTGCAAAGAATTTCATGCTCAAACCACTAACTAAATATGCCGCCATTATGACATCACTTACAAAAAAATTCATTCAGACATTACAATATTACTCATTTGGAGTAAATACAACAAAAAAACAATTCTTACCAAAACAATGCAACTACACAAAACTGCAGAACAACCACTGTCGAAACTGGAATCAGGAATCAAAAGCTTTAGACTAGAATAAAAAGGAGAAAAAAACTTTATTGTCACATATGCATATAATGCTCTAGACCATCACGTACTGCGCAAAATGTATTACTTGAACCTCCCACTTTCAAGAAGGAAAGATCAATGGCCCAATCCTTTACAAGCAACGCGGCGAGAATCTGGAACTCAGCCTCAGCTCCAGACCACCCCCTCCCTCTTCCCAGTCCTTCAAAACTGACCTCAAAGTTCTCCTCCTGCAAAGACACTTCCAAACTTAATTCACACCCTCTTTATTGTCTGAAGGAAGTCTTTACATTATAGGAAATTCTGTTCTCCATGCCCGTAGAAGTGCCTTCCCAGTGTGTTCCTGTGTTTTGAGTGTCTGCGAATTATTGCACTTTTATACCTCTACTTGTACTTTGTACTCTTTTGTAACTTGCACACATGTCACTTTTCCTCTTGTAACGTATTGTTTGCTACCTCTTGTATTTTTTTTGCTTTTGATACATGCACAATTACCACCATTGCCTCATGTAACATAACGTTTGCTCTTGTTTTCAGAGTGTCTGCCATTTATTGCAGTATTTTACCTCATGTGACATCCATCAGAGAGCTGTGTGAATAATTACCTGGTAATCCCCTCAGCACAATGCAAACACCCACCCGAAATAGGTACCCAGTGAGGTCACACCGTTCGCATCGCCCTAACCTGCTCAAGGTTCATGTGACCTCAGTGACAGTCACAGCGACTGGATCACTGTTGCTCTAGGGTGTGCTGCTTCGTAGGCCTGCCCGCAAGACTGCAGATGAACTTCAGTATGGATTGTGGTGGACAGGCCTTAAAGGTTAACCCACAATTGACACCACTAGGGTACACCTGCTTGTGCTAAGACATCAAGCCATCTAAGGTCTAGTGGGCCCTTCTACGGTCTAGCATGGGAATGTGCTCCCTCAGTACAGTGGTGTGGTGGACTGGTCATGAATGCGGAACCCGGTTCCCCAGTTCCAAATTCCACAGCTCTGGCCATAGTGCCACATCCCCACTGAACACCATACTTGCCCACTGAGAGAAACTCGCACTGCCTTCAGCTATAACCTAATTGTGCCCGCTATAAACACTTGGATGTGGCTCAATTCAAATTATGCACTTGATAAGAGTAATATGCTGCCTAAAAAAAAAAGCAACCACTCATAGGGAATGCAAAGCATGTGAAATGTAAGCAGAAACAACATGGCTACCTAAACGATCTCTCACTAACTATTCAGAAATCAGCGAGTGGTTTCACCTTAAAAGTTATGGACATGACTAGAGGGCCCTGAAGGAAACCGTTTCACTGTCCATTGCTTACATCCTTACAAAACGTAAGCAGTATGGTATAAAAAGACCACATCAATAAACACAGAGCCATGGTACACATTGTGTTTTCCAATCCACCCATCAACCAGGTATTGCAGTACCTCCAGGAATGGTACACTCTCCCAACCTGGAAACAACAATAATCTTCAAAGAAAGACGAGAAAATGAAAGTAGCACTTCACTGGCAAACTCTGTAAAGTGATGCTGGTGTATTTGGATGTAAAAAAAAACAATCTGGCCACTTTGCAACCCCTTTGTCTTGCTATTAGTTAGGTATTTAATTCTCATATAAGAAATTCTATTTCTCTACATGCTGCTGCACTTTGGATTTGAAAAATTAAAAAGAAGGGCATTTCTCTGCATTTTTGGATCCATTTCACAGGGAAGCAACTAGAAAGACGAGCGTTTTTCAAATTTGGATCCATTTCACAGGGAAGCAACAACAGGCACACACGAACGAAGCCGAGCCTCGTGGCATGCCTGGGCATACCAAAGTGCCCCCACCCTAACCCAAACCCACCGATGCAAAAAGCATGCTGCTGCACTTTGGATTTGAAAAATTAAAAAGAAGGGCATTTCTCTGCATTTTTGGATCCATTTCACAGGGAAGCAACTAGAAAGACGAGCACTTTTCAAATTTGGATCCATTTCACAGGGAAGCAACAACAGGCACACACAAACGAAGCCGAGCCTCGTGGCATGCCTGGGCATACCAAAGTGCCCCCACCCTAACCCAAACCCACCGATGCAAAAAAAAAACCTCCCCAGCCCCAAAACTCACCTTTACTCTCCGACGCGCAGGAAGCAAATGGCTTCCTGCGCCTCGGAGAGCGAAGGGGAAACCTCCAATGACGTCAGCGCTGCTCAAGCGCTGACGTCATTGATGACGCGGGGGGGCGTGTGGAGGCAGGGGAAGGTCTTCCCCTGCCTTCCCAGTAAAAAAGAAAAAAGATCGACCACTCACGGGGGGAGCGCCAGCGCTTCCCCCGTGGGTGGGTGCCATGGCGAGCTGGACTCGTCATGGGCACAGCGCGACTGTGCTCCATGACGAGTCCAGCTCGTCATGGGCACAGAAGGGGCTAGAGGAGTGCAAAGGCAGTGACAAGTGCTGGACTGTATGGATACTGACTAGGAAATTGAAAGTGTGAAAGACAAGTCTCTAGGTGGTTAGAAGACTGCATGCATAGTGCATAGGGGTTTGAAGCAGTCCATGTGCTAAGGCCTGGCTCAGTGTATAAATACTTCGACACTGACTGAATGATTAGAGTACTGCAAAGATAGTATCTTGGTGAATTTATAAGTGTTTGGGTTTTAGCACAGTGAATGGATTAGTACATGGTGCTGAATTGGTCACTAGAGGACTGCAAAGGGAGTGACAGGGTATTTCCTGAAAGTGTATGGATACTGACTAATGAATTGAAGGTGAGAAAGACAATTGTGTAGGTGGTTAGAGGACTGCATACATAGTGGATAAGGGTTTGAAGCAGTCCATATACTAAGGCCTGGGTCACTGGATGAGTACTTGGGTACTGACTGAATGATTAGAGTACTGCAAGGAGAGTGCCTGGGTGAATTTATTAGGGTTTGGCGCAGTGAATGGATTAGTACATGATGCTGAATGGGTCACTAGAGGAGTGCAAGGGGAGTGACAGGGTGTTTGCTGGAAGTGAACGGATACTGACTGGGGAATTAAAGGTGTGAAAGACAAGTGTGTAGGTGGTTAGAGGACTGCATGCATAGTGGATAGGGGTTTGAAGAAGTCCATGTGCTAAGACCTGGCTCAGTGCATGAATACTTAGGCAGTGACTGAATCATTAGAGTACTGGAAAGAGAGTGTCTTGGTGAATTTATAAGTGTTTGGGTTTTGGCACAGTGAATGGATTAGTACATGCTGTTGAATGGGTCTCTAGAGGACTGCAAAGGAAGTGACAGGATGTTTCCTGGAATTGTATGGATACTGACTATGGAATTGAAGGTATAAAAGACAAGTGAATAGTATGTTAGAACACTACATGCATACTGCATAGACATTTGAAGCAATCTATTTGGTACTTAGAAACTGACTAAATAATCAGACTACTTCTAGGACAGTGCTTAGGTAAAACTTTAAAATTTTCAGTTCTGCCACAGTGAACAGAATAGTACATGGTACTGCACCTTAGTGTCAAACCCTGACTCATTTTATCAATGCATAAGCAAAGACTAGCTTCTAATGCTACTAAAACTTGACAACATGAGAGGTTTTAAATTAGTTATCTGTCAGCAAATACACGATGTTACCAAATGCTTCTCTCACAGTGGTTCTCAAATGCACACAGACTCACAGTGTGATTCTAGACAACAACCACTATACCTAGGAGTTTACCAAAAATCATTCACTACTGTGGAAGTGGTAAGGGAACTGCACACAATCTTCATATTTCAGGACTGCACTTTTATGTCAAAGCCTGACTCATATAATCAAAGCATAAGCAAAGACTGGCTTCTAATGCTACTAAAACTTCACAACATGACCGGTTTTAAAACAGGTATCTGTCAGCAAATACACGATGTTACCAAATGCTTCTCTCACAATCCTTACCCAAATGCACACAGACTCACAGTGTGATTTTAGACAAGCAACACTATCCTAGGAGTTTACCAAAACTCATTCACTAGTCTGGAAGAGTTAATGGTACTGCACACAATCTACATATTTAAGTACACCACATCAGTGTCAAAGCATGACTCATTTAATCAACGCATAAGAAAGACTGGATTCTAATCCTACTAAAACTTCACAACATGACAGGTTTTAAAACAGTTATCTGTCAGCAAATACATGATGTTACCAAATGCTTCTCTCACAGTGATCCCAAATACACACTAACTCACAGTGTGATTCTAGACAAGCACCACTATCCCTATGAGTTTACCAAAACTCATTCACTACAGTGCAAGTGGTAAGGGAACTGCACACAATCTACATATTTCACAACTGCAATTTAATGTCAATGCCTGACTCATATAATGAAAGCATAAGCCATAACTGTCTTCTAATGCTACTAAAACTTGACAACATGACATATTTTACAACACTTATCTGTCAGCAAATACACGATGTTACCAAACACTTCTCTCACAGTGGTTCCCAAATGCACACAGACTCACAGTGTTATTCTAGACAAACAACACTATCCCTAGGAGTTTACCAAAACTCATTTACTACAGTGGAAGTGGTAAAGGAACTGCACACAATCTACATATTTCACGACTACACTTTAATGTCAATGCCTGACTAATTTAATCAACGCATAAGCAAAGACTGGCTTCTAATGCTACTAAAACTTGACAACATGACAGGTTTTAAAACAGTTATCTGTCAGTAAATACACAATGTTACCAAATGCTTCTCTCACAATCCTTACCCAAATGCACACAAACTCACAGTGTGATTTTAGACAATCAACACTATCCTAGGACTTTACCAAAACTCATTCACTACTGTGGAAGGGGTAAGGGGACTGCACACAATCTACATATTTAAGTACAGCACATCAGTGTCAAAGCATGACTCATTTAATCAACATATAAGCAAAGACTGGATTCTAATGCCACTAAAACTTCACAACATGACAGGTTTTAAAACAGTTATCTGTCAGCAAATACATGATGTTACCAAATGATTCTCTCACACTGATCCCAAATACACACTAACTCACAGTGTGATTCTAGACAAGCACCACTATCCCTATGAGTTTACCAAAACTCATTCACTACAGTGCAAGTGGTAAGGGAACTGCACACAATCTACATATTTCACGACTGCAATTTACTGTCAATGCCTGACTCATTTAATGAAAGCATAAGCCATAACTGTCTTCTAATGCTACTAAAACTTGACAACATGACTGGTTTTAAAACAGTTATCTGTCAGCAAATACACGATGTTACCAAATGCTTCTCTCACAATCCTTACCCAAATGCACACAGACACACAGTGTGATTTTAGACAATCAACACTATCCTAGGAGTTTACCAAAACTCATTCACTAGTCTGGAAGAGTTAATGGTACTGAACACAATCTACATATTTAAGTACAGCACATCAGTGTCAAAGCATGACTCATTTAATCAACGCATAAGCAAAGACTGGATTCTAATCCTACTAAAACTTCACAACATGACAGGTTTTAAAAAAGTTATCTGTAAGCAAATACATGATATCACCAAATGCTTTTCTCACACTGATCCCAAATACACACTAACTCACACTGTGATTCTAGACATGCACCACTATCCCTAGGAGTTTACCAAAACTCATTCACTACAGTGCAAGTGGTAAGGGAACTGCACACAATCTACATATTTCAGGACTGCACTTTTCTGTCAAAGCCTGACTCATTTAATCAAATCATAAGCCATAACTGTCTTCTAATGCTACTAAAACTTCACAACATGACAAGTTAAAACATTTATCTGTCAGCAAATACACGATGTTACCAAATGCTTCTCTCACAGTGGTTCCCAAATGCAAACAGACTCACTGTGTGATTCTAGACAAACAACACTATCCCTTGCACTATACCAAAACACATTTCTCCATCTAGAAGTAGTACTACATTTTCGTATAGAAACATAACATAACTCATTTCACAAATTCATAAACAATGACTGGTTTCTAATTCTACCAAAATATAAAAACAGCAAAGTTATCTGTCTACAAACACATGAAAAACACAAATGCTTATCACAGAATGGTTTCTACATGCACATACATTGTGGAGAAAAAATGTACTCCCTACACTTTAGCAGGAAAAATACATTAGTCTGATTAAAATCAAAATAGTCTACATACATCCCCTCACAATTAAATAACTCATCTTTCAAGTTCTTTTGTAGATTAAGAAGTATATCAATCACTCACCATATTTTCTTTTACAGAATCTCTGCACTGTGCACCTCTCAGCAAAAGCAAAGAATGGAAATGTTTCCCTTTCATTTTCCACACATATACATGTAAACATCAAATCACAATCCTTCGCACATAAACTCAAAAGCAAACAAACATTTCTATTGGTTAAACATTTCAACCCTTTCCAACTGAAATACATTTCAACCCTTCCCCCAATCTGCCTTCTGCCTGTTACCATAGAAACAGGTCATGGAACACTGCACTGAGCTCACAGGTCACAAGTTCAGCACACAATGTTCCTACACAAGACAGGAAGTGTGCTTGACTTTTCAACATATCAGCTTATCATATATAATGTTCCTTACAATCTGTTTTTGTTAACCAATAACATTCATACCTTTAGAAAACAGAAATATACACCCTACCTTTCAGTGTAGAAAGTTGTCATACAACCAATGATTTCTTGTTTTTCAAAAAACGTTGTCGTGGATCCGCGCACCCACCGCGAGAGAATCTGTGCATCCAACGCGGTAGTTTGCGCGCACCATGCGTGCATTTCCCCGTTTAAAAAAAAGGGGGCCCCAGGGGGTCCTTCTGGGACCCCCTAAGCACCTCTAGAGGGTCAGAGTATTTCCACTCTGCCCCCTTTATATGTTTTACACACTTATTCCCCTTGCATCTTCAGCCTCGCTTCTACCGAGGCAGAAAATGGCCGCCAACAGTTCCTGGTTTCGAATGTAGAGAGACACTCGACAGCCAATTAGCATTCAGCGCGCGATCGGGAGGGTACGCGCTTGGTTCGGGGAGGGTCCGCGGATCCTCCCTGGCCATAGATATCACTAACTTTTTTACCCTAATTTTCTCAGGAACTACTGAACAGATTCACACCATTTATGCAAAAGGCACGAGTCCGAACTGAGGACTACCTCTTTGCCAGATTTGGTGTCATTCCGTTCAGCGGTTCGGGCTGTAGCTGCGACAACAGATCCTATGGGAAATTGCATGGGGTAAATGTGTTTTGGGACCCCCCTTTTTTCTCGGCCCCCGCTTGACGGATCACCGCAAAACTTTCAGGGTAGGAGCGGAGCGGAGCTGGCCAAAAGTTTGGAAAATTTCGCGGGGATTCGTCAACCGGCGCCAACGTTATTCCAAATAGAATATTGCGGATTTCCTATGGAAAATAGGTCCTAACTATAACTATCTACTGGCGACCGGCAGTAGATAATATATATATATTCACTAGAAGACCATGTCATGATTGATGTAATATGTGACGTCATCAGAAGTGCATTGCGGGTGCGCGAGTTATAGTTAGCTGAACTAACTATAACGGGGAAATTTCGATGGTTTTATATGAGAGAAATGTCCAACTAACTATAACGTCCCTGAAACCTATGGTTTTTTCAGTTATTTTTTAAGGTTTTTTAAATGCTAATTTCTAACTATAACGTGCCTGAAACCTATGGTTTTTTCAGTGAATTTCAAAGGTTTTTTAAATGCTAATTTCTAACTATAACATAGCAGTCGCATTTGCAGAGTGGTAGAGAAAGGTGAGCGTGGCCTTCATACACAATTTAGCAATCCCACTGTGTGGGATTTAGCGGAAGTAACAGGAGGGATAGTTAGCCCCCAACGTCAACCTTGGGGGCTAACTACTCCTTTTATTATCTCCAGTAAGTTCCTCACAGCAGGATTGCTAACTTGTTATATAAGGCCCCACCCCCTCCCTGCAGCACTCTGCAAACGCACCCCCTGGCACTTTCTAAGTTGGGGGATTAAGTCCCCTTGAATCCTGAGGGTCCCTGGGGTCTTACTAGGCCACCAGGTACCTCCATTAAGCGCCACTGAGCTGCGTTGCAGAGAGGTTTTTGTTTTCCCAATCACTTTGGCGCCGGTTGACGAATCACCCCGAAACTTTCAACACAGGAGCTGACCGGAGCGGGTCACCAGTTTTGAAAATTTCGCGAAGATTCGTCAACCGGCGCCAAAGTTATTGGGAAAACAAAAAATGTTTTTCCTATGGAAACTAGGTCCTAACTATAACTAATATATATAAACAACCAATTAAATAATGTGGAATGCTATAGGAAGATTTCTCCTATAAAGTTCAAGGATACACAGGAACTTCTATTCTCACAATTGTTGGCTTGGAAAAGCAAGGGCTTGTTAAGTTGGGAAGAATTCAAATATCTTAACATAGTCCCGGTGATTTATTTTATACCAAAGGTACATAAAAATATCAGTAAACCACCGGGAAGACCCATCATAGCTGCCTGTGATGATCTTTTGGAGAACTTATCCAGATATATTGATTTTTTTCCTGCAACATTTTGTAAAAGGACTTAAATCATATGTACAGGACACATGTGACTTTCTAAGAAAAATCCAAAATATATCATGGAAACCCACTTATTTATTGATAGATTTAGAATGTATCGTCTTTGTTTACATTCATCAAAAATAAGGATGGAATGAGGGCAGTGGAATACTTTTTGATGAATAGATCTATCATATATGTTCAACACACTAATATGCTGCTTAAAATACTACTGTTTTGTTTGGAGAATAATCTATTTTTGTTCAATGGCAAAATGTACCTACAAATACAGGGTGTTGCTATGGGGGCCAGCTTCTCCCCCAGTTATGCCTGTTTATTTATGGGATGGTGGGAGGAGCTGGTTCTCATGCAACAATTCGAGCAGACATACAAAACAAAAGTCGTAACTTGGTTATGTTACATTGATGATTTATTCATAGTGTGGGATGGTGACGTTCAAAGTGCCACTGATTTTATTGCTCAATTGAATAATAATGCAATCAATTTACATTTTACATCTGATATTAGTAAGGATTTGGTTACATTTCTAGATGTTCAGGTCCAAGTGGTAAACGATAAGCTGTTTACCACACTATTTAGGAAACCAACAGCAGGAAATACTCATTTGCATGCCTCTAGCGCACATCCACCCCATCTCATTAAAAGCATTCCCTATGGGGAAATGTTGTGCATTAGATGAATTTGCAGCAATGAGGAAGACAGCCATAATAAACAAATGGAAAGTCGCACTAGGTTTCTAGCTAGGGGATACAGGACTGAGATATTTGATGCAGCAATAGCTAAAACTAGAACACAGGCACGAGTAGATCTATTGCACTATAGGAAGAAAAAGATTAGTGTAGATACTACCCAGCAACCGACCAGATTGATTTTGTCTTTCTCACGACAAGAGAAACAGATTAGGGCAATTGTTAGACACAATTGGCCCATCGTGAAAGACGATCCAGTGATTGGCAAGTTTCTGCCATCCAATCCAGCTGTGACCTTTAGAAAAGCTAACAGTATGGGGAGCGTGCTGGTAAGAAGCAGCTTAGAGGGCCAGGGAAAAAGTTTGTGGCTCTCAGCAACAAAAGGATTCTACAAATGTGCAACATGTAAGGCCTGCCAATATGGTGTTAATACTACATCATATACAACCGCATTCAATGCCAGGGTACAAAATATAGGACAACACCTTACATGCAAGTCGGAGTTTGCTGTATATGTTCTGCCATGTAGCTGTAACCTCAAATACATTGGCAGCACTAAATTAGCAGTGCACAAGAGGATCCTGCAACATATTCGTGCCCTCAATAACATTGATGACAGCTATCCAGTGGCAAGACACTTTTAAAACTGCCACAGTAGCAATCCTAAGTATTTGAAATACTATGTCATAGAGGCCGTGCCTCCACAGAAAAGAGGTGGGGACAGGGAATCGAAACTGAGACGTTTAGAAACTACTTTTATTTTACAGTTTGATTCCAAACAAAGAGGCCTTAATGCTAGTGAGGACCTGTATACATTTTTATGAATACATATGATTGTTGAATATGAGAAGGGAAAGATAAAGATTGTATAAGACATGTATAAACATGAAATGAAACTCAGGCCAGAATACTATGAATTAAGAAATTCCTATTATAACAATTTAAATTCACTCTAAAGAAGGGTTTTTTAGCTGGACTTTTATGACATTTTTATGTATATATATGATATTTATAGTTGGATTTTAGAAATCATATTTATATGGAAAGTGTATTTTATACTTCTATCTAATCAATATGAATTTCTTTGGGGATCAGCTATGATATGTTTAATATAGATGAAACTGTAAGGATAGGAGGTCCTTCGCACGGGAGCACTTTAAAATTTGACTTTTTGCACTAAGGTATCTGCCATTGGATGAGACTATAAATATTGTACTGGGATATCTCTACCAAGGCGAACACAGCCAATATAAATATAGCGGTAATATTTTTTTACTGATGGATAAAGAGAGTTTGCTTATATGCTGAAACCAGATATTATTATTATTTTTTAATTTAATTTTTACACACAATTCACAGGTTGGGTATGCACTTTTTTAGCTTCACAATTTGGATATGGAAATAATTTTAGGAATAATTTCAGGCATTTTAAGCCGGTATTAATAAAATGAATGTATTTATTATGCAAGTTATCCTAATAAGGAAGGTGATGACCACTTTATAACATTTATGTATATATTAGGTGATCGAGTCCCTTCGCTAAGAATGAATATGTTGTTTATGTCCATGGTGATGTCATGAGCACTTGCACTTTAAAAAGCGGAGTTGAATGTCTAGGAGTTGTCATGTGATCAAGGGCGGGATTGCCCGAAACGCTTCATGGCAGACTGGCAATAAATTAAATAATTACACGACATATGGGTCCACGCTCGTCTTTTTTCCTGCAATTGAAATTGGAGTTGTTAGCGAGTTGAAGCAAATATATATATATATATATATATATATATATATATATATATATATATATATATATATATATATATATTATATATATATATCCAGTTTTGCTGCTTACTTCGCTCCCCAATCCTCGAGATAACAAAGCAGGCACGGACCACAGTTCTGTGCAGATAATTTTATTTTTCACTAGTCGGCCATGGCGCGTTTCGGTCCCTCCTGGACCTTGATCACATAGCGAGTTGAAGCAAATATATATATATATATATATATATATATATATATATATATATATATATATATATATATATATATATATAGAATTCTACGTGTTCCGCCAAGGCTGCTGAACTCCATAGAGACGGGTGCTCTGCTTGTGAGGGTGGCCTCACAAATTACGTGCAACAAACTCCTACGAAAAGCAGGATGGGCTCTCACGGGGTCCATTTCAGGCTTCATTAACATATCCAATCGGCACTTGGTGTTTAAATGTATCACATTGTTCTCCCATTGAACAATAAAAAGCAGATATAGAAGTAGGACTGGACCATCCGAGGTTAATCCTCTGTACTTGGCCGCCATCTTTGAATGTTAAATAATGTTCAAACAGTCCATAAGTTAGTCAGTGAGCCCTTTCAAAAACTTTGCCCTTTCCCCCTCGGGGGACATAGGTATATGACACAATGGCAGTATATATACTGCCATTGGGTCATATACCTACGTTGCAACTTGCTTGAAATTCAAGTCTGCGGTAGACGAGGGGAAAGGGCGAAGTTTTTGAAAGGGCACACTGACTAACTTATGGACTGTTTGAACATTATTTAACATTCAAAGATGGCGGCCAAGGACATTTTTTACATACAACGCACCTTGCCCTATGAGCTGTTTAGGGCCTACCCTAGGGGTGACATATATGTATTAAAAAGGGAGTTTTAGGCTCGGGAAAAGGTTTATTTTGCCAAGTCAAATTGGCTGTTTAAAACTGCCCACAGGCTGCAATTTCAGGCCTGAGGCATGTATTAAAGGGCTACCTAGGTGGGTTAGATAATATGTGCTGTAGGACCACTAGTATATGGTATACCACTAGTATATGGGTATATTGTATATACTATACTAGGGACTTAAAAGTAAATTAAATATGCCAACCAGGTGCAAGCCAATTTTACCCTGTTTTAGGGCATGAGCACGGGCACTTTAGCACAGGTTAGCAGTAGTAAAGTGTACAGAGTCCTAAGAACAACAAAAGCTAATTCAAAAATAAGGAGGGGTGAAGACAAAAGGTTTGGGGTTGACCCTGCAGAGAGGGCCAAGTCCAACAGCATGTAAATAGGTGTGAAATGCCTCCCAAAAGCAATCAATAGGCTGAGGCAGGTAGAGACTGTGAGCATCCTTTTTGACATTAAAATGCCAAATCCTGCTTGTCAGGTCTTCTGGGTTTTTACATATATGACTTGGGTGCACTTCAAAGGGCGACTACAGGATGCCCAAAAATTCTTGTATATCCACTGTGGGCTTGCTGAAAAACCCTTCTTTGATCTACTAGCCTTTTGTCTCTGAACTCATTGTGGGTATAGTGGTTGTCCAACCTGGATGTTGGTGTTAGATGTGGAAGGCACTATGTTTACCATAGTAACCCCCCCCAAACACACCCCCAGCATTCAGATCACACATTGAGTTTTGCTGAAGACTTCCTCCATTTTGCAAATGCCCCAAGTGGGTAGTGTTGGCTCTGGGAACTTTTGCCCCATTGTTTAGGGTGTGCCCAGAAGTCGCACCCATCCACTAACTCGATCCATGGGTTATTGTGACATCTCTACTACATCCCACTTCAGTCAAGCCCATCCACTAACTTGAGCCATGGGTTATTGTGACATCTCAACTACATCCCACTTCAGAACACTCCTGGACCTGAGGAAAATAAGAAGAAGCCTGATCCTGCTGTCTGCGACCTGAGAAGAGCCCTGAAATGACTGGACCTGCTGACTTGTGTACCCAGGTCAAAGATGTGGACTCCAAGGTAATAAGGCTGCCCACTGTTAAAGGTACAAGGACACAACAAGCAACAAGAGGCCTTTTATTGCATCTGCCCAGCTGACCAGTAGCAAATGGATCTGGACTGGACCCGGCTGTTTGCCATCTGCTTGACGCCCTGTGGGTCTCCAAGTGCCTCTCCTAAGGTCCTAGAGGGATTTAGAGGAGTACTTCTATGGTGGATTGGAACTTAAAGAGCTAAGTCGGAAGAAAGAAATCTTTGACCAGGATGAACCTGCTTGGTGTATTTGAACGGTGTTCCATCGCGATGAGTGTCAAATTTCACCTAGGTCCCTACCACGACCATTGACTATCATTGGTACTTTGTGCTCCTTGGTTCAATTCCTATTTAAAAACTTTTAAAAGTCATCTCTGCGGTTATCTATATTAGATTTTTGTCTTTTACTTATTACATTTTACTCTATTTTTCCACATTGGTATGGAATTTTTATTGTGCTGCATTTTGACTTTATTACTGTTTTCGTACTGCATAAATACTTTACACATTCACCTAACTAAAGCCTGCTCTTTGCCATGAGCTCAGGTTAATTTAGTCACACTGACAGGGATTGGGATTATTCCTAGAGGTGGGTAGTCCCCCACCCCAATTAATAATCCAATTTCTGACATTTGTCTTCAGGGCTAGGGCTTGCATTTTGCAGTACAAGTCATTTAAAGTGACATAGAAAATTGATTTTGTGAATTTCAAATTCTCCTTTTATTTTTAGTTATTTTATTTTTATTTTTTATTCACTCCTTCCCTCAAGGTTTTGCACCTGTGATATGTTAAAGAATGGAAGTGGATTTAGGCAGCATTGTGAGCCGAAGCTCGAGAGATTGAAGGAAGATGTGCAAGGAGAGAAGGCTGAGGCTGACAAAGAAGTCCAAGAAGAGAGACTTATTTACAAGGCTAGTAAGGCAAAGGGTGTGAGTTTTAGGTCTGGAGGGAGTGGGCTCTTTGTGAAGACTCCTATACAAGGCAAATGGGTGTGCGTTGTAGGGGTTTGGTTACTGAAAGGGGCTTGGGTGTTTAGAGGGAATGAGCTCTCCAAGGCTTCTGTGCTGGAGCAGGGTTTTTACTTTAAAACCAAATACCGGTTTCATTTTCGTATGTTATTATTAAAAGTACTACTGATTAATTAGTAATTACTAAAGATTTGTCGAGTCTTGTCTAACCAACCTTATTAACAGAAGAATTACACGTGGGAATGCAATTGCATGGCTAAAATAATAAGTGAACTAAGTTGGTGAGCGAATTGACAGTAATAGATGTAGCTTATGTGATGTTATTGCGTTTTGCGCTTTTAATTAATATGCATTAATGGCTTTTGATGTCGCAAATGGCTGGATAAATACATACACATAAGGGTATTAGCAGGGGAATAACACTGTATAATCATTTCTATGTAGTAATTATGATTTTGTGTTTCCTTCGCTTAAGTTGACCATTGTGGCCTGCTATAAAATGGCCACCACCCGCAGCCTGCATTCGAGTAGATGGAAAATATGAAAAGAGGCTTTGCGCTGACTGCGACCCTGTCCTTTGATTGAACTGAAAAGCCATGAACATGACGACAAATCTGGGAGTGTTGCCAGATGCCCCTGAACGTGAAAATTTGTTGCAACTGTTAAATCCAACCTGATGAACTTATAATGGTCCCATGGATGAGATACATTTTATCCTAAAGAGACATCCGTAGAAGTAACGAATTAAACATGGACTTCTAATTTCTATTCAGAATTTGAAATTATCAATATATGGGAAAATCTAATGGTGTAACTTAATGTACCAAGACGACATAATTTCCGCCAATCAACTGTTTTGAAAGATATGTTTGCAACATTTGGAATGTAAATTTTGGTATAAATATTAGTAGACTAGAGAGGTCTAGCGCCACTTCTTCCCGAACCAATGATCAGAGGTCCCGATGCTGACGGAGAGGACGGTGACTCTACATGACGGCTAGAAAACTTTAACTATTTGCTGAGGACCGGTTCTGACTTAGAAAACGACTTTTAGCCAGAATAGGTAAATATGGAAAATATGATCTTGCATTTAATTGGCTTTTCTTACAATTTTTAGATAAACAATATTCTGTTTGAATTACTGTGTCGGGTGGTTATTTTATTGTCATGTTTATTCAATATTTAGAGTGTTAGATGTATCACCAAATCTATAGCAACTAGTTGATCTCATTGACCTCAGGGTACATGCGGATTGGTTAGGTATTATACAGAAAAGTGTTTCCCCTTATACATGGCACGGATAGAGTGGTAGGATGAATGTTGGTGTTATGGGCCACACCAGCGTGTGATGTGTGTGTGCGCGTGTGACTGCGAGATCACTCCGTCCGTGGAAGTAGAGGGTATTCGGAAGCTCCGATCTGCACCAGTTTCTTGGTAGCAGAATGATGGTTAACTATTGTCTTGATCTGGTGAATTTGCGTGTATATAAGCTTATTGATTATTGATTGATATTGATATATGTACTAACACTATATGTTGAAGTCGTATTGAGTTTTATGTAGTGTGTACGGCTTCTGGGACGTAGGAAGTCGGTGACAGTTCCGTAGTAGGGCAGAGGGAAGCGCTGCTCTTGGAAGAGGCGGGATTGTTGACCCTGTATGAAGACAGGGGAAAACGTGTGACAATTGAAGTTGCGCGTCGCATTGTCTGGGTTCGATGAGGTAGCATCGCCGTGTGTTGCCATTAGAAATGTATTTTCTGTGTGAGAGAAGTGTATATGATAGCGAAGGTTGCCTGTGAAGTTCTGGTGTTAGGTATCAGGGATCCTTATGGCATTCCGATAACGCTTATCACTAGAAAAGTAATAGGTATTCTCTGAGCTTGGTAGAAGCACAGAGCAGAGGTAAGCGCTGCTTTGTTAACGTGTGTAGTAATCAGGTCCACTCTGTTGTGATGATTCAAGTAGGTTTATTAGAAGATGGTACAAGATCACAGGTAGATAAGAACAGGACCAGATGAGGATCAGAGGGAGACCAGAACAAGACCAGAGTAAGACCCCACCAGGAGCAGCCAGCAGGCAGCTCAGCCCAGTCAACTGTGACTTCTCTGACAGATCCCCAACATTCTGACAGCATCATCACCTTAACATTCCACTTGTGGTAGAATGGCATTGTATTAACATTAGCAGGATATAACAACGTGTGATATAATTCTGTAGTGGGACAGACTGTTCGCTGTTCTCGGGAAAGACAGAATTCTGTGTGAATGTACTACATTTTCTGGTGTGAAAGTGCGTGAATGAGAAGGCATTCTGGTTAACTGTGAAACTATTAGGTGCATTCCGGAGAAAACAGTTAATTGGTGCTTTCTAGAAGGGTAGAGTAGAGGGATGTGCTACTTTATCAACGGAAGTAACGATTCCGTAGTAGGGCAGAGGTAAGCGCTGCTCTCGGGAAAGGCGGAATTCTCGTGGGAAAGGTCTTTTGCTGTTCTGTAGCTAGCGAAGCAGACAATGGAGATGTTTGTATGTTGTAACTAACAGACTCGTAGAAGTTGAAACAAAGTCTACCGAGTAGTTTTGTAAAGGAGGGGTAGACGAGTGACAGGAGACAGGAGCAGGAGCTGCTACAGCGACTGCTGACGTCAGGAAGACCGCGCTGTGATTGGACAGTGGGTTAGAACGGTGGAAGCACGGTGATTGGTGTGCTAGTGTAAGCCGTGCAAGGATTGGGAGACATACAGGGTGACGTAGATGCTCCAGGATTGGTGCGTTAGGGTGAGTCGCGCTGGGATTCGTGGACTGAGTCAGTGACGTAAACTCTCCGGATTGGTGCGTTAGTGTGAGTCGCGCTGCAATTGGACAGGAGATCGTACAGTTGTAGAAAAGACTAAAGGGTTGCGGAAAACAAGAAAATGTATTACCACGCTGAGGAAAAGAAAAATAAATCCTTGTTTAGTAAGGTTAAGACCTGGTTTGACAAGGATAAGGATATTGTGACTAGGGAAGGACAGTTACTTCCTCCAATAAGAACCCCCGCATCCTTCATGGTTGCAAAATATGGGTATCAACAATTGGGCAAAGTACACCAAAGAGGATGGAGTTTTAGCTTTCCCAGAACATGGCTCATTCAATCTGGCCATATTGAGAAACTTACGGGAGAGGATGATGAATCTAGAGCCTCGGCCTAGGCCGACGCAGTTTGAGGCATTGACTGAATGGGAAGATGAAATGCATGAGCGAGAAAAGCAGAGGAGTGGAGGAAACTACAGGTATATGTGTGGGCGAAAGTATGATCGTAAAACTCATCATGACCGGATGAGAAGATGGCAAGATGCCAGTATGACTGAGGGATTATATCCTGTAAGAACTGCAGAACAGACAGAAGGGAAAAAGTGTACAGAGAAAGAACATAATGTAGAAACAAGGAGGTATGGGGCGAATGAGTCTGATGATGATGTCTTAGATGACATGTTCTACAAAAGACCACCCCCGTATAGAAGAGAACCAGAGGTAGGAACATCAGTTACCCCAATGAGAGACACCCTGCGGATTATAAAGACAGAAGTCATGACCCCTGAGTTGAAAAGCAGTAGTTCTCTTGCAGAGAGAGAGAGAGAGAGAGAGAGAAAGGGAAAATGAAATTGAGGATGAAAAGACCAGAGAACTAGCAAGAACCACATTTGAATTGACAGAGAATATCAGAGAACTGACTAAAAATCTTGAAGCAGTTACGGTGCCTGTGACAATAGGTCCGGTTATGCCTGTTTTTGAGAAGCAGAGGATTGGTGAAGGTGGTTTAACAGTTCCATATGTAGGCAACAGATTGATTGTTCCTCCAGAGCAGACAGAAATTAGGTCAGGAGAAAATCAGTGGAGATCAGGAGAAAATCAGTGGAGACATACCATATGTGGAGGAGAGATGAATGTGCAGACTAACTCGGGTTTGAATTCCGGTTGTGTGGAAGGGAACAGAATGATTGGAGGATCGATCTTAGAACCACAAAGAGTGACAGAACCAGTGGGTGCAGAAAAATCCACGGGGATAACTGCTGAAGATTTGAATGATTGGCTGAAAGTTTTGCAGAGGAAAGAAAAGGAATCCCAGGCAATTGATGTAGCTAGACTACGTATGGAAATGGAGGAGCTGATTGTAGGAACAATTCCTACAGAAACGCTGAAAAATTATCAGGAGGGGGAAATACTATTTTTGTGCAAAAGCATCACATGGAGAGCAAAGAACATACATGACAGGTTGAAAGGAATAGCCAGTGAAATGGGAATTGACATGGACAAGGTAAAAGCTTTACAAAAGCCTTACCAAGTGGATTTTACAGATAAGGACATTGAGAATCTGAATAATGCAGGCCGAACAGGGCAGATTAAGGAGATGATTGCTTTGCTGTGAAAATGAGGAGATGTGGAGAGATGGAAAGATAGATGGTATAGAAAACGAGAAGATGCAGCAGACAAAACGTACTCAACATTCCCTATGAAAGAAAAGGAGACAACAGTGACAGCTTATCCCATGAGGGAGATTCCAGGAGGAGGGTACGTACATGTCCCATGGACCAGACAAGATATTTTGTCATTTTCAAATGATTTCCCTCGACTGAGACAGAAGCCCGTTGAGTGGTATAGACAGGTTGACAGATTTGTGAAGTTGTCAAAAGTGCTGTGGATCGACCTGAATAGTCTGTTTGATATAATTGTACCAGCAGACTTGTGGGCAGAATGTAAGATAGTCATAGACTGGCCCACTAAAGAATACCCAAGAGATCCCAAGACAGGAGCTCCAGACCCGGAGGTCATAAAAAAGTATGAGCAGGTTATGGCTTTCCTGAAAAATAAGGTACCCCCCAAGGAAACAGACTGGGTTAAAATAGATCGAACACATCAAGAAGTGAAAGAATCAGTCCATGCTTACTATGAAAGACTAATACTGGCTTTCAAACAGTTCAGTGGAGATGAACATCTGGGTGACAAGGATCTGAGCCATTTTGTATATAGATTTGTGTATGGCTTGCGACCTGAAATCAGTGAAATGATAAGGCAGCATACCGTAGACTGGCAGAGCAAAAAGATTGATGAGATCCTGAGACATGCAAAATACTTCAGTGATGAGATTGAGGCAAAGCAAAGAAAATTGAAAGAAAAGGCAATGTGGGCACAGGTGAAAGTTGCAGAAAGACAGGAAGCTCAGTTGGTTGAACAAGCAAATAACCCAGGAACTAAACCCAGATTTGGCCCAGGAAAAGGGAAAGGCAATATAGAGGAAGCAAAGAAAAGGTTTCCTTGCCACAACTGTGGAAAATGAGGGCACTGGAAATCCGAGTGTAAGAATCCACCGTCTGCTAACGATGACAATCCATCATTGAATTCACAGGTGCAGAGTGAGGGGTGTGGTCAGCAGCAGCAGCAACAGCAGAAGGCTGTAAAGCAGCAGAATCAGGTGCCAAAACCGCCCTTGCCACAAAACAGAGGATCCCAGAAGTACAGCCAAGATTCGGGGTTCTACAATGTAGAACAGGTAAACAAGCCAAAACGCGCAAGCACTGTATCACAATATTGGCTAAGGAATGAGGGAAGCGATTCTGAGGGAGACTTCTGACGGTGCCGAAGAGAGGAGGAAGAGTGTGTACTTGGCGCAACTCTAGAAATAGACCAGGCAGGACCTTTTGTAGATGGAAAAACCAATGGTGAAAGTGTTACTTTTCTAGTTGACACAGGAGCTATGAGATCGACTGTCAGGTCAGCTGATATAAAGAATCTTCCTCTCTCGGATGAAGCAATCCAAGTAGTTGGTGTGTCTAACACACAGATCAAAACTCATCTTACTGAACCAGTAAAGGTTAGAATAGGGAAATTCTCAGACATGCACCGATTCGTGGTGTGTGACACCAGTCCTGTGAACCTGTTAGGCAGGGATTTGCTGTGCAAGATGAATTGCACTATTTTCTGTACCCCAGATGGAATAACCTTTGAGACACCAGATGAAGATGTCCTATACAGAACAACTCTAGATAACAGGGAAAGTGAGGCTACTGGAACATATGCTGTATTCAATCCAGATGAATTACCCCCAGAATTAAAACAGACAGTAAAAGCAGCAGTTTGGGATTTTACTGGAGAAGATGTGGGCCTGATGAGAAATGTAGATCCAGTAAAAATTACTGTAAAAGATGGAATAGTTTACCCAAACATCCCACAATACAGACTGACACCTGAAATAATTGAAGGAATAACACCTATAATTGAGAAAATGATCCAGCAGGGGGTGTTAAGGGAAATATTGAGCAGCCCATGTAATTCACCTATAATGGGACTGAAGAAACCCAATGGGAAGTTCAGAATAGTACAGGATTTGAGAAAGATTAACAAAATTGTTGTGCCATGCTGTCCCATTGTGCCAAATCCATCAGTGATTTTGTATCAGATTCCCCATGATGCAGAATGGTACACAGTAATTGATTTGTGCCATGCTTTCTTTTCAATCCCGTTGCATCATGACAGCCAGCCGATTTTTGCATTTAGATTTGGAGAGCGAATTTTGGCATGGTGCCGTATTCCACAGGGGTATACAGAGAGCCCTTCGATATTTAATCAATTGCTGAAGAAATCTCTGGAGAGTTTAACAATGCCTGAAAATTCAGTTTTGGTCCAGTACATTGATGACCTGCTTGTGGCATCAAAAACACGTGAAGCTTGTGAAGTAGACACCATTGCTTTACTGAATCACTTGGCAGATGGAGGATTAAAAGTATCTCCAGCCAAATTGCAATTCTGCAAGAGAGAAGTCCAGTATCTGGGACATAATATTGAGAAAGGCCTGAGGAAAGTGACCATTGACAGGATCAAAATTATCAGAGGGATGAGAGCCCCAATGACACAAAGAGAAGTGAGAATGTTCCTGGGAATGGTTGGTTATTGTCGTCAGTGGATAAGTAACTTTTCCTTAATTGCCAAGCCACTGATTAAATTAACTAAAAGTGAGGTGAAAGACCCATTGGAATTAAACCCAGAAGAAATGGCAGCATTCAAAGAATTAAAGAACAGGGTA
This sequence comes from Triturus cristatus, assembly GCF_964204655.1. Classification (NCBI taxonomy): domain Eukaryota; kingdom Metazoa; phylum Chordata; class Amphibia; order Caudata; family Salamandridae; genus Triturus; species Triturus cristatus. Next base: position 556,089,021 of record NC_140579.1, on the reverse strand, counting down.
TGTGAAGCTCCTGCCCTAGGAATGCCAGATTACGAAAAAGAATTTGAACTGTACTGTAGTGAGAGAAATGGATGTGCACTTTCAGTGTTAATCCAGAAACATGGACGTCTGAGGAGGCCAATTGCGTACTTCTCATCAACACTTGACCCAGTAGCTGTGGGTTTACCACGTTGCCTGAAAGCAGTAGCTGCTACATGCAGAAGTCTGGAACAAAGTGAGGGAATTATAATGGGATATCCTGTACGGGTATTCGTACCTCATGATGTGGCAATCCTTTTAACAAGGAGCCGGACACAGTTCATGTCTCATAGTCGGCTGACTAAATATGAGAAAGTCATTCTTGGTGCAACAAATGTGAGCCTTGAGAGATGTGTGAATGTGAATCCAGCAACGCTGTTGCCAGATGCTGAAAGTGTGGGAGTAAGAGATGATGTTGATCATGATTGCCTGGATGTGCTTGATTACTGTACAAAACCAAGACCAGACATAAGAGATCTGCCACTGCCTGAGAGTGATCATGTGTTGTTTGTGGATGGATCTTGTTTGAGAACGGATTAAGGAACGCTGAATGCCGCATATGCTGTGTGTACAGTTTCAGGAGTTGTGGAAGCATCACCTTTGAAAGGAGTTAAATCCGCTCAAGTGGCAGAATTGGTGGCACTAACGAAGGCTTGCAAGATTGGAAGGAATGTGAGAGTGACTGTAATGACTGACAGCCAGTATGGCTTCGGAGTTGTCCATGATTTTGGCCAGTTATGGCTACAAAGAGGTTTCCTGACCTCAAGTGGAACTCCCATAAAGAATGCTGAAGTGGTTGGAAAATTGCTTGAGGCGATACAGCTGCCTAAAGAACTAGCAGTTGTAAAATGTGCTGCTCATAGTCAAGGTGATGATTTCGTCACCCTTGGGAACAAATTTGCCAATGACATAGCACAGTATTGTGCAAGGAATAATCACTCCATTAATCGGAGTAAGGAAAGGGAAATGTCTTCTTGTTCCTTAATGTTTACTAATGTGGTGGGAACATGGGAGGAAGTGAAGCAGTTGCAGGATGAGGCAGGAGATGAGGAAATGAAAGATTGGGTGAAAGCAGGTTGAGCACCAAGGGAAAAAGACCACGTGTGGGTCTATAGGGATGGAAGACCAGTCATGCCCAATAGCATGTTGTCAACAATGGCACAGATGTATCATGGCCAGGGACACCTGGGGAGGGATGCTATGATAAGGGCCTTTAAGCAGACCTGGTACAATGCAAAATTCAGGCTAATAGCAGAGAGTCTCTGTCAGAGATGCCTGATATGTCAGCAATTCAATCCTGGAAAGAGAACAGTGGTGAGCCTAGGTACAATAGGTAGGGAGGGAGGACCCTTCACAAGAATGCAGATAGACTTCATCGAAATGCCCCAAGTCAATAGATTAAGGTATGTCCTGGTGGTAGTCTGTTTGTTCTCCAGGTGGGTGGAGGCATTTCCAACAAGAAGAAATGATGGGATAACAGTGGCCAAGCTACTGTGAAGAGAATTCATCCCAAGGTATGGGTTCCCAGTGACCATTGAATCAGACAGAGGAGGACATTTTTATAATGAAATCATGGGTTTGATCTGTGAAGCATTAAGTGTACAGCAGAAGCTACATTGTGCTTACCGACCAGAGGCTTCTGGTGTGGTTGAACAAATGAATGGTACCATCAAAAACAGAATTGGCAAAATGTGCCTGGCCACAGGTATGAAATGGCCTGATGTCTTGCCTCTAGTCCTGATGACAATTAGGTCTACTCCAGACAGAACAACAGGTTTGAGTCCACATGAGATCATCATGGGACGTGCTATGCGACATGCGTTTGTGCCAGTCAACAAGCTGATGACTATAACTGATGACATGATTTTGGATTACTGTAAAGGCCTGGCTGACGCAGTCCATTCTGTGTTTCACCAGGTTGGAGAAGACGCCACCACACTTGAAAAGAAACCAGCCCATGATCTGAGCCCAGGGGACTGGGTAAGAATAAAAGTCCACAGAAGAAGGAATTGCCTGGTTCCAAGGTGGGGAAAGCCAAGACAAGTCGTTCTGACCACAACGACTGCTGTGAAGTGTGCTGGAGTGGAAAATTGGATACATGCAAGTCACACTCTGAGAGTTCCTAACCCAAGTGACGGCACTGGAAAAGAATACTTTGAAGAATCAGATTCCAGTGATGATGCAGACAGTGAGGCAGTGAAAAGGAAAAAGAATCCTGAAAGGGGGGAAAGTGAGTCAAGAGAAACTTTCGTCCCACCAGAAGAAATTCTGAAAAGAACATTGCAAACTTCAGAGACGAGTCCAGATTCTGAAGAAGTGCCTGAAGTCCCAACCAACAGTGACGAACACAAAAAGAAAGAAAGAAAAGAAAAGAACATTCCAACAGAGGGGACACCTGAATTAAATGAGAAAATTGGACAAGTTCCACCTGAGATAATTCTTGAAGAAGAAGGGACAGAAAAAGAAAGAGAGGGACAGATTGCGGAAAAACCCCGAGGAGGTGTAGGGAACATCGACAACAAGCTAGGTGAAGGGACAAGTAGACAGCAAGAAGATTGCGTGTCGGAGGCCCGAGGAGGGACAGAAGTAGGTAAATCTCAATTGGTGGAAAAAGAGACTGTTGGAGAAAAGGAAGTTGTTGAAGAAGGAAAGATTGTTGATGAACAAGAGGCAACTGAGACAGAATCTGATGAAAGTGAAAATGAGATACATGGAGGACGAGTTCTGAGAAAGAGAACTTTGATTGGAGAGAGAAACAATAAAGAGGGAAAACAAAAGAGAAATGCTAAAGGAGATCTTTGGCCCAACAACATGCATAAGAAAGCAGAAGGACATAAGATGAGTGAAACAGTGTGGGATATTGAGAAAGAAAAAGCGTTGAAAAATGGAGCCAGTCCAACTATGGCTATAGATGCACCACAGAAAGGCAAATTATGCATTACCAGGAAGAAATCCCAGTATGATTATTATTTCATAGGGACTAGTGAGTGCCATGATACATACTTTATTGCAACCGGATGGGGATTTAGAGGTGGAGAAGATCCAGTCTTTCCGGGAGTGTATTATATTTGTGGGAACAAGGCTTATTACAGGTTGCCTGACCATTGGTATGGCACATGTTATGTTGGCCTGGACTTTCCAAAGATTTTTCACATGGATAGAGTAGAAAATGCTGAACAAACCAATCCATTAACACGCTATAGAAGAGAAACATGGACAGAAATTGTAGGAGATATTTTTGGAGCTTTAATACCAGCAGTGGGAATTTCATTGAATGCATATGGCATTCGGAAGCTGTCAACAGTGGTAGATCGCTTGTCAACAAGCACCGCTGGAGGCTTTCTTTTGGTAAATACTGAAATGGTTGCCTTACACGCTATGGCAATGCAAAATCGACTTGCCCTTGATATTCTATTGGCAAAAGAGGGTGTAGTCTGTGGAATGCTGAAAGTTCAACATTGTTGCACTTACATTCCTGACGAAAGCAAAGATCTCAAGGTCTATATCAAAAATATTACTGATTTGCATGAAGAATTAGTACCACTGGAAGCTGAAAGTATCTGGACTAAAATGGCTAATAAGATGATTGCTATTAAGAATTTTATAGCTAAAATAGGTAGTACCATATTTGGTAAGGTATTATTTCCATTAACGTGTGTAATTGTTGCATTATTGATTCTTAGATTAGTGTGTATGTGTTGTAGATACAGAAGAAATAAAAAGAAAATAACATGAGAAAATGTTAAAAAGAGACAAAAGAAACCAGAAAGAGATCTACAAGAAATAGACTTAGAAGAATTGAGAGAAAGTATGTATATAGAAACAAAGAGAGAAGATGACAAAGAAACAAGAGTTTAAAAATGAACAAGAAGACATTTTGAATTTCTTCAAAAAGGGGAAAATTAAATTGATTTTTGGGTTTTGATTTTTGTGGTGATAAGATATCACCAAAGGGAGGATTGCTGGAGCAGGGTTTTTACTTTAAAACCAAATACCTGTTTCATTTTCGTATGTCATTATTAAAAGTACTACTGATTAATTAGTAATTACTAAAGATTTGTCGAGTCTTGTCTAACCAACCTTATTAACAGAAGAATTACACGTGGGAATGCAATTGCATGGCTAAAATAATAAGTGAACTAAGTTGGTGAGCGAATTGACAGTAATAGATGTAGCTTATGTGATGTTATTGCGTTTTGCGCTTTTAATTAATATGCATTAATGGCTTTTGATGTCGCAAATGGCTAGATAAATACATACACATGAGGGTATTAGCAGGGGAATAACACTGTATAATCATTTCTATGTAGTAATTATGATTTTGTGTTTCCTTCGCTTAAGTTGACCATTGTGGCCTGCTATAAAATGGCCACCACCCGCAGCCTGCATTCGAGTAGATGGAAAATATGAAAAGAGGCTTTGCGCTGACTGCGACCCTGTCCTTTGATTGAACTGAAAAGCCATGAACATGACGACAAATCTGGGAGTGTTGCCAGATGCCCCTGAACGTGAAAATTTGTTGCAACTGTTAAATCCAACCTGATGAACTTATAATGGTCCCATGGATGAGATACATTTTATCCTAAAGAGACATCCGTAGAAGTAACGAATTAAACATGGACTTCTAATTTCTATTCAGAATTTGAAACTATCAATATATGGGAAAATCTAATGGTGTAACTTAATGTACCAAGACGACATAATTTCCGCCAATCGACTGTTTTGAAAGATATGTTTGCAACATTTGGAATGTAAATTTTGGTATAAATATTAGTAGACTAGAGAGGTCTAGCGCCACTTCTTCCCGAACCAATGATCAGAGGTCCCGATGCTGACGGAGAGGACGGTGACTCTACTTGACGGCTAGAAAACTTTAACTATTTGCTCAGGACCGGTTCTGACTTAGAAAACGACTTTTAGCCAGAATAGGTAAATATGGAAAATATGATCTTGCATTTAATTGGCTTTTCTTACAATTTTTAGATAAACAATATTCTGTTTGAATTACTGTGTCGGGTGGTTATTTTATTGTCATGTTTATTGAATATTTAGAGTGTTAGATGTATCACCAAATCTATAGCAACTAGTTGATCTCATTGACCTCAGGGTACATGCGGATTGGTTAGGTATTATACAGAAAAGTGTTTCCCCTTATACATGGCACGGATAGAGTGGTAGGATGAATGTTGGTGTTATGGGCCCCACCAGCGTGTGATGTGTGTGTGCGCGTGTGACTGCGAGATCACTCCGTCCGTGGAAGTAGAGGGGATTCGGAAGCTCCGATCTGCACCATCTGTACAAGATGAAGGTTGTCCATAGCATAGCTATAGACATCCTTTAGGGACTGGGTGTCTGGCAGGAGTGGGCTCTCCATGAAGACTTCTGTAAAAGGTGAAGGGTGTGTGTAGTCGGGGCTAGGCCACCTAATTCAGCTTTGCATCAGGAGGGAGTGGGCTGTCCGTCGAGACTTCTGTACAAGGCAAAGGCTGGGACAGGCCACCTAAAAAGGCATGGGTGTCTTGAGGGATTGGGCTCACCTTCAAGACTCCTGTACAATGAGAAGGATGTGTAGAAGGGGTTTGGCCACATAATGGGGCTTGGGTGTCCCTCTGTCCTGTAATGGCAGCAGTAACATCTCAGTTTGGGTTGCAGCCAAGCGATAAGCTCGTTCGGTATTGTGGGACCACTCTGGTCCCAAGGTAACACGATGGCCTGATGAGCAAAAAAAACCTCAGCCAATCAGATCACTCTATTTTTTTTAATTTGTGGTCCCGTGGGAGCACCGATGGACTCTTGCAGGACCGAACGTCAAAATATCTCTATTTTTTAACCATAATGTCACAAACATGGCTGAATTCATTTATATCAATTCACAAAAAGCACAAATAAAGATCTAGCTTTCTTACAAATTTGGTGTAATTCAGTTCAGCCAATTTCTCTGTATCACTTTTAAAAATTCTTATGTGTAATTGCTTTATGACCTCCACTTTTTCTCTGCCCCTGCTTGAGGGATCACCCCAAAACTTTCCAGGAAGGATCTGAGTTGGATTCACTTTTTTGTGAAAGTTTTGTGAAGATACGTCAAACGGGGCCAGATATATTAGCAAAACCAAAAATTATCTTCCTATGGATAGTCTGACCTAACTATAACTACACAGTGACGACCGCATCAAATAATGGGTACATATATACTTGCACCTTTAAGAGCACCCACCCTCAAAAAAGATCGGCAGAAATAGTACGACCACCTCTCCGCAATCCCACTGTGTGGGGCTAACTGGAGGTAACTGTTGGGCTAGTTGAGCCCTAAGGACCTTCAGCAGTGATAGGGACTTCATCCCCCAACCAAGAGCGCGCCAGGAGGCGCATTTGCAGAGTAGTGGAGAAAGGGGGCAAGGCCTCCAGTGAGTTTCCGGTTCCTATATTTTTAGGTCTCACCTAGCGACACAGCGCATGCACTGCTCGCCTTGGCGAGATCTATTGTTGTGGGTTTAAAAATACTCACAACTCTCTTTATTGGCTTAAATTTTAAATGCATTTTTCATTTTTCATGTTTATGTAAAGTCTCCTGAAGGTAATATACAGTGGCAAGGGTCCAGTACCTTTACAGCGGTAAATTAGAGGTAAATGAGGGTTTGCATTGAGAAATTACTGTGTAATTACCGCTGCATCAGTTTCTGGTAGCAAGAGGATGGTCATTATTGATTAGTTTGGCGATGAAGGATTATTAATATCACCATCAACTATTAGACTAATGGATCATTGACCTTAGGAGGGAAGTAAAATAATTGCCCAAGTTAGATAAATGTCCAAGTCCTGATTCCTGATTCCAATGCTCAGAACCTGAAGACTAGCAAGGCAGTACGGAAGGTGATACAAGAAGGCGATTGCTGGAGTGGTGTGAGTATCAATAGGGTTGTGAAATGATGTCAATGTGCTAGAATGTATTTTGGAAATGTTGAAAATAGTGAGGGTGTTGACTGTTGATGAAAATTTTGCTCATTTTTGACTTGATGGTTTTATTGATTATATTGGTAATTTCATAGGACAGAATTTTTGATTATTGATTATAGGTTCTTAACATGAAAAGTTAGTGTCTTGTTTTATGTTGTCTGGAAGCACAGGTACAGTGATTCCTGGAAATTACCGGGAAAGGAATAGTGGGTGGTAATTGGAAGCCACGCTGCTCTGAGTTTACTTGTCTGTTGGAATAGCACCAAGAAGCTATACAGGGCTGGCAGTGTTAAATTAGGGACTATTTTCTGTGTAAAAGTGAGAGTGATTGATAGCAAAGAGTTTGCTGGTGAAACTTTGGTGTTATATCACCTAGAAAGGGTAACACCAAAGGAGTAGCAGGTTCTTCTGAGCTTGAGTGAAGGGTAAGTGGAAGGGGATTTACTCGCAGTGTTTGAAGAGTAAACAGAAGTTTTTACTTTGTGAAGAGTAAGCGGAATGTGTTACTCGCAGTGAAAAGAAATCTCTCGTTTGTTAGTGGAACAGACAGAGTAGCGAATATTTTTATGTTGTTATTAACAGAATTTTGATTAAAAAAACTCAGAAAAATATTTCAGTAAGATTTTGTGGAGGGTCAGTAGTAGGAGTTGAACTGACTGAAATTGAAACTGACAGCATTGAAGAAAAGAAATTGCATTGAACTATGCAAAAATGAAAATGTTGGGAGGTAAAGTGAAAAATTTGTTTTTAATTGGTGATGATCCTGAAGGAACACCTGTGCATTTTATGTCTACCAATTTGAGACAAAATTCATGTATGTGGGTTCACCAATTGTGCAGGATTACCGAAAAAAAGGTCCTTTGAGGTTTCCAAAAGATGGTACATTTGAATTGCAAATTATTGACAAATTAAGGGAAGTGTTATGTGAAATAAGGACACCATCAAGAGCTGCACAATTTGAGGCCTTAAGCATGTGGGAAAAGACAGCAAGAGACAAAGCAAGTGAGGATAAAAAGGGAAAGCACCAGATGCAGGAGAAGGGGATTAATGATGATAAAAAGCTTCAAATAAATAATGATTCTGGGGATGAAATAATGGATGCATTGTTAACTGAGTGTCCGCCACTTTATGTGGTTCCCATTAAAAATACTGAAAATAGTGTACCAGTAAGTACTACAGTGGCTACTGCTTCTGTTGAACAGAGAGAAACACAGATTGAGAGAACTGTGCAGACATTTCAGATTGACCCACTACCTGCTGATTTAGCACTGACAGTGATACCTCCAGGTGTTACTGCTTCAAATGTGACTGATTCAATCCAGATATAACAATCTACAGATGCACAGGCAATGCCTAGAAAAATTATGACTGTCCCAATTAATATGGTCCCTACTCAAAAGGTTCAAACAGCTGCGGAAGGAGTAATTATGTCAGGGTTTATTTTAGAATCTCAGAATTCACAGATTATTGAACAGAAATAACCCCAGACAGTCCACGCACTGAAAGGTGGGGGAGAAATGGTCTTTGCAACACCAACAGCCCAGGATAAAATGAATATATTTGAATATGGGATTTTTCAAACCTGCTTTGAAGAAGCAGCAGTGCTTAAAAAGATAGAGAGCATGGGGGACCAAATTAATCCAGAGCCTGAAAAAGAGAAACAGTTTAGTGTTTTAAATTCAACATTTGAACATGAAGAAATTAACAGTCCTTGCTGTTTAAATCATGAAAATGTGAACCAGTGTCATGAGAAAGAATTAATTTCCCTGAGTAAGGAAACAGCGACATGTGCAGTAACTACACATGATGAACTGACAGATTTGGCTCAAAAATATGAAATTGATGTTTCAAGAAGCTTTCCATTTCAGAAACGTTTTAGGGTACATATGGATGATGAAGCAAATGAGAAAATGTGTTCTTCAGGAATGCAGTTGCACATTGCAGAAATAATAAAATATATTTTCAAATGCAATGGGTTTGAGAAATTCGGAGACAAGTGGGCAAGAAAACATGGGAAGAAAAAGAAACCACCAGACCTTGTTAGGGAAAATAATAAACAGGATGAGAGAGAAGCCTTTGCTTACTCATTGAGAGAAAAGGTGGGAGAAGTGCATGTTCATTTGCCACGGAACAAAGGTGAACTTGCAGCATTTCTGAACACATTCCCACAATTGAGGGACAAACCTATGCTGTGGTACCCACAAGTTGATGGATTTGTTGAAAATTTAGAAGAGTTGTGCATTAATTTGGAAATGTTCTTTGACATTGCCATGCAGACTGCATTGTGGTTTGAATCTAAAGTTGTTGTGCAAAGGCCAGGTGAGGAGACAATGAAAAAGGTTTGCATGAATACACCATCATTTTCTGTTGTTATGGAGAAAAACGTAGCAGTGATTACTTTCCTGAAGGGCAGAGTGCCAGCAAAGGATGTTAATTGGGTACAGATTAAAAGAACACAGGATGGAAGTAAAGGTGTTTTGCTTTGTGCAAATTCGGGTATGGATGTTGCACTGCTGGAAAAAGTATTCTTTTGCCATCTTTATAACAGATTTGAGCATTGGAAGAAGAAATTTAAATTTAAACATGATACAGCAGTTGGAAATGTGCAACGACAGAGAGAAATGCAGGTGCAAGATGTGTCAGCCAAGCAAATGCAAATGTCAGTTCAAAAACAGGTACCAATGGCAGGAGTTTTTCAAGCCCAAATGGTCTCACAAAATATGAAAAATGCTAAAATTAATTTAAATAAGTTGTCCAGAGCAAATGTGGATTATTTCCAGAAACAAAATCAGAACCCAGTTCAACAGGTTGCTGTATTTGAAAATGAGAGTTTTAACCCCAACAATTCTGAATTTACCAAGTCCATTGTGAAAGCAGTGGAAGGTCCAGACTTAGTTGTGGGAGTTTTAAACAAAGAAATTACAAACGCAGTTTTAGAAGACTTTGCACCAAAAATAGGCCCATTTGAGGAAAGTTACCAATTTTTTGTTTGTGACTCAGGCCTGGCAGGAAAACAATTGTTTTGCAAATTAAACAGCACAAATTACTGTACACCAGATGATGGTAATTATCAGATTCCTGATGAAGATGTACATTTTAAAATGGCCCAACAAGAGACAGTTGTAGCATCGTTTTCAGAAAAGACAGTTGAAAACTTACCTTCTGATTTGAAAGAAATAATAAACACAAAAGTAAGGGAATTCACAGAGAAAGATGTCAGATTAATAAAATGTGCAGAGCATGTTTTATTCCAATTAGAATCATATGACATGTATTCAAGAACACCATCAGTTGCAGAAATGTTACCCATAATTGGAGATAAACTGAGTAAAGTATTTTTGATGGAATTGATTGGAAGTTTGTGTAACTTTCTGATCACAGGTTCACAGAAACTAAATGAAAAGAACAGATTAGTGCAGGAGATTAATAGCATAACTTTTCCATGTTGTCCTTTGGTACCGAATCCAGCAAATATTTTTTTTTCACATTCCATGTGCTGAAGAATGGCTTACTGTTATTGATTTTTGTCATGTTTATGTCACAGTGCCATTGCATGAGAATAGTCAGGAGTACTGCCAAAAAGAAAATGAATTTCTGGGACACATAATTGGAAAGGGAGCTAGAAAGGTGTCACCAGAAAGAGTGGAAATAATACACCAGATGAATCCACCTCAAATTCAGAAAGAAGTCAGAAAATGTTCTGCTGTAGAGAGTGGATACTAAACCTTTCCCTAGTGGCTAAACCTTTACTGAGGCTGACACACAAGGATGTGTCTGATCCGTTTCCATTGGACAAAAATTGCACAAAAGCATTCCTAGGGTTGAAAGAGAAAAAGTGTTGCGCCCCAGCACTAGGAATGAAAGTTTATTTTAAAAAAAAAAACACCAATTTGCAGTGAGAGGGAGGGCTGCGCTCTCTCAGTGCCAGTTCAAAAACATGAATGTGTTCAAAGGTCTGTGATGGATTTCCCAATGATCTTTGACCCCAACATCAATGAAACTGAATATGAGTGTCTAGATGTCATGAAAATAGGCATAAAGCCAACATCAGACTTTAAGGATGAACATCTGATTCAGCCCAACAATGTCCATTTTGTAGATGGCCCATATTTGAAAGGTAACAATGACACATTAAGAGCAGCACAGGCTGTGCTCCCTATATATTATGTTGTCAAGGCGTCATGGCTTTCAGTAGTTACCTCAGCCCAAAATTCGAAATTGATTGCCCTTACCATAACATGCAGTATAGCTGCTCAAATGGAAGTCACTGTTGTCATGGGTGAGAGAAATGCTAATTCAGTTGCACAAAATTGTGTTCTGTTAGCATATACATTCAATGGAATCTTCACAGGTGAATTGATAGAGGCTCAATAAAATGTTTTAGAAGCAGAACAAAAGGGTTGAATCAGAATTGTTTTTGAGAAAAATGACAACTGCACAGTGGCAAATGTGTTATTGCAAAAACTGATGCCCAGGTATAGATTGCCAGTTTCTCTGAAATCAGATCATAATGATGTCTCAAAGATGATGTGTGCAGAACCCCAGATTGGACAAAGATTCGATTGTAGCCATCAGCCTGAAGTTTCAAGCATAATAAAGCAACAAAAAGACAGCATAGAGTTACACTTTGCAAAAGACTGTGTTTCAGCATCACCAAAGGGGCTTGAAGATGGACATGCAAATGCACATGTGAAAACCACAGATGAAAGGACTAGCCATTGCTGTGAAGGTCTGACTGATACGGAGCGTGCAGTTTCTCACCAGATTGAAGCTGCTACACAAGATCTACATAATGAATGGTGCCAAAACTTTGATCTGAGAGATGCTGTGGAATGGAAAGGCCTGTTCCAAAGGATCCTGGCAAAGACTGTTGTGAAATGTGGTGGCCTTCCAAATTGGGTTCATGCCTCTCACACACGTATGGTTCTGTGTCCCCCTGATAAAACAGCTCCTCTTCAAGAAGATATGCCAGCAGTGGTCAAAAGTCCACCGAAGAGGGTCAGTCAAGCTGTAAGGGAACACACAGAGTCTGAAGCAGCACTAGAGAAAACTGATGTGGCACTGGAAAAGCAAAAAGTGGAAACTGACTCAGATGAATGCGGTGTCCAAAGGGTGAAAGAGTCAGATGCAGCCTCTGAAGAAGAAATTAGTGCTGTGGGCCTACGAGTGGAGGTAGGAAAAAGCTGTCTGAAAGGGTATTCAAAACATCTGCAGTGGTCCCTTGAAAAATCATTTGCACCCATAGCTGAAACATCTGAATCTGATCAAAGTGAACATAAAAGTGAAAGGCTTGGATTGGAAAAGTGCAGAGAATTGATGGTGCTCTGTCAGAGTTTTCTCAGCACCTGAGTGGTCAAATTGCATGGAAAAAGTACAGAAAGCCACACTCTTTGAGCCACTCTGAAGGCTAGCTGGTGACAAAGAGAAAAAGAAAGGCTGAAACAATAACTGAGAATTGTCAAGAGCTGAAGAGGAAAAGAATCTTTGAATGATGAAAGAAAAAGAAGAAAAGAAAATAGAAGAGAACTGTTCTGTTCAATTTTCCTTTTATTATTTTAGTTACTTATTTTAGAGAAGACTAACAGTTCCAAGGAGCTACTTACAGAACTCTGCACTATACTTTGAGCTTGGCTATATATGATCTGATTACAGACAAGACTTGTGTTTGCCTTAGAAATAGAAGTGAAATTGTTATATGCTCAGCTTTTGCAATAAGAATGTAACCTGTGAAATTAAATAAGTATGACGATTTACAAATCATTTGCGGTATCATGATTTGATATCATCAAAAGGGAGGATTGATGTAGCTCAGATTTCATCTGGAGTCAGGCATTGCTTTATTTTTGTGCTTCAGACAGACTGCATTTAAAATGACGCAGATTTTGGTGCAAGTGGAAAACACATGGCACATGAGATTATGAAATGAGGCCTAGTCAAATGCTTTTTAAAAGGTGCACTTTGGTGCATTCAAAATGAAAGACATGAAATGAGGCCTGGTAAATGCTTTCAGTCTGAAATGCTTGTGCTGAATTAACATGTGTGTTTGCAGTGTAGAGAAAACTCATGATTTCAGTTTCCTCTTTAGCTTTGAAGATAAAATAGAATGTGTGTTCTCTCTTCCCAGCTTCTTTCCCTTATAAATTCCACTCCCTGTTCCCTATCTCAAGAGACTTTGGCTTTGTTGCATATTTAGACAAATACATATTCAGTTCATAACACATCTTTTTATAATGTGTATTAAATTAATCAACAATGCACCATCACTACACGTGGGGCTAAAGCATTTTGCATGAAAAAAGCGATCTAAAACATTAGAGCATGTTGCTATAAGTATAAATTAACTGCTTGTGCTTTGAACATTTGCACTGGTGCATGTTTTATGCTATGTTGTCCATTGCACATTTTTGCATGTTGTGCACAAAAAATGGAAAAGCTGCTTTAAACTAATAGTTTTTGCTAGGAAAAATGATACAAGGTATTAGTATGGGGAGGTAAACAGAATGGGATCTATTTCGTAAATTAATACTATTTTTGTGTTTGTTTTATTTTTGGGCCTAAGATAAAATGGCTGCCTGTGAATCCAGCAAGGCTGTGAATTATATTGAATGAGAGAGCATGCGCAGAATACAGCTACATACTGCCAAGTGCCTCAAGTGAAGACCTAGTTCAAGGACACCGTAAACTTTAAATTCTTGTAGTCCTGCCAATGTACCAATGTTTGTGGAATGTGCTTATCCTGCGTGCGATGTGACAGAAAAAAAAGGAAATGGACTGAACCATTTTTCCTATTAAATGTTGCTGAAATATATGATTGTATTTATCATTAACGTTTCTTTTGTTAAAACCGGATTTGCAATGAGAACAGGATGGTGAGGCCCTCATGTCATCTATGCTAACCAATCAATGCAAGCTTTACTGAAAACTGCGATGTTATTTGTGTAGTCAGCCAAGAATTAGAGTATAAATAATTACCTCTTTGGAGGCGTGTTCTTCTTCGGGCTGCCTTTAGAAGGAGGAGTGAGAGAGGCAGCAGATGAGGCCAGACATCATATGGGTTAGGTACGCGAGAGTCGCCGGTGTGGGTGCAGTCTGGGAGGAGATTGCGCCCGAGGAGAGATAGAGGGAGGTGGGGGGCCTTGCACGTCATATTTTTGGCAAGGCAGATCACATTCCTCTGTGGTCTTATGAAGGGCAGGCTGTCTCGCTCCTTGTACAGCACAGCGAGGCAGAGAGAGAGAGCTGAGAGGATCAGAACAGGTTTAGATTTTAGGTGCTAAACTTTAAATTTCATGCTTTGACTAATTGCTTTTGAAAAGATGTATTTGTCCTATGCATTTATTTCTCTTTATGGGAGATTTTTGCCATTTATTAATTATTGATTAGCCTTGCAAGACTCACTCTTTTCTTAGAAACTCTTTAAGAGTTTTGACTGACATTTTGCGCCACATTTTCTTTTGTACATGATTCTTTATATGCAGACTGTAATATGTTCTGTATTAATTCTAATTTCCTATTTCAATTCTGTAACCTGATTGATATTTGACTAATCAATAAAGGGTCAGAGAACTTTAACTATTAACTAGAAAATAAAACCCTTTAAAAATACTCACAACTCTCTTTATTGGCTTAAATATTAAATGCATTTTTGATTTTTCATGTTTATGTAAAGTCTCCTGAAGGTAATATACAGTGGCAAGGGTCCAGTACCTTTACAGCGGTAAATTAGAGGTAAATGAGGTTTTACATTGAGAAATTACCGTGAAATTACCGCTGCATCAGAGGGCAGGTTTAGGGATGGGGCGAGAGAATTGGCAGGTGAACAAAAATGTATACTGAGGGTATATAGTTAGCCTGCAAGGTATGTGCTAGGGTTGTATGTTTATATTATACGCACCTGCTTCATTAAAGCAACATTTTTCACACTGTGTGTGGGTCCAGGGATGCCACACCTTGGGGTGTCCATACCAGGCGAGTGGCACAGTCCAGGCCCTGGGTGCACGTGAATGGTCAGTTTGTGAGCGAACAGGGTGTTAGTGGCAATTAGGGTCTCCCTTAGCTGGATAACCCAAGGTAAGGTGTGTTGTGGTCCCACAGGCAGTATAGGAACACTTTTTTCTTTCCCGGGGTGGTATAAGGCTGTAACCCACTTTTGATGTGCAGCCTGGTGTTAGAGGTGGTGGATATTAAGGAGGAAGAGATTGCAGTAGCCTTGAGGGTGCTTTGTGCAGCAGGCAGGGATGATCTAATAAGGCCTGTTGTGGTACTCCAAGCATGGATAGACCTTCGAGGACTGAAAAGCAAAACAGCAAATGAAGTGGCGGCTGGTATTTTGACCTGCTCACCACCTCTTACAAAGTCCAAAGCTAAAAAAGAAGGTTGTGTGGTAAATGCCCAAGTGGGTAAAGGAGACGTAATGAAGGCAGTAGGGGAGGGGGCTGACATAGCAGCAGTCAGCTGCACTGCGGATACAGGCCAAGCGAAGCATGAGGTAGAGCAGCTTTATAAGAAACCTCAAGGGACAGCTTGTTCCGAGGCCCCCACGTACTTCAACAAGTAGGCTTTCCCTTGAGGTTTATATACCGACCGCCCACGTTTTTTAACTGGGTACACTCCAGCCCTGCATTTAGTAGATGTGACAACGATGTTGACTGTGTCAGATGGTCTTGCCACAGGTGGTGTCCTGTAAAACTGCTCAATACTTCTGTTTATTGTGCCTGAGCAGACACGCAATATTCTCAGCATCTTAGGTGGGTTTACACTCCCTTGATCCATCCTGAAGAGACCACAATTTGTTATAATGTGTCAACCACACACGATGAGAAGCCCACACTGAAGGTTCTTAAAAATATATTTTATTACTGACTGCCGTCTAAACCCTATTGGATGTTCTACACACAGATTCACTTGTTGGCCCAATACATAGTGGAATATTTCTTTTTTTTAAAGTATATTTGGTCGTCTCATGATATAACTATGTATTTCATACAAGAATAGTATGATTCATGTATCGAAGACATTAAAATCTTTTGACTTCTACATTTACATAATAAATTGTTTTTGAAAAGATGCTTTGTACATATATGAGATATTCAGATACTATTGGGATCTCAAAAGAAGGTATCTATATATAAGTATTACACTAATACACTGCAAAAATGTTTTATTTGTCCAATAATAATGTATGTGTTATTGTTGACTAAAAAATACAAGCTAAATCTGTCCAGCTAGAGTGATTACCTCTTTTTCTGATTTATTAGCCCAGCCGTTAGAGGGTTATTTTGCCCTCCACCCCTTATTCCTTGCTACAAGAATTTCAGGAGGTGGCTGACGACATAGGGGTGCCGATAGCTCTGTAGCAGATTGAGGACTCAAATACAACATTGGCTTTTCTGGATATTTAACTGGACACAATGGAAATAGAAGCTAGGTTACTGCAAAATCAGATACAAGAAATGATTGAGGTGCTCGAAAAGGCAATAGCAGCCCCAAAATTATTATTGCATCAGATGCAGTGTCTGCTAGGACATCTAAACATTGCATGCAGATTAGTAAGTGTGGGCAGATCTTTTTGCAGAAGTTTAGGTTTTGTGATGCCTTAAACAAAGGTGCCCTATCACACAATAAGAATATCAGGTGGTGTGGGCTAGTTTTAAGTATGACTGTCGTTCCTGCAGGATTTTAATGGAGTAGTTATGTGGTCTTTAGACTTGAGTTTGCATGGCTGATTTCGATTTTTTCTGATGCAGCAGGCTCGGAGAGGTGGTCACAGAAATAGGTGCAAGAATGGAGGAGTTTTGCAATTTTGGAATTCGTTCCATTGTTGGTAGCAATTCATCACGGGGTAAGGAGCTAGCAAACAAGACAGTGACTTTCAATGTAGACAATAAAACATGGTAGCATAGGTAAATGGACAAAAGATGAGAGATAGGAAATTGCTGAAATCATTAAAGTGCTTCATGCTCGGTTGTTTAATGTACAATATTATGCTTAGAGTTAAACATGTGCCAGGTGTGGAAAATAACATCGCAGGCGCCTTGTCTCGTTCCCTCTGGCAAAGATTCTGTGAATTGGCACCCGGAGTGGATGTACCGAAGACCAAGGTACTGGAAGAATTTTGGGAATTGGGAAATTGAGAATTCTGGGTTTGGGAGAAAACTCACTTGCCGGTCGGCTTACCGACAAGCATGGGAACAGTTGATCTCCAGTCGTGCTGTCAGTAAATAGCAGGACAAAAAGAGCATGGAGTAGAGAAGTGAGGACGTAGTGCATTTTATTATGACCAACATTGGCAGGGGTATCTTAGCAACAACAAATGAAGGGAAATTGTCAGGGATTAGCTTCTATGGCAAATTCTTTTGGGGATATGCATGAACCCACTATAGAAGAGATGGGTAGGAGAATGTTGCACTGTTGGGTGAAGGAGAAGTGGTGAACTGTCAGATAAAGGGAACCTATAACGATTAAAAGGTTGATGGTGTTGATGCAAGTTCTACGGGAGGCATGTTTTTATGGTTTTGAAGTATTGCTGTTCAAGTTGTGTATGATATTTTTTGTGCATTTAGAATTTCTGAGTTGTTGGGGACAGGCATGGAAATGAGAATAAAGGCTGAAGATCTGGGACTAAAAGATGGCAAGTTGCATTTAACATTGCACAAGTCAAAGACTGACCAATTGGGAAAAGAGGCCAAAGTAGTGTTGTACGCATAAGTGTGCTGGTGTGCCCAATGGGGGCCTGGCAGGATTTCAAATTTTCAGGCGAGGCAAACTATGGCAGCATGTTTTTTCATCAGGACAGGAAGTTGTTGTGGGTGTCACAAATGCTAATTGTGATAAAAATACTAGCAAAGGGAAGGGAGAAGGCAAAGGATTTTGCCATGCATTCCTTCAGGATTGAAATTGTGCCTGAGGCAAATAGAATGGGTTTTCACTGAGGAATAGTATGAGGCTGGAAGATGGTCTTCCAAATGCTGCTTGAGATATATTAGAAGTATTGGAAGTATGCAGTAAATATATACTTAACACAGTCTCCTTCTCTTTCTAGGTTGTGTTGCAGGATTGAGCGTGTTTATATTTCCCATCTGGATTATAGGGCACTCTTTTATAAAGTGGATGGTGAAGCAAGCTGAATCTCAGCCTTGTGGAAGGAATCTGGGTTTCAAAATTAATTGGTGGGGCAAGGGTAGTATGAAATGGAGGTAATGGCTGCCCTGGCTCTCTCACTTGTTGAGTGGGAGACCCTGCCCAGATGTATTAGTCACACACGTAGGGGAGAATAATCTGGTGCAAATGTCAGGTCTAAGGTTTGATAAAGATTATGAAAATAGATTTAAAAGTGACTAGAAGGCCGTGGTCGGGGACTTATGTTTTTTGGACAGGGCTTGTTGTGAGTAGAGTTTGCTGTGGGGCTGTTAAATGCAATGCAATGGAGAAAGCTTGGTGCACAGTTCACAGATATGCTGTTTTTATTACCATAGGAGAAAGGTGTGAACATTAGGACATCGAAAAGCATGTTTTTGCATTGCTTCACCATGATGGGATGCATTTGTCCTTTCTGGAGAACAAGTTTTATTTACTTGAAATAAGGGCTCAGTGAGCAAAGAAGGTAGGGGTGTGATGATGGTGGTAATGGGTGAATTGGCTGTTGGGCGACAGCCCGCTTGGAGTGAGATGAAGATGGGTTGTTGGAGCAACAGCTATTGTACACACACCAGATGGTATATGGCGGGGGATCAGGAAAACACCTGTTCAGGGATTTTCTTGGGTGGCAGACAAGTAGAGGGCTTGCGCAGTAGGTTTGAAAGGTAGGGGCCAAACAGGGGGATATATTGGCAGAGGGAGTACAGGGGAGTGATGCTTGTCTCATGTGTGAAAGGATGTGCTGCGCTCCTGGAGGCAGTGTAGATGAAGATTTTTCCCTCTACTCAACATCATTTTCGTACCAAATGGCAGATTTTTTTGTTTCTATATTCCTGGGTATGTGTTATTGGTTATGCAGGTTGGGGCTAAATTATAGTTGTTGCATTAGGACAAGTGCACAAGAAAGAGCATAAGAATTAAAGAGTGCAGTAACTGTGCAGCGTTCTAGAGATACAACGCGAGAGATAGGGTGACCTTGAAACTGGTAAAAGTCAACAATTAAGAGGAAAAGGGCAAAAGTAGAGCCCTAAATGTCATAATCCCACAGGGACAAGTCAATAGGGACACTACATTATTGAAAGGAGCATCTGCTTTGCACCGACCTATCGAGCGGTAACCAAACTTAAGCGCAAGTATTCTCCTTCCTACCTACTGCACACCTGATATTTGGTAGGTGCTCTTACCTATGCTATCCTTCCCACCTAAAGCTCTAGAACATAGGGGTCCCATTATACTGCGCATGACCCTAAGATGGCCACCGTTGAAACTGTGCTTTTTCTAGAATTATCCTAGATTAGCTGTACTCGTCTTCCATCAAGTAATATTGCAGGCATTACTCGACTTTACAACCAGCTATGAGGCACATCAGTGGGGCACTGGTGGGATTCAGTGGGTCAATTTGTGACCCTAAACTAATTGGGTCTCCTCCCCCTCGCCAGACTCCATGTACTGGTACTGACAATTTACATACCCAGCCAGCCCCACCAATCGCCCTAATTCGCTCACAGGAAACCTCACGAGGGAGGGCTTACTTCACCAACATGGCTGATCATGGAATATATAATGCAAGGGGGAGCTCTAAGGACCTTAAATTGGCACAAAAGAGGTCTAAGAAGGAGCCTCCCACCCTAGACTCCCGATCAAATCAAAAGCAGATAACAGTAACAATAACCTTCGTGCTTGGAGGAGGTGACAAGGACTGCAAATCCCAGGGGGCCTGCTGCTGATTGCCCGCACCTGAGCTTGCCATCCACTATTTTACCGCTCGCCGCTCCCGCTTCGTGCTTGGAGGAGGTGACAAGGACTGCAAATCCCAGGGGGCCTGCTGCTGATTGCCCGCACCTGAGTTTGTCATCAACTATTTTTACCGCTCGCCGCTTCCGCTTTGCGGGAGCCGCTTCGTGCTTGGAGGAGGTGACAAGGACTGCAAATCCCAGGGGGCCTGCTGATGATTGCCCGCACCTGAGCTTGCCATCCACTATTTTACCGCTGCTGCTCCCGCTTCGCGGAACACGTGCGGGCGCGCGCCGGGCAAAGCCCGGGCCAAGGGCGGGCCCGTTTGAGCCTGCTAGAGACCGAACGAGGCCGGGCCGGGCCTACTCTCTGTGACTGCACACCCCACAAGGTTAGTCCTTGCCAGTATACTGGTGTTAATTAGAGGAATACACAAAGACCTAGCTGGGTTCTGTTTACTTCTACTTTCAATTTGACTTAGACATCTCAGGATGAACCTGCGAGAGGGTAAGGGGAGAACTGGGCTGCCTGCAGGAAGTACGGTTGGGACTTTGGACTAGTTTTTAATTAGAGCTAGCTCGGTCCTTGCTCATGAGATAGCATTGACGGAGCGTCGTCTATCTCTTGATCCCCAATTGTCTAAACGATCATCGTTGGGCGCTATAGCATCTGCACGTACTCCTGACTCTTCTTTGGTTGTAGACTCTGATTCCCCTGATAAGGCAAGTGATGCTGGTCAGTTTGCTAATGGGCCATTGGAAACCTCTGCATCGTCGGTCACTGATAATATACTCTATCATGTGGAGTCGGTCCAGACGGATGCATCACCTCCCCAAAGCACCCTACCTCCACGTGTTGTTACAAGGTCAGCACCCCAATGTAAAAATAAAGTTCCTGCTCCAATTTCAGATCCAGCGCTTAAAAGAAAGTGGGGAGGGGGCCCCAGAGACAGAAATTGGCGAAAACTCAAAGGACAAACACTAATGGAGGAGGTACTACTTCAGCAATGGTAGCGACAGCGTCCCTGGAATTTTGACCTCAGGGACTACAGATGTTTCCTCTGCTGAGGCTAATGAGGCTATGTGGAATAAACTGGGGGATTTAATTATAACATCTTTAACTCCTATTATCCACAGATTGACTAAGATCGAGGAGAGACTCAATAATTTCGAATTGAAGGTCATGATAAATCATAGTACTATAGAGGGTTTACTGACACAAGCCAACAGATTATCTACATCTAAAGAGCTGAGAAATGTGGTAGAAACCAATTCCAAACCGCCAAATCCACCGTTAACCGGGCTGATGTCATTGCTGTCAGGGAAAAATGGTACTGTGTCCACTAACCATGAAGTTGGAGTAACAAATGTGGGAAGGGAAGTGGGTGAGACAGAGAATGTGCCTAGTGGTTATAGTCTAATTAATCAGGAAGTTCAGGGAGGAGAGGAAACTAGATCATGTATAGGGCTAGTAGGTGAAAAAGTACAACAGCCAATTTCCCGTGTACCAGCAAACCGGGATAGCCCTGTACTAGGGCCTTGTGAACGAGGGTACCCACAAATGCACGAGGGATTGGAAAATAGACCAGTTTTAGAAGGTTCTCGAGTCTTACACCTTCCCCCTGCCGCAGCCCCTTTGGTGGTGGTTTTGAAGAATGTCCCAGTATTACAAGAAGGTCAGATCGAAACCACCGAGCAATTGATGGCTAAAACCATGCATTGGCATACAACAAAACTGAAGGAGGTTGGGGTATGGGATTGGGATGTCTGTAACCAGATAATCATGGTCAGACGATCTCCATGGATAGGTTACTCTATGAAGGATGGGAGAGGAGATTGTATAGTTGTTAACTTTAATAACGAGAATGTCGTTAGATTTCTTCTAGACCATCTAGGTAGCATCAATCTAGAGTATCATACAGAGAAAATCTCTCTCCTGCCCCTAGGGTTCTTTTATAGACCCCGTCATACCCCTACGAGGGGTTGGGCGATTTCGCGTCCAGTAAACCACCCAAGGGCACCCCACAGAATCCCACATAGACCACGTGACTTAAATTTAGCTAATAGATTTGCTCCTCTCTCTGGCTTAGATACATGTGACTGACTACCAATTGCAAACTTGCCCCTGTTAGAGAACACTGTTGTTCAGTCCGCATCTCCCTTTATGAATGATATGAGTCTTCAGCGAGCTATACCACCATCTCCCGAGAGCAGTTTGATTCGGTCTTTTTTAGATAGGAGTGTTAGCATTGCTCCCTCCTTATTAAATATAATATCATGGAACATTGCTGGTTTACAAACAAAAACTAACTCTAGCGAGTGGTCGTGCTTTATAGAGAATCAAGACATCATTATGTTCCAGGAGACCTGGTCACTGAATAGGATTTTTCGTCCTGGGTATTTGGCTTTTGGTAAATCGGCTATTGCCAGTCATAAAGGGAGACCATCTGGGGGTTGGCTTACATGGGTTAGACAGCAGGCATGCTACCAGGTGGAAGAGCTAACAATAGATAACCCTGACATCCTGGTTATTAAAATTCGTTTTGAACATGGGCTAGATTTTATTTTTGCCAATGTTTACGCAAGAGGGCAAGTAGGAGGGAAAGCCTCTCCTACAATCTATAAACTTGATTTATTCATCAAACCATTAAAAGGGGCAAACCATCTAGTAGTAGCGGGTGATTTTAATTGTACATTCGAGCCCATGGGTTTAGAAGATGGAAGCCTGTCCAGGGATGAGGATGTGACCTGGGGCATACCATCGCTGGAGCTTTCCCCGATTAATAAATGGTCAGAAGCTGTCCTCCAGTTAAAAAGTTTATCCCTGGAAATGGGCCTGAGGGCTGTAAATGGAAGGTCGAAATCAGACTTTGAGGGCACCCATACTTTTAATAATGGGAAAAGAAGTAGCAGAATAGACTACTTCTTTATCAATTTGGAATTGTGAGTAAGGCTAGAGGATATGAAGGTCCAGAATAGACCAGAAAGTGACCATGACCCCCTAATTTTAACACTTCAAACTAGTGGGCAACCTATGGCAAGGGTAGATAGTGAAATAGTCACAGCTGAAGTGACTATGTCCAATGATTGCCGTAGATTAAAATGGGCATTGATCTCAGAGGATGAGGGTACTATGGACCTGGTAAAACTAACCCTTGAAGATTCCTTATTAGTCCTTTTACAGCTTGATCTGCATGAGGCCTCTCTTCCTGCCCTCACAAAGGTTCATGAGGAGCTATTCATAAAGTTGAAAGCATTTTTTACAAAAAATAATAGGAGCTCCAAGCAGGCCATACAGAAATCTGCAAAATGGTATGATGGGGCATGCAGGGCTGCTTTTAGTCACCTCTCTCAAGCTGTTAGGTCAGGATTCCCGCGAGGAGTTCGGGAAGCTAGGGTTGCATATAAGGAAATTCAGCGAAGGGCAAAGAAGACCTTCGATAAAAAACAGATGGCAGGATTTATTAAATGCAAGTAATGGGAAAAACTGGGTGCGGTTCTGGCAGACAGTGAAATGTGGTAGTGGTGATATAGGGCCATTACCAACTAATAA
Source organism: Triturus cristatus (assembly GCF_964204655.1). Classification (NCBI taxonomy): domain Eukaryota; kingdom Metazoa; phylum Chordata; class Amphibia; order Caudata; family Salamandridae; genus Triturus; species Triturus cristatus. Next base: position 556,065,627 of record NC_140579.1, on the reverse strand, counting down.
TGTCCCCCCTAAAGCATGGGTCATGCACTATCAGACCCAGTTTGCTTCAATGAATAGTAGTTTAAGCCATTATCCACGATTAATGTGCGACACTATCCTAACTTTTGATATAGGGGAAATTGAGAGAGCCTTGGATAGTGTGGCAGCAGGTAGGGCTCCAGGCCCGGACTGCATCCCAGCGGATATTTTTAAATATGATAAGAAAAGCTGGCTCAAATATATATATCATATGGCCAATGGACTTGCAAGAGGTGCTCCCTTGCCAGAATCCTGGTGTGGGGCAGAGATCATCCCTATTTATAAAAAAGGGCATCGTGCCTGCCCAAGTAACTACAGGCCCATAAGTCTCATAGATACCATGCAAAAGATTGTGGCCAGACTTGTGCTGAGCAGGGTAAATACCTGGATAGATGACCAAGAAATCCTATCCACGTTTCAAGCTGGCTTCCGCCCTCATGTCAGTACTATTGACCAAGTTTTTAGATTGATGATGATTTATTGGAACACTGTGGTTTTAACAGGGGGGCTCTCAATGCTGCATTTATAGATCTAAAGTCAGCATTTGGTTTGGTGCCCCGCTCTAAGCTGTGGGACTCACTTAAAGAAGTAGGGATGCCCCCTGCGATTTTAAATTTCATCATTAAACTTCATGAGTCTAACTATGCCCGGGTTCGGTGGGGTCGACAGGGAGAGATAACAGATCGGTTTCCTGTGACTAAGGGGGTACGGCAGGGCTGTGTTTTGGCCCCCACCCTCTTTTCTTTGTTTATAAATAATGTTATCTCATACTTCTCTGAATATCCAACTGATACCCCTACTCTTGCTGGTGTGAGGGTTCCACTTTTAATGTTTGCAGACGATACTTTAATTTTATCTAAAACACAAACAGGTCTGCAACGAGCCCTCAATAGATTCACTTTATTTTGCAATGACCTTGAACTTATAGTTAATGTTGATAAGACTAAGTTCATGGTGCTGCATAAACATAAAAAATTGAAAGGCAGAGTTGTAATGAATGGTGCAACATTGGAACAAACTGACACCTTTACGTACCTGGGTGTAACGATGAGTAAGAGGATGAATTGGAAGCCTCAGTTAGATTTTCTAACCCTTAGGCATAATCAGTTAGCAGGGGCCCTTCTAAAAGAGCAACGGCTGTCTTACACCAAACCGGTAGGTCCAGCACTTGCCATATAAAATGGGAAAATCAGGGCTTCCATAATTTATGGTGCAGAACTTTGGGGCTTCGATAACCTAGGCCCCCTAGTCCTGGCCCAAAATAAGTTTTTGAGATCTTTGACTGGTCTTCCCCAATCATCCCCCCTCAAACCCCTATTTTTAGATCTGGGATGCACTTCCATTGAGGAGGCAGCGGGCTTTACACCCCTCGCGTATTGGAGACGGCTTTGGACAACCCCTGAGTTAGTGCCACATGCCAAAGCAGTTAAGTACATCAGAGAAGCTGACATGTCTTCAAAAATCATTTGGCTGAAAAAAATCAAAAGCACGCTGGTCGATATGGGGCTCAGGCATTTGTGGGAGGACCCAGAAGGGAATCAGTTTCCATCTAAAAATGATTTTAAATCTCTTTATTGGGACATGGTCTGTCTTAAATCCCTGTCACTGGTGGATAGTGCATCCCTGACAGGCCTCTTTTTAGATCATAAGTATGAACATTGGTTTGAGGCCTATTGGGATGTCATTACGAGTCCCGGTGACAGGAAACTGTATCACCAATTTAGAGTGGGTACCCTCCCCCTTAAAACTTTTACGGCAAAGTGGGGAGATGGAGACACAAAATGTACTGTGTGTACATCTCAGGATGAGTCCATACTCCATGTATTGTTTGTGTGCCCCGCGTATAAGGGTCCCCGTAAAAAATGGATTAAGCCGAATTGCCGTAATATTGGCACAAGATCATCCCAAATAGCATTGCGTAGTCTAAAGACAGATACAAGGGAACCTGTAGTCATAGCTATGGCAAAAGTGTTGAGCTGGGCATGGGCCCTTAGAAGAAGTAGTTTGGTTGCTAATGCAGGCTCCATTTTGCATTAATGAAGTGAATAATATTATGCTGGATGATTCTCCTCTGATGGACATGTGGCTCACCTTTATGATATAATTTTGCTTTGCAATGAAGGTAACATTTTTCCTTTTTAGCCACTCACCGCTATTTGGTTTCTTTGATCCGCTGTTACTCCCTGAGCTGCTGTGCCTGAGCTGACGCTGTGCCTGTGTGTTGTTCCGTGGCGCGCCCCCCCCCTTGACTCGCTGGTGTGAGCGTGAGCTGCAATCGGCACGCTCTGCCTGTCGCTCCCAGCTGGAGTCAGAAGGGTTGAGGCTGGGCGAAGTACTACAGCGCGCCTATCCTGGGGGACTGCGAGGACCAGAATTCTAAGCTGGGATCAGCTGGTTCCTCTTCCCCCAGGCGACACGCCCACGGACACGCCCACTGACGAGGCAGGATAAATATTCGTGACACCCGCTTCGCGGGCGCCACTCACCGCTATTTGGTTTCTTTGATCCGCTGTTACTCCCTGAGCTGCTGTGCCTGAGCTGACGCTGTGCCTGTGTGTTGTTCCGTGGCGCGCCCCCCCCCCTTGACTCGCTGGTGTGAGCGTGAGCTGCAATCGGCACGCTCTGCCTGTCGCTCCCAGCTGGAGTCAGAAGGGTTGAGGCTGGGCGAAGTACTACAGCGCGCCTATCCTGGGGGACTGCGAGGACCAGAATTCTAAGCTGGGATCAGCTGGTTCCTCTTCCCCCAGGCGACACGCCCACGGACACGCCCACTGACGAGGCAGGATAAATATTCGTGACACCCGCTTCGCGGGCGCCACTCACCGCTATTTGGTTTCTTTGATCCGCTGTTACTCCCTGAGCTGCTGTGCCTGAGCTGACGCTGTGCCTGTGTGTTGTTCCGTGGCGCGCCCCCCCCCCCTTGACTCGCTGGTGTGAGCGTGAGCTGCAATCGGCACGCTCTGCCTGTCGCTCCCAGCTGGATTCAGAAGGGTTGAGGCTGGGCGAAGTACTACAGCGCGCCTATCCTGGGGGACTGCGAGGACCAGAATTCTAAGCTGGGATCAGCTGGTTCCTCTTCCCCCAGGCGACACGCCCACGGACACGCCCACTGACGAGGCAGGATAAATATTCGTGACACCCGCTTCGCGGGCGCCACTCACCGCTATTTGGTTTCTTTGATCCGCTGTTACTCCCTGAGCTGCTGTGCCTGAGCTGACGCTGTGCCTGTGTGTTGTTCCGTGGTGCGCCCCCCCCCCTTGACTCGCTGGTGTGAGCGTGAGCTGCAATCGGCACGCTCTGCCTGTCGCTCCCAGCTGGAGTCAGAAGGGTTGAGGCTGGGCGAAGTACTACAGCGCGCCTATCCTGGGGGACTGCGAGGACCAGAATTCTAAGCTGGGATCAGCTGGTTCCTCTTCCCCCAGGCGACACGCCCACGGACACGCCCACTGACGAGGCAGGATAAATATTCGTGACACCCGCTTCGCGGGCGCCACTCACCGCTATTTGGTTTCTTTGATCCGCTGTTACTCCCTGAGCTGCTGTGCCTGAGCTGACGCTGTGCCTGTGTGTTGTTCCGTGGCGCGCCCCCCCCCTTGACTCGCTGGTGTGAGCGTGAGCTGCAATCGGCACGCTCTGCCTGTCGCTCCCAGCTGGAGTCAGAAGGGTTGAGGCTGGGCGAAGTACTACAGCGCGCCTATCCTGGGGGACTGCGAGGACCAGAATTCTAAGCTGGGATCAGCTGGTTCCTCTTCCCCCAGGCGACACGCCCACGGACACGCCCACTGACGAGGCAGGATAAATATTCGTGACACCCGCTTCGCGGGCGCCACTCACCGCTATTTGGTTTCTTTGATCCGCTGTTACTCCCTGAGCTGCTGTGCCTGAGCTGACGCTGTGCCTGTGTGTTGTTCCGTGGCACGCCCCCCCCCCTTGACTCGCTGGTGTGAGCGTGAGCTGCAATCGGCACGCTCTGCCTTTCGCTCCCAGCTGGAGTCAGAAGGGTTGAGGCTGGGCGAAGTACTACAGCGCGCCTATCCTGGGGGACTGCGAGGACCAGAATTCTAAGCTGGGATCAGCTGGTTCCTCTTCCCCCAGGCGACACGCCCACGGACACGCCCACTGACGAGACGTAGAAATACCGATCACCCTCCCGCGACGCGGGACGCGCGCGGGACCAAGCGCGGAACGAAGCCCGGACAAAGGGCGGGCCGTCTGTGGCCGTCCGGGGACGACCGCGGACGGGACGGGCCATCCCACTAACGTTGCGTACACGAGGACATTACTCAACCTAATTTCGGAATCGACGTTAAACAAGCCCCCCATTACCTACTGATCATCTGAGATTGTGAGACAAAGAAAATTATTACAAATATACAAAACCTGCTGCCACTACCATAAGCTACAAAGTAGATATCCGGTTCTAAATATGAGGGCTCTAAAAAAACTACGCTCACGGACAATCTACATGAGACGTATGGGGACAGACGCAGCTGTAAGAAAATCTGTTGACAAATCACTAAAACCTGGTCAAATATCAAGTACCCCAGCTATAAGACAATATTTCTCTATCCTCTCTAAGAAAAAGTATCTTTCTCCATATTCTACCGATGATCAAAATAAGCTGGATCCTTTAATAAATAAGGTTGATCATGACTCGTTACATTTCTCAGATCAGAAACAAGGTCAAATAACAACTGAAAGTAATTTGGCAAATTTCTCTCTTTCGGAAGAATGTCAAAAATCACTCCCTGATACATCTCAAATAACATCTATAACACCTATAAAAAACCAGGGCAACGATTTATTCTTCGATGTATCTGTAAATCATAACACGAAATCCAAAGAAGAAAAATCTGAAATATCGCTAAGTCAAAAACATCCACTAACCAGTTCACCAGAAAAATCACCTAACCTTTATTCTAATCTGGCCAGCCTATCAGACCCTAATTTTATAAATCCAAATTTTGAAAACACTGCCTCTCCCCTGTCAAAAGCACTCTTTTCATTGCAAGAAATTTTGGAATCAGTACTAACTCATCTTGGTCAAATTTTAGCTAACTCGGATGATACTTTAGATGTACAAATAGGAATACTTAAATTCCTGGTTGAAGAAAAAAAGAAAAAAGATCTAACTAAAGTTTCACCAAAACAACCCGGAGTAGTCAAACCACAACAAATAGATGATTTTCACAAAAATAGAAGTGCGACCCCAAAACAACAGGAAGCAAGCACGCAAACGAACGACGTACTAATAATTAAGACCAAAACTAAGGGACTAAGAAATAAGGAAAAACCTCTTTCTACATATTCACTTAAAAAACTGTTCAAAGAAGAATCAGAAACCATTACCGAAAATAAAACTAAACATTACCCTATCTTTTTGAATAAAGTATCCGATAATAATTGTGATCAGATTATCGGGGAAAATAAAGCAGAAATATCAGGAGTTACTTCCGAACAGGATTTCAGCCAAGGAGGACATGCTGAAAAAAGTAACACTAGGGAAAAAGTAAGGGGGAAGAAGAAGAGAAAACCCTTGAGGAGAATACAGAGGAAAAAAGGGAATAAGCTTAAATTCCAAAAATTCACTCCCGTAAACTTGGTGATCTCTCCAGAACTTCAAAAAATACCATCAGGAAAAACCTTAAACCCAAAAGTAGACGTATTTTGTCCTTTGATAGAAAATAGATCAACAACGCAAAATATCGCGGATATAAAAGAACTACATGATAATAAATCTCAATCATGGGAAGTAATCCCATCTAAACACATAATTATCGAAGAGTTATTCCCCTCAGATAAGGAGCCGTTTAATCGTGGTAGAATAATCAATCTCTTACAAGAAATACCATCCTTGAACTCTCTGACAAGTAAAGAAATCGACCTAGTACTCTTTCCAATAAAAGAAAATAACAAACTAGTACAGGTATCCTTTTATTCCCCAGTTTTGCCTGGAATAATAATCAGAGAGAAGGAAATTCTTCACAAAAATGGCTATGATGTAATCTCGGTGGAAGATCTTAGAATCAACAACTTAAACAAAGGTACATCAGGACAAACCAATAGAAGAAAAGAAAATAATAGCTTTAATTGGGGAGACCCAGCATCAAATATCATGAGGAAAGATTCACTTAAAGTACAAGTAATTCAGGGTGAGAGGTCAGTATGGTCCCGGAATTCTAGCTCAAGTAACACTGAGAACTCAATAAAATCGTGGGCATGGTTATCAGAAACCTTAAACAGCAAAAAAACGGCGAATTCACAACAACACCAAGTTTAGCAAAGGTCTGACGTTATTGTCCTGGAACCTGGCAGGGAAAACTGAATTAAAAATGAAACATGCTATTAAAAACTCCCCGGATATCATTGCCCTCCAGGAAACATGGTTAATTAATACCTTTACTCAAAAAGGATACTATGTATATGAAACGTTGGCAAAAAGATCTAGAAGGGGACACGCTAAAGGTGGTCTGGCAATATTATTAAAAGAAGATCACTCTTGGTTACAGGAAATAATCGATACAAACACAGACAACCTACAATGTTTAAAAGTATCCCTTAGAACTCAAGCGTCAGCCAAACTTGAAAAAATATTACTTTTCAATATCTACGCACCTCCCAGTAATAATAAAGATTTGCTGTTTGATCGCCTAATGGAGAATATCACCCATATCATTGAAGATCAATCTCACTTGCCATATCTTATAATGGGGGATTTGAACGCTAAAATTTCAAACTGTGAAATAAAGAAATGGGCTCGTCTTTTCAAAGAGGAATCTTTGGAAACATCACTCCCTGAATTCCCAAAAGGATCTAAATCAGATAAGAGAGGACGCGTACTATTATCTTTTCTCTTCAGCATTAATGGGACTATATTAAACGGTAACATCAACGGTGACATACCAGCAACATACACACGGCAAGGAAATGGATCTCCTTCTACCCTGGATTACTTTATATGCGGGATCGAAGCAAAAGAACAAATGACTCAACTCTCAACAATATTCAATGCAGAAAGTGATCATGCTCTTCTACACCTTTCAACCCATTGGATTGCACAGTCCTCTTCTTATAATCAGCCAATATTTCCTACAACAAAAACAGAAGTAAACATAACAAGGCGTCGCATTTATTGGGGGATAGAAAATCTGGACTATCTGAGGTTGTTAATTTCCGAAACCAAGATATTGACTAACATATATTCAGATGACCCTATAAAGAATTTCGAACAATTAACGAATAATCTCAAACAAGCTTTACAAACTAAGTTAGAACATAGCAGATCAGTAAAAAGTAAATGGAGAAATAAGAATAAAAACTGGAACCAACCAGTCGTAAAACAACTCAATAAGCTGATACGCGCGCAGTATCTGAACTTCTCGTCAGCAAACAAAAAGGAAATCAATAGATTAAAGAATCAAATACGACGAGAAAAAAATAAACAGAAAAAACTGAAACAGGACTTCAACTGGATTGAAATCCAACAAGCAGCCAAACAAAACAACCAGCGCAAATATTGGTCACTGATTGCACTAATGACGGGATCCAAAAAAAAGCTGGAGGCAACTCCTGTTTCAGAGGAAAACTGGGATATTTACCTCCGTGAGCTATATAAAGAGAATAAGTCTATTAATAATGAAGAGGCGGAAGAACAAATTGTGGAAACTAAAGATATTAAGATCAATAATACATCGGCAGTATCAGTCTCTATGAATATCAGGAAGGCAAGGAGCACGGGTGCATCTGGCCCCGATCAGATACCTATCAAGGTCTACCAAACTGAACATAAAGATTGGGGACTGGTGCTTTCGCCGCTATTTAACTATATATTCGACAGTGGTCAAATGCCAAACTCCTGGAAAGGAAGCATTATAATCCCGATCTATAAAAAAGGAAAAAGAAATATACCGGGAAATTATAGGCAAATTGCCCTCATGGATGCTGCCGGTAAGATTTTTGCAGCAGAAATCCTGGATAGGCTGAAAAATTGGGCCTTTTCATCGGGTCTAATCACAAAGTTTCAGTCCGGATTTCGCTCAAACCACTCAGTCACTGATAATGTAGCAATCTTCCAAACCATTTTAGATAAGTACGCAACAGGGAAAAAACAAACTATTTACGCAGCGTTCATCGATTACTCGACAGCTTTCGATCGAGTGGACAGACCGACCCTGTGGTCAAAGTTAAGAAGAATGGGCATTCCGGAGCAGCTATTGCATTTGATAGTAAACCTACACAGTGACACCTGGTGCCGTGTTCAAATGGGGAGTGACAAGGGCCTATCGAAGATAATACGAACTTCAAATGGCCTGAAACAAGGGTGCCTCTTGGCTCCAATTTTATTCTCACTGTATTTAAGTGACTTACCTTCCCAACTGCAGCAAGGGATATGCACCCCTCCTAAGATAGCCACTGAATATATTCATTCCCTGCTATACGCAGACGATATAGTCATGTTTGATCTAACACCATTCGGACTACAAAATCTTTTAGATATTTTATACAAGTATTCTATAAAAAAAAATTTAATCCCAAATACAAACAAAACCAAAGTGGTTGCTTTTTCAAACCAGAAGAAAAGGGTAAGGTACGAATGGAAGTTGGGTGGTGAGAAGTTAGAACAAGTAACGGAGTATACATATTTGGGCAGAATTTTCTCACAAAATATGAGTAACATCAACCAAATCAACCACCTGAAAAGGAAAAGTGACCTACATGCTGGGGCTTTGTCTCGTTTATACTCAGCTACTGGACAAAGGCATTTCTCTGCACTAATTCAAGTCTATCGAGCCAAAATCACACCGGTCTTGTCTTACGCCTCGGAATATATTCCTTTTAAACAATGGACTTATATGGACTCAGTAGAAGGTAAAATATTGAAAAAACTACTGAGGATTTCTACACCTACCCCAGTACAAGCTTTGAGACTTGAATGTAACATCACGAGTGCATATGCTGTAGCCACAGCTAGTATTATAAGGTGGGCCTATAACCTTCTTCATTCAAAAGAAGGCACTCTAAGAAATTTACTAAAAACAGAGACATTTGAGACCAGCTCTACCCACATTACCTTTTTAACAAATATGCGAGAGGCTCTACAGCTTGCAAAAGTTAGTGTGGAAATTTTGTCTACATGGTCACCAGCCCAACTCAAACTTTTTCTAAAAAATTTCACTACCAAACTGAGCTACGAGATTGACCACTTACATTGTAATAGACTATCATCATATAAGATCTATGCAGCCTCCCAGGAATATAAACAATGCCAGCCTTATTTAGAGTATACACTTCAACACGGTGCAAGGCGTGCAATTATGATGTTGCGCCTGGGAACACTTCCTGTACAAACCTTTACTTCCTCCTTGAGGCCTGACAGATCTGCCATTTGTACCCTCTGTCAAGGGGGCAACCAGAACTTGGAACACTTACTTTTTATATGTCCGAATGCAGAAATTGTAAACGCGAGGTCAACATGTCTTAAGCCCGTCTATCGGTCCTGTAGGATCGTTAAATCAAAAGACTTTTTATTATTATGTAAAAGCCCTCCTAATGAATTCGTCTGTTATAAAATTTTTAAGTTTTTGAAAATTTCATTGAAAATGTTTTAAATGGAAAGTATAATGTATATTTTACTTTGTGGTCCTCGAAAGAGTACCGTAACAAAAATAAAATTTTTTGACTTTGACTCCTTTTTAATCTTTTTTTTAAAATATGATTAATTAATTTTTTTTTTAATAATAATTGAATTTATAAAGTGTGGTACACATGGTTTTATATAATGTTTTTATATGTGTCTCTTTTATGATTGAAAAATTATCGAATAAAGAAATTTAATTGAACAATAACCCCCGCCCACCACCACCCCTCCTTTACCACTTCAGGGATCCGTCCAGACCGAAGACCACCGCCCGTGAGTGCAACAGCACCTACAGGCCTGGCTGAAAGACGGCAAGAAGTTCATGCTCTGTAAATATGTAATATATAATTGTTCAACCCTAATCGCTTCTTAAAATGTAATCTTGAGTGATTTTGCATCTTGTATAAATGTAACTCTAACCACTAGTATCTGTAGTAGACGTTTGTACTTACAACCATTCTTACATGAGTTCAGAATTTATCTGTTTGTATCTTTTCCTTGAGTGACTTTGCAACTTGTATATTTGCAACTCTAACCACTAGTATCTGTAGTAGAATTTTGTACTTACTTAGGGTGACCAGACGTCCCGGTTTTGCCCGGACGGTCCCCGTTTTTTGTGAAATGTCCCCGTGTCCCGACACTGTACTCCAATGGAGTCAAATGTCCCCGTTTTAGAACAGTGTCCGGGTTGAACAAAGAAATGTCCCGGTTTTTCGCTGTTCCGGTTGCGCGCATGCTCTGTTTGCACAGCTTGGTGACGTCACTGAGGTGAGCGCTGTAGCAGGAAGGGAAATCCTTTGAAGAGAGACATGTTCTCTCGGGATTTCCCTTCTCTTTGTCTACACAGCGCCACCTACGTCATCATGCAGCTGGTTAGAACCACCTGTGACCGGCATGACCCTGATTTTACAGCCTGCAGCAATCCACCGTGACCCTGCTCTGCCTTAAAGCGAGCGAGGGTCGGACAGTCTCAAACTACAGCAGAATCCAGCAGCAGCTTCGTGACGCCTCCCCAGCCCTACCAGCACCGTCGGGACACTGCCTTGCATCAGAGCTGCATCATCCAGGAATCCTTGCCCTCCCAGCCTGCAAGCCCGCAACGTGTATTTTAACCCTGAGAGTTTTATCCGCACCAGTGCTGGCTTCCTGGGGGCGCCGTGTAGCGTTTCTTTCCCCCAGCAATTACCAGGCCTCACATAAATGTCAAGAGTGTGATTAATTATCTTCCTGGAGACAGATCAGCATTTTGTATAGTTGAGGTTTTGACTTGGCTGAAGTTAGTGCAGAGGGTTAATATGCCTGCTGCAAAGAACATGTACCAAGTAGATTACAGAGTGTGTATGATGTAAACAGATCAGCAGGGTTACTGCTTTCACAAGAGACATTTTTTTGCTACTTGCAATTTATAACTTAAAGTCCTAATATAGAATAGTGAGCTATTAACTTTCATCCTAGAACTGCATACACACTGCAAGGTATACATTATTAGAACATTGATTAATGTTTCAAAAAGGGTTAATCTGGCTAGAAATCGATTCTTAATATTAAAGAAAACTCCCAACTATGCTGTTTCTTTTTCGACTCTGTGTTTGTGCTTCTCCACACCAAGCACTCTTAAACTATACTGCCTACCAGTATGGATGACATGTGACTCCTACACTTTCAGTCCTTTGGCTTATGTAACATTTCCTATACACTGATTTACTCACGTATGATTGATTGTCTCTGTGTAATGTGTGTGTGATGCAAAGTGCTTGGACACCCTACACTGGTATGAGTGGCGCTATATATAATGCATCTGATAGAGTGTGGTTATGGTGACTTGGTCACTGTTAAAGGGTGCTAGTGAGAGAATCCGTGGTGGAGGTGGTCATTGGGGGGGGCGCCAACAAACATTGTCGCACAGGGCGCCACCAGCACTAAAGCCAGCCCTGTCTTATATGTTCTAAACTATTTACTATGCTAATGTGCGTAAATGTTTCCACATAAATAAAGCAAACATTATTTATATTTCAGTCAACTGCGCTGAACGTAGGGGGAGTGCTTTATGGGAAGGAGTATTCTACAAACAGCAGTATCTGATTTTGACGATGACAGAATGTGTGTGTGTGTATATGTGTGTATATATATATCTATCAAACTCGCTAGCGATGCACTCGTTCACTTCCTCGTGGCAAAAACAAGAGCACAAACTCCTCTTCGATTGTGCAATTTTCTTTATTGTTCAGTTAACAATCCCAATATATATACTTATCTAATAAGAAAACAAACTTGGACTAAAGCAAATGTTGAGGCAAAGTCTGTTTAAATGGAATTAATGCTTACTGCCGATAAAAGACCTCTGATTTGTCATCTGTAATGCTTCATCTCGGTCTTGGAGGGAGCTGTCGTAGTCCTTTTTCTATGTTTATCACAGCTGTCAAATAGTCCTACTTTTATGTCGGTGGTTACTGCAAATCGTACTCCTACTTCTATGTCTATGACCTGTCCCCGTTTTTTGTTTTGAGAATCTGGTCACCCTATACTTACTACCATTCTTATGTGAATTTTGAGTTTTTCTGTTTGTATCTTTTATGTAACTCGTGTACTCGGAAGTCCTTGTGTAATGTAACCGGTCCTTTTGTAAAGCGCTCTGACACTTTTGGGTAAAGTTCGCGCTACATAAAATCGCAATAAATAAATAAATGAAAAAAGTGGCAGGCAAGCAGGAGGCTCATGCTAGAAGGGTTGAAGCTTTGCCTGGGGGGCATTGACAGAGGGTGTACAGGGGAGTGATGCTTGCGTCAGGTGTGAAAGGACGGGAATGAAATGAAAGGGGGCTTGTGGTTAATGTTGGGATGTTTTGTATAAACAAAGTTCTTTGTAGGAGATTTAATTGCTTGCGCTTTGTAGACGTGAGGAAGACACAATGGGATGGATGCCTGTTACCTAGGTGAGTACGACAGCTCTAAATATAACCTTTATAGGAATACTGTGAAATAAGTTTGCGCAACTCTGTTGTCAAAAACCTCTGTCGCGGTAGTTTGCGCGTGCTCATTACACTGCCCCAGTAGCGCTTGCTCAGTGCACCACGCCCGGATGCTGGGTGTTCTGCGCACGCGTTGAGCTGATGCGGCGTGCTTGGTGATGCGCAGGCGTGTTACTCTCTTCTCCGATCCCCTTCTGCGGTGCTGGTTGGGTTTTGCCAAGGAGTGAGCAGAGGCGTGGGAGCAAGCCCCAGAACAGCCGTGACAAGATGGTGCTCGACCTAGACCTCTTCCGTGGCGACAAAGGCGGAGACCCAGAGGCAGTGCGCGAAACCCAGCGCAAGCGATTCAAGGATCCGGGACTGGTGGACCAACTGTTGCAGGCTGACGGGGCCTGGAGACGGAGTGAGTACACGAGGGGGTATGCAGGAGTCTGGAAGAGAGGGGCCAGATAGGGGTGAACATTGAGCTGTGGAGCGGGCTAAGTTGGGAGACTGGGACAGACAAGAAGGTGCATTAAGAGTGTATACAAAGGTGCGTGGGCTAAGTGGCCTTAAGTATACGAGGCGCACGAAAAGGGTGTTTGTTGGGGTAGGGAATCATTTGGGGGAGGAATGAGAAAGATGTGCCTATTGAAAGGCAGGTATAATAAGGGACCTGTCTAAAAAGAGACTTGGAGTAAGACAGACCCGCTATAAATGTGACCAGGGCAAAAGAAGGCATCTCGTCCAGGTGCTCCCTTGAGATATAGATACTGGGAGGAGGGTGGGACAATTAAGGATAACAAGGAACTGTCTTCAAGAGGCTGAATGTAAAGGATGCAGCGTGAGTGTGAAATTCTTTTAGAGAAGCTGAAAAATAGTGTAGCGTGAGTTACTGAATGAGACATAGTTAAAGGAACGTGTGTGGATCTAAATTTGAGGGTCAAGGGGCGATTGAGGTTGGTGACTCTAGATTAAGGATGTAGGGAGAGAAGAGCTTTGGCCAAAGTTGATAAAGGGGCCTGTCACTAAAGGAGATTGGGGGAAGAGGGTACCTGGAAGGTAGAGAGGCTGAGAATAATAAAGCTTGGCACAGACTCTGGAGCGGCCGAGATACTGTGGTCATGGCTATCGGTGTTTAGTGAGAGTGAACGAAAATGGAGAACAGTATGACAGGCAGGCGCGCAACACCCATTGGACTCGCAGGGCTTCAGCCCCCCCCCCCCCCCCCCCCCGTCGTTTGTGGCAGCCCGGGATGAGACACCTTCCCGGGCAAAAAAGCAGCCGCACCCGAGCACTTCACAGGTCTTTAAAAGACTATTTGCATGTTAATGAGGCCTTGCTGTTGTTTCACCCCTTCTAAGCGCCCCTGCAGCTCCACTCTGCCTATTGCTTAAAGTTCAGCCCCCCCCCCCCCGAAATTTTTGCTCAGCCCCCCCCCCGAAATTTGGCTCTAGTTGCGCCTCTGATGACAGGTCGTCGCGATTTGACGCGTGGAGACCCTTGATTGAAGTGTATGTTGGTTTGAATGAATCCAATTATAACTTTAATTTTGTGTATGCTGTACGCACGCTCCTGCTTATATGCGGCTTCGGGCGCTGACGCGTGCTTCTTGCAGCTGCGTGCTGCTTTCTCAGCCCAGACCGTCTGATGCAATATTGCTGCAACCAGCAGAGGCTCATTCATACTGCCGAGCACAGACCGCGCCGTTCCCGCCCAACTAGTTTATCCGACAGGTTTCTTTTACCTGCTTTGAACTTTTTTCTGTAGCTCTGCATTTAGACTTTGCCTAATGTCGTGCCCCTCATTACTACTACTCGCCCCCTCAAGGTTCACACTCCCGAGTAGAATCAGCTGAAACCAGCATTGGCAAAGCCAGAAGGTCTTGTTTGCATTTTGAGTCTTGACAAAACATTTAATAACGCGTGTCTGCAGGAAAACACAACAAAAGATTTTTCTAGTTAGAATACGTCTGTTAGGTTAAAAAAAGCGTGTTATGATTCATTGTAGTTTAGAGATATTAATGTGTTTGCTCATGTTGGAAAGGCAAGCTCTTCATAGGAGGTGCAATGATACATCAGATAGAAGGTGCTACTGGCAGTGTAGTCAAAGCCCATACTATGTATATTTTCAATAATTGTTAAAATATATATTGCAGGCAACTGTGCAGTCAATCCAGCCCTAAGCTGTTACAACTGCTTTTGGCTGATTATGAAATGGAAATTATTGGAACTACGGATTTAACATTTTTATCAAATTAAATGAACCTACTGTAAATAATTCATATTATTGAAACATATTGCTCAGTCATGCTATTGCATGAAAACGGAAACTAGCATTTGTACTTTAGGAGTATTTCAAAGAGCCCCCTTTAATGTTTATATTTTTACTGTGCACATCAACTTGCTTTATGCTTTTATTTAACCTAGTTTTTCAAGTGACTTAAGCTCATCATTGATTTTAAAAATAAATTGTATTGAAGGACCAGAGCATACACCACAGGTTCTAAGGCTGGAGAAATTCGTCTCTCCATGTGCTTGCACGGTTGGAGATCGATGAGGTTGATTTTATCACAAGGTTTTTGTAGGCTTGCGATTCCCTGTTTGACATCCATGATGCACAGGCGCTGATGATTTTAGGCCTTGGTAACCTGTGGGTGTGGTTATGTGATGACTTTCCATAGCCTTCATTAAAATGTCATTCATGTATGTGTACCTCTAGTAGAATTTCACTGTCTCCGTTGGAGATCTCTCAATACAGAGTTGATGACGCTTCCTTGGACCCCTCCATCATTGTGATATTATTGCTGTGGTGCATAAGGACTGTGCTTATGCACCAAACGCGTTTAGTTTGCAGCACACTTTATACAGAAGACTCAATTAAAATGTCTGTTGCTTCCTGTTCTACATTATATTTAATTTGATATGATCTAATTCATTGTGCTCATAGAAACTCCAGAGAAGAAAGTACATATTCACGTAAATGAGTGAATGGCATCGCATTGACTAACAGAACACACCAGATAGTAAACCCCCTGTTCATGGGTCGCAGATAGATACGTTTCAATCTGGTGGCCTGGTTTTCTGCTGTAAAGCGTTGTCTGGTAATGGCCCTGGTAATGGCCCTGGCACTGTTATTCCTGGCTCTGGATACTTCTCTTCATTTACTGGCTAGCTTTTCCTTGGTAACAAAAATGCAGCAGGACCTTTTGGTGCTCCTTTCTTATTGTGTAATTGAGGCTTTCGGTTTAGTCATCTTCTGTAGGCTGAAAGATGGTCGTACATTTGCCGTTCTGTTTGCTTTTCAGACATTCCAAGTGTCTTTTCTCGACATGGCCAGCTGTGTTTTCTTAGTTACATCATTGTTTTGCTTCTTGGTTGTAATTTTTAATGCTGTTAATTTTTTGTGATAGTAACCAAAAGGTTGTAATTGATCTGGTTATACTTGTCTTTGTTGGTTGTTTAAGCAAATACCAAAAATATAGGGAGGGAGAGCTTGTGCTATGAATCAAATTTCTGTCTGCTTTTTCACAACAGCAGTGTAGAAAAGTGCTCCTCTTTCTATGGTCATCTCCTACTTTTTGCTCCAAATGCTGCTGCCCAGACCCCAGTTCCTTTGCTATCTCCCAAAACCGTTATGGTCGACTTGGTAATTATAAATTGGCAAAGATTTTACCCCCTTATACGTCCCTAGTATATGGTACCAGGGGTAGCCAGGGCATAATTGGTAAAGGGATCCCCAGAGCTGCAGCACAGTCTTATTCCGCTGGGTGAACCAAGCAAACTACTTGCAGCAGGCCTGCCATTGCAGACTGCAGGAGTAGTGCAAACTACTCAAACTCGACTGTGCCCTCGCTATGTGCAGCACAGTCAAATGCCTACCTTTTATATGTGTTGGGCACCCTTAAGGTAGGCCTCCTCAGCCCAGGAGGCAGGGTGCAGTATATCAAAGGTGAGAATGTACAAGTGCAAGCCTAAATGTCCCTATAGTGGCGTTCCCCATTGGAAACTACTATAAGTGTTAGCGGTCTGTAGGATAACATGGGCTACCACACGGGCATTCTCAAGGTTGGCAGCTCCATTATGGTACAGCCAAAATGTCATGTTTGGTATCAAACAATGTGCCTTCTCACCCCTGACATTAAACCCGTACCCTGGGTGACTTGGCATGCACCTCTAAGGTCGCCCTCTGCCTGGTTGCCCCAGTTTCTCTGTGCTCTGGCTGACCAGCCCGCACTTTCCTGCCACTGCTTCCTCCAAGATAGGATCCTGACCTCCTGCTAGGCAGTGTGATCATTCCCAGGAGTCAGGAAAAAGGTTTGCGCAGGAAGTACTTCACCCCTCCCTCCTCCAAAGCAGGCTAGTAAAGTGACACATCAAGGCGGTCAGCTTTGAAGACAGCACTATCTCTGATCTGGATCAGGGCTGACACCCAGCTGAGGAAACAGCCCTCCCCCTGCCCCAGACACAGTTGGACCCAGGCAGGCATGAAATTAACTATGCAGGGAGGCGTACACCCCCAGAAGGCTAACCACACCTCTAGGGTGAGCAGCCTGGTCTGTACACCATAATTTGATTCCTACCATCTTTAGGAGAGGCAGAATAGAGGTTTCTGAATAGAAAAGGTGACCTACACCCCTGGATGTGGTCACCTCGGATGCGGACTAGCTGCGCATTGGCTTCGAGCTCCCACACCCCTAATTCCCTTAAATCTAGAACTTAAGGGACCAGCTCCCGTTACCAGAACCTCCCAATCTGAACAACTTGCATTGAGGAAGGACCAAGAGGAGACCTGTATCGCCGACAACAGGACTTTGCCCACAGCACCAAAGCAAAAGAAGAATACTTTGTCCTTGTGGCAACAGACTTGGAACTGAGTTAACGACCTTCATCCTTGGTTAAAACTTGACACTCCTGAAGAGAGACCCTGTGGAAGCCAGAAGCACCCTACTACTCCTCTGGACTAGTGGACCTAGTCCCCTGTAAACTGCATGTCAATACACTCACCAGATCCCGAAGAATCCCTGGCCATTGGACCCTGCATGGGATTGCCCAAAAATACAGGTGGTCCAGTGCATTGTGGGAGTTGTAGTCTTGCCGGCACTTAAGATTTATGCTGCTACTTCAGTACCCAGTTAAGTTCCAGTACCTTTTGCTGTGCTTACCGCTGTCAAGGCTTGTTGATCTCCAATCTGGCAACTAACCCTCACACTCGACACCACCTACAGGGAACATTGTGCAACCTTCATCCTATGTCAGCAGCTGTGTACCGTTGTTTTTGCTTTCTGTTTCGTGCAGCACTGTGTAAGCGGTAAAATCAGCTTCCTTGCGGCTCCTGTTCAGCACCAAGGACAGCCAAGACAACTCTGCAACCGGACTCCACTGATTTGGTAAAATTGATCTGACTGTCATGGCCTGTGCAGGGGCCCACAAGACCATAACCCTGTAAGGGTTCCACATAACCCGACCTGCAAGTGATTGATCGATACTAGAAATTTCCTGTTGACTGCAATGTTATCTTTTTCATGCTTTATTCTGCACTGATTTAATATTGCCTAAAAAATCTATAACTCCGTTTATATGTACGCTGTTCCGTTCTTTTTGGTGTCTAAATTAAGATAAAAATACACTATTTTATAATTGGTGTCTGATTTCTCTCGAGTCGTCTCAATTACTTATCGTCCATGTTGGTACTCTGAAATGCTTAATGCATGTCCCTCTAGTAAAGCCTGACTTTTCTTTGCCACACTACCAAGATTGAGCTAAGGATTTATTAATATAAATCCAAGGACTATCCTTTGGGTATTGTGATAGTATTACATGGTGAGGTCTAACCCTCACACCACATAATACTCCACTTTACTACAAGTAGCATAAATTCGCCTAAGCAGAGATCTCGCATTCTCATGCGTAAATGTCACATTTCAGGCACCACAAACTACAAATGAAATATTGGCAGAGATTTAGACACCGATTTTTTTTTTTTTGTTTATTTATTTATTTTCCCTGAAATAAAACTTTCTTCTAAAAAGGTGCCTGTACTTTAAACCATTTTTTGGGCCAATAATTCAATATAATACAACTTTTTATATTAATCTAACATCCTGGATGACTTTTTTTTTGTATGTTCTCTCTGGCTGCCACACATGCACATGTTATGTTACTTTGTTTTTACTTGGCACCATGTAATTTGTGGCATCTCGTGTGCCTTCCTATCCTCATAAGTGCATTCTTCAGTTTCTAATTTGTTATTTTTATGTTTTTGTTCTGGGAGCCATGTTGTGACACAAGAAGTCTTCACCTCCATGGCTTTGTGTTCTGTCTTCTGGTTAAAATAACGTGTTGTTTGTAATGTTGGATTGAAAAACGAGACTAGAAAAAAATATATATATTCACTGTGTGTTCAGAAGTGCATAGAGAGTGTATCACCCTTCTGCTTTGTGATTAAAACTCATTCTTTCACTTACTGTATTTCCTGCAGGCAGATTTCAGGCAGACAATCTGAACAAAGTGA
Organism: Triturus cristatus; assembly: GCF_964204655.1. NCBI lineage: Eukaryota > Metazoa > Chordata > Amphibia > Caudata > Salamandridae > Triturus > Triturus cristatus. Next base: position 556,046,512 of record NC_140579.1, on the reverse strand, counting down.
AGAATCTATGCAGCAAGACGATAGGGGAAAAAATGAAGGTGAGTAATTTAACGGTTTTAAATGTATCATTTAGAATTCCTTTTCTATGATGCTGCAGTTTCTGTTAATTTATTCTTCAAATAACTTGCACTTCAAAATAGTAAATAGTAAATATCTGAGTGTGACTTTGGTTTCATAATCTGCTCAGCAAATGAAGCGCTTAATTTTGTGGTATCTAACTGGCCTACATGTTACTAGAATATAAATGTTTTAATTACCTTGATCTGTGTACGCAGTCTTTGAACCCAGTGAGTGTCCCCAACTTTGTAAGTGCCCATTTACTACTCACTTAGCAGAAAGGCTTTGGTAACAGTTTATAGAAAACAGTGATGATGCTTAGACATCTTGCCTTTCTTTGAAGAGCTTGAGCTTCAGAAAAATGTCATCCGATCCTTCCCATGAGAAAGGACCCTTGTTCGATGCTGTTTCTCCTTATAACTTCAGCATCATCTAAGATGTATCTACTGAACTACACTGGTCCAATCATTTTATGATTTTCTTCACCAACCCAGCTACTGAGTGCCTCCTCCAGACCAGAAAAAACAGTAATTGGACAGTGACTTAAAAATGATTATGAACTACAAGAATTTACACTCCCAACACTTCCACAAAGTCTTCATACTGTCTCTAGCTTAACAAGGACAAATGGCATGTCAAATCAACCGTGGCACACTTTTCCTAAAATATCTTAACCTCCTTCGACCAAGTTTTGTTATTCGAAAAAGTCAGCTAATAAACCGACATGATAAAATAAATAATACAACAACCGAGGAACGGATGGGCCTTAGAAAGAAATTGCCTAAATTGGAACACACCCACAGCAAACCATTCTGTAAAGTTCACGCGAAAGGCTAAAGGGTACAACCATATATTATGCTTCTTACACAAGAAGACCTGTCCCGCATTTTCAAAAATGCTAAATTACATTTCGTTGAAATCAAAAGCTTACCTAGGTTAATTCAGACTCCTCAGATCTTTTCTTCGTGCCCAAACGTATAGGGACATTTGTCACCAAATACTTACAAACCCAGCTCTATGAAAACAATCTATTCAGTAATAAGCAAACTTACCCCTACATGCGCCAGAGCATGGATATAGTGCAATTTCATACCAGCTAAAACCTTTTAATGGAGGAAGATAAAAATTCACAAACTTATCTTAAGTCTAGAAAACAAAGTGCTGATTTTGATTGTAAGTCACAACATTCTTAAACATAGAAAAGAAACATGGGTTTCAAAAACAAGGCTCTAGAATGGCTAAATATTCTGCCCCAGACTCGTAAGTACAAATTGGCCTCTTTAAATCCATCACTTCAATGATTAACAAGGATTTCCATATGACCTTTTGATATAACCCAAACATTTCTGCCTGTTTGCAAAAATTTATAAATCTGCGTGGTGATTGTTTCACCTATACTCAGACACTGTACAAACCTTTGGGTTGACTCAAAAACTGGACCTCACTGCAGGAAAAACAAAGATCAACCAACATCAGTGTAATTTGCCCTAAAAATTGGAAACTGGTAACTCGCCCAGATTAAGCAAATGCAGATTTGATGGGAAAACACTCAGCTTCAGGTTGCCAACATTTGAAAATCTTTACCACTTGCCATGAGACTAACCATTGCCTTAAAAATTAAGGACATCTCTAAAATGTATATGCTCCAAGGACTATTTTGAAATAGACATCTGAAAATTCTGGCTGTACTTTGCCATTTTGCAGCAGCTTCTGAGGGTTCTCCTTATATGAGCATGCCTTACTCAAACAAGCATTGGCATAGCCAATAGGTCTCGCCTTTGGGACCTTATAAGTATTTAATCATGCAGCACAATATCCTTGGTGCAATATCAATTGTTGCATGGCTAAACACTTATAATGTCCCAAAGGCGAGACCTATTGGCTATGCCATTGCTTGTCTGAATTGCAAAGGTGGCTTTGTGCTTGCAAATCAAGCTGTTTGTTGGAGTAAGTCTGGCTTAGGTGTTCAAATAGTTGTAAGTATTAGGCCCTCTATGTTTGTTCGTGTAACACTGAAAAACACGATCAGGGCTGAGCATGAACGGCAGATAGCATATTTGTAGTTCCTCTTCCTATTTTAAGCAGCAGAACAGAAAAACAGACATTGGTAACTTGAAAGGCCGAACAGAAAGAACACATGCACATTTGCTTTCCACCCTGGCTGTATTTCTCCAGGAGATCTTGAGCATTCCGATTTTTATTTTTTATTTTTTGGGGCATGACAACTAGCACTCATTTGGCAGCTACGAAGGCATCCAGTGATAGAAAATAAACACCTGAGCAATGACATCACATTTCGAATTTTATGAATGCAGGGAGTCGGGCAAGGACATAAATATCGCATGCCACTTCGGCCAGATTTTGGGAAATTGAATAGCCTTAAAAACACTGAAAGACCAAAGAACAACAAAAATATACGCACGGTGAAGCTTGAAAAACAAATACTAAATGCAACTTTAGGAGGGGCGGTGTCTGTACTTTGAAAGTCAGTACATAAGCAAACCCACTCAACTTTGTTAAAATGCCTTTTGCCACCTAGAATCGCCTTGAAACTGCTAATATGTTGACGCTGTGAAGAGACTATGCTTCACGATGTCCCACAAAGCACCGTTAGGGCGCGTTTGGCCTTAGTGCAGTGTATATAAAGTTCTTATCTGAAGGGCCGGATAGCTAGTTCAGACGGTAATGCACGCCACCTACAGGAGAGTGAACGTAAGCATTAGATTACCAGCAATGTACCCGGTTAGATAAATCCACGAGTAAATATCATTGAGATGAATCATATGAACACCTGCTATTCACAGAGAGTATAGACTGCCTTGAGTTAGCCTCATTTAATAATATATTGTTAGTACACCCATCATCATCATAGCGCCTTAGCTTTCAGCTGCCTTCTAGGACGTTGACATAATGCGCTGCATTGAAGAAGGAGGCGGAAGACATCCCTGGGGAAGAGGGCGTCTGGTGAACACCCAACTGCCCCGATTCGAACTGGAACATCTTGGTTCAATTAGTTATAGTGCTGCGAGGGCTGCACAAAAATAGAAATTAACAAGTTATAAGCTGATTCCAAACCTTTTGCCACTACAAGAGAAAATCATAAGCTTGAAACCACTAGTAAATAACAGTATAATGAGTCTTGTATGATGCCGCATTCTAGTTTTTGTGCCATCTCATTGAAAAACATGCTTACAGACTACCTGTATCAAGCCACAGAGTTCATTAAATAATTGCCCAAATTTGTGTTTCAAAGCAAGCAGCAAACTGAAAGTGCTGTAATTCCAAGATGCAAACTCAAGAAGTAGAAACCAATGTGATTTTTACCCAAGTCAAGATGGCAAATAGGACTGCATGGAGAATCAAGGGAACTGCAACTTCAAACGTGCATCTCATTGGAGTAGCGGCAAGATAAAACAACGAGGGAGCACAGAAGTGGATGCCTGCTTTGGCCGAGGGAAGACTACGGAGTGCGCAAGGATCGGGAGCACTCAAGTCAGTCCCTGCTTGTGCCCCGGATGGACCGCTAAGGGCGCACTTGATCGTAGCGTATGTATGCTTTTTGAAGCACCAAAAATATTTCAACGTGAACTCAAAAGAAAGACAGATGAAACGCGATCGGGAGTGAACGTATAAATCCCTTTTCCATGCAAAACCTTATTTAAATGTCACCTTAAAATAAACCCAAACACTGATAAGAATGCCTTTTCAAGCACCCAAAAAATTAACAACACGAACGCAAGCCAATTCAAAGAAGCCAAAACAAGACCGGGAGTGATGCGCGCGCAGGCTGCTCTTTTTCAGAGCACATACTCCTGCTTGTGGCGCACTCCTGCTCGCTCCCGCAAGGTGGATGCCGCCACAAGCACGAGTATGTGCTTCGAAAAAGAGAAGTACGACGGCTAAAGGTCTCCTAATCAGCGCATGTGCGCTGCGTATGCGAGACCTAGAAAAGCAATAATCACTTATGATTAGCAAACTCGTGCACTAAAAAAACATGAACCATACCAATGAGAATATATCACTGCATCATATCCATTTACCTAGTTGGTAAGAAGACCCTCACCAATAATTTGTGACCTGTTTCATTGATTGGGTACTCTCTCATCACTGACCTATTTCTATAGTCAGGATGGACTAAACCAACCATTGGTGCTCTTAGTATAATCTGGAGGGATCCATGAAGTAAGAAGATCTAAGGGATAACCATATCAGGTTAAATACAACAAAACTTGTGTATTTGGATCTTAAATATCTTCACATCCTTTAATCAACATGTTTCAGCCAGTCAACTAAGGCACTTTGAGTCAGTGGCTTCATCAGGACTAACAGATCTCTCGCTATGTTTCCCGAACCTTAAAAACTGCGAAAACCTAGGGGGCACTGAGATAAAAACTACTTTCATACATACACAAGTAGTTTCAGGGATAAATCATAAATGTTTCCTGTCGGATAACATAATGTGTATCTGTAAAACGCACATTCACCCAGAAGGGGAAATTGGTACTGAATAACAGATGTTTGTCACCCACCTCAATGGTACTCCTTTTATTGACCACAGAAGGATGAAAGGCTGAGTGGACCCGCCTGGATTTGAACATGTGACCATAAGGTCGAACACAGGCTTCTACAGTGGATACGTTAGTCCACTGAGGACCAGACCCTGCTTTTTAGAAGAATGGAACAAACAGACATAACTTAAAACGAGAGACTTTTTTTTTATTGCAAATATGTGAAAAAGACAATGGGCATGCAAAAATACACCATTGTGTTACATTGCACTTGTTGTGTTAACAGTACAATCCACAGTCGTTAGACGTAACTATACAGAGCACACCCTAGACAAAAGTGCCCAGGAATGGTCTATTTTTTTTTTTTTTTTTTTTTTACCAGTTCTTATCTCTTTACTAAATGTTCATCCTTAACCTCCATATTGTCAGCCAAACATATAGTGGTTTAAATATGGATTACTGCTTCCACTCAGTATCACATACATACTCCATGTTCACTCTGCTACATTTATATACAGGCATACTTCTTCGTTGATATCTAATATGGATGGGATGAACAGCACTCCGGTTTCCAGAAAACTATCCGCCCACTCACTATGGCGAGTCCGATTTTATCAGGGAAAGCTATTTTTAGGTCCTACTGGCACGTTCTGGTGAGCTGACAAAGAACAGGTGTTCTGTTCTCTCAGAAAAGTGAATGAGCAAACAATACCTTTAAATCTTGTTTTTAACTTGTCACATTTACTCTGCGTTCAGAGACAGGTTAAATATCAGCTTTTGTCTTACAGTTTGCAGTCGGAGAAAGAAAAGTAAACACACCCTCCAGGATAAAATAAGCAGCAAAGTTATAGGATTTTATAAAGTGAACTGTCTTGACCATCGTGCTGTACAAAGAGTGTGAAATGAAAGGCTGTGTGTGAGAAGTTGGCCTGGCATATGCTGGTTACTAGTTATAGTGGCCACCTTGCACCAGTCCAATTCGACTCTTATGGTAGATAGGTTTAAGACACCCTTTAAAAGAAAGCTATCCTAGTGGTAGCTGTGGAGAGCAGCCTTCAGGCTAAGTCTCAGAGGAATGTAAAGCGGCTTGTTTTACCTTATCTCTTGAATTACCAAATGAAAGGACACCACATAGGTATATATATCAAATATATATGGATTTATTTCTAGACACACTCTACTAATCTCTTTATGAGATTAGAAGTCAGGAACATATGCACAAATCAATGTTTCACAACAAATTAAGCACTTATATGGCTGGGGCCCTCGGGGCGTACCAGACCATATACTAAAAAAGAGGTATAAGAAGAACGACTTGAGAAGGGAGATGGCCTATGGTCTTCAGAAGCGCTGGGGCCTCACTAATCCACCCAAGGCAGGTAAGTAAAGGACCCACGGGAGATGCATGCAGTGTGAGAACACAGCTGCGGATCCCAATAGACTTCAATGGAGCAAGTCGCGGTTGGAATTTTAAAGTTTTAGGGTACTTCGGGAGAGTCTACAAGCAAGTCACTTACAGGGTAAGTAGTTTGAGGGCCAACACACACAGGAGCACCGGAGTGCACAAGTTACCTCACCCAGGGAAGCCGGGTGCATAGGTGTCTTTTGGTGTCTGGTTGCGGCGTCGTTTTCAATGGGAGCCAAAGAAGACTTGCTGCTTGTGAAGACAGGAGAAGTGTCCGGTGGAATCCAAGGCTCGATTCTGAAGAAAGAAGACCTGAAAGCAGAGGAGACAGTGTTCAAAGTCACTAGCCAGTGACCCGGGGCCAGGAAGCTGGATGCCCACAGATGTTTCAGGTAATTCACGGGTGTCTTGACTCTTCAGCCACGAGGTCCAGGAGGCGTCGACGACGACCAGGAGCTGGATTCAGATTGTCTCACGAAGTCTGCAGCTTACTGAGGTGTCGGCAACCGGATTGGAGCCAACAAGCCTCGGCAACAGCAAGTCTCGTCGAAAGTGAAGAAAGTCAGCTGTGCAGACCAGCAAGGTCTGAGGGACTCACCCAGCAAGGGTAAGTCAGGGCAGGCCTGGAGCAACCAGGGAAGCCCTTTGGTTCGATGAAAAAGTCTTCAGGGGACCCACAAGCCAACCGGCAATGGATCGCGAAGACGCCTCATGAGGATTCACTTCACAGGAGCCCACGGTCACTCGGGACGAGGTAGGCCTCTGATTTTCGGTGGAAATCCTGCTGGAGGCTTGGACCACACGTGGTCCAATGTACAAGTTCGTAGAACGTCGTGAAGGGGTTGCACTCGACAATAGTGCACGGTACCCGGGTATTGCTGTTCCTCGTCACTCGTGGGGTCCACTCGCCTCAGGTTTACTGGGAACTCACAATGGCCGTCAAGGTCAGGAAATCCACTTCCGGGGCTGCAGTGACTTCGGACTCCGGCGGGAGCGGGAAAGTTTGCGACCGTTGATTCAAAGTTTTGGTGCCTGCCAAGCAGGGGAGTCACTCCTTGACTCCAAGGGGGATTCTTCAGTCTTCCAAAGGTAGTGAAACGTCGAAGGTCCAGGATTCTTCTTGTAGAGCGTCGTCCAGGGATATCTAGTTTGCAATGGCAGGTTTCCCTATCTTATACTAAAGGAAAGGGAGGGACTAGCTCTATGACCACTCCTATGGGAGGGTCAGGGGAGTGGGTGGTTTCACCCCCTTCCCTTTGTCCAGTTTCTGGCCAGAGCAGGGGCAGGTAGCCCCTGAACCGGTTTGAGCTGGCATATGCACAGAGGAACCTACTGCTCCCCCAGTGTAGGACTTCAAAGCACTCTAGGAGTGCACCCACCCAGCCCCAATACACTAAATCCTGTCTGGGAGGTGGTGACACCTCCCTGTGACAGGATGCCTATTGTTGGGCCTCCTCCACTGCGAGTTTGTCAGCAGCAGGAGGGCAGCCCAGTGTCTGCTGGTGGCATCCATTTTGTGATGCCAGGCTCTTTCAGATTTCTACCGTGTTTCCACAGTAGGTACATGTCTATCCCTCTAGAAGGGTAGGATCATACTCCCACACCAGTTACTGATTCCAAGGCGTTTGACACCAAACACGACATGTTTTGATGCAGCCATCCCAAAGTTAGCATTTACCTGTAGGTTTTAATGCACTTAAGAGTATATGGTTTAACCGCATCCACAAACAGCCACAGAGAATAGACTCTGAGGGCTGCAGAGGGGCCCTGCTCAGGCAGAGGCAGCCCTTCACATGTAAACCAAGTTCCCTGCCCTCAGGATTGATAGGGCCTGCCTTAGGGGTGACTGATAGGTTTATATGTGTGTGTAAGGTGAGATATAGGGAACCTATACCTCTGTGAGGAGTGCTAACACTACCTCACCCAGGCTGCAGTAGCAGGCCTGTGGTGTCAGATTTAGTCTGCTTCCCAGGGATGGCATAATACATGCTTCAGCCCCTGGTAGGCCTGTGAAGTACCTATGCCCTTGGTACCTAAGGTACCCTATACTAGGGGCTCATAAGGTACCACAGTATCCAATCACTAGTGCATCTAGTATGCACTTCAATTTGTTTAGAGAGAACAGAGAGGCTGGGGCCCTGATTAGCAGGGACCCAGCCAGACTATAGCCAGAAACCAGTGTAAACATCAGAAAAAAAAGTGGGGGCAACATAAGTGCAGATCCTACTCTCCTACACTGTGGGATATCCGTTTCTTTTCTAACGTATTTAAATAGTTTGTAAATGAACTGTACAACATTTCAAAATGTACTCTTGTAGTTATGAAAGCACTCTAGTAATTCTGTGTGATGAAAACAAGTTTAATATGATGAAAACAAATCAGAACACTTTACTTGATGTGCAAATTAGAAACATTCTTGCTGAAACCCAATTTTCACAGATGATTGTTTATACTATAAATAGTTTTAACAGAAAAACTGCATTTTAGTGGGAAAGTTTATGACCATTTCAAATGGAAATGGCTTGTTCCTTCTACTACTATCATTTGCCATCACTACTTCCATTCCTCTACTCAATGAGAAGAAAGTAATTATTAAAGAGGCATACAATTGGTATGTCCATTCAGACCATAGAGCACTGCTCTGGGTTGCATAGCATCTGAATTGGTGCACTTATGAACAAGATTCTTAGTCGTGTGTGCGGAGGTGAAAATTAGAAAACTACAGACATCCCAGAGGAACCTGGGACAAGTGTACTTATTCCACTGAGCCATGCAGTGGGCTGTTGCATTCCTAACATACACTATTATTGTTTTGTCAAATCTAATCATCCAACAGAAACATTTAGAAAGCTGGTCTTATGAATGCAAATGATTTTGATGATAAACATTCTATTACACTCGATGCTTTTTTTGAACTCTCTGATGCTATCCATTTAAAGGAGAACTGTTTTGACTTCCTAGAGATTACTACCCTATAGTCTGTAATGTTTTTCTGCCAATGAATTGGAGTTATTGCTTTGGAGACCTGTGTCGATCTAGCTACTTTCAAATGTGCCTGGAGACAGCCTTCTGTTTCTCACCAAATATTATCAAATACTCCGTTGGTTCAGTATTTATCCCTTAATTTTTGAACTGCACATTAATGGAATCTAGTTTGAAGGTCTCTAAAGAGCCTATGAACTTTCTGAACTATTGCCTTGCATGCATTTTTTTTAATCAAATGTATTGTAAAAAGTAGCTGCCTCCCTGCTAAGGCCTCCTCCCAAGGCTAATAACGTTCTTGTTGATTGGGAGTTGGCATTCAAAATTGCTTGACGTACAAAGCTTTATTGCATTTCTACATGGTGGTTCAGCTGCCAAACCAATATTACTAGGTATGTCAGTGGTATTAGTCACATTTTCCTACGATTTAGATTGGAGGAGGTGTTGGGGGTGTATGGCCTTGCTAAGCATGCGTCCTCTTGATTTTTGGCAATACATTTCCTGGGAAGATAGTGTCTACAAACCTCTAGAAACCTGTGGTGTTCCCAGCAGTCCATGTTTATTCCAAGTCTTGACCATCACCTGTGTTTTGTCTCTTCACAGCTTCTGTTAAATTTGGGCATAGCATTCCATAGTTAACCTGCTGATTCACATGTTTTCTTTAGGCCGACACAATTCTTCGAATAAAGCCTGCCTCCCATTAATGCACATTTTGACCATCCAAAGGAAAAATTAGGATGATTTGGTGAGGCCTAGTGCATTGAAAACAAAGCACCTTTTAATTGCCTTCCCTCAACAGAAAGGGAAATAAATTCCATCCCCCAGAAAACATTTTAAATCTCGCCATCTCCACCTAGGTTAAAATTCTGACCGTAGGAGTGTTTTGTGGCCACTCCATCATCTTGTGAAGTCACATATTGGCCACATCTGCCAAATATTTTATCAAGATGGTGCAGCATTAGCCCCTTGTTAGAAAAAACTAAAGAGCTGCTATCACAAAAGCTATTGCAGGATTGAAGATCGACTGATTTGCTAATCGACTATGCTAAGAAACACATATTTATACTTGGGCCTTATTTACAGTTGGGTGGACATGCCACCAACCCAATTGAGTACATTGATGTAATTGACTCCAGAAATAGGGCACCAGGGAAATCCACCTCTTGGATGATGTCCCCCTCTGCCAAACTCTTAATAAGACCCCAAAAGTCAGACTTATGAAAGGATTTTACAGATCCCATTCATGCGATTCACAAAATCAATGAGTTGTCAGCAAAATGCCTTTTTCTAATGGAAAAACGTTTGACTTTAAAAATGCTTTTTGTACATCTCAATTGTGGTTTTTTTGTGACCCACATGGAATGGCAATTTGGAAGGTACATAAAAGGAGAGTACCTTCCATATTTTTGCTGTTCGGTTTGTAGTGTATTGATGGATAGCTACCTCGGCTCCAGTTGCAAACCATTGATCAGTTTTTGTAAAGGAGGTAGTAACTAATTCATTCACAAAGGAGAAGGGGGTCCCATGGGTCCATTCAGAATGTGACAGTCTCTGGCGAAGTAGCGGTGATCCATGCTCCCAATGCCTGCCACTCCCAGCCACCACACCGGTATACTCAAAAGGAAAAGTTCTTTAAATCTTTATAAAGTGGCACATGTTCCTTTAAGGAGCATGGACTGCTTTAGCAGGAATGGTGGTCTTTTGTTTCCTTGCAGGCTACCATTCCTGTGTTTTCTAGTCACAGGGGGTTGAAGACTGCAACCTGTCTAATTTACATTCATTGGGCAAGTTGGTCTGTAGCCCTCTCCCTGCAATGATAATTTTGTGATGCATCTTGATAGTACATAGGTTCACAAAAAGACAGCGCAATCAAATTTTGCTAATGTACATCTGGCCCTAAATCTTGCAAAACTGTGCCTCCATTGAAACTACTGATGTTTCTATTAATTATCCCTTTTCCTATTTTTAAGCCACTTAATCAGCATCTTTGCTAGGACGAATCGAAGGCTCTTATCCTGACTTACTGACTTATTTTCAAAATACTACCAAAAAATCTTCTTTCTAGGTTTAATCTGTAGACTTCTCTCCGTCTTGGATCTTTTCAATCTAATAGGACAAATCTGCTGGCAATTCCAAAGGTCCTTGGAATTCAGTCAAAAGTTTTTATCTTCCATAGATGTGATTTATGAAATGTTGCTTCATGGATAACATGTTCACATTCAGGTCATTGAAAAAGTATCTCTTCCAATCTGTCACACTCTTTCATCCATTCAATCATTTACCATTCAAAAGTTCATGGGTCTGTAGTGTTGATTTTCTTGCATTTTCATGTCTTTCAAATTTCATGGTTCTCGTCTAATTTCTGTGCATTATCTTCTGCCCTTCTTTTTGTCCTCTCTCCTCTATCCTACCCCCCATATGAAGTGGTGGTCGAAGACCAGGTAGCACCCTACGCCCTTGCCATGGGCTTATCCACCACTTACTTTGGACCCATGTACTTGGCAGTATGTGAGGTGGCCTTGCTGGCAGAGGCAGTTTGTGTACGTGCACAACATTTGTTTGAGGAGCTCTAGTAGCTCAAAAAGAATAGCAGGGGCTGCATAACTCCTTGTTTAGGTTTTTCTTGTTTACTGCAGGCACAGAGGCTACGCACCAGGCATGCCTAATGCCATCACTCAAAGTTCCAAGAGGGGGAGGGGGAGGGGGGGGGGGGGATGTGTCGCCGCCATCCATGGCAGTGTCATAGTTTTTTAGAAATTATTATTGGGGTGGGTTTAGTAAAACGGGGGGAGTGCATGAGGGGATGTACGGGGATTGACAAGCGAATGGTGCGGTCCTGAGGTGGAAGCCGGGACTCTGTGCGAGCGTTTGGCTGAGACTGTGATTTTAGCTTATTTCATTTTTAAACTGCACTGGCACTTATTCATTTAATGTTGTGACCTGATTTTAACTATTAATAAATCGGTTTTGCGCACGCTGAGGCATTACTCACTTGCTGGGAACCCTCTGTCTCCCTTGAAGCGACCATTGCAGACGATTAGGTTCTGCGTGGGGTAACGACTTTGGGCGCCATCTTGAGTGAGGCGAGGAGCTGGTGAGCGGTCTAGTGCTCGGCCCCTCCCGCCACACAGCAATAAAATGGCTCCCTGGCACAGGAGGCGCAGCGGACGGGTGCAGCGGGCGCGCCGGCGGCGCGCCGAAGGCTTGCAAAGGCAAGCCCGTCTGCGCCCGTCCGTGCCAGTTCCGGGCCTAGGGCCAGTTATGCTGCCGGTTCACATCCTATCCAAAGACACCCCTGGTCTAGATCCCAGCTAATGGCCCTGAACAAGGAAGTGTGTACTCCCCAGGTACGCTGTAATCTGACCTCGCCCACCTGGTCCCACTTCAAATGTGAACATTGCACCTTTTCTTTTTTGAATAATAAATCTATACTTTCTACCTCCTATTCTCCTCCCATTCCTTCTCGCCTATACACGGCTGGCTTATTGAACTGCCGCTCTTTGCCGTGTCACTCTAGTGATATATGGCTACTACTGTCTGAATCGTCTTGGTATTTACTATTTCTCACTGAGACGTGGATCAAAGACTCATCTAATCCAGATATTGCCCTAGCCACACCCCCTGGCTATCGCGTAATAGGAATTAGCCGCGAGGGAGGTAAGTCTGGAGGTGGAATTGCTGTTATTTTACAGAACCATCTAACCATCACCTCTAGGAAAATCTCCAATATAGGTTCCATAGAGGCATTCTATTTTTCTATCTCAGATGCCTCCACAGCCATATTTTCAGGCGTCCTGGTATACGCCCCCCCCTAACGTTCCCCAGTCCGCAATGGTCACATTATTGGCGGCCATTGCTGATCTCTCGCTTAACCATCCTCACTTTACGGTACTAGGAGACTTCAATCACCATATTGATGTATATGATTGCACACGCGCTAAAAATCTCTTAGACTCTATGCAAGGTCTGAATTTAATTCAAAAAGTCAAAGGCCCCACACATTCTGCAGGACACACCCTTGATTTAATTTTTTCAAGCTGGTCTGACCTCAAGTTTCTTCCATCTATGCCCCTCACGTGGTCTGATCATTACTTGATCCCATTTGAATTATCCATTCTTTTACCACCTAAGTTGAATTTGACTATCAGAGACCAGGGAAGAAAGTGGCATAAAGTTACCTGTACGGCTCTGGAACAATTATATAGGAATAGCACTGATTTTGTTAATGATGATCTTAATGTAGCTGTAGCTACTTTTAATAATGATCTTTCTGCTGCCATTGAACAAATTGCCCCTATACAGAACTTTACCTCTCAACGTTCTAAACCCTCAGCCCCCTGGTTCTCAACGTTGTTACGAGATAACATACGTAAATGCAAAAAACTGGAACGTAGCTGGCGTCGTTCATACGACCCTGAGTCCAAGGCCTTCTACAGATCAGCCCTTAAAGAATTCCAGAAACTTAAACGTAATGCCATGAAACAATACTTCATGGACAAAATCAAAAGAGCTGAAAATTCCACTAAGGCGCTCTTTAATATTGTCAAGGAGTTCGCAAACCCATCTGCTTTGGCATGCCCTGTTGTTCCTACTCAACTACTTAGCGATGGTTTGTCGGACTTCTTTTTTGATAAAATTGCGAACATTACAGCAGCTATTCAACAGACTCCGCTAGCTACCACTTCAGCCAATGAAACCACCAGCGCCACAACATTTACCTCTTTTAAACCTCTGTCTGAAGAGCACACTCTGTCCCTGTTCTTAAAATGTAAGTCCGGCTCCCCCCTTGATCCTGCTCCGGCTCAGACTTTGAATGAATTAGCTCCGTTACTGATTAAACCTTTGTTAAAAATCTGGAACTCTTCCCTGCAATCGGGCCTCTTTCCTTCTTTGTGGAAACATGCAATGCTGTTACCAATTCTGAAAAAAACTGATGCCGACCCACTATGTTTTTTAGCAATTATCGGCCCATTTCACTTCTCCCTAAACCAGCAAAAGTGTTAGAGAAAGTGGTGCAAGAGCAATTGTCTGACTACTTGGAATCGTATCACTTGTTACATGACACCCAGTCAGGATTCAGGCCAAACTTTAGCACCGAATCAGCCCTGCTTGAAGCAACTGAATCAATTCGCGAATGCGTGGATAGAGGAGAGGAGGCCATGTTGGTCCTCCTCGACCTATCCGCAGCATTCGATACCATTTCTCATAACATCTTACTTAATCGTCTTTTGGAAGTGGGCATTGGCGGGATTCCGCTGGCTTGGGTGAAATCATTTTTGACAGACAGATTCCAACAGGTCTCCTTTGGCTCTTTTGTTTCCACTGAGAAACCATTGATATGGGGGGTCCCTCAGGGCTCTGCCCTAAGCCCCCTCCTATTTAACGTATATCTTAGGCCGTTGGCAAGGGTGGTTGAATCTTGGGGCGTCAGTGATCTTCTACGCTGATGATACTCGGCTTGTGTTTTCATTTAAAGATCACTCTGAAAGCTCTTTAGCTAATTTTCACCACTGCCTGGTTAACATCGCCTCCTGGATGTCCACCAACAATTTGAAATTAAATGCCGAAAAAACGGAGGTTCTTTTCTTTAATCAGAAATCTGCCATCCCTTCTAACATCTGGTGGCCAGTTGAACTTAATCCCCCCCCCCCCGGCACCAGTTCAGGCTGCCCGCAACTTAGGCTTTCAATTTGATACAGAGCTTTCCTGTAAAACCCAAATCAACAAAGTCTCTTCCTCCTGCTTTGGAAAACTACGAATGATAAAAAAAATCATCCCTTTTTTGCCTCATGAGTCCCGTAGAACAGTAGTCCATGCTCTAATAACTTCTCATTTAGACTACGCAAACAGTCTGTACCTCGGGGCTCCAGCGTTCCTTATTAATCGTTTGCAGATGGTGCAGAATTCGGCGGCCAGGCTGATTTATAACATCCCTTATCGCCATTCAATTTCACCGTACTTGGCCAAACTGCACTGGTTACCAGTGAACTACCGCATTCAATTTAAAGCCCTAGTTCTTACCTTCAGAGCTCTTAATGGGCGAGGTCCTGCATACTTAATGCATAGACTCAGGCTGACTCAGGCGACACGGAACCTGAGATCTAATCATCTTCGCCTCATGTTCTGCCCTCGATACCGTCTGGCACGCATGGGAGGCAGGGCTTTTGCCGTGGCCACCTCTAGACTGTGGAACCGATTACCGATGGAACTCAGATTTGCGACATCTGAGCCTCTATTTCGAAGAAAATTAAAGACCTGGTTTTTCTCCTGCTTTTAGCTACATTGTTCATTCTCAGCTTGTCCTCTTTTACCGTCACATTCTCTTGTTGTCAGCGCCCGGACACCCCCGTTGGGGGTAGCTGAGCGCTTTACAAATTTCTAAAATAAAATAACCGGGAAGGAGGATGTGGCAAAAAAAAAAGGTGGTGTGACATGGCCAGCGCTGGCTGTTTCATTGTGCTTTTTTTTGTTTTGTTTATTGTGCAGTGGGTGTGTGAGACATGGAGGGAGAGTTTGGAGGGTGGAAGGAGAAAAGCAACATGGACAGCAGGTAGGGCATAATGGAAAGCGGGTGGGGATGGGGGGAAATGCGAGCGGTAGAGTGGCAACATGGATGACAAGTACACAAGGGAAGCTGCTAGAAAAGCCACTAGTCGAGTGCTGAGACAAAAAGAAAAAAGTGGAGCCCCTTAAGGAAGCACTGGAAGGACACAATTACTGGGTCCATGCTCCAGGTGAAGAACAAGGATAAGGAGTTAAAGTGAATGCAGGTGGTGGCAACTAATGAAAAAATAGCAAATGAGTGACAATGAAGCAAGCAATAGTAAGCAAAGGATAGATTGTAATCCCCCTCCCTTTAAGTAAGCACACTGTCTCGCAAGCGACCTCGAGTGCAGTCTCCGGCAAGGCCTAAAAAACTAAGACCAACTAACATCTGTTTAATAAGCTCTCAAGATCAGAAGCTGGCAACTTCATTCGCATTCAACAGATGCACATTTGGAGGGCAGACGTTCTTCATCAGGGTGCCAACATTTGGAACTCTTTACTATTTGACATGAGACTAGTGGTGGGCTTAAAAAAATGAAAGAAGCCTCTAAACTTGTGTACGGTGGAGCATGTTTTGACTGGGGCAACTGAGAAGTCAGTCAGGGCTGGGACATTTTGCAGCAACAATTGAGGGTCCTTCTCATATGAACTTGGCTCGTTTCAATAAGGACAAATCACATACGTTTATTGAGCCCAGGCTCTAAAGAGCTTGAACAACTCCACCGATGAAATGTCTTTCCATGATATGCCTTTACTTTGTGAATTAGAAGACCCTGACCCAGAATTTGTGGCATGTATCATCATTGGGACTTTTCTCAACACTAACATCATTGTATAATCAGGATGAACCAATGAGATAAATATTTACAGTGCTTCAAAATAGGATTATGCAAATGAGCACTGTCAAAACGCATAGTATTGTGTGGACTATTTTGATTGGAGGGTTCATCTGTTTTTTCTTTTTGCCAGGCGTTTGTCAAAATTCTTTAACATCAGCTGCACTGGTTACCGTATATTCTAGGTAGATTTGACTTCATCTTTTGGTATAATAGTTATTTTGCATGGTATGTTTCAGAAAAAAGAACCCGTAGGGGACAACGAGACCATCCCAGAAAATGCACAAAATCTTGATCACTTCACAGCAGAGATCCTTGCAGTAAGTCTCACTAGCATGCACTGTGAGTGTTCACTATTTGTTTCTCTTTACTTGCTGTTTTTTTTTCTTGTTGTGCATTTTTTCTATCATTTGTACCTAAAAGGTGATATTCACTTTCAGGTGTAATCTTGAAAGAATGGATGGATTTTCTGAATGCACCATCAGCATTTGACTTTTATTTGGACAACAGTGACACTTGGAAATGTTAATTTTAAGAGCTATTAGTTTTTTTCTTTACTCCAGTCTTTGAACTGACCAGACTTAACCGTTTGAGTGTATTGGAACACGACTGTGGCAAAATAAGTAACATTCATTGGGAAAGGCAGGGAAATTCATGCACCATGTTGGGTATCGAACATCCATCCATCAAGTATTTTATGCACAAATGATTTAAGAGTCCTGTAAATTTTGCATTTTTTATGTGCACTTCTTAAAATCTTTTTTTCAAAGTTTTAACTTGGCTCACATTTGTTTTTCTGTAGAAGCACAATTGAATCTAAAACTTTGAACCGAAAAGTTGGGTCCCACTATGGGCGTCTAAAACAACCTTTTTGTATTCGGAGAGAGCACACCATCTGCTTTTTCATGTATGCATTATGTGAAACCTAGTCAAATCCAGCATTGCCACATTTTCAATGTTCTTCTTTCCAATCTTTGCTGATTTTCAATTTAGTTATAGTAAATGAAACATAGAAGAGATGAAACCAAGATTATAGCTTGCAAGTTTGTTTATAACTGCACTAGGGTTATTTGTTTTAGTATAGTTGCTAGATGAATTTATTTAATGGCCCACTGTTGTTGCTCGTAGCCAAGGAACAATTCAGAGTGGGAAAGATATGTGTAGGCTTTTTAATTAGTGAATGTGTCCATCAGAAACATTACATTGTGTTCTCTGTGCATGTAGTACTACCTAGTTCCAAAGAATATATGCTCTCTCATTTCCTCCCTGCCTGGGTACTTCCTAAATAATTAATTAGTAAGACGAAGGGTTGGATATGTCCATCTATTTTCCTTTTCTCATGATACCCCAGGCAGGTTTGTGCATCCAACTTTCCTGAGCCAGATAGTCAGTTTAACACTCTCCTTTCTTTCAGTTTATTTTCCTCACTCCTGTCCCTTTTAGGCTATGAATTGTAAGAAGCCATACTTCTGCCTGAGTCCCACTTGCCTGTTAAACTCTCTCACTAATAATGGAGAATTGCCTACATAAAATTTCTGGAGAGAACACCTTCATCTCTGTTTCCACCCTGGGGTTTTTAGAGGCAGACGTATGCTGAGCCCTCCCCTTTTTATGCACCCTTGTATAAGGCATTTTCGTCTCACCCCCTTGTAAATCATTTTTTTTTTTTAAAACATGTTTTTTATTGCAACATTTTCAGCAACATAACCATCGGGGCAACCGGCACCCCCTACAATCTCCGGTTATATTCTTCGGTTTAGCAACGCACACAGCCATTCAGCCCACATCCCGGGGGCCGGGCGGCATAGATGGATAGTTAAGCAATGGAACACAACTATCGCCTCACAGCGGTGCTTGGTGCATGCCCCATGGGAGCCTCTGCTTTTCTGTCCCACCAGCTACATTCTTCACCCAACTCAGTGTAGCATTACCCTCCCACCTCAGGAACTCCCCCCCCCCCCCCCTCCCATCCCGCCCCCCCCAACTGCTGCTGTTGCGGGCCCCTCCAGTGGTCCCTAACTCTAATTCGTGCCAGCTATCCGGGGTACATCTATTGTCCTCAGCCTCAAGGAACTCCGTTCTCCTCACGCTCCCGTTCCGCCCGCTCGAGCCGGCAATCCTGCAGGGCCTGCTCGATCTGCTCCCATGCCCTTACCCACTCCAGCCCCGCTTCATTGTCCGTCCTAATCGCTTGGCGCCTTCTGACTTCACTCTCACATCCAGACCATTTTAATAACTCGGAGATCCACCGCCCGATCGATGGGCCCTCCCGGGACTTCCAGTGCCACGTAATCTCTCTCTGGGCCAACATAAGCCCCAAGTCTATAAATTTACTCGTCACTTTTGTCTTTGCTGTGTGAGGGAACCAGAGCAGCAGGCACGCCCCCATATCAAACTCGACCTCCCTATCCGTCGCAGCATTCAAGATCTCTCCCACCTCAGCCCAATACGACCCGAGCTTCGGGCACCCCCACAGCATATGCTCTAGTTCAGCTCCCAGTGTGAAGCAGCGCGGGCAAGCAGCCTCCTGCACCTTAAAGTGCCGGCTAATCTTTCCCGGGGTCAAATACGCCCTGTGAACGATGAAGAAGTGCACCTGCTGAAAGCGGGCATTCCCGCTACCCTTCCATGTCCTCCGCATGATGTGGCTCCAGATCGTGTCCGGAATGGGTTTACCTATGCTTTCCTCCCACCGCTCCTTCAGTGCCGCAAGCGGCTCCAACCCCTCCTGCAGCAGTCTAGCCTGTAGGCATGTCACCGCCTTGATCGTGCCCGCCGCCATTGCCACGTACTGGCAGGTTAGCGCCACAGTGGGCTCCTCGAGCCCCTTCCTCCAGTGTTTCTGTATTGCCGCGCTCACCGCCGCGTGCAGGAGATAACTCCCATCCGGGAGGCCAAACTGCTCCTGCAGAGCCCCGAAGGGGGCCAGCGCCCCATCTATATAGAGGTCCCCCACCATCTGCAACCCCAGCTCCTCCCACTCCGCTAGCGGGGACCAATCGCCTCCATGCGGCAGCGCCGT
This sequence comes from Triturus cristatus, assembly GCF_964204655.1. Taxonomy (NCBI): domain Eukaryota; kingdom Metazoa; phylum Chordata; class Amphibia; order Caudata; family Salamandridae; genus Triturus; species Triturus cristatus. The sequence continues at coordinate 556,027,156 of NC_140579.1, read as the reverse complement.
CAGCATCCCCAGCGGGATCTCCGGTGCATAAGGTCTCATCGTCTTTGCTCTCCGCATGCCCCTCTGCCAGCATAGCCGGAGAGTCCTCTCCTCGATGGACAAATCTCTCAGGTCTAACTTCTGTTGCATGACTATGTAAGACAGGACATGTCTCTGGATGCCCGTCCCGGCTCCGGGCCCCGGAATACCCTGGCCACATTCTGTGTCAGCACTTGTAGCTGCGCCGCCAGGTAGTACAACTCAAAATCGGGGACCGCCAGTCCTCCCTCTAGTTTAGGCCGCTTCAGTACCGTCAGGGCTACTCGTCTCCGTCCCGTCCCCCATAGGAAGCTGATGATCTGCGACCTCAATTCTTTAAAGATCCTCTGCGGGATCCATATCGGCAGTGTGCGGAAGTAATAGAGCAGTCGGGGCAGGGCCACCATCTTCAGCAACGCGACCCGGCCCAGGACCGAGAGCGGGAGGGCAGCCCAGAAGGCCATGCATCCCTTCAGAGCCCGTATGCAACGCCCTACATTACCGTCCAATAGATTTTCGACATCGTGGTATATCCGGACGCCCAGGTAGGTAAAGCATTTGGCCTCCCATACCACGTCCCGAGTGGGAGGGCAATACGGGACCTCTGCCCGCAGCGGGAAAACGCAGGTTTTGGTCCAGTTGACCTTGAGGCCCGAGAGCTCGCCAAAGCGCGAGAGCATCTCCACAGCCCCGTCCAGAGCGTCCCCGGAGTCCTCCAGGTACAGCAGGAGGTCATCCGCGTACAGGGATATATAATGTTCCTCCTCCCCACAGCGAACCCCGCCGTACACCGCTCCTGTCCGCGCTTGCGCCGCCAAAGGCTCCATCGCCAAGGCGAACAGCAGGGGAGATAACGAGCAACCCTGCCGTGTGCCCCTGCGCACTGGATAGGCCTCGGACACGACCGCTCCCAGCCGCACCCTGGCCGTAGCGGAGGAGTATAGGACCCGCGTCCAACGTCCGAACCCCTCCCCCAGGCCGGACTTCTCGAGCACCGCGTCGAGGTATCCCCATTCGAGGCTATCGAAAGCCTTTTCGATGTCCACGGCGAGCACTGCCGGCCGCTGTGCTGGGTCCCAGACGTTGTCCATGATACGGACCAGGCGGCGAATATTCCATGCTGTGCTCCTAGTGGGGATAAAGCCGGCTTGGTCCCCGTGAACCAGTGTGGTCATGTACGGTAATAATCTAGTGGCTAATATGCGACTCAATATTTACCCCCTTGTAAATCATGACCCTGTTCTTCTTCCTTCTGAGAAGCAAAACATTTGACTATATGGCATCCCCTAGAGCACCAGGAAAGAAGACCTTGTTTTTTGTGACCACCTTAGATTATTTGCACAAGCATTCTCCAACAGTCTCTGTTACTGAGTGTGTGGTGCCTGCTTGTGGTATGCGTAATACCATGTTTGCAATTGAAATTGGGTTTCCCCCTGTTAACGCCTACCCAAACAAGTAAAACGACATTGCCCTCCAAAGCCCTCCTGGAAAGCATTGGAATTTATTGTGCATGTGATAGGTCAAGGTTTTAGATAACATGGCTTTTTATCTAGTGGCTAGCAGAGGATTTGACAAGGATAGAGGTAGTTGGACATTGTTAGAAATGGTGATTTCTGGTTGGCTAGGGCTTGCGCCAAAGCCAGGCAGAAACCACCACTCTAGTCAGGGCTGGGGAGTTACACGCCAAAGATAACCCCTGCTCACCCCCTTGGTAGCTTGGCACGAGCAGTTAGGCTTATCCTGGAGGCAATGTGTAAAGCGTTTGCGCGCGCGCGCACACAGCAACAACACCCTAGGTCCACCACAAAAGAAACTCCACACAAGGTTATATAAAAATAGCCTTTGTATTATACCAAAACACATTAGATAATATTTCCACTGTGCCAACGGGCACTGGGCAGAATTTTACAAGGGATATGTACAAGACAGGGCCGCCTGGACCACTGTCGGGAATCAGAACTTTTAGAACTAGCACTTAGAATATCACTTAGAACATAGAATGTAAATCACTGTAGCACGCAACCAGTAACTACTGGTAAATGTTAAGTACCACCTATGCAACCCTAACCACCTTAGGAGAATATTGCGCAGGGAACCAGGACCTCACTAGCACCACCTGTACTAGGAGAAAAACAACCACCTAAGTATCACAATACCTGTAGGGGTTTAAGCACATTACACACGTGCAGGGTATGCTCAGATGTGAGTCCCTTGCTCACTTTGCCACTGGATTCAAGCAAGCCTGGCTGAAGACGGCTGAAATGCCAGAAACCGGTCCTAGGAAGCTTGTTTCCGGTCCAGGGAAGGCATGGCTTGGCAGTTCGGGCTGGACTGTTCCCATGAGGCACAGGGTCAGACTGATTTGCATATGGCCATGTCTGAACTGGGGTGGCAGCGTGGGCTAAAGAACGGTGATGGATCAAACCCAGATCTGTTGACTGGGTTTGGGTGTTTGATTGGTTCTGATGCTCCGTCCATCACCACCCCCTTTTGTACCACTGAGTGTGTGGTGCCTGCTTGTGGTATGCGTAATACCGTGTTTGCAATTGAAATTGGGTTTCCCCCAGTTAACGCCCACCCAAACAAGTAAAACGACATTGCACTCCAAAGCGCTCCTGGAATGCATTGGAATTTATTGTGCATGTGATAGGTCAAGGTTTTAGATAACATGGCTTTTTATCTAGTGGCTAGCAGAGGATTTGACAAGGATAGAGGTAGTTGGACATTGTTAGAAATGGTGATTTCTGGTTGGCTAGGGCTTGCGCCAAAGCCAGGCAGAAACCACCACTCTAGTCAGGGCTGGGGAGTTACACGCCAAAGATAACCCCTGCTCACCCCCTTGGTAGCTTGGCACGAGCAGTTAGGCTTATCCCGGAGGCAATGTGTAAAGCGTTTGCGCGCGCACACAGCAACAACACCCTAGGTCCACCACAAAAGAAACTCCACACAAGGTTATATAAAAATAGCCTTTGTATTATACCAAAACACATTAGATAATATTTCCACTGTGCCAACGGGCACTGGGCAGAATTTTACAAGGGATATGTACAAGACAGGGCCACCTGGACCGCTGTCAGGATTCAGAACTTTTAGAACTAGCACTTAGAATATCACTTAGAACATAGAATGTAAATCACTGTAGCACGCAACCAGTAACTACTGGTAAATGTTAAGTACCACCTATGCAACCCTAACCACCTTAGGAGAATATTGCGCAGGGAACCAGGACCTCACTAGCACCACCTGTACTAGGAGAAAAACAACCACCTAAGTATCACAATACCTGTAGGGGTATAAGCACATTACACATGATGCATCACAACACATTCAGAGGTGTAAACACAAGGCACATGACGCATAAAAACACATTCAGAGGTGCAGGAAAACACAATTGCGCCAAACTCACATAAGTCCCCAGGTACCCTAGGGGAGGGCACAACACAGGGAAACTGTTCCCAGGCCATCTTGGCCTCTCAGGGGCTCAAACGCCCTTTGTCCAGCAGAGTCCGGGCAAGGCTGCGCAAGCCAAAGCGTAAAGGCCACAACCTAAACGTTGCAGCTGCCCAGTAAGTGCTGGGCAGCTGGAGAAATGCTGGGGCACCACTGTTCCTTCTCAAAACAATATACAGCACTCACGTGGAGCCTCTCTGGGCTCTAACAACAAGAAATGCCCCCTAGAGCCTTCGTGGCTCAAGAACAATGTGCCCCCGTCGTTGGAGTCCCTCTGGACTCTGAGCAAATGTGGGGGCCAACGTTGGAGCGGCCCGCTGCCTTCCGGGGCTGCTCTTATCACAGGACCAATGCCCCTCTAAACAACGTGGGAGCCCTCGAGGCTCTGAACGAATATTGGCCCCGTAACGTTGGAGTCCCTCTAGACTCGAAGAAGCACTTGTGCCCTACAACGTTGGAGTCCTGCTCAGGGACTCGAGAGGATAATGCCCCCCAGACGTTGGAGCCTTGGGGCTCTAAAACAATTCTGCCCCCACGTCGTTGGAGCGCACCAGCGCTCTACTACAAACAATGCAGGGCCGCTCAGTAAGGGAGAAGAGCAGCCCCTACTCACCGGCAGCACTCGTCGGCTTCGTGGGCACTTCTCTCGCGGCGGGGCTGGGGGCAGTCACGGCGCCTCTTCTCTTTCTTCTGTCCTCTGGGAAGCGCGGGGTAGGCTCCCGCCTGCTCCGGTGCTTAAACCAGCCGCGAGTCTTCGGTGGGAAGCGGCGTAGGCTCCCGCCCTCCTACTTCCGGTTCTGATTGTCCCGGAGGCCCGCCCCCGGCCTGCCTGACTTCCTGGTCGGGCGCCGGAGGGGCGATTTTGCGCGATTTGCGGGCAAATGCCGGGTGGGCACCGGCTCTTTTAAAATACAATAAATCGAGGTGGGCACTCGATATGGGCGGCAATGTCCCTGGCAGGGTGGGCACCTGCCAGGGGACCTCCGGATCGGCCAAGAACGGGGCAAATGCCGCGTGGGCACCGGCTTTCAGAAATAAAGCGTTCCTAGCGCTATAAGTCAAATAAAAGAGGTCCGGCAAAGTTCTCCTCTGTATGCAGCAAGGCAGGGGCCTCCAGGCAGGGAGGTAGTCCAAGTGGCGGTCCTCTGGCCCAGCAGCAGCCCCCTCAGGCAGGATCCTGGAAGAGAAAACACACGCTTCTGTGGGGACACAGCCCCATTTTTATACACCTTTTCCCTTTGTTCTTGGTTCAGGGTGAGGGGGAAAACCAGTCGCAGCTGGTTGGGGAGCACCCTTGATGTGCTCAGCCCCTCACTCTATTCACTGGCAGGGCTAGGGTCGTCAGTCGCACCACAGGGGGCGGAGCCAGCATTGTGTAGGGAAAGCCCTGCCCTATTCAGGTCCCAGGTGCACTCCTCCCACCCATCTAGCTGCTGATCTCCCCATTCACCACTGGGTGACTCCTCCTGACTCTGGGGATTCCCTAGCCCGTCACATGACCTCAGCCAGCCAATCGGCAGACAAGGCACTCATTTCACACTGCACCCAGAAATGCCCACTTCTAGAAGTGGCACTTCCACACTAGGTACATTGACGCCGCACACATCATCGCGCACCATTCAATCACACGAGTCCGCACATACCAAACTCGAGCCTGCACTCCCCACGCATCAGGAACTAACATGGTCACATACATTCCCCAGGCATTCCTATGGAGGGGCAGGCCACTCTCACACACGCACTCAGCGCACGCCCTTTGCACTGCGCCGCAGTGCTAAAGTGCGCCAACACCAGAAATCACTCCTACTGGGTCACATACTAAAAGCAAAAAGTTTAGGGGTAAACATGCCAGAAGGGCCAAGTCCAACAGACATTATTAACAAATCTTGGTTGTATGCCTTTATTGATAGCGTGTCTGCATGGAGACTTAATTGTAGTCTGTGATCTAGGCCTCTTGTGCATATGTTCTGTGTAAGTCCTGTGATTAGCAGGGTTGTTGTCCTCCTTTAAACCAATTCGGGTGTCAAAGTAATTTGTTTGATTTATTCCAGGGTCTTACAGTAACACAAATTAAAAGGCTGTGCGTTCTCATAGACGAGGCCATTGAGAAGGGCAATACTGAACGGGAGAAGTTGGAAGCTGAGCGGTTTGAAAATCTGCGTGAGATTGGAAACCTTCTCCATCCCTCTGTGCCCATTAGCAATGATGAGGTGAGTAGCTGAATTGCTGTGTCCCAAACTTGTTCGCAGTTGGAGGTGTATTCTTAGGTGTGAGAAATGTAATTCCTTACTGCACCCTTACACCTTCTTCCACTTTTTAATATATTGCCTGCTCCAGTGAGTACTAGTTAAGTTTAACCTCTTGTTCCTGGAAGAATTGGAATGGTTTTCGACTCCATGCTATGCTCTCACCTGTCTTTTTGAACTTTCCATACAGATTCCTGCTGGTTCCTAATTGAGGAGACCAAGAGTACGATAGATTACTTTCTGTGCTTTATCCGTAGGACAGAAGCAGTCAGGAGGCCAATAGGAGGTCTGTAGCCTTGACGCATACAGAACAAATAGAAGCATAAAAGAGGGGTGGAACAGACAGTGAGAGGGAGACTACAGAGCAAGGAATAGCACTAATATCTTGGCGCTGCAGCAGTTATACTTTGTCAAAAACAGTTAGCATAATTTTCTACTCCAATTCTTCGTACTAAAAGTATTACAACTTTTGTAACCACATTTGATTGTAAATGTTGAGCCTGGTAGTAACAAGTACAAACCTATTGATAAAAATACAGAGACTACACATCCTTTCTGATTTCTCAGCACACTAATTCTGTGGTATAATTATAAGCATTTATTATATACCGACCAAGACCCACTTAAGTAAATCTGGGTTAAACATGATTAACTCCCCTAAGGAATTTTCTTTAAAGAATCCACCAGTTTGAGATATCCATGGAAGTGTAGTTATTTTCATAGGGCTGTGCTAAACAAGGATAGGCAGAAATATAAATTCTTATTAAATATTAGAAATAATGGATATGTAAAATTAATTGGTCCAGGATGTTGGACATAATTTGAGAGGGAAAACAACCAATTATTTTGGAAAGGAGTGGGCAGAGAGATGGACCAAAATACTGTTAAATGTCCAGATGAAGGTATCCCTAAATCATCATCAGAACGTGCACATTGGACCCCTGCTTCACCCCCATTATGATTAGCAAACGGTCTAAAAACAGCCTCCTTCAGAGCTCCTCCTTTTTGATGTGATATCTAATGTTGTTCCTTCACTAATTTTGGGGATGAATTTTACAGATGAAGAATTTGAAAGCACTGAGACATGTACGCACAACATAGTACTGACGCATAGAATGCCTATAGGTTTACAGCACAGCCTCGGCCTCTTGAAAGCCGGTGCAGTGCCCAGTAGATTTAAGATCAATCTAGATAAGACCAAGGTACTATGTTTTGCACGTCACACAATTGGGTACCAGCAGAGACTAGGTGGAGGTAGATTGCAATTAGTTTCTGTTAATATTTGGGCCCGATACTTAAACGGAATACTGTCTCTGCAGAACGGTACCTACTTGTCTGATTTATTTTTTTCCTCAATCCGAAGCAAACTTGTTCTGTGAGAAATTACATTTGCGATCAGTGTTTTCCAAGAAAGATGTTTTTCATATCCCTAATCTTTAGTCTATTGATGTTGCTGAAATGAAAGGAAACACCTTTGATAACCCAAGATTTCCCAGAATGATTCTGTTCAGGACTTCAAACTTGCACTCTGGACATTGCACTGACTCTCAAGCAAGGGGTTAGTTTCAAAACTCTCCCAGGTTTCAACTGCGCAGTCTGCGTGATTGGCCATTATTTCACTGAAAAGTTATCTACAGGTGTTTGCTGCACTAAATTTTCCTTTAAATACGTTTCCACCTCTTTGTTATTAAGCTCGTTTCCAAAATAGCAACAGACTCCTCAACATCGGATTGTGCATGCCCCTTAATATCCTAAAACAAAATAGCATGTCCTCTTTCGTAGCATGTCCCTAACTACATAATGACTACCCTATCTGTAAACCCTAAAACAATTCTCTTCCAATCAACTCTCATAGCTGAACTTGGCATGCCGTTTCAGTCTAACCGGAAGCCACAAATTTGATTCAGCACACAATAGAAGTCCCTCATTTCAGAAGCAAGGCTTCTGCATAGCTGAAAATCTCCCAAGTACAGAGTCTATCAAATCTGTCCTATCCAGCTACCTGCAGCTATAAAATGGAACCCTGTGCCTTTATACATTTGACGTCTTCTGCTACTCTAGCCTCCTCAGAAACGTCAAAAAAGGTGCTCTTTCGCCAACACCTCAATGATTGATAATACATTTACACTCCCAGTTTGAGCATTCTGCAATCAGCCCGTTCGAATCACACTCTGCTCCCAGTTTTCTTGTTTATTCTTATTCTGTTATGTAAAGACAAGATTTTGAGGATATGCAGTCTGTTAATGGATACCTGTAGAAAGCTCTTTTGGTTTGTAGTGTTGCATAAAAAAAATGCATTAAACAAGCTATTCATGACCTCCTTTCCTTAGGGCACATTAGAAAACTGCAAGGGTGTTCCGCAGAATTAGGAATGTTATGGAGAATAGAATTCTACATCTGGAATGGTGGAACAGTCACCTTTCAGACAGTTGGTTCTGCGGCACCACATTTTTTCTAGATACATGTTTTTTGTAGACTAATTCCCTTGTGTCAGGGAATGGTCAAGGGATTATTTTTAATTTTAAAGGTCTTCAAGTCATTTATGGTCATTGTGACCAGGCAGACCAACTCAGGATAAGTTGGATTTTGGCGGAGAGGCTACTCTTTCACAATGGTGACTTAGTACCCTCTCTGCCAAACTTAAGGTCTGCCTGCCTGATTTACAGTTGCACTGACTTTAAGTATATTAACAATGGAACCTACTCCAGCTCTGTCGCTGACATGCTCCTAGAGTGGCCCGACAGAGTATGGGCTGTGGGAAAGAGCTCCTATTACTCCATCTGCCCGATTTAGAGTAGAACATGCTATATGGATTGGGGCAGTGTTTGCTTTTCATCACAGCCAAGTTTTAGGAACAATAACAAAAACCACCCCCCAAACCATGATGGACAGCTCCCATAGTGTGGTGGCCGTTAGTTTTGCTTTTTCCCCAAAAAACTCCTACTTGGGGAGTTTTGTTGTTGGACAAGTAAAACACAGTAAAAGATTGAAGGGTGGCCTTCATGTTTGATGGAAGCGTCTGCAAAAACTTTTATAACTTTCACAGGAACTTTCGAGATAGCAGTTCCTGCCAATGTTTAGAGTTGGCCACATGGCTGGCGGGCAACTCTAAATTTGGCAGGCGGAGGACCCTTGGTATATCAGGGGTAAAGTACTCCACCATGCCGACTGACTTAACCTCTGCCTGCCATGCTCTAAATCGGTTAATTTTTCAAATGTGGGTCATTTTTTAGGTCTCGCCTGGCGTGGGCTGCGCACATGCGCAGTCTCGCTGGCGAGATTTAACGATTTTGGGTATTTTCTGTAAAGGGCATTAAGCCCCGCCCCTCTTTTCCATTGACCGGCGTCACCGTTTATGCTAAACGGTGGCCAACCATTGGAAAAGAGGTGTTCGTGACGTTTTTGTTCGGCTTTTTCTGCCGTCCCATTTGGACGGCCTAGCCTGCTTCCCTTCTGAAGTAAAAGGTTTCTTATCTTTATGGGGCCAAACACATGGCCCCATAAAGATAAGAAACCTTTTACTTCAGAAGGAAAGCAGGCCGTCCAAGTGGGACGGCAGAAAAAGAGAAAAGACTACGGCAACCACGGCTGCCTGGCGTCGCTAGCGCTTACAGACTTGTTGGCATGAGATAGCTGGAAATGGAAGATAGCAAGCGTTTCCTGCCGCTGGGTGAGTTTGCGCACTTTCCTGTGCGATCATTTCACGTGTTTGTGCGCTGCTGGGGGTGGGTTGTGCGGAATTGTTCCACAAGGGAATTGGAGGGACGTGGGCTACTGGGTAAGCCGGAGGGGCAGTGGCCATCCCAAGCACGGGGTGAGGGCGGGGGGCGGCTGTGGGCAGGGTGGCATTCCCCTCTTGCTGTCAGACGATTCTCTCCTTTCCACTGCAGAAGTGCAAGGGTCTGAGGGGAACATTTTCTGCAACTTCTCGCAGCAAAGCAGGAGAGAGAGAGAGAGAATATGTTGGTGTGTTTGTGCAGGAAAGGGTGAATATTGTCACCAGGGGAAAGCGGATTCTGTTATATGGGTTAGCCACTCCCTATTTACAACACTAAGTTAGCATAACCGAGTCAACTGTTAGAAAGCCAGCTTGCCGTTTCTGCTGCTTTGCACGTGACACTGTTGTTATATGTTATTCATTTTAGAAATGCTTACTCGACTTTGCCTTGCAGGATAACAGTTTATTATTTAACATTCTTAACAGTGTGCTGCGACCTTCGTCTGTACATCATGTAAAGAACAAGGCTAGGACACTAGACGGTGCAGAGTGTTGTGTTCAGATTGATCGTACCACTTTTTAGACATATCATACAGGCAGCTGCCAATATCTGAAGGACAAGTGCCTTTAATATTACCGTACAGAATGTTTTAGAATGCATTCGAACAGAAGAGCTGATGCATGAGAGAGCTGATCCTTTGATGTGATTCTACTAAGCTGCTCTATACGGTATGGGGTCCCCCCTGTTAGCCTTTGAGACCTTCTATTAGTCTAATAATAATGTATTAGTTGCTAGAGAAAGGAGTGTGGCTGCATACCACTGTCATTATTATTATGATTGCTCCTTTTATTCTGTATGGTATTGTAACAATGCTGATGGTTTTGATCTTAACCATTTGTCTGCTAGTGTTAGCCAAAGTACTGCATCTTAGGACGCGAGGTTTATAAAATAAACTTTTTAAACTTTACCGTGTCTGTATTATTCTGTTGTGGACTGATAAATAAGTACAAACTGGTATTTCGGATGCACACCACTCCTGATAAATATCTAAGTCGCATGTTCTGGTTTGTCTATACATTGGGACCGCCTAGCTAGATCTAGGCTAACGAATGGGACACTAAGCTAGTCGGATATGGGGTTCTTGGTTCTGAGGGGAGTTTCTGGTACACCACAATTCTCTGAGGTCCTGGTTTCCTGTGCATAGTTCTGTGCAAACACAGAATCCCTGCAACAATTCCTTGATGGGGGGGGGGGGTGGACGGGCAGTACCTGGTGGGGGTCGTGTGGGTGGGGGGTACATTCATGCTTGGGGGGGGGGGGGGGGTATAATCAAGCAGACAGTCTTGTGGTGGGGAGGTCTCTTGCCCCTGTTTACATGCACCCCCCCCTTTCGAAATGCACCAGCCCCGCTCTTTGCTACGTGCGTGTGCAAAGCTGTCACACGCACCGTGGAATACACACAGTGCCTCGATAATAGTGCACAAAACACAGAAGTCGAGCGCTTGTTTCCCTTTAAAGCTTTTAACCAGGAGGCAGGCGGTGAAGGGTGGGGAGGCTGTCAGCAACGGGCTTGTTATGTAATGCCTTGGGTGCTTACGCTGGCGAAGGTATTTCGGGGGGAGGGGGCCATGGAATACGAGGCAGAGAGATGTGGTGGGAACACGTTTAATACTGTGTCTCAGAGTAGTGTCTAGCTGATACAGCTACTCCAACCTATTACTCGCAGCGCCATCTCGTTTTGCTCCACGTTAGCACACTTCATATGTGATGTGGCATCTACTGCTTGCTGGTACTTGAACCAGGGACCGTTACTCGCCGTTTGGCTCTTTAATTTGACCCCTTGGATTGTCAGCAATGTTTGTAATATTACGGTTTTCGAGGTCTCGGGTCCGATCTACCCTGGTTTATCGACTAAATGCACATAAAGAATTTTCACTTCTTTTTAAGTGTTTAGTTAGGCTTCTTGGCTCTGATGAAGGTTCCATATTGGGTCCGATGACGAGAGTCTATCCGCCTGACTGACTGCTCCCTGTTCTGTCCGCCTAATTGACCTCTCTCTCTCCCTGCGGCCCCTCTTCTGCCCACCTCAGTGACCACTCCCTGCGGCCCTCTCTTCTGCCCGCCTCCGTGACCACTCCCTGCGGCCCCTGTTAATTGTTTAATGATTAACTCTGCTCCGTCGCTGCCCTTTAGGACCAGATAGGGCACACTGCGCGTGCTTTGGGAACCCTAGCGGGCGGTGGGATACGTGTCCCGGCTGTACACCTCTCGGGGAAGCCGAGCCAGGGGTGGGGGTTAAGTGGGGAGCCACCTGTGTACACCCCCACCACTACCACGTGTACTGAATGAGTCGAATTATCCTCCCCAATGCTGTTTCAGTGGGCTATCTAAGCTTCCCGCCAAGATGCGGATCCTAGCTAAGGCGGGTGGGGATGGGGCCAGGCTGGCAATGGGCAGACCTAGGCAGGGCAATCGACGCTTCTCTCTATATGCATACTTGGCACTCAGAGGACCGCTGGCACCCTTCGTGGGCAGTGTCTGCTTGCCCATCTGTAATTGCTTACTGCTTACCCCCCCCCCCCCCCTGTAAACATGTGTGCATGGGTCAAATGCCCCCCAACCTGGCGCACCTGGTTTCACCTTTCTATTGTCAAGTGCCTGGCATGTATCTCACCACCCCTCGTGCGTTTTCCATACAAACCGGGTCGTTACTGCCACACTGTACATTCACTTTTCATTGGCCGGTCACCTGGAACGCGAGTGAGGTGACACTGCAAGCTTCGAGGCGCTACATGGAGGCCCAGGTACTCCCCAAGTCTAGTGGCGTGTGGTGCTCTTGAGGCCGGCAGTTCAGGCACCAAACCAACTCAGGCAGATGCCATCCTTGCCCACAACGTGACTGGCTTTACCCCAGCCCTACCGGGTGCTGCTGCCTGGGCGAAACTCTGATTACGGCAGCAATATTTCTGAAAATGTCACTTTAGTTTCATGTAGCTTATTTTTAGCGAGCGCGCTGCTCTCCCTAAAAAAATAAAACCCACCCGGTACCACTAGGAATCTGTGGTGCACAGGAAAATTTTGAGCTGGCCTGGCTCCCTCTCTAGAGTTATGAATATCAATTAAATTGGAAACCGTGGATTTTGCTTTGTGGTCCAGAATGTTTGGTCTTGGATCAATATTGGATTCAGTTAGGTCGTCATGGAGTGTGTGTGTTGTTGCTTTCTCCACACGAGCGATAAATGTTCCAAGGGCCGCTTGTGACATTTTTGACATTCCTGTCTGAGAAACCGAGCCGCGGTCTCCATGCCTAAGTCTTGTGCTTTTGATCTTCCTGTTCTCATTGTTATCGCACAATGAGGCACCCTGAGCCGTGAGCACCGCTTCTACATCTGAGCCCTTACAAGCTGCTCCAAGCCTCTCTCTCTTGCACATAACCCACACCTTCAAATATTACTAAGGGATGTATGACTGTGGGACACTTCAGGAATAAAACACGGATAAACGACACAGAACAAACACATAAAAATAGGGTAGACCATCTCTGCCACCTTACCTGTGAGCTTGCTTCCCTCTCCTGGTTAGACATTGCTTTTATCCTCTCTCTACTCTGCCCATTTGTGTGTTCAGTTCCATGTGTGACAAGTGAAAGTGCTCCAAAGCTGCCATCTGAGACCAGCATAAAAAATGCAATAGGTCTCACCTTTCATTAAGTTAAAGCCATTTGCTTTGCTATACAATACCATTAGCAAAGCAAATGGCTTTAACTTAATCAAAGGCGAGACCTATTGCATTTTCAATGCTTGTTTGATTATTTTCCATGATCTGTTGGTCGTTTGTATGTTCCCTGTCTTAAACTGTAACATTATGCCCCCAGTGATGGCTTATCCGCTAAGGCAGAGGAACGTCGCCCCACTGCTATTTCAGCAGTGCATAAAATAAAAATATAATGACCGGACGTTATTATTGTATTTTCCAATGCAACACAGGCGGAGCTGAGCCCTGTGACGCCAGAGCATTGTGAGGAGTGGTTTGATCTCCTCTAAGTGCGCATGCGGCCAGCCAAACCGTCATGCGCACTTAACATGTTCTTCACAGGGCTGTGTTGCACAGCCCCGTGGAGAACATGCCCAGCCTCCCAGACACTGGCTGAGCAGCCAAACTGGCCGCTCAGACCAATCACGGCGCTGCTCATGAAGCGTTGTGATTGGCTGGGAGAGTCCAGAAGCCTGGGTGCTTCTGGTGCTGGCAGCAGATCTGAAGAGGCCGGAAGAGCGCGGCGGCGAAGGTAAGTTTATTTATTTATTTATTTTAATCCATTTTTACTGATGCTAAAGGCATTCTGCTCAGTCCATACATTGCTCATGTTTTAGTGTGATCTTCCACATTTGTTACCGCCATCCTTGTGTCCTAAACAGACGTTTTCTTTTCTCTTTGTGCGGTATGACCAGGAAGAGAAAATTGTGTTCATTGTTCAAAAACTTTGTGCAAGCACATTAGTTTGCAGAGATGCTCACGTGATCAGGAGTCTTTTTTTCTAGGAAGTGTATTCGAATATGCTCATAGTCCTTAAAATTATCTGATAATAAATGACCGCTGTTGTATGTTTGCGTAAGATGTTCTAATGGTGTATAACAGAAATTAATATAGTGATGGAAATGCATCTAACATTAATTTTATGGTTTCCAGGGGGTGTGCAGATAAGACAGAAATTTGTATGCAATAGTTCTGTCTTTTTCATTAGTTTCTTTTGTCTTCTGCCTATAGGATAATGATAACAAGGTGGAGAGGATTTGGGGTGATTGCACTGTGCGTAAGAAGTACTCTCATGTTGACCTTGTGGTAATGGTTGATGGTTACGAAGGAGAAAAGGGAGCCATTTTGGCTGGGAGCCGAGGCTACTTCCTGAAGGTGAGTGGGTTTTCGTGAGATCCAAGACACATGCTGTACAGTCCTTCTCCCTTTACCTAGCCTTCGCTCTTTTAATGATAAAAGCAGTGTGAAGCTAACGGCAGCATCTTTTAACTGAGTTGTGGCATCACTTGGAAACCACATAAGTGCTTGTTTTGAGTCACAAAGACATCCCACAGTTGTTTGATGTTGTTGCTTTTGCTATTAACTATTACCAAGCTTTATGTATTTACTAGCATACACTACTGTGAAAGAATTTGCCATTTACTTAATTCATGTCTTATTCCTAAATGTGAGTTAACTATTATGAACAGCACATCATAGGATTTGTTTTCCCTACCATCCAGCTACGACGTAGAACTGTTTTCGATTGAGAGAATGCAGTTTATTTTGGCAGACCACTTTTCATTTTGCTACTTGCTGGTAATGTTTTAGGCTGATGGTTCCTCTGTACTTGTCTTGCAGGGTGTCCTGGTTTTCTTGGAGCAGGCCTTAATAAATTATGCTCTGCAGACTCTGGGCAGCAAAGGTTACACTCCAATCTACACTCCTTTCTTCATGAGAAAGGAGGTTATGCAGGAGGTTGCACAGCTCAGCCAGTTCGATGAGGAACTGTATAAGGTAGGAACATGGAAAACCGGACCTTCTAGCAGAATGCAAAGGTGTTGGTAAAAACTAACAGTCAATGGTTTAATCAGACCCCTCAGCTTCAAAGTAATTCTTTCATTTGCCAGTGGCAGATTTTTTACTCTACACAGGCATCCAGTCTATTTCAAATGTAAGGCAGAATCTGTGAATCGCCTTCCATTGCTGCAGATCAAATCCGATCACTGAACTATTTTCTGTATGTCCGTTGTTTTTACACTGCCTTGGAGGTCCTATAGGGAGTAAGATCTTGGTAACCTGCTGAAAAAAGTGCATTGGTTGATCTGTTTGTCAGTTTTTGTTGTTTTCATTTTATTTACTACAGACCGTTAAGGGTGGGTTGTTACGCTTGTAGTCAAATCATTCCATCAACATACCTTTATAAGGGCATATATGCATGCTTCCACCAGTAACGGAATCACTGTTGGAGTTTATTCATGTTGGCATACTATGCATTTAGGCGCTCTTTAAAAGATTACTGCTTTAAAGACTATCAGTTTTTCCATTTAGCATTGTCCCATTTACTTTTGTTCAGGTAGGCCAGTGTATCATGAAACACACTACTTCATTCTCAGATTGTCTATTCTCGTTTATAAAAACAACTCTTTCTTAGTATGTTTTCCTAGTCATTCTGTTTTTCAAACTGAAGAAATAGTTTTGATGTAACTTCACATCTGAAGTTGTATATCAATCGTATCGAGGACTATGACTGTTTCCTATTCTTTAGGCAGCTATATGAGCAGAGTGGGAGGGGGATTGTACCAGTGAGACAAGCTACTAAATCTCCTAGAGAGATCTCTGTTCTTGAGGATGCCCACTCTCATAACACAAAAGATAATGGAGTATGTAGGCTGAGAGAAAAATTTGAAGCTTAAATTAAAAAAAAGCCTGGAACAAGAAAAAACAAACTGGTATACACGTCTCAAGTGCGGCGCACATTTGGATTGTATTTGTCATCCGCTCTCAAGTGTTTCTCACTGAATATGTCACAATTTTTCCCATTTGAGTACTTTTCCTCATTTAAGTTAATTCCGTGCTTAGAAGAAAGAGACCCCATTCCCTCAACCTAAAAGTCAACGCAATGCCCCACCCCTTTTTTTAGGTCTCGCCTGAGCCAGCGCATGCGCTGTTCTGGCGAGACATTTAGTGTGTGGGCTTTTAAAAGTGCTACCACAGCTTTTTGGCTGGCATAGAGCATGCGGTTACGCGCACAATGACGAGCAGAGGCGCCATCTGGCTTTCCTCTCTCGTCATGGTGCACGCACATCGCACACCACTCGCCAGCCTGCTTTCCCTTTTTGCCATTGTGCGCCCTACCTCTCTCCCACCACAGAGCGCGTCTCGCTCCTCCTCATTAATGAGATCACTTTCATTTTCGTGGCGGCGTCACTTTCACGGCCGCGTGGCAAATGCCAAATTCTCCGTTATGATTCAACATAGCACAACAGTAAAATTAGATGTCTCAAGTTATTTTTATTCTTGCCCTGAAGATGGCTTCTCCCATACAGTTCAAGGAGCTAGCCCCCACACCCCGGAAAGTTTGAGTCTAGTTGCGCCCCAAACTAACCCTAAGGGTCTCCGCAGCTCAATAGTAGACACCGTGTACACTCAATCCAGCAGGATAGATCATGCGACGTCACTACGCATACACGTTGAACTCTCCCGCTGTCAGACCGTGAAGCTCCAGTTGAAGCAGTTTCTTCAAGCATGCGCAGATCGTCGCAATCCACGCTTCCTGGACAATGTACGCATGCTCAGCTGTGCCCAACCAGCATCTACTGCCTGAGGAAGCACCATGGAGTCTTGTGATGTGATCGTCAACCAGCCTGTTGTAATTGAGAACGTGAGTGCAAGGTGGTGGCTGGGTCGGATAGTTCATACCCTGCTGAGGTCTGCTGTCTAGTGTCATTGGTTTATTAGTTACGCTCATGGCACCGGACCTTCATTTAGCTGAGACCGTACCTAGTACCGTGCTTGACCTCAGCTGCCACTTAACGAACTAGCCCTTAACCGACCTGTCAACCTTTAGAAATCCCTTGCTTCGACTGCTAGCATCAACTGTAACCTTTAAGCCGCTCCCGGTCTCCTTGGTTGAGAGCATCATCAGTAGTGGCACCGTGGGCAGGATTTAAACATTGTAATCATTGTGTTTATTCCTACCACTTTTCCTCGAGCTAAAGCGGTGTTCTGTCCACAAGGCAGACAAAAGTTCTAAGACTCAATGTAGGATCGACGGTTGGCCCCGCCAAAATTGCAGTATTGATTTTATTAGTGACTCATGATATCTGTCTTGCAGTTGCCTGGATTTGCCAAACCTCGAACTAAAACTGTGAGTTATCGTTGTATGCTATGAGCGAGGTTTCTTTGTCTTGCTATCAGCACGAGGTCATTACTTAATAGTGAACTGCCCAGGCTGGAGACTTGCACAGCATCTCCCACGCTGAGCAGATACACTGATGCTTTAAGTGAAGCAAGTTTCTCATAGTGCCTATCAGTGGGTCATAAAGTTGTGAAGTCCACATTCACGTACTGTCCTTGACCTCTGCAGAGCAAGCACAGAACAGTAGTTTCATATCTGTCAGCTGTAATTGTTGGTAAGTGTGTCAGTGAGTTCCACAGCTGTCAAAATATAGACTGTGCCCAAAAAAATGAACGCGCAATGAGCTGGCCTTCAGAAAGGGACTGAAGACCCGGCTGTTTCCAGGAAACCATTAGCTGGTTCCCCTCCCGATCACAGTTCTAATAGTCCGCGTGGGGAAGGCTTCGGGTAGCCAGGCACTTTATAAAAACCCCAAATATATAAATAAGTAGATGAGTGGGTGAGTTGTATGCGTGTGGGAATGGATGGTAGTGGCGATAAAAGGAAGTACATGCAGAATGAGAAAGTGAAGATGGTGCTTTATGACATGAGATTTGCAGATGGAGGCATTCAGAAATGTGTGGAGAGATAAAGGTGTCTTGCAGTGAAATATTACAGAGGAGAATGGGGAGTGAGAATGGGAGTTTGAGACACTCCAGAGGTGAGTTCTTCTTCCACAGACCATAAGTCAATTACGTTGTTCTCGTGCTCCAGCACTAAAATTTTACCATGCATTATTGGGTCGTCTGGTGTAATTTTGATTAACAAGCGTAATGTAAACTTCATGAAATTATGCTGGATTACTCCCGTCTAATTTTTTTATAAATAGTGCTCAAAGATCCTTCTGTTTCTGTCTCCCTGCAATCGGTGGGGCATGAGGACGAGTGGTCTAAGATTAGGTCTATAAATCGAAGAATCCATAACACCCCTAAGATTGCTGCCAAGTCTCGTGATTTTTCTGGTATTTAGTGAATTTAAACTTCTGACTCTGCAAAACTTCGATAAACTACTTCAAAACTGTCACTCACCTGGCTCTC